>NC_141699.1:701309722-703709722 GCF_964263255.1 Lissotriton vulgaris
CATGTAAATATCAACTAAGCCTATGATTTAGGAACATCGTTGTATTTTTGTGATTCACAAACGTGTAAGCATACACCAGGGAAATCAACATTTTCTGCAGGTCAGGGGGCATGGGTATGTTCAACCTGTCACGGCATACACCTGAAGATTGTGTGTTGGCAATTTACTGATGCAAGGTTAGTAAATTTCACATTTAAATTTTGCCTCTTTTTCTCTTCACATGGAAAACAACATTTTTCTTGTGAGGAACTCTTTTCCCTACATCCCCTAAAATATTAGTGTGTTAGAAATGCTTTCTCACAGAACCTGACCCTCTCTGTAGAGCAATTGCAAACCAGTGGTTTGCTCACTCTTTTGAAACCTTTTCTTTTGCTTACACTATTTAAATTGGATATTCCAATCACTTTTATCAAGGCAATTATTATGCTTTGAATTCATCAAAACTTATTTTCACATAGCTTTTTGCTCATTCATATTGTATATACACATTAAACATAAAATACAATTTAAGTACAACAAGGTTATGCAAATCAGTCGTTACATTAACATATAATCATTGAATTTGTCGAGAATCCCAGTGCATTTGGGGATCGAAGGATCCCTTCTTCAGGGGAACTGAAAAAATATGAAACAATATGTTTGTCAACATTACATGATAACAACAAAGTGGTTCAGAAAATTTACCAATGCGAAGAGACATCATTTTCGTCATTCTCATAAAGCCTTATGTGAAGCAGAGAAACCATCACCAAAAGAAGTGTAAATGTAGAGTTCGTAATAAGATATCCATATGAAGACGCTCATCAACATGCTTACCAACAAATAATTCTCCTACTGTCGTGTGCTTCTACAACACTGTGTGACACTTGTAGAAAATAAAGTAAATCAAGGAACCCTGTAAATGAAAGTACGGACATTCAGCTGCGATTGTGTCATGCCCCGACTTCTCTCCGCCACTGTAGCCTTAATTGTATTCACTATTTAAGACGCTAGAAACAACAGAACGACGCTTTACGTTCTTGCGTCTAGCTCCTTCCGTTGTGGGTTCCATCCTGTTTTCCCTTGCCTGACTTCCGGTCTGCGATTGTTCCGTTTCGCTTCCAGTGTGATTCTTGCCTTCTCAGCGAAGGTGTTGTGTGCGGCTTCTTCCGTTGTGCCTTCGGCGGAATTGCTGTTAGGTGACGTCTTCCCCACTGACGTCCTCTATTGCGGTGGATACCGTATTTGCTGTAGTTTTCCATTCTCCCCTTTTCCTTGAGCCCCGCCCGGTGGCTGGGACTTTCCCCGCCATCCGGCTGGGTTCAGCCTCCTCTCTCATTCTCAGTCCTCTGGTGCTCCGCCCGGCGGCCGGGTTTGTTCTCCGCCATTCGGCTGGGCACTCTTACAGCTCCCTTAGATAGTTATAGTCCTTACCTTTCCCAATTTCTCCTGGTGCTTCGCCCGGCGGCCGGGAAATTCTCCCCCATCCGGCTGGGCACTGCTAATTTCGTTGTTTATGTTACTCCCCACTTGTTGCTGGATTCTCCTGTGCACTTCTTCATTCCACCCATTCCTGGGCCATCTATATATTATTTCTGGGGCTCTTGCGTGGACCAGAGTGTGGTGCAGATTCAAGCGCCTCTTCACAGAATCACGGTAACAGCGCTGTGCGCTGCCTTACATTATATATTTATTTGGTGACTACTTTGTGTGAGGACCTGAATGTATTTCCTGTCTGATAGATGTTAACACAAGACACATGGTATTGGCTCAAGCTCATATCCATACCAACAGGAATATTGGATGTTCTCCCAGTGTACTCCAAGGACATACAGAGTGAGACTTACGCTTTAACTATTGATATTCACCAGCACAGAGTGGGAAAGAGTTATTTACTGTTTTTTTTTGTCTTCTTTGCAATAGCTCAAAAACGAACACCTTATTCTACCCTTCCTATATGTTCTACAGTCCAGACAATCAATTGTGGTATGTAGTGGTCTTATATGTATCATAGACATGGTGTATATTAATGTTGTGGTTAGCAAAGATAGACTTTAATACTTATCTTCCTTTTCAGCCTACCTGTTATCAAGCATCCATTCTGAAGTTCACAATCAAGCTCTATTTTCTTCCCCATCTTTCCTTGTTTTGTTTCCCTGTTTTCCCCTGGCGAGCCATTCGATACTCTAGTGTTTGATAGAGTCGGAAGGCCGTAGGGGAAGGCTGAGGATTACTCTCCGGATTCCTGACGCTCCTGCAGAACCTGCTTGGAAATCATTACAGATTGGTCTGTTATTTCGCGGATTAACTGGCCTGCTGGCATGTCCAAAATGAGTAATTACCTACACGCTTAATAAACTCCACTAGTTTAGAGGGACATGAAATCGGTTCCATGAAATTCAGGTGGCTCTTAACACCAAAACGGTCATGAAAAACGAATGGTAGTTCTGAATTGACTATGAATGTCTGGTGGTGAAAACACCAAAAAGTTAGAAACATGATATTGTTACCTTGAATGCCACAGAATTCCACTCTCCCGCGATGAGGTTATCACATAGATTCACGCTGCAACAAAAGTACCACATGTATTCACTAAGAGAACTACTATACAAATATCATGATTAGCTACCCCGCTCTGTAGTTGAAAGAGTACCTGCAGTAACAACGCCCAGCCTGTTTACAAAGAATCTCTCTCCTCGTTCGAACGATAGCAATGAACCACTCCTGCCAAACAAATGCAGACGTTAACGCTCAGTCTAAATATTGCCGAGTGAAAAACTGACGTGTAATCAGAGAAAATACAATCTTTTACCTTCGCCAAGTAATAGAATTAAGTTTCGTGCCTCCACAGGATTCTGTACTATCTGAACGTGGCACAACGCCTCGGAGTCAAATACTTCCGTGTTTGGTGCTGAACACAAAAAACGGACTCAAATTGCCTGTATGAGCTGACTGCAGTATAGCGGCCGTCTTATAACAGTGAAGCGTAACCTTGTGCTGAACGATTCTTATTGTCAGGCTGCCTGTACTTACAGCAATAAGTGCGGAGATATATAATAAATGACCCACGATATTGAGACTACCTCCACCTAACAAAATGTTTACCGGTAGAGATATACGATGCTTCCATTGATGTAATGACAGTATTGACAGGATCCACCCAGTGTTAGCGAAAAGAATCTGACAAGCAGAGATGTGATGAGCAAAATTAATGCAACTGTAAGGAATAAATACAAATGTTGAATTTACAGAAAACAATTTGAGTTGACTAAACACATCAATCTTATTGGCAATACAGTATATCTACACTCAATTCAATAGAATATACAATAGTATGAAAAATATTTTGAGGTTAACACTAAAACAGAAATTAGTTTTTGTCTGAATTATTGATAAATTTAAAACTGGGTAGAACTGATGTTTATAAAGTGTTAGTTGATCATTAACCTGAAAGTGCTGTCTAGAGACTTTATCCCTAAATCTGTAATAGCGCAATTGAGTGTGCTGTCTCTATATGGTGGTTTAGTAATGATTTGGTTTACTATGTTCATAAGAAGCAAATCTCGTCTAAATTATCATTTAATCCTTTGGGAATCATTGTGTCGAGAAATTTAATTCACCAAATTTCTGTTTGCGAAAGCCATTTTGCATTATCTCGGTCTGGTATCTGATTGATAATTTCTAATACTTGAAAGTGTAGTTGTGGTATTGTATGATTAAATTCTTCCCAATGCATTGCAAGACTGGAGGTGATCGATTTATTACGGATGCGACTTCTGTGCTCTGAGATACGTATTTTAATTTTCCTGTCTGTCTTGCCTATGTAAAGTTTCCCACATGGACATTTGATACTGTACACAAAGTGAATGGAATTACAATCTGCATGGTGTCTAATTTTGTTGGTTTTGCCTGTTTGTGGATGTAAAATTGAAGTACCAACAATTACGTTCTTGCAATGAATACAATTCATGCATCTTCTCATCCCTAGATGCCTGGTGGAAGGTTGCTCAGTTATTATATATTTTTTTTTCTTGTGACCATCTCTTTAAGATTCCTGCTTCTGGTATAAGCAAACAACGGTCGATCTTTGAATAATCCCTTGAAATCGTCCTCTGTCTGAAGTAATTCCCAGCGTTTATGCAGTATGGTCTTGATTTGTGCAGATTGGGTGGAATATTTTGTCACAAAGACCATTCTTTCTTGCTGCGATGTATCTTTGGTTCGTAACAATTCTGTTCTGGATATGCCTCGCATCCTCGTCTCCGTCTTTTCAAGGGTTTCAGAGGCATATTCTCGAGCTATGAATCTTTGTTTCTGTTGCTGTAATTTATCAAGAAATGCTGGTTCAGTAGATGAAATACGCTTAGCCGGTAAGAATTGGGAGTACGGCAAGTTTTGGAGTAGGGCTCTCGGGTGTAAGCTGGTGAACATCAAAGTGTTGTTACGATCTGTCAGTTTATGGTACACTTCAGTTTCCAATTTATGTTCTTTTATGGATATCATAACATCCCAAAATTGGATTTGAAAATAGTCAGTGAGGAATGTGAATTTGATCCTGCTATTTTTCGTGTTGAGTTGTGCAATTTGATCTCTCAGATTTGTCTCTGATCCATTCCATAACAAAAAAATGTCATTGATGAACCGCTTAAAGAAAATAGTGTTCTTATGCCAGGTTACATCTGTCAAGATGAAATTGTTCTCAAATTTAGCCATGAAGGTGTTTGCAAAAACAGGAGCTCCTGCAAACTCCATGGAAGTTCCACTGGTTTGTAAAAAGTACTCCTCTTTCCATCGAAAGTATAAGTGGCGTAAACAAAACTGTAGTAGTTCCAGTACAAATACTTTATGTGCTGCTATTTCTGTTGTTTGCAGTAGCGCCCATTCACAAGCTTCCAAGCCTTCATCTACAGGTATCAATGTATATAACAAGATTACATCTATGGTACAAAGGATAACTTCGTTTCATCCTAGAGTAACTTCTTGTAAAAGCTGTAGAAAGTGAGAGGTATCCTTCAAATATGTCGTCCAGCTTTGTACAAAAGGTTGTAGGAATTCATCAGTGTATTGCCCAAGAGACTCAAATACTGATCCACACCCGCTGACAATTGGTCTGAATGGAGGGTTTTGAAGATGTTTATGAATCTTCAGTAACATGTAGATTTGTGGCCATCTTGGAATTGCTGTTGTTAGAATTTTTTTTGTGTTAATATTGATCCATCCAATTTCTAGTGCTTTATCCAGAATCACTTCCATTATGTATTTTTAAACTCCTTTATTGGATCCTGTGGTCATTTTAAATATGTTGTCTCGTCACTGACGTGTTCTGTCACTTTTGCTTCATAGAATTCAGTGTCCATGATCACCAAGGTGCCGCCTTTATCCGCCGATTGAATGGTAATTGACGAATCATTAGCCGGATATTTTGATTCCATTTGATTTTGCGGAGATCTTGTTTGACCATTATTTCGAAAGTATCAAGAAGTTTATGTGATACTGGTGGCATAAAGGTACTAGGTAATTTGAATTCTTTGTATTCAGTTGTTTCTTTTTGTGGAAACTCTGGTATAGTAGGTACTATGTTCTTGAAGAAGTGACGCAGTCGTAATGTTCGCATAAATTTAAATAGACCTATTTCCGTGTCAAAGTAATTACTCCTGTATGTAGGTACAAAGCTGGTCCCTATTTCCAGTGTCTGTAATTGTTGTTTACTCAGGGTTTTTGATGATATGTTTATGACTAGGGTTTGCCCTTGCTCCTTAAGTTTGAGCTGACTTGTTCTTTTCCTGCGGCATTTTTTTTTAGTTCCATTGCCTCTGGTGGTTTCCCAGTTGCAGGACCCTTGGCTAAAAAACCAGGCTGTTGCTGTGGAATAGCTTCACTGCCAGAAGCATGTACTCTGTTTCCTTTTGTGGACGCAAATGAAGTTGCCACCCTTGGTGGTTGTCGTGAAGTAGTCAGTTCTTGATCGGAGACAACACTCTCCTGTGAGGATGTGACCACTCTTGGGGGAGGTCTACATTGAGCGTACACCTCAGCCCAGGTGTACACCTCATTTAGTTTATAATCAATGGTGTCTCGTTTGTATTTCCTGAGTTTTCAGTCCTGTGTATCTTTTCCGTATTTGTCCAATTTGTCATTGAGATCTTTCAAAATGACATCCCCTTCTTCTCTTTCGATTTGCCTAGTCAGTTTGTTTGTCACTAACTCAATTTCTTCTTCTAATTCTTTGATAGTTTTTGCAAATTCCTCCACCAGTAATAGGATCGGATCTAGTGAACACTTGTTGAGGATTGCGTACCACTTTTCCATAAAATGTTTATTAAATTGACATTTGAAAAGCATGGGTTTGATGGGTAAGCGTAAACCTCTGGCGATCATTGGAACCTTATGGTATTGAATAAGAGTAGATGCGTGTAATTTTTGATTGAGTACTCTTTTGGATAGAAATTCCAGTTGTCGCAATTGTTGAGGAACTGAACCACTTTGTTTACTGAAGGTTTGTATGTCTGAAATTAAGGAATAGATATCAGCAGCTTGGGGTGGAGTGTACGTTTTGGTATCAGCCTTATTGTCAGTAATATTTGAAATTGAATCAAACTGCATTTTGTTGGGTGGTGCAACAGTACCGTTAGCTACTCAAGATAAAAACTTTAAGGATTGTACTGTGCACTCGGGGCTGAAAACTATTATATCAATGCTAATATATTTTTAACCGCTGTTTGAATGGGGCGTGCTGGGTGGGAAGGAGGAAGCTACTCTCCTGTTGAAATACAAACTGTGTTACAAGTGTCAGCCTGATCACTTGACCCTCCCTGCACAGCAATTGCAAACCAGTGGTTTATCACTCTTTTGAAACCTTTTCTTTTGCTTACACTATTTATATTGGATATTCCTATCACTTTTATCAAGGCAATTATTATGCTTTGAATTTATCAAAATTTATTTTCACATAGCTTTTTGCTCATACCTATTGTATATACATAATACTAAACATGAAATACAATTTAAGTATGACAAGGTTATGCAAATCAGTTGTTACATTAACATATAATCATTGAATTTGTCGAGAATCCCAATGCATTTCGGGATCGAAGGATCCCTTCTTCAGGGGAACTAAAAAAATATGAAACAATATGTTTGTCAACATCACATGATAACAACAAAGTGGTTCCGAAAATTTACCAATGCGAAGAGACATAATTTCTGTCATGCTCATAAGGCCTTATGTGAAGCAGAGAAACCATCACCAAAAGAAGTGTAAATGTAGAGTTCGTAATAAGATATCCATATGAAGACGCTCATCAACATGCTTACCAACAAAGAATTCTGCTTCTACAACACTGTGTGACACTTGTAGAAAATAAAGTCAATCAGGGAACCCTGTAAATGAAAGTACGGACATTCAGCTGCGATTGGTCTGTTATTTCACGGATTAACTGGCCTGCTGGCATGTCCAAAGGGAGTAATTACCTACACGCTTAATAAACTTCACTAGTGTAGAGGGACATGAAATCGGTTCCGTGAAATTCGGGTCGCTCTTAACACCAAAACTGTCATTAAAAACGAATGGTAGTTCTGAATTGACTATAAAAGTCTTGTAGTGACAACACCAAAAAGTTGGAAACATGATATTGTTACCTTGAATGCCACAGAATTCCACTCTACCGCGATGTGGTTATCAAATAGATTCACCGTGCAACAAAAGTACCACATGTATTCACTAAGAGAACTACTATACAACTACTATGTAAACAGGCTGGACGTTGTTACTGCAGATAATCTTTCAACTACAGAGCAGGGTAGCTAATCATGATATTTGTATAGTAGTACATATATATCACTCCTGTGTTCACTTCCTCAATTCCTCAGGCCACAATGGAGCAGACACAAATGCGTTTTTCTTTTTTAGGTTTTATTTGCCTGCCGCCAGTTTGGCTGCATAGACAGCCTTGATCACATGACATGTAGGCGTCGTACCATTCTTTTACGTCCCGCATTTTCATGGACAGAGAAGCCAGACTTGGATTAGATAACGTTCCCTTTGTGTTTCGAATAAAGTACAATTAAAATTCCTTGTGATATTTTACAACATTCATCCACTATTTAAACTTATTTGGTACTCACCCATATAGCAATGACACATCCATTCACTCACTGAAACAGCCATACACACACTCACTCACCCATTCAGCCCCATACTCACTCACTGACCCAAAGAGCCACTGACTCACCCGGTCACTCATCCATACAGGCAGTTACACACCCCCTCACCCACCCACAGAGACATTGATACACCCATACACTTACTCAGACAACCAATCACTCAGCCATACAGAAACTCACATACTCACTCACACACCTATAAAACCACTTAGACACCAACTGACAGACAGATACAGACATTCACACAAGTCACTCAGCCATACATTCACAGAGACACCTAATCACTCACTTATACAGTTGTCACACACCCACTGAATCATCCATGCAGGCACTCACACACACACTGATTCACCAATACACCTTGGTATTTAACACTCATAAACCTTTTAGAAACATCACAGTCACTGAATGCTGTTATCAGTGATTTCATTTGAGATGGCATCAGTGATGTCACTGACCATGTCATGAGTGATGTAATATGTGAGGTTATAAGCAGTGCATTGCGGGGGCTCGAGTTATAGTTAGCTCAGCTAACTATAACCGCCGAATTTCTTTGGTTTTGTTTCAGTAAAATGTCAGCCTAACTATAACGTTCCTGTTATTTTTGTTTTTTTCTATGAATTTCTAAGGATTTTTAGATGCTAATTCCTAACTATAATGTCCCTGTAACCATTGTTTTCAGTGAATTTCTATGGTTTTACAAATGCTAATTCCAAGCAATATCGTCCCTCTAACCATTGTTTTTTCAGTGAATATCTATGGTGTTTTAGGTAGCAATGGTGTTAGCAGAATGGTGGGGTAAAGGGGCGGGCCCTCTGACCAGCTCTCAGGAATCCCACTGATCAAGACTTAAAGAAAGTACCAGGAGGGCTTCTTGGTTACCAAAGTCCCTTAGCATCCAAGAGAACTTCATTCCGCAACAAATAGTGTGCCAGGAAAC
Source organism: Lissotriton vulgaris (assembly GCF_964263255.1). Lineage (NCBI taxonomy): Eukaryota > Metazoa > Chordata > Amphibia > Caudata > Salamandridae > Lissotriton > Lissotriton vulgaris. The sequence goes on from NC_141699.1 coordinate 701,318,805, forward strand.
ACGTTTGCAGAGTGGTGGAGAAAGGGGACATGACCTCCGAAGACCTCTTAGGAAACTCACTGTGTGGGACTTGCTGGAGGTAACAGGAGGGGTAGGTGGCCACTAAGGACCCTCAATAGCCAGGGAGACTTTATCCCCCAACTAGAAGTCCGCCATGAGGCGGCTTTATAGAGTGGTGGATAAAGAACGTCCTTTATAATTGCACAGGTAGTGCCTGTGTGATTCTATGAGTGCAATTCCCGACAACACACTACGAATACCAGGTGCTTTTGACAAACTTTAAAACACATATATAGACATATTTTACATAAAGTTTTAGTGTAGCTATTTAGTAAGATACTAATTTAACTTTCCCCTTTGTATTAATTTGAAATAACTACATTAAAATGCATTTTCATTCTTCCCAACACCACCAGATGTCAAAATTAAATCAATAGTCACAAATACAAATGACAAAGTGTAAAACAGATATATAAACATATTTTACACAAAGTTTGAGTCTACCTTTTTAGAAACATAGTAGTTTAACTTTATTTTAACAACACATTTAACAAAAACAACAATTTCAAAAAATACCTTTCAACATCAGAACCATGAATAGAACATACTACAAAACATCCATGAAACTACCCATTCTTACCCAAACTCAACAAAAATAAAAAATAAACTGTTCCAAAATTAGTACAATGCAATGCAACGTAAAAAGACCCACTCTAGAGGGATGAAGAAAAAATATTCATGTGGGATGACATCCATGTTCTATCATCTGAAAACCTAACATAAAAAACGTCTACAACCATAAAACCAATTTTTTTTTACAACTTTACAAAACTACTAAAAAAAATATTAAAAAACAAAACAGAAAATCATGTCACAGGGAAATATAGGAATATCCTTGGATAATACACTCTTCAACTAAAACAGTAAGAAGAACACCCCTATTTATCTATCTATCGTGAACATTCTTTAAAAGGAGTTCATAGTGAGCAGATTTGCGCAATGCACAATATGTCACAAGACATTGTCAAGAGGTAAAAATAAAAAATCTTTTTCCAGGACTATGTCCATTCTTTACTATCTAAAAACATACCAAAGCAATAGTGTAAAAGCAGCAAGAAGGAAACGCAAGGTTGAAGGTCTCTGAACTTCAATACCAGCAACAACAACACTGGGGCAAAGAGTCCCTTCAGAGGTCCAATCTCAGCTTCCAGATTTGGCTCCACAGTTTACCCAGATAGCATAATACTGCATGGTTTGTGGAGTTGTAGTGCGTGCTGGCAAGCAGTCCAGAAGAGCCCTTCGCAATCCTGCAAAAAATCATAAATGTTGATGTTTTTTTATTTTTGGCCCTTCATAGTTTTTCTACATTAGCAGGCATTTTCTTACAAAATGAGTATCTATTATCTATGTGTAGCTCGTTTTATAATCTTCTAATTTATTGTCAGACTACTTTCATATAAGTTGTCGTACAGACAAGTCAAAGCGTCCCTCTACAAATAAATACACAACTAACTTTTGCCAGTTATAAATATTTACTTTTTCTCTTTTTAAACATAAGTCATCAGTTTGTGTTTAAATCTTCTAGTAAGCGCATCGACAACATATACAAACATACTCTGTTTTTTTGGACTACACTGTTAAATTTTGGAATCTCTTCTTTAAAGCTATGAACTATAATTTATGTGTCCTGTGTGCAACTCCTCCTCTTAACAACTCTTCGTTTTTCCTAGAATCATGCTAAGAACCAAAGAAACGAATCTGCACATCACTAAAAACCTTTTCTGTGTCTGCACAGTACCATGCAAAAGTCCTCTATTCATTTCTCCTAAACATAATGCACGAGGTTTCACATAGTACAGCATGCTAACTAAAGTCTGCTTTGGTGAGTGGCATAACCTATTTTGTGTTTTAAACTTCGCTTTAGAAAGATGCAAAGGAATTTTCTTAATATATCAATGGATTTCTGGCTAATACTACAAGCACTAATACAATTCAATTTTTATTAAGGAGTCTGACTATGCCTTACGTGTACCTCTTCTGCAGCAACTTTTTCTACATTTCTAGGTTCCAGCACCTCTTTTGCTATAGGACTACCATTCTTTTTTTCATAACATCATCCTCCTTCATCAATAGCATGAACCAATCTGTTATCCTGGAGATAGCTTTCTTTATTAAACAAAGGCTCTGTACTAGAAGTATGTATCCAATCTCCACTAAAAACTGTTCAAAGGTTACTTCTATTCACTAATATTTTCTTCTGGTTTTGTCTCTACATGCACAACACTATTTTGTCAAGAGTCTTAGAATCAAAATGAAAAGATTCCTCTTCAAAATAAAGGCCTTATCAACACCTCTCACAATTGTTCTTCCTGTTTCACTGCATCACTCCTCCTTCTACACGTTTTTAAATTTCTCACTAAATTTACAACAACTCTACTACGAAACATCCTGACTCTGATTTCCTTAAACTACTTCTGTCTCCTGTTTATGTTTTGTCCATCTTTGTTACAAACTTTTCTGTTCTTCCAATGTACACATCGTCCACTCTTGTTGTTTCTCATAGTCAAAATTGTATTTTCTTTATTTTGTAATCTTTGCAAATGTCCACATATTTTTCTAAGAAATTACTCTGTCCTCTTACCTGTAGCTCTTTTTTCTTTCAGCACTTTTTATGCATTCTGCCCCTTTTGCAACTTATTTCTGCAGAGATACTGTAGTTGCTTTTTCCTCTGAATTTCTGTAGGCATTCTAACTGTGTGTAGTTATGTATATATTGTTCTATAAAAAAAAAACAAGTATATTTTAATTTTTACCCTAGCCAATGTACAAACTACTTTACTACTGACTTACACATAATACAAAAACTGTTTTTTTTAAATATGTTGCAGTTTTAAATCTACAGATGAACCTAGCTATAGTACTACATGCACTCATTTCAATATAGCAAACCCAAATCAAAACATAAAACTTTATTTAATAGTCACCTTTTAATAGTTTAGCACCCTGTCCTACAACACAGCTGCACCAAATCTCATTTCTAACTTATACATGGTGAAACACCAGTTCATCCATTCTGTAGTAAATTTTAAAATGAACATCATGCCAAGGGAGCATATTTACAAGCCCCATGCACCAAAGCATCACTTTGTTTGACACACCAATTGCGTGGTGTGATGCTCCATATTTATAAGGCCAAGTAAAGCCACTCCGCAAGGCTTTTCGTGGCCTTGTAAATATGGGGCCTTTTCATGCAGCACTTTGTGTGAAAGGAGTGTGCATGGGTGTTGCTGTAGGTGTTCCCACACAAAACCCATGCGCTTTGCCACATGTCCACATTTACAATGATTTGTACACCTGGGAATGCATCAGAATTCTACACCACTCCAGGGGAGGTGTAGGAAGCACAACAAGGAGAAATACTTTTATTTCTCCTTGTTTTTTCCTCTTTCTATGCATGCTGCATTCTGCAGCACACAAAGACAGAGGGAAACACCTCTAGTGATTGTTTTTGTGCAGGAAGGCGTGCCTTCCTGCACAAAAACAATTATCCAGCAACACCATGGTGCAAGGGTGCCTCCCTTGGAGCATGACAGCCAGTTGTGTACCAGTGCAGGGATGAACACAGGGATCCATCACATTGTTGTAAATATGAAGCATCCCTGTGCTTTAAAAGTAATGATGCCCGGCTCAGCAAAATGACTTGTGGCTCTGCGCCGAATTATCCAAGTGTAGAAGTGCATACAGTGTCTCAACACTGTAAATCAAAAAACATACCAAAAGATCTAAATGTGTGTTTCTCTACCACTGTGTCACTGATTTATTTGGTATCTCAGTACTTTTCTACTTAAATGTATCAGATTTAATTTTTGAGAACAGTGCACATAAGGATCTGCACATTCATCTATATCCAACCATATAGTTTACAAATTCTTTCAAGTACCTTCAAAGAGTGTGAGACAGGTTGCATAAACAATTCCCCACATGGTTCTAAAAGACTACATATTCCTCAGTAAAACTTGCAAATACATGGGTTTGTGTTTGAATACATCAATACTCCCTTGATGATTGAATGAGTGCTTGGTAGTGCCTAGGTGATTCCCTGAGGATACATGTAGAGCCTATGTAATTCCCTGATTATGTCATAACTCCATGGGTCGTTCCATATCTGCATAGTTACTACCTGCATGTTTGCAAGAGTATACCACTAGTGTTGGGTGTTTGGATGAGTGCATGAGTAGAATTGAATGATTCGACAAGTGTGTGTCTAATGCTTCAATAGTTCAATACATGCATGGATACTGGTGGGATAATTAATCAAGTGCAACTCTAGTGCCTGGAGGATTGCAGGAGAGCATACATAGTGTATAGGTGATTTATAGAGTGCATGGATAGTGCATACATCATTGTTTAAGTTAATGCATAGCACCTAGCCTATTGGACGAGTGCATGAATAGTGGTTCAGTGATTGGATGCTGCCCATTTGTTTTTGGTTGAGGGAATTAGTAGTGCCTGGATGTTTAGAACACTACATAAGTAGTGCCTGTGTAATTGAATAAGTGCATCAGTAGTGCCTGGCTGATTAGATAAGGGCATGACTAGTGTCTGTGTGAATATATAAGTAAAAAATTTAAAGCTTGAGAGATTGGATGAAAGTAAGTGTACTGCTAGAGTGACTGCTTTAGTGCAAGACCATTGCCTCAATAATTAAATGCCTGCATAGGCACTGGATTGGTGATAGGGTTGTTGCAATGGTACTCTCTACATAATTAGATGAGTGCATGAGTAGTACCTGAGTGTTTGATTGGTGCACTGTGTGCCTCAGTATTTCAATGACTGCATGGTTTGTAAGTGGGTTTGTAGATGGATGGCTAGGTTCTGCACAAATGTTATAATGATTGAATAGTTACAGCTTTGTCAATTGCATAAGTAAATAGTTAGTACCTAGGTGATTGGATGAATGTATGGTTAGTGCCTGCACAGTTCAATCACTACATAATTTCTGTCTGCCTGATTGCAAGAGTACATGTGAAGTGTCTGGGAAATTGAACAACTCCATGGATAGTGAATCACTGATTTGATGACTGCCTGACTAGTGGCTGGGTGATTGCATGAGTACCTGAATACTGCCTGACTGACTGTGAAAGTACCTTCATTGTAGTTAGGTACATAACAGTTGTGACTATATCTCTGACTCATTGTTTAGATCTTCTGTCAGTATCAAACTACCTGTTTTAATGTATATATGCTTTTTTCTGAGTTATGTGTGAGTGAAGTCTATATATCGTACTTGATATATATTTGCATACATGGCCCTCTAGAAACATACATAGATGTGTTACTGAGCATACACATGCATCAGTAGGTTTCTAAAATGGAAAACAACATTTTGCAATTTTTCAAAGCACAAAACCTGTTGCGAATGACATCCCTACATCACTTCTTAAATACTGCTGCTTCTAAATTTTATATCAAGAATATCTCCAACAAAAGTTACATTTGAAATTAAGCAGCACAAGATATCTCAAGGCATTCTCTACTAATAATCCTTCTCAATTTTAAACAAAGTATGTTTAAAAGAAAACACCATCCTCACCATATGCATTACATGTTCATCAGCCTTGTAAACTTATATGTGATTTCTTAATAGTGCACCTTCAAGTCATCTTTCCCAAAATATATACCCCTCTGCATCTTTAAGCAAACTCAAAAGTTGATGGTAAATACCCTGTTCTTGTCAGCTATTGCCCTCTCTGTTGATGGTACATACCCTGTTTCTCTCTGCTGTTGCCCCCTCTGTTGATGGTAAATACCCTGTTCTTCTCCACTGTTGTCCCCTCTCTTGATGGTAAATATCTTTTTCCTCTCCTCTGTTGCTGGTAAATACCCTGTTCCTCTCCTCTATTGCACCCTCTATTGATGGTAAATACCCAGTTCAATTCAATTCAATTCAATTTATCTTTATTTCGGCATGAATACCATAAAAGAACAATACATTACAACAATAAAACATTCTATTAAAGTGCATGGCATACTATAAAATTCATTCAGTTTTCATGTCGATTCTAAAATCAAAAGTTAAGATGTCTTAAAATTCATAATAGTTATTCTAACTCGATAGGAACAATTGTGGGTGACAGAAATAAATTTCATCAAGTACAGGCGACAGGAATAGGATTTCATCAGTTGTCCCTCAATTAATACAAAGAGCAATTGTAACATGTCTACGACACTTTTGGTATATTGCATTTTACAGTTTATAACCCAATTTTTTCCTTTGGAAAAAGATACTGTGCAAGAATCTGCTAACACTAAATACGATAGGTTGACTAGTATCGGTCAAGAGAATCCTTAGGGCCTGAGAGCATGTTCTTACACCTAATGTTAAACATATGGGCTTAATCCATCTTCTTCTTGCCTGAGCATATATTGGGCAGAAGAAGAGGATATGTAACTCATTTTCTTGTTGGTTACCTCCACACATGGTACAAAGTTCACCCTCTACATGATTCACCGAGTTTACACCACCAGACCAACGAACCAGTGTTGAACCAATTTGAAGGTTTCCATATCTGAATTTCAGGAATGAGGTCTTTGCTAGCGGTGGTTCTATTTCATCCAGAAATAACTCGAAGAATGGATCATCTTTAAAGTTAAGGAATCTTTGTACAAGCGACCCATTAGAAGGAGCGTTTTTGATCATACCTGAGATATACGACCAAAAACACTTTTTTACCATGATTTTTGAATGTGGTGGAAGTATATCTGGTTGTTCCCAGTAATGTGACAATCCTATTAAGGTAAGCCAGAATTTAACATGTTTAAACCAGGGTATCACATTAAAGCTGTCAAGCTCCATGATTTCTGTTAGCCCATTTTTATAGGCCTGCAACTCCGGTACACGCCACAGCCTAATCCATAACAATAAAGGACGTAGAATAATGTGATGGTCCGTTCTACGAAAGTTTAGATCAAGCTGGAGTGGAACCAGAGGAGTACTCCTAGGGACTCTAACCAGACTTCTCAGGAAGTTGTTGTCCATGACCCTAAAAACATCTTTGGATCCTGGGCCCCAAATTTCCGAGCCGTACAATACAGCAGATTGAACCTTATATTTAAAGAGTTCAACTGCTGGAGACACGGATTTGCTGGTGCTTAGACCTTGTTCTCTGAGAATGGGTTTAGTGTTCTGGCTAAACAGCATCTTACATTTTTCTAATTGGGCTTTCCATGTAAAATTGGAGTCTAATATTACCCCCAAATATCCAAAATGCGGGACTGATTCCAGTTTTGTTCCATTTAAAGTTAGACAGCCCTTGTCGCTCTTAGTTGGATTTAGGACCATACACTTTGTCTTTTTCCCATTTATCTCCAGTCCTTTCTTGTTGCAATAATCATAGAAGGAGTTTAAGAGACACTGGAGGCCTTTTTTTGTCTGGGAAATTAGTATAGTGTCAATACCCAGTTCCTCTCCTCTGGTGCCATCTCTGTTGATGGTACATACCCTGTTTCTCTCTGCTGTTGCCCCCTCTGTTGATGGTAAATACCCTGTTCTTCTCCACTGTTGTCCCCTCTCTTGATGGTAAATATCTTTTTCCTCTCCTCTGTTGCTGGTAAATACCCTGTTCCTTTCTGCTCTTGCCCACTCTGTTAATGATAAATACTCCATTTGTCTCCTCTTTTGTCCTCTGTTGATGGTAAATACCCTGTTCCTGAAATGCCAGAAATCGGTCCTAGGAAGCTTGTTTCCGGTCCAGGGAAGGAATGGCTTGGCAGTTCGGGCTGGACTGGTCCCATGAGGCACAGGGTCAGACTGATTTGCATATGGCCATGTCTGAACTGGGGTGGCAGAGTGGGCTAAAGAACGGTGATGGATTAAACCCAGATCTGTTGACTGGGTGTGAGTGTTTGATTTGATCAGATGCTCCGTCCATCACCACCCCCTTTTGTATTGCTTTGTTCGCCATAAGTTGGCAGGGTATGCTTAGACGTGAGTTCCTTGCTCACTTTGCCACTGGATTCAAGCAAGCCTGCCTGAAGATGGCTGTAATGCCAGAAACCGGTCCTCTGAAGCTTGTTTCTGGTTCAGAAAAGGCATGGCTTGGCAGTTCGGGCTGGACTGTTCCCATGAGGCACAGGGTCAGACTGATTTGCATATGGCCATGTCTGAATTGGGGTGACAGAGTGGGCTAAAGAACGGTGATGGATTAAACCCAGATCTGTTGACTGGGTGTGAGTGTTTGATTTGTTCAGATGCTCCGTCCATCACCACCCCCTTTTGTACCGCTTTGTTCGCCATACGTTGGCAGGGTATGCTCAGACGTGAGTCCCTTGCTCACTTTGCCACTGGATTCAAGCAAGTCTGGCTTCAGACGGCTGTAATGCTAGAAACCGGTCCTAGGAAGCTTATTTCCGGTCCAGGGAAGGCATGGCTTGGCAGTTCGGGCTGGACTGTCCCCATGAGGCACAGGGTCAGACTGATTTGCACATGGCCATGTCTGAACTGGGGTGGCAGAGTGGGCTAAAGAACGGTGATGGATTAAACCCAGATCTGTTGACTGGGTGTGAGTGTTTGATTTGTTCAGATGCTCTGTCCATCACCACCCCCTTTTGTATCGGCTTGAATCCAGTGGCACAGTTTGCAAGGTACACACATCTGGGCATACCCATAGCCGCTTTGGGCACACATAAGTTTGGCTGGGTCCAACTGGGGAGCCTTAGTGAGCAGAACAACAATGATGGATTCAACCCAGATCTGTGACTGTGGTCAGACATAAGTGTCTGTAAAGTTTCAGCACACATCAGGGATACCCAGAAGCCGGTTCCAGGATGCTTGTTTCCAGTCCAGTCCAGGGAGGACCTGGCCCGGCTGTTCCGGCTGGACTGTTTCCATGAGAAGAACGGTCAAGACTTATTTGCATTTGGCTGGGTCCAAACAGGGGTGGCAAAGTGAACAGTAGAACAAATGGGGGATTCAACCCTGATCGGTGACTGGGGGTGAGTGTCTGAAAAATGTCAGCTCTCCATCCCCCATATTGTTGTGTTTGCTATGTTTGCCCTAAGTGGCCAGGCTATGCCCAGGTGTGGGTCCCTTGCTCGCTGTGCCACAAGATTCAAGTTATCCTGGCTGATGAGGGGTGATACCCCAAAACTGGTCCCAGGCTGCTTGTTTTCAGTCCAGACATGACCTGGCCTGGCAGTTCGGGCTGGACTGTTCCCATGATGAGCAGGGTATAGACTGATTTGCATATGGCTGGGTCCAAACTGGGGTGGTTTTGTGAGCAGAAGACTGATGATGGATTCAACCAGGCATGACTGTGGGCGAAGGTCTGAAAATTGTTAGCCTCCGTCCATCATATTTATGTGTTTGCTGACTTCTACCACTTCTCTGAAACTGCTTTGTCTGCATCATCATTTTTTCCTTCCACTTCTTCTGCTTAGTGCCAAAACTGTCACTACATTATTTGCAAATTTAAGGATTTCACTTAATCTGCCAACACATATCACTCTGCTGAATATGAGAGCCATGGGTCCCTAAAAATACTTTGCCGCCGCTGCTGCCAAAGTTTTCTTCCGGCTCTGTAACAGTCCGAGGGGACTGCAACGTCTTACCTGGCCATACTTTGCTCCCCCAATCCGCCCCTCACCGACGCGGGTGTCGGGGACTACATCCCCCAGCGTCCCCTTGTGGCGCCTGCACACCACGTCACAGATAAGCGCCAGGAGGCGCTTTAAAACTGCTCAAGGGCTTACCTGACCATACTTTGCTCCCGCAATCCGCCCATCACCGACGCGGGTGCTGGGGGTGCCTGCACACCGCGTCACAGAAAAGTGATAGGAGGCGGTTTAAAACTGCACAAGGGCTCTCACAGCACGGGACACGTATGGGCTTTGCGGGCCATGCCCTGGCCGCGCCCGGGCCAAGGGAGGGCTCATCTGCCCCCGTCCACGACAGGAAGAGGCAGGGCAGGGCCACCCCCCTGAGCGGTTGCATTGTCCTCATCTTTGCCACCTATTGCAGGGCACCCTGTTCTGGACTTTCACCAGGGGCTGACAAGGAGAACTACGCACGTCGCCAGGAGGTGCGGAAAAGGGGCCGGGGTGCCCGCAGTGCAGGCCCGCACAAGACTGTTAGGGTCGGGTTGAGTCACCTTATGATCATTTGATTATTGTAACTTTACAGGTGTTAGGGAACTGTATTTACTTATTGTCTTGGGGCAATGTCTTCAGTGGGGAAGGGGCCCTCCTGTAAGCGTAAACTAGGGGCGGGATGGGGTCGTGGGCACGCTTGGTGCCTTCCTGTCTAGGGCAGAATCGGTTCTGTTGCATGAGATCCAGATAACAGAGCGAAGGCTATCCTTAGAACCCTTACCTCCAATCCCAAATCTGAGGGTAAACCCCCATGTAGCGGCAACATGCACAGGCCCCCCACTTTCACCCTCTCCTACGGTCCTAAGCCAAGTTGTGACTCCGAGATCCTATTAGAATCCCCATCTCCTCCCGCTACTAACTTATGCCCAGCAATGGTTACCACACGGGGCAAATTAGCCCTGCAGGCTGGACAAGGAGAACCCCTTCAAAGAAAAGGAAAGGGCGGGCCCATCCAAGGCTATTTCACAGTTTATTGCAGGGGTGAAACAGAAGGCAGTACAGAGGGAGCAGGATGGACATATTCAATCTAATCCATCTGGCACAGTAGTCAGCAGCCCCTTAACATGTCTGAGGAGTCCCTTTATAAACGACTAATGCAGGGCATGGCAGATCTTCTCTCACCCCTGACACAAAAATTGTCACCATATTGAGGATCTAGCTAGATTAGGCCTTTAGCCCTCTGGAGAAGGTTGTGGGCCACCCCTGAACTTGATCTCTACGCTAGAGCCATTTTGGATTTAAGGGGTGTTGGGACAATATCAATGATCAAATGGCTTCAGCATATCAGAGATACCCTGACTGCAGTGGGGCTGAAAGGGAGTTCAAGGCCGCTTACATGGGTTTTGTGATGGAGAAACGCTTATCTTGTACAACAGGTCCTATCCTAACTAGAGACTTCCTATCCATAAAGCATGTACCTGTGTTTGACCCCTACTGGGATCTTATCTTAAAACCACTGGTTAGGAAGCTCTATCACAAATTTAGGGTAGGTTCCTTGCCTACAAGAGCTTTCACCAGTAGATGGCTTAGGCCCACAACAGACTTATGCCTGTTATGTCAGGCTTACCCTGAAACTACCTCCCACATGCTATTTGTTTGTCCGGCCTACAGCCTCCCGAGGAGGAAATGACTTAAACCTATCTGTCTTGCCGTTGGCACAAGGGTTGCCATTGAAGCCATGAGGATTTTACAGACAAGCCCTCAGGAGGCCATTGTTATCGCCATCGCTAAATTCCTAGGGTGGGAGTGGAGGATTCGGGCCAATAAACTCAGGGTTCAATGATTGTGTCATTTCACAGTGATTTTAGCCGCGGGGTAGTATGAATTGTTTTTACCCTTCTCTATCTGTATAAAGTGTTAGATGCTGAGTGTTTTTTAACTTTAGCTAATTTTTGTGAATAAATTACTGATTTAAATTGAGAGTCTTGGCTTGTGGTTTAATACTTGTTTTAGGGAATCTTGTGTACGTTTCAATTATTTATTTCAATGCATTTTAATGGATTCATTTCATTGTTTGTATCTGTCTTTTATGATTTCATAATCAAAATAAAGACTCTATGATGATGATGATTAGAACTAAGCTCTGGATGTAAACCTAACACAATAACTGACAAAAAAACAATAATGCCATCCGTTACTAGATCTTCAATCATACTGTACTTTCTATAAATCTGCATTAGCCATAATATGCATTCATTCTCCCCTCCGGCTCCTGAGTAGCTCTGATTGCTTCAAATGTGTTATTACTTCCTTATATTCCTCCATAAAAATAGCAAATGGATTATTCTGAAGAAGAGTGTTTCAAGGCTTGTTTGTTGAACAATTTACAGCTGCTTTGCATTTAGCCCACAAATCTTTTGGAACAATAATGTAAAACAATGTATTCAAATCTACCCAAATCACTTTTGAGATTGTCATTAGTCTCTCATCTATGTACCCGACTTATCAGGCTCTTCCAGAAGCTTCAGTAAATTTATTGTAAATCAAAAGATATCAGACTACTTCCGAGGGAAATGCACAAATGCTCCTCCATAAAGGGAATCCTGACACATTTGTTCCTATTTCAGGCTCACTCATACCTACACTTACTACTCTTTCAATCACAATATTTTTCCTTTGTAATTTGCATTTCTATTTCTTTTCCACTTATCCTTGTACTTTTTAAGTCTGCCTAGTGTGTTGTTAAATTGATTAAACCTCTAAAATGTGTTTACCTATTCAATAGATCAATTTTCTTCACTTTATCTTCATGAATGTACATCCTGTATTTCAGTTCAAATTCGTCTTTTGGTATAAATCAACTTCACATTCTTCTACTAAGCCCTCAAACTAACTTTACACTTCACATGCACATCTAGCTGCTTCCTTATTCAAATATTTCAACTGATCTTCATTGTATAATATTAATATTTCTGTGCCAAATATACCCTGCAAAATCTATTAAGATTCATACTTTAATTGCTAAAAATTGATTTCCCTTCTTCCAGTTCTCTGGTTTGCTTTGTAATAAAAGTAGGAATTGTAGGGATAACCATTTCACTAGTAGAGGGAATTACATTAGAAGGAATAATCCCATTAGGTCCTATTTCACTCATAGTTGCAGCCTGTGAGGGTGTAGTCGGAGCTCCTAATGTTCGGTTCTTCTGCACCCATAACTTGAGCAATTTGTTTTCATATCTGTAAAGCATCATTTTAACCCCTTCCACACTCATGACGAGCTGGGCTCGTCATGGTGTAGCCTCCTCGTACACTCATGACGAGCCCAGCTCGTCATGAAACAATGTAAAACAACAAATTCCAGCACAGATGGGGAAAACGCATAGCAGCCATGGAGTTAAGGAAGAGCTCCAGAATGAAGTAAGATAGGTAAAAAGTTATCTTCCTCATCTGAATTTTCTTTTGCTCTTTCTCATTTGCAACTGGATCTCACTCATCCAATGCTTGAAACTGTTGCACAGGTCTGGGTTGCGTTTTTCTCTCATACATCACACGCCTCAGCTAGTCAAGCTTTCTCACACTAAAGGTGACCTCTAAAGGAAATGGCATGTTCTCATCACCAGATGTGATTTTGTTATTCTTTTCACCTAATACATGAATGAACACTCGAATTTAACATCATCTCAAAAGCAGGAGAATCTTCCGGGGGTATCTATTCCCCTTCCATAATAGGAACCTTTGGCTTTTTCAATGCAGAACCCACTTTTCATCATTTTGACTAGATAACAAATCACGTAATATGAACAACAGTAATCAGCCAAACACTGCAGTGATAGTAAGGATTATTTGAACAAGGCACAACCAGCACTTTTACCTGACTAATGATAGCTCGACTCACAGTGACATCTTACCAATCACAGCGTGGCTTTACTTTGACAGACAATCATTTGCAGCGTGGCTCACTATGAAGCAATATCCTCTGCACGGTAAGTAAATCAACAAAATCACATCTCTAGTATGCTTACTAAAATAAAGAGCAAATAAGGAGGGATCAATCTCACAAACAAAAATAAATTTAGTATGGTACTACAATCATGCTAGGGCACATTTTCAATCAGCTGTAACCCACTCTTGATAAGTGCATTTCCTCCTGTGCTCAAAGAAACAAAACATAAAACAATCTAGCTTAAAACACACCAACTACCATATTAGTAATTCAGAAATGTCCCTATCTTCGTGTGAATATGATGCATCACAATTCAGAAGCAACTTTGCAGACAAGTTTAACATGAATATATCTCGAGATCTTGGATTCATGCTAAAGATGATTTCAACAAAATTTAAAATAGCTCAATGTTTTTCGTCTCAAGTAACCAAAGAAATGTCAACACATCTAAAGAAGACACCCAAAGGAACATGATCAATCTAGAATAACAAATGCAACAAAATCATCAAAATAACATTGACTAAGACTCCTAACAGCTCTCAAATGAAAACCGCATAACAAAAATCTTGCAGACACTACAATTCATGACACCTGTAGGTAACTGGGTTTTTCTTGCATTACCCCCCTATTTTTTGCCTGGTTTTTGTTTCAACTTTGACTGAAGTGTACTGGGTCCCTGATAACCAGGTTCCCAGTACCAGTGTTCTTTTCCTAAAAACTGTTCAATTGCTTCCACAACTGCCACCACTTTATCTTACATATAAGCCCATACTGTAATATACCCCTGTTACCAAGTGCCTTGTGGCTAAAGGGGTACCCTAAGGGCTGAAGTACGAATTGTGCCATCCTAAGGTATCCTCACCAATCACATGCACACTGCCACTGCAGCCTGCGTGTCTTGGTGCACACAAAAACTGAAGAGTCAAAATGGCACACATCCCTGTGTTAATGCCCAGAGACACTGAATGGGATACAGTTAAGACACCCCTCTACCAGGCCTTAGCCATAAGGAAGGGTGCACTATATTTCCTGTGAGGGCATATCTGCATCTCCTTCTGAACCCCTAATCCCAACTCCTTCCATCTTATCCCTTGCCCCCCTGTCACCTCCCTCGGACTTACCCCATCCCTCAGTTCCTTCTTCACCCATCATCTCCCCTACCCATATCTCCTCTCCCTAGCTTACCCACCCCCTCTTGTACACCTCACATCATTACCCTTGCCCAACAGCATTTAACATCCCCTGTCTCCATCTCCCCAATCCCACAATCCCACAATCCTCCCATCTCTCCTCCTGAACCCTTAAACCCATCTCCTTCCATCTTATCCCCTGTCCCCCTGTCGCCTCCCTCGGACCTACCCCATCCCTTAGTTCCTTCTTCACCCATCATCTCCCCTACCCCATTATCATCTCTCCCTAACTTACCCACCCCCTCTGGTGCACCCCACATTGTTACCCTTACCCAACAGCATTTAACATCCCCTGCCTCCATCTCCCTTACAAACATTGATTCCCTTCACCCTCTGCCACCATTATCCCCTCTCACCTTCTCACACTCCTCTTCCCCTAATCAAGTTGATTACTCTCAATCTCTACTTACCTCCCTCGCTCTCAACATTATTACCTGTTACGACACCCTTGTCTCCCTATCCCCTAATATCTCCCAGTCCCTTAATGTCTCCCAGTCCTACAAGGTACATGTCCCCTAACCTTCCACCTCCACCCTTGACTCTCCCACCCCACCGATTGATTCCTCCGACCTGCCCAACTCCCCTGATACCCCCACGCCTACTCAGGCTACCTCTTTAACCCCGAATTCCCTATGCTCGGATACACGCTCCCCTCCTGTAGATCTCCTCCTGAACAATCCCCCCTTTCCTCCACCCCATACAACGCCTCAGTGACGCCTCTTGCCTCCCACAACTCCCCCTTAAAACCCCCCATTCGAATAACTTTCTCTCCTCTATTCCCCTCCCTCCCTCTCACTCCCACTCCTCCTCACCCTCTGTTGCACTTCATACTCTCCCCACTCGATTAACAATCCCCCACACCTCCCCTACAGCCCCTCCTTATCCCCCACCGATACCCCCTTCTCACACTCCCTCATTCGGCCTAACATCCTACAATGCACCAGACACGCCAACCCCTACTATCTCTCTACCTCATTCAACTATATGTTCTCCCAAACTGGATGCCACTCGTAAGTATACCTCCTACATACTCCTTACCCCCAAAAATTATCCTCCCCACCTCAATTCCCCCTCATCCCTCCTCCAAGATTTCCCCCATTCCCCCATGACCATCCCCCCTCGATAACCCTTACCTCTCCAACCTCCCAAAAACTACTGATACACTTTTCCCATCAATTTCTACTCAATTACTCCTTAAGGTACAACTTCTCATTTCATCCCTCGTTTTAGAATTCTCCTCTCTCAGAAACGATATCTCACTCCTTGTTAAATCCCTCTCCTCGGATCGTATCCGCACATCGACCACCTCACAACACGCCCTACCGTTGCTCATCGACACTCTTCTCAATCCACCCACTTGCAGACCTCCTATTCGTTTCACCAATACCGGAACTCCCCCCCTCCCTGGTAACTACACTATCGGATCTAAATACACTGAACCCTCTTTAAGCGCCCCACGCTACAAGATCAACACAACCTCCCCTCTTCAAAAAGATTTTTGCTCTATAACCTCCGGAGCTATTTTATCTGGGAACCCCCCTGTCTCTCCCGCCTCTGCCTCATCCACTATCCCCCCTACCAGTCAATCCACTATTCCAGTTCTCTTAGGAACGAACAGACTCCCCCCGCTTCTGACCTCTCCCAGACCCCCTTAACTACTTAGACCTGTCTCTCCTGCCCCAGCCTCACCCACTATCCCCCCTACCAGTCATTCCACTATTCCAGTTCTCTTAGGAACTAACAGACCCCCTCCGTTTCCGACCTCTCCCAGAACCCCACAACTACTTAGACCGATTCCCCTATCCCCCCACCCCATTACCTGTCCCCTCTCCCCTATGCTGCATGTTGATAAACTGCAGATCCGCCTCCTGCCACGCAACTAAGATTGCAGAAACCACTCTGAAATAAAACATAGATATCACATTCCTTACTGAAACATGGCTCAAAGCCCACTCCACCCCTATCCTCAACTTGCTCATTCCACCAGGCTACTCTATTATTAAGAAAGATAGAATCGATCAAATAGGAGGAGGCCTGGCCCTAATCTTTAAAGATGAACTTGACATCGCACTTGTGCAGCTCAAAGACCCCTCATCCTTTGAATACCTTTGCACCAACCTCACTCTTCCTGGCTTTCCCACAACTCGGCTACACACTATTTATCACCCCCTTGGTAATTACCTCCCCTTTACTGAAGAGATGACTGATCTTATCATTCAAGCATCTCTCTCCCATTCCAAAAATCTTTTCCTTGGTGATTACAACATTCACTGAAACATAACTGATGACCCTGCTGTCATCCTTTTTAATGAAGCCCTAGACATCACTGACTTGACCCAACTATGCCATGCTCCGACTCACTCTAAAGACGCCACCCTTTATGCGATTTGGGCGAGCAAGGATCTGGCCTCTCTCTCCAATATACTCCCTGTAGACTGGTCTGATCACCACCTTATCCTCTTCACCCTGAATAGCCCTACTCCTCGCCCATCCACTGTGATCACTTTACCTATGAAACATACTTGCAGCCTTCACCTTATCCCACCTGGCGAACTGGAATCTACAATTAAAAATCACTTACTCCTCCCCCCTCCCTCCATTAACACCAACGAACTTCCTGACCATTACAATAATTCCATTCGTGAAGCCCTTGACCTAATCGCCCCAATCAAACTTAAAAAACTAAAATACCCCCCCCCCTCCAAGTCCTGGTTTAATGCCGAACTTAATTGTGAAAGGCGGACTCTCAGACAATCTGAACGTGTCTGGAGGAGTCATCCCACCTCTGATAACCTGGCTCTCCTGAGAACTACTAGAGCCCAATATAAAAAACATATCTTCAATGAAAAGGCCTCCTTTCTCCGGTCTCAACTTGACCAGGCTAGAAACCACCCTAGAGAACTCTTTAATATCGTCAAAAGACAAACTACCTCAGGCCCTCCCAAATTAGAAGCCTCTGTGGATAGATTTAAAGAAATCGCCAGCTTCTTTATGAATAAAATCAATAACATCTAACTATCCTTCTCTTCCCCCCTCTCTCTCCAACCTCCCCTTAACCAATGCATCCTCCCTAACATTCCTAACTCACCTTCATCCTCCCCTCCACCACATAGTGACCCCTCTCAACCCACCCCTCCCCTGCCCTCCCCTATCTCGATTCATCTCGTACTGGACACCTTTTGAAAAACAAGGCTTCATGGAGTGATTTTAGTCCAATTTCTGAAACCACTATCATCAACATCATTTCTAAACTCAAACCATCCTCACACTCCAAAGACCCTCTTCCCTCCCATTTAGTTCAAGATCTCAAATTTATCATAGCCCCAATTTGGACCGATATCATCAACTCCTCACTTTCCGCTGGCTGTGTTCCTGACTCCCTTCAGCTAGGGCAAATCTCCCTGATTCTTAAAAACCCCTCTGCTGACCCTAATGACCTTAACAATCTGCGCCCTATCTCTAACTATCCCTTCCTCTCAAAGCGCTTGAAAAATGTGTCCTATCCCAACTAGATAACCATATCAGCTCCTTCAATCTCCTCGACATTTTCCAAGCTGGCTTTAGAAAGGGATGCAGTACCGAAACTGCTATGATCAATATTACTGACGACATTCATCGCTCTCTAGGCAAAGGTGAATCCTCTCTAATAATCCTCCTTGATCTCTCGGCTGCATTTGATACTGTCCACCATCCCACTCTTCTTAATACCCTCAAAGATCGCTTTGGTATTGAAGGCACTGTACTTAAATGGTTCTCCTCCTTCCTCCAAAATAGATCTCAACAAATTAAGCTTGATCACTGCCTCTCCAATCCTCAACCTATCTCACTCGGTGTCCCCCAAGGATCTATCCTTTCCCCAACCCTTTTCAATATTTTCATGGAACCACTCACCCTCATTCTCAAACAAGCCAAAATCAGTTATCACCTCTATGCCGATGATACTCAACTTTCCAACAAGATCAAATCCCACAATGACATCCTTCACCTCAATGATACTCTGATGAAAGTCCAAACCTGGTTCCACCTCAACCATCTCAAACTTAATCCTAAAAAAACAGAAATGATCCTGTGCACTCCCAAATATAACCCGCTTCCCATTCAACTCTGGATTAATGATATCAAAGCACTTAATTGCACCTACTCCACCTCTAACTCTGTCAAATCACTAAGCATCAGCATTGACCAAAATCTTAACCTCATCCCCCACATTAAAAATGCAGCCAAAAGTGCTCTTTTTACCCTTCACCACCTCAAAAAAAATAAACCTTTTATTCCAACTGATGATTTTAAAATCGCGGTACAATCACTTGTCCTTTCCAAGATCGACTATGGCAACGCCATGCTTGCGCCCCTAAAGTCCACCTTGCACCGATCAAATCTGTTCTCAACCTAGCCGCCAGACTTATTTTTGATTGTTCCCCTGTCCTCAAAAACCTAAACTGGCTTCCAGTTGAAGGACGATCCACATATAAGATTGATTATATCACGCACAAAGCTCTTCACCAAAACACCCCTTCTTACCTTTCTATCAAGCTACAAAAAGCAGGATGCTCCGTCCCTGAGGAGCACTAACTCCCTTACGTGAATCCCTCCTAATCTAAAACGTAATAAGACCCAATCTTGTGCATTCTCTGGTACGGCTCCGACGATTTGGAATTCGCTCCCCAAAGACCTTCGCTGCAACACCTCTTACCCTCTCTTCAAAAAAAGACTCAAAGTACTTCTCCTCAACAAACACTGGGGTTCCTAATGTTTTTGACTCTGACCCTGCTCATTACCTCTCTACAGCGACTCACATCTTACCCATCCCCTCTCCTTCTTTCCATTCTCTCACTCCCCTTTCCTACACCCCCTTCTCTCCCTATTTTCAACTCCTGTGTATCCCTCTTTTTATCCTGTTGCTTCTCTGCCCCCCTCACGCATTCAATTCAATGTTTTCACCTTTCTGTGAATCATCCTGCACATTGTAAATTGTTTATTATTTCTTAATATGTCTACCTACCTTGTAAAGTGCTCTGATACTCTTGGGTCCAGCAGCGCTATATAAGCCTCATAAATAAATAAATAAATAAATACAAATAAATATGTCCCGGCAATATCTTTGTTGATTCCTAGATATTGTGATTGACCAGGGAAGCCATAGTTAGTACATGGGCTGGACTCTCATCATTGCGGGTTCTCCAGCTCCATGATGGCTTCACTGAAGTATGGAATGTTTGGTATCAAACATCTTGCATAATAAATCTGCACTGATTTTAGTGTCAGATTTATTAAAAGCTGCACACAGAGGACCACTTAGAGGGGTACCCTGAAACTTAACAACCCTTAGTGTGGTCACAGACTGGCCTATGCCAGCTGCTACCACCAGACAGTGTTCTGACCTCTTGGGGTGAGTGCCTACATGCTAATAGGCCGAGAACAATGCCATTCCTGGGTGACGGTGTTCTCACCTCCCACTAGTCAAGAAGAGCCATCTGTGGTGGGGACCTTCAAAGGCCTTGCTGCCTTTGTAATGTGTCCCTAGCTTCTGATGCTGGAGAGAGTAGGTCCCCTTCCTGTCCTCACCCCCTTTTTGGCGGAAGGACAGTCAGGAAAACCTACAAAGAAAAGGTGTTCCCCTGTTTGCCCACTCCACCCCTCAGGTGCTGGAGGCGGGGTGAAGTACACTTTTCACTGCCCACCATCTAAAGAATAGTGGAACTTATCCAATCATGACTAGTTCTATATCCCCCTTCCACAGGAGGTGGGTATAAAAGAGGGTGCAGACACCCCAGTTAAGGGGCCCATTGGCAACTACCTGTCATTCCCTTGTAATGCCCCAAAATCTAGCATTCCCAGACACTGAACTTCATTTTCTGACAACTTAAGAAGAGCCAGACACCACTGAGTCGCGCCAGCAGAGAAGACTGCAGAGAACTGCTAGCTTGGCCTCAGCTCGTCTGGCATATCTGCAGCCTTCAACAATCCTGCACCAAAAGACAGCTTGTCCTGCAGCCCAGTAACCTAAAAAACCTTGGGAGGACTGCCTGCCTTTGAAAAAGATCAAGATCTCCCGAGAGCAGCGGATCTGTTCACCAGCAACAAACTACAAGCAAGGCCTCTATGACATCAAGAACTGCAAAACCCTGCTCCCTGTTCCACCTCTGCACCTCAGGCCCGAATCCAAGTTGCCAACTTGTTCCAGTGAGGTTTTCAGGCACTTCAGAGCCTGAGTCCAGTGTGAGTTGACAACTTCTGGACTCCTTGACGTATCCTGCAGCCTCTGCATGGAGACCCCCTCAACCGCAACCTGCTCCGGTAAGCCATTTCCCAACATCAAAAGCAAAAGACACCCCTGCACCCGATGGCCCAATGCCTTGGTGAAGCAGACCAAAGGTGTCCCTAAAGCCCCAAGTATTGCAACTTACCTCTATAGTGGTTGGTTTTATTTGACCGACCTGGCCTAACCCTGCAACCCTTTTCCACTTTTGCCTTTCTCCTTTGCATTACATTGGGCACCCGTCACTGTGTTGGCACCCCGCACTCTGCCACCCTTGTGCCACTTGTGGTGTAGTGTTGGTGCTGCATTGGACCCTGCCCAGTGCTTGCTTAAATCCACAGAGAATGGCTCCCCAAGCTGCTACTCCATATCTGTAAGCATCCTCTGTTTTGATTCCCCCATTCGTCATCGAGTTGTATTGGGTCCGCGACATCATATTTGCTCCCTGCACCTGGCTGCTCCTGTGCCGCTGGTGGTGTAATGTTGGTGCTGAACTCAACCTTGCCCAAAACTGACCTTAAATCCTGAAGACTAATCTTGTAAGTCGATGTTACCTATTTGTATGCTAAATGTTTTCTTCCTACCATAAGTTAACAAGTTCAGTGGTTCTACAAAATAAACATAACCAAGTATTATTTTTATAAATAGGTCTTCGATTTATTAATTGAGTGTGTGTCTCATTTATTGCCACTCTGTGTACAACATATGCTTAACACTACCTTCTGACAAGCCGTACTACTTACCCACACTACCACAAAAGAGAGCATTAGCATTATCTACTTTAGCCTATGTGAAGCTTCCTGGAGATCCACTGGACTCTCTGCACACTATATTTGTTTTTGATACAGTATATAGAGAGCCAGCTTCCTACAACCCCACAAAAATCTGTACCAAACTACAAGTACCATAATGCATTCTGTCAATTCCAAAATCCGTTGCAATACATTCATCCTGTTGAAACTCGCACTCCTTTGCTCAGGAGCAGCTCCAGATCACCGGAAAATTGCAAATAAATTTGTCAAGGCGATAGGAACCAAGTAAACACAAACCTAAAGAAGGAAAATGTTTAATCTCTTGTTTTGATCTAATCTCCTTATCTTTTCCCACATTCTTCACCCAAACTGTCAGCACTATCTTTGATAATCTGAAAAGATATTAGATATAGAACCTTCTCAGGCTCGGCGGTGGTGATATCCTCAAAAATAGATTACAAAATCTGGTCATTAAATCAAGTATCATTTCAGTTAAATAATCTTCTTGAGATGGGTATAAGTGGAAACCATTAAGGTTTATAAAATATCAAAGTTCATAACAGAAGGCAAAATAAAGTTACTCATTCAGTATATCGAATTAGCATAATGCAGTAGTATAACCATGACAAAATGTCCTAAGCATGATGCAGACTGACATATGTCTTATCCCACAAGTCTGAGTAAAAAGACTGACCAATCACTTCCCTCCATATGTATGGCTTTTATAATAAAATTTAAAGTGAAAATGGCACATCCAGCAAGGAATGAGTGAAATGTACTATAGATTTGACTAATCATAATACAGGATTATTACATCATCATGTAATATCATAACACCATCCCCTAAACAAATATAAGTGAGCACCCATTTGACCTAATATCATTGCATGTGACAAGACAAATCCAGTTACACACAAACAATAACAAATAATAACAAACTCATGACATGAATAGGCCTCCAGCAATACAGGCAGAACCAACCCTAAATTGTTACAGTTGCAGGACAGCTTCTTTCAAGACTCACCAGGACCATAGTGTCATCACAAAGTATTAGTGCACATTTTTCTGCGTGTGGATGGCAGTATGAGAGAGGAAAGCATGGCTGCGTATACATCCAAGATGAATTCTGGGCCTAATATAGCCAATCTCAGGAAAAAATTGTTTTGTATGTGCAGCATTGCCATTTTAACGCCTTGCATGCATGGCGAATTTTCGCGCTGTGCGGGCGATTTACTAAGTGGGCGGTATCAGCACTCGCACATGACACTCATGAGGGCCAGGGGCCGTCATGAGCATGCAAGGGGTTAAATGCAAATTGTTCATGTTACTAAGCAAACAGTATTTATTAGCAAAATATTTTCAAAGCTCATTTGGATTAAAACAGTATTGGCATATGGAAAATTGTGTATTTGAATCAGTAGTGGCTGCTACCAGACCCAGGTGATGAGGCTGGGGTGGAGGACAACATAAAAAGAAAACATAAACAAACAAAAAACCACTTACCTAAAACGGGCGCTTCCTCTCCTTTATCCTCCGTCCCTCCAACATCTCCCTGCACTCCCGGCCAGCAGCAGGAAGCATACGCCCTCCCAGCAGGCCCGGCCCGTGCAGGGCGTTATACCGGGGTGGTGACGTCAGGCGGGGGAGGGGCAGGGAGGGGTTTTTAAAATGCGGGATATGGACCATTACAGGTAAGTAATGAAAAAAATGAATAAAACGAATTTCGTTGCCAGCGCTGCATCGCCAAATGTGATGCAGCGCAGGCAACGAAATTCGTTTTATTCATTTTTTTCGTTACTTAGCTGTAATGGACCATATCCCACATTTTAAAAAACCCCACCCTGCCCCTCCCCCGCCTGACGTTACCGCCCCGGTATAACGCCCTGCACGGGTCAGGCTTACCTCCCAGCCTCCCCATAGCCAATCACAATGCTCCAATGTAGCGTTGTGATTGGTCTGAGCACCGTGGATTGGCGCTCAGACGGGGACTGGGAGGGTTTGCATATTCCTCACCATGCTGTGTAATGCAGCCTGGTGGGGGTCATGCAAAGTGTGCAGTACTGCTTGGGGTGGCCTCAGAGGGCTAAGCAGTCTTGCGCACTTCAGGAGTGAACACCACCCCTCTCCCTACTCCACCAGCCCCGTCCAGCCCGAGATCTACCATTTTCTTTTTCCTTTTGTTCAGTGGGGTGATGCTCGCCTGCCTTAGAGAAGGATGATCACAACAAGGATTTATTATAAGGATTGTCTCTCTGAAATAGGCTGCTGTAGGGTGGTGGAACAAGATATATGGAAATACCGAAGCTGCCCATATAAATATAAAACACATTTGTGCTATATGTTTTGAGAAACACAACCTATGATCAGCCAACTGTGACCGAGGACTGAGGGAGGGACCTCTAATAGATGGCTGAGAAAGGGAGTAACCACAAATTAGAAGAAAAAACAATTTGAGAACAATTTGTTGGGAATGTGGGAACTCTCAGGCTGTATTTCACGTTCCTTAACAGGAAGATAACACATTATGGAAAGAAGGTAGTTCTTGAATTATAAATGTACCAAAACAAAATGAGAGGGGCCCTACTCTGCCAAAGGGACAGGACTCCACTTGACACAATGTCGTAAAAAATAGATCCCTGTTGGGAATTTCTGCATACAACACACCACTCTTAGGGGCATATTATCAAGGGGGTTTATCTCCGCTTTTTTGGCTTTAAAAGCCAAGAAAGCGGAGATAAAATTATCTCCCTATTACCTAGCTGTCACTAACACCAGTTATCGACAGCTAGAAGGAGATAGCGACCATCTTGGGGCCTGCTTTGCATGTCAGTGATATTTATCACTAATGACATGCAAAGTGGGCGTGCCAAGATGTTAGCGACTGGAAACAGTCGCTAACATCGCTATCTCCTATTACCAACTTAGGGAGATGTTCGCGCTAAGCGCGACTATCTCCAAAAGCTAACACCTGCCCCTGAGCGGTTCTTAGCCATGTTATCCAATGGTAGGTGGATAACATGGCTAAGAGCATTAGCTCAGTAATGCATGCATATCGCTGACTTTTCAGCGATATTCATGCATTTCAACCGATTTTTATCGCTTAGGAGATAAACCTTGATAATAGCAAGGTTCCTAAGCGATAAAAATCGCCGCAGCTCAGCAATAAAAATATTGCCGCTAAACCAACATAGCGATAATTATCGCTAGTTGTTGGTAATATACCCCTTAGTTTTTTACTCTTTTCACATAACCCAAATGTCAACTGATCAAAACTCACTCACCCAATAGGAACTTCAAGTGTTAGCCAATTAATCAAAATGTAAAAAATGTTTTATTTATTTGTACCTTCTAAATTCATTATAATGAATATTAAAATAATAATATTATATTAGGATATTCAATCTCTGACTCGATCTTCCTCTTTTCCTCTCTCTCTCTCTGTCACTCTTGTTGTGTCTCTTCCCCGCTTTCCAGTCTCTCTCTCCCGCAGATTTTCTCCCTTTCTTTCTCTTTATCCCTCAAATTCGTCATTCTCTCTCTCGTCCTCTCGGTGTTTCTAAATGAATTTAAGCCTAAGAAAAGGGTTCTGAGCTTCTGACACATCCTCGGACAGCATTTACTTCCAGCGCGTGACCGATGTGTAGTACTGCCCGTGTAAAGTATTTTATTCTTATTGTCAGATTTAGGTAAATGCATTGTACAAATTCCGCAGGAAAGAACATTTTCTAAACGGCTGACAAGGCAGAAAGAAAGACACAAGCACTGGCAAAGCGAATAGGTAGGTCTGGTTTATAATTAAATATGCCTCTGCTTTGAGCTTGTTTGCGTATTTTAGATAATGGGCGAGTGAGTGACTGCAAGAAAGCGTCGACGACTGAAAGAATGGATGCACAATTGCAAGGTTGAGTGCTAAAATGCATGGTTTATGACTGAGTGAGTTCAAGGTAAATAAGTGAAATCAATAAAGAAGCACTTGCAATTACAAGTCAAATGTATTGCTCTGTTTGTTTAAGGATCGTATCTTTGATAGGTGCAGAGCACGAAAACGTTAATTAGTGGAACTCAGCGAGCAATATTCAGAAGCAATGCCAATTCAAGTGAGTATGACTATGCTCCCATTAGTTATGGAAAAAAATGCTTAAAATAAAAACAAAAAGAACTGTTGGCACTGCTAATGCTTGTTTTAAAAGCTGTCCTTTCAAAAAAGAAAATTGATGCTGATCGTATTCAGTTATAAGCTAATTGTGTGAAAGCAATGTTGCTTCTCTTTTATTGGAAACACATTTTTACTTTTCTTGTTCTTTATAAGAGAAATGCCGGCGGTTTTTGTTATTGTTAGATGCACTGGTATCAACGTTTTGATTAATGATTTAAATAAAATCTGGCACATCTAAAGAAAAAAACAAATCATGCACAAATCGGTCACTCTTAAGCTATAACTGCATAGATTTGTCTAAGGCTTGGCATGAAAGAGAGAATGCCTGTGTATATTCGAGCACTAATTGTTTTTATATGAAATGGCAAAAAGGAGGTTACTTCATAAACTTATTGCTTCTGCAAAAAATCTGCCCTTTAAACAGTCATGGGCGCTGTTTCGCAGGGTTCAATACATAATTTGAATTATAAGTCTACAAAATGTTCTATACACTCCTTGACGTAGCTAGCAGTAAGTTTAAATTGCAATTTAGCGTTTTTTTTAATTGTAGTTTTATTCAGCTGAACCAAAAGCCTCCAATGTGACATTATTGACTCTGACAGCGTTTGTCAGTCTGTTTTGCTTTGGAAAATCTAGATCTGCATTGGCTCAGCCTACTGAGAATTGGAGCAGAATTGAAACTTGCCCCCACATGCATCAAACTCCCGTTTTGCGTTTACAAATTTGCGATTTTTACCGAATCGCAAATAAGGATTCGCAAAACGGGATGCATCATAGAAAGTGCTTAATATTTCCGATTCGGTAAAAATCGCAATTTTTACCGAATCGCAAATATTATGCGAATTCAAAATTGCGAATTCGCTATTCCCATTGATTCCTATGGGCCAAAAGGCCCATAGGAATCAATGGAAATTGCGAATTCGCAATTTTGAATTCGCAAATGTTGATGCATTGCATGGGCGCAGGGGCGGGGTCCAATTGACCCCCCCTGCACCCCTGAAATGTATTTTAAAATGGATGTTTCAAACACACATGTCCTAAGGACATGTGTGTCTGTAAAATGACATGGTTTAAAATGCAAATTAGAACATTTTAAACAGTTTTCGCAAATTACCACGAGGTTCAACCTCGTGGTAATTTGCACTTGCAATCTTTGATTTCGCAATTTGTTTTCAGAATGATGCATTGCATTTAAGGAATCGCAAAATTGCGATTCCTTAAATGCAATCGCATTCTGGAAAGTCGCAATATTAGCGATTTTCATAAAAAAATAATGATGCATTCCAAAAAGCATTTTTGGAATCGCAAACAACCGATTTTAAGGAATCGCACCGTTTGCGACTCCAAAAATGCTTGATGCATGTGGGGGAAAGCTTCCTCACCTTTTGCTGGGAGCACCATCGCAGCACCCACTACACTACTTAAGGGTAAACGCAGTGGTGCAGCGTGGAGGGGTCCACAGGGCCGGTTGCCCCGTGGCACAAAATTCTTAGGGGTGCAAAAATAAAAAATAAAAGTATTATACCCCCAACCCAATATCCTGGAGGCAGGTGGGCCCTTTTTCTCAAGGACAGTTTGGGCCTGATTCTTTTAGGTTTGTGTTGTCCATATAAGTTTTGTACTCAGAACACAAATTAATTTTGCAAAAGCACACACTGTACCCGATTCCTAATAAAGTGAGGTAAAAAGGGGTGCTGTGAAAGATTATAATCAACCTCTTGATTATTAGAATGAGACTGTGTCTGGTCAATGAGTTATTAACCCAAGGCAGTGCAATAAGAACAACAAACACAATTTGTATAGAATAAACAAGCAGGCCCTAGATTTATTAAAGGTTTCCGCTGGCACAAGTGGTGCAAAGGCACACAAAAGTTCACAAGGATATTACGTTTTGAAAGTGTGCCCTTTACTCAGCACAAACAGTGCTTTGCATCTTTTTGTGTCAAGTGGACGCTACTAGAGTGTAACTTTGATCAGTGCTAACACCCATAGGGGCAGATTTATGTTAACTGGCGCATCCCGAGGGATGCGCCAGTTAACGTGCGCCACAGTGCGCCACAGCTACGCCACCCATGGTGCGCCGCATTTATAATGCGGCGCACCATGGTGCACAAACGGCACAGATGCGTGACGCATCTGTGCCGGAAATGTGGCGCATTGCTGGAGTTGCGTCGCAAGCGCGACGCAGCTCCAGCAAGGCTCGGGGGTGCCCCATTCTACTAATGATGCTTCAAGACCTACGCCTGCTTCAAGCAGGCGCAGGGTTTTGACGCAGCATTGGCCTGAAAGTGACGGAGTGAAATCTCATAGATTTCACTCAGCCACTTTCAGGAGGCGTTCCTGCGCAGGAACGCCCCCCCCTGCGCAGGAACGCCTCCTTATGGCGCAGTGCTTTACAACGTGACGCATCTCCTAGATGCGTCACGTTGTAAATAGGGCGCATTGTTTGCGCCACAGTTGCGTCAAATAAAGTGACGCAATTGCGGCGCAAAGAGGCGCAACAGCCTCATAAATCTGCCCCATAGTTTTTGACAAAATGCCCGATCTACTAAAATAAGCACAGCGTGTTTGCTTCAAAAAAAACAATCTCCTTAAAGCAGGTGTTAAAATAGGGAAATTCTCCATACAACCTACAGGGCATAGCATATATCCACTTTGTGGGTCACTTCAGAGTTTATCTAGGCATAGGAATTTGTAATGGAAGGGTATGTTTAAAGTACAGATCCTGTGCTAAACAACACACTCTCACCTCACCTCTGTCATGCAAGGCAGAATTTGTAATGTGCAAACGCAGGGGATGACAGCATCAACAGGCCATTTTTTAAATATATATGACTGTGCTATTATCTCCCCCCTGCAGAATGCAACAACCTTGATTGTTGCACTGCGAGAAAAAATAATAGAATAAATGTGGGATAAGATGTGCTCCAATTTCGTCTGATCATGAACTACATTCTAACAAAGTGTGTTGATTTTCAAATGCTAACTACAGTATTTGCTCCAGTAGCACCTGATTATAAAGTGTTCCTTTTCCCAGTGGAGGAAAAGTTGTGAAAGTAGTGGGCAAATAGCTTCAGGAAGCCTTAGGCCATTGCGACTGTGTATGGAGAACTGAGAAGCCTTCGAACAGATTCATTCTAGGCCCTTCTGACGAAATAAATTAAGCTTTATTGCTTACATTTAATAAAGAACTCACGATATGGCTAGCAGATCAAGCAACAATCGTTTATTAATCCGAATTTTACTTACATTTTAAGTCTGTTGGAAAAATATATCCAGGCAGATTACCGTATGTATGTAAAATATGGGAAAACAAGATTGTATTGGAGAATATCAAAAAAGTAAATGCAGAGAGGGAGGTAAGAAAATTGTATTCTTAATTCCACATCTACGTACTTTGAAGATATATATCAGCAAGGTACGTGTACGTTGAGTTAGGTTTAGAAAATGCATAGAAACTTACCCTTAAAAGTTTGTCTCTCAATATTTTGGTAACAATATTCTGTCCACTTGATATTTGGGGCCGCATTACATAAAGTGGCCAGGGTGCGCAACGGGCATTTTAGCCCACTTTGTGTGCCCTGGTGCCACTTGGCATTACAGGAGAGGGCAGCAGACGCTTGTTGGCCCTTCTGTAATACTATTAGAGCTGGTGCACATAAAGTGCCAGTGCTATATGCAGGGGGCATTCCCTCATTTGCATGGAGCCGCTCCCCATGCAAATGAGGTAATCTCTTTTCCTATGCGCCTGTGCCATATTACCGACGTGGGCACAGAGGCAAAGCAGCCAGTGCGCCTCCTGAGAGCAGCCTTCTTTATGGGGTAAAAGGGATCCTGTGGACCCGTCAGACATCCCCTTGCAGGCGAGTACTGTCACTGACTGCACCCACCTGCAAGGGGATCTCTATTCCCCTTTAAAAGTGCAGGTCGGTTGCTGCCTGCACAGTGAAACACGGAACAGCTTTAACCCGTTAACGGCGGCCGTTTTTTCACGGCAGTTCGGCCGTTTTAAAAAACGGGCAGGGCTGCGTCGCCTTTGAACGTGCGCAGCACCAGCCAGGTAGTGCTCCGAACGTTCAAAGGCCGACGGCAGCACTTAACGGGCTAAAGCACCCGCTCCGTTTTTGCACTTGAATGCGTTGCCCCCAGGGCAGAACAAGTTTGTGGCTGCCCTGGGGGCAGCACATTCTCCACAATGCAGCGCATTTTCATTGTTTACGCTGGGCGCACCTTTTTAATGGTGCCCCCGGCACAATGAAGGAAAATGTGCCCCATGGTAGTCAATATTCCCAGCCTACAACGTATTGTATTTAAAACTCAGGAACAGCCATTTAGAACAATCCTTTAATGTGTAGAGTTAGCATTTGATCAGATTGCTTCGATCCCTCCAAGGCTGTTTATGAAGTAGGGTAGGTAGGTAATCCATTTCTAATCTGTGGATGGAGGCAGTATGAATAGAGCGGCAGATTTACAAGCCCCTTGCGCCACTTTTGCTTCACTTTTCCCATGTTAAAAGTTACGTAAAAGTGGCGCAAGGGGCTTGTAAATCTGCCCCAGAGTGTCTCCAAAAAAGCTGTCAAACGCACTGGGTCATCGGTCCAATCAGAACGGGCACTGCAGTAACTCAACATGCGGTGCTGGTGAAGGGTCCTGATGCTAGCCCCGAGGGGGAGGTGGTTCAAGGACCCTCTGTCAAAGTATCTCAATTGGTGAGTTAAATGCTCATCTGCAGTTGATAAAGTCCGCAATTAAAATTCTCCTCCACTACATGTCGTGCAGGAAAACTGACATCATTAATAAACACGGTATCAGCTGAAGTCATTTGATATATGTGGCAATTCTGGGCCCTGTTCTAAAGCGGGGATGAAAATATCCCATGGTACGTGACAGTTGCCCCGGCCGGATAGTGTAAAATAAAATCATTTTATTTTAAATTTCCCAGCAATCTGACCATACCTCCGTGGTCTTGACGGGAATCTTGAAGACGATTTTTGCTGATGAAGAGTAAGCCAGTGTGTCAATGAGTATGCAGCTATATTTTTGCAATGGTAAAACAAAAAGTTAACAATTAAACAGCAGTGTTTTTTGCACACGCTGAAAATATATTTAATATGTTTAAACATGTCGTGGCATTTTTTGAGGAGCGTGTTTCTATTGTGAATGCTTCGGGAGTGAAGAAACAGCAGATATTTTCAAAAGCGTAAGTGTATTTTTTCATTTCCACATTTTAAGCTTTATATTTTTGGAAAAACTTTGCACTCTGGCACCGGAGCAAATTTACAAGGGACCTATTTTACTTAAAATTAATTCTCGCGGAAAGTTATACCCATTGCATGATCATCCAGCACTTCACTCAGTGTGAAGTCGCATTTTTATAAAGGGAATGCGCAGGTAATAAACCATTATGTAAGGTTTTTGTAATTTTAGAAAAGTTATTGAATAAGTTTAAAACACTTTTTAGAAATCCCTTGCCTGTTTAATGGGTCTTTAATAGTGTTGAATGGATTATGAAGAAAGAGCCTCTAAAAACTCCTTAACATTTAGATTTTGGCCTGTTTTATGTGAATGTGCCACACACCGCCCCTTACTATACCATGTAGCATCATTGTACGTTGAAAGTGTTTCAAACTCATCATGGTTTCTCGAGCTCTAGATTGCCTGACTGGTGATTGTTAAAAGCAAACTTGTTGTAAACAAGTGTAATGAGCAGCTATCGAAATAGTGCTATGATGTCATACTAATGATGGAAAGCGCTATGTAAATGATAACATGACATAACGTGTAACTGTGTGGGCATAACAGTAAATCTGTTTTTCATTACATTGATGTGATTTAAAGCCTCATGGAACTCATTTACTAGGCACTTTGTAACTGAGTGTGTTGATTATGAGCATCGGTTTTCAATCCTTCAGGAGCCTTCAGTGCACAATATGCAGGGTTTCCCTGTCAAGGTATGTCACCCCAAAGTTCAGGTTCAAGCAACAGGTCCCATTTGCAAACATTCATGCCAGGGAATCACTTTGACTATTTCATACAAAGTACAATTTTGTGTACAAATCTCAGGAGCCTGATTTGGAGTTCGGTGGATGGGTTTCTCCATCACAAACACGACGGATATCCTATCCGCTGTATTACAAGTGCATTATATCCAATGGCATTTCATCAGGCCTAAGACATCATAGGTCATAGCATGGGCATGTTCTGCACCTGTACCCCGACACAGAACAGAGCTGTGTGCCTGCTTTAAATAACATTTGAACTGGTGGGTAGAGGTGGTGGACACACACTCGTTTTTATGGACTTGGACTTATTTTTAATAATTGGTCTTTAAACCATAGCAAGAAAGAGAGAAAAACACATCAAGGAGAAAGGAGAAGGTAGAGAAGAAAACAGTGACAAAGGGCGAGAGCAGGACGAAAAAGCGTGAGACAAAGAGACAGGAAGCGTTGGATGGTGGAAGAAAGATTCACGTGGTGGAATCAAGACCAAGGGGCACATTAGGATGGCGGGCGGGCTTTGCCCGCCCGCCACCCTAGCGGAACTCGGGACCGCCCGCCTAAAGGGCGGGGGTCCCGACATTGCCATTAGGATGCGCCCGCCACAGTGGCGGGCGCATTCCTCAATTTAACATTGTGGCGGTCGGTGCTCACTGCTCCGCCCGCCACAATGTTAAAAACAAAAGCACGCCTTTGCACAATCGAAGCAGCAGGCACCGCGCGTTGCCTGCCTCTTCGATTATGCAAATGCAGGGGGGTACCACAGGTACCCCCCGTGTGCCACCCCCCTTTGGCCTTCACTCTGGGGGCCCTCAGGGGGCCCCCAGAGTGAACACTGCATGCCTAATGCCGCCACGGAAAGGCATTGCAAAAAGCCCATTGTAATATTGCGGGCGGTGTCTGACAGACACCGTCTGCATGTCACTCGTTTTCCGCCCCAGCCGCAAGGCGACCGGGGCGGAAAACAGGCGGGCAGTATTTTGCACAGCCACCTTCCCCTCCGCCATCCTAATATGGCGGGGGGGATTTGGGCTTGCGATGTCGGGCGGTTTGCCTCCGCCAGTCCGGCGGTGGCCACCGCCAGCCTGGCGGAGGCAAACCGCCCGACATCGTAATAGACCCCCAAGTATCCTTTCTATTTAGCATCCCAGGCATATAGTAGCACTACACTTATTTACTTATTTATCTTACAAATTCACCACTTGTTTTGCACATGTGCTAGCTTTGTAAATGTTTTTAGGGCATGAGTTGCAGACAGCAAAGTTCGATAACACAACTCTGTAGCTTAAACGCTTTTTCAAAGTGATACAGAGAGTTTTGGTTTATTAAGTGTGTTTTAAACAATCGATTTAGCATTAAAAAACAGGCACACAGCTCCATTCTGTACTTATACCCACATTCATCATTCAGCCTCATGTTTAAGTTTACAAGGCTGGTTCCATGGTCTCTCAAGACTTGGTGGTAATTTAAAGGTTTCCATACAGTATGAAGAAGATTGCCTCTACTTTTGGCAAAAGATCCCCTGTGCAAGGAAGCTTCCATTTATTGTGTTAGTTAAGAAATAATTATTTCTACTGCTAATGCATTTTTTGTTTTCTCAGTAACTTTGGCACTGTTCCACAATTCTGAACAAAACTTTCCAACAGAACAAAAACTGCATCCACATTTGGTTCTTCATGGCAAGGTTCATGCACATCCATAAAGGGTGAACCTAAAAATAAAGTAGGGTTCCAAAAGTGACATTTCCCATAAGGCTCATTGCTCCACGATACAGAAAAAAAGAGGTACATTGAATTATACCAAGCGTTGCATGTGAATAGAACTTTACTCAGGGAAGTGTCTTTATTTGGTTTGGTGTGAATTTGTTCTGTAGTTTTTCAGAAATTAGCATTTAAACAGTGCACTAGTCTGTGATTAAATACGATGAATTTTAGCGCTACCTAGACTTATAATTTGTAGATCCTTTGAATCCACAGGAGATCCATGAGCCCAACAGAAACCCTTTTGAATGGCACAGCTTTGTCTCCCTTTGTCCATTATGGATCCTCGAATCCCCCGCATCTCGAATTCCCCGCATTCTGATTAGCTGTTACGGAAACAAGTTAATTATGGGAGGCATTGCCAAACATAATGCATCAAGGACCATGTTAGGAATATAGAAAAAGAGCATAGGGGGCAAGGTTGAACCTACCTTAAACCCCAGATCCATGTTGGGGGCTAGCCCTAAAGGGATCATCATGAATAAAACTATTATAAACAAAATATATTTTTATCTCATGAGGGGTTTGGTAGCACATGGTGGGGTGGGACCAGGAAGTGGTCCTAGTCCAGGTCCTGCAGCAAACTACCCTCAGACATGCACCATTGGGGTTGGCCACCTGTGGTCAGGCTCTGCAGACAAACATCACTGCATATGGAGGAAAGTATTGCATTGTGGATGTAGACCAGCCGCAGAGAGTTGTACAGAAGGCTTGGTCAATGGTCAGAGGTCGAGGCATGTGTGAAATGGGTGTTGGCTGCCTATGCCAAGAGAGACAGGAAACTCTGGGATATCATACATGAGAAAAAAAACACAATGAAAAAACCATAGGTTAAAGTGAAGTTATGGTTAGTTTTAGGTATAGCACCACACAACATCTTTAAAAAAAAACTGAAAAATTCACCTAAAAACCACAGTTAAAGTGAAGTTATGGTTATGGATTAAAACTAAAAGACCACTGAAATGTTAAAGTTATGGATAGGATCACAATGCATTATCTACAACTCGCTGCACACCCATGTTAATGATACAGTCGCCGCCATGCTCCTAACTTCTTTTTGCCAACACACAGACACACAAACAGCTATAAAGAAAACAAAATGGTGGGAAGAGCAAGTTATGACATGTGCTGTTTATATTGATGACCATAGCTGGCGAATTTGAGTGGTTTAGCACCTTTTGAGGCCGAACCAAAACCATACCTTACTTTTTAATTGTATTTTTTCAGTGAATATATATCTATGAGCATCTTATTACCAGAGCTACAACTTGAGTAACTCTCCCATCTCATTGCAGGGCAGAGTGCTTGGGATCCTTTGATAACAGTGGTAAATGACTGACCCCATGACTGGTGTTGGCCACAAACCTCGGTTTGCTCTAGGGCCATAAACAAATGGGAAACAGCCTTTACAACGCAGACTGAGCCACGCATGCCATTCCCCTGAGACCATGCATCTTCCATAACCACGCATATGCGTGGTTAAGGCAGATAGCAGTCTAGTGTCCTGATGGGAGGGGAGAGAAACAGGAAGTGTTGGAACAGGGAGTTCCAGACATGGACAGGTAAGTGGAGCTGGGGCCAGGTTTGGGAGATACTTTTTAGGGGTAGGGTCAGTTTTAGGGCTCAGGGCTGGGGGTGGTCAAGGTTGTTGATTGAAGGGGGCTGGGCTTCAGGGCTGAGGGCAGCAGGAGCGGCGGGGTAGTTTTAAGGTTTGGGGCCAGGTTTCAGCCATGGTTTTTAGGGTGGGGTCGGTTTTAGGGGTCTGGGGGTTCAGGTTAGTTTTAAGGGCATGGCAGTGGTAAGTTTTAAGGCTCAGAGAGGGAGGCTGGGGTTGGGGTAGTTTATGGTAGGGGTAGAGTTTTAGGCCTCAAGGCTTAGGAGGGGAAGTGGTAGTTTTAAGGGCAGGTCGGCGTTGGTTTTAGGGCTCAGGGTGGGTGGGTAAAGTTTTTTTTTTAAGGGGGCATGGCCCTAAGTCTCAGGGCAGGAGAAGGGGTAGGGGTAGTTTTAAGGGCAGGGACAGGGTATGTTTTAGGACTCAGGGTAGGGAGCTAGGGTCGGGGTAGTTTTGCTTGGGAGTAGGGTTTTAGGCCTCGGGGCGGGGGAGAGGAAGGGGTAGTTTCTAGCATAGTACGAGGTCTGGATTTAGGGTTCAGGGAGAGGGGTCCAAAGTAGGTGTATAGGATGTTAGGGCCTAGGGTGGGAGGGGGTTGGGATAGTGGAAATGTACCATGCATATCCCTTTATCAAAGATTCCTTTACAACTAAATGTGTTGTAAATGCATGCATGAGAAATGCATGTGTGATAAAGGAATACGTGGTTAAGATGCATTCCTTGTTGCAACCGTGTTGTAGAGGCACATGTGGTTCAGCCATGCGTGCTTCTCTCATTCAACCTGAAATAATACTATGCCATGTTACTTGGTATTTAATTTGTGCACTTCTGTCCTTTCCATAGTCTAAGAGCACTATATTGTGTAAGCAATTGGTCACTTACCAGATATGGTTCTAGGTAAATATTTCACTTTGTCAATTATATGATTAGAGCCTTGTTGTAAGTAAATCAGAATCTTTCCTTGACAGCATTTAAAGGTACAGTGATTCATTTTAACATAGCCCTCTACTATAGTTCTGAACCCAGAATGATGAGTGCAAGCAATGAGGAAGAGATTTTCAATTAATCTTGTAAATACTGTTTTTGAATCTAGTGTTTAAAGAGACATTGTGAGAAGGTAAAATAACTATCAATCAAAATACCAGTATCTTGATGTATTGTGATTATGCATTATTCTAATAATTAAGTACCGTCTTTTCCTTTGTGAAACATCTTCCATACACTTATATTATCCCTTTTCATCTACTGCTCATTTTAGTAATTCAAAGTGATAGCTTTGACGCATCAGTATAGCCACCCAAGTTGTGTTAATCGTGTATACAATTTGAGCTTGTTCTGCATTTTAAGATCCTTTACTTGTGTGTCAAGATGTTTTACTTTTATCTTCTAACCATTTTTGATTTGTTTGATCAAATAGACACCTTTCAGTTCACCCCATAAATACAACAGTAGCCTTTGCGACTCATCTGTCATGAGCTAATGCTTTCTGCAGACGGGTTCATATAATATTTATCATATTATGTGGGTTTCTTTGGACTTGATCCGATCAAGGCACAGTGTGATGTTCTTTCCATGTATATACACAGTGAGGTATAAGTTGGCAGGACTGAACTCTGTGAGTAAAATGTTCTCAGACAACCATGCAAAAAAGATGGCTTTGACTGCATTTCAAGTACTTATATATAACATTTGATCTTCCATGCTAATCCATCCCCCTGAGCCTATGCTGCAAGATTGTAGGAATATCAAGGTGCGCCTCATGGTATGATACCAGAATGCTGTTTTCAAATATTACCTGAGATAAATGTTGTGTCCAAAGTATTGTTCATTAAAATATCACCACCTTTAGGTTAAAAAAAGAAAATTTAGAGCAACTGAGGTACGATTTTTCTAAATTATATTTAGTGCACAATGTTTATGTAGGCAACATTTCTGTAGATGATATGCCAGCTGTGAGACAGTGGATTATTATTTAGGGTGAATGGTAGTCCACCACAAGTGACTATTTTCCTTAGGTCTTGTAAAGGTTTCTGTAATATGAACTTTAGCTCAACCCCTGGTAACTATGGCACGAAGCAGCTAGGCTTAATTTAAGAATATGTGTAAGGCATTTAGAAGTACCAAATAGTTAAAAAGTCTGAAACACAACACCATAAAATGCTAACTCCAATTTATAAAAATAGAGAAAATGTTGATGAACAAAATAAGATAAAACAGCAAAATGGCAATAAGGGAAACAAGAGATATGATTTTTTAAAAGTTTGAGTCACATTTTGGGATCAAAAAGCACACAGTGCCAACCATGGGGAATAGTCACACTAGACAGGGTCAAAGTCAAAAGGTAAGGCCAACCGCAATTAACTGCAGGTCGGATACAAAGACTAGGTTCAATCTGGTTGGACATTTACTTTCTAAGTCTCGCAAATGGAAGTAAAAAATCCACAGTGGGACAGGGCCACAGGCTCTGACCAAGATGGGTTCCACAAGGCCCCATCAGACAAATTCCCTGTGAAGCCATTGACTTGACAGGAAAGTTCTGAGTGGGGAAATTGAAATTTGCTACAAAAGAAGGTCCCTCATCAACCAGATACTTTTGGTATCTTTACCTGGTGAAGTTTTCTACCTTTGGACTTAGTCGCTTTTTTGGAGCTTGGATTCTTCCATTGGGGAAAAGCTTAAAGCTGCAGCCCAACAGGGCTTCACAAGGTTGGATACCTTTTCTGCGTATATGCCACTTAAATGGATTTGCTCCTGTTGAAAAACAACCTGATTCTTTGGCCTGGTTGTCATGCACCTACATTGGATAGACTTGACAGGTTAGTCCCATACTTCTGTCAGTTCTCCAGGCACAAATCCTTGAAAAGGTTTTTAAGTTTCAGCTTTTAGTGTTAGGCAGAAGTAATACACTCTGACATATATCTACAAGACAAGCGGGCTTATTTGCAAGCCTCTTGCGCCACTCCTGGTAATTTTTAACATGGGAAAAGTGACGTACGGGTGGCACAAGGGGCTTGTAAATAAGCCCCCAGGTCTTTAGGGCTACAAATTAGGGGTCAGGACTCATTCCAGTAGAAGCCACAAGCAGGGTCCAGGGCTGATCCAGTAGAATCTGATCAGTGGGGCGCTGGGCTCTTTAGAAAAGTGGGCATCATACAGCATTTGTGTCCCTGCAGCTTAGCGGGAGATTAACCTACTGATCCTTGGAGTCCACTTCTCAATCCTGATTACAAGTGGGAGCCGGTCCAGATCTTCAGAGTTTCTTCACTGGTCACAACAGCAGGTTCTTCTTCTGTCTGCCACAGATCCAGAGGTGTTCTGAAAGGGTATTGTGGATGCAGTTTTTATTCCCAGTGCTAACCTGTGGGAAACTCCTGGTCACTCCCTAACCAACGGGATAGAAGTTCCCAGCAGTGCCCATACCCAGTTTTGCGTCAGTTCCTGTGTCTTTTAATGTAAACTGTACCCAACATGGTACAACGTTTCTTCCCCTGTGTGGAGCTCCCTGCCCTCACTCAGAGGTAAGGCTATGATAATGCACAAACCCACCCTTTGGCCACTCAAATCTGGTTCTGTGGCAGCTCCTCTCTCACTTGGATTGGTGTCTTGGTGGCTACCTGGACAATGAAAGGGGAAGAACAGGTGTCCACCACATCTGCTTGTGGCAGGGTATGCCTCCTTTTGAAGATAATTAAGTTCCTGAGCACAACCCAGAAGGCCATCTTGTCAGGGAGAAAAACATCTTCCCACATCAAAGCCCTTTGTCCACTGTATAGAAGCAATACACATCCCACCCCAGGGGAGCCAGCAACAGTCAGGTGACACTAAACACAAGCAGAAAGGCACATTTGGCTCAGGCAGGAAATTGTCAACTTCTTAAAAGTGTCAATGTAAAAATGGTGATCAGACTTATTAGGGGTGGTCGAAATATTCTGTTCCACAAGAGTAATTTTTGAAATTTTGCAACTCAACGTTACTCTTGTAATGCGGAGTTCTGTCCAAATTTAAACATCGTGCAGTAGAATTATTTCTTGCACGCTACTCCAGAATGGTAAGTTTGGCCGAGCACGAGGGGAATTTGGCGTCCTCGAATGCGATTTCCAAACGCTAGGAGGACATCCGCCAAGATTTTTCTAGCTCTGTGGACTGTTCGTGGTCAGAAAGCTGAGGCTCAAGTAAAACATCTACCTGAGTAGTAGCAAACTCAGCTCAAGTAGCTGCACCCTCTGGTGTGCCACATGATGCTGTTTGCAATGATTTTACAGCGTGGAATGCGCTTCCAGTGCTTATTCACTGCACTAGCAGTGAGATATGAATATTTCTCATTGGCGGAACTCTGCGGAATTCCACAGAGTTTTTTGTAACTCCATGGGATTCTGCAGAGTCAAATTCCATGAGGTCTGCCCACCTCTACGTTTGCAATTAAAATGAGCCCTTTAATCAAATTTCCATCCATTTCCTAACTGAAGTCATGCATTACAAAGTCCTATAATGTAACCAGGTGCTCTTCTATTGGAGAGCCAGCTTCACCACTGTAAAATCAACTTTGGCAATTTTTCACTGCCAGAACATGTAGGGCCTTTGTTTGGGGTGACTTTTAAGTATTAAAAAGAAAGGTTTAGGCATGACAAAAGGTTTATTTTGCAAGTCAAATTGGCAGTTTTATAACTGCCTACCTAGGCTGAGGTGGCTTTGGATTGTCCATTTAGTGGTTTCACATTGACTCTGAATAATACTGCCCTGGAGCCTTGACCCGTGAGTGAGCCTTCTTCGCCCCCAGCATCTGCCGTGGACCCTGGTGCCTGCCTGCTTGCGTCCCCCTCCCGCCGCCGCAATTGACCACGAATAGCGGCTGCCGAGCGGAGGGGGGCACAGAACTACATCTCCTGTCAGGCTTTGCGGCGGGAGACGGCAATTTCATCGCGCCAGGCGGCGCATAAAGACAGTGTCACCCCCGCGTCGCTAAGCCCGGGCAAAGGGCATGCCCTCAGAGGCCCGAGAGAGGACGGGACGGGCCACCCCCCCTTTGAGTTTGGTTCAAAATCCACTGCAAAAGGTGAGAGACTGCAACAATATAGCTACCAGTTTGTACATTGACTGATACCCACGACTGAAGCAAAGGTATTTGTACCATACTGCTGTTGATAAATTGACTGTCTAAGGCTAACCTAATCACAGCATGATGAAAGTCAAAAAGACCCCTATCGCTACTAGATCTTCCACTAGGAACAAAGTGGTCCCTACTACACCTTTGCCCACCCTCACTGCAATTGACATAATGCTGCAGAAAACCATAAATGTCGTGGCTGATGCCATTCAAAATACA
Organism: Lissotriton vulgaris; assembly: GCF_964263255.1. Taxonomy (NCBI): domain Eukaryota; kingdom Metazoa; phylum Chordata; class Amphibia; order Caudata; family Salamandridae; genus Lissotriton; species Lissotriton vulgaris. Next base: position 701,359,384 of record NC_141699.1, read on the forward strand.
GAGAGACGTCTTTCTGTAACCCCAAATTTATGTTTTCCTAATCTATCACAACACAATACCACTGTTATTAACCCACTGGATCTTACTACAAATTCCCAGGAATCACTCCTAATGCAATCTTTCACAGGTTTGCCTAATACTCAGGCAAGAGAAATTTCTGTTTTAGATACTGATTCATTAATGATCTGTGATAGTGCAGAAAGTAGCACACCTCTAATTTGTAGCCCACAGACACTCCAAGGTGCCTTTCCCTCACTGAAGGATAAGCCTCTAACCTTATCGCGTGAAGTAAATTCAGGGGGATTACCATCTTCAAACCCCCCAGTGAGTGAAAAGGACAGTCCGATAATCAAACCTAGAAGTCGGCACAGGAAAAAGTTAAAAATAAACAGGAGGCTAATTTCACGTCCTACTTGTAAACATAAATCTTCAGTAAAAGATATTTGGTCTACTTTTAGATTAACCAAACATACAAATAATATAAATACTCATCAGTCCTTACCATCAGACAATACACCAGGCACTATTGATCGGTCACGTCAAACTGATCCACCACCTTTAGATGATATTATGTCTTTGGACCATATAGAACACCTAATGAGGTCTCTCTTGTTACCAATAAGAGAAAGAATTGTCAAGCTGGAAGAAATGACTGAGAAATCCAACTCTATACATACTAAAAACACAGCACTAGTATTGGAAAAACTAGAATCCATATCAGTAAAAGAGGCGCTAGTTAAATGCCCACCCAAATCATCCAATAAAAAGGGTGTACGATCAAAAAATCCTCCTGTCACTGGTAATGCCGAACATCCATTACCCTTATTATTGACAGGTACTGTTTCGGATGTTTCTAATACAAATTCTATTGATCATAAAAATATTAGTGTCCCTGTAGTAACTCTAGACACTAATGCTACTCCTGAGTCCCCTTTAGCAGAAAATTATGAGAGCGAATGGGCAGCTGAGGGTCTATGTCTGGACAAACAAACTGCCCAGCATGGATCCTCAAGGTCCCTGGCAGCACAAAAGGTGACAACAAATGACCCAACTGTAAATTCAACTCGAAAACCTACTAAAAAACCAATACATACTAACCTTTCCCCAGAGTCTCACCCATATACAATGGTGATGATAGGTGTCCCAAAACTTGGTGAGGGAAAGATAGAAGCATACGGGGAGTTAAAAAATAAGGTGTCTCACTGGTTAACTACCCATAGGCCACTCCAACCACATCTTGATGGCCGCATAGCTCATGTTAGGAGGGTAGACTGTGTGGGACACAGATTCAAATCTACAGATGGAAAATGCATTATTGTCACCTTTAATGACACTAGAGTGGCAAGGTACATTACCAGATGGAGGGATAGTTCTACAAATAGTTTGATCCGTACAAAGGATCTTAGTTATTTCTACCCCTCAAATGGTCTGGGGCCAAACATTAGGTATCCTCATCCACCCGGGGAACACAGAGAGTCTTACACTTACACTAATCAATACCAAAACTGGCAAAACATAGACAAAAATAGCCATCATAATGTGGGTGACCAACTATATCCAGGTCAGACTATACCTTGGAACTACAGATCTACAGATTATCCTGCAATGTACCCAGAGAGTAGGGAAGGTCTATACCAGATACACCAACAGGAATATCCCTACTTCTCCAATATAAACAATCAGTACAATGTTCCTATTTCCAATAGATTCCATGCCTTTTATGACCAGTGCGATTTGGAGGGGGTTGACTGACTACCCGAATTACAATCTTCCAGTGTAATTAAGGATACAGAAAATTGCGAGATGATACTCGATAAAAGTAACAGTATAAAGGATCTAAGTGTTCTTGAGATTACTAACAGCTTTCTAATAACTGAGCAAATGGGTATAGATATAAGAACCCCAGTTGAGAGTACATCTTTACAAAATAGACTAGAGCTGCCCATAGATTATGAAGAAGCTTCTAGCTTTGATTCATTCAACACAAAACAACAGCATAACGTATCTGAAGAACATGCAGTCATTAGAACAGAGCTCACCCCTCTAAAAGCTGTTACATCCGTAACCACAAACATAGATCTAAATGTTACAAGTCTGGTATCATGGAATACGGCAGGCCTGGCTGATAAAATTTGTGACCCCACTTGGCTATCTTTTGTTAAACAATATGCAGTGATATGCCTGCAAGAGACTTGGCTGGTAGATAAAACACTCGCTCATATTGAGGGATACCAAAGTTTCTTTAATCAAGCTGAACCCTCAAACAGTGGGAGAGCAAAGGGGGGTTTGGCCATTTATATAAGTTTGGCTCTTACACACTATAAAACCATCCGTCACACAGATAACAGGAATCTACAAGTCCTTGACTTAAAAAGGGTTAAATCCACTCTGACTGTGATTAACTTTTATAATGCATCAAATCAGTTTGGAGAATGTAATCTATCACTCTTGAGTGACTTTCTGAGCGACAATAAGGAGAAACTGTCGAGTAAATTGCTGATTGCCGGAGATTTTAATACGCATCCTTGTGGGAATCCTGGAGAGACACCCATGGGACATTTAGGATGCAACAGCATAAAAGCATTTCACTTTGACCACTCGCGGCGCAGAACACAGCTTAACAACATGATGGATAAACACAATTTAGTTGCTGCTAAGTCCGAGACAGCGGAGCATACACTTTTTCAAGTACCTACCTTTAAAGGCAACTTAAAAGGCTCATATATAGATCACATTCTATTATCTATAGACCTGGTGAACTTTGTCTCAGACTTTCGCATTCAATGGAATAACCACAGTGACCATAATCCGATTTCTATTAATGTTGGTGGAGGTATTCTTGAATTGCGAAAAAACAGGGAAAGCTGTGTTATTAAAAAATCTATAAATGGAAAGCGCCGCTTAAAATGGACTATGGTGGACTGTGATAACCTGTATACATCGATAAATAACCTATGTAACTCGGATCTCTTAATCTGTGTGTCACCTACATCATCCCCCAGTCAAACGCTGTCTGCTTTTGAGGGGGTCGTTGCAACAGTGGGATCGTTATTGACTGTGCCATTTAGAGGGAGTATTGGATATAATCCAAAATGGTTTGATTACCCGGCATGTATCAAAGCTATGCGTATACAATATAAAAAATGTCTAGCAACTCAGAAAAAAGAGGTTAAGGCAAGTACTTGGGAGTCTCTTTTAGACCCGAAAAACCTGGGTAATAGTGCCAGGTTTTGGGAAATCATTAACAAACCTTTGTTTGACGACCCAAGTAATATGGCACTTGGCACAAATATTTCTGAGGAAGACTGGGCTACTCACTTCAGCGCCATTTTTAAAAGTAATAAACCTCAGGCAGAATATTCTTCCATTTCTCCTATGGAGAATTTATTGCACCTTACAGCTAATGAAATTGAAATAGGTATTCAAGGTTTAACTTGTAACAAGGCTCCTGGGCCTGACGGCCTCCCCCTGGACCTTTTTAAATCTTTGCCCTCACTTTGGGCCCCAGTCCTTACCACTGTAATTAATGCGGCAGTGGCGTCTGGTTGCCCATCGTCATGGGGGATTTCTACTATAGTACCTGTATTTAAAAAAGGTGATCGTAGTAGCCCACTTTGCTATAGACCAATATCTTTAATCAACTCCATAGCAAAAGTGGTAGGGAGTGTAATTTTAAATAGATTATCAACTTGGGCAGATGAACACAATATAATTTTCCCAATTCAATATGGCTTCAGGCCTGGTCATTCAACAATTACCCAATGCCTGAACCTATATATGATTTTAGGGAAATATACTATAGCCAGAGAAGGTACAATCCATATGGCATTCATGGATTTATCGTCGGCTTTCGACTGCGTAGATCGAGGTAGACTATGGGATGTCATGGCAAAAATGGGCATAGAGCAGAACCTGATTAACTTCCTAGCTGACATGCACTCCGACACACGAGCAAATGTCAGATATACACAAGATCTAAAAGTAACAAGGGAACTTGGAATACATTGTGGCGTACGTCAAGGGTGTATTCTAGCCCCATTCCTCTTCAATCTGTACATCAATGATTTAGAACAGTATCTTTTGGACACAGGAGTCGATTACCCCTATGTAGGACGTAAAGGACTGCCGGTACTGCTCTATGCGGACGACGCAGTATTGATTTCCAGAACAGCAGCAGGTCTACAAACCTTGTTAAAAGCATTCCATGACTTTATGTATTCTCGGGATGTGAGTATTAATAACTCAAAATCCTATGTCATGAAGGTAGGCCAGGGGTATAAAAAACCAAATACCTTTAATGTTAATGGGGAAAAAATTCCTGTGACAAAGACATTTTCCTATCTGGGTGTCCTCTTGGACCATCAGTTAAACTGGGGACCCGCTGTACAAAGGAAAGTGGGAGAGGTAACTAGGGCTAACGCAGCCATACTTGACTTTGCAAGGAAAATGGGTAATACCCCAGTGGCTGCAGTGCTTCAACTGTATAAAGCAAAACGTATATCCATTGCGTGTTATGGCAGTGAGCTATGGGGGTTCACTCCCTCCAGGGGTTTGGAAGTCGCAGAAAATAACTTCCTGGGTATCTCGTACTTGAGTGACAATTTAGCCATAAATCCTGTACTCTGTTGGCTAAACTGCTGGACAAATACTGAAATACCCTTAACCCAACACATTTTAAAAGAAGCAATAACTTGGGAAAACGGATCTAAAGTCCCTTGGCTCAAATATATTAGAAAGTGTCTAACTGAATTAGGGCGCCCTGAACTTTTCATAACCCCAGAACTCGTTAGAAAAAATGATGTAACCTCTGTGAAGAAGTCATTTCTCTCTTCCAGGTATCTAGCCCGGGAGGAGGCCGAATTAAAGAAAGTTAGTGTTCGGAAACATGTACTTGTAAAAACTTCTGTTTACATGGAACCGTACCTGTCATGGCCCATGTCAAATTATGACCATTTCTTACTCTCGAGGTTCCGCCTAGACTTATTTCACCTTTTATTGGCAGTACCGAGGGGGGCCCATCGAGGCCAAGTGTTGCCATCTTGCGGCTGCGACGATAAGTCTCCACAAGATTTGGCACACTTTTTATTCATCTGCCCTTTTTATCTGGTACCAAGGAAACTATACCTAAAACCTATACTCAAACAGCTGAATTTTGCACAAATACGACCAGCACTTTAACTTTATTATCTCCAACTACTAAGTAGTGACTGCACTTTGTTTGTATGTAGTTTTTTAAAACTTGCAATCAAATTCAGGAAAAGCATGGAGGGATAATTTGTGCTTTTGTCGAGAGTCCCCTTTTATTTTTAAAATAGTCTCACTATTTATATGTAAATGTCTTTTAATTGTGTATTCTGCCTGTATATTTTTACTTTTCTTCATGTGACTTCTAGTTATATATGTATTAATTGTAAAATTTTATTGAAATGTGCTTTTATGGATGTTACTATGAACATTCAAATAAAGTTCTTTTGACTTTGACTTGGTTTCACATTATATGCTGCAATCCACTAGTAACATTTACCCTAGGTCCTGGCTACACTTGTGTACCATGTTCCAGGGACTTATAGGTAAGTTAAATATGCTGGAGTGTAGCCAATTTCAACATGTTTTACTGGTCAGAGCACATGCGTCTTGGTAGCAATGCTTTAGTGTGCAGAGTAAAGAAATAACGGTACAAAAGGGGGTGGTGATGGACAGAGCATCAGAATCAATCAAACACTCACACCCAGTCAAAAGATCTGGGTTTAATCCATCACCGTTCTTTACCCACTCTGCCACCCCAGTTCAGACATGGCTATATGCAAATCAGTCTGATCCTCTGCCTCATGGGAACAGTCCAGCCCGAACTGCCAAGCCATGTCTTCCCTGGACCGGAAACAAGCTTCCGAGGACCGGTTTCTGGCATTCCAGCCGTCTTCAGCCCGGCTTGCTTGAATCCAGTGGCAAAGTGAGCAAGGGACTCACGTCTGTTCATACCCTGCCACACTTATGGCGGCCAAAAGCGGTACAAAAGGGGGTGGTGATGGATGGAGCATCAGAATCAATCAAACACTCACACCCAGTCAAAAGATCTGGGTTTAATCCATCACCGTTCTTTAGCCCACTCTGCCACCCCAGTTCAGACATGGCTATAAGCAAATCAGTCTGATCCTGTGCCTCATGGGAACAGTCCGGCCCGAACTGCCAAGCCATGTCTTCCCTGGACCGGAAACAAGCTTCCGAGGACCGGTTTCTGGCATTCCAGCCGTCTTCAGCCCGGCTAAAGAAATAACAGCATCAGTCTATAAAATGTTGGTGTAACCATAAAAAATAGGCATTTTCCTACACCTGCATACAATATTACTTGCACCAGGCCATCATGCTAAGAGTGCTTACTTGCTATTGTGTTACTGGATCCAGAGTATCAACATAATTGGGTAGAAGTCATTTTAACAGAGTAAACTTTTACTATTCCACCTAGCTGCTCTACGAAAGTCAGAACCTACCAAGAAGAGTCACAAGCATCACTGAGCGTGCACTAGAGTGTGGTCCCTGAAGCCCCAGGATCAACAGGCAATACTTGTTACAAAGATTGCTCTGTTGCCCTTGAGTTGCTTACCACCCTGGACAGCTATGAATGGTAGTAAACATTGGATTGTTTACAATGTGGAATTCAAAAAGCTGACATTGAGAGCAAACTGTCTGTGGTAACATGGATTCATGGGGTATGGAAGACAATCTTTTGACTATGTAACCAGACATGCATGCCGTTACCCACTATAGGGTTGGCCTACATATGGGGAGACTGTTCCAATGAAAGAATATAAGTAAGTGCCCTTGACTGCAATGTATAAGGAGCAGCTAGGTCATCCCCTCAACCATTATATATCATGACAAGCTAGGCTGGGTGTGGCCACGGCATCAGCATCATTGCACTATTCAACATAGTTGTGGTGTCATTTTTCATAGTATTCATTTCCCTGAATGTCCCAGAAGTGTAAAAGTGCCTGGCCACTGCACAGTGATGTCAAAATACCACGATTGGTCCTTGGTACAGTTTGAATTTGACGAGAACAGTGACTAACTGGTAATAACTGGGTTACTTACCCGAAATCATCATTGCACTGAATCCAAGTATTCTTCCCACCAGCCCCTCTTCCCCTTCACCACTCCAGGGATACCTGGCAGATGTAAAAGGCATTTAGATATCCCCTTCCCAAATGCATCTTAAGTGCTAATGCATCTCTTTAGAAAGGAGATCTCTCTTAACAATTGTTAGGAGTGCCCCTTGCCATGGCTGTCACAGTGCATTATTGATAACTTGCTGTTTGCCTTTGCCACTCAAAGAACGATAAATAAATATGCCAACAGACCTCTCAGAAAGGGATAACGACGTGCAAAATGAGACAAAAAATTTGATTTTATTTACTGGTTGAACAGGTCAATTCTTGGATGAGCACGTCAACCTTTTCAAGTGTCTCCAAATAAAGAGATGCCCAAACTAAGATGCCAGAAGAAATTAGGTTTAAAAAACAACAAATTTATGAGCTTATTTATGAGCCCCTGCCTCACTTTTGCGCAGCAGTTGCATCACTTTTTGTGATGCACTGGCGGTGTAATAAATGCACCATGTTGCGCTCTATTTACAAAGTGACGCATTTAAGCAGATGCATCACTTTGTAAACCCCTGCGCCACATTATACCTGCAACAAGGATAATGTATGCAGGGTGGGCGTGAGCACGCAAAACGTCTTGTAGAAGTGGCGCATTGAAATCTATATTCTTTCAGTGTGCCACTTCTAGGACGCTTCTGCGTCAATATCTTATCCCTGCCTCACAGCAGGCGTAAGATTGTCAAAGGCCCTTTCACGTGGGGCTTGCCCCATGTGAAAGGCGATATTGCCAGAGTTGCATCTGTTTTCAGACACACCCCAGCAATGCGCCACTTTTGCGCCTGCAGATAGGTCAGAAATACTGACGCCTTGCGAAATGGAGCCCCGTACATTAAATACAGGGCATCCATCCTGGCGCATGGAGGGTGCAGTGTAAACTGTTGCAATGCCGTTTTCACGCAGCGATGCAGCAGTTTTAATAAATAAGGCCCTTAATGCTTGCATTTTAACTCCAATAACAAGGCAGCCATGTTTATTCACCCAGGAAATTAAGTCCTATTTTCATTATGTTCGGGAGCTCCTTGCTTTGGACCTCAAACGTTTAAAATGTTTAGACTGATTTTAACAGTGAAGAAATCCCAGAGCTCAGCATTGTTCAAGGCTGATATCTCTGGCCTCCACAAGGCCTGAAATCTGCAGTGCCAATATTGATTGCCTGGAGACCAAAGGCATGCCTTTTGCCCCCACCCTCTCTCCCTGCCCCCTTGTCGTCACTCAGGTTACTAATCAAATTTTCATCCCGTACGCTCATGCAGGACTTCCTGATCAAACACTTAAACCTGCCCGCTGTGCACCCTCACTAGCCAACATGTCTTATACGCGCTGAGGTCACCAGAAGTGTAATTCCCACAGAGAAACCCAAGCTCGCATTCCTGACAGCCAGGAGATAGCCAAGGGAGGGACGCCCTCTATGCTAGACTCTCTGACGTCAGTGCCGGATCAGAAATCAAGATCTCATTTTATACTCACTGCACGTGTTCTTTTTTTATTTTAAACCAAGATAAGGAAAGTGGAAAATCTGCAAGGGGTATACCAGGAGAAACCGGGGACAGTTCAAAGGGCCACGAGTGACAGACAGGCCACTGTCAGAAAATGAAATAAAATGCACACATGTGCAGCAAATCTGACACTAACATAGTTATGTTTTCGACAGCAAACTGTATGGCCAGCTTTGTTGACTTTGTATCAAAGTATCGACTTGTTTATTTCAACCTGCACTTACATCGGCTGCACCCTTGTGACTACCATGATATGGTTAAGGCAAGTAGATTGATGTTAATGTTAGTAAATCTATACCCGCACAGGTATGCTTACCACTACCATAGATTGGTAGTTCTTATTCTGGAGGCGATATGATTGATGGGGCCGATTCACGGAACTAATTTAAGACAAAATCATAAACTTATAACTTTTGGTATTCACAGAAGGCATTTAGTAGTCTTGAGTTAGGATTTTATCATAAGTTACGATTTTGTCTTTGTCCTTGGCAGGAGCAGCATTTTTTCTTGCTCCTGCCTGGTGGGAGCACAGTTCTGTTTTCTCCCCAGGAGACTGTGGGCAGACTTTGCCTGCACTCTCCTGAGCAGAAAACAACAGTGTTATGGGGTTGAGGTACCTTGGACCCTGTTATGAACTTGCCCCTGAGGATAGAGCCCCCAGGGCCAATCATCAGCATGGGGCAGAGGGTCCACCCATATCTTCCTCCCCTTCCTAGACTTTGTGGCCCCTGGGGATGATATCCCTGGGGCCTTTTCAAGGCTCAGAGAGGGGCCACTTGCCCCTTGCTCCTTATACACAATCTATCAGCCCCAGGGGATGGGACCCCTGGGGTCTGTGGAAGTCTTGGGGAGCGGGGCTGCATGCCTTCTCCCCTTACTTAGAATGTCTCAGCCCCAGAGGATGGGGTCCCATGGACCTCGGATAACCATGGGAAGGTCTGCCCCGTCCATAATTTATTATTTGTGGTGCCAGGGCATGGAGGCCCTAGGGTGTATTTTAATCAAAGGCAGGAGACCAGCATTTTATTTATTGGAGCTTCAGATCGGTGCAGATAAAAAAAGTTTTTCACTCCATGTGTGGGGGTTTCTCAGCGGCACCCCAACCAGGCCTAGGGGAGGAGGGTATCCCTACCCTCCCCCCATATTCCTTTTTTTACATTTTTTCCAGTTCAGGGCAATCTCGAGTCCTAAGATGGATGCCCTCACATCTTTATTGATGTGGTGACAGCCAATCATATCAAATTTTGAGATCTGTCGCCTCTGAGGATCTTCCACTGCGTGAAATATATATATTTTTTAAACCCTCATTTCTGTGAAACTACTTAACGGAATTTCACCAAATCAAAAAAGAACACTTTGTAGACCAAGACCTTGCTTTACGCCAACTTTTGGTGTAATTCTGTTGAATCGTTTGGGCTGTAGCTCTGTCTATTTTTCCTATGAAAAAATGAAGGGGAAAATGTGTTTTGGGACCCAGCTTTTTTTTTTATTCAGCTTGACAGCTCACCCTGAAGCTTCCAGGAAGGAGCTGTGGTGAAAGAACATTTTCTAAAAAAGTTTCTTGAAGATTTAGCGATTTACGCCAACGTTATTAGCAAACCAAAAAATGCCTTTTCTATGGAAACGTGGTCCTATATATGAAACTGCTCCAAGGATAGAGTGCACTTAGAGTCCAATTGCCTTTGATTGGCACCTTGCTCTTAAAGTCCTTCTGAGCAAATTCAGAGTAAACATTATGGGCCAGATGTATCAAGCAGTTTTCTGGTCACAAATGGCCTGAATTGATACATCAGGCTGTTTGCGACCCAAAAAATGAATTTTTTAATGTATCATGTTACTGAACCGCAGTTTGGAATTTCAAATACATGCATAAGGAAGAGGAAGATTCCTCCTTCTAGGTGTAGGGGGGTGGGGCCGCACTCGCCAGTAGCAGGGGGGGTGGTGGGGGGTAGTGGCAGGGTGCAAAAAAGGGGAAAAATCAAGGGGAGGGCAACAAGGAATAAAAAGGTTGGAAAAGCAGCTGAAAACAGTATTAAAGCAATTAAAATGGATGGTGTTGTTGACAGAGTTATGTTTTTTTTATGGATCAGCTTAAGTGTTTAGCATGGAATGTGGCTGAATTGAACAGTAAGATTAAGAGGCAATTGGTAGCAGAGGAGCTAAAATGTACAATCCCCAATGGTTATGCTGATGGAAACACATCTTTTATATAAGGATCTGGGCCTGCTGTTAAAGCAGTTATGCTTTGAAGTGATAGTGTGCACACAGCACAAAGCGCCTCTATACGGGGGGGTCGCCATATTAAAGCACAAACGATTTTTTGGGGGTAATCGGCAAAACAATGGCAGATAAAGGCGGGAGGTGGGCTATGGCACAGATGTCGATAAAAGGAAGGAAATATGTATTTTGTGCAGTGTATGGCCCGAACATAGCCGACCCTACAATTTTTGAAGTGATAAATGTAGAAATGTTGAACTGGGAGGGGGAACGGGTAGTGATGGGCGATTTTAATTGTATCATGGACTATGGCATTGACACAACACAATGGAGTGGATTTCAAAGAATAAGGAGGACAAGAGCTCCAATAAGGGAACTAGGGCGGTTACAGGTGGTTAGGGATGTGTGGAAAACTTTATACCCTAATATACCAGGTTATACTTATTACTCTGCTCCACACAAATTATACTTTTGGATAGATATGGCCTGAGTTTACAGATTCTATAGTATGGTCAACGGATGTGGAAATCTGTCCGAAAGTGACTTCCGATCACAGCGGGAATAAGGTACCCAGACCCTTCTCATTTCCTAGGTATTTATTGACCGATCAGGAGTATGTGGTCAAGATTAGTGGTCCATTGGAGATTTTTTTAAGGAAAATGCAGGATTGGCTTCCCCTATAACAGTGTGGGACACATGCAAGGCTGTTATTAGAGGGTATACCCAACAATATATCTGGCGACAAAACAAGGAGGGAATAAGTGCAACTAAAGCGACTATATTAGCGATTCGGGTGGTGGAAGATCGTCTCGCAGAGGCTGTTATGAAGGGTACCGAAGATATGGAACGATGGGTTCTACTTTAATCGATTTACGCTCAACTCTGAAGAATACATTTAGAGAGAAAAGTGTTGCAAGATACAATAAATACCACTTGTCACAGTATGAATTTGGTGAGAAAATAGGTAAAGTCCTCGCTTTTAAAGTGGCAGATGACCTGGCCAAGGTTCATATAAAAGCAATAAAGGGTCTAAAGGATATACTATATGAGCATCCACAACAGATATTAGAACAGTTTGCTCTCTATTATCAAACATTGTATACTCAAATGATCCAGCCAACGCAGGAGGACATCTGCAGTTATATTCAGAACAGTTCTTTAAGAAAGATGGGGAATGAGGTATCTGATTCTCTCGATGAGGGTATCTCAACTAATGAGATAGAACTAGCAACTGGTACTCTGCCATCAGGCAAGGCAGCAGGAGAAGATTCTATCCCCCTAGAATTCTATAATATTTTTAAGGATGTTCTGTTGATACCATTCAGTCAGGTAATGGAGTTTGTTGGAACTAATGGTAGAACTCCTGACTCTTGGCATATGACGAAGATTGTTTTTTTGTTGAAAAAACAACAAACCAGCTGATGAGTGTGGGTCATATAGGCCAATTTCACTTATAAATGCAGATGCAAAAATTTATGCAAAAATTCTAGCAAATCGTTTAGCCCCAATAATGCCTAGTCTGGTCTCTCCCCACCAGCATAGGTTTATTCAAGAAAGAGACACTACTGCTCACGTAAACACGGCAGTAACTGCTTATGATTTAGCAAACACAAGACCCACCTCACTCGTCATGATTCTATTAGACGTAGGAAAAGCCTTTGACCGACTGGGGTGGAAATTTTTGTGGGCTGCGCTTCTAGCCTTTGGGATTAAGGGTCAATTTATGAAGCAGATATAAACTAAATTTGCATATTCAGGCTTGCAATTGTCCATTTTCCCGGTACTCCGTGGCACACGCCAGGGATGCTCTCTATATAGAGCCATTTATTTTGGTTTTGCAAGATAATCCGCGAATAAGCGCTTTTAAGTCGGGGACAAGTTCTCTTAAGGGCATCGCATATGCAGATGATATAGCGGTCTTTTCAACAGAACCAGGAGAAGCATTGAAAATGATAACAGAGGCAGCAGGTCAGTTTGGTTTAATTTCAGACTATAAATTAAATGTCAATAAGACGCATATGTTTCTGTATAGAGTTAACAAACCTAACTATTTCAAAAGGCTAAAATTCAAGACCATACGGGATGGTATATATATTTGTGTGCTATTTAACTAAGCGGTAACATCTCTTTTTACCACAATGAGCTACCTCTTTGGCACAACTCAGGATTCCCGGGGATATTTCACGATGCGGCTGGCAAGAAATGGGCTAGATGTGGAATCACATGTCTGGGAGATGTATATGATTATAATGGCTTTGTCTTATTTGAGAGGCTACAGAGGAAGCATGAGCTACCAGAGTTTATGCTTTATAAATATTATCAGATTCTGGATGATTTCTTGAAAAACGTAAAATAGGAAAATATAATTGATTCTGAGATATGGGGTTTTCTTTATGCAGCCGAATCAAAATTTCTGATAAGTAGGGTGTATAAATGGTTTAACAGCCGTAGATCAGATGATTGCGAGAGACTAGCAGATCGCTGGAGTAGGGTGTTGGGTTCGCCGGTAGCGGTTGGCACTATATCACAAGCTCTCAGTATTATAGACAAAGCTGTACATGCTACTAACTTAAGACTGCAGCAACATCGCATGATATGCCTTTTATATAATACTCCGGATAGAATCCCTAAATGATCATCGGATAATACTATAAGTAACGAGCGGACAAAATGCCCAAGATTTAAATTATATGCATCCGACATTAAACATGTTTTTAACATTTCTGGAACTGACAATATTCTTGCCGAAGTTTGGGAATGTTCTGCATCGAAAGCTAGGGACAGAAATACCTTTGTCGACCACTGAAATCATGATGGGATATAGCTCTACAAATTCCAACTTTAATAGTTTGTTTGCTTTTCTATTAGTTGCAGCAAGATTAACTATAGCTAGGGTGTGGATATCGCCGAAACCCCCAACTGTAATGGATTGGTGGCTGCTAGTAAGGCATATATTTGACATGGAATTTGCGTTGGCTGAGACGAGAGGGGTTCGCTCTCTGACTAAATGTACTGTAATCTGGGGACGTTTGTTTTGAATGATAGTAGAAAGAAATGGGGTGGTTTTGAACGATTTGGTCATTTTTCTCAGCTGATGATGACTGTTTATGCATTTATTTGTTAAATCTTTTTCTCCATTTTATAGTGGTTTTGTTAGATGGATGTCTGTTTATATTTAACTATGAGTATTTTATCTGTCTTGTATATGATGCCTTCTCATTGACAAATTAAAATATAATTTTAAAAAAAGGAATTTCAAATACATACTGATTCGATATTAGAGAGTGGCGAGCTAAGGGCATCCCTTCCTAATACTGAATAGAAATTCGCCTAGCCTACGAGAAGGTAAGTTTAAATTCTCTTAAGGATGCGGAGGCGAGGATTATGCTCATTCTTTCTTCGCATTTATTAACAAAATTTGAACAGCAGCTTATCACCATCTTGTAACATAAACTACATTTCCCACAAAACAAGGGAAAGAAAAAACAGTCTATTATGAAGTCCTTTCACGATGTCCATGACTCTCAGCCAATAAATCATCCTGCTACTTCCTGCACTTCCTCTTTCTTCGCTGGAGGGTCTCTCCATGTTTACGGATTCTGTTCCTGTAAGAAACCACAGCGATTAATCACAGCCTTATCACCACGGAAAAACAAAGCAAGCAAACAGCCTCAATTATTATGTAAAAGTCGATGTTGTAACACAAAAGCAACAACAATATTTTCATAAAAGCCTGCCAGTCTTGAAATTCTGGGAATTGAAAAATGATTACTTACATACATACGGGGCGAAACAGCAACCAACGCGCTTGCTGGAAGGGATAATCCTCGCCTCCGCGTCCTTAATAGAATTAAAAACTTACCTTCTCGTAGGCTAGGCAAATTTCGATTCTATGTCAGGCCCGGAGGAGAGGATTATGCTCCTTTAAAGCTTGTTTACTACCACTTGAGCCACATTCAGCAACGGCTTAAAGTAGAACCTTTTAAAGGTAGAGTCCGATGACCAAACATTTCTTATTCTTGGGAAACAAAGTTGTTATGCGGTTATCAGAAACTAATCCCTTCTTGTGCATTCGAGAACGTTTCTAGGGCTCTCTGAGCTAGCTGGCACTCACAATTAAGTCTAATATACTCAATAGAGACCTAGTAGACCTCAGTCCTACGTCACATCTATAGGATATATTATTCCAATGCGCAGAGCCTATTGGGAATATAGGAACTACACTACACACTGCTCTCATAAGGTCCTCCAAGCGCACCTCAAGGTTGAATGCCTTTGAGGCCATCGCACCTTGAGCGGAATGCGCACCAAAAGCTTTTGTATTAATGCCCGCCTCTAGCATGATCCACAACGCCCTGGGGCTAAAGTGGGAGAGGAAACTGCTTTGAAAGGCTTCTTGAGGGATATCAGTAGTTGTTGCTCGCCCGGAGGGCGGACTTCCTCCGTGGCTGCCACATAGGCTTTTAAGCATTGTACCACACAGAGCTTCGGTGATTCTACAAAAGCATGATAAGAAATCGTGCGAGTATTGGACTTAGTGCGTCTACTCACTGTGAAGGTAACTCCCTTGGGGGAGAAAACCCTTTCTGTAATATCCAAAGCTCGGACGTCTGATACTCTCCTGCATGACACCAAACATAGCAACATCGTCAATTTGGCCGACAACTTCTTCCTAGAGGGGAAACAATTCGGTTGCCAGGACAACAATAAATTTAAAACCTGGTTCACGTCCCAAAGGACAGAATAGAGCGGTTCTGGAGGAAATGATAATCTAATGCCCCTGAGCAATTTGCAAACAAAAGTATGTTCCCCCAAAGGGGCTCCATCCAGTGGAGCATGCCCCGCTGAAATAGCTGAACGGACCGTGTTCATTGACCTATACGCCAAACCTTTCTGAGCCAAATCCGCTAGATAATTCAGAACGTGTGTCAGATCTGCAACCACTGGGTCCACTTCCCGTCGCATACACTAACATACCCAGGCCGATTTGTATAGCTGTCCGCCCAAGCTCTGTACAATGGGAGCTCAGCATGTCTCGATAGGCCTGGCAATCTCCATCGTTGCCTGTAATCCGCCATGCCATAAACTGGAGTTAACCTTCCTCCACCAACCGGTGAGGAGGTACCCTCCGGACTCAATAGGAGATGGGGAATTGGGAGACGTCGGATTCAAGAATCCCAAGAAAGTTCCAGTAGAACCAGAAACCAACAAACTGTGTTATCAGAACCACTGAGGCTCCCTGCCTGCGAACCTGGGCCGCCACCCGTGTGATCATGGAGAAGGGAGGAAACGCATATCCACTCTCCCGACTCCACTCCTGGCTGAACGCATCTGATGCTTCCACCAGAGGATCCGGCCTCCAACTGAAGAACCGGGGAAGGTGTCAGTCTAGGCAACAAACAAACAGGTAGATGGAGAAAGGACGCCAACGTTCCTGCAGGTACCGAAAAATCACTGGATCCAGCTTCCAAAAACACTGGCGTCTCGAAGATAGCGGGAGTGCCAATCCCCCACCAAGTTCTCCTTCCCCGGAAGGTACTCCGCTGTGACCGATATCTGATTGGAGAGGCAGACCTCCCAAAACTGCTTTGCCATGTTCGCCAAGGCCTTGAACCAAGTGCTGCCCAGGTGATTGATATACCTGACCGCCGACACATTGTCCATTTTCAGGAGAACCGATGCTTGTACACGGTCTTTGGTACAGCACCGGATCGCAAAGGAGCCCACCAGGAGCTCCAGACAATTGATATGAAGTTGTTGCTCTTGTGGAGACCAACTTCCACCGGTGGAGAACTCCCCACACCGCGCTCCCCAGCCTGCCTGGCTTGCATCCGACTCCATCACCAAGTCAGGAGCGGAACTGAAGATTGCGCTTCCGTTCCAGGCCTCCATGTGGGATAGCCAACACTCCAATTCCTTGCGTACGTTGTCGGTCAGCTGAACCACCTGAGAGTACACCAGGCCTTTCTGCAGATGATGCGCTTTTAAGCGCTGAAGGGTCCGGTAATGCAATGGGTCCAGAAAGATTGCATGAATAGAGACCGTGAAGAGACCAACCAGATGGGCTATCTGTCGTAAGGAAGTCCCCTGCTTGGCCAGGGTCTGATAGATTTCATGACGGATCTTCGCCACCTTCCTGGAGGGCAGACTGAGCGTGGCGGAGATGGAGTCTATCACAAAACCTAGAAAAGAAGCCTTCTGAGTCGGGACCAGGAGGGATTTCTGTTCGTTGATTACGAACCCCAAATCCTGAAGCAAGGACACTGCCATCAGTAGATGGGCCCGCAACTGTAAAGGACACTGGGTCAGGATAAGAATATCGTCCAAGTAGATAATCAAGCAGACCCTGTGCGCTTTCAAGTATTCCACCGCCGGCTTGAGGACCTTGGTGAAAGCCCGAACGGAAGACATCGACACTCGTAAGCCTGTCCCCGCCAAAGAAACTGAAGGAACCGCCTGTGCGGTGGAAAAATCGGCACCATCAGGTACGCGTCCTTCAGGTCTAGCCTCACCATCCAATCAAGTGGCAGGAGTACATCTCTGAGCAGATGAATGCCCTCCATCTTGAAATGTCTGTACACCAGCCACTCGTTACATTCCCGAAGGTTGATGACCGGCCTCCGACCCCCTTCGGCCTTGTCCACCAAAAAGATGTTGCTCAGGAACCCCGTGG
This sequence comes from Lissotriton vulgaris, assembly GCF_964263255.1. Taxonomy (NCBI): domain Eukaryota; kingdom Metazoa; phylum Chordata; class Amphibia; order Caudata; family Salamandridae; genus Lissotriton; species Lissotriton vulgaris. The sequence continues at coordinate 701,376,927 of NC_141699.1, forward strand.
GATTAACCTCCATCCGGCACACTGCCCCCTTTGCGGAGCAACTTGGCCACTTCCTTGTCTACAATAGCCGCATCTTCCACACAGAAAACTATTGGCCGGGGATAAACGTCCTGGCGGGGAGAACCGTAAAACTCTATCTGGAACCCCCTTACTGTTTGAAGTACCCAGTCGTCCCCAGTAAGAGCGGGGAAAAACTGCACCAGCCTGCCCCCGACTCGCAACTGCGCAGCGGGCAAAACACTCACCGTTGGCATTGCCGTGGTGGCCTCTGTAGCCTCCTCTGCCATGGAAGCGCTGCCCCCTGGTCAGGTAGAAGTTGTTAAATCGCTGATCTGTCTGGTACAGTCCACGTCTGGAGCCTTGCCCACTGCCCTGGGGATGCTGGTTCTGAGCACAGCCGGGCGGGCGACTCCTGCCCGGACCGGCCCCGCGGAAAACCAGAGGACTAAAGACCCTCTTGATATTTACCTGTGCCTTATCTAAGGAGGTGAACGTGGCGACAAACTTTCCTAGCTCTTTAATAAAAGGCTTGCCAAACAAGCCCCCTTGCGCTGATTCCCCCGCCTCTGAGCATGATAGATCACCAAGCTTGAGATCAACTTTTATCAAAAGTGATCTACGCTTCTCCATCGAGAGAGCGCTGTTCGCATTTCCCATAAAGTAAATTGCACACAGCGCCCAAGCTGTCAAGACTTCCGGGTCAATTAGGGAACCCGAGCTATGGGCCTCCTCCGCCATGTCCAATATCTTTGTCATTGGACTAATGGGGTCAAGCAATTTGTCCTGGTACATGCGCCACAAACGGTCTATTCCTTTCTTGGGGTCCTTAATAAACGTAGCCAGAAAGGTAGCTATCTTCCCTTCGATCTCAGGAGTGAGCGACACCTTACCATCTAGGGTAGGCCGAGGGCATTCAGCTCGCAATCTACTCCGAGCCTCATTCTCAAAGGGCTTCCTAAGGCGAGACGCCACGTACAAGGCCGCCTTCTCTGCATGAACCCATTCCGCCGACCTAGGGTGCACAATCTCATCTGGGTCCAACATATCCGCTATGCCTGCCTTCGGAGGGTCAGTAGACCCCGATAGTCTCTAGACCTCAAGGAGCCTGCCTCATCATCGGAAACATCTGAGGTGTCCCCTTGCTGCATCTGAGGTGGAGCCGGTTGGGGCTCCTCAAAGGAGTGGGATCCTGGGGAAGTACAATGGGATCCATGTGCTCCAAGAAAGCCTGCTTATGGCGCTCAAAATCATCCTTGTCAACACCCCCTTTGTCTTTCTTCTTGGGGGGAGGGTGTCCCTCACCGGCTGTCTGGGCCGGCCCTGACTCTCCCGAAGGTACTGGGCCCGCAGAGGGGGAGGCCCCACCTTCGCGCACAACTGTTCTATTTTGTCAGCCAAACGTTGCTCCATCGGAGTCATAAGTTCCGTGACTTTGAGTTGTCCACCTTATTATAAAATTCATCATCCCATTGCAAGTATGCCAAGGAGTCTTCCTCATCATAAAATTCATGCTCCATATTGATATCAATTATTGGTAATAAGCGTGGACTAGAAACACTGGGCAACCCCAGGGAGCATCCTCACGTGCCGCGTGAGGAATCAATAACTGAGGGTTTCTCAGAAATAAATGTAATGGCCCAAGGCACAGCTTTAATGGGGCAGTCAACCCCAGGACACCAACACTCCCACCAATTCACCGGCAATCGACAGCCTGCCACAGGTGTCCGTGTGGTAACCGGTCGAAGCCCCACACTCTCTGCTACCTACCCGTGTTACCGGGCATGAAGAGATGAGCTCTTACGGTGCACCGTACCACTACCAACCCGCGACGCGGGCGTGAAAAACAATATTCTGTGACAGTACTGACCCAGTACAACTGGGCGATTTTGACAGGCAGTTACGGGCGCGGACATTATCGGATGACCGGAACGCTTTCACTGGTTTCTGACTGAAACGCGCTCCGAGAACACCAAGTCGCGTTGCCCCCCACAGCGCCCTGTAGCAGGCGGAGGACCGCACAGCGGCCCAGCAAAAAGGAAACCAAGCTGCGTAAGGAGCGCACGAGCGTTCCCACGGCAGACGGGGGATCTATAAAGAGAAAAACCTCAAGGCACACAATCCCCACCAAACCAAACCCATATAAAAGAAAATGCTGTCTAAGAACAAGAAGCAATGAAAAGCACTTAACTCTAGCTGCCGAGCAGCGAAGAAAGTGGAAGTGCAGGAAGTAGCAGGATGATTTATTGGCTGAGAGTCATGGACATCATGAAAGGACTTCATAAGAGACTGTTTTTTCTTTGTATCATCAACAAAAGAGCGCCAGTAGGACACGAGTGAAAACCCTATATCACAGTGAACAAAAGGTGAAACCTACCTAAATGTGAACTGTTTTTTCTTTCCCTGGTTTTGTAGGAAATGTAGTTTATTTTACAAGATGGTGATAAGCTGCTGTTGAAATTTTGTTAATAAATGCGAAGAAAGAATGAGCATAATCCTCGCCTCCAGTCCTGACATAGAATTGCAGTGGTATGTAAGAATGTTTAGCGACTGAAATGCGGTTGCTAAACATTAACATGTTGCCACCTACTTCAAGTAGGTGGTAACCCATTCACAAACCAGACTGTCATTTTTTAAGAGCAGGCCTAAAAATTGAAAAGAAAACTTTACATTTTTCTTTTTTAAATACAACCCATTTTCCTTTAAGGAAATCTGAATGCATTAAAAATAATTTTTGCTTTATTTAAAAGCAATCACAGACATTGTGGTCTGCTGACGCCAGAAGGACACCATCCCTTTGATTTTAACGATTCCAAATGGGTCTCAAATTGGGATCTGCCTAATTAATATTCATGAGGTCGATCGATTTGTGACCTACTAGAAATCACTAGGAATAGTGATTTGTTCATTTCGATATGCAGAGAATAGCAATTAGGTAATGGCTATTCCCAATATTGATACATCTGGCAGGACACTACTTCTGTTTTCAGTGCAAGTCCATTTTCAATTCAGTAGTAATCACTGTAATGGTGCAAGAACTGCCCACTATGGGCTGAACCCTGATAATGGGTGTATGGTCCCACATATGTGTGCATCGGACATATATGCAGTCAAAATGCACACACAGGCATTGATATAATTGTGAAGGAAAACTCACCACCGCTGCAAGATCCCCGACTCCACGCCCCTTGCCCTGTGGGCAAATTGTTATATGGTGGCCTTTGTACCACCAGCACCGTGGGCGGATGTCAGGGGCAGGCAAGAGTACTACGGCAGTCGAACCGCCAAACTCGTATTAAGACCCTTAGTGTTTGACTAAACAATGGAAGAGTTGCAGGTCAGCACAGCAGGAAAGGACTCACAGAAGTGTATGATGTGGGGTTAACAAAAGCAAAGGATATGCTGCAAGAGTTCTTTGGGTATTGGATTACATATGTTGGTTGCCAGTACTGTAAATAGGTGAAGGCTGTGTTACTTTTTTGGGTTATGTTAGTTGACGCACTGAAAACAGAAGTAACCTCTTCAATCTATTCCAAATATAGTTAATATACGCATTTGGTCATCAGGGAAAATGAGGGCATGTTAGTACTTGTTAATTGAGCATGCATGCGTGAGATGGTAATGATCTTAGTGCAACACATTTACATGCCTACGCTCAGTCAGTCAGTGCATCTTTATTTTGGCAAAATGTCGTAAAAAGCATGCAACACATAACATGAATAAAATTCAATATAAAGACAAAAATTATCATTCAATAAAACACATTAAATATTACATTAAATATTATCTCAAAAATTCAGAAAAAGGTTAATTCTGTTGCAAAACAAGGCAAAATGGTTTCTAATTTGGATCACACTCCTAATAAAATTTAGCACTGCATGGCACATGTCTATCGTGATTAGTTTTTGCAAAAATTCCATTGCAGGCCGGTATTGCCTGATCTCTGCCTTGCGAAACAAAGGAATCAGAAAAGTTCTTCTCGGGCCTTCATAAAGTGGGCAAAATAAGTTAAAGTTACATGTGCTTTGTTTGGTGGCATTATCCCAATGACATGGGGGTAGTTACCGCTGCTAAGCACATTGTAATGGAAAACCCACTTTAAAGTGACTTAAATTAAATCTGAAATATGTTAAAAAAAAAGCCAGTGATTTGCATTCTCAATCCATACCAGATATGGTTCAATTCATTTGCCTGTAGAAATTTGCAAGTAATATTCACCTTTTTTTATATACAGAGTGCCTCTTAATCTTTTCTCCACACAGTGGTTGACATACTTAGATTTCGTAATCTTCTTAGCATTCGGCGGGAGGTGGGTAGGGGATTTGCACATTTCTACAAGGCCCAACTTGTGAAGACCTGATTTTACATACATCAACCAAGGTATCTTATGACTATGCTCCTTGGCCACCTGATTGGTAATGAGAGAGTTGTTTTATTGTTTCAAATCCTCATTTCATGTGAGGGGACATCTCACACTCTGCCGGAACATCACAGATGCCCTCCTATATATTCATAGTGATGAGTTCTTCCAACGTGTTGTTCCAGGTACCTTAAGTTATTTATCGTATTTACTCTTTGGACATTCTGAAGGTAATATTTTGTTATGGACTAAAATATCCACCTCCACATTTAAATGCTATTTTGCCAAGGTAGCTGTGGAAAACCCTCTCTCATGAGAAACTCTAGCACCATATTGATGTATGCATCCCTTCCCTCTGTTTTGGCTTGCGCTGCCCAAACCAACAGTAAATGAGATCATCCAAATATTCACTTTGGGGCTAATTTGAATACTTATTGAATGTCTTCTGTCTGAACTTGATACCTGGCTTTCTGCCCAATTCACTGGAAAATAGTATAAAGGGTAAAAACAAGATTATGTACAGTGTACAGTGGCAATTGTAGTGTATGTGGTCTCACTATTGAAGGCAAAGAATTCACATTTAATAATGTTAAAGGAAAGTCTAAATCTTTCACCAACTGTAATTCTTGCAATTTTATCTATTTAATTCAATGCCCTTGCCACAAGATCTATATTGGACAAACCACCCAGAAAGCACGAATCTGGATTTGCCAACATGGCAGCAGTATCTGCTGCAAAACTCCAAATGCCTCTCTTGTTGAACACTTCTCCAGATTGGGCCACAGTGAGGATGACATCAAATGGACAATAATCAGTGCGGTTGAGCGCCCACCAAGAGGCGCAGTTGTCGACAAACTTCTCAAAAAGGAAGAACTCAAATGGATTTTGCGCACTGAGAGTATACAAAATGGACTAAATGGAAACGAGGAATCGGAAAACCTTATTATAATGTCTGCCAAGTTGCCACGTGCTAATTTTTAAACTCCTGATCCATTCCTTGCCACTACTTGACCACACACCTTTGCCTGCTAGTATAATAACTGTTCTACTCCATGAAGTTTGATTTCTGTAAACTGTTTCGTATGGACAATTCTCTCACTATTGCTACCACCGTAGTTGGTTGACAAACAACAACTCTGTTAGTTACACGTAATTGTAGTTACAGAATATTCAGTGTTTTTTTTTCACATATCGGGTTTCCAACACATTAGTGCCCCCACAGCCAATATGGCCTCCGCAATTGCCTTACTTATTCATGTTTTCCGCACCCCTCTTCTCGTGCTATTTAAACCAGGAGGTGCTTACTTCTTTCCCGTCTTCCCATTGAACCATTGAGCGCCACACGGACTGCCCCTGATTGATTCCGGATGCCCTGCCTCTGAGCGCCGCTCGCAATTCCAGATTAGAGGTAAGCCCTCCACTATCTGTTTTGACGTCTTCCCCGTGCCCACACTGAGCATGGCAGTAATCCCTCTGACCTTCTCTACTCATAGAAATCCGAGCCACCTCCATTATTTGCCCTTGAAGCCACCTTGCATCATTGTTTTTCCTGTTTTCTTGTTTCGTAAGAGTGGCTCCATCTGTGTCCTCTATGGCCCCGACCCCACTCCGTACTCACACTCATTCCTTTCCCTGCAAGCTTACCCCCACCCCATTACAAGCTGGAGCTGAGAGGGAAAAGACGCAGGTTACCCTCCACTCACATTTGTTCATCAACAAAACCTGCCCCATATCTGATAGGATATCTTAAACAATACCAATTCTACACACCCTTTCAACTTACAAAGTGTTGTAAAAAAGTGTGTGAAAAGTGGGAAGGAACCTCACGGAAACAACCACCAGGGAACTGCTGACAGGTACTCATCAGTGTTTTCCACTTATCATTATCGGTACCTTCCCACTGAAAAATAAATGTGCAGGTAATGTGTTCAACTAAATAGTAAAACAAAGTACAACTACCTATCCAAACCTGACCCCTGAGCAAGAACCATTACGTACACTATTCTAGCCCTCTAAAAATGAGCTAGGCACCTCTCGCACAATAATCAACTTTATTCGCTGCTGGGTGTCTGCTCACATTAAAAACAAAAAGCTACTGTTGAGCTTTGTTTCAACATATATGAAGCCGGTATTGCACCGTTACAACGCAACTTTTACAACGCACTACCATTACATCGCAACTTTTACAACGCAAATACCATTACAATGCATGCCATTACAACGCCTGTCATTACATAGCAGATACTATTACAACGCATGCCATTACATCGTAAGTATAGGTAAGTATATTATTTTTATTTAATTTTTTTTTACATTATTTTATTATTTTAATTAATATTAAGAATTAAATAAAATATTCATATATTAATTTAAGTAATATTGGGGTATTTTTAGGTATTAGGGCTGGGTTTGGTTTTTGGGGTAAAGGGGTATTTTTAGGTTTTAGGGCTGGGTTTGGTTTTTGGGGTATAGGGGTATTTTTAGGTTTTAGGGCTGGGTTTGGTTTTTGGGGTACAGGGGTATTTTTAGGTTTTAGGGCTAGGTTTGGTTTTTGGGGTACAGGGGTATTTTTAGGTTTTAGGGCTGGGTTTGGTTTTTGGGGTAAAGGGGTATTGTTAGGTTTTAGGGCTAGGTTTGGTTTTTGGGGTACAGGGGTATTTTTAGGTTTTAGGGCTAGGTTTAGTTTTTGGGGTACAGGGGTATTTTTAGGTTTTAGGGCTGGGTTTGGTTTTTGGGGTAAGGGGTATTTTTAGGTTTAAGGCTGGGTTTGGTTTTTGGGGTACAGGGGTATTTTTAGGTTTTAGGGCTGGGTTTGGTTTTTGGGGTACAGGGGTATATTTAGGTTTTAGGGATGGGTTTGGTTTTTGGGGTACAGGGGTATTTTTAGGTTTTAGGGCTGGGTTTGGTTTTTGGGGTACAGGGGTATTTTTAGGTTTTAGGGCTGGTTTTGTGTTTTGGGGTACAGGGGTATTTTTAGGTTTTAGCGCTTGGTTTTGTGTTTTGGGGTACAGGGGTATTACAACTTTAAATAAATTAAATAGATGTAATTAATTTAATAAAATTTAATTAAATTAATTACAATTTTTACAATTAAAAAATTAATTGAATTACATTACTTAAATTAAATTAATTTATTTTTAAATTTATTTAATTTATTACATTTAATTATTATTATTTACAATTTTTAAATTAATTAATTTTTTTAATTATATTAAATTAAATTATATTAAGTATTATTTTAATTATATTTAAATTAAATTTATTGTAATAAATTACATTATATTATTTACTATTTTTTATTTTATTATATTTCATTAATTATATTATATTAAATATATTAAATTAATTACAATTTTAATATTAATTAAATTACTATAATTAAATTACATTAAATTAATTACTGTTTTAACAATTTTTAAATTATATTTAATAAATTAAATTAATTACATTAACTTTATTACATTTTTTTTTAAAAGATATACTTACCAATACTTACGATGTAATGGCATGCGTTGTAATAGTATCTGCTATGTAATGACATGCGTTGTAATGGCATGCATTGTAATGGTACCTGCGTTGTAAAAACTGCGTTGTAACGGTCTGCGTTGTAAAATAACGCGTTGTAACGACATAGATCCATGAAGCCAACATGTTTCATTGCCTATCAATATTTATCTGCCACATCTTCTTCAGGGCTGGGGGTCAGTCCACACCACACTGTGACTTCACAGCTTAATACCTGTAAAACACAGACGCATACAAAATAAACAAAGTCACACCCAGAGTGACACTCATCAGTAGGTGCTCTGAGAACAGCCGTTCACTTCTATTGTAACTGTTCATTGGACATTGTAGATTACCTAGTGGTTGCCACCCTCTGGCATACCTGCAGCAACCAGTTCAGAAGGTGTGTGCGCATCCATGTCTCCCCATCTCTGTTGCACTCTGTCAACCTGTAAACCGGGTACACATTTACACAACCATTAAAATCAAGTCCTGTCTATCTCATAATTCATCAGACCAGCGACTGCCACTGCCCACGTATTGTTCTCCTGGTTGCTACGTTCACCATACCTCATAGTGTATCTATTGTACAGCACCTGCGCTTAATTAGGCACATTGCCTCCTTCTGTGGTTTTTATGTATGGCTATCACCCGCAAATATCATTTCAAAATGATGTTAATCTCCATACCATCAGTGTATAAAATCATTGCACTCCACAAGACCATGTTGATTCTCCTGGTTACTAAATTCACCATATATCACTGTCTCAGTACACCCCTACTCCTGTGTCTCGTCAGGTCCATTACTGCGGGCGGTATCGTCTCGACTATCACCCGCAAATGGTATTACAAAAATGATGCTCAGCCACATGGTATATTGAGAAATGATTGCCTCCAGTCTCTGCTTTCAACCACTATCGCACCCATTCACCCGCTTACTGGACCTTGACCTGGGCAATTCAAGTCCCACTACGGTCCCGGTACCAGCTTTGCCATTCTACCCAGGAACCCAGGAGCATTATTCTCTGTCCTTTGAAGTCTACAACGGAACAAGACGGAATATTCCACTGTCCAAACATGGGGGTAAACAGCTGCCCCACCACGCGTCTTTGCGTAGAACTACAGCCTTCGCCGGGTCCATCAGATTGACCCATCTAATGACCCCCACCTTTCGTATACCTTCCAGGCCATCGGGTTCTCTTCCACCTTGCTGACCCCACAATAAGAGTGATTTCCTGCCATAGTGCTAGCGGTGAGTGCCTCAATCTTCCTGCTCCCTTGGCTACGTGCTTAGAATTCCTACAGCGACAGGGCGCACAGACCCCTCTGCAGACCCCTTGCCGACTTTCATGCTCCTATTAGTCCAATGCCCCCATGTTCACCTCCTTCCCTCTTTACGCTCAATTATAAAAGCAATTGTCACTGCGCCGTCTGTACTTTGTGCCTGAGGGAGGCTTCCCTTTCGATTACTGCACTCTCCATTCTTTTCCTTTTTCTTCCTTCCCCATTTCTTCTGGATTTCATGTAATGTTGTACAGGCTGTATGTCTTTCAGGCATCTATTTATTTCTGCCATGATAATGATCCTAGTATCCTTTTAAAAGGGATCGAAACGTTGTCGACTCACTTGACACAGTGCACACAATTTAATTGTTATGTAACGTGTAATGGTTGTGTACTTTATCCCGCTTGTTTAACCCTTCACATTTGAAAACAAGCCTTGTGCCTTGCCTGATTGTTTTGTTTTCTTTGTTATTATTTTTGTTCACTTCTATTATATTTGTTTACTTCTATGTTTTGGATGCAGGACTGTGTCCCATGTCATTTGTGTTTCTCTTGATCCTTAAAATTAGCAATTATTAAACCTGACTGTCCGGCTGGACAGTAGCAATATAGTATTGATTTAAATCTATATTCATTGCTTCCTTTACTTATCCTTCATCAAGGACCACTGTTCTCTAAATTATCGCTACCCAAGGTCCTTGAATACCTGATTGGGTTCCCTTGTTTTGTTTAAAAAATGTCTTCTCCTAAGGTTAGTCAGGACGCTCCAGGTATTTACTGTTACCCTGTTTTGCAGGGACTAACGGCTGTGATTTCGGCGAGTTAGGAGTGCGGGTTGCCGCAGTACAACTATTAGATTCACCTGGAGGATGCATTGTTATTTCAACTGGTGAGTGCATGCATTTATGTCCCGCGGCATTGAGCTTTAATATCTATTTTATATGTGCCTTACCAGCTCGTTACGTTTATGTATTTCAGTATCCAGTAGAGGCCAGTTTTCCTCATTGGTGGTTGACAGTTTCACTGGCAGCGCTTTACAGTGTGTAGGTGGGTGCAACAATTAACCACTGTTCACCAACATTTTTTCACGTACAGTGTTTAAAGTTAGTTTTTTCGTTGCAGAACTCTGGTTCTCAGTACAGTCAGGTACTTTTCTATGCCACACTATCATGGTTTTAATTATCACTTAGTTTTGAATTCCTGGTCACTATCCGCTACCTAATTGTTGGAAGTCCCACTATGTGTTCACTGGATTGCTGTCGTCAAGGAGGAGGGAGAGTGAACAATCGATCAGACGGGCACCAATTACCACCCAAAGGGGGGGGAAGGTCCAGTGTCAGCTTGTGCCCATGCGAATCACACGTTGAACAAAGGAGAATACTGAACTGTTCCTAAAGAAAATGAAACAGACTGGCGTGATCTTAGGTGTGTGTGTTACACCTTTGGACATCCATTTTGTTGGACGTGTTTGCCTCACACACCCGAAAGGGTGTCATGCTTCATCATAGGCGTTGCTCCTCGTCGGGGAGGCGGTGCAATCCCCGACGGGCTCACCTCAGAGAGGGGCTCTTTGGCGGAGATCTTTTTGTCCAACAGCCTATTGGTGAAGTATGTGGGTTAGGGCAGTAAATTTCCTGGAGAAAAGTGATTAAAATGTAGCAGGAGGTGCCGGAAAAAACTTTATTCTGGGGGTCCCCCTACTGCAATTAAAAACGTGGAACTAGCTCGCTGGGTGACGGCAGGTTAGGTAGCGTAACCCTAGACGAGGCTAGAGTGAGGGTTGGTCAACATGTTTCTCGCCTGGGGAAAAGTTCCCGCGATTTGTCAGGACCTAGTGACGGTGAGAGTTTAAAAAGAAAGAAAGAAAAACATGCTGGTGTCATGTGTTTACGTGTGGTTTACCTCAGGGGTTAATCCTATGCCTACGCCGAGCTCGGCGGCGATGGGTAGGTGATTCCGCACGGACACGGGAAGCTTGAGCCAAAACTATAGGCACAACCCTGATGTACCGACCCGCCGACTACTCATGTGGTAATCAGTCTATGACCATTAGGCATAGGATTAACCCCTGAGGTAAACCACACGAAAACACATGACACCAGCATGTTTTTCTTTCTTACTTTTTAAACTCTCACCGTCACTAGGTCCTGACGAATCGCGGGAACTTTTCCCCAGGCGAGAAACATGTTGACCAACCCTCACTCTAGCCTCGTCTAGGGTTACGCTACCTAACCTGCCGTCACCCAGCGAGCTAGTTCCACGTTTTTAATTGCAGTAGGGGGACCCCCAGAATAAAGATTTTTCCGGCACCTCCTGCTACATTTTAATCACTTTTCTCCAGGAAATTTACTGCCCTAACCCACATACCCGCACTTCACCAATAGGCTGTTGGACAAAAAGATCCCCGCCAAAGAGCCCCTCTCTGAGGTGAGCCCGTCGGGGATTGCACCGCCTCCCCGACGAGGAGCAACGCCTATGATGAAGCATGACACCCTTTCGGGTGTGTGAGGCAAACACGTCCAACAAAATGGATGTCCAAAGGTGTAACACACACACCTAAGGTCACGCCAGTCTGTTTCATTTTCTTTAGGAACAGTTCAGCATTCTCCTTTGTTTACTGGATTGCTATCATTCTCATCACACCATTTGCACCAATGGGCTCTCATTCGGAACTGTCAACTTTCCTTGAATCTTCCTCGGTTTATGACCAGTCTTTTTCTTTGGGACCACGGCTAGTCTATCAACATTACCTCCTTTTTATTGTCCTTCTATGAACGTCTGCTGCGATACTGCAGCACCATCAGTCATACATGTATTATTCCTCTTTTTCCTTACAGATTGGCCCCTGAAGAAGGGACACTTCTGTCCCGAAATGCATCGGGCCGTTACAAGAATTCTTGCTAATATGTGATTGTATTTATACATATGAATTATTGTAAGGCACACTGTAATGACTCTAATTGGTTTATGAACATATATGTAAAAATGTTGGCTATGTACTAAATTACTTGCATTCTATTTGCTAACAATTACCTGTAAAGATATACATTTACAAGTACAACTTTGTTTACATTTTGCATTTTTTGATACACCTTGTTCATTTTGTTGAGGTATCACAAGGGTCCACTGGTGACCATACTGCACTGTGCACAATGTTGGTACCGTGAACTGTAGCATTTACAAAACTTTATCGTTCCACCTTTGTTAGACAGCATTGGTTCCTCTGTAGCACCATTGTATTATATCTGATTTATTGCTCGATAATTGTTTACTATTGCTTAATGGTGTGCACTCCTACTACATAACTTCTCCTTCGGTAGCCAGATTTTGTGGGATGAGGCATTACATTTTTCCTTTCAGCAGGCCTCACAGCTTATCCAGCAAGATGGACGGATTTTACGTGATGTCATTCTCTTCGCTGAGAGACTGGCTGTGAGTAATGCCATTTTTGGATCACGGCAGCTCGAGTGATATGGAGAGTACCTTCATCTTTTGACAGTGAAGCAGCTTGCAACTACAACAAAGTGGGAAGGTTTTAGTTGCCACTTTTATAGTTTTCAAACAGAGGATATGGAGCCACTGTCTACAGTTCAGGAACCGGATTAAGGTGGTCCCTTTTAACAACTTCATGTTTTTTTCTGAAGTGCAGACAGTTCTTTGTGTAAAATTATGGTTCTCACAGCAGGTAAAGATGATGGTAGGTGCAAAAGGGATACCCATATGATGAGCAAAATACATGTGAAGCCTGGAACATGTCTTTTTTTTAGCCATTCTGGATGAACAATTCAAGGAAAGGTAAAAGTCCCATGCCTTGCCAGGCACTTGCATCTGCTGACCCAGTACTCTGCCATCACCAAAACAACAGTGCTCGGTAATAACTAAAGAGCAATCCCCTTCCACACTTCAACATATGGATCTACACCTCCTCCCCAGGAATGCAGGGAATACACTGCCAGTATGTGGGGCTGTATTAATGCATCCATCTTATGTCATGCCAAAATTAAGTGTGGGTGAACTGTCAATCAGAGTAATTTTGGTTATTCTGTGTTAATCTTTGACCTGGTATCATCGATAACAATGTGATCATGCCCGCTCACATAATTAAGTGTACATTCCTAATGTAAGAACACATTTAGGGAGCGGGTGCCGTCTCTGCTGGCTCTGCTTTTCATGTTGTGTTGCATTCAGCACTATTTTCTTACTGTAAAATGCACCCTTTTGTCTATTTTGGATGCAATGGTGCATTTTAGTCATGTGGTTCACCCCCAAAACCAGGATTTTTAATACACCTTTTGCAAAAAATGTATGGGCAAAATTGCAGATTCAGCATGGCATGACTAAAGGTAGCACATACTGGACAAATCAGAATCAAGATTGTCTTTAAAAGTCTTATAACTCTTACTCTTTTCAAAGGAAGAGGAACACTTCCATTAGCTTCCACAGCAACAGCAGTCCAGAGATGCAAAACACAATATTAAACATTCTCAAACTAAGACTCATACACTAATGTGTTAGCAAGCCTGCAGCTTCCAGAAGAAGTGTCCTTCACAAAGATACATCAGGAACATGATGAAATGTTTAATTTGAAATACATGCTCTCTATGGGAAATGGTCAATTGCATCATGGTGTACTGTGCTCCGTGAACACTATGGCCAGAGAAGACTCTCAGGGGAACATCTTTGGGAAGGGGAATGAGCAGGAGCAGAATGAGCAAAATACTAGAAACTGCAGCCTTCTTAATAAAATGTGGCATAACTAGACTACATTAATAATCCCACTTCTAAACATCAGAACTAAATTATTAAAAGTGCAACATCATTAATTTATCAGATACAACTATATTTGCCATAAAAATCATTAGTATGCACTAATTATTTGTCAACCAAAATTGCACATCACAAAACTTTGACCCAGCCACCAACATTCACTGGACATGTCCCAGGGATGCAAATGACAGTCTTTTATTAATTGAGGGATATGATTTTGGCATTTCCCAAATCAATTCTCAAAGGGTCTGGATCTAATTTTCTCAATTTAAAACCTAGGGACCAGGGCATGAAGCATTTCGTGGGTACCCTGCCAAGCGGAAGTCTTGATAGCCAATTCACTCACAGTTGTGTAACTCAGGGCAGGGATGCATGCCGTTTTCCATGCAAGGGATTTTCACGTCCCAATGCATATGAATTAGTCAAATATACTATAATCTCTTTCATCTACTTCTTTCAACTAACCTAATACAGCATACTTTAGAACAGGGGTCTCCAAACAGGTCCTGGAGAGCCGGATCCATGCCAGATTTTTTGGATATCCCCATTGAGATACATGTAGTAATTTTAAAAATCTGGCATGGATCCGGCCCTCCAGGACCGGTTTGGAGACCCCTGCTTTAGAAACTCATTGAGTGTCATTATAGTCTCCACAGGAACCCTGATACAGGTGCAAAAGCAAGTTACACGCAGAAACAAGAGTTCAAATTTTGCATTAAATACATTTGCTGTTTTTTTCCGCTGAAGGGCCAACTGCACCAACTAAAACTTGCGATACTTTGTGCAGGGAGAAACCTCGCTAGAAAGCCTAGAATGACGAAGGTGCTGTATAGCCTATACAAGTGGTTCTTTACCTGTAGTTGGTGACACCCATTCAGTGGTCCTCAACTGTTTAGACAATTAAATAATATTAGCAGAAGTATACAGTATATATACATAGAAAAGCAAAATGTAAAACTGAAAATGTTAAAATGCTGTGTAAATATAAAGGAATTTGAAAACTTAGGTTTTATCCGTGAGAGCAGCGCATGTACAGGTAATTACAAAATTGGTGCCTTCAATTGAAGCCAACTCGCGTCAGCATGACCTATGAGCAAAAAGTCAAAGTAATATGCGAGAGTCTAGCACAGTGGTTCCCAAACTTTTGACTCCTGAGGACCCCCACTGAATCACTACTGGAAGCCAGGGAACCCCAAGAAATGTGTACGATATACATTTCAAAAGTTAAAACAGTAATTCGCAAAAAATTCACAAAACAGTACACACCAAGCAAATACTCAAATTACTAAAGCGTTTATTATTTTACATTGAAAAAATATGCAAAAATCAGAACATTTTAAAGGGACGGATGGGGCTGCATCTCGGCGACTAACTTTTCAATGTTTGGTTTTATTTCGGAAAGTTGATTCCTCCGGTCTGATTCTACGTTTTCCAAACAATTTCTGTATTTATTTTCTAGATACATTGGGTCTGAGAAAGCTTTTTCACATAAATATGTGGTGGGAAAAGGAAGTAAAACATTAACCTCAATACAGAGATCTGGGCCTAAATCTATTGTTTCTTTGCTCCCCATGCCATTCCAGCTTGAACCCAGCCATATGCAAATCAGTCCTGACCGTGCCCCCAATGGGAAGCGTCCAGCCCGAACTGCCAGGCCAGGTCCACCCTGGACTGGAAACAAGCATCCTAGGACCGGTTTCGGGGTTTCGCCCCTCATATGTCAGGATGAAAACTTGACAGCACATATAATTCACCCAAGGGCTTATGGAAAGTGGGCAAACGGACAGCAGCGTGAAAACCCTACTGCTGATCCTTGCTGCATCTATTTTAACCCACCTGCCAAGTAACGGTAACTGACACTCTGAACTTGTGCCTTTCTCCCGCAGCAGCCATAGACCCAAAAAAAACATAAATCAGCCCTGATGCGCCATTTTCTTGCTCATTTTCTTGCTGTAGGTGAGAAAGCCATGCCAGCAATGACGCACTTTCATCTTCTTGAGATCAGACACTGATTTTGTGAGGTGCAGCCTATGAAGTTATTTTAAGTGCATTTGCGTACCCATAAATTAGCAAAATACAAGCAATACAGATTAGTAAACCCGGTGACAGTTCTCCAGTTGTAACATGAGGTACTTAATTCATTCATGGCAGACAAAGTACTTGGCATTAGTGGCAGGCTTTTGGTTTCTGCCTATTCAAGGAGCAGCATTCATGTTTTTACTTCATTAGCTATGAAGGACAATTATTCAGGAATGGCAAATCTACCTCAGTGACTGAGTCACCAATAGCGAGCAAAATAAAAGTCATGGGTTCCATTTATTCAGTGATGGGGCGGGGAGGAGCAGGAGGTAGATTAACAAGACCCTCATAAGTGTGTTTATTAAGACGCACTTCTAGAAAAAGCAACTTGCATCGCAAAATGGGATTCAGCGAGCACTACGAAATTCGTTTTATTAATTAAATTGTTTACTTACCTCCAATTATCCATATTCCGGTTTTTAGCACACCCCACCCTGCCCCTCCCCCGCCCCGCCTTTCTGCCCCACCGCAACTCCCTCCACGGGCAGTGGCTGCAGAATATGCGTATCTTCTTCTGCAGTGATTGCACAGTCTATTGTCTCCATTTTCTCCTTCCTGAAAAAAAACAATATTCATGCAATATGGGGAAAATAAAAATATATGGGGGATATTAACAAGGAAGTGACTGAGAGAGGCGTTAGCCTTCTTGGCTTAACACCTCTCTCCACCACTTCGGAAAAGCAAGGCTGCTCCATATGTGTGCTGCTTCATGCAGCACATGCAAGTTACAAAACGGCATTTAAAAAAAAAAGATTTGTTTATGTTCAGGAAGGGATACCTTTCTGTACATAAACAAACCATGGCTTTTTGCATTTTCCATGTGTGCTGCAAAAGGCAGCACACACGGAAATTGCTAAAACGAGGAGAAATAAAGCATTTATCCTCGTATCGCCAACTTAAGTCCAGAGTTTTCCTCGTCTTAAGTTTGGCGTTAGCTCCTATCTACGCTGCACATGTGAATAGGGGGCAGTGTAAATATCAATTGGTGTTGCAGTGGAACACCCACCACAAAACCCACTGCATGCCCCTTTCACGCTAAACACAGCGTGAAAGGGGGCCTATTTACAATGCAGCGTTAAGCCACGTTTAGTGGCTTAATGCTGCCTTGTGAATGAGGCGAGGCCCCTATCGTCACCAAAACGTCACCAGGGCCGGACTGACTACCTGGCAGTTTGGAATGCTGCCGAGCTGGGGGCTGAATTCACTGCGGTGGGGGCTGATTTCATTCATGGAGACCTGCGTGAGCTTCGAAATAATTAAAGCAAAATGAATTTCGTTTAGCACACGCAGGTCTCCATGAACGAAATCAGCCCCAGGTCAGCAGCATTCCAAACTGCCCGGTAGCCAGTCCGGTCCTAAACGTCACTGAAAGTGACGTGTGTGTTTGTGAATATGCCCCTATGTTGTTTAAATCTCTAAAAAGGTGCATAAATGTCGTAAAATAATTTTTGCGCCCTTTTAATCATAGTGCAAAATGAAAGTAAACGGCAGAACTATCTGCTTTTTGTAAACATTTGCCTACAAATGTATCTAAGGAATAGCCCTTATTTTTATTTATTTGTAATGTAATGTAATGTAAGGTGTTATTTATACCGCGCAACTATCGCTCCAAGGAGCATCTTTGCGCCCACTTGTATGGCTGATCAGATAGAATTCTTACACTAGGGATCTGGCAGTGGTGTCAGGTAGAGTAAAGATCCAGGTTTTTAGTTGTTTCCTGAATTCAGTTTCTCTATCCAAGGCTCTTATGTGGGGGGGAGTATGTTCCAGGCTTTTGTGCCTAGCACCACAAGGGACTTGCCCCCGCGGGTCTTAATCCTGAATGTTTGAACTGCCAGAAGATTGGCGTTGGTTGAGCGGAGAGTTCGAGTTGGATGGTATCTGATGATTTTTTTCCACAAATACAATGGTCCTATTTCTTAGCAAATTGAGCACAAATTGTAGCTGAGCTTAAAATCTTTTTGTGATATATTTAACACTGGAAAGCAAGCAATTACAAACTATGAGTTTGTTTGGTTGGCAATGTATTACAAGTGTCACAATTTGACATGGAAATGATGATTTTAATGCCGAGTTTTACACTTTGAGGCACTACATTCTAAAGCCGTTTTGCCTTAACTAAAATTGGAAATTCAAAGACATTTTTTGTGTGGAAAAAGCGTTTCTTAGCTCTACCGCATTTTGCTTTTTGTAATTTGGACCCCAAAAATGGGATGTAGAGCAAATGGTATGCTCTGTGCATTTTGGCTCAGGTTATAATCCCCAGAAGGCCATGTGGCTTCAGTTTGAACACTGCCACCTGTGAGTGCTGTTCCTCTTCTGCTACGTACGAGGTCATACCAAGTGTCAAAATAAATCCGTAGTCCAGCACAAACTGCATTTGAAACTGATTTCCTATTCCGAATCAGATGCATTTTTCATATGAAACCCTATCACCCCCACACACAACCCCCGCCGCACAAACCACTCCAGGCGTCCCCATGCCATTCCCCAGCCTAACCCGTGACACTTGGAATTGTATGACCCGGGAGAAAGATATTTAACCCTGACTGGTATTTATCCCATGATTATTCCGACTAGATCCTGTATCATCAAGGTGAGTGTTGGTGCATACAATGATCAGAAACGTGGAGCAGTGATGGCCTTCTCGGGTCCGAAGCTTTGCTGTATGCTAAGCTTACATTACCTCTACGTCCCTCGTCCTCAACCCAGTCATAACACATGAGGTATTCCACCCGACAGGAAACAAAACAGGAAACGCTTTTAGACTCCACCCACCCTCCTGTCAGGTGCTATAACACACCTCACCACCAGAAGCAAATCCTGTTTTGTTTCCTGTCGGATGGAATTCTGATGGGGGACGCTTGGGTAGGTGCCGGTCACTTACCTGCTTCGCCTGTCCTGTGGTTTCCTCCTTTGCTGGGCATTGGGGGTGCTCATGGACCTCCGTGGGATGTGGACGCCAGGCTGCTGGGCTTCCTGTGTTTCCTGGATTGCTGGGGACCTGGGTTGCGGGGCCTCTCGGGTCCCCAGGGATTTTGTCTGTTTCTTGCTGGGAGCGTCTCTACATCTGTCCTGGACCAGGCTGCCGGTTGGTGCTCCGGTTCTTCTTGTGCACAGCAGTTATTCATCGGGCACCGAAGGCTGCATGTGTAGGACCTGTGCCTTTAGTTGCTGGGCGCTCCGCGCTTTCTCGCTCTCCGGATCATTTCCGGGATTGACCGTGTTCCTGTTTGCCGGAGCCCCGCCCCCGCAGTTCTTGCTCCGGAGGCTGGCTCCCACTGTCACTCACTTGTCGGCCGCTTGTTCCTCTCGGCTGTGTGTGCTCTCCCCCCTGGAGGGGGGGAGGGGAGGCTGATTCTGCCTTGGAGCCCGCCTGGAGGGTCATCACTGTGTGCGAGGGTTTTCGCTTGGCCGGCGGGGGCTGGAGTCTCTTTCTCATTGTCGGGCGGCGGCCGTAGAGCCGGTTGGAGTTCCTGCTCCGCATTTCCTGTGCAGACGCCTGGGTGGACTCCGGGCTGCTTGGCTTTCGTTGCTGTTCGGCTGCTGATGGTGATGTCATCGTTGTGTGGGCAGTCCGTGACTCGCCTCCTCCTTCCTGCCTTCCTCCCTCCTCATCTTTTGGTTGGGTGAGTGTTTCCTTAAATGTTTGGCGGGATTTTGCCGGTTTGCCATTCATCTCTGCGGCTTGTGCTTTGGGTTATCAAGTCTGCTCTGCTAGCTGGTTGCTGTGCTGCTTGGCGATGGGGAAACACCACAGGAAGAGAAAGCATGTCTCTCCTGTTCGGTCTCCTTCTTCCTCCTTGGATAGTGAGGATTCTGCCCCTGCTGCTAGGAGTGCCAGTTTGAGTGACTCTAAGGGTCTGAAGCGCCTGATTTTGGAGACGCTGTCTGAGATCAAGGCTTCCAGTAAGGGTGCTGGGGGTCGCTCTGAGGCTGCTGCTCCCCTGTACTCGGATATTTCTTCCTCTGCTTCCTCGGATGAGTCCACCTTGGGCGCGGTGGATCTGCAGGGCAAGTACATTTCCAAAGACCTGATGCCTGATCTTCTTGGTCATGTTAGGGAGAATATGGGATTCCCCGAGGTCTCTGTGCCGGGCTCCTCCCAGGACACTGTTCTGCCGCAGTTTCGGAAGCCTGTGTCTTCTTCCATGCATATCCACCCCTTTGTCATGGATGTCCTCCTTAAGGAGTGGATGGACCCGGATCGTATTTCTATGCCGAGGTTTATGTCTATACTATCCTTTACAGGATATGGAGGTTGCCCTGCCTGATTTGGTGCAGGTGGACTCCATTGTTGCTTCTCTGGTGGGTCGGCCCTCCATGGCAGATGATAATATCCTGAAGGATGGGGTTGATAAAAAGGTGGACTCCGCTCTGAAGAAGTCCTATGCTGGTTCTCACCTGGCTCTTCGGTCGGGGGTCTATGGTGCGTATGTTGCGCAGTCTTTGCTGGCTGACTTCAAGACTTTGTTCTCTACTATGCAAGAGGGGGGCACTTTTCCGGAGTTGCTGGAATCTATGGAACGTCAGTCGGAGTTCCTTTCGGACATTGCCTTTGACTTGGTCAGGGCTTCAGCTCTATCTTGTGGTTCCTCTGTTGCTGCCCGTCGGAACTTGCTTCTGCGGGGTTGGAAAACGGATGCTGCGCAGCGTTCTATGGCCTTGAGGTTGCCTTTTTCGGGCTCTCATCTTTTTGGGGACGCCCTGGAGGACAAGCTCCATAAGGTCTTCAAGGAGAGGAAGCATACGTTGTCATTTCGTCATACTCCTTCTCAGAGGGGGTCCTCCTTCTCCAATGCCCGGTCTTTTCGCCAGCCTTCCAGATTTCAGCATTCCTCGTTTAAGGGCCAGCGTGGTGCTCGTAGGTCCTTTCCTAGGAGGTTCCAGAAGAAGCCCCAGCCGGAGGGTGGGTCTGGCGCTCCTCGCTCCTGACTACGCCGTTCCAGTGCCCATTCTCGTTGGTGGTCAGCCCGCGGTTGGTGGGAGACTGCGGCTGTTCTTACATGCTTGGCTGCTGACGACCTCGGACCAGTGGGTGCTGGATGTTCTTTCCCGGCGTTACCGGATAGAGTTCCTGTCTCCCCCTCCTCCTTCAGGTGTGGTGGTTACCCCTGTGCCTTCGGACCCTTCTCGCCGTCTGGCGTTGCTGGAGGGTGTTCAGTTGCTGTTCGACAAGCAGGCAATTGTCCCGGTTCCCACTCTGGAACGGGGACTGGGGACTTATTCTGTTGTTTTTGTGGTTCCGAAGATCACGGTGGTTCCGTGTTGTCATCAATCTTCGGGCCTTGAACTTGTTTGTTCAGAAGATCCCATTCAAAATGGAGACGTTGCAGAAGGTGATTCCCCTGATCCAGGAGGGTTGGGTGTTCATGTCGCTGGATCTCCAGGATGCCTACCTGCATGTCCCGATGGCATTGGGGGATCAGAGGTTCCTGCGCTTTTGCCTGGATGGTCGTCATTGGCAGTTCTGCGTCCTTCCTTTCGGTCTCCGGTCCGCCCCCAGGGTGTTCACCAAAGTGGCTGCACCTTTGGTGGCTCATCTCCATCTCCTGGGGGTGTCCGTGTTTCCGTACCTGGACGATTGGCTGCTGCAGGCTCCATCTCCGGAGGTCATGTCCCTCCACCTTTCCTTGACCATGCGTATGCTCGAGGATCATGGCTTCCTTGTCAATCTGCCGAAGAGTCACCTGGACCCTGCTACTCGGAGGACCTTCATTGGGGCAGTGTTCGACTCTGTGCTGGGCAAGGTCTTTCTCCCGGAGTCCCGGATTCTACGTCTACAGTCTTTGCTGAGGAGGTTGCTTTCCAAGGTTCCGACTCCTCTCCTTAAGTGGCTGGTGGTTCAGGGCCACATGTCTGCCACTGTGTTCACTGTGCCCTGGGCCAGGGTTCATCTTCGGCCTCTGTTATGGCATATTCAGCGTTGGGTGCCCTTTCCTGTCCAGGACTTCTCGATTCCTGTTCCTGTGTCTCCAGAGTTGGTGTCTGCTCTCCAGTGGTGGCTGGATTCTTCAAATCTGACAAGGGGTATGTGGTTCCATCCTCCGCCCCCCTTGGTGTTGACGACGGATGCCAGCGCTTCCGGTTGGGGTGCGACTCTGGGCCCTTGGGCGGTGCAGGCGCGTTGGCTTCCTTCGGAGTCACACCGTTCATCGAATTGGAGGGAGCTGTCTGCGGTGGAGAGGGCTCTTCACCTTTTCAAGGATCGTCTTCTGGGGTGCAACGTGTTGGTGAGATCGGACAACACTGGGACCGTGGCCTACATCAACCACCAGGGCAGTACCCGCTGCCTTTCCCTGAACTTGGTGGCGTGTGCAATTGCGAGTTGGGCCAAGTGTCATCTGGTGGCCCTTTCTGCTCAACACATCCGGGGTGTGGACAACGTGGTTGCAGATTCCTTGAGTCGGCGGTTCCCGTCCTCTCTCACCCTGTGTCTGTCCCCTCGGATTTTCAGGTTGCTGTGCCTGAGGTTCGGGACTCCGGTGCTGGATCTGTTTGCCTCGCGGACAGATGCCCTGCTTCCCCTGTTCTGCTCCAGGGCTCCGGAGTCGGGGGCTTGGGGAGTGGATGCCTTGGCCGTCCTTTGGCCTCCTTGGTTCCTCTATACATTCCCCCCCTTTCCTCTGATACCTGCCTTCTTGCTGAAGGTTCAGCGGGTGGGGGCTCAGGTGGTGACTGTTCTGCCCTATTGACCTCGCCGCTCCTGGTTTCCTCTACTGCTGAGTCTGGCGGTGGGCCCTCCGTGGATCCTGCCCCGCTACCCGTCTCCTCTGAGTTCCCCGTCAACCTCCCTGTTGGTCCCTCTCACCTTGGCGGTCTGGAGATTGAACAGCTGTCTCTTGGTGTCCGGGGTTTGCCCGACCACCTCATCACTGTGATGCAGGCTTCTTGTCGGAAGTCCACTCTTTCCTCCTATTCCAAGCACTGGGTTTCCTTTTCTTCTTGGTGTGCTTCCCTGGGCCTGTCCCCTGCCTCCTGTGATGTTTCTTCTATTCTTCAGTTTTTTCTGGATGGCTTTCAAAAACACTATGCTTTTTCCACTTTGAAGGGTCAGTGGGCTGCTATCTGGGCCTTTCGGGATCCTGCTTCTCTTCTGCCTTCGGATGGGTTGTTGGTTTCCCGTCTGTTTCGGAGTTTCTCTCTTTCTGCTCCTTCAGTCCGCTCCCCGGTTCCTCCCTGGGATCTTTCTTTGGTTTTGGGTGCCTTGCAGTCCCCTCCCTTTGAGCCTTTGGAGTCCGTGGACTTGAAGCTCCTCTCTTTCAAGGTGGCCTTTTTGGTCGCTGTTACATCTGCTCGGAGGTTGGGCGAGCTTACGGCGTTGCGCTGTTCTCCCCCTTCTTGAGGTTTCTGGACCATGCGGTGGTCCTTTCTTTGGACCCAGGGTTTTTGCCTAAGATTCGTTCACGTTTCCATTCCTCCCAGGAATTGAGTCTTCCTACTCTCTGTCCTTCTCCTTCCTACCCCTTCTGACTTCGTGCTCTTGCTCCATTCTTTGGATGTGAGGCGTGATTTGTCTGTTTATGTTGCACGTTCTGCTGGGTTTCGGTCTTCTGACTCCCTCTTCGTTACCTTTGGTTTGGCTGGTAGGGGTAAAGCTGCCTCTCGCCTTACTTTGGGTCGTTGGATCAAGGCTGTGATCTCTTTGGCTTACCGGGGCTCTGGTTTGCCTTGCCCGTCTGGTGTTCAGGTGAGATCTACCAGGGGTGTTTCTGCTTCGTGGGCTGCTTTCCATGGAGTTCCCCTTGATGAGATTTGTAGGGCGGGGACATGGGCATCCGAGTCCACTTTTGTGCGACATTATCGCTTGAATTGTGCTCTGTCTGGCTGCCCTAATTTTGGTTCTGGTGTGTTGCAAGCTGTGGGGGTTCCCCCCCTGTTTGATTCTGTTTGTTTCTGTTTATTATTAAACTCTGTCTTGCTGCACTCCTTTGTGTCTGTTCTGTTTTCTGTATATGGTGTGCCAAAGGCCTTTTTGGGGTTGCTTTGGTATGCCTCATGTGTTATGACTGGGTCGAGGACGAGGGACGTAGAGGTAATGCTTTGATTACTGGAGGCAATCCCCATTACTCTTAGTCCTACTCATCCTCGACCCAGTCATACAACCCGCCCGCCCTCCCTTTCCAGGCCTTTGGTGCTTGGTACATCAGGATTTGCTTCTGGTGGTGAGGTGTGTTATAGCACCTGACAGGAGGGTGGGTGGAGTCTAAAAAGCGTTTCCTGTTTTGTTTCCTGTCGGGTGGAATACCTCATGTGTTATGACTGGGTCGAGGACGAGTAGGACTAAGAGTAATGGGGATTACCTCCAGTAATCAAAGCATTAACTTAGATCGTTCAAGTCTCTGTGATACCGCCACCCGAGCCCTATCATGATGGGCTCTGCTGGCTCAGCTGAGCTGGACACCTGTTTTTATTATGTACTTGGAGTATGTCAAAGTGAATTCGTTCAACCCAATAGTTCATTGAATTAGTGTTTTATTTTTAAACTGATGGCACAGCTCAGAGACAGTGAACACTGAACAAGATTTGTCTGTTTCTGGGCCGTGCTCTCAGAAAATAAAGCAATACCTCAGACAAATAACCAGTTAAATGAATTTACTTGCAGCGTCAATTTGACGGTGGGTTAGTGTCGACCTCCCCCCCTCCTGCTGTGAGCCGCGGTAAATGTGAACAATAAAGTAGCAATGAAATTATTTAATTGCCTCTTTATTTTTCATGAGACGCTCCTGTCTCTGAACTGGAGAAATTGGGGGGGGCGTCGTCTGTGGGGGGGGTGCCCTGTCCTCTGCTGCCGATTGGCAGCATGGAAGACTAGAGGAAGGCTGGCCAGACTTTGCAAAGTACGCATGTCAGTTTGGCCAGTTTTCTTGTGAAAGCCAGCCTGACAAGCACACAGCTGGGTGGAGACCAAGCTCAGGCCTCCAGGGCCGGAGTGGGCATCGAGCTAGTCTGCTCCATCTAATCCTAGCGCTGCTCTCATAAACAGCGTCAGACTGCTTGGGGAAGTTTGCTCTTTGAATGGTGCCCGGAGCCACAGACAGGACAGAGCCCAGGTAAGTACAGTTCTCTTTTTTTTTGCATGCCAGTGTATTCATTTTGTATGCTTGTTTTATTGTGTGTTTTGGGAAGCAGTAGGGCACTTCACTCGCATGTTACCAGCCGCCCCTGGAGACTTTATGCTCTGCAGGAGCATAAAAACTGGAGCTCGAATTTGCATGGAGCCAGCAAAGCCCATCATGATGTACCCATTTTTCAAAATAAGGCATCTGCCAGGATAATAGCTTTAAAATTAAAAACAGACTATTTTTTCTATAGCTCTCTCAAAACACAACTGATGTATTTATGAAAACCGCAATAGTATTTTTTTTTTACCTAGTCTGTGAGCCACTGTTCATTTAAAAGAAAGGAGTGGGATTGCCTCACTTGAGCATCTTGTCTAAAGCTCAGTGTGCACGTGTGGCTTGTGTATTGCATGCTACGCCTAATGCAATTGTTTTGCAGTTCCTGTGCAGTCCATCTGCTACTGATAAAATAAGGAAAGAAGGGGTAAATCATAGGTTGCTAAAGAGAAACTCAGAGCTCTATTTTCGAAAGTCAGTGCCCAGTATGGAATGTTTCTGATCCACAAGTGCGATATTATTGATACATTTACTAGATTTGGTTTTGTTTTACACCGTATGAAATTGCCTTATTAAGGAGCTTATGTACAATGATGCAAAGCACATTTAATACATTTCTCAGTCCTGTTTTTTTTAATTGTAAACATTTTGGTAAAGCCATTCTTCCCCATAAAATGCATCGCGTCCATGGCAATTAACAAAGATCTCCCTGTACCTACAGACAGTAGGCTCCCTCAAGTCCAATGCGCTAAAAAAGGCTCCGCGGGATCAGGCAACGACAAACAACAGCTGCATTACTAGCATGTCTTCTGTAAACTTACAAAAAGTGAGTCAGAAGTCTACAGGTACCATATCTGAAATGTATAAGGGATAAGGTACCCCCTGCTGTATATTATAAGGCTGTTGCAAGGCAACGAGGAGTTCCATTACCATACAGAGGAACATGGTTGAAGACTGAGTTCCTTTATAAGGAAATGTAGGGAACCAGCAATCTGTGAGGCCGTAGGCAGACTTTCTCTTCTCACTTTTTTAATAGTAATAAGAAATTGGATTTTTACGTTTGTTCCTGTAATATTAAATGAACGACTATACTTTTATTAGTATAGTTGCTATACATTTAAGCTATTTGATCACTATTATTTTCACTACTATGGCATATCATTTGTATTACATTGGCATAGCATTTGTATTACATGGACAGAGAAAGATATGTCATTGACACGTAAAACATTCCACTTGTTTCCTCAGTCAGGTCCTTCCTAATATGTCAATCAATCAATCAATGAATTAGGGTTTTATAAAGCGGTCCACTCACCCATGAGGGTCTCAAGGTGCTTAGAGGGCCTTGAGTGGGAGGGGGGCGGTGCGGGCAGCTCTGTGGTCACCCGAAGAGCCAGGCCTTGAGGCCCTTTCTATAAATTCTTTTGTATTAGCCTTTTTGTTAGACACCGATGACCTACACTGTAAATGATCATTAGAGGTGCACAATACAATTTCAGCATACAATCCAGTGTGTCGTCACATCAACATTAAGTATTGACATTAGTTGTAATATATCAATACCTCTGATTCTGAAGAAACCGTGCTAAACGGACTTGTGATCATACAGGCCTTTGCCTATATGGTGTACTATTGTCACAGTATTTATCTGTGGTGCTGATATAAGTGGACAGTGTGTCTTTGTGAGGAACATAACACTTCAACAAGGGTAACTATAACTGGGATACACTGTATAGGAAAAGCTGATTTGTATTAGGGTCAGGTGGGCTAGTTGGTCGGTTTCCATTCTGGACTGTACGGATCTGGATGTGGGATGGAGTGACTAAATTGGATGCAAGGATTATTGCTCATGTTTGGCTGGTTGCCATGCCCTACAGATTAGTAATTACCAAGGGGTGCGCTGGGTGCAATCCAGGCGTGCATTATCACGGGTGGCCCGAGTGAGGGACGGGGGGGGGTCTGTGCAAGTGGTGCAGCTGTTGCTTCCTGTTTGAAGGTGTGAAGTAATGTTGTCCATTGTACAGATATGTGGTTTTTGCGAATGCCTCAGATTTCTTCAAGCCTTAATGCCTCCTCTGCTGATGCTCCCCATTTGTTAACTCCTTGGCCGCGGCGGTAATTCCGCTGCTGTGCTGGGGGGGAGGGGGGCCGTGCAGCGCCACCATCCTCGTGACGGAACCACTCCGTCACGAGCCACGGGCGCGCTGTGCTTGTGACGGAGTGGTTCGTCATGGCCCCGCCCGCTCAATAGAACGCGCCGCGCAGGCGCAAAATCACTGCAGCGCAGGCGCTGTGGCCGGGCCGTGACGGAACCACTCCGTCACCAGCACAGCGCGTCCGTGGCTGGTGATGGAGTGGTTCCGTCACCAGCATGGATGTGGTTAACTGCTCCCCTCCAGGCCGCCAGCGGTGGTCCTGCCGGAGTCCTCCAGTGCATTGCTATACTTCTCTTAGCTAATAGGATATCTAGGGATGCAAATTGCATCTCCACTTGTTGGTGTTTTCGGTGCCTGCCTATGCCCAATGCACAAGCTCTGTCACCTCTAGCAATGGGATATGTATTGTGGTCTAATATGTCTGTAGTGCCGTGCAACTCCAGAACATAGGGAGAAAGGATGCGCTGGGTTCCGGGCACCTCGGGTAGGTGAAGTGCGTGTTTGGGTAATAGCGCTGGAGTGTTTCTGGTGTCAGATATTTGAGGCCCTTTCTGAATAAGTGCAGTGTCGGGCTTCATCTGATGCTGAGGTGGTGTAGTTCCAGGTCTTGGCCGCGATGTAGGAGAAGGATCTGCAACCTGTTTTGGCCCTGTAGATGCTGTCCACAGAAAAACTGGACTGAACCCCTGATCTCACTCCATTCCTACTATTCCCCGCTCTGTCCCTTAAGAAGCCCTTATTATGAGTTTCACTTAATTAGATGTGGACAGCTACAGGAGTAACTGGCACAATAACAATGATATCTATGTTAATTCCTTGGAACTACAATTTTTACTTGTGGGCTTTACCATGTAAAAGTAGATGTAGTTTCAAGGTGAAATAACAAGAGAAATGAGGAATAAACAGGGCACTCAGAAATAAATTACAGATTCCGCTGGTAATTCCCCATTTTTAATATGACCTCAAGGGTTCCACATGTGGGGGGAACCTCAGTGTTCCACCCTAAAAGCACACTAAATTGCTCTATCCTTTGACAGCCTTCAGTCACACCCAGTTGTCGGTGCAGCAGGTAGTTGGTTGTACTAAAAAGAGGATTTGAACATATACCAGTTTCCTTAAATGTGTACTTCAAAAGATCTGTGTTCATATATTTGTGATTTGGAGTTACTTTGGAGGACTGTCTGGTGGTTGGTTCATCAGCTGTGTATGTACAGTGTGAAGAACATGGCCAGCTTCTACATGTGCGTTTGACAGACCCACTTTGAGACTTTGGTGCATGTACTAGGAATATAATCCTAAATTCAATTGTACCAGTCGCACTGCCCTAAAGCCGGCCCTGCCTCGTAACCTCAGCTGTATGAAAGAGGTAGATTGCCACCAATGTCAGTGTCACTGGTCTCAGGGCTGACAACACGTGAATTAAAGAACACGCTGCAGCAGGTGTCTTTAAAGGCTGCAAAGTCTAAAACTACTCCTACAACATATATAAAAGCCTACAATATCAATAATAAATTCCAAAGCAGCATGACGTGCCACTTATAAAAAAAGGTACAAGAATCCAGTATAAATCATGTGCAGGTCAATATGTTTAGCTAAGATGTAATATACACTAACATGGCCATTTAATCAATGTGTTTAAATCAAGCTAGCAGAATAAATACTGGTATGTTCCTGTACATTCTGACCAGCTCAAATGCCCGGAGGCGCAGATACTAGATGTTTGTTTTAGCTGTGTTTCAGTAAAGCATCAAAGAACAGGATGGTGATATGCTTCAGTGGCATTAATGCTCTCTATGGGCACATCATACATCCTTGACACCAACCGCCCATAATAAAATAGTAATGATCTTGAGGTATTTGAGAGAACCATGCAGTCTTGATCTGCCGTCCTACTCCTTTGGGGAAATTGATGGTACATTTGCCCTCTGGCAAATTCTGAACTGAAGAGTAGTTCCATATGTGTTCCAGCACATATTTGGTGCATAAGAAAAGTCATTAGAGAGCAGAGGATAGATTAGTCCAATTGACGTTCAAAATGTGGATGAGCACAACAAATATTAACAGTTGAAACATTTCAACTCACTGGAATACCTTATAATGTCCCACTCACTCACAAGAGCTCAGCACAAAGCAAATAGGCACACTGCTAATTGTTGTTGGCAAATAATATTTTGAGTGTCAATTCTTGTTAGAATTCACACAAGTAATTTGATAATCTGGATGACCTGTAGCATGTTAGAGCACAATGTTTACCACCTAGCTCCTGGAAATGTTGCTTTGTGTCTGTTGAGAAGGTATTCAGACAAAGTATGGATTCAGTAATATCGACTGACACAATTATCGAGTTATCACAAAAATTGACCCACACCAAGGTTTATATACAAGAACTGAATTATCAGAATTCTATATTTCACAAGTGTTGGTGATGTTCAGAAGAAAACTTCCCACAAATAAGAATCTCAAAAGAAGTTGATTGAAGATTTTCAAACTTTCTTAATTCAATGTCTCAATTAAAACAACAGAATTGCTTGTTGCCAACGCGTTTCATCACATCCGTGACTTCTTCAGGGCTCAATTAGTAATTTTCTGAAAAAGAATTGCGACAGCCACCATATAGTTTCTATGTTTTCACAATCAGATATGCTCAAAATGATATATTCGGCATGTCCCCCTCTAACCACTCAGTACAGTACAGGGAAAGTACCTCCTGTTCTTTTGTAGAACTTTAGTCAATCAATTTCTCGTGGCCAGCACTCATCTGCGTAAAGATGATTCCCAAAGCATCCCGGTCTGTGTATAGCGGGACGCTTTGGGAATCGTCTTTACAAAGATGAGCGCTGGCCACGAGAAATTGATTGACTAAAGTGGCTGTAGGGTTCATAGGGGCAAGCGTGGGGAGTAATTTATTTTAAATTAATTAATAATTAGAGGATAATTATTTTTAATTAGTTAATTGATAATTAATTATGGTAATTGTTACCTTTTTTGTCTGTTGGTTTTGGGTTTATAGGGGTAAAGGGTGGGGAGTAAACTAATTTTACTTGCTTTATATTAGGTATTTAATTGAAAATTAATTTTAATTGTGTAATTGATTTTTTAAAGTTTATTTTTGGGTGCAGGTGGTAGGGATTATAGGGGTAAAGTGTTATTTTTTATGAATTTTTATTTGTTTTTCATTAGTAATATTTGTTGAATACATAATTAATTATGTTATTGTTGCAATTTTTTCATAGTTTAGATGTGGGTTGTGAGTTTTGTGGTGTTACAGGGTAGGAAGTAAATAAACTACATGTATGTAATAATTAATTTTTTGTTAATAAATAATTTCTAAATACATTTTTTATTTGTATGATTTTTTTAAATTGTATTTAATATCATATTTGTAGGTATTTGTGATATGCATTTAACATTATTATGTTTTTTTAAATTGAATATTAAATATATTTTTCTTTTCAAAATATGTGTATGTATTTTTTTATTTATTTTGTTTTAAAAATATTTTTATTTTGTTGCTGATATTTTGTTTGTATTTAATTTTAAACTGACTGGAGTGGGAATAGTAATTGTTACCCCTTCACAATCCAACACTTTCCCTACTGTTGTACTGACTAGAGTAGGAACAGTAAATGTTATCCCTCCAGTATCCACCACTTTCCCTACTTTTGCACTCACTAGAGTGGGAATAGTTATTTTTACTCCTCCACAATCCAAAACGTTCTCTACTGTTGTTCTGACTGGAGTGGGAATAGTACATTGTATTCCTCCGCTATCCAACACTTTCCCTATTATTGCACTCACTGGAGTGGCAGTCGTAAGTTTTACCCCTCTGCAATCCAACACTTTCCCTACTGTTGTACTGACTGGTGTGGGAATAGGAAATGTTATCTCTCCGCTGTCCAACACATTCCCTACTTTTGCACTCATTGGATTTGGAATAGTAATTTTTACCCCTCCACAATCCAACACTTTCTCTACTGTTACACTCATTTGAGAGGCAGTAGTACATTTTACCCCTCAGCTCTTTAACAGTTTCCCTGACGTTGTATTGGGTGGAATGTGTGCGGTAAATATTACTTATGTGCAATCTATCACTTTTACTACGGTTGCATTTTTTGGAGGGAGATTTGTACATTTTATTTGTATCCATTGTTAATATTTATGTGTTGCCCTAAGTGGGAGTGGTACATTGTTTATATATTTACTTTAATAGTTTGTGTAGCTTTGTTTAAATTGTAGAGGGAATATATAAGCAATATTTTGTACAACTATATTATTGACCGATATTTTTTCCCCGATATTTTCGTACTTATCATTATAAATACAGGATGTTGATTTTTTTTTACATCAATATTTATGACACAATATTTTGGAAAGGGTACATTTTAGGTGTTGATATTCTGTTAGTGAACTGTTGAGAATGGTTCTAATGGCATACATGTGTTCCTATGGAAAACACTGTTCATTTAGCTGTGTGCTCCATTTTATGATGATCAATTTTCTTTGAGCCATTAGCTAACTTTTGATCATGACAGAAAATAAATGCTTTTATCCATCAAGTGGTTCATTCATTAGTTCGGAAAAACAACTGGATCCATTCTGAGTTATTGGTAACACAAAATATTGTTTGTAATTCAGTAAACATCATTGAAGTACTTCTTCTATCTCTTGTGAACTTGATATGCCTGTCTGCATTATTTTGACCAGAAAATGTTCAGTTGCCTGATATTGAGTTAAATTACATGCATTTAAAAAAACATGCTGAGGCCCCATATTCTAGCCTGCCTTAAAATATGGGTGGGAATGGTATCAGCAAGTATCCAACTGGGGCACCCCGAAAATCTTTGCATATCTTACTTCCCCTGTATTTTTCTTGAAATCCTAAGTGTTCGATTTTTAAAGTGCCAGTAATTCAGTGCACTAGACAAATAAATGATTTACACCACTAAAGCACAGTATAAAACAACAATAGACCACAATTTCCGGTCTGTGTCAGATTCCTTGAAATCAGGTTGAGAATGACAGAGAAGCAAGGTCATACTAGAGGCAGAATGTTCTCTTCATAGGTATGTAGAACATCACACATTAGCTAACATAATGTATTAATAAAGGGTCCACTGCCGAGGGCCAAAGGTTTTTCTCGGTAACCCACACCAGCTGATGCTAAATGCTGTGCTGCTGAACACCAGGGCCACCTCGAGCCTCTGTCACCCACCACCCTAACTCCCAGTCTATTTATCTCAAACTGGCAAGTTCTCTTTCACCCTTACTGTCTCCTTTTTTTCACTGTTTGCCTATCTCTCTCTCCATTTTTCTTTCTCCTTCTCTCCTCTTGTCTCTCATGCTCTGAGTCAAGGTCTGATGATGGAAAATGAGTTCCGCTCACCAAAAATGAGTGTGAGCGCCCACCACCTACTACCACTGGCACAAATTAAGCCCTACTCGTGCTGCATCCTTTGATCTCTTCAAAGACTCCTTCCCCAATTTCCTTCCTTTCCAGATACCAAACTAATTTGTTGCAATGTGAAATGGTGAAGACATGCAGATTACCCACAGTTATGCACTTAGGGGCAGATTTACAAGCCCCTTGCGCCGCCGTTGCTTCACTTTTTTGACGCAGTGGTGTCGCAAATGATGCGCCATGGTGCGGGGTATTAACAACGTGATGCATCTGGGAGATACGTCACGTTGTAAAGCCTTGCGCCATAAGGAGGC
Organism: Lissotriton vulgaris; assembly: GCF_964263255.1. Classification (NCBI taxonomy): domain Eukaryota; kingdom Metazoa; phylum Chordata; class Amphibia; order Caudata; family Salamandridae; genus Lissotriton; species Lissotriton vulgaris. Next base: position 701,409,904 of record NC_141699.1, read on the forward strand.
GTTCCTGCGCAAGGGGGGGGGCGTTCCTGCGCAGGAACGCCTCCTAAAAGTGGCTGAGTGAAATCTACACGATTTCACTCAGTCACTTTTAGGCCAATGCTGCGTCAAGACCCTGCGCCTTCTTGAAGCAGGCGTAGTGATTGATGCAGCATTGAAAGAATAGGCCCCCCAGAGCATTGCTGGAGCTGCGTCGCGCTTGCTACGCAACTCCAGCAATGCGCCCCTTTTACGGCACAGATGCGTCACGCATCTGTGCCGTTTTGGCCCCATGGTGCGCCGCATTTTAAATGCGGCGCACCATGGGTGGCGGAGCTGCGGCGCACAATTACTGGCGCATCCCTGCTAATTTGCAGGGATGCGCCAGTAATTGTAAATCTGCCCCTTAGTGGCTTATTTACAAGCCCCTTGCGCCGCCGGTGCATCACTTTTAATATGGGGAAAAAGTGACCTAGCGGTGGGGCAAGGGACTTGTTATTAAGTCCTGCAGTTTACCCACAGTTATGCACCCAGGCCTTGTGCTGCCAACGCGTCACTTTTAATATGGGGAACAGTGAAGTACCGGCGGCACAAGGTGCTTGTAAATAAGCCCTTTAGTTGTGATAGCAACAACGTTCTTTGTATAATCATGGTAAGATGTACTACTGTTTTCCCTCGTAGGAGGCACGAAACACTGCAGCACGTTTAAAAATATAGATATGAGGTTGGAAAAATAAAACAATAAAGAAACAAATGTACCAAAGCCTTTTACATAACAATATAGGGGCATATTACCAAGAATAAGCGATAATTATCGCTAAGCTTGGTTAGTGGCTATAATTTTATCGCCGTGTTGGCCGATTTTCATCACCTAGAATCCTTGCTATTATCAAGGTATATCTCCTAAGCGATAAAAATCAGCCGAAATGCATGAATATCGCTGAACAGTCAGCGATATTCATGCATTACCGAGCTAATGCTCTTAGCCATGTTATCCACCTACCATTGGATAACATGGCTAAGAACTGCTTTTAGCAGGCGTTAGCTTTTGGAGATATTCGCGCTTAGCCCGAATATCTCCAAAAGTTGGTAATAGGAGATAGCGATGTTAGCGACTGTTTCCAGTCACTAACATCTTGGCACACCCACTTTGCATGTCATTAGCGATAATTATCGCTGACATGCAAAGTGGGCCCCAAGATGATCGCTATCTCCTACTAGCTGTCGCTAACTGGTGTTAGCGACAGCTAGGTAATAGGGCAATAAAATTATCGCCGCTTTAGCGGAAAAAATTCCAGCTAAAGCGGCGATAAGGCCCTTGGTAATATGCCCCATAGTTTTAAAGCAAAACCGTAACCCGGACACTTTTTATGCTTTGCACTTTTACACTATTTAAAGATTGATGAAAAAGTGATGGAAAATTATTTGTGTTTCTATTTTTTACCCGAGATTGAATTGAATATCTTTTTTTATCTCCGCCATAGTTGTACTTACCATACAACCCTCGATTGCTGGCTTTGCTACTGATCAAGGTTGTGTGTTTTGGATAGATTTTTTAATGGTAATATTTTTTATTATATATTTATAACAAAATAAACATGCCAAGGCAAAATCACAAACATATAAAAGCTGAACCTAATAACCAACTGCCTTATTGCCATGGTGTGTTGTCAAAAATATATTTTTTTAACATGGAAATAAAATGAAAATGTGCCAAACGCAGACTTTTGCTCCACAGTGTATTTAGTAATTACATTTAGGATCAGCTTGGGGGAGAGCTAATGGCACACGGCCGCTTTGGGTCGCCAAGCTGAAATGAAAGTCTGCACAGTGTAACCTGATGCATGAGAGATAGCAGCATGAGGGAGAAGGGGGCCATGAAACCAGATGGAAGAAAAATTCATTTCCACTTCATTAGGCCATAAGTGTTGCAGAAACAGAGGTTTTGTTTGCAGCCGGAGCTATTTATTCCAGTAATGCTAGACAAAATCCTGAGTGTTGGGAAACCCATTGCATCCAACGTCGAAATTGAATGTCAGAGTAAAGTATTTATACATTTTTAGTGGTCTGATCTAATTTAGCTAGGGAAGAAAAACGAGCCAGCGCTATCTGTTACGAATTTATCTTGAACTCTTGCTTTCCGACCAGCAGGGCTCTTATCATTTCATAAGTGAATGCGGGAGAAAGGTGGGTGAATATAGGTGCTTTCTCTTTGTGTATGAAAAATGACATATCAAAGCATATTTTTTTTAACACTGATGGCTCTTTACGTAGTGTTAACTTTTATGGGTGATTACATTTTTTCTTGTGTATACATTTATATATACATATATTTGTCTTATTTCTTTATATATCATTTATTTTGAATTGTAATGGATTGTTGGACATTCCTCTTCATTTTAATCTTTAAAAAAATAGCTAAATATTACACCTATTTCCATTAAAACAATATAGAAACATTGTCCAAATTTGACTTCAAATGCAAAATTTAATACCAAAAGACCTCAGGGGTTTGTGCACGCATCTGATCTTGCATCATGCTTAAAATCTTCTTTAGATTAACTCTCTGACAAGTGGCTGAAGGGATGGAATTTTTATTTGAAAGCAAGATAAAGGGAAAAAAATGTAGCCTTATCAGATTTCTCCAAGTTCCAAAAGATCATTTTGCTGTACTCCAAAGAGTCCTTTTTTCTCTCTAGCGATTTCTGCACACATGTATTACTTTAATCAATTTGTGCTATAACCTTAGTAGTTTGACCGTTCTTTCACGTCTTGCTCCATCCAGATTTATTTAGAAATTAGATGATGTTTTCATCCAATATTAAGTGTCGTTGCTAGAGAGAACTATAAACAGACGGCCGTATTGAAGACTTTATCTCCACCTCCCCCCAATTTTCCTCCCTACATTGTTTTTGCTCCAAAAAGCTCCACTGCAGTTACACCAAAATACAAAATTAAGAGCTAGCTCGTGTTCTATGAAATACGTCATGTGGTATTTGTTTTTTATTTACTGTGATTTTGCTTTAGGTCTGTGCTATGCTCCATTGGCCTTCTGACATGGAGAATAAGACAGTGAATTAGAGGATGCATCACACAATTGAACAAGATGGAGGACGCAGCAAAGGACTCTAGGGGCATATTTCCAAGTCACGGAAACATCACTTTTTGGGACGTTCCTGTGGTGATAGGGGCTTCGCCTTATTTACAAGGTGGCATTAAGCCACACTGTAAAAAAGCCCCCTTTCACACTACACTTAGGTCCCGATTCCGATCTCGCTCGGAAGGGCTCCGAATAAGATTTGGTTTTACCTACACCAATCCGGAGCCCTTGTTTTTGACCGACTCGTTCCCAATTCAGAACGACCAAGCACAATGCCTGGAAACCGTTAGAGCTGACACAATTGGTTCCTGAAGGCTTATGAAGAGATAGAGCCCTATGGAATGGGGTTTCCAAGCAAGCAAGTACGATCAACGATTTGGACAGCCTTAATGATTAATTTTGCCTGGATCAAAAAGGCTGCCAGAATCAGTCTTTGGGGGCCAATAGCAGCCCCCCCTTCGCCCAGGGCTGCGGGAATCATGTCTATGGGGGCACCCATGGGTCCCCCATCTTAGGCCATGCACAGTGTGACAGGCACCATGGGGTGCCCGCCGCAGAGTGTCCAATGATCCCCAACCACCCTTTTTGTCAATGGGAGCCAGTGTACGCGTTCGGTACACAGGCTCCCAATTAAGTCAATGGGAGTCTGGCCGAATCGTATCTGGATGCATTCAACTGCATTGTACTTGATCGGTCAGACTCCTCTGACACAAGTCGTACGGAAACCAATCCGGACACGAGTCGTTCGGTTTGCATTCCGAACAAGATCGGAATTGGGCCCTAAGTGTGAAAGGGTGGGCAATAGGTGTTGCAATTGGCATTCTGCTGCAGAACCCATTAATTTTGGCGCTGCCCCCTATTTACAAGGGTGGTGTGAATAGGAGGCAGCACCAAAATTTAGACCAGGGAAAACCTTGTAAAACCTGGTCTTAACAAGGCAAAACGAGGAGAAATGCTTTTGTTTCTCCTCGTTTTTGCTGTTTCTATATGTGTGCTGCATTGTGTATAGTACATAGAAACAGCAAATTGCCATGAATTATTGTTTATGTGCAAGAAGGTGTCCCTTCCTGTGTATAAATAATCATTAAAAAAGGACAATTTGCAACCTTAATGATTGCTTCACAATGCAGCACACATAGGAGTTGAAAATTGCCATTCTGAATTGTTTATGTGCCGGAAGAAACACCTTCTTTCACATAAACAATCATTTCCTCAACCCAGGCACGATTTCACTATGGTGCAAGAGTGCCTGCGTTGGCACTAGGCAGCTGAATTTGGTGCCAGCGCAGAGAGAAACATAGGTGTGCACTGTATTATTTTAAATACAGCACATCCCTGCATTTCTAAAGTGACGGAGCGTGGGATTTGCAAATATTGGAGAAAACTGGTGCTCCGCCACTTACTTTAAAATATGCCACCAATGTCTTTCATTTCATCTGTACAAAGTTGCCTGTGTATATGCATTTTAATGCATTGCTTATGTTATGGTATGTTATGTTATGTTATGTTATATGGTTTTGTATAGCGCGCAGCTGCCCCAGCCAAGGGTGGTCCCCGCGCTTTCTACCAGAAACGGGGAAAGGACTGCTGCAGATGGGACTAGCAGTAGCATAACAAGATTAGCAGAAAAGGTGGGTTTTTTATGGCTTTTCTGAAGGATAGTAAGTCGTTCAGTCCACGGATCTGGGACGGCAAGGCGTTCCAGAGCTTCGCTGCAATGTATTTGAAGGAGCGTCCACCCATCCGGGCTAGTTTAATGCGGGGAACGACTTCCAGGTTCTGTCCCTCCGAGCGCAGCATGCGTCGGGGCACATATACTGTGAGGAGTGGCTTAGCAAGGGAGGGGAGGCCATTTTCAGAACTTGAATGAAAGGCACAGGGTTTTGAAGTGGATCCTCTTTTCCACCCGGAGCCAGTGGAGTTTAGATAGAGTATTTACTGCTGACTGATGTTGGGGGAGGCCAGTCAGTGCCCTAGCTGTGGCATTTTGGACTTGTTGCAGTCTGGATTTCTCTGCTACGTTCACCCCTAACAATAGAGAGTTTGCATAGTCCAGCCGCAAGAGAATGGCTGATTGTACCACAAGCTGACAGGTTTGATGGTCAAAAAACTTCAGGATCGGTCTAAGGTTTTGCAAGATCCCAAAGCAAGTGGCAGCAACTTTTTTTGTCTGGTGGGTGAAGTTCAGGGCGGAATCCACCCATACTCCCAGATTTTTCACACAGCTTTTAGGCTCAGGTGGTTGTCCCAGAGTCTCAGGCCACCATGTGTTACCCCAAGCCGCTGTCTCTTTGCCCACCAGAAAGACCTCCGTCTTGCCCGCGTTCAGCTGAAGGTAGTTAGCAGTCATCCAGCTAGTGATGTCGACGAGGGTTTGTTTGAAATTCTGCGCACTCAGACCACTCTCGTCTTTCAATGCGACCATTAGCTGGGTGTCATCAGCATAAGATACTAATGACAGCCCATGCTGCCTGACCACCTCTGCCAGTGGTTGAACGTAAATATTAAATAAGGTGGGGCTGAGTGCAGACCCCTGGGGCACTCCTTGTTTGATAGGGCACTCTTTGGAGAGGAACGGCGGAGTAGCTACCCTGAAAGATCTTCCAGACAGAAATGCCTTAAACCAGTTTTGGGCCTCTCCTGATATTCCTGCCTCCTCCAGCCTGAACAACAGCACCTCGTGTGAGACCGTATCGAACGCAGCACTGAGATCTAAAAGGATCAGTGCTGCCGTCCCCCCAAAATACAATATGGTCTGGAGATGTTCCGTCACACTCAAGAGGGCCGTTTCAGTGCTGTGTCCAGCCCGGAAGCCATGTTGGGACCTGTCTAGGATGGAATTAGACATCAGGAATTTGGTCATGATGGTATTGACGTGGGACTCCGCCACTTTAGCTGGCCAAGGGAGCAGCGAGATGGGCCTAAAGTTTTCAGGTAAACTAGGGTCTAGCTTAGGTTTTTTTATGATAGGGGAGACCCAGGCTTGCTTCCATCTAGAAGGAATGGTGGCAGTAGAAAAGGACAAGTTTATAATATCTCGAAGGGGACCCACTACTGTCCAGTCTGCTTCTCTAAATTGTGCTGGTTTGAGGGGGTAAGCAGGTGAGCCTGACTAAATCTTTTTGCAGTGAGTAAGAAATTCTTCTCGGCTGAGTGCCGGTATGTTGGTGAGTTTGGGCCTGGTCATAGTCCCTGAGGATGTGAGGTGTGGTGGGGTAGGGAAGACATTGTAGATTTTCTGAATTTTGTCAATGAAGTAAGTTTCCAGATTATTGAAGAGCGTAGGTGAGGTGTTGAGACTTTCTAGCTTTTTTTTGCGCTAAGCTCTTTTACTATTCTGGAGATTGTTTTTGAGGCATTTTGGCTATCGCTAATCTCAGTAGCGTAGTATGCAGCTCGGGTCCTGCAGATGCTACGATGATACCTTTTTTGCGCTTTAACATAGAGGGTCTTGAGCGAAGAGTCGTAGTCTCTCCTCCATTTACACTCTGCTTTCTTACATTCTTTTTTAAGGGCGGTAAGTTCTTCATTATACCATGGACTCGATTCATGTGAACGCGCTCTGATCCATTTATTAGCCGTATCAGTGCATCAAGGGCCTGGTTAATCCAGTCACAGAAGCCCTCGTACCCTTGATCGGGGTCTTCACTATACTCAGGGGGTTAGATATCAGAATTGCATGCAAGTCTTCGAGACGGAGCTTTCTCCGTGGCCGTTTCAGGACCTGCTGGGCGGGTCTTATATTTAGGAGTGCCTCCAGTGGGCACTGTCATAACCACCAGATGATGGTGTGTCCAGGTCATAGGAATGGGGGCCTCTACTGTCACATTGGTCATATTAGAAAAAATAGGGTCTAGTAAATGGCCGCCGCTGTGTGTAGGGCCACTAACAAGCTGACAAAGCTGAAGAGTGGCAAGGTCAGCTAACAGGGTGTTAATCTTATTATCTGTGGTAAGATCAAAGTGAATATTTAGATCTCCCATTATATTAAAATTAGCTGTTCCGGTGACCAAAGAACACACATTTTCAAGGAGCGATGCTATAAAGTTACTGTCTATACCTGGGGGTCTGTAAATCAGGATACCCACAAGGGTGAGTTGGGGGTTGATTTTAACATTATAGCGGGCTCATTCGCTGCCTTTAATATCCAATTTAGAGAGTAGGCAGGTGTAGTGAGATTTAGCGATCATCGCTATCCCACCTCCTCTTGTTTATATATTTAGTGTGATTATAGAAAACCCTGTGGGGATGGATAGATTGATGACCAAGTCCATGTCATCCTGTAGCCATGTTTCCATGAGGAATAAGATATCTAGAGCATAGTTGGTGAGTAGCTCATTTACTTCCATATGATGTTTTTGAAGGGATCTTACGTTGAGTTGGCCCACCCTAATTGGTTGAAAGTTGGTGTTCACAAGGGATGGTGCCAATGTGGGTTTGGGCAGGGAGAAACCACATGAACATATAGAGCAACCTTTCTTACGTGTGACGGAGAGTTTTTTACACGCGCCATCCAAGTAATTAAGAGTCAGCAGATCCTGTCTGGAGTATGTTAAACCGTTTCTCCTGTATGCACCAGGATCCCTGGCGAGAGGCGACGTGCAGGCGCGGACGGGCGTAGACGGGCAAGTCTTAGGCGAGTCTTCGGCGTGCTGAGGGCGTGCCCGCTGTGCGTTCGCCCGTACATTGTCTTAAGTACTTTCGTGCCTCGGGTCAACTAGACCGTAGAGCGCTCGAGAGCCGGAAATGCCCCCTGCCGGAAGTAGGAGCGTCTGACCCCGTTTCCACCCTCCGATCAATCGGCACTTGCCGTGACGGACCGGGGTGTGTGGGGCAGCGCAGCGGCAATGAAGGTGATGGATGCAGGTAAGCAACACAGCAGATATTAGTGCACAGAGTAATGTGACTTTGGTAAAATTACATTAAAAAAGTGAAGTGCAGTCTAAATCGGCGCAGCTTCCTTCTGAGTGCCAGTAAAATACAGGTGCAAATTGATATTTCTTAAAGCGGTCAGCAAAGTAATTTTTTAAAGCTTATGCTTTAGGATAGTGGTGTAAAGGGTTCAATGGTTGTAAGCGAGACTGAAAAATGACAATCAGGGTTTTAGCTCTCATTAGTGCAGGAAGTGTAGTAGCACCACTGCCTAAATGTGTGAGGGGCCCCCTGAATCCCAATTATGACTGCTTTTTATTACCCAACAGGTGGTGCAGGCTTATTTTCTTTACTTGCAGTGCTCCCTTGACACCTTGCGAGAGCACCATTGATGCCTTTTTTTAAGTTTAGCTTTAGTGGAGAACTGCTGGGTATAGGCAATACCTGGACCTCAGCTGCATTTTTTACATGAAAATAATTGCTTATGGAGAATGAAACGTACCTATTCTATGTGCTTTGCTCACTAGCGGAAGAGTGCCACGGCCACATGCTTATGTTCTTCTTCCCCATAAGCCATGATATACAGTTGCAATCTAGTAAGAGCGTTTCCTAGAAAAACTTTACATGTTTACAAAGTACCTTTTTATGGGGCTATGTGTACATTGGTATTTCCTATGCTTAGTGTTGTTTCCTTTTTTTGTCTGGCTTGTGTGACTTCTGTGCTATGATCTATATCTTACATATCACCTTTGTCTTTTACATACTTGATGTTGCACAGTATCACGTTTCGTCTAGTGTATATAATTTTCACAGAGTTGTCACAGTGATAGTCCATTTTCTATGCATATGCGCATATAAGTGAAGCTCATCTATATTACAAATGGTATTGCCTAGTAAGCTCTTTAAAGGTATTGCTACAGTGAGTTCTCACTTAGATATTCTTACCACGTCATGAGAAAAACCTTTTCTTAAGTATCTATTTACCATGAGAATTAATATAAATGATACTATGGCTTGGACAAAGGGAAAAGAAGGACTGTTGGACTTGGCCCTTCTGGCAGGTTCACCCCTAAACTTTTTGCTTTGTGAATGTGAATTGGTGGTAGTGATTTTTGGTTTCTGTGCACTTTCACTGTGTCCCAGTGGAAAGTGCGTGCGCACTCTGAGTGCGTGGGGTAAGGTTGGCCTGCCCTCCCATAGGAATGCATTGGGAATGTCTGTGTCCCTGGTAGTTCCTGATGCGTGAGGTGTGCATGCTCGAGTTTGGTATGTGCGGACTCGTGAGATTGAATGCTGCGCAATGATGTATGCAGCATGTATGTGTCTAATGGAGAAGTGCCACTTCTAGACATGGCTGTGCGTGTGCTGTAAAGGTGCTGGCGTGTGATTGGCTGGAGCTGGCTGGGATGCCAGGCTCCATGAGTCATGATGGGTCTGCCCGGTGGTGAGTGTGGAGATTAGCATACTGATGGCTGGGGAGGAGTGCACCTGGGTCCTGAATAGGGCTGGGCTTTCCCCACACAATGCTGGCTCCGCTCCCTGTGGTGCATCTAACGAGCCTAGCCCTGCCAGGGAATAGAGTGAGGGAATGAGCACATCAAGAGTGCTCACCAACCAGCTGCGACTGGTTTTCCCCCTCACCCTGCCTGGAGACCCAGTGAGCTGGCTCAGGGCCCAGCCTTGCCCCCCCTGCCTAGAAGGACTTTGCTGGACTTTGTGTACTTGGAGTGCTTGAGGGCACTTTCTCCTGTCCTTCAGCGCTGTGGAGCGCTGAGATTGCCTGTCTAGCGCTGGGAGCGCTTCATTCCGCCTCTAGCGATGAGGAGCGCTTTATTTGGGCCCACGGCTCTTAATAACGCTTTATTCTGCTAGCGCCTGAGAGCGCTTTATTTTCTGGGCGCTTTATCGTTCCCAGCTGGTGCCCACCCGGCATTGCCCCGAGAAATTGCCGCTCCCTGGACGGGAGCTCACCCCGCCTCCAAGTGCCTGAAAAAGGGCCCCTGCGCTGCCCGCGGCGACCCGGACGTGTTGGGCGGGCCGGCCAATTGCAGCGCGTCCCCTGGGAGAAGGAACAGAAGTCCCGCCCATGGCACCGCAGCACAAGGAGAGGAGAAGCAGCTGAGGACACCAGCAGGGCTCCGTGGTGGAAGAGGAGCCCCGTCCGCCGCCTGTGTGAGGACCCGGCACCCAGGAGCAGGGCCGGGTGAGGAGGAGACCGGCAGTGAGTGCTTCCCCGCCCCCGCAGACTTAGCGAGACCTGGTGAGTGCGGGGGCAGTTTTACTTTACTCAGAGCGGCCTCGGTTGACAGCGGGCCGCTCCGAGAGCAAGACGAGAGGCTCCACCAGTTCAGGGGGCATTATTGTTTAAGAGCCCAGTGGGGCTCACGGCGCCACAGTGGTTTTGCGAGCCCAGAGAAGGCTCGAGGGGGCACCTTGATTTCTACGAGCCCGGCGAGGCTCAGAGGGCACCCAGTGAAATCGAGTCCCCCAGGGAGGGGCTCCAACGATGCTCCAATTTGCTCTGAGAGAAGCCTCGTGGCGGCATTCATTTGTTTTAGGGGCCCAGAGAGGCTCCGGGGGCATTTCTTTGCTTGACGAGCCCCAGGAGGCTCGAGAGGGCATTTATTTGTCTTGAGTCCAGGAGGGACTCCAACGAGGGGCACATCAATATTTAAGAGCCCATAGAGGCTCAGGCGACCTTGCTGTGTGTAGAGCCACAAGGGCTCTAGGGGCATCAGTTTATTTTGAGGCTAAGAGGCTCCTGAGGGGCCAGTCCTTTATTTGGGGCCCAGAGGGGCTTAGGGGACAGTCAGTTGGCCAGAGCTTCCGAGGCTCCAGAGTAGGCCCATCATTGCCTACACAGCTGCCCAGCACTTCATTGGCAGCTGCCATGTTTAGGCCCCCCCTGACATTGGGACACAGGGGGTCCTAGCCCCAACAAGGCCAGAGGGCCTAGGGACTGCCACAGGTTGTGGCTCACCTGAGTTTTGCGCACTTGCTTGTTCTTACACCTCTGAATGTTTTGATGCATCATGTGTTTTCCTTCCTTACACCTCTGAATGTTAATGCATCATGTGTAATGTTCCTATGCTTATACCCCTAAATGTGTGGTGATACTTAAGTGGTTGTTTTTTTTCTCCTAGTACAGGCGTTGCTAGTGAGGTCTTGATTCGCTGCGCAATATTTTCCTAAGGTGGTTAGGGTTGCGTAGGAGGTACTTACCCTTTACCAGTAAATGCTGGTTGTGTGCTACATTTTCTATTTGGTTCTACAAGTGTTCTATGTGCTAATTACTATTCCTAAAAGTGCTAATTCTACCGAGTACTAAGTCTAAAAGTGCATATTCCTGACAGTGGTTCATGGCTTGTACATATCCCCTGTAAATTCTGCCCGTGCCTGTTGGCACATTGTAAAGTGTGTGTTTTTATCTAATGTGTTTCGGTATAATACAAAGGCTATTTTTATATAACCTGGTGTGGAGTTTCCTTTGCGGTGGGCCTTGGGTGTTGTTGCTGGGTGCGCGCGCAAACACTTAACGTACATAGCTTCCAAGTTTAGCCTGGCTGCTCGCGTCACGTTACCTAGAGGGTGAGCAGGAGTTATCTTGGTGTGTGACTCCCTTGCCCTGACGTGGAAGTGGTGGTCTCGGACTGACTTTGGCGCAAGCCTTGCCAGCCAGAGATCCCGGTTCTAACATTGGTGGCGGGCGGTGAGGATCCGGATTTGTGTTTGCGTTGTACCGCAGTGGCAACTGGCCACACTACAAAACTCTGCATTTTAGATAATTACATGTTGGGGATTATTGTTCTTTGAAGTTCTAGTATTTCTTTTCCAAAGAGTGTCCAGTACACTTGTCCCCCGTCCTGCTCCCAGAGTTTGGTACCTGTGTCACGTGTGGTCAGGTTGAGAAATCAGGGGTGGTTAAAAACTGCCTTACCGATCCGAGGGGGGGTGTGTGTGGATGAATGGTGTGTTGCCTGGACAAATGAGTGTGAGTTCTCATGGGTAGGGAGCTTGCTGAAACACTTTGAACTGTGTACTCTTGCTTCAGCTCAGACTGTTAGGTCTCCTGTGTTGCACATGTCTGTGAGCATCCTGCCAAGATGGAATCTTCTTTTAACCTCTGTGGTCTGTTTAAGTACAGTATGCATGAGCTGGTACAGTTTTGTGAGGAGAGAGACATCACAGTGAATGAGTCAGCCAGAGATCCCAGTTCTAACAAGGACGATCTAGACAGAGCCCTGCAGCTCCAAGGAGATTTGACTTATCCTTGACATTATTTGGTATAATCCATAGGTTGTACAGGCTTTAGCGGTATTCAGCCTCAGGCCAGGTGTGTATCTCATCTCTCCCAAAGGCAAATTTCTAGCTACAGAAACATACATTGTTAGTATGCTATACAGTAATTCAGTAATAGGTGTGGTTCACCATTAATCATGTACAAAAATATCTATCTCTGTTTTTAATCTATTCACATATGTTCACACGCAATGTATAATTTATTTCTTGCTCAATATAATTTAAACTCACTATTCACATTACTTTTTAAGTTATACAAAATTAACATTTTGTTCAAATACGCAACGCTTTTTGGTATCAAAGTATCCCTTCTTCAAGTTAATGTAATTTCCAGTTACTACAGATCAAAATAAATAAATTGCATGATTGTCCCAGGTGGAAAACAAATGTTCTCCAATCACCCATATATTAAACGCTCTTAGACGCTTTATCAGCGGAGTTCTGGTTTGTATGAACAACTCCTCCTCAGAATGCTTTCCATAATTTCATTTCCATTCAAAGATAAACATAATAAGGTTGCATCTGTGGGAACCACATAGATGTCCATATCCACACCGGTTGTTCAAATATAAAACTGATTTTCAAAACAAAATTAATAGGGAAAAATAATTAAAATTTGATTCCATCAACTATGTTGCCCCAGCAATAAAAGTTGACTCTACACTAGGCCAGATGACGTGTACTGATCTTCTAAATCTTTGGCAAGACTGATTGTAAGACCCAATATAGGCCTTGTTTATGGTATGGTATGATGGAGGGTCACGGTCGTGTGAACCTCTCTTTTTTAGTGCTTACTGTTGGGTAGATATCCTGGGCCCCCAGAGGCAAAAATGTGATCTGGACCAATAGGAGAAAAGAATACCATAAAAATACTTCCCACCCCATTCTTAAAACTAAACTTACATGATTGTTTGCAATGATAGGAATATGACAGTACTGATTGCCAGAGAATTTCTAGAATGGTCTTTATGATATGCCATACCATGCTTGCTTCCCAACTGAATCATAAAATACACATATTTGTATGTTATACTAACCAGTGTTTATTAAGTGGTAATTTACAATGAAGCAGAAATGTTAGCATTATCATCATAGTAATGGAAAACTCAGAAATAATATTATGAATAGAATATAACTCTCATGCACTGTTTATTTCACTTCTCTAATCAATTAGTCCAGAACTCCTTAGTTGCCTTGCAGCATTATGCTATAATGCTGCCTTGTGATGAGTCATATTCTTCCACATTCATACCTGCTGTAGACAAGATGGTCTTCGGTGTTCTCATCATGGTATACGCATGCTTGATCTTTCTCCTTTCTCACTAACGGAGAGGAGCGTATGTACCCTCAATTCCGGAATGTCTGTAGGAGTGGGTACGGCTACCTCTTACCTGGAACCCCTGTTGGGCAAGTACCAAAATTTAGCCAAGTATAGTGCTTCATGTGAAGACTCAAAAGTGTTAGTTCAAGTTATATTTCTTTCATTTGAGAACCTGGTTGGTGAGAAAAATGTACACCTAGCAAGTAAAGTTTGACTACCCAGTTGCCTGTAACAATAAATAGCGTGGAAGTGGAAAGTTCCCCTTCAAGCGGAAGCTTATGGTACTTGCACACAAAAAGATTATAGATCATTTGCCTGCAGACTTTGCACAAGCAAAGCAAGTGATATTCTTAAAATAATATACTGATTATGAGGCCTAATGCAGACTTCCTACTAAGTACTAAGTGAATGTGCTTAAACACAGATACACAAATGACGAAATTGTATATTTTTACTCCTTTGATGTCCAGTGTTCTTTAGCCACAGTTTGAAAACGTGATACTTCCTCTGGCCCCTTGTTCAGTAAACGTCTAAAATTTAAAAAGTATGGCTTATGTGTGTAAAATCAGACCAGTAAGAAGCACTTTATTCTCATCCATCATCAAGACAAGCAATAGTTTGTCTCCAAAAATGCCTAACACACCCTATATGTTTGTTGGTGTTGGTGCTGAAGCAGAATAATTCAGCCACACATATTGTCCTGCATCTCTGAAGATTGGGCGTAACAGCTTTCTTCTTAAGTCAAGTAAGGTAGACCAGATACAATACACCTAATATGTTCAATTCTATAGAGATGTTGGACAAGCGACTCGAGCTCTTCTTGTTCTCTGGCTCCCAAAAAGATACATCAAACTTGAAGACAGAGAAGTAAAATAATCTAAAGTGCACAAAATAATTATTTACCTTAAAAGCAAAATTAGAATCAAGATAAAGCTGACATTTCCCTGCATACACATTTTAAGTTTAATAAGAGTGTTTATAACAAAAAGATAAGATGTTAATATGTCTGTGTTTGTATTGTAGATTTATAAAATTGCCTTCAGACAAAGAGTGGCAGATTGGCAAGAGCATTCAAAAATGATAGATGGTATTCTCTTATTAAAAATTGAAATTGTATTCCATGGATTCATTATTGTCACAATTTTAGAGAAAAACGTTCTTGTAAAGTTATGATCTTAAATTGTCTAGTCCAGCCCTAGCAAAATTTTAGAAATAATGTGTTAACTGAATTTCATTCGAGAAATCAAATGAGTTCAGTCCTAATTCGAAGCCCTATCTGAAGTAGAGGACCTTAGATTAAGTAGTAAGTAAATGGGGTGCGTAAACACAATGTCAAGGGTATTTATTTTCTTTGGGGGGGAGAGGGATGGGGCCATATAATAACAGTGGAACTAATTTTAAAGTTGCTATATCGATTGTGGGTTTAAAGCTCTGCCACCAAATTTATTTCAAATTGTTTGATATCAATAACTATTTCATTGTTTCTAGATGCAAGATTAGCTTGATGTAAGTTCTAAATCAGTTTATTATCCACGATTAAACCCAGATATGGATAACTTGACACATGGTCTAATGTTGTAGAATCAATCCTTAATTTAAAAGCAAGTTTATGACAATCCTTGTTAGATTGATTGTTAAACTGTTGTATTCTTGAACTCTAGTAAGTTAAAGCTGCATGCCTTCTTGCGTCATTGGCAAAATAGCTAAATCATCAGCGTATGTTAGACTATTTACTCTCCTCCACCAAGTTTTGGTGCTAGGCCAACAATATAGCCCAAGATCTCTGGAAGATCCGTTATGTTTAATCAAATAAAAGTGGTGTCGTCGCGCAAACCTGTTTCAGGCCATTTGTGCTGCTAATTTTGATGAAGAGTAACGTCTGATTGGATAACTTTATTTTCTCCCAGGTGTCTTTTTACAACTTTATCAGAACATGGGGCGATGTGCTATCGATTCCTTATGAATGCAGTTTGCACCTTAAGCAGTTGCTATCTACTTTGAAAAAGACTGTAGAATAATTGACTAAACAGACAAAAACTTGGGGAGACTGGTGTCTTTATTAATGACAAAAATAATAACTTTGTACACAGTTTTTTCTCATCCACAATCAACCAGTAAAAATGTTTTGGTTTGTTGCAAACTTCTCGAAACAGAGTGTAAGGTTTATCATAAATGTATAAGAAAATGATGAGATTAATAATATAGTTCTTCCAAATATGACAGGCATGTATGAGTGTTTTTAAGTTGTCCATACATATCTGTCATAAAATCAAAGGGGTCTTAAAGTAGCAAACGATCAAAAAGACAGTCATTTCATTGAATCTTCCTGTTGTTATTGATGGTAAATGTAACAGTCGGAAAGCTTGAGTTGCTTACATAGACAGGTTGAAAAAAATGTATGCAAAACAGTTGGGGATTATTGTCACTTTCTTGGCAGAACAGTGATGAACCTCAGAGACATGTAAGGACAGAACTGTGACAAAGTGAGAAATGAGTATGGTGAGCAGGGCGACCTGAATAAAGATGACCATTTGGCAATGAAAGCCCAACTCCAGTATGATTTAAAAATATAACTTTATCTGAACCAGATAGGTACTTTCAACTACATGACAGTTGAGGAATATTGTATTGATACTTTGGAGAATTTGGGGATGAAGGTCATACCATTTTAATAGGTTACAAGAGAAATCCTCTTTTATTATAATTAGAGCGTTGAAATACTTTTCATTGTGGTATTTAATATCCCCTAGGGATATATTAAGGTAGACATGCATTTAGGGAAAGAAGGGAAAAATAAACCCTGATGATTAATCATTATTGAGTGTTCTGATTACTATACATGGTCTCAAATAAAAAGGCAAGTATTCATTTTATGGTCATTAATTTTGTTCTCCTAAAGCATGAGGTTAAATTAACCAGGGTGATAAGACAACCACAAGGCCTACCACTTGAAGATTTTGATATAAATGCTTTATATGTGAGAACATTGTTGAATATAAAAATAGTCAGTCACCATAATTCTTGAGGGCAAATTACAGAAAGGGAATTAAGGAAACTTGCTACACTCTGTCTGCCCAGTTTAATTTGCTGTTCTATGTGGTGGGAATATTCCAGAAGCAACATTTGAGTTTACAATGAACATGAGAAGGCCAGTAAAACATAACAAGTGTAATATTTAGCATGGATAGAACAACAACTTTGCCAATTAGACTTAGGGCCTGACTTAGGGCCTGATTACAAGTTTAGCTGTGTGGGAGCGGGGTGGCACGCCACCGTCCCTGCCTTTAAAAAACAATGTAAGCCGTGCAGGAAAGGGGCTGTATGTACACAGGGGCCAAACATGTGCCCCCCTGCTTGCATCCCATGGGCCTGAAGCACCAGGGGACCCTGTAGGGTCCAATTTGTTTCCTCACTGCCACCCCTTGTAATGTTGTCTCACCGCCTTGGTTAGGGTTGCAGTGAGAAATGTCATGAGTGATGTCCCGCCAGGCATATTGCCGATCCCGGGCAGCTGCAGCAGTCCTCCCACAGTCCAACTGCCGTACCTGTAATACGCAGGTCAGACCACTGGTGGGGCAGTCCCTTACAGCCACCACACCTCCACCCTTTGGACCACCAAACTCGTAATTAGGCCCTTAGTATTCAATGGGCGAAACAATATTACAGACATATACTGAAGAGATGGGTTTTTAATTATTTACTGAATTTCAGAAGCATGTGTTCAGTTTTTAAATCTTCTAGAGTTATGGAAGGTTGTAATGACACAATTGAAAGTTTGTTTTTAGTGCTTAGTAGGAACTGCTTCCCTAATGAACCCTGTGAGAAGTTGGCCTGATATATAATGTTCACTATTCTAGTGAACACTTTGTATCAGTCCAAACAACCCTTATTGATGATTGGTTGTAAGTCAACCTTATAGGCCAGCTATCCTAGTAGCATGGATACGAGCAGTCTAAGGCTAAAGACTCGAGAGGGCGTGTTAAGCCAGCTGTTACACCACACATGTATCCCTTGAACACCCAGTGAAAGGACACCACACAAGTGTTATGAAAATAAACAGTGTATTTATTAAAATCACAACAGCCCTGTACTCTTTATGAGGACAGGGTACTAAGCACAACACAAAGCTCTTACGGAAATACTTAAGTTAGCACAGTATATACAAATGCCCGAGGGGCACGGAAAACCATATACTCTGAAAGTGGAATGCGAAATTACTAGCAGGTAAGTACAGTACTAATAGGCTTTGGAATCGCTAGGTCTTGACTACTGAACCTTCTGATTACTAATAGGAGGCCTAGGGGACTCGGGTGCAGAGTGTGCACTCTCACGCGTGATGCGGGACAAAGTCTATGGTAGCTAGATTTCACAAAGTTAGTGTTCTCGGGCGAACCCGACCTGGTAGGAGGAAAACGAAAGTGGATCCTGACCCTTGGATAGTGAGGATATGCTGGGGCACCGAAATGCCGAAGTTACCTAGCCCAGGGGCTGCAACTGTATATGTCTCAAAAGACGTCGGGAATCCTCGTAGACGGACCAGGAGCCTGGAAGAAAGAAGTTGCTGGCAGGCGACCAGTGAAGAAAGTTCGATGGATCCAAGCCTGGATCGATGATAGAAGACACCTGAAAGCAGAGGGGACCAAGTTCGTGACTACTAGCCAGTAGTCAGGTGGCACCAGGAGGGCACCGGATGATAGTCACCTCGACTAGGTGAGTGGGTGACGCTGTGCTCACAGAACTCACGGACCAGGAGGCGTTGTCGGCGACCAGGATGGAGGAGCGAGCTGTCCCACGATGGATGAAGCTGTCGGCGTCACTGGACCCAGGATTGGGCAACAAAGCCTTGGCAAATTCAAGCCCACACGGTGGACTCAAAATGGCATCTGGAGTGGACCAGGAGGGTCCGGGGTGCCTCTCTTGAAGAAGGAAGCAAGGGCCAGTCTGGAGCAACCAGACCAGCAGCAGTGATGTCGTCGGGCGTCGTTCGGAAGGCCACAAGCCAGCCGGCTAGTAGCCAAACAACGCGGTGAGCAGGCAAAAGCAGAAGGGCCCCACACAGATCGTGGAGATGCTGGAGGGCTGATCTTCGGTGCTGGAGCTGCTCAGGGTTGGGGCTTCTCGGACCCCAAAGCACTCACCAGTGGAAGACTCGGTGGGCTTGTTACAAAGAAGTCGTGCAGTCTTGGCGATCGTCGGTCCCTCGAGGTCTCGTCGCACTCACAGTTCTCAGCTTTGCTGTAGAGGTGAGTAGAGGTCAGAGGTGCCAGGGAAGCCGGGTCTCGTCGAGCTGGGTCGTCGGATTCCGGAGGAAGGACTTGCAGCAGACCGCAGTGTTCTTAGGTTGGTGCCTGCGGATGCAGGGTGACTACTCCTTAGCCACAAGGGAGAATCTTGAAGAAGAAATCTTGATGTCCTTTCGCAGAAAGTCGTGTCTTGATTCCAAAGATGATCTAATTTGAACAGGGGGCCCGCTCCTATCTTTATACTAAGAAAGGGGGCTGACCCGGTGACTAGGTCCTGCCTATAGGTGGGACTAGGAGGGGGTGGTTACACCCCTCTCCCCTGCCGGACTTTCCCCAGGCCAGGGGCTGGTGTGCCCCTGGAACTGGTTCTGACCGGCCTATGCGTAGTGAGCACCGGGGTGCCACTCAGCAGTCACCTTCCTGTAAAGCCCTGCCTACCCAGGATACACAAAACCCTGTCTGGGATGGTGTTAGCACCGCCCCGGACAGGAAACCCTTTGTCCAAGCCTCCCTCGCTGGAAGGACTCCCAGCAGCAGGAGGTCAGACTCGTGTCTGTGGTGGCAGCATCCATTTTGTGGAGCTGAGGCTTTAGTTAACTTTAACCGGGGTTCACAGTTACATACATGTCGTGTCCCTCTAGAAGGGTGGAATGCTAACCCCGTCGCCAGAATTGGCGAGGGGTTAGTATTCCAATTCGTATGACACCTTACTCGACATGTTTTGATAAAGCAATACCAAAGATAGCATTTAACCGCGAGGATTATAATGCACTTAAGAGTATATGGTATGCGATATCATGGAACAGCTATTAGGACTTGGTTCCGCAAGCTGCAGACAGGCTCAGCTCATGCCAGAGCACCATCTCACACGATTCCAAGCACTCTGCCTTCAGGATGATTGTTAAGGCCTGCCATAGGAGTGACTGATAGGAATCTGTGTGTCCATTTTAGGGTTAGATATAGGTATACTATATCTACAGCAAAGGGTGATTACACGACTTTGCCCCAGCTGTCATGCAGCCAGTTGTGTCAAATTTAGGAGGCCAGCCAGGGGTGGCATAATACATGCTTCAGCCCCTGGTAGGCCCTGGGTACACCTATGCCCTGAGTTACAGGGTCTGATAAGGTTGCCCAGTACCAATTGGTAAATGCACCTAGGGTACGCGTTGGAATTTAGTGAGAGAACAGTCAGGCTGTGGGTCTGATTGGCAGGCCCACAGCCAGAAAAAGTCATAAACCAGTGAAACAAAAGCAAAAAATCTGGGTGATCATAGGATTGCAGACCCTACTCTCCTACATGACCCCCCCCAAACTTTGGGACAATAAGCTAACCTTGACCAGGTGAGTCTTCTTGTTCTAAGTGGAAATATCTGGAGAGCCCATCGGCATTGCCATGATCAGTACCAGGTCTATGTCCCACTGTACAGTCCATCCCCTGTAGGGAAATGGACCACCTAAGCAGTTTGGGGTTTTCACCCTTCATCTGATTTAGCCACAAGAGGGGCTTATGGTCGGTCTGAATCTTGAAGTGAGTGCCAAACAAGTATGGCCTCAGCTTCTTCAGGGCCCAAACCACAGCAAAGGCCTCCCTCTCAATAGCTGACCAATTCTTCTCTCTGGGGGTCAGCCTTCTGCTTATAAAAGCAATGGGCTGGTCTTGACCATCAAAATTCAGTTGAGATAGAACAGCTCCCACACCCAACTCAGAAGCATCTGTTTGGACAATGAATGGTTTGGAGTAGTCTGGACTCTTGAGGATAGGTGCTGTGCACATGGCCTGCTTTAGGTCATCGAATGCTTTTTGACAGCCTGCTGTCCACTGAACCTTTTTTGGCATTTTCTTACTTGTCAGTTCATTTAATGGAGTCACAATTGATCCGTAGTTCCTGACAAACTTTCTGTAGTAACCAGTCAGGCCCAAGAAAGCTCAAACCTGAGTCTGGGTGGTTGGAGGAGCCCAGTCCCTGATTGACTGTATCTTGCTCTCCAGTGGCTGAACCTGGCCTCCACCTACAAGGTGGCCCAGGTATACAACCTGTGTCTGCCCTATCTGGCACTTGGTGGCCTTGATAGTGAGGCCTGCTGCTTGCAGAGCCTCTAACACTTTCCTCAGGTGGACCAGGTGATCCTCCCAGGTGGAGCTAAAGACAGCAATATCATCTAGATATGCTGCACAGAAGTCATCCAGCCCAGTGAGAACATGATTCACCAACCTTTGGAAGGTGGCAGGTGCATTTTTCAGACCAAAGGGCATTACCACAAATTGATAATGCCCACCAGGGGTTGAAAATGCTGTCTTGGGCTTGGCATCCTCAGCTAACCTGATTTGCCAATACCCAGCTGTCAGGTCAAATGTGCTTAAGTAGTTGGCAGAAGCCAATCTATCTATAAGCTCATCTGCCCTTGGTATTGGGTGGGCATCAGTCTTAGTGACTGCATTGAGACCCCTGTAGTCTACGCAGAACCTCATCTCTCTCTTACCATCCTGGGTGTGAGGTTTTGGCACTAGAACTACTGGACTAGCCCAAGGGCTATCTGAGGGTTCAATAACTCCCAACTCCAACATTTTCTGCACTTCAGTTTTTATGCAGTCTCTAACATGATCAGGCTGCCTGTAGATTTTACTCTTAACTGGCAAGCTGTCACCAGTGTCAACCTCATGGGTACACCAATTGGTCTGACTGGGTGTCAGAGAGAACATATGTCTGAAAGACTGAAGAACCTGTTTACAGTCTTTCTGTTGATGTTCAGAGAGGCTGCCACAAAAGACAACACCATCTACTGACCCATCATCAGGATTCTGAGTGAGCAGGTCTGGGAGAGGGTCACTCTCTTCCTCCTGTCCCTCATCAATGGCCATGAGCAAGCTCATGTCCTTCCTGTCGACATAGGCTTTGAGCCTGTTGACATGGAGTACCCTGTGGGGGCTCCTGGGAGTTCCAAGGTCCACCAGGTAGGTGACCTCTCCCTTTTGCTCAAGAATTGTGTGGGGCCCAGACCATTTGTCTTTGAGTGCTGCTGGGGCCACTGGCTCCAACACCCACACCTTCTGTCCAGGCTGGTAAACAGTCAGGACAGCCTTTTGGTCATGCCAAGCTTTTTGAAGTTCTTGACTGGCCTTAAGGTTTTCAGATGCCTTCTCCATATACTCAGCCATCCTGGAGCGGAGACCAAGTACATAGTCCACTATGTTGGTTGCAGGCTTTTTGAGAGGTCTCTCCCATCCTTCCTTCACCAAACACAATGGGCCTCTCACAGGATGCCCATACAAAAGTTCAAAAGGGCTGTAGCCAACCCCCTTTTGTGGGACCTCTCTGTAAGCAAACAGAAGGCAGGGTATCAGGACATCCCATCTACGCCTGAGCTTTTCAGGTAGTCCATGAATCATCCCTTTTAGGGTCCTGTTGAACCTTTCAACAAGCCCATTGCATTGTGGATGATAGGGTGTGGTGAACTTGTAGTTGACACCACATTCCTTCCACATAGCAGTTAAGTAGCTTGACATGAAGTTTTCACCTCTGTCAGAGACAACCTCCTTAGGGAAGCCCACTCTGGAGAACACTCCAACTAGGGCCCTTGCCACTACAGGTGCTGTAGTGGTCCTAAGTGGAATAGCTTCAGGATACCTGGTGGCATGATCCACTACCACCAGTATAAACTTGTGCCCTGATGCTGTCTGGGGTTCCATTGGACCAACAATGTCAATCCCCACTCTTTCAAAGGGCACCCCCACCACAGGCATTGGTATAAGGGGGGCCTTTGTTGTGCCACCTGACTTACCACTGGCTTGGCAAGTGACACAGGAGCGACAAAACTCCTTGGTATCCTCATTCATGTGAGGCCAGTGAAAGTGTGAGACAAGCCTGTCCCAAGTCTTTGTCTGGCCTAAGTGACCTGCTAAGGGAATCTCATGGGCCAAGGTGAGAAGGAAACCTCTCTGAGTCAAGGGTACAACCAGCCTCCTGGTCATGCCAGGCTTGGGGTCTCTTGCCTCAGTGTACAGGAGTCCATCATCCCAGTATACCTTGTGGGTACCTGTGGCGTTCCCAGCAGCCTCAGCAGCAGCCTGCTGTCTGAGGGGTTCAAGGGAAGGGCAGTCTAACTGTTCCTTCCCCAGGTCTTCTCTTGAGGGTCCCCCTGAGCCCAGAAATTCAACTTGATCAAGTTCAAATTCTTTAGGCTCAGTTTCCCTCAATTCTCTTAGGTCAGCCTCC
The DNA here is from genome assembly GCF_964263255.1 of Lissotriton vulgaris. NCBI lineage: Eukaryota > Metazoa > Chordata > Amphibia > Caudata > Salamandridae > Lissotriton > Lissotriton vulgaris. The sequence continues at coordinate 701,432,929 of NC_141699.1, forward strand.
TCTGAGACTTGATCCTCAACCTGGGGCAAGGGGGAAGGCACAGCCTTAACCCTACTGCTCTTCTTCTTGGAAGGTGTCTGGTCCATTGTTCCAGGATCCAGCACCTGTTCAGTGGGGCATCTTCTGGCCTGTGACCTAGTCACAGCAAACACATGTGCTGGCAAACCTAACATCTCCATGTGAGTCCTCTGCTCCACTTCTGACCATTGTGATGACTCCAAATCATTGCCCAACAAACAATCTACTGGGAGGTCTGAGCTAACAACAACCTTCTTTTGGCCATTTACCCCTCCCCAGGAGAAAGCAACAATTGCCATACTATGACTGGTAGTGACATTGCTTGCATTGGTCACCAGGAAATCTGTACCTGGCATGATCTGTCCAGGGTCCACAAAGTTAGGTGTCACCATTGTGACACTGGCACAAGTGTCCCTATAGGCCAGAGCCATTCTTCCATTTATTAAAGGTGTCTGTCTGTATTTGCCCAAAGTATTGGGACTGACATCAGGGGTTACATCTGCATCCCCTGTACAGACAAGGACAGCCTGAGTGAGTGTGCCAACTAAGTTGTCATAGCCCTCAGAACCCAAGGTTAACTCAACTAAACCCTTGGGAGGTGCACTACAACTGCTGACTGTACTAGGGGGCACAGGTGCCTTAGGGGCTGCAGTGGCAGGAGTCTGCCCTCCTCCTTTCTTGGTGCACTCACTAAACCAGTGAGTTTTACTTTTGCAGTATTGGCACCATCTTTTGGACTGGCCTTCTTTCTTCTTTTGGGGAGCCTGACCCCCACCCTCTTTGGGTTGTTGGGGACCTGTCGAAGACTTCTGGTCATTTTGTTCCCCTTTAGAATCTTTACCCTTCTGGTCTGCTTTCTTCTGACCACCTTGATTCTGGCCCTGGTTCTGCTTAACTCTTGTTCTGACCCATCTGTCTGCCTTCTTTCCCAATTCTTGGGGAGAGGTCAGATCTGAGTCAACAAGATGCTGATGCAACAACTGGTTCTGACAATTGTTTAAAATTTGTTCTCTCATCATCAAATTGTACAATCCTGTAAAATCAGTAACCTTACTGCCCAGCAACCAGCCCTCAAAAGCCTTAGTGGCACAATCTACAAAGTCAGACCAATCTTGAGACTGAGTTTTCTGGGTATCCCTGAACAGCACCCTGTACTGCTCAGTGGTTAGGCCAAACCCATCAACCAGTGTATTTTTCAAGACTTGGTAAATGTTAGCATCCTCCACTCTTGTAGTGAGGAGCTTATCTCTACCTTTTCCTTCAAAGGAGAGCCACAAGATAGCTGCCCACTGACTCTGGGGAACACCCTGCACAGTGCAGGCCCTCCCCAAAGCAGTAATCCATTTGTGGATGTCATCCCCTTGCTTAAAGGGGGGCACTATCTTATTCAGGTGTTTTGTATCAAAACTCCATTCCCTATTGCTAGGTATAATGCTGCCACCAGTGGGTTTGGACCCACTCAATTCCTGCTCTCTAGCAAAGGCAAGTCTCTCTTTGGCCAGGGCAAGTTCTTCCCTGGCAATCCTCAGATTGACTTCCCTTTCCTTGGCTTCATAAACCCTCCTCTGAGGGGAGGTCATCCTCCTCAGAGCAGAGGCCTGAGAGCCATTGGTTTGAATAGATCTGCCAGAGCCTCTTGATAGAGACCTAACTCGTCCATTCCCAATGTTAAGCTGGCCTGAGAGAGGTCCTAGGGCTCTCCTAGTGTCACTCTCATGCCTGCTTAAGTTGCCCTAGTTAGCTGACTAACTATTTCTGGACCTTTGTCTGCCTCATCCCCAGATGTCTCCGGATCATCATCCTCCTCACCTGAGAGATGGATGAGATCTGGGTCACCCCTGGTTCCTTCTAGGGCTGGCATGTCCCCTTCTGGATGAGAAGAGCTAAGAAGTTTCTCAGCCTTTCTAGCATCATAAGTCTCTAAGAGACCAATCAGGAATGGGAGTGTGGGGTTAGACCCCTGTCTTATCTTCCTGGATGTACAGAGTTGTCTCATCTCCTGGAAGCTAAGGGCTGCATATCTAGAAGAGGCCTGTGGAGGGTCCTCAACCACCTGAGGGGTCTCAGTAGACTCTCCGTGGTTAGACATGCTTCTAGTGTGGTGTAAGTGATGCACCTACCTACACTATGTGTTTACCTACTGATCCCTTGCTAAGAGTTGCAGCCAAGGTGTGCTAAGCCTTGAGGAGCTGCAACAGCTGGTTCAGTAGAACTCAGAGTATTCTAAGCTAATTTATATGTACCTAACAGTACTTATGTGATCTTTCAACAAGATATTCTTAGGATACGTGTGGTAGAGCAACAGCAAGCTCAAATCCCAACCGCTGCTCACCAATGTGAGAAGTTGGCCTGATATATAATGTTCACTATTCTAGTGAACACTTTGTATCAGTCCAAACAACCCTTATTGATGATTGGTTGTAAGTCAACCTTATAGACCAGCTATCCTAGTAGCATGGATACGAGCAGTCTAAGGCTAAAGACTCGAGAGGGCGTGTTAAGCCAGCTGTTATACCACACATGTATCCCTTGAACACCCAGTGAAAGGACACCACACAAGTGTTATGAAAATAAACAGTGTATTTATTAAAATCACAACAGCCCTGTACTCTTTATGAGGACAGGGTACTAAGCACAACACAAAGCTCTTACGAAAATACTTAAGTTAGCACAGTATATACAAATGCCCGAGGGGCACGGAAAACCATATACTCTGAAAGTGGAATGCGAAATTACTAGCAGGTAAGTACAGTACTAATAGGCTTTGGAATCGCTAGGTCTTGACTACTGAACCTTCTGATTACTAATAGGAGGCCTAGGGGACTCGGGTGCAGAGTGTGCACTCTCACGCGTGATGCGGGACAAAGTCTATGGTAGCTAGATTTCACAAAGTTAGTGTTCTCGGGCGAACCCGACCTGGTAGGAGGAAAACGAAAGTGGATCCTGACCCTTGGATAGTGAGGCTATGCTGGGGCACCGAAATGCCGAAGTTACCTAGCCCAGGGGCTGCAGCTGCATATGTCTCAAAAGACGTCGGGAATCCTCGTAGACGGATCAGGAGCCTGGAAGAAAGAAGTTGCTGGCAGGCGACCAGTGAATAAAGTTCGATGGATCCAAGCCTGGATCGATGATAGAAGACACCTGAAAGCAGAGGGGACCAAGTTCGTGACTACTAGCCAGTAGTCAGGTGGCACCAGGAGGGCACCGGATGGTAGTCACCTCGACTAGGTGAGTGGGTGACGCTGTGCTCGCAGAACTCACGGACCAGGAGGCGTTGTCGGCGACCAGGATGGAGGAGCGAGCTGTCCCACGATGGATGAAGCTGTCGGCGTCGCTGGACCCAGGATTGGGCAACAAAGCCTTGGCAAATTCAAGCCCACGCGGTGGACTCAAAATGGCGTCTGGAGTGGACCAGGAGGGTCCGGGGTGCCTCTCTTGAAGAAGGAAGCAAGGGCCAGTCTGGAGCAACCAGACCAGCAGCAGTGATGTCGTCGGGCGTCGTTAGGAAGGCCACAAGCCAGCCGGCTAGTAGCCAAACAACGCGGTGAGCAGGCAAAAGCAGAAGGGCCCCACACAGATCGTGGAGATGCTGGAGGGCTGATCTTCGGTGCTGGAGCTGCTCAGGGTTGGGGCTTCTCGGACCCCAAAGCACTCACCAGTGGAAGACTCGGTGGGCTTGTTACGAAGAAGTCGTGCAGTCTTGGCGATCGTCGGTCCCTCGAGGTCTCGTCACACTCACAGTTCTCAGCTTTGCTGTAGAGGTGAGTAGAGGTCAGAGGTGCCAGGGAAGCTGGGTCTCGTCGAGCTGGGTCGTCGGATTCCGGAGGAAGGACTTGCAGCAGACCGCAGTGTTCTTAGGTTGGTGCCTGCGGATGCAGGGTGACTACTCCTTAGCCACAAGGGAGAATCTTGAAGAAGAAATCTTGATGTCCTTTCGCAGAAAGTCGTGTCTTGATTCCAAAGATGATCTAATTTGAACAGGGGGCCCGCTCCTATCTTTATACTAAGAAAGGGGGCTGACCAGGTGACTAGGTCCTGCCTATGGGTGGGACTAGGAGGGGGGTGGTTACACCCCTCTCCCCTGCCGGACTTTCCCCAGGCCAGGGGCTAGTGTGCCCCTGGAACTGGTTCTGACCGGCCTATGCGTAGTGAGCACCGGGGTGCCACTCAGCAGTCACATTCCTTTAAAGCCCTGCCTACCCAGGATACACAAAACCCTGTCTGGGATGGTGCTAGCACCGCCCCGGACAGGAAACCCTTTGTCCAAGCCTCCCTCGCTGGAAGGACTCCCAGCAGCAGGAGGTCAGACTCGTGTCTGTGGTGGCAGCATCCATTTTGTGGAGCTGAGGCTTTAGTTAACTTTAACCGGGGTTCACAGTTACATACATGTCATGTCCCTCTAGAAGGGTGGAATGCTAACCCCGTCGCCAGAATTGGCGAGGGGTTAGTATTCCAATTCGTATGACACCTTACTCGACATGTTTTGATAAAGCAATACCAAAGATAGCATTTAACCGCGAGGATTATAATGCACTTAAGAGTATATGGTATGCGATATCATGGAACAGCTATTAGGACTTGGTTACGCAAGCTGCAGACAGGCTCAGCTCATGCCAGAGCACCATCTCACACGATTCCAAGCACTCTGCCTTCAGGATTGTTGAGGCCTGCCATAGGAGTGACTGATAGGAATCTGTGTGTCCATTTTAGGGTTAGATATAGGTATACTATATCTACAGCAAAGGGTGATTACACGACTTTGCCCCAGCTGTCATGCAGCCAGTTGTGTCAAATTTAGGAGGCCAGCCAGGGGTGGCATAATACATGCTTCAGCCCCTGGTAGGCCCTGGGTACACCTATGCCCTGAGTTACAGGGTCTGATACGGTGGCCCAGTACCAATTGGTAAATGCACCTAGGGTACACGTTGGAATTTAGTGAGAGAACAGCCAGGCTGTGGGTCTGATTGGCAGGCCCACAGCCAGAGAAAGTCGTAAACCAGTGAAACAAAAGCAAAAAATCTGGGTGATCATAGGATTGCAGACCCTACTCTCCTACAAACCCGAGTATTGGATTTGACTCATGTACAAATACATCACAGCCCAAAACCACCCCTCATGTGAAGTCACAAAAACTGCTGTCTCATTAGTATGTAAAAGGCAGGATTCCTGTTTATTCCTGCAAATTCAGGGATGTAACATTTTGAGCGACAGAAGACCTCCATCTTTACATTGGTGTTCACAGAAGGCTTACAGAGTTTTCAAACAGATCCTTTCCCAGTAAGGAACAGGGGCTGCTGTAAAATTAAAAAGTTGATGTTCTGTGAATGAGATTGTGGGGGAACATGTGTGTCAATAGTCCGCATTCACAACGTGAAACCTGTCTCTTGAGAACAACTTCCATATACGGAAAGGGATACCACGTGCTTTGACAGATTGGACTTCTATTAGGGGTTTTCAGCTGTAATTGCAAAACTTCGATACATTCCTTTGCAATATCGAAGAAGGAGTGGGCAAACCTTTCAGGCCCCTTCCTCCTGATCATTGCAATGGGCATATTCTAAAGCAGAAAACAACTTCCAAATCATAATATTTCTATTGGACCTTGCAACTTCCCTTATTGTGGTACCTGAGATTGTGATTTTATGAATGTCATGAGTTTTATCGATCAACTGATTCCTGATGATGTTATCATAGAAATCAGAGAATCTTTAATTAGCAGTCAATGTCCAAAGACAAAGCGCTGCACATATAGATTGATATATTCATCACTACATTATTCTGTAAGGTCAAATAGTCTTAGTTATGCTTTTGACTTTTTCATGAGAACGTTGGTTCCAATATAGAGTTGGCCTTGCCCAATCTCATGCCCCGTGGAGATTATGTAAAAGATTTCTAGTGTTCACTAAACTTACAAATTTGACTTTGATATCTAACATATATTATCGTTTCAATTGTCTATAACAATGATCAACTTGAGCAAAAAATGTCCGTTTTTAAACTGTTTTTCGTTTTAAACTGACTTGACGCTAATTCATTGAATTTAAATAATTTCAGATGTGCGTATTTCCTTATTTTTGTGTTATGCACCATCTTGCATCCCAAGATTCATTTTACAAATTGAGTTAATATTTTTCTACCTCCGTGTTTTTCTGGTTATGTTGATTTACAGCTAGACAGGGATAATAATATTATTAATTCTACTTATAGAGCTCCTTGTTACACCTGTGCTGGAAACCATTATCCTGAAGGGAGCCAATGAAGAGAACCTTCTTGCAGGACTCCAAGGAGCTGGGAGCTGGGAGCTGGGAGCTGGGAGCTGGAGCCACAGTATGCTTCAGTGAGGGTAGGGATTTAAAGATAGAGAAAAGTTCTTTGGAGGAGTTTTTAGCTTGCTATATTCTGTCAGTGTAGTAAGCTGCACAGGTTTTTCTGATAAGAGCATGATACATTTTAAAACGCATTCTTATGTACAATTTTAGATAGAAATGTGTTTAAATGTTCAAAGGGTTACGTGGTCGTTTTTTTGGGGAAGCATTAAATATTGAAACTGCTTCACAACAAAGTCACATATATGCATGGATTTTTTACTGAATAGATAACAAATCATGATGGTGATGAATTATCATATGGTAAAGAAAGTAAATCATGTATGATGTTAACAATTTCTGTAGGGTCATTCATCCTTCCATCTGACCAGGTGCTTCTGGTTAGCCTCCCTGAACCTACTGTCAGCTCACCCTTTGGAGTCCAAAGATTTGGTTGCCTATCATTTAATGGAACTTGCGAGGGTTCCTGAAAAAGTTGTAACCCAATCTCCTCTATTCAGGTCAGTGGTACACAAAGTACGGCCTGCAGGCCACTTGTGGCCGTCAGGCCACTCCCTGTGGCCCACCCATAAAAAAACAGCAAGCAATGAATCAACACCATTTTCTCACCTAAATCCCCCCGGCCTCACCTGCCTCTCTGACATCACTTGCTCACCCTGCCTTTGAGAGCATTCTCTGTGACCAGATAGGGGTAGAGTGTGATGAACGGTCGAGCAGGAACAGCATTAAAAATTCCAGGTGTGGAGAGAGAATGAAGTTTAAGAAATTGGGGCCAGAGTAGGTGCAACATTACAGGCTACGAGCATAGTGAAATAGAAGGGCTAGGATATGAGCATAAGCAGAGTGAAGAGGGGTGGAGTCATGAGGGTGGAGGGTCAGAGAGAGGAATCTTATGAGCTGAGCAAAGAGGTACTGGGGGTAGCAGATTGCGAGTATGGTATTGAAAGTGGGGGTTGGGACAGTGTGAGGGGCATTTATGAGGAACCGAAATAACCATGGGTTGGGGGATAGGAATAATAAGTGGTGTACATTGAGGGTAAAACAATTGAAGAGTAACGTTGTAACAGAGTGCCAGGCTGCGGTACGGGTCAGGAAAAAAGTGAATTATTAAGGCCAAAGTGGTGGGTAGAGGTAGTATGAGGGGGTTAAGTAGATGAATATGGCAAGCATGAAACAGCCATAAGGTAGGGTTTGGTAGGGTCCGAGTCAGGGTGCAAGGTCAGAGTGAAACCTAGCATCACAGCAGACCCTACGAGCAGAGTCATTGAGTGTGGGGCTCAAGGAAGAATAGTAGTAGATGTGCTGCCTGATACATGCATTATTATTAAATGACATGCACCTACCTGCGATGATAGTCATTTTGGTGATGACACTACAATACTTCTGCTGCATTGTTGGGCCAGCTCATTGACTAGGAGAAGGCGGCATGAGACGGCAGCAGGTCTCGTGACTATTATGCCAGTCATTGTGCCATTGTTAATGTGCATTACAGTCCAAGTACATTAATTAATGTATTGTGTGGGCCCAAGCATGCACATTACAGCATGGGACCACTTATGCCTGTACTGTCTTGGTCCATTAAGAATATGACAGCCTGCTGTCATTGATGCTTGTATTGCCTGGGCTACATGCATGTGGTAAGTTTCATGAGCTGGGGTGTGCACAGCGGGCTGGACAGAGGACAGAAAACCTACCTCTATCAATGCACTTTGCATTTACGCTTCAGAGTTTTGCTGGTGGAGCTTGGGGCTTGGTACTGTAAACTCTCAAGAGGGCCATTAAGAGTTGTTCGGAGCAACTTTAAGAGGCATATGGGTATAAGTAGTGTCTTCTGAGGGACAAATGAAGGGTGTGTCCAAGTGGCTGCGCAATTGAAGGCCTAAGAGCAGGGAACTAGGTTCTTGTCAAAACGACAAAAAGATAGAAAACTATGTTCAGAAACACACAGACGCCAATAAAAAGAAAAATATTGACAGTCTTTATTTGAGGTATATACACACATATATCGCAATTCGAAATACAGCGTTGTCTAGTCATGTTTTGAAAAGGGGGTGATTTGTTTATTCACCCCAGTTACTCACGCCCCTACTAACCCCGCCTCTCCCACTGAACCCTCCCCCATCACGCAGGCTTATCTGTGCGACCCTCAGCCACAAGGCAGACTGCAATTTTAGCCCCCGAGAAAAAGTTTCTCATTACTCATGGTTTGGGTTATTGGCCCAGTCTACGGAAATACGTTGACAAGATCCATCTGTAAATATTGGCACAGTATCAGCAGTTTCTTCTTTGCTGGTAAGATGAAGAAGTTTTATACATTCATCCTGGTTCCCACTCCAAAGCGTTTCCACCTTCCCTGCAACTGTAAAGCTACAGTCCGAAGTGGTCAGTCCTACTTCATGATCTCCCAGCCCTACATGGTCTTTATGTTTGATCCATGCAGCTACATTGGATACCTTAATGAAGCGGGCTAGTTTTGACTTTTGATATCATCATAATAAACCCAGTGGCACTCTTCACCTGAGAAATCAAGGATTCAGAAAAGGGGGTGGTGATGAACAGAGTGTCTGAATTAAGCAGGCCACTCTTACCCAGTCCAAAGATCAGGGCTTGATCCATCACCGTATTTTTAGCTCACTGCACCATCCCAGCTCAGAACCTGGCTACATGCAAATTAGTCTGTCCCTGGCCCAGTGCATCATGGGAACAGGGCAGACCAGACTACCAAGCCAATTCTGATACTGGGAAGGAAACAAGCTTCCGGGGACCGGTTTCTGGCATTTCAGCCGACTTCGGCCCGGCTTGCTTGAATCCTGATGGTACATCTGAGTACCCTTCCATGCTAATGGTGGACAAAATGATTCAGAAAAGGGGGTGGTGATGAACGGAATGTCTGAATTAAGCACACCACTCTTACCCAGTCCAAAGATCAGGGCTTGATCCATCACCGGTTTTTATCTCACTGCACCATCCCAGCTCAGAACCTGGCTACATGCAAATTAGTCTGTCCCTGGCCCAGTGCATCATGGGAACAGGGCAGACCAGACTACCAAGCCAATTCTTATACTGGGAAGGAAACAAGCTTCCGGGGACCGGTTTCTGGCATTTCAGCCGTCTTCGGCCCGGCTTGTTTGAATCCTGATGGTGCAATGAGCAAGGGACTCAAATCTGAGTATACCCTTCCACGCTTATGGTGGACAAAATGATTCAGAAAAGGGGGTGGTGAGGAACAGTGTCTGAATTAAGCAGACCCCTCTTACCCAGTCCAAAGATCAGGGCTTGACTTGACTGGGTAAGAGTGGTCTGCTTAATTTAGACACTCTGTTCATCACCACCCCCTTTTTTGAATTGTTTTTGGCCACCACAAGTGTGGCAGGGTATACTCAGACATGAGTCCCTTGCTCACTGCACCACCAGGATTCAAGCAAGCCGGGCCGATGACGGCTGAAATGCCAGAAACCGGTCCCCGGAAGCTTGTCTCCTTTCCGGTGAAGAATTGGCTTGGTAGTCTGGTCTGCCCTGTTCCCATGATCGGTCCCATGACGGTCATCAAAAACAACTGGCACCTGATTAAAAAAGTAGAACTCCAGTTAGCACAACCTAGGTTTGCTTTTAAGAGAGGAAGAAATATAAGAGACCATTTGGTGAAGACATTCAAAGAACCACCAGTAACCATACTCCAATCACAGTGGGGCGTGACACCTATCACCGGGCATTACCCTTGCGGAAATTGTACTGCTTGTGAAACAACAAAAGTAATGAAGAGTTGCACACTTAATGACAAAGAAATAATATTCTTCCATCACTCAAACTGTAACACAAAAATGTTATTTACTGTATAAAATGTCTGTGTTCACTCTTGTATATAGGGAAAACAATGCAAGAGATAAAAAAACGTGTTCTTCAACATCAATCACATATACAGTGTAATGTTACCACTGCCCCTCTTGTTGAACACTATCACCAAAAAGGTCATGCTCCCAATGAAATGTGTTGGTTTGTCATTGATGTAATTAAATGTACTAAAAGACATCATAATGTAGATCGTCTCCTCACCCTTAGGGAGAACAAATGGATTTGGGCATGCAACACCGTGGATAGGGGGTTAAACTCCTTAATTGAATGGCACGCTGTTTCTCTGTTATGTATATAGTCCCTTAATGCTACTCTGAGGTTTAATTCTTTCTACGCCTGAATGATTTGCGGCATTTTGTCATGTATAATATCGAATTCTCAATTGCATGACACGATGTGCATTTTTATGTAGATGGTTCCTTAATTTCACGTTTATTATTATTCTGATGTCAGATTTACCCCTGTGAGTATATTTCTCAAAGTAGGCATTATGAGCATATTCTACCGCGAAGGGTCACTGATAAGTACATACTGAACTGACCTCTTGTAAAATGTTCTAAGATGGCCGCCATTGTTTCGAAATAATCTCACTTGGGATAATATCTTTTCTTGTTGTACAAATTGAGGGACATATGGGTAGTGAAGTTGGGACATAATTAAGCAGTGCTATGATGAAATGTGGCCTTCAACCTTCCAATATTGAGTAGAGTAACAGTTACGAATTATTTTCAGGATGACACGTCTGATGTCATCACGTTGCTGTTCTCTAGGGAAATGCGGAAGTAGCCGGGATCGGCACTCGCATTACGAGAGACTGAGAGACAGAAAAAGACGCTTCATTTCCTTGGCTAGTAAGTGGAATATATGTTTGAAAACCCAACGACTACGTATAGTTGGTGTTGTGTTTTTGTGGATTTATACTCGGAGTGTATTAAGAAGATGCACTTGTTTCTAGGTGATTATTTTGCTGCTTTTGGATCAATGATTTCTTCTAAGACGCCAACTTGAAATCTATTTGGAAGATTGTTTGGAATTCGTAGCAAAACTAACTGGTTTAAGGACTCTTGCGCCTCTTAACAGTAAGTGGAATAGATCTTCTTTAAATTGAAGATTGGGTACAGTTGATGTTGAGTATTAGCGAACTTGGATTTGAAGGGTCTAGTAAAAATGCACTTGTTTATAGGTGATCAAGTCGCGGCTGGACTGATTATCTCATTTGAAACGCTGATTGGAGACGCTTTTGAAAGTCGTTGTTGTGAGTACTAACTTGAATGGTTAGCTATTCCACTTTTAACTATTCCTACACCCGCACTTGTGTATTTATGACATTACATTTGGGTTTCTAGATTGTTTGAACAACCTTATCCAGCACAGTCTTCTTCACCTCCGGCTGGAGGTTGTTGGTAAGACTTTCTAACTTGTATACAGGCCTTTTTAAGGAGGTGTTACACTTTGATTCTTGGTGACAATTGGCACTATGTTGGGTGATTAATTTATACATAGGTTCTTTGGTGATTTGGTTCTGCACTTGGATTCACGGTGCTAGAAGGTATAATTTGACTCTTGGGTTGTATGTTTTTGCTCGTTCCTTTGGGACGATACCTAGTAGGCAAGGATTATGAGGATTAATTTCTATATCTATTTTTAGATATATATGTGCAACTAGTCCTGATGATGGTCCCATGGATTTGTCTTAACCAACGAGGGACCGAAACGTCGACGCACAACACCACTTTATTTGTATCATTGTTTGAATACTTGTCACAATGAATGAATTATGTTATAACTGCATTTTTTTCACATGGTAGTGTGTTTCCCCATGTAAAAAACATAAGGTGTCCAATACTACAAGAAAAAGTGTATATATATTGTGTAGTATTTTTGTTGCCATAAAAAAACTTTTGATAAAGACAAAATAAAATAACAGTTCAATACTATAATCTCCCTTGCTGCTTTATGAGTATACGATCACTTTGGTGACTGATATGTATTGAAGAATATTGCGAAAATTATTCCTATGGGGACAAATTGTTATTGTGTTATTGATTATACCCAGTCATTGTGGGATTATTGGGTGGCTCTGTCCTATTAGATACAAAATAAATGTGTCCTTGTACAAAATAACTAGTGCTAATGTAAAGCGCTCCAATACCTCCAGGTGGTGTTGGCGCTATATTAAACTGCGCACAAAAAAGTAACTAGTTCTGATATAAAGTGCTCCAATAGCTGCAGGTGATGTTGGCATTTCATAAAACTGCACAGAAAATATGAAAAACAGAGTTGGTGGAGGAGGGAATCTGTGCAACGGAGTTCAGTGGGGACAAGCAGTCAGGGGCCGGAGGTGGACGGGCACCCAACAGCAAATGCGGGCACTCACAGGGAGATTAAGTGATTTGGCTGTAATCATAAAATGTGGTCGAGACTAGGGAAATACAAATCCAGCACTTCGGCAACCACATTAAAAGGACTGCTTTTGCCATGGGCATTGAGGGGCAGGCAGACCTTGATGATATCAAGACTCAGCCTGGCTACTTTGAAGAGAGTTCAATTTAGACAACAATGATGCATGGAATTAATTTGCCGTTGAATGCAGAAAAGTAAGAAAGTGTCCCGATGAGAGAAATATGAAGAAATAGAGTCTCACCCAAAGTAATGAGAAGCAACCAGGTAAGACATGAACAATTAATTCATCTTGCACAGGAGAAATGTGCCTATGCAATTACAGCAGGAGACACAGGTACTTTAGAAGATCTGACATGCCTTGTGGCAACGTATACCTGATTCACTTTATTTCCCAGCTATTAACACCATTGCCGAATGACCACATATGATGTAAACACGCACACACCAAGTATCCACACATGTGGAAAACAAATAAAGACTACAGATGTGCACACATGCTCCAATCAGCACGCCAGCTATACACTAACACGACATTACCAGGCAGAACACCACCCCTCACCAGAACTAAACAGACTACAATGGGGGTTTAAAGCAGTGACATGGTTGGGAGAGGGGATGATTTGTGTATGGGGCCTCAGAGGCAAGCAAGCAGAGGTGGGAGGGAAGAGGTGGGAGAAACTGAAAGCAGCAACGAAAGGAAGAGCAGTAATAGGGGAGGGTGTGATTTGTGGACGGGGCAAGCACCGGGAGGTGCTAGGGAGCAAGCAGTGATGGAAGGAAGGAGGTTGAGGAAATGAAAAGCAGCAACAATAAGAAAAGCAGTAATGGGGAGGGAGTGATCTGTGGATGAGGGTGGGTGGGAGTAGACAGTGCCAGTAAAAGCATGAGCACTATGTAGAGTGCTGAAAAAGAAAGAACCCTATCTACCACAAAAGTGAAATAGGGTTTTACATGAAAAAATTATACTTTTTGAAAAGAAGGATTAAAAGGAGAAACGTTTTCATTTGTCCTTTCCTTTCTGACTTTGCATGTGTGCCGCACTTTAGATTTTGAAACTGGCTAGGCGTAGTCAAGTCAAGTCAAGTCAAAGAATTTATATAGCGCACTACATACCCAGAGGGTCTCAAGGCGCTTAGGGAGGGGAGGAGGATTACTTGTCAAATATCCACGTTTTAAGTTGCTTTCTGAATGCTAGGTGGTTCTGGGTAAGGCGAAGGTAAGTGGGGAGTGAGTTCCATGTTTTAGCAGCCAGGTATGAAAAGGATCGGCCTCCCATGGTGGTCTTGTTGATGCGGGGTACATTGGCGAGGGCTTGGCTGGAAGAACGTAGTTGGCGGGAGGGGGTGTAGAAGGACAGTCGTGAGTTGAGGCATTCTGGTCCGATGTCGTAGAGTGATTTGTGTGCGTGGGTTAGCAGACGGAAAGTGATCCTCTTATTGACGGGTAGCCAGTGGAGGTCTTTCAGGTGACCAGAGATGTGTTCGTTGCGCGGGATGTCTAATATGATCCTGGCTGAGGCGTTTTGGATTCGTTGGAGTTTCTTCTGGAGTTTAGCGGTGGTGCCTGCGTAGAGGGTGTTTCCGTAGTCCAGTCGGCTCGTGACCAGAGCATGGGTGACTGTTTTTCTGGTTTCGGTGGGGATCCAGCGAAATGTTTTTTTGAGCATGCGGAGAATGTTGAAGCAGGATGAGGATACGGCGCTGACTTGTCTGTTCATTGAGAGTGAAGAATCCAGGATAACGCCTAGGTTACGTGCGTGGTCTGTCGGGATGGGTGCTTTTCCAAGGGCCTCTGGCCACCAAGAGTCGTCCCATGCAGAGGGGGATGAACCTAAGATGAGGACTTCTGTTTTATCTGAGTTTAGTTTCAGACAGCTGTGTTTCATCCATTTGGCGACTTCTTTCATTCCTTCGTGTAGGTTAGTTTTGGCGGTGCTGGGGTCATTGGTGAGAGAAAGGATCAGTTGAGTGTCATCCGCGTAAGAGATGATGTTGAGGTTGTGTTGGCGGGCGATGGCCGCGAGGGGGCTCATGTATACGTTGAAGAGGGTGGGGCTGAGTGAGGATCCTTGTGGTACGCCACAGATGACTTCAGTGGCCTCGGACTTGAATGGTGGAAGGCGGACTCTCTGGGTTCTTCCGGCGAGGAACAAGGTGATCCATTCAAGTGCTTTTCCTTGTATTCCGATGTTTTTGAGGCGTTGTAAATGGGTGCTGTGGCAGACTGTGTCGAAGGCTGCAGAGAGGTCAAGGAGGATGAGGGCGACTGTGTCTCCATTGTCCAGTAGAGTTCGAATGTCGTCTGTTGCTGCGATGAGGGCGGTCTCAGTGCTGTGTTTTGCTCGGAATCCGGACTGTGAGGAGTCGAGGGATTTGTTGGTTTCGAGGAAGGCGGCGAGCTGGTTGTTGACAGCTTTCTCAATGACTTTGGCCGGGAAAGGAAGGAGCGAGATGGGACGGTAGTTTTTGAGTTCGGTGGGGTCCGCTGTTGGTTTTTTCAGGAGGGCGGTGAGTTCAGCGTGTTTCCAGCTTTCTGGGAAGGTGGCGGAGTTGAAGGAGCAGTTGATGACATCTCGGAGGTGCGGTGCTATGACGGAGTCAGCTTTGTTGAAGATGTGGTGAGGACATGGGTCTGTGGGGGATCCTGAGTGGATGGAGTTCATCAGGCGGATGGTGTCCTCAGTGGAGATTGGGTTCCAGTCGTTAAGGGTGTTCAAGGGGGGAGAATGTTCAGCATATGGTTGGGTGGGTTTGTCTCCGGGTTGGTTGTCGAAGCTGTTGTGGATGTCTGCAATTTTGTTGTGGAAGAATGAGGCTAGTGAGTTGCAGAGGGCTTGAGAGGGGGTGATGTCGTTGGAGTTGGCCGAGGGATTGGTAAATTCCTTGACGATGTTAAAAAGTTCCTTGCTGTTGTGGGCGTTGTTGTCAAGTCGATCCTTGAATGCTGTTTTCTTGGCCTTTCGGATTAGTTGGTGGTGTGTGCGGGTGGCATTTTTGAAGGCGTCCTTGGTGCTCGTGGTTGGGTCTTTTTTCCAGGTCTTTTCAAGGGAGCGGCAAAGTTTCTTGGACTTCTTAAGATCATCGTTGAACCATGAGGCCTTCTTGCTGTCAGGTTTGCTTTGGCGTTTTTTCAGTGGTGCTAAGGTGTCGGCGGTGTTGGATAACCATAGGGTGAAGTTGGCGGCGGCTTGGTCTGGGTTAGAAGAGTGGGCTGGGGTGTTTAGAAGGAGCGAAGAGGAGATCTGGTCGATGGTGATTTTGTTCCAGTTTCTTTGCAGAGTTGGTTGGAGGTGGTTGATGGGTTTTGGCTTGTTGTAGGTGAAGTGAACGCAGCTGTGGTCAGTCCAGAGGAGATCCGTAGTGTGGCTGAAGGAGACATGATTGCTGGAGGTGAAGATGGGGTCGAGTGTGTGACCTGCGATGTGGGTGGGGGAAGTGACCAGTTGTTTAAGTCCGAGGTTGGCGAGGTTGTCCAAGAGGGTGGTGGTGTTGCGGTCGTTGTTCTTTTCAAGGTGAAAGTTGAGGTCTCCCAGAAGGATGTAGTCTTTGGAGGGGAGCGCGTGTGGAGTGATGAAGTCCGTGATGTCTTCACTGAATTTTGCGCAGGGTCCTGGTGGTCTGTAGAGGAGGGTGCCTCTGAGTGTGGTCTTGGGGTCGGTGTGGATCTGGAAGTGAAGGTGTTCGGAGTTGGCGAGGTTGACGTCAGAGCTGGTTGAGATGCGGATTGATTTTTTATGGACGATGGCGATTCCTCCTCCTGTGTGGCCGGTACGGTCCTTGTGAATGATCTTATAGTCTTCAGGGATTGCAATGGTGATGTCTGGGGCGGAGGAAGCGTTCATCCATGTTTCCGTTAGGAAAGCGACGTCCGGAGAGGTGGTGTCTAGTAGATTCCATAGGTCAATGGCGTGCCTGTGGACCGATCGGGTGTTGAGCAGGATGCATTGTAGGTGGTTGGGGTCGGGAATCTGAGGTGTGATCGTAGCGGAGTTGAGGACGGTGCCGATGAATTTGCAGGAGTAGCAGGAGAAAGGTCCATGGGTGTGTCCAGGAGCGGCTTGGACGCAGTTGGGGTAGCGGCCAGGGTTAAGGGCTAGGAGGGTGGTGGCATCGTAGGTAATGCGGGAGGGCTGGGCAGCGCGAGGGGCAGGGGGTCTGGCGCTAGGCGCGGTCCAGGCGCGGACGGGCGTAGACGGGCTTACCTTTGGCGCACCTTTGGCGCACCTTTGGCGCACCTTTGGCGCACCTTTGGCGCACCTTCGGCGCGGATTGGGCGCGGTCGCTGCGCGTGAACGCTGCGCGCGGGAACTCCTGTCATATATGGATAGTGGAGGGGGGAGGGGCGAGGGCGGCTCAGCTGGGAGGCGTGGCGGGCTCAAGGGAACAACAACAACAACAGAATCAAAATGGAGGGGAGGGCAGAGCAGGGCGCCGGGGGATAACACACGAGGTCAATTTCACAATGCGCAGGTAAATATTGGAGCGAGCAAGCAAGCATCCAGTAAAGCAGTGACCAGGCTGTGAAAAACGCTAATGAGTCCTGGCGCTGTTTAAATTAATAAATAAACGCTGAAACGCTATAGAATCCTTGCGCTATGGAGATAGATAAGTAAACAACACTGAAAGGCTATAGTGTTCTGGCGCTGTTTAAATAAATAAATAAATGAGCAACACTTCGTCAAAAGCAGCTTTACAGTACGATACCGCCTTTCAGCAAGCAGACAGGGGAGCGACCACTCGAGGCAGGAGCGAGGAGTGGATCACGTCGCT
Organism: Lissotriton vulgaris; assembly: GCF_964263255.1. NCBI lineage: Eukaryota > Metazoa > Chordata > Amphibia > Caudata > Salamandridae > Lissotriton > Lissotriton vulgaris. The sequence goes on from NC_141699.1 coordinate 701,450,297, forward strand.
GTGGGGTCAGAGGGCGCTCTATATTGGTAGTGGGAGGGCGGCTCAGCTGGGAGGCGTGGCGGGCTCAAGGGAACAACAACAACAACAGAATCAAAATGGAGGGGGGGGCAGAGCAGGGCGCCGGGGGATAACACACGAGGTCAATTTCACAATGCGCAGGTAAATATTGGAGCGAGCAAGCAAGCATCCAGTAAAGCAGTGACCAGGCGGTGAAAAACGCTAATGAGTCCTGGCGCTGTTTAAATTAATAAATAAACGCTGAAACGCTATAGAATCCTTGCGCTATGGAGATAGATAAGTAAACAACACTGAAACGCTATAGTGTTCTGGCGCTATTTAAATAAATAAATAAATGAGCAACACTTCGTCAAAAGCAGCTTTACAGTACGATACCGCCTTTCAGCAAGCAGACAGGGGAGCGAACACTCGAGGCAGGAGCGAGGAGAGTATGTTGTCCTTCTAGTACAAAACGTATGCTAGACTCATGCACACACCCTAGCACTATGACACAAACGTGTTCATGGCTCATGGATCAAAATTCTGCACTGGCTCTAGGAAGAGAGGGCCATATCTCTGTAGATAGTGTGATCTCCTGCTCCCTCACTGTCACGCAACGCAGCACAGCAATTTTGGCAACTGCGCTGCATTGGGTCACAGTTTGATAAATCTGCCCTTTTGTGCAAGTATGAAAACGTATACTCTAACTACCAAGAATATAGATGCAGCACCACTAACTCTCGGAAAGCTTGAAATTGAACAGAAGGTCACTATTCAGCTCAGAGAAATCACAGACTTAGCAGAAAAGACAACAGATCAACCATCATATTATGACACATCAAAGACTCAAAAACCTATAGGAATTCTTTTACAAACTTCTACATTGTGTCAACACAACGCTCTAGCATTGATTGAGAGAGACAAGGACTAGAGGAGAGAGATGGATCTGACAAAAAAATAGGTGAGAGAGAAACTGGTAGGGAGCAGGAGAGTAATAGAAATGGTGATCCAATTTTAGAGGTTCAGAGGAGTGAGGATGCTTCATTCTCAGCACAAAGGGGCATATTTACAAGCCCCTTGTACCACTGGAGCATCACATTTTGTGATGCACTGGCGGTTCAGTGTGGTGCGCTTTAGTTACAAGGACACAGAAAGCCACCCTGCGTGGCTTTTCATTTCCTCGTAAATACAGCCCCTTTTCACACAGCACTTTGCGTGAAAGGGGCATTCAATGGGTGTTGCTGTGGGTGTTTCCACGCACCACCCATGGATTCTGCCGCATTCCCAGACTTACAACATTTCATAAACCTGAGAATGCATCAAAATCCTACGCCTCCCCAAGGGAGGAGTAAGGAGGCACAACGAGGAGAAATACTTTTATTTCTCCTAGTTTTTTCCTCTTTCTATGTGTACTGCCATCTGCAGCACACATAGAAATAGGAAAACACCTCTCCTGATTGATTGTTTTTGTGCAGGAAGGTGTCCCTTCATGCACAGGAACAATCATCCTTGCAACACAGGCACCCTAGCATGATGATGCAAGGGTATCTTCATTGGCGCACGTCATCCAATTGTACGCCAGCGCAGGGGAGAGCTCAGGGATACATCATATTGTTGTAAATATGACACATCCCTCTGCTTCAGAAGTAATGCAGTGCAGCCAAATGGCTTGTAGCACCATGCTGTATTAGTTCCTGGTAAATATGGCTTAAAGTATAGACCAGAGACAATGCTGTCTGGAAATTCTCCATTGATTTTGAGAATATTTACAAGCTACACAAGAACATTCAATATGACAAAATAGTGTTGTTCTTTGAGATACAATCCTGAATCTATTTTGTATGAAGACAGTTGTAAATGGTTTAGTAGAATTTTGGATGGCCACTTGTGGCAATGTAGAAATTTTAACCTAACATTTCTTACAATTCAAGGCATTTCTCTGGGCCCTATACAGTCAGCCCAATCTATTTTGACTATTTAGAAATGTTGCTGCTTGCATATCTTTAACATGTAAAGACTGATAATATTGTCTAATGTCTCTGTCTGAAAAACAAACCAGTCTCCCACTCTTTTATGCAGGTATAATTTAAGGCAAGGCCATTTTTTCACTTTTTAGGACAATCAGGTTTTTTCATTTTTAACAGCATGGTGGCTCATAGGTTCCCATGATGGATTACTATCATAACAGTGCTTTCACCTTTTTGCAAATATACGTAAATGTGCTCATCCTATTGAGTAATGACCTTGCAATGTTTATTGCAATTTCAAAGCCTCTTGTGGCAAAGCCCATTGTCCTCTTCCCCTACTGTTGTATGGCTTGTACCTCCCCGGTAAAACTGCACGTTTGTTGACAATATAAACGTCAGGATTGTGCCAGACTTATTCCATGCACGCCTTCATAATATATTGGACTGTATTCTTGTAAGCTCCCAGTGCGCCATCTGCACCCCTAACCTTACAGGGTAACAGATGTGTGTGCAACCTCAGAACATGAAAACCCTGATCCTCCAAGTAAATTGTGGTAACATATCTAAACTCTTTCGTTTGGTTACTCATGCATACACAATAAAATACACAAGAAATTTTCAGCAAGGCGTTTCAATATTTACTGAAGCATTGTGATTCTTGTATAATTTACGTATGCTGCAATAAACAGTAGAATGAAACAGAATAGACTAATTAGCATTATAAGAATATTGAAAACAATGAACAATTCCACCGTTCTGCTATAAAAGTGAATATATGCGGGCATAGTGTCCTCCTACTTAGCACTTCCAGGGGAGGGTGATCTGTCAAATCCCTGTCAGTTGGTCTAATTAACCATTACCTGTGGGTAAGTGTCGTCAGGGTTTCCGTCTTGGTAGTAAGCTGGACATTCTCTTCACAGGGTAAACAGTAATCAGCTGGGCTGGGATTCCATTGTGCAGTAACCTCGCAGTGTCAGTGAAATGCTTCTCTCCCTTAAACAAGGAAGCAATGCTGTATATATAATACCACACCCATGTTAAAATGCCGAAGCCCCAGTTAGGCCTTTATTGTGGATCCTATTATGATAGCTTTGTCGTCTACAGGACAACAATATGCAACATTTGCATAAGTGAACTTTATCCCTTGTACTGAATGTTTAAGGTGCTGTGACAGCGTGCCTACGAAGTGGAAATGTAAGCAATGCAGTTTCAGAGAATATTATCCAGCACAGATATGCAAGCAAATGTATGTCAGAAGTCACTGTGTAAGAAAGAAGGCAAGTTAAGCAGCATGAGCATGTGCAATCATGGTATTTCTAACCAGACAATCCTAACCATGTGACACCACAATCCTAATACCAATGTGCTACTCAGATACATCAATGCCTGCTTTCTTATTCACATCTGGATTTCCCTTTATAACAAAAAATTCTTCAACCAAACTCACATTGATCGAGGAATCCAAAAGCCACAACATAAATAGTTGTGCACTTCCATGAACCTCATCTGAATGGTCAATAAAACATTCAATAGTGTAGAGATATATTAGCTTTTTCTGTCGTGCAGTACACTGTAACATCTGTTTACCAGAAGAACACTCTTATTCAATGTTCAAAAATCATTATCATGCATGGATAAAATACAGTAGTAACCCTGACCAATAATCACAAAACCCTTAACATGGTCTCCATCATACATAGGTCTCTGTGAAAACTCATGTACTCCAATAGCAGGTTCATCAAAAAGAATGTGGCCTTCCAAAACCAAGACAGTCAAGCATTTGCCCATTAACCAAACTGAAACGATCCCACCCAAAATAGAGAGGATGCCATGTACGCCTCTCCAGATGTCAAGGAATGTGTTTCGTGCTACTTGACTATAGCACAGTCTTTGACTCAGCAGACCTTGAAAATCTGCTGCAGTGTCTCTTAGGATGACGAGGTGAAATTGAGCACCCTCTTACAATGTCCAAGTCTTTTTATATAACTGATCACAGCACTTCTAGGTAGGTAATTTCCTGTCCAGTTCTAGATGGTTCTCAAACAGCACTCATCATATGCCACTTATATCAATGGTATTTTCAATATTTTGCAATATCCCACCATAAAAATCAGCACAATTACTTGTTCCTTTACTTCTGTGCTGATGCCACATTCTTTACCAAGTTTTCAAAAATTAACAAAACCAAAAATAAGATAATTTTAGGTGCCAACAGACCTTATTGATGTATTGGTTATTATATATTGAAGAAGAGCAAAAACAAATATGCTACAAATACAATGAATGCTCTCTACTTTATTATGGATGACTTTGATCTTGGTGAAAACAAACAGCTTCTAAATAACATAACTATTGTTACTTGGCTCCATAAACACTGTCAATCTATGACATAGCTCTGACTCCTATAATCGTCCTATGACAATCAATCACCCCCAGTACCACGTTTGAAGACCAAGTCGCCATTCTCGACTAGGAAAGCTTGAAATTTGTCAATTAATATTATATGGCAGATTCTGCAAATTAATAATTAACTGGGTAGTACTGTGGATGCAGAATTACATAATGTTAGTGCTACTGCATCTAACTGGGTTTAAATGCCTAAAGACAAATCAATTGAAATGCTGAGAGGTCAACATCTAACAATAGTCGGCCAAACACATGCAATGTGGCATAAATGCATCTCATGGAAAAATGCAGCTGTACGAAATTGCGTGGGACATGGGGGGATTGTTGTTATCTAAAAGCTTAAGAAAGACATAGTTAGACAAATACCAGTCAGGAGCGTGCTGTCATATAAAGATATTGTTGGACATATTTTTTCAGGCGAAGTTATTTATTTATATACTAGAAGCTGTAGTAGTAAATCTTTATTCGTTTAAATTAAAAACCATAACAGTACATCAAAAGTACATTCTTTAAAAACAATGACAGCCATAAGAACAAAAACAACCTTAAAATGCATCATAAAACTCACATCATACATCTTGTTGCATAAGAACAATTAATACTCATCAAAGTACTTATGAAGTGTTCAAGCTTGTCAAAAAGAAAAACAGAGAACATTTATAAAGTGTCCTGCATTGGTACCACTCAGTTAGAATAAATATATATACTTCTAGAAATTATCTACCATTCAACCTGCATAAGTAGCATTGTAATTCTATAAAGTGCAAGTGCTTAAATAATACAATTCTGTATCTAATTACATACTAAAGATACTAATTTCATTATGTACAAAGGGACAATTAGTGTTAGAAATGATGTCTTCAAGTGCCATGTTATGACCCTGATACAGGTGAACTATTTTTAATTCTCTCCCGCCAGGTGTACAACAAAAATCATGATACAACAAACACTAACCAAGATGTAGTATCACACTTTAAGAGTCTGACAGCCTCGTTTAAGTGCCTCGGGGATAGAATACGACAAATCGGAACAACCAAATTCCCCTGGTGGCTATGTATTTGATACAAAAACCCAGAAATTGGTCTAAAGATTCAGGTTTACCTGGACAAAAGAGAACATTTGGGGAATTTATTTTATTTATTTATTTATTTGCAAACTTGTACCGCGCTAGGAATCGACTCCCTGAGGAGTATCTCCGCGCCTTTGGCATCATCTGAGAGCAAAAGGGGCCCAGTCATTTATCCTAACTCCCTAGCCAATTAGCTTAGTAGTGGAAGAGGAAAGTTTTTAATTTTTTCCTAAAGGGGAGATGTTCTTTGCATAGTCTGATTTCAAAAGGGAGATCATTCCATAGCTTCGGGCCGGCCACTGATAGAGCCCTTCCCCCTTGTCTTGTCTTCTTGAACCTGGGGACACATAACAGTTCTTGATCTCCTGATCTCAGAGATCTGGAGGGAACGTATGGATTGAATTTTTTTGTCAAGTAATCTGGCCCTTTACCTGTAAGGCACTTGTAAATAATGCAGCAAGTTTTGAACATCACCCTCTGTTTCACTGAGAGCCAGTGAAGTTTGACTAATAGGGGTTTGGAAGGGGTACGAGCCGGGACGTTGAGAACAAGGCGTGCAGCAGTGTTTTGCACGACCTGTAGTCTTGCGATAATCCCCTCATTGGCGGCTAGCAGTAGACCATTACAATAGTCCAGCCTACTCAGCACGAGCGACTGTACTAGTGTTCTTCTGGTGGTATCAGGTAACAGGGGGAATACCTTCCGAAGAAGGCCAATAACATGGAAGCAGGAGCCGACCACTTGATTAGCGTGTTGTTTGAAGGCGAGCTCCTGATCCAGTTTTACTCCTAGATCTTTCACAGCCAATTTGGGCTCAGGGACTGGGCCTAGATCTTGAGGCCACCAGTCAGGAGTCCACAGGCGTTTGGCTTCCCCAAAGAGCATCACCTCAGTCTTGGAGACGTTACACTGCAGGAAGTTTGCTGCCATCCAGTGGGCCACTTCTTTCATGCCAACCCATCTGCTCCAGGTCTCATTCAGTGGAAGAATGCTGAATCTGAACTTTGAGTATAGCGATCTTGCTCCGGTGGTTCTATACAATTAGGAAAGGCTTCACCGATCTTTCAATCTTTGAAGTCCAGAAATCTACTTGTTAGCTCACCACATGGGAGCGACCTAACCACTGGTTGGTAATATAGTCCCAGTACCTATTCTTTTAACTGATAAAGGAACTTTTCGACCTAGCTGCAGGGTTAGTCCCTAGTTCTGGCATTCCCAGACAGTATAACAATTTCTTGACACGTTTAAACCAGGGTATTAGCCCTTTTGGGTCTGAGGCAAGGATCGCAGCAGCTGATTCTCGTAGTGAAAGAGGATGCTCATTGGTCCATAATCTAACTCAGAAAGCCAGAGACCTAAATGCAGCCACATGAGATACATTTTTCAGACCAAGATCAAAGCCAATAGGTGTTAAGGGGGCGTTGCGAGGCAGAGCAAGAACAGTTCTCTTAAAATTGTTCTCAATTATTTCAGTGCCACCTATGTTATGTGCACCCCATAATTTAGCGTCATACAAGGCGACCATAATACCTTTTGCCCTGTATATTTCAATTACCGGTAGTATGGGTCTATGGTCGAATTCTTCAGCCTTTCAGCAATTGAGCACCACACATGCTATTTAGTGAGCACACTATTTAGTGAGTGGTGCTAAACTGAACATGCATGTTACCTACCAATCAAAGATACCTAAATAAAAAGTAAAAAGAGATTTTCAAACCATTATGACATTTCAACTGGTCACATTCAAGATGAAGATGAATAGTCAAATTGTTCCAGACCTGATCTGTGACTACTGAAAAAGCCTTACCCCCTAGGCGAGATTTGCAAACTTTAGGAATAGTAAGCATACCAGCCAATGTTGAGTAAGCAGCCTAGAAGGACAATATCTTTCAAACATATCTGACATATAAAAACTATGATTTGTTGTAAAAGGAGCTTTAAGTGCCATTCGGAGTGATTTATATTGACATTTCATTGTAATTGGCAGCCAGTGAAGCTTTTTAATAAGGGGAGAGAAAATATTATCAAATTTTCTAATCCCCAAAAAAAACCTGACTGCCGCATTTTGTATGAGCTGCAGTATTTGTGTTAGATACTCAGGTAGTCCAAAAGATCGGGCATTGCAATAATCCAATCTGCTAAATGCCAGTGTTTGCATCAGCAACTGCCTAGAGTCAAGGGGGATAAACTGAATAATCTTCTTAAGATGCCTCAGATGTAAGAAACAAATGGACATCAATTTATTGATTTGTACCACAAAGAATGTCTGCTATCAAATAGCACGTCTACGTTTCAAGCGGAGGAGGTGGGTGCTGGGCATTCGCCCAAGGAATTTGGCCAGTAATCCAAGAAGAAACGTGGCATACAGAAAAAGAAGACTTTTATACATTAGAGGACAATAGGTCTGTACTTCCTGCAATCAAATCGTCTTCAAGTCTCAATGCATGAATCGTTTGTTTTTTTCAGAAATGAAAATACCAATGATTCACTTTCAGATCCAAATATATATTTTTTTCTTTATTTATGTCGACACAATGAAGACTATTAACAATCTTATTTTTTTGCATTGGAAGTAGTGCTCCAGTGTTTTAATGCCCCATGGCTCCATGTTTACATTGTTCTGCAATAGCAACGAACATAACTTCAAACTCTTCTGAATTAAATAATTGTCTATTTGTTTAAAATATTTTGTCGGGAAAACAAGACATCACAGGGCCTGATTAATAAAGCAACATTTTTGTGAACAGTTCTCCGCACGCATAGACATCCACATATGCATAGGTCTCTTAGATATTATTCAGCACTTTCTAGTACTCTTGACCTAGTAGTAGTATTTACATTTCTACTCTTCTTAGATGAGGAGGTGGAACCTCCTACAATTGAAATTATGGCCAGGTAGTAAATGTACAGTGGGTTTTATAGTAACCACCGCCGGGACAGAGAACTCCAAATGGACGGTCACCACCATACACACATAAATGCAGCCTACACTCTACGCTTCACATTCATCCACTTTGATTGCCTAACAGGAAACCAACCAGCATCTACAGATTAAATGATGCAGCCCACTGATCTCAAGAGGACGAGGGAATCCGCTGAGAAGGAGACAGACATTTTACTAACCTTTATTATTGATCATTATATGAAACAACATGGCCTGTCACCATACATCCTCAGTGGAGTAGGCAAAGTGACCATATGTCAGTCATTGACAAACGATGTCAATGCATTGAGGGTGGTATACAAAATGAGATGGATTGTCTGCTTGAATTAATCTTATCCACTAGTAATTACTCAGGCCGCATCCCAGTCCATCGTTATTTTGCACACCATGCCACCTCAGTTTGAACGCAGCCATGTGCGAATCAGTCTTAACCCAGCTCCAATATGAACCAACCAGCCCAAACTGCCAGGCCAGGTCCTCCCTATACAACCTGAGACCAGAGTTGCTCATATTTGCAGTCATCAGCAGGGTATAGTTTAGTTCCAGTGGCACAGTGTGCCAGGTATCCAAGGTTGGGCATACCCATCCTACTTACGGCAGGCACTGTGGGAGACTAACAAAAAGTGGATGAAAGAAAGCAGGTAAAGGAAAATATCTCCTGGATAGAGGTGGCAAATGCTATTCCTGAAGGTGGACCTAGATCCCATCTCCGTCTTACCTGCCATGAGGCACATGTTCTCACCACCACATGTCCTGACCTGCTATATGGCCTGCCTCTACCAGGGAAACCAAACATAAGTCCAGGTAACAACTCAACACCTCTCTCTCACAACTTGTTCTTGTATCACCCTTTATGCCCCGCTGTCCTTACCTCTCCCCTTCACAGCATGCCTGTATATGTAACAGCACATAACATACTATATTAAACATTACTTAGACTACACCTAACAAACCTATTGAGTAATGCACATGGTAGTTGATCCGTTCTCTCCTCTTTATCCCCCTAAAATATTTATTCATCACAATGTGAGCCAAGACTACAAAGATATGCATCAACAAAGTGAACCTAATATTTTTTGTGTGTGACTTTATTTCTTCTGCAGGCAGAATGTGTTTACCAGTGGTTGTTGATGTCATGAGTTTTACCTGTTAATGGGTGAGGCGGAGTGCTGACCAATCACTCCATACCAACTTTCAGGTAGCAGCTGTGTTGCATGTGTTTGGAACCATGTTGGAATGTGTCATTTATAATACTTGTATTTTAAATAATGTTGTTTACATTTTTTAAAATGATATTAAAGTACTGTACAAAACGTATAAAATGTTTTTTTACATGCACAAATATTTTTCAGTTTATTTTCCTATTTTTCTTGTTGTGTTGTTAGCGTTATTCCTTACCTCCACTGAATTCCAGGAGAGTGGAATAAATGTGTACCTGATTTGTCAGTAACACTACTAAAGGAGGTTTAGGTGTAACTTCTTTAAATAATTGTCTTACCCTGTTGTGGGTGAGTTTTAATATTGTCATGCCCCTCCCTAAACCCCTCCCTACATTCCCCGGAACCCCACCAATTTAGTAAAAAATATTCTCCCATTTTTTCAGTCACCTCCTCTTGTTCCTTCGACATTTACTACAAAAAAGTATGTGTGTGGAAATGTCCTTATTCACGTGTGAGAAGAGCATAGGGCGCTTGAGAAATAAACAAGCTTAATAATTTCAAAATATTTCCTTCCATAATATATACATGTTACATTGCAACAATGCAATTTTGCAACAGTATTTGTGGATTACATATGTGAGGAATCACGCAGCATTTGTGGTGTGCTCTACACAACCAAGTAAATTCCTGTAAACACCTGTACAGATCACCAGTAGAGCATGTGCTTTGTGCTCCATATTTCCCCACGTGTCACCTTTTCCTGCCCCAAGCTGGTCCCTGCTTCTGTGCTGACTTTTTGGGGGCTTCTGCCATCATCTGCGCGGGAACGCAGCGGGCGCACACAGTGGGCGTGCCGGCGATGCACCAAAGGCAAGCCCTTCTGTGACAGGCCTCACCCAACTGTGCCCTGGGCCCAGGTATTATGCCCAAACTCGTTCATACTCATCCTTAGAACTTAGAAAGCTTCACTCCACCTCATTACCATTAAACCCACATATCAGCATGAATTTGATGAATCACTCAATCTGGCTCCCATGGAATTCCTTTCCGGAGGTTAACAAGCCCTTACATCTCAATGTAGCTTACCAACAAAAACATAAGTGCTCGAAGCTTTCAATTCATTATCTGAACATGTGATCCCTGGTTAAACACCACCTCGATATTCTTACCCTTTTGGATTTTGAAAAAACTGATATTCTCTTACGGAGACATGGCTTACCCTTGACTCCTCACCTGATATACTGGCGGCGTTACCAAATGAGTACTATATCCTTCACACTAACCGCCCTCATGGTAAAACAGGGGGGGGGGGGGAGGAGTTGCGGACATCATACGCCAAAAGTTTAAATTTAACGCCCTTACTCCTCTCTGACTCCCTGCAGTCGATAATACTGTAATTAAATTGGAATCAGATTTTGCTCTGTTAGTTTGTATTCTTCTTTACAAACCACCACACCATATGCCCTCATTTCCTCACTAATTGGGTGAAAAAGTCGTCAATCTGGCAATTGATCATGCGAGAATCCTACTGATAGGCGATTTCAATTACTGGGCAAACAATACTCACAGAGGGCGGCAATCTGCTGAGCTGACTGAATTACTAAATAATTTGAACTTCACTCAACAAGTATCATCATCTTGTCATGTTAAGGGACATACTTTGGACCAAATTTGGTCCATTAACTTGGTAGTATCTGACCTATCTATAGCACCTTGTATCTGGTCAGATCATTATTTGATAAAAATCACCTAAGAGATCCCCATCAGGAACAAACCAAAAAACAAAAAGGGGGGGGTTTGGGTATGTAAATGGAACTCCATTGATATGAATGACTTCAGTAGCACTCTAGCTAACACAATACTCAAGTATACTCCTGATGTCAATAGCCAAGAGGAAAATATTTTCACTTGGCTACTGGAGGCTAGTAACAAACATGCACCATTGAAAAAATCAAGAATGACTCGCCGTTTCGAGGCTCAGATGTGGTTCTCTCCTGAATTAAAAGTTCAAAAACTTACACTCTGTCAACTGGAGCGGAAGTGGAGGTTGAGCTACTCATCAAAAGATAAAGCAACCTACCAAATGGCCATGAGTGAATATAAAAAATGCCAAATCTGCTCACTTCCCATTTAGAATTCTCACTTCCACCAATCAATCTAAAGAAATATTTAACATCCTAGAGGAACTGTCTAACCCAGACAGAGTATTAAGCAAGTCCACTCCTTCACAAGTTCTATGTGACAAATTGAACAACTTTTTTATTGAGAAAATCTCCCTTATCAAGGCTAGCATTCCTACTTATATAGCCCAGGAAGCTTCCCTCTCCGTATATAAAAACTCAGTTACCTTGGACACCTTTTATCATATTGATGCTAAGATCTTTTGTAGCTTTCTGCTTGAAGTCAGTTCTGGCTCTCCGACGGACCATTGCCTCCACATGTCTTAAAGGAGGTTTTCACTGCCCTACAAGGCCCTGCCCTTGCCCTGCTAAATGATTTTTTAATCTCAGGGCTGTGTACCTAAATCTTTCAAAGAAGCTACTGTGATCTCTCTCTTGAAGAAACCGGGAGCTGACCCCCTGACACTGTCCAACTATTGACCTATTTTCTTGCTTCCATATCTGGCTAAGATGCTGGATGCCCTTGTGGCAAAGTGTCTATCCAGTTTTCTGGAACAAACTAACTTTCTTGATCCACACCAAGCGGGTTTTCATCTCGCCCATTCCACGGAGACAGTCATTACTGCAGTAATGGACACCCTTCGGGAGAAAACTGATAAAAGTACTCCTCAGGCCCTGGTGCTGCTAGACGTATCTGCAGCTTTTGAGATGGGCAACCATGGTATTCTGGAGGACCGTGTCAAGGAAGCAGGCATCCAGGGGCCAGCTTTAAGCTGGATCGGCTTCTTTTTGGAGGATCACTCCCAGGCTGTTCGCCTGGCTCAGTTTATGGCACACAAGCAAAGTACCATTTGCGGGGTGCCACAAGGATCTTCGCGATCTCCACTTCTATTTAACCTATATCTTCTCCCATTGATCAGGTCATTAAAGGAAAGAAAAACGGTTATCTTCAACTATGCTGATGATCTGCAGCTACTCTTCACCGTCGATAATTCACCCCTTTCAGTCTTGGACTTTCAGTCAACCATGCGGTTAATCAATCACTGGGTGGACAGAAATCATTTAAAACTAAACTCAAGAAACACTGAATTATTCTTGACAGGTGGCAGCCAGAAATTCTGGGGCTCCCACTACTGGCCAGGAGAACTGGGATCTTCTCCCACCCCCTTCTCATCTGCTAAGAGCCTTGGAGTTATAATATCCAATGACCAGTCGTTAAAAAGGCATGTGTGATCTGATATATCTTCGTGTGCCTACCAGCTGCGTAAAATCAAAAAGATAAGTAGATTGCTAACCCAAGCTGCGCTGGTACAGGTGGTAAGGGCCATGGTTTTATCGCGTCTCGACTATTCTAATGTAATCTACCTTGGAATACCAGCTGGTCTTATGAAACGGTTGCAGATAGTCCAAAATCAGCCAGCTAGACTGATCTACCAGCAACATAGGTGGCACCATGTTTCCCCACTTCTGAGGGAATTGCACTGGCTCCCCATGCCTCAACGCTGTGCTTTTAAGATTGGTTGCTTGGTAATCAAGTCTTTGCATGGTCAGGGTCCTGGATTCATAGATAGCCTCATTTCAAGATACACCCCCTAATGACACCTTCGCTCGGCTCACCTTCAGCTACTATCAATCCCCACCTTCAAGTTAAAGCGACAAGGAGGAGCCAGGTTTGCGATCCTGGCCCCTAAGCTTTGGAATTCGATCCCTCTGGATATCAAGTCCACTACTGATCTATTGAAATTCAAAAAACTGCTTAAAACTTTGTTGCACACTCAGGCTTACAATTGAATTATCCAACTCTTTGGCATTTCCTAGATTCAGCACCAAGAAACCAATCTGGTGAACGAGCGCTTTATAAAACATTACTAACATAACATAACATAACATAACATAACATAACATAACATGACATAACATCTGCAGAAAACTCACCAGCTCTCTATAGTTCATAAAAGAAGGACTCCTTTCAGACCACGCCTTCACTTCTTGCTTGAGATCTCGAGTGCCCCCGAGATCTGGTGGTCATCTCTGGGCACGATCTATAAAGATCACGCCCAGTCTCTCAATTATGCTTGGCTTACAGCCTATGCTGACAGAACATGTCCTACCCTGCTCCAGCTCCTGCACCTGCATTCTAAACTCATTACCTGTTTCCTGGCAGCTCTTCTGTTCCGGTTCCGGACTCCTGGGTAAGAGTCCTCCTTGACGTCTGCATCCTTGCATTGCCTCACCTACACAAAAATATTTACAACAAGGGGTGGTGAGGGACAGAGTCTCTGAATTAAGCAGAAAGCTCTCACCCAGTCAAGAGATCAGGGCTAGATCCAACACCGTTTTTTAGCTCACTGCACCATCCCAGTTTCAGAACCTGGCTGTATGCAAATTAGTCTGTTCCTGTCCCAGTGCATGATGGGAACAGGGCAAACCAAACTACAAAAGCCAATTCTTACACTGGGAAGGAAACAAGCTCCCGGGGACCGGTTTCTGGCATTACAGCCGTCTTCGGCCCGGTTTGCTTGAATCCTGATGGTGCAATGAGCAAGGGTCTCACATCTGAGAATACCCTTCCACGCTTAGGGTGGACAAAAATATTTACAACAAGGGGTGGTGAGGGACAGAGTCTCTGAATTAAGCAGAAAGCTCTCACCCAGTCAAGAGATCAGGGCTAGATCCAACACCGTTTTTTAGCTCACTGCACCATCCCAGTTTCAGAACCTGGCTGTATGCAAATTAGTCTGTTCCTGTCCCAGTGCATGATGGGAACAGGGCAAACCAAACTACAAAAGCCAATTCTTACACTGGGAAGGAAACAAGCTCCCGGGGACCGGTTTCTGGCATTACAGCCGTCTTCGGCCCGGTTTGCTTGAATCCTGATGGTGCAATGAGCAAGGGTCTCACATCTGAGAATACCCTTCCACGCTTAGGGTGGACAAAAATATTTACAACAAGGGGTGGTGAGGGACAGAGTCTCTGAATTAAGCAGAAAGCTCTCACCCAGTCAAGAGATCAGGGCTAGATCCAACACCGTTTTTTAGCTCACTGCACCATCCCAGTTTCAGAACCTGGCTGTATGCAAATTAGTCTGTTCCTGTCCCAGTGCATGATGGGAACAGGGCAAACCAAACTACAAAAGCCAATTCTTACACTGGGAAGGAAACAAGCTCCCGGGGACCGGTTTCTGGCATTACAGCCGTCTTCGGCCCGGTTTGCTTGAATCCTGATGGTGCAATGAGCAAGGGTCTCACATCTGAGAATACCCTTCCACGCTTAGGGTGGACAAAAATATTTACAACAAGGGGTGGTGAGGGACAGAGTCTCTGAATTAAGCAGAAAGCTCTCACCCAGTCAAGAGATCAGGGCTAGATCCAACACCGTTTTTTAGCTCACTGCACCATCCCAGTTTCAGAACCTGGCTGTATGCAAATTAGTCTGTTCCTGTCCCAGTGCATGTTGGGAACAGGGCAAACCAAACTACAAAAGCCAATTCTTACACTGGGAAGGAAACAAGCTCCCGGGGACCGGTTTCTGGCATTACAGCCGTCTTCGGCCCGGTTTGCTTGAATCCTGATGGTGCAATGAGCAAGGGTCTCACATCTGAGAATACCCTTCCACGCTTAGGGTGGACAAAAATATTTACAACAAGGGGTGGTGAGGGACAGAGTCTCTGAATTAAGCAGAAAGCTCTCACCCAGTCAAGAGATCAGGGCTAGATCCAACACCGTTTTTTAGCTCACTGCACCATCCCAGTTTCAGAACCTGGCTGTATGCAAATTAGTCTGTTCCTCTCCCAGTGCATGATGGGAATAGGGCAAACCAAACTAAAAAAGCCAATTCTTACACTGGGAAGGAAACAAGCTCCCGGGGACCGGTTTCTGGCATTACAGCCGTCTTCGGCCCGGTTTGCTTGAATCCTGATGGTGCAATGAGCAAGGGTCTCACATCTGAGAATACCCTTCCACGCTTAGGGTGGACAAAAATATTTACAACAAGGGGTGGTGAGGGACAGAGTCTCTGAATTAAGCAGAAAGCTCTCACCCAGTCAAAAGATCAGGGCTAGATCCAACACCGTTTTTTAGCTCACTGCACCATCCCAGTTTCAGAACCTGGCTGTATGCAAATTAGTCTGTTCCTGTCCCAGTGCATGATGGGAACAGGGCAAACCAAACTACAAAAGCCAATTCTTACACTGGGAAGGAAACAAGCTCCCGGGGACCGGTTTCTGGCATTACAGCCGTCTTCGGCCCGGTTTGCTTGAATCCTGATGGTGCAATGAGCAAGGGTCTCACATCTGAGAATACCCTTCCACGCTTAGGGTGGACAAAAATATTTACAACAAGGGGTGGTGAGGGACAGAGTCTCTGAATTAAGCAGAAAGCTCTCACCCAGTCAAGAGATCAGGGCTAGATCCAACACCGTTTTTTAGCTCACTGCACCATCCCAGTTTCAGAACCTGGCTGTATGCAAATTAGTCTGTTCCTGTCCCAGTGCATGATGGGAACAGGGCAAACCAAACTACAAAAGCCAATTCTTACACTGGGAAGGAAACAAGCTCCCGGGGACCGGTTTCTGGCATTACAGCCGTCTTCGGCCCGGTTTGCTTGAATCCTGATGGTGCAATGAGCAAGGGTCTCACATCTGAGAATACCCTTCCACGCTAAGGGTGGACAAAAATATTTACAACAAGGGGTGGTGAGGGACAGAGTCTCTGAATTAAGCAGAAAGCTCTCACCCAGTCAAGAGATCAGGGCTAGATCCAACACCGTTTTTTAGCTCACTGCACCATCCCAGTTTCAGAACCTGGCTGTATGCAAATTAGTCTGTTCCTGTCCCAGTGCATGATGGGAACAGGGCAAACCAAACTACAAAAGCCAATTCTTACACTGGGAAGGAAACAAGCTCCCGGGGACCGGTTTCTGGCATTACAGCCGTCTTCGGCCCGGTTTGCTTGAATCCTGATGGTGCAATGAGCAAGGGTCTCACATCTGAGAATACCCTTCCACGCTTAGGGTGGACAAAAATATTTACAACAAGGGGTGGTGAGGGACAGATTCTCTGAATTAAGCAGAAAGCTCTCACCCAGTCAAGAGATCAGGGCTAGATCCAACACCGTTTTTTAGCTCACTGCACCATCCCAGTTTCAGAACCTGGCTGTATGCAAATTAGTCTGTTCCTGTCCCAGTGCATGATGGGAACAGGGCAAACCAAACTACCTTACAGCCCCACAAACATTGCTTTTGGAGGACTTATCCGTTCCTCATCGACCCCTCATCAGCTTACAATATTCTCAGCATATTGAAAAGTAAAGCTTACCCTTTACCTGATTCCCCATTGATGTGGATGCAACATATACTTCTCTCCACTACCCTGATTCCACAATATATATTTCCATTATCAGTTGGGGACCCTCGACCTACTTCTTATAGGTGACTTTCACCTCGTTATCCTAGACCCCGACCGGGTTGGAATTATCACCGGTATAGGGAGTACACATACCGTCTATTACGACTTGGCCCTGAAGAGTCAGAGTTCACTGTTTCTCTGACGAAACACGTGTCGGCTGGCTGGTCTTTGTGCCAACAAGTATTAAAGGAAACAAGAAAACTCACAGTGACCATTGTATTTATGTGTAGGATATAAACATACTCTGTTTTTAATTTTATGTGTGCACAGGTCTGTTGTAAATGTTATATGTGTTTGGGGTTCCAAATACTAACTAAGGGGTTAGAAGGGTCGCCCCTTTCCTGTTAGCACCATAGTAATTAGTTCTATGTCCATTTGACCTCCGTGTACCTTGCAGAGCGCCATTGGTTCCTTTATACTAAAACCCTTTCTCCGAGCATCACAAATAAGAAGACTTTGTGAACACATATCATTGTGTTCAGCATCACAAAACGTCAACAGCTACACAAAACAAGTAACAAGTTCAGTGCACTGCATTGAAGGACAGTCAAAGTACATTGCACATTTTCAAGATGTAATTTCAATTCCTTTTTAAACTATTTCAAATCTCTTTTGATTTGAAGAACTCATGCACAAAGGGTGTCCAAGCTTTCTCAAAGAATCCTTGAGGTAGCACCAAGGTTGCTTTCTTGTAAAGGTAACAAATCTAAACCCACTCATGTGAAGGAAAGTTTTATCTAATTGGTTTCTTAGACATGTTTGGGTTAGTGCAAACTATTTAATGTTTATTAATGTTTAGTGATTTTGAGTAAATGTTGTTTATACACTTTCTATTGAAATGTAATCTCAGATTCTCTGTTCTTGAGCTTATGTAATCCAGTGCAATAGCAAGCCCAAAAGAAAGCAGACTGAGAGCTGATAGTCACACTGACCCAGGAGATTACGTGGACGAACCAACCTCAAACACTTCAGAGGTCCTGAGCCGGAAATCTCTCTCTCTTTCCCAACCGCCTTTACTCTGGAAGGTCTATGACCAACACTTGCTTGGTTTTACCAGTTTGAAGGGTCAATCAACGGGGGAACTGGGTGGACAATCTTCGCTCCTACAGAACCTGGACATTCAAGGGAGTAGACCTTGACAACTTATTTGTACGAAATTGAACTATTAGTTGATGAGACAGGAAGCCCCGCTCAAGTAATAAACACAATCCTTGTCAGGGTAAAACACAAAAAGTCAGTAAATAATCCTGTGCTTAACCCACTGGTAGCTTGGTTTAGAGGCAATGTGTAAAGTAGTTATGCAGAACTCAAACAGTAGTAAAGTGAAAGGACATTACAAAACAAATCTTAAACGAGTTCCAAACGATAGAGTACATTTTACCCAAGAACATGAAACCAAAACAACAAATATCCAATAAGCACAACCAGAGTTATGAATTTTAAAAGTTTAGGTTAAATAGCACCAAAGAGGACAAAGCACCACTCATGGTCATCTGGTTGTGCTGAACTTGATCAAAGTCACAAGTTCAGGCTAACCGCAATGGCACATCAGTCAGATACAGGGACCAACAGTATCCCATTGAAGAGCTTACCTTCTTACACAGCCCAAGTCCAAGCAACAAGGCTCAGCCTGAGCTTTGTACAGGCAATAGCCATGAAGAAATTTTTGTCAGCACGAAGAGCAGGTCGCCGCTGGAGCGTTGAATTGGCAAGAGACGCTGGCAGTCATTGCTCATGCAAAGAGCAGGTCATCATTGGATCTTCCTCTTGGTGGGAAACACACCAATGGTTGCTGATGTAGGGTGCAGGTCACTGTCACGTCTTCATCTTCGGGGGCTATTCCTGGTTGCGAACAGGTCGAAAACTTCTTTATTTTCACCTTGTTCAGTTCTTGCAGATGTGAAGCAGTAGGAGTACACTCTAACACCAGACAATGGTCTAGGACCTGGGAAACACTTCCTGTCTGTTAGGACGCCCTCTAGCAGAGGCCAAACTCAGGGCTCAGGCATGTCCTGATGGTGCTGGTCAACTGGGCAGTTGCACTAAAGGCCTCTAGAACCTTCATGCATCCCTGTAACCATTTTCAAAGTAGTAATTAAAAATCAGACTGTACTATTAAAGGTGGTTTTAATTTACAATTCAAATGAGTGGAAGAAGTATTTTTCTATCTGCTCCAAAACTGAATTTCTCACTTATTAAGTGCTTGTCTATGGGAGAGGTTCCCCGCTGGAAATTTTTATCGTCAAGACATATAAAACCTAAGCACAAAAGTCCTACTTTTTAAATACCATGCACCCTGCCTCAGCAATCTTTAGCACCTACCTTAGGGGCGACTTACATGTATGAAAAAGGATGGTTTAAGCTTTGCAAAATGATTATTTTACTAGGTAGAAATGGCAGTTTAAAACTGCCTTACAAGTTGCAGTGGGAGGCCTGAGATTTGTTTTACAGTGCTTCTTTAGTGGGTGGCACAATGAGTGCTACAACCCACCTACAACATTTTATTTACAGGCCCTGGGTACATGTAGTACCATATGCTAGGGATCTGTAAGTAAATTAAAGGTGCCAATTAAATATATACCAATGTTGCCATGTTTAGTGGAGAGAGCACACAATCACTTTACTAGTGACTAGCTGGGGTAAAGGGCACCCAGCCCTAATGCCAATAAAAACAGGTTTGACAAAAACACAATAGTGAAGGCAAAAGTCTGAGGGCATACTATGACAAAGGTGTCAGGTCTAACAGTATACTGTACTAGTGCTGATACATTTCAGCACAAACATTTTGTCTGACATACGATCAAAAAATGTCATTTTTTCAGACAACATTAAAAGTAAGGCATAGCAGGATTAGTTACATCTAAATAATCTAGAAATGTCACTGTACATTTTCACTCACTAGTACAATCGTTGTAATCTGTCTGAAGATGAATGTGAAAACCAGTGGCATGTTTACATAGGTTGCATCTGTATATGCCAGTTTTGAACCAGTGGGTTCAATTTTAGATTATTTGCTGCAGCCAGCTGGAGGACAAATTGAATTTGTGCAGACCAATCAATTTATACAAAACATTATTTGCAGTGGTCAGCCAGTGCAAATGTTGTTTTTTACATTGCTCAGTCATTGCATCAAAAGGTGCAAAATTGCAGCATTGTAATATTACCTGCCTTTTGTTTACTCTGTGCGATGTGGTCAGAGGTTGTTAAGTTGAGTTTAATATTGCCTAACTTTGTGGTAATCGAGGCCACTCTTACTTTGATAGCAGGCAACGGTGGTCAACAATTTAAACCTGTGCAAATACTTTATCTGTGTGAATGAAACAACTGTTATTAGTTTTCTGAAAGAAGTCTCACTATGTTTTTGTTTAGTAAATATGTTTTCTTAAAACAACACCTCAATAAAGTCTCCTCGGTCTTACTTTGCAGATTGTGTCATGGACAAAAATACAGACACAAGTTAGGCGTGATTTTTCACCTAATCACTGCCTGACCTCAATACAGTATCAAACTTTACCATATAATGTGTTACCCAACACTTAAGTGAGATACAATACCTCATTGTTAGACTTGACATCTTTGGTGTGGTATTTCCGCCAAACTTTATCTTTCACTCCTCCTTTTTGTTGAATTGGGTTTTGTTGGTTTTAGGAGTCTGTGTACTTTACTAGCACTGCTAACCACTGTTAAAGTGCATGTGCTCTCACCTTCAAACATGGTAAAATTGGCCTACACCTCTCTGGCCCATTTAAATTTACATTTAAGTCCCCAGTAAAGTGGTACTACATGTACGCAGCATCCATAAATTAAATTCTACTAGTGGTCCTGCAGCTCTCATTGTGCCACCCACTAAAGTAAAATCAAGTCTCAAGCTTGCCATTGCAGCATGTATTTTGGTTTAAACCTGCCATTTCAATCTGGTGAAATAAAACTTTTACCAGGCCTAAACTGTCCTTTTAAATACTTATATGTCACCCATAAGGTAGGCATTAAAAGGCTCATAGGGAAGGGTGCAGTTTATTTAACCGCATCCGCGCTAGCGGAATTCTGCTCCTGCGCTGAGATATTCAAAAGCGCATGTTACGTGACGAGCTGGGCTCGTCATCAGCGTGCGAGGAGGCTACGCCATGACGAGCCCAGCTCGTCATGAGCATGGAAGGGGTTAAAAGTAGGACATGTGTGTCAAGCTGAACATGTCCTGGCAGTAAAAAAAATCCTAAACTCTTTTTCACTACTGTAAGGCCTATCTCTCCCATTGACTAACACTGGCTTACCTTCTTTCATCTAATAAGTGCTAATTTTGGATTGGGATCAGATAGAAATATGCTGTGTACACTCAAACAAATTGTAATTTAAGATCCTCTTTAATCGTGAAGCTGGGTTTTAAGTCACAATTCTGAAAACTCTACTTTTAGAAAGTTGCCATTTTTCTGACTCAAACATCTGTGCCTTCTGCCAGTGTCCTTGGTTATATGACTGTGAATGGTTCTGCAGATGAGGTTTGTGTATTGCTTCTAGACAGTGGCACAAAAGGGGGCTTACGTGTGGACAGCATAGGTCATCTTGGCAAGATGATGGGGAGGACTGTACCCAGCCCCACTTACACTTCTAAGAGGTTTGCCTCCTGCACGCACAAGGACCCTGACACCAGACCTGCCCTGAATTTTGTCACCCCAAGAAAGATTGGAGCATTAACAGGGGAAGGGGAAGAACTATACAAAGCCAGATGTAAGAGTAGGACAGGGAGTCCCCCAGCACGAAGGCTGGCCCCAGGTATAACTATTGGACCTACAGAGCCACTCTTCAGGACACTGTGGGACCTGTGGAAGTTACAGAAGAAGAACTGCCCTGCAGCTGATGACTGCCCAGCATCTTAAAGAACTGCCTTGCTGTCTGAAAAGGAACTGGACCTGCTTTCCTTAATCCCAGGCTAACCAGAGTAACTCCTAAAGTCTGCTGGCTGACCTCCTGTGTGAGCTACAGGGAAACAACAAGCTTCAGAGGCCTTCCTTCAACTGCACAGCTGATCTGTTGCAACTTGACCTGCCTGGGCCTGCAACTGAACCTGCCTGAGCCCTGTGGCCTCTGCTTGAGTAATCCACAATAGGTGCCTGTCCAGATCCTGGACCCATGGCTGGGATCAGAGTGTCTTCCTCCTCATGAAAAGGTTAAAATCCTGAAGTGTGGAATCATCATGACCAAGAACAGGCCTGTTTGCGCCAAAACTCTACAGCACACGACAAACGCAAATGCGAAGCTCAGGTAAGCCCTGCTCTTCCACAGCAACAGCGTGTGATGACCGCCAACTTGAAGTTACAACAATATCTGTTGTTGGCGCTCGACCCCAACGCTTGTTCATGATGCAACACCACTCTTCATGCTAAAGCGTTGACTGTCCATGACGCCCGACCTGCTCTTTACCCTACACTGAAGACTGTGCGCAACACTCAGCCTTCTCACAACATCCTCCAACGCAAATGGAACTCTGCGCACCAGACAGTGAAGGTAACTTTTCAGAAGAACTAACCTGGTCTCTGTAGCTGACTATTGCGTGTGACCTGGATATGTGACATTCCCCCGGTCTAGTGTGACCAGATGACCTTGAGTGGCGATTCGTGATTTTAGGCACTATATTAAGTAAAAACTATTAAATTGACTATCTCCTGTTCTACTGATTGGATTGTTCTGGTATACTTTTATTTACTAAAATGTGCTCTATCTTTCTAAATTGGTTTGAGATTTTTCTTGTGGTTGCACTTTATTACTGTTTGTGTGCTGCATGAATACTTTACATGTTGCCTCTAAGTTAAGACTGACTGCTTTCTTTGTGCCAAGATAACAGAAATTTAGGCACAGGTTACTTTAGTGACTTCAGTGGTTCACCCTGAAAAGGAATATGGCTATTGCATGTGTGGGACTTCAACCCCCCAACCAATAATCCAGTTTCTTACACCCATGACATTAATTCAAACAAAATCACATCATTCTCTCAATCCTAGCTCTGCAGAATCACTCTCTGTATCACTCTGCTTGTATCCTTGCTAACTCATGCTGCTCCATAACAGCACTCATGTACCATAGCAAACCATCGACCAACAGAAGTTGCCACACCGTCCTATGCCATATGTCACAGTAGCATATGCCTCAAATCACACTACACATTACAATGCCACCCTACCATACTACTCTGCATGTCATCAAACCTTACTACATCATAACACTTGGCAGGTACCTTACACTTCACAACATTGTACAGTAACACACATTCTTCAACACACCTCAGGGCTCAACACCTCAAAGACCTCAAGTCACCACAAGACACAGTACTGCACAATATCTCATCGTAGACTCGACATCGACATTTACTGCATTTACGACATTGACATTTAGGCCAATTTCACTGGCTTCCAATGAATCAAAGGCTCCAGTTTAAAGCACTCACCATTGCCTTTCGGACATATAATCACAAGGGCCATCTCTCCCTTGGTCACCATTTCAAGCCTTTTTTGGGGGGGTAGTTTTATATAGCACAAACTTTACCCAAAGGTATCAGAGCGCTTTACAAGAGCATTAGTTGTGTTACACAAGTACACGTAGGCATGGGCAGATTGAGTGATTTGCCAAGAATCACAGGATGCTGAGCGTCATTGCAGAGACTCATTTCCGGTTCCCCAGATTAGAGATCGACCACCCTAGCCATTAGTCTACATCCTCTCCCCTTAAACCCAGTTGACATTCTCGAGATCCAATAATCTTAAACTTTTTAAACTCCGCTCATACACAAGGCCAGAAGAGGCGGTAGATCCTTAGTCTTCTTGGCAACCAGGTTGTAGAATGTACTTCCTCTTGTTCTCAGAAGCAGCCCATCTGAAAATATTTTTAGAAAAGGTAAAAAAAAACTACACTTTGATTTCTGTATCAACATCACTTAATACCATTTTTTTCTTATGGCTCTTGTAGGTGATCCATTCTGCTAGCGGTGGATACCTCTCTTGAGGTAGCTGAGCCCTTTAAACATTTATTGTATTGTATTGCATATACTACATTTTATGTAAAAGCACACACTGCACCTGCAGTCTTTGGTACTTAAGGGAGCTACTTACTGTATGGATAGAAGGGAGAAGGTTTTTAACTCAGTTGTGGATGGGTGCACTGCCAGTTTATACGCATTCAATTCTATAAGTACTAAATATCCTAGGTGCTATTCGGCGAGTGGACAAACCTAAACCACTCCCTAGAGTAGAAACAACTACTGCTAAATACTTGACAATTTGCCGGAGCACTCTCGTGTGAGTATACAGATTGTTCAGTAACAATTTACAAAAATTATAAAACACCAATTCTGACAGAAGAAACAAGAGATCCAAAGATGAGTGAATCTTGGAGTCTTTAATGGAGATCACAGCCAGCCGACACGTGTTTCGTCGCCTTCGCGACTCATCAGGGCTGAAACACACAAATAAGTATTGTCTAGCATATTCTTAGATCAGATAACTTTACATACAAGACCATAGTATATGGCCTTCATCAACATGCAATATAGCTTCCTCCTGCAGTGAGCATATAGTGCTTGTTGCATTCCTTTAGATTTCTCACACTCGTGCAACCACAACACATCCGTGTCGGAGTTATGGTGGATGCTACCGATTTCTTGATAAAGACGTGAAGTCATGTGATAGTGATTGTGTAGGATACGTGTAGGGACGAGATACCCATAGTGTATCTCTGAGGCAAGCAATGACACATGCTCTATATCTTAGCGAAAGTGTCCTGATCGTGCGCGACTCTTTCATCCTACATGCTAGTTAATTTGTGCAAAATAGTGAGAAACAAGTGTCATTGTGAGAGCATACCTAGAAGGCCGTATCGACGTCAAAAAGGTCTGCATATTTTTGAGAAAGGAAGAAAAACGGAAAAAACTCATCACTAACCCATTTTTAGTGATATTCGGGCAAAATTTCACCAAATGAGACTGTTCGCCACTAATAGTATGTCAGCTTACCGCTTGGCTGGTGATAATTCCAACCCAGCCGGGCCCGGGACCTAGTGAAGCTGCTTCGAGTGCGTTCAGCAGCAGTCTATAACCTTGTTTCTGTGTAAATAATATAGATTGTCTTAACAAGTGCTGTTCCAATTGATAACAAGGTACAACAAGATAGTAATTGTCTGTATACTCTAATGTCACAGGGATATTCTCATTAAAGTTCTATTATCCAGAACAACAAAATTTAATTATATACCTATGGTGAATTCCCTGTTTCTATTTCAGCATAGCTATTTGATCCAATTCATCACCACTCTCTAGCAAGTTGTGCAATACCCAAAATACTGCTATTCACTTACATCAGTATAAATTCAAGACGTATTGTAATGGGCTCGGAGGTGACCCGGTACAATTCTTTGCATGTGGGATTATCTTAATCAGACAAATACTGTTAAGAGAAAGGACAGTTATGTTATATCTTCACATAGTAGCGGCACGTCATTATTACGCAAGTCCTAACTGTCAAAATGATATCCAGGTGTTACCTCTATCTTTTAGAATGCGTGGATATCCGTTTCGGTATCCAAATATCAAGTGCTCGAAGCTGAGGGGAAACGAGTAATAGTCGAATTAGACTCTGTCAGTGTGCAGAGAGTCATAAGCTACAAGTTATATTTCCGCGTTAGAGGAAAAGCGCATGGGTGACTTACCCGTGTTAGACTCCTCCAGCGCGTTCGGCGGGTGCGCCTCCTCCGAGCTCAGTTCCTGTTTGGACACGTGGTTGTGTCCAAACAAGCGTATATGCGTGCTCAGACGTAACGTGTTCTAACAACTAGAACGCGTATGCTACTCTAGTCACCGACCATATTGGATGGTCTCACACGTTATACTATGGCCTCGTATTGGCGAAAAACAAAAATTATCGAAATTTTACACATCGAGTGTGATGATAAATTAGTGTAATGTGAACACGATTTGTTTGTTAATATTTAGGGCGAAAAAAATGCAATGATTAAATCGTAATATCGAGTGGTAAAAAACCGTGCCCATCGAGTATTAAAATTAAGTATGCTTCAATATGAGAGTGGGTGAGATGTCTCGAAGGTGTGGGTATCGAGGCTTGTTAATCCATGCTGAAATATGGCGTGACATTAATTAAGAATGATTGTATGTGGTGAAGTGCACACCGTGAAAGGCAATGACTTCCTAAATTATGTGAAAAGCCCATTCATACTGTGACTGATTAGCATCTAACCTTCTGTACAGTATCATAAGTTGTTGTTGCAGAGGTCTTTTCACAAACATATGTACAGGAGAAAAAATTCCCAGCATTTCGGAAAGATCCGGATATCAACGGATTTACATGCACAGGTCTGCAGTACATTATAATTAATCAAAATTATAAACTTATAAAAGTTATTCAGGCAATGTAGTACAGGTAGTATCTCGTTATTAGTCACCCAAAAAATATTGCATTTCTTGGTCATAATTTAATCCTGACTCCACAGATTTCAAACGCATAATCCAAATTGCTTCAGTGCGTCTCAATTTCAATTCCCGATTTCCACCTCTTATTGCCAGTGGTATGGTTTCAATTCCAAAAAATTGCACATTTTTGTTTACTTGATCTTTTTGGCAAGAGGCTACATGCAAAGCCACTGGATATTTAGGATCGCAGTTTACAATCGCTCTTATGTGTTCCATCATTCTTTCTTTCAATGGTCTTATCGTGCTTCCTACGTAAAATTTGCCACATTCACACTCAATAATGTAAATGACAAATTTGGTTGTGCAGTTGATGTTGCTCTTGATGGTGTAACAAATGGCATCTGGGCCTGTGAAATTTGTTGTGCCATGTTTGGCCCATTTGCACATGCTGCAAAACCCGCACTTGTGAAAACCCAAACCTCGTTGTGTCAGCCAGTCAGTACTCCTAGTGTCTCGGGGTACTGTAGGACTCAATTTATTCCGTAAAGTGTTACCTCTTCTAAACGAGATTTGTGGTCGCTCTGTAATGTATTCGGTCAGTGCTTTTTCGGATTTCAATAAGTTCCAATGTTTTGTTAAACTTTTTCTTAAGTCTAAATGGAGTGAATTGAAATCCGTGACCATTCTTATGCATTCTTTATTATCAGAAGTGAGCTTGTGTCTAGTGGTTAGGGTGTCTGTTCTCCTAACTCTTTTGATTCTTTTTTCAGCTTTTTTGATGGTATTATTAGCATAACCTCTTGTTTGAAATCTTTCTTTCATGCTGTCAATACATCTCCCGAATTCACAGTCCTCACTACAGTTTCTTCTCGCCCGAATAAATTCGCCATATGGTATGGCGTTAATCTGGTGTGAGGGGTGTGAGCTCGAAGCGTGTAATAGTGCATTACATGCTGTTGACTTTCTGAACAGTCTACTGTGCAGACAGCTAGACGAAATATAGAACTCAATGTCCAAGAATTCTATATTTGTTTTACTCCACTTCATAGTGAAGTTGATCTTCCACGTATTGTCATTAAGATATTTGAAGAATTTTTGTAGTTGCTCCTCTGAGCCTGACCACATGAGGATGCAGTCATCAATATATCGACCCCAAAAAATTATGGAGTCGATATATTGAGCACCCTTCGTTCCCCAAATTAGGTCTGTTTCCAGTGCTCCCATGAATAGGTTCGCAAACGAGGGTGATATCTTGGAGCCCATGGCTGCACCTTGTTTTTGTCGGTACCAATTCTTATCACACATGAAATAGTTATTCTTAAGGACCAATTCTATCATTGCTGATAGCATCTTTATGAATCTTAGGTAAGGTGTATAGCCATGGATATGTGGGTCTAAAAACTTTCAAGTACAGGTATTCTTCCTCATTTAATAAACCTGATTGTTTCCACTGTAACAACTGAGAATTAATCTCTATTGTTAAGGGACCAATGGGGTTGTAAGTGAGGCGTTCGTAGCATGTTTCATCTTGTAATTGCTGACTGATTTCATTTTGATAGTCTATGCGATCCATAATCACTACGTTCCCTCCCTTATCTGCCTCTCGTATAGTGATAGTGTTGTCGTTCATGAGTGTGTTTAGTGCGACTCTTTCCCCAATGGTAAGGTTGTCCTTATACTTGAACATTCTGTCCTTGCGTAGACGGTTCAGTTTGTCAAGATCTTCCAACACACGTTTATAAAACGTGTCTATGGCATTGCCACCAGGTAGTGTTGGGATCCATTTAGATTTGGATTTCAGTCCACTCACAATGCTAAAATCAGATTCTATGTCCAACTCCTCCAAAAGTCTATCCATGTCTAGAGGAGAGTCTTCCATGTCGGTCAATGATAAGAGAAGATGAGTTGAATGTACATCATTTATTGATAAGGATTCAGTGGTGCTAGTTACAGGTGACTGGATAACCCCTCTGTCCTTTTTCCCAAAGCCATAGAAATGCTTTTTGAGTTTGAGGTTCCTCACAAATTTAAACAAATCAATTTTTAATTGACAAATGTCTCCCGTAGCATATGGGTTAAAGCTAAGACCTTTACTTAAAAGAGAAACCATGTCTGGAGTAAGGTTTATTTTAGAAAGGTTAATCACCTGCACTTCCCTAGTATTTGCAACATCTAATTCCTGTTGGCCCCTGATCTCAGCTTCCTTCTGTAATCCTCTGAGCTTGCGTCCCCTGCCCCTCCTGGTTTTGGATCGGATTGGTTTCTTGCTGTAGGGTATCTGTTGCCCTTCCTGATCCGTAAAACCTCTTGAAAAAAAGGTGGCATCCCTTGTCTATCTTGGTTGTCTGATTCACCTCCTACAGTACCTACGGAGTTGAGTGAAGTATTGCTAGATGATAATGATGCAGGTTCTGAGCCCTGAGTTCTCTTGTTGGTATTTTTGGAACTATTGGGGATCAGGGAATCATATTTTTTATCAAAAGTAAAGATTCGACCACGGGTGTAATCCAACTCATCCCTTCTTAGTTGCCTTGCCTTTCTATTTTTGATGTCCGATTGGTGTTTAAGTAGGATTTCATCCAGGATAGTATAATTTTTAACAGTAGATTCAGGTCTGTTAAGATCTTTAATTTCTTGTTCTATGGTAGTTATCTCTGCTTGCAATTTGGTAACCTTGCGTTCAGCACTAACAATTAATATCTCCATAAGGGTGATAGAATTGTTAGAGAGAGATTCTTCCCATTTGATCATGAGGTCGGCATCTAGGTCGTCCTAGGTGGGAAAGATTTGGCCTCTAAGACCTCTTGGAACGCGTTTCAATCTCAAATATTGTTTGAGAGTCGCGCCATCCCACCATTTTGAGTTTTCTAGTTTTTTTAAACGTTCTAATTTTACAAATTTGTCTCTAAGTCCCTCGATACGAGGAGGATTAGTGCTGGTGGAAGCGGTTTGAGAGGACCATCAAAAAAGCTGAAAAAAGAATCAAAAGAGTTAGGAGAACAGACACCCTAACCACTAGACACAAGCTCACTTCTGATAATAAAGAATGCATAAGAATGGTCACGGATTTCAATTCACTCCATTTAGACTTAAGAAAAAGTTTAACAAAACATTGGAACTTATTGAAATCCGAAAAAGCACTGACCGAATACATTACAGAGCGACCACAAATCTCGTTTAGAAGAGGTAACACTTTACGGAATAAATTGAGTCCTACAGTACCCCGAGACACTAGGAGTACTGACTGGCTGACACAACGAGGTTTGGGTTTTCACAAGTGCGGGTTTTGCAGCATGTGCAAATGGGCCAAACATGGCACAACAAATTTCACAGGCCCAGATGCCATTTGTTACACCATCAAGAGCAACATCAACTGCACAACCAAATTTGTCATTTACATTATTGAGTGTGAATGTGGCAAATTTTACGTAGGAAGCACGATAAGACCATTGAAAGAAAGAATGATGGAACACATAAGAGCGATTGTAAACTGCGATCCTAAATATCCAGTGGCTTTGCATGTAGCCTCTTGCCAAAAAGATCAAGTAAACAAAAATGTGCAATTTTTTGGAATTGAAACCATACCACTGGCAATAAGAGGTGGAAATCGGGAATTGAAATTGAGACGCACTGAAGCAATTTGGATTATGCGTTTGAAATCTGTGGAGTTAGGATTAAATTATGACCAAGAAATGCAATATTTTTTGGGTGACTAATAACGAGATACTACCTGTACTACATTGCCTGAATAACTTTTATAAGTTTATAATTTTGATTAATTATAATGTACTGCAGACCTGTGCATGTAAATCCGTTGATATCCGGATCTTTCCGAAATGCTGGGAATTTTTTCTCCTGTACATATGTTTGTGAAAAGACCTCTGCAACAACAACTTATGATACTGTACAGAAGGTTAGATGCTAATCAGTCACAGTATGAATGGGCTTTTCACATAATTTAGGAAGTCATTACCTTTCACGGTGTGCACTTCACCACATACACCCACTCTCATATTGAAGCATACTTAATTTTAATACTCGATGGGCACGTTTTTTTACCACTCGATATTACGATTTAATCATTGCATTTTTTTCGCCCTAAATATTAACAAACAAATCGTGTTCACATTACACTAATTTATCATCACACTCGATGTGTAAAATTTCGATAATTTTTGTTTTTCGCCAATACGAGGCTATAGTATAACGTGAGAGACCATCCAATATGGTCGGTGACTAGAGTAGCATACGCGTTCTAGTTGTTAGAACACGTTACGTCTGAGCACGCATATACGCTTGTTTGGACACAACCACGTGTCCAAACAGGAACTGAGCTCGGAGGAGGCGCACCCGCCGAACGCGCTGGAGGAGTCTAACACGGGTAAGTCACCCATGCGCTTTTCCTCTAACGCGGAAATATAACTTGTAGCTTATGACTCTCTGCACACTGACAGAGTCTAATTCGACTATTACTCGTTTCCCCTCAGCTTCGAGCACTTGATATTTGGATACCGAAATGGATATCCACGCATTCTAAAAGATAGAGGTAACACCTGGATATCATTTTGACAGTTAGGACTTGCGTAATAATGACGTGCCGCTACTATGTGAAGATATAACATAACTGTCCTTTCTCTTAACAGTATTTGTCTGATTAAGATAATCCCACATGCAAAGAATTGTACCGGGTCACCTCCGAGCCCATTACAATACGTCTTGAATTTATACTGATGTAAGTGAATAGCAGTATTTTGGGTATTGCACAACTTGCTAGAGAGTGGTGATGAATTGGATCAAATAGCTATGCTGAAATAGAAACAGGGAATTCACCATAGGTATATAATTAAATTTTGTTGTTCTGGATAATAGAACTTTAATGAGAATATCCCTGTGACATTAGAGTATACAGACAATTACTATCTTGTTGTACCTTGTTATCAATTGGAACAGCACTTGTTAAGACAATCTATATTATTTACACAGAAACAAGGTTATAGACTGCTGCTGAACGCACTCGAAGCAGCTTCACTAGGTCCCGGGCCCGGCTGGGTTGGAATTATCACCAGCCAAGCGGTAAGCTGACATACTATTAGTGGCGAACAGTCTCATTTGGTGAAATTTTGCCCGAATATCACTAAAAATGGGTTAGTGATGAGTTTTTTCCGTTTTTCTTCCTTTCTCAAAAATATGCAGACCTTTTTGACGTCGATACGGCCTTCTAGGTATGCTCTCACAATGACACTTGTTTCTCACTATTTTGCACAAATTAACTAGCATGTAGGATGAAAGAGTCGCGCACGATCAGGACACTTTCGCTAAGATATAGAGCATGTGTCATTGCTTGCCTCAGAGATACACTATGGGTATCTCGTCCCTACACGTATCCTACACAATCACTATCACATGACTTCACGTCTTTATCAAGAAATCGGTAGCATCCACCATAACTCCGACACGGATGTGTTGTGGTTGCACGAGTGTGAGAAATCTAAAGGAATGCAACAAGCACTATATGCTCACTGCAGGAGGAAGCTATATTGCATGTTGATGAAGGCCATATACTATGGTCTTGTATGTAAAGTTATCTGATCTAAGAATATGCTAGACAATACTTATTTGTGTGTTTCAGCCCTGATGAGTCGCGAAGGCGACGAAACACGTGTCGGCTGGCTGTGATCTCCATTAAAGACTCCAAGATTCACTCATCTTTGGATCTCTTGTTTCTTCTGTCAGAATTGGTGTTTTATAATTTTTGTAAATTGTTACTGAACAATCTGTATACTCACACGAGAGTGCTCCGGCAAATTGTCAAGTATTTAGCAGTAGTTGTTTCTACTCTAGGGAGTGGTTTAGGTTTGTCCACTCGCCGAATAGCACCAAGGATATTTAGTACTTATAGAATTGAATGCGTATAAACTGGCAGTGCACCCATCCACAACTGAGTTAAAAACCTTCTCCCTTCTAGTCATTTTCAGTTGAGGGTAGCCGCCACGCAACCATATAAACGTGAGAGAGTCCTAGCATACCTTTGCTAGAGTAGACCATATTATCCAGATATGGATAGGACCAAAATGGCAGAAGAGTTGTTCGAAAACTTAGCTAAAGGCATGTCCTCTCAAACCGCTTCCACCAACACTAATCCTCCTCGTATCGAGGGACTTAGAGACAAATTTGTAAAATTAGAACGTTTAAAAAAACTAGAAAACTCAAAATGGTGGGATGGCGCGACTCTCAAACAATATTTGAGATTGAAACGCGTTCCAAGAGGTCTTAGAGGCCAAATCTTTCCCACCTACGACGACCTAGATGCCGACCTCATGATCAAATGGGAAGAATCTCTCTCTAACAATTCTATCACCCTTATGGAGATATTAATTGTTAGTGCTGAACGCAAGGTTACCAAATTGCAAGCAGAGATAACTACCATAGAACAAGAAATTAAAGATCTTAACAGACCTGAATCTACTGTTAAAAATTATACTATCCTGGATGAAATCCTACTTAAACACCAATCGGACATCAAAAATAGAAAGGCAAGGCAACTAAGAAGGGATGAGTTGGATTACACCTGTGGTCGAATCTTTACTTTTGATAAAAAATATGATTCCCTGATCCCCAATAGTTCCAAAAATACCAACAAGAGAACTCAGGGCTCAGAACCTGCATCATTATCATCTAGCAATACTTCACTCAACTCCGTAGGTACTGTAGGAGGTGAATCAGACAACCAAGATAGACAAGGGATGCCACCTTTTTTTCAAGAGGTTTTACGGATCAGGAAGGGCAACAGATACCCTACAGCAAGAAACCAATCCGATCCAAAACCAGGAGGGGCAGGGGACGCAAGCTCAGAGGGTTACAGAAGGAAGCTGAGATCAGGGGCCAACAGGAATTAGATGTTGCAAATACTAGGGAAGTGCAGGTGATTAACCTTTCTAAAATAAACCTTACTCCAGACATGGTTTCTCTTTTAAGTAAAGGTCTTAGCTTTAACCCATATGCTACGGGAGACATTTGTCAATTAAAAATTGATTTGTTTAAATTTGTGAGGAACCTCAAACTCAAAAAGCATTTCTTTGGCTTCAGGAAAAAGGACAGAGGGGTTATCCAGTCACCTGTAACTAGCACCACTGAATCCTTATCAATAAATGATGTACATTCAACTCATCTTCTCTTATCATTGACCGACATGGAAGACTCTCCTCTAGACATGGATAGACTTTTGGAGGAGTTGGACATAGAATCTGATTTTAGCATTGTGAGTGGACTGAAATCCAAATCTAAATGGATCCCAACACTACCTGGTGGCAATGCCATAGACACGTTTTATAAACGTGTGTTGGAAGATCTTGACAAACTGAACCGTCTACGCAAGGACAGAATGTTCAAGTATAAGGACAACCTTACCATTGGGGAAAGAGTCGCACTAAACACACTCATGAACGACAACACTATCACTATACGAGAGGCAGATAAGGGAGGGAACGTAGTGATTATGGATCGCATAGACTATCAAAATGAAATCAGTCAGCAATTACAAGATGAAACATGCTACGAACGCCTCACTTACAACCCCATTGGTCCCTTAACAATAGAGATTAATTCTCAGTTGTTACAGTGGAAACAATCAGGTTTATTAAATGAGGAAGAATACCTGTACTTGAAAGTTTTTAGACCCACATATCCATGGCTATACACCTTACCTAAGATTCATAAAGATGCTATCAGCAATGATAGAATTGGTCCTTAAGAATAACTATTTCATGTGTGATAAGAATTGGTACCGACAAAAACAAGGTGTAGCCATGGGCTCCAAGATATCACCCTCGTTTGCGAACCTATTCATGGGAGCACTGGAAACAGACCTAATTTGGGGAACGAAGGGTGCTCAATATATCGACTCCATAATTTTTTGGGGTCGATATATTGATGACTGCATCCTCATATGGTCAGGCTCAGAGGAGCAACTACAAAAATTCTTCAAATATCTTAATGACAATACGTGGAAGATCAACTTCACTATGAAGTGGAGTAAAACAAATATAGAATTCTTGGACATTGAGTTCTATATTTCGTCTAGCTGTCTGCACAGTAGACTGTTCAGAAGGTCAACAGCATGTAATGCACTGTTACACGCTTCGAGCTCACACCCCTCACACCAGATTAACGCCATACCATATGGCGAATTTATTCGGGCGAGAAGAAACTGTAGTGAGGACTGTGAATTCGGGAGATGTATTGACAGCATGAAAGAAAGATTTCAAACAAGAGGTTATGCTAATAATACCATCAAAAAAGCTGAAAAAAGAATCAAAAGAGTTAGGAGAACAGACACCCTAACCACTAGACACAAGCTCACTTCTGATAATAAAGAATGCATAAGAATGGTCACGGATTTCAATTCACTCCATTTAGACTTAAGAAAAAGTTTAACAAAACATTGGAACTTATTGAAATCCGAAAAAGCACTGACCAAATACATTACAGAGCGACCACAAATCTCGTTTAGAAGAGGTAACACTTTACGGAATAAATTGAGTCCTACAGTACCCCGAGACACTAGGAGTACTGACTGGCTGACACAACGAGGTTTGGGTTTTCACAAGTGCGGGTTTTGCAGCATGTGCAAATGGGCCAAACATGGCACAACAAATTTCACAGGCCCAGATGCCATTTGTTACACCATCAAGAGCAACATCAACTGCACAACCAAATTTGTCATTTACATTATTGAGTGTGAATGTGGCAAATTTTACGTAGGAAGCACGATAAGACCATTGAAAGAAAGAATGATGGAACACATAAGAGCGATTGTAAACTGCGATCCTAAATATCCAGTGGCTTTGCATGTAGCCTCTTGCCAAAAAGATCAAGTAAACAAAAATGTGCAATTTTTTGGAATTGAAACCATACCACTGGCAATAAGAGGTGGAAATCGGGAATTGAAATTGAGACGCACTGAAGCAATTTGGATTATGCGTTTGAAATCTGTGGAGTCAGGATTAAATTATGACCAAGAAATGCAATATTTTTCGGGTGACTAATAACGAGATACTACCTGTACTACATTGCCTGAATAACTTTTATAAGTTTATAATTTTGATTAATTATAATGTACTGCAGACCTGTGCATGTAAATCCGTTGATATCCGGATCTTTCCGAAATGCTGGGAATTTTTTCTCCTGTACATATGTTTGTGAAAAGACCTCTGCAACAACAACTTATGATACTGTACAGAAGGTTAGATGCTAATCAGTCACAGTATGAATGGGCTTTTCACATAATTTAGGAAGTCATTACCTTTCACGGTGTGCACTTCACCAC
This sequence comes from Lissotriton vulgaris, assembly GCF_964263255.1. Lineage (NCBI taxonomy): Eukaryota > Metazoa > Chordata > Amphibia > Caudata > Salamandridae > Lissotriton > Lissotriton vulgaris. Next base: position 701,486,097 of record NC_141699.1, read on the forward strand.
ATACAATCATTCTTAATTAATGTCACGCCATATTTCAGCATGGATTAACAAGCCTCGATACCCACACCTTCGAGACATCTCACCCACTCTCATATTGAAGCATACTTAATTTTAATACTCGATGGGCACGTTTTTTTACCACTCGATATTACGATTTAATCATTGCATTTTTTTCGCCCTAAATATTAACAAACAAATCGTGTTCACATTACACTAATTTATCATCACACTCGATGTGTAAAATTTCGATAATTTTTGTTTTTCGCCAATACGAGGCCATAGTATAACGTGAGAGACCATCCAATATGGTCGGTGACTAGAGTAGCATACGCGTTCTAGTTGTTAGAACACGTTACGTCTGAGCACGCATATACGCTTGTTTGGACACAACCACGTGTCCAAACAGGAACTGAGCTCGGAGGAGGCGCACCCGCCGAACGCGCTGGAGGAGTCTAACACGGGTAAGTCACCCATGCGCTTTTCCTCTAACGCGGAAATATAACTTGTAGCTTATGACTCTCTGCACACTGACAGAGTCTAATTCGACTATTACTCGTTTCCCCTCAGCTTCGAGCACTTGATATTTGGATACCGAAACGGATATCCACGCATTCTAAAAGATAGAGGTAACACCTGGATATCATTTTGACAGTTAGGACTTGCGTAATAATGACGTGCCGCTACTATGTGAAGATATAACATAACTGTCCTTTCTCTTAACAGTATTTGTCTGATTAAGATAATCCCACATGCAAAGAATTGTACCGGGTCACCTCCGAGCCCATTACAATACGTCTTGAATTTATACTGATGTAAGTGAATAGCAGTATTTTGGGTATTGCACAACTTGCTAGAGAGTGGTGATGAATTGGATCAAATAGCTATGCTGAAATAGAAACAGGAATTCACCATAGGTATATAATTAAATTTTGTTGTTCTGGATAATAGAACTTTAATGAGAATATCCCTGTGACATTAGAGTATACAGACAATTACTATCTTGTTGTACCTTGTTATCAATTGGAACAGCACTTGTTAAGACAATCTATATTATTTACACAGAAACAAGGTTATAGACTGCTGCTGAACGCACTCGAAGCAGCTTCACTAGGTCCCGGGCCCGGCTGGGTTGGAATTATCACCAGCCAAGCGGTAAGCTGACATACTATTAGTGGCGAACAGTCTCATTTGGTGAAATTTTGCCCGAATATCACTAAAAATGGGTTAGTGATGAGTTTTTTCCGTTTTTCTTCCTTTCTCAAAAATATGCAGACCTTTTTGACGTCGATACGGCCTTCTAGGTATGCTCTCACAATGACACTTGTTTCTCACTATTTTGCACAAATTAACTAGCATGTAGGATGAAAGAGTCGCGCACGATCAGGACACTTTCGGTAAGATATAGAGCATGTGTCATTGCTTGCCTCAGAGATACACTATGGGTATCTTGTCCCTACACGTATCCTACACAATCACTATCACATGACTTCACGTCTTTATCAAGAAATCGGTAGCATCCACCATAACTCCGACACGGATGTGTTGTGGTTGCACGAGTGTGAGAAATCTAAAGGAATGCAACAAGCACTATATGCTCACTGCAGGAGGAAGCTATATTGCATGTTGATGAAGGCCATATACTATGGTCTTGTATGTAAAGTTATCTGATCTAAGAATATGCTAGACAATACTTATTTGTGTGTTTCAGCCCTGATGAGTCGCGAAGGCGACGAAACACGTGTCGGCTGGCTGTGATCTCCATTAAAGACTCCAAGATTCACTCATCTTTGGATCTCTTGTTTCTTCTGTCAGAATTGGTGTTTTATAATTTTTGTAAATTGTTACTGAACAATCTGTATACTCACACGAGAGTGCTCCGGCAAATTGTCAAGTACTTACTGTATGGATGTACACATTGGCCAATAGCAGAATGCCATCAATCACAGTCAGGTCAAACAATGGCTGCAGTGGGCTGGCTCTGTGCCCCATGCAGCATGGTGTGGTGGACGGACTCAACATGTGAATGACTTTACAGAAAGACAATAATTGAAGAGGGCCCATTGGAAGCCACTGTATGTATGCATAGTATATATATATTTATCAAAAACAAAACTTCTTTGCAAAAACTAGATCGAAAAGTAGAATAGATTTGATTCTTTATTCTACAAAATTAAAGTGAACTTAGTTTTCTGTTTACAAAGCATGATTACCTCATTGACATTTCTGATGTCTGTCTAAGATAAAAAAAAGTGTATGTACAGTGCACACAAGAACAGAAAATGAGCTTCAAAAATTCCCTTGCAAAAAGGGCGTATTTGCAGTATTTCTTACTTGCTGTGAAACAGACCAGCAGTAAAATCCTCAAGCAAAGCTGAAGAAAAAATTACCTCAACACACTTATATTTAACGTGAGCTAGGTAGCTCTCAAATCCCCACTTTAGGAAGACAAACTAATACATAACTAAAGCATCTGCATCAATAAAAACATTACCGACTATCCTTCCTCTAGACGAGAAATTACATGCAACTAATTGGCAATTGGTGCTGTGTAAATTCAATACAACTGTATCCCTTCATATTTAGCTGTTAATTAGACACGTGTTGGATGATAGAAAGTTATTGTGACATTATGTGAAGTAACCATTCTTAACTACACAATAAAAATGGTACTTGGATCTGACCACAGATATTCATAGCCAAGGACAGTCCCATGTCCCTGATGTGTTTCAACCATGGCAGATTCCCTGCTCCAGGTACTGCCAACAAGTCTAAAGAGCTCTGATATATAAAATGCAAGATGTTCTGACTCTGATATATAAAATTCAAGATGTTCTGAGGACCCCATTTCAAAATCGCCCACCACAGTGAAATTTATATTAAAATACTCTGGGGCATATTTACAAGAAACTGTTGGAGCGCGGTGACTCCAAAATTCGCAACGCTGTTTGCTGACAGTTTTAAAATGCAAGAATGCACCCTTTTCACAAGAATACGGCGCATCCCTGTGCTACCCCTAGCTTTGGCACTAAAAAAGCTGTCTAGCGTAAGTGCAGGCACCCTATCGCCATTTTGCTAGGGTGTCTGCGCTGCAAGGGCGATTGTTCCTTCCTGCACACCTTCCTGGACATAAACAATCTTTGCAAGCGATTTGCTCTATGTATGCGTGCTGCAGAATGCAGCACACGTGGGAAGAGCTAAATACGAGGACAAATAAAAAACATTTGCTCGTATCACCTGCTTAAGACCAGGTATTCCATGGCAGTATTTTTGGCGCTTCCCCATACCTTGTAAATATGGGGCTGCTTCAAAAAACAATGGGTGTTACAGCAGAACGCCCACTGCAACACCCATTGCACACCCTTTTCACTCTAAGTGCTGGATGAATAGGGGCATTATTTACAAGGCCAGGGGACGCTGTTCATTTTTGTGCCATCGTTGCCTATCTTGGGACGCTGCAGGGGAAGCCTTGAACTCCGCTAACCACCGCCTGCTCGCGGCTGCTGCCGCCCTCATCGCGGATTCGCTGTCATTTCCATCAACTGAGGTGGGGAATACACCTCCCAGAAGTGCTTGCGGCGCAGTTTCACCGCGTCACAAACCAGCGCCAGGAGGCACTTAAATTGCGGGTGGCCCCACGCAGCGCAGGATGCTGTTAATTTTTGTGCTATCGTTGCCTACCTTGGGACGCTACAAGGGAAACCTTGAACTCCGTTAACCACCGCCTGCTCACGGCTGCTGCCGCCCTCATCGCGGATTCGCCCCCATTGCCATCAACTGAGGTGGGGACTACACCTCCCAGAAGTGCTTGCAGCGCAGTTTTACCGCGTTACAAACCAGCTCCAGGAGGCGCTTAAATTGCGGGTGGCCCCAATCAGCACAGGACGCACGCGGGCGAAGCCGGGGCCAAGGGCGGGCCCGTCTGAGCCCGTCCAAGACTGGAGGAGACTGGGCTGGGCCACCCCTCAAACACTGTGAACCCAGTAAGACTTTTAATCTAAACATTGGGTTTGATATAGTGAACCTTGGTTCCATGTTTAAATATCGATAACAAAAATATGGTTTACAAAAATATAGATGTAAAAATATCGATTACAAAAATATCGACTCCCTATACTTAAACAGGTAAGTACACAAATATCGACTCAAAAATATAGATGTAATAAATATAGAAGTAAAAAATATCGACTTTAATAAATATTATAACTTTAATTAAATAATTAAATAATATTAATATTAACAACAAAATAAATTACATTACTTTTATATTTTAACTATTTATAACAAATGAACTAAATGTAATCTATATAAACATGATAAATGTGTACATATACATATATTTAACACAGAAAAGTATATAAAAATAATAATTCATACATTTAATAACAATATAAAAACATTAGTAGTTAAAACATTTGATAGCGAAGGAGTAAAAATTACTATTCCCACTCCAGTGAATGCAACAGTAGGGAAAGCGCTGGATAGCGTAGGGGTAAAAATTACTATTCCCACTCCAGAGGGTGCAACAGTAGGGAAAGCGTTGGATAGAATAGGGGTTAAAATTACTATTCCCACTCCAGAGGGTGCAACAGTAAGGAAAGCGTTGGATAGCGTAGGGGTAAAAATTACTATTCCCACTCCAAAGGGTGCAACAGTAGGGAAAGCGTTGGATAGCGTAGGGGTAAAAATTACTATTCCCACTCCAGTGAGTGCAACAGTAGGGAAAGCGCTGGATAGCGTAAGGGTAAAAATTACTATTCCCACGCCAGAGGGTGCAACAGTAGGGAAAGCGTTGGATAGCGTAGGGGTAAAAATTACTATTCCCACTCCAAAGGGTGCAACAGTAGGGAAAGCGTTGGATAGCGTAGGGGTAAAAATTACTATTCCCACTCCAAAGGGTGCAACAGTAGGGAAAGCGTTGGATAGCGTGGGGGTGAAAATTACTATTCCCACTCCAGTGAGTGCAACAGTAGGGAAAGCGCTGGATAGCGTAGGGGTAAAAATGACTATTCCCACTCCAAAGGGTGCAACAGTAGGGAAAGCGTTGGATAGCGTAGGGGTAAAAATTACTATTCCCACTCCAAAGGGTGCAACAGTAGGGAATGCGTTGGATAGCGTAGGAGTAGAAATTACTATTCCCACTCCAGTGAGTGCACCAGTAGGGAAAGCGCTGGAAACTGTAGGGGTAAAAATTACTATTCCCACTCCAAAGGGTGCAACAGTAGGGAAAGCGTTGGATAGCGTAGGGGTAAAAATTACTATTCCCACTCCAGAGGGTGCAACAGTAGGGAAAGCGCTGGATAGCGTAGGGGTAAAAATTACTATTCCCACACCAGAGGGTGCAACAGTAGGGAAAGCGCTGGATGCGGTAGGCGTAAAAGTTACTATTCCCACTCCACAGGGTACAACAGTAGGGAAAGCGCTGGAACTCAAAACAATTAAAAAAAAAACTATCAACATTTTTATAATATTTAATGTAGAATATAAACATAATTAATATATACATTTAAATATATTATTATGAACAAACACCTACACACCTAAAATTAATTACTCAATCACATTTAATATTTACTATTTAATTAATGAAAAATAATGCATTTATTAATTATTTTATTAATTAATTAATTGACAGCTTTCACACCATATACACTTATATACACCACAACACAAACATAAAATTATTTACTCTTTTACAATTAATATTTAATTAATTATAATTAATGTATAAAGTATTTAATAATTATTCAATAAAAATGTAATTACTTCACACTATTTTCACATATAAACTCCACTACACACACCTAAAATTAATTAAACAATTAACATAATTAATTAAAATAATTATTTAATAATTGACTGAAATTAATTAACAAATAATTATTAAACAATTAATATTAAATTAATACATTAATTAATCAATTTATTTTATATATTTAAATTACTTCCCACCCTATTCCCCTATAAACCCACAACCCGCTACGGAACCAATAACACAAAATTCAACATAAAATACATTAATAACTAATAAAATTCTACAACATATAATTAATTGACAAACAATACTCATTAAAAACACTAAAATACATATCATTATTAAAAAATCGATATTTTTGTAATCTATATTTTTGTAAACGATATTCATTACAACTATATTATTGTTTTCGATATTACTTACCTGTCAGTCGATATTCTGGTCAAACTATATTTTTGTTGTCGATATTTCTTCTTTTCGATATTTCTGCGGGGATATTTATGTCACACGATATTTTTCCGGCGATATTCCCGCTCTGCACCAGTGAACCTTGTGTGTACCCTGCGATGGGGATAAATATTGATAATCGTAATCCTGTATAGTAGACAGCGGGATATGGCAGCACGCACAGGAAAAGGGAGAAAAGTGGTGCCTGGAGGAGTGGGTGGGAGTGTTACTGGGACATTGTACCAATTCATAACTAGGGCAGCATCGGTCCTAGAGCACGAAATTGTAATGACAGAACGCCGCCTCTCCTTAGAACCAATGTATTTGAAACGTTCTTCTTTGGGGGGCTTAGCTTCAGCCATCACCCCGAACCGGTAACTAATCATACATCAAATCCTGATATTAACCTGGGAGATAGTAATAAGCAGCACTCACAAGAATTATTAGACCATTCGGTGATCAGTGAGTCGAGTGTCACTGCCCTGTTTAGTGAATCAACCCAGGATAAAACACCTAAGGAAATTGAGCAACGTTCCTCCACTAGGTCCACATCCAGATTAAATTCTAACTTACAAACGCTAAAACAAGCAACAGGATCTGGACCCATTGTAAAAAGGAAACGTGGACGGGGAACCCAAAAGGGTGGGTGTGTAAAGAAATCAAAGTCACTCAAGAACGTAGGGACCCCTGTGTTGGGTGCATCTATTTTGCCACCTGTTTCGACTAGCATTTCACCACCTAAGGTAGCCCCTATAAACATGGTAGATCCCTCTTTGATTATGGCTCAAAGCACTGATGGCTTATTCGGGAGGTTTGAACAATTAATTAAGTCCCTGATGTTATCCTTGATTAGAAGATACTAAAACATCCCATAATACAGCAGAATGCACTACAACAACAGAACCATTAAGTACTATTACCCAACTTATAACAAATAAACCGCCTGTAGTGTCAAATGGCCCTATTCAAGGGGCCTTACCAACAGAAAGTGGGAGAAAAGCTGCTGATAGGGTGGGACGACAAAGGGGGAGCAGGACAGATGACGCAAAGGAAACAGGGGAAGTAGGACAGGTTAATAACAATATCTCATCAGTTAAGGAAATATCAAACATTGATAAACATAAAAGCACCCTCCCATGTATTGATCTTCCTCCGGAATCCTATCCTTATTTGGTTGTTCTATCTGGGGTTCTGGAGTTGGGTAACAATAAAACAGAAACCTACTACGAACTAAAAAACAAGGTAACGTTTTGGCTAAATAAAAATAGACCTCTCCAACCACATATACATGGAGAAATTCTGAACGTTCAAAGAGTGAGCTGGGTGAAAAACAGAAGAAAGGACCTACCCGGAGATTGTATTATTGTTAATTTCAGAGATAGACGTGTGGTCCGAGATGTATGTGATTGCTACTATTTAGGAGGAGTGGGTGGTATCCAAACGTTTGATTTGAGCTATTTTTATCCACCCTCTGTTTTGGCTCGACCTAATTTTGTTCCCTTTGAGAAACTGCGAGGAGGCCCTACAACTCGGTATCAAGATCATTTTAATATTCCCACATTGAATCTCATTCGATATGCTGTATGGACTTGAGGGGGTGGACTGACTGAACGCAGGGAACGTCACTGCTAATCCGATATCTAATTCCCTAGCCTCGACACTAGAGGTCGAAGAAACTCCTGCAAATGCACCATCTCTACAAGTAGCCCCAAGTGTATTTCCTGGGTCACTTAATCCTTGTAGGATAGATGCCCAAACGGGAAACAACAGTGTAAAAACATACAACGATGGGTATTGTAGGAGATGATTTGGGGAGTTTACATGAAGAAAGGATAATAACGAATAGGGGAAATTGGTCAATTATGTTTTGGAAAGTTGCAGGATTAAGGTCCAAGGTGACCAACAAAACCTGGGTTGAATTTATAAATGGATATGACATAGTCAGCCTACAAGAAACCTGGGCTGAAGAAGCGTATCATTTGTGTGGTTTTAAAACCATTTTATCGCCAGCAATATGCTCAGTACATGGCAGGGCCAAAGGGGGGCTGTGTACTTATGTATCAAACCTTTTTAAATGTGAAAAAGTAGAGATTCCTTGGAATAATAGATTTTATCATATGGTTAGGATACATATTGATAAAAAGTTTTGTTTGATTATCGTTAACTTTTACAACAATGTTCCCGCAGATGAGGTTGAAATGATTCTGAAAATGCTGAATACAGACATTAAACATTTGTTAGGTGGGAAAATAATAGAGACTGTAGTCATTTGGGGAGGGGATTTTAATTGTACAGTATGTAGGACAGGTGAACTGGATAAATGCGGTCTAATGTTGGACAAAGACACTAACTTAACGCATTTTGATCATACTGTTTGTGGGGGCCTCTTGAATGACATTATTTTTTCTACTGATTTGGGCTTTGCCAATAGTGTGTGCCATCCTGAGGTCCCTTTCCGCCCCACATTTAATGGGAGAGGAGTATTCACAACAATAGATTACATCTTGATGTAGAATGGTCATTAAGAATGCGTGAAAAACTTTAAAACCCTCGACAACCCACTGAGCTATCATTTTCCACTTAGTGTCGAAGTCTTAAATCCCCATTATGACTTAGACAGGGATTATTTGCCGAAGCCTTATATGGGTAACATTGCCGTACATAGGCATAATGGTTATTCCTTAAAATGGTCAAAGATAGTCCCAGACGATTTCCTAAGTAACCTAATGAGGAAGTGTGAAGCAAGTATAAATGTCTGTTTGGATGAAAAATCAGAAAACTCTGCGATTATTAATAATTTTATGTTAATTGACTCACAAATTAAGTCCAGTCTGTGGGTAGATATAAAAAAGCCCAGAGAAAAAACATCAAGCTGGTTTGATACAGCTTGTACTAAAGCCTTTTCCAACCTTAAGCGCGCCCTAAACGCCCCCGAAAAGGACAAGATCTTGATAAGAGAACTGCAAAAGGTTTATTAGGAGACACTAAAGAAGAGAAAGTGTGCTCTGAAAATGACAGCATGGGACTCTTTGTGTGAGGCTTCATTAAGTCGAGACACTCAGCCTTCTGGAAAGCTGTAAATGCACCTCTTTTAAAGATAAGACTAAGGCGAGGGTAGAGATAGCCATTACTGAGACCGAGTGGGTAAAGTTCTATGGAGATTCATATAGTGCACCAATTTCTTTGAGCAACCACCTACACACCCGGTACCGGGAGCAATGATTTTGTATAACAACGAGGAAATGAATATGGCTATCAATGTGGAGGAAGTGACCCTGGGAATCAAAGCGAGCCTGGGAGGAAAAGCCCAAGGCCCCGACGGTGTCCCAGTAGATCTCTATAAAAATAATATGGCATTATGGGCCCCACTCCTTACGCAACTTTTTAATGCTTCTTGTACAAGTGGCCTGATATCGTCATGGTTTGAGTCCATTATTATACCTATTTTTAAAATGGGCGATAGAACTAGTTGCGCGTGCTATCACCCAATATCACTATTGGACTCGGCCGTTAAAATCCTAGCCGCATGATTTTAAACAGATTGCAAAGATGGGCAGATGATCACTCTATAATTAGTGATCTACAATATGGTTTCAGGAAGGGCCTAGGCACTATTGATCAGGGCCTTAACCTGTTTAATCTTTTAGATAAATATACCAAAGCTAAGGGAGGACGGATGTATTAAACTTTTGTTGATTTATCATCCGCTTTTGATTGGGGCGATGGCAACTGTAAGATTTGGCAAGAATGGAGAGTGCAGTAAGCCCTTTAGTATTGCAAGAGGAGTACGGCAAGGATGTGTCCTTGCCCCCTTCTAGTTTACTATTTACATCAATGACCTAGATAGAACTTTACTCCAGGAATGCCGGGATATGCCGTTGGCATTTAATCGATCTGTACCAGCATTACTGTACGCAGATGATGTGGTCTTGATGGCTAGGACACCACAGGCTATGCAAAAAATTGTAACATCTTTCTCTGATTTCATGGCCAACTTGGATTTAAGAATCAATTGTTCGAAAACTTTTTGTTAACTCCTTGGCTGCTAAGCAGATTTCTCTCCTGTGCTGAACTTTTCAGAATCCCCTTTTGCATGACGAGCTCAGCTCATCATGAGCACACGAGAGGTGTACCTCATGACAAGCTGAGCTCGTCATGAGCATCGAAGGGGTTAATTGTGGTTCTCGGGCTGACAAAAAGAAGAGAACAATGTACATTGACTCAAAACCCTTGGATTTTACCACAACCTTTCCCTACCTAGGAATTTTGTTTGATTGTACAGGATCATGGATCAGAGCCATTGAGCCTAATATTTTCTAAGTCTATAATGGCTCTAACAAATTTTAGTAGGAAAATGGGTAGGAAACCGATCAGGGAGCTCTTATGTATTTACAACGCAACTTGTGATGCAATCGCTACATATGGTGCTGGTATCCGGGGATATGCAAACATAAAATCGTTGCAGGTGACTAAAAATTGTTTTATGCGACATCTTTTAGCAGTCCCGGACAGCGTATCCACCTACATGTGCCATGTCGAACTTGGACAACCGTACCTAGAAGACGTTATTAAGGTACAACCTGTTCTCTTATGGCATAGGGTATGGACTACCAAGGAGTGCACATTCAACCGTCTCATCCTGAAGGATGCGCTGAGCCTCGATAATGTTAATCGGATGAAATGGTTGAGTGATGTAAAGATGTTCCTTACACAAATAGGCCTTCAAGATTATTATGAAGACCCCTTATTGATGTGTCAGATCCCTAGGAAAGTATTGAAAAAACTTTGTATGAGTTATTTAGGGGATCAAAGAATGAAACAGGAAATGACTAAAACCACAGTGGTCGCACATCAGTTAATAATGATTACAAGTGATATCCAGCCGTATTGTCAATTACAGATGAGAGACTTTGAAAGGTTCCTACTAGTACGTGTTAGACTAAATATTTTATTTAGACTATTAAATTTTCCTATTATGAGTGATTGGACAAGGCAGCTTAATAAATGCCCATGTAATGATTTGTCAAACCAATCAGATATGCATATCCTGTCATTCTGTAAATTCTACACAATTCCTAAGAAAAGATGGATTCTGCCAATATTGAAGTATATAAATTTTAGACAGTGTCGTCCTGCTTTTCTAGCTATCCAGATGTTAGATAATATATTTACTGTTGCATCTGTGTCTTCCTTTTAAAAAAAATGTTTTTAGGGCACGAAAATCAATACACGTATGAAATGTAATAATGCCTATTTTGCTGTAACCTGTTCTTACATGGATATGTATTTTATTGTACTTTTATGGTTGTTTTGGAATAATAACCGAATAAAGTTATTGAACTGAACTGAACTACAAGGCCATGTTACAGGGTTTAACGCTGCCTTGTAAATGAGGCGAAGGAGTTAAGCCACCAGAACGTCGGAAAAAGTGACGTTCTGGTGGAGTTAACTCCTTGTAAATATCCCCCTCTGTGCGGTCTGTCGTGCGTTGGAGGGAGGAGACGGGGTCTAAATGACACCCCTTATCTCTTTCTCTGTCGACAATTGCTTTGCTAACATAAGCAGCTCTGAAACAGATGACAATAAGATTGTTCTACTGAAACTACAGTTTGGCCAGAAGAGGGCTATCTGCGGTTTCTCACCCTAATAAAATATGGGTCTAAAAAGCAAGATTTTAAGGTGAGTGGCCATTATCTTGCTTTTGTTTAGTCACACATAGTATGTCCAACCAATAGGGGACAATATTGCACATTATTGGAAGATATGAGGAAGCTAAAAAAATGCTTCAGATTATGCAAATTTAAAAACATACAGATAGGTAATTAACAATGTATTGCAACGATTTATTGCAAAGTCTTCTCTGAAGGGAAAGCTATGATATTGAAGGGGAAATGTGTGGCCTACCTCGTCGCTGAAAACAAAGGGAGAACTAACGCCACATTGTCTTCAGTTGGTATTGGCGACAAAAATTGAGTAGCTGCTTTTTCTATCACAGTTACTGCGACAGTAACAGCCAATGGAGCAAACAGGTTCTGCACCAGTCAATATTTCTCAAACAAGTTTGCTTCTGTTGAAAACGGAAGAAACACTAAAACGTTTGCAAAAATAAATGACACATCTGTTTCCTACAAATCACAAAATGCCACCCCTCTTTAAATATTTTTATTAAAAAATGAAACATATAAATTGATTTTGCACCAATCATGTTAAGTTCAAAACGAAAAAGGTGTACCAGAATATTCAGTCAATTTTTTTCACTAGTTTGAGCTTCATCTATTCTTGGCTTAGATCGCCACAAATCTAGGTCCGCAAATTGATCAAATACTTTAAATGGAAAGAAAATATGAGCAAGGGTACTTTAAATGAACAAGAAAACCAGAGGACGGATTCACAAACATTTGTGCAAACATAGGCGAGATTGCCGAATAAAGGCCCTCTAGTTTTGATCTCACCTCATGCCTCGTTCATCCATCATGCTACACATCCGTAATATTTATCTCACTCTTGCAGGATCTTTTTTTTATCCATGCTTTCTCCCTTTGACACTGTTTCCGTTCATTCTCGTTCTCCCTTTTCGCCGTTCTCTCTTGTTCTGGATCAAAGTCTAATGATGAGAAATATATCCTGGTGTCCAAAAAGTGCAGGTGGTCCCACCTGCACTTACTAGCTGAAACTAAGCACTGACTGTGCCTGAAGTAGCGAGTTACTGGTATTTCTTCATCTAAAACGAGGGATCGCAAGAGAAACGTGTAATCTCTTTGTTGGGTAAAGACATTATCAATTACAGAAAATTAACTATAATTGAACATATAAATATATTTTGTGTGTCGCAATCGTAGAGAATAACTTCCTTAATCCTAAAAAATGTACTTCCAACTTTCAAAATGGAAGGAGCAAATTACACCACGTCATCTGTACTCCCGCTAATATTTTCGAAAAATAATGGTGCATGTGATGAATTGCGTTCTTTGCCTTCTTCTGCGTTCTCCTTTCCGACTGAAGGGGGCGCTGTGGCTGCATCTCCAACCCTGAGATTCACAGGAGCAGGGACATTCCCTGGCAGGTCGTGGGAGAAAACAATGCAGTCTTTGAACTGCATGCATGCCTTTGTTTGTTTTGCATTGCTGTTGCTATGGGTTAATTGCCAGATTTCCATCTTGAGGAAACAGGGTCATCGGATATATGGCTAGAGGGCATGGTTGCAGTGCATGTCAAGCCAGTAATCCATCCTTTCATGGGGGTGTTTTTAAAACGTATGGCTTGTGTACGGGTTGCGCCTGAAAAAGGTGATGGTGGCAGCCGTTGGAGCTAATTTGCACAATAACAGGTATAGTGTAGCCATTCCAGTTATGAACACGGTATATTTCTCGGTTGCTACTTTGAGAGATGCTAAACTGTGTTAAATTGGGAGGATCTCCGGTGGCATTTACACTACTCCTTCGCAAATCAATATGCTTAGGATCACATAGAGAATGGGTGTCCAGCCCAGGCCCAGGAGGGCTGGCTATATTCCAGTTTTACTTTTCAGGATAACCACTGGCTATGTTATATAGTATTTGTTTACATTTTGGTTTACTGTATAGAATGTAATTGCATTTCTTGAAGGTCTAACATGGATTCAATCTTCCTGGACCTACATTGTACAACACTGTTGTAGATCAAGACCCTGATTAGGAGTTAGGCCCAGTTAAGTGTGGAGATATTGGTTGGCCAAAATGAAGTGTTCTGGGCAGATTTTCCTTACCAAATTACGCCTATGAGGCTTTTGACCCAATGGAACAGAAAATGTGAACCGGGTTTTAACAGGTGGAATTCAAATACAGAATTCCCAATTCCTGGGGATTGAAACTCACGTTGACCAATTGCTCTGAGCAGGAGGTAAATGGGAACTGGGGTGTTAGTGCAGGACATGAGGTTGGTGGGTGGCTCAGGGAAGGGGAGGAACATTAAACGTACCCACCTCTTCTTAGAGGGGGGATGGGCAGGGCAGAGACAGGCTGAACTTTCAGCCGATGCCCAACGTAATGTATCTTCAAACACATGCAACGTGATTGGAGGACGCTTGCAAAACGTCTAACCATTTGCAATCGCATGGGGCAGAAACACATCGTTCTTTTGCCCACCCAAACCTCAGATTAGAACTCAAGCTAGGTGAAACTGGTCTAGGGATGCTTGTGTTCTAGTTCAGGCAGAAGCTGATCTAGCAGTTTGGTCTGGACTGTTTCTGTTGGAGCAGGGTCAAGACTGGCATTCATTTGGCTGGGTCCAAACTGAGGTGGCATGGTGGGCAAAAGAATTATGGGTTGGATGCTGCCTTCAGCGATCGCCAGTGGTTAGGCAAATTGCAAGCAATCCTCCCATCACTTCTTGTGTGTCTTTGATATACCGCTCTATATTGCAAGGGCATGCTCAGATGTGGGTCTCGTGCTTACTGTGCCACTGGAACCAATCAACACATGACTGACAAGCCCCAATCAGGGAGAAACCGGTCTTGGGTTGCTGGTGTACTGGTACAGGGTGGACATGGTCAGTCAGTTAGGGCTGTACTATTTTCATTAAACTAGGGTGCAGACTAATTTACATACATCTGGGGCCAAATTGAGGTGGCATGGAGGCAAAAGACGATGGGTTTGGATGCTACTTTGAGTGATTGCCAGTGATTAGCCACATTTCTAGCCTCCCTTCCATCACTTTTTGTGTGTTCAAAGTAATTCTACCTACTGGCTGGAATTTCCACGCAGTACACATGGGTCAAGTGTTCCCACACATGGAAAACCCAAGTGCAAGAATACTGGGCACTGAGCAAATTGTACATTGGCAGCGGGTCACCGAATGACCTGCCTAATGAATATTAATTAGGCAGGTTGCAGTTTGCTACTCCCTGTGATTGGCTGCAAATGTAGTGATGGAGGCTTTTCAGGGACAGCAGAATTCTATTCTTATATTTGCATTCGTAAATGGTAAACATTTGGTTTATTAAAGCATCTCCGTCGATTAATAAGCCGAGTGCTGCTTTTAAAACAAAAAAGGCTCCCATTTAGGAAGACACTGGGGAGAGCATGCAGTGGTCCTCTGGACTCCTGCCTGCGCCCTGGAGCCGTCCTCATGATTAACGAAGGAATGGTGGCTTATGGGAAGGTTTCCCTTTTGGGAGTCAGATGTTACCTACTTTGTGGTGTCAGTATCTGATCAAAGGTTTGTGAATGCAGTTTTGGTCACAATCCATTCATACATTTCTTTCTGAATTGCAAATTGGAGAGGGATGCCACTTTCACACCCCTGCCCATTTTTGATTCAGACAGGGTTACAAATGCCCATGCACAAACCAGAATTTTCTTCTAAAAGGATTTTTGTGAACAATTAAAAGGTTCTTTTTGGCAAATCGCAGGCTCTGCAACCACAAAATACCTTCGCATATCAGGCTTGCTGTCAGTGTGGATAGTGTAGTGTAAGGCAACTATTCTAGCCAAAATTACAACAGACTCTTGTCAGGGGTAAAAAGTACATTATAAATACAATTGCAGTACACAGCCTTATGATTGTTCTTGGCAAGAGCTCCAAACGAATGGTCTGAGATTGAATGAGGGGATTATTGGTTCTACAAGCACTGGGTACAGATCTGTCAGACCCTGAAAGTGATGAGTGGAGAGTGCACATAAGCCTTGACTTGTAACACGTCTCCACTCATGCAAACACACTTCTCAAGTTAACCAGGTATATGCATGGGTAGCTCGAGTAGTCCATGGTTTTGTTTAGCATTCTTGGACTTATGAGGGATTTTTGTAAAAGTCCTGGAATAGAAAGAGAAAACCTGAAAAGGTGAAGCTACCTAAACGTTGATGTGTGAATCTTAGGAGCACAGTGTAACTGACTGGCAGTAGGTGCCATGGGTCCCTGTGTCATGTATGATGCCAGCAGTACTTGGCATGCTGGGTCTTGCAGTCTCAAATCTACTTCTGAAATCCGAAGAGAAAAGTTATGTTCTATTGGGCAAACGTTGACTTAAAATGCCACTGAGTTTACTTGACAGCTAGCTCTTGCTTAGTTGTTCCTGAACAAGAGTCCTGTGCTAAAGGGCCACTGTTGACTGTGACATTACACCTGTTGCACTTGTTGCATCCTGTCTTTCAGTCGGAGGTGTAATTTGCACGTCATGAGGTGCGTGAGAAGAGGATTAACGAATGGCAAGCAAGCAGAGCAGAGTCGCACAGAGCTGCCAGGTGCAAGCCATGCGATCCACAGACCATCAGCCTCTGGGGAGACCCAAATGGCCGACAGTGGGCTTAGGCGGGCAGGGCCGCCAGACGGTAAGGACAATGGCACTAGGTGTCAACCTGTGGGAGGGGAGGTAGCTAGAATTGGGTCAGTGGGGCTGTTTTCTGCCACTGATGACCATCCCCTGTCTGCTGCTGAGTGCACTTTATCATTATATCTAGTTTGACTCCTGCCAGTATGTCGCCCTGCTCCCACTCCTGTGAT
This sequence comes from Lissotriton vulgaris, assembly GCF_964263255.1. NCBI lineage: Eukaryota > Metazoa > Chordata > Amphibia > Caudata > Salamandridae > Lissotriton > Lissotriton vulgaris. Next base: position 701,502,775 of record NC_141699.1, read on the forward strand.
ATCCCCTGCCCGCTACATAACTGAATTGCAGCTTATGCAGGGGAATCCTGAGGCCTATGCTGCTCGTGGTGTCCCACACTGTCAAAACCACTGCCTCCACTACCATGGTGCTCTAAAGGACCCTCACAGAGATGGTTGTACCACCTGCAGTATTTACAGTGAGACAGTTACCCACCAGCAGATCTTCTAGCATGCTAGTGACCCTTCCCAGTGGTATATTTGTTCCACACACTGCAATTGAAGGGAAGGTGAGGCGGCGCCTACACCTAGTCTTTGTCATCTTGGCTGCAACTTCATGAAACGTCTAACCCCCTCCCCCCACTCTACCCCGGTGCATGCTCAGGAAAGTGGGTGAACCACAGGGCAAAATCCTTGAGGGGCCACTGCTATAACTTGGGACATCCACGCACTTCGGGCCCAAAGTAACACCTAAATGTCTGTTACTCAGAGTATACCATGCAAACCAAGAATTCAGAAGGATCAAAGCTGGACAAGATGCACCTTTTCAGTAAATTGGAAGCTGTCTCACAAAGTATTTATAATGAGGTATTAAAATGCAAGGGCTGCTGAAAACTCCAAGTACACAAACACTAATTCTATATCACTTTCCAGTTTAAATGCTCGGTCCACGCATCGATTCTCAGCCTGTGTGGCCAGTGGGGAATGACGTATAAAGGCATGAGAAATCACAGATGTCCACCCGTCTATCAAACACTATTTCTTAAAACCCAATTGTTGGAATTGGCACTTTCTATTTGGCTGAGGCAATGCCCTAGTCAGGCATAATCTACAACTCCCGACGAGGCGGGTGATTACACACACTGTATAACCTGCGTTCATCCTTGGGTAGCTTTGCACTGAGCAGTCAGGCTTATCACAGAGGCAACGTGCAACAGATATCAGGCAGGTCCTTAAAGATTGTGTTTGCACACATACGCACTCAGCACCACAATTTGGTGCAACTGATACCCTCCAGGTCAATTGATAGCATACTGTAGACCCTGTGGCCCAAGCCTACCTTCACCCCAACTCCTACTCCCACAGATGGAAGATAACCAGCTAATATGCCTGATCTCAATCCTCACTCAGCCAAAGTCACACTTTCAGGGTCCCAGGGAAGCAGGTGGGGGTAGGTAGTAGGACTAATTAGGAGGCAGTTGTCAAAGGGATGATTGGCAGCCACTCACGAAGTTCACCTACAGAATGAGGAGCAAAAGTGGGCTGAGGCCAGTAGTCAGTCACTCAAAAAGGTTACACAAGGGGCATTTCGGCACCAGCCCAATTCTGCGAAGCACAGGATGGTCACACAGTCTCTTGACTTGCTTCTGATTACTCTCTAAAGCGTTCCTCTAGGCCAGTCAATCACTCTCACTACCTAAGCCCGAGCCGGGCAATACTACCTGGCAACACAATGTCATTGGGGGCTGGGTGAGGAGAGGGCAATTGGTCTGCCCCACCGAGGGCCAAAAAGGGAAAAACTGATGAGTGGAGATACAATAATTGTATTACAAAGCCCTTCAATAAATATGATAAACCACAAACTTTGTATATATAAATTCTTCTTTGCTTTTATTATGAAATATGTTCTCTGGGTTTTATGAAGAATCCACAATACAATAAATAAAAGGTCAATAATGAACATATGTGACTATTTTGGTACACCTTAAATGAATATCCTTTGTATAAGACCACCACCAAATATGATACATGAATATAAAATTACAATCTATATTCATATGAACAATTAAAAATACATTTTACACAAGGTTTTAGTTTATGATATTTATTGAAGGACTCTGTAATACAAATATTGTTTGGATAACACGTGTAGGATCATGTCCATTTGAGTTTTTTAAATGATTTTCAAAACGCTTTTTAATTCTTAATTTTTGAGTACCTATACTATCTGAAGTACATTTATGCTTAAAATAAGGAGGAAAAGGGGAATCATATATTGTTTTTGTTCTGCACTACCCTGTTCCTTTTTCTTTATAAGGGTGACTCTCTTGTGTTTTGGAGTAGTGATTTTGAAAGGCCAGCCAGAGTCGAAGTGCAATTGTGCACACACAGACCTGCAAGAGCAGGCTGGATATATGTTTAGAAACACCATAGATGCAAGTACGCAAACTGGCCTGCTCTGGCCGGACACATGTTCACGCACACTGCATTTACAGAAGGAAAGTGCCCCAGACCCTAAGGCCACAACAAAAGAATCAGCAAAACCTGGGAGATGTCCCATGGGGAGAGCTGACCCCTTAGGTAGGGAAATCCACTTGGGTTTCCTCCCTACCCGGGCAACAAACACGTAGGTGTGCCTCCCACCCAGTTACTCCAAACTTCACCCCTCAGGACTTACCCTAGGGCCGCACTGGTGGTAGTGAAAGACCACCTCAGGGTTGGCTAATGAGTGAGAAAGGCCAAGCTCAGCATGATACATGTTTGACAGGGTTATTTTGGTGGATGGCACAATCAGTGCTGCTTCCCACTACAAGCCATTGCAGTAGCCACCCTGAATATGTGGTGTACCTTTTTACAAGGCCCTCACAGGTACAACACCTAAACCAATCAAGTAAGCACCCTTTCCTAGCATGTGTAGGAAGGGTGCATGCACTTTCTCACTGCAGTGCAGGGAGAAAGGGCATAGAGTCCTAAGGTCTTGAAAAGAGAGTTTGCAAAAACCAGGAATAGAAAGAGCAACATGTTTTAGGGAATTCCCCCCAAAGAAGAGGCAGTCTAGCACCAAGAAATTAAAATTGGACCCAGGCAATTCTCCTCTTAAAACACAAGGTGACAACCCTCAAGTGATACTTGGCACAAAAGGAGCAGCCAACCTTTCTAATATGGAGGATCTTTCAATCAAACCCATCATCAAGTGGGAAATAACAATGCAAATATTGAGTTTTTATCATCCTTGGATCCAGTGGATGTAGTGACGGACTCAGTATCAACACTGGTCCTGCCAAATTCCATAATTAACAACTCATCTCACCGCCTTTATACTCTCAAACTATTGAGATAGTGGTGCAGATTCACCTATACCAAGAAGAGGGATGCAATGAAGGACCTAGTCGACAAATCTATGGCAATATGTAGGTCTCTGCCTACCATGTTGAGTTCCTCACCAAGTATTGACAAACCAAACCAGCCCACAAACTCAAAACGTTTTCTACTAAATGATTTGTATGCAAAATTACTAGAGGACATGAAGCAAATACAGCAAAGTGTTCCAAACTTGGCAACAGTCATACTGCTGTCAGGAACACAACAGGAACAGTATTTATGTAGATTAACTCAACTTTGTTAGCAGCCACCCACACGGTAGCATGGCAGTCTGATAAATTGAAACTTCAGATTGACCTCATGCAATCACTAGCAAACTCACTAACCAACACACAAAGATTGACAGACTAGAGTCAAAATTGTGTTATTACTATCATTCTAAGGAGACAAACAGTTGTGCATGCACACCCACCGTTGATAAACTCTGCGTCCTCCCAGAATTCCTGTCCCTTTTAGTGGTCAACCTGCAGAAAATGAACCTGTCAGCTAAAAAGCAGGGTGCCAAGGAGTAACTCAACGAGGAAGACACACAAATCGACCAGGTGTTTTGCGGCCTTATTTAACTTGGTCACGACCCTTTACTTGGCAAAGATGCCACTATCAATTCAGAGAGAGAATACCCCGTAGACATAAGACATCCACCATAGGGCCAAAACAACTGCCAGCTTAAAACTCCACCAGGCAAATCAGGGTGCTCAGAAGGCAAGCTGAACCTTCCAGACACATCTAGGAAAGTCTTAACCAGAAAAGAAAAAAAAAAGATTAAAGAAGAAAAAGAAAAATCCAACCAGATTGATGGGCTGGCTGACGGCCCCAAATCAAACATAGGGTACACTATTAACAAAACTGAACGACAGAAATTCTTCCCAATATTCTGCGAGAAACAGCTGGCTCAAACATGGAATGATACAATGACATGAAACAACGCAGCAACAGATACTGTAAGTCAGCCAATCTTCAAGGATACAATGAAATTTTACATTCATTTTAGGATCGAAGGAGCAAACAAACATGCTATGTAATTACATCACATAGACACAGTACAGCGCTATCAATGAAACCGAAGGCCGTGTGGCCCCCATCGGGAATAGCATATCCTCATTCTCAGCAGCCCGTGTTGTGAGAATCCCAGTTAACCCAATAGAGATCTCCTTATTAAAGGCCTTCCAATGAAGGAACCAGAAATTGAGGAAAATATACCCCGTAAGATCTTAAGAATACAAAGAGGAACCTAGTGCAGACAGTTCACCCCTCTTCATTTATCCACAGCTAAGCATAACTCTCCTAATGTTCATATCACGAGAGGTATGCAAGAGTCATCCATCATAGCGGCCAGATCTTTTATCAGACTCCACCCCTGTCCCCCCACTAGGGCCCTCAATCAGTAATTATCCAACTCTCACACCAGAAACAATACAGTACACAGTCAATCCAGTTTCCCCAATCAGATACAAGGGTGACCTCTCATATGGAAGTAGATAGCACAAGCATGGATACTCAAAACACTTCACTTAAAGCTATATTATCTCCCCAGTATAAATAAATGGGTAACAATGACATATTGAACAGGGCCAACATCCCTTGCCTAATGTACATAAAATCTGAGCACATCACCAGGATACAATTTGAAACATTGTCTCACCTTTCCAACCTAGAGTCAACCATAGTAACCTGGGGTTCAGAGAGGCTTGCAGCAACTGTCCTAAGTGAAAAGTCAGTATTTGTGCAGTGAAGCATTGAACTAAGGAAACAGCACCTGAGAAATACCCATACATACTGCTCTCCAGAAGAGCCCCTCCTGCTAGAAAATCACTGGTGCAGCTTCTAGAATCCTGAAAGGAGTGTTTATTACATCCAATCTGACAATTCAAATGGCCTCACAGATTTCCATTAAGCTTGATAGGACATAGTTTCACTGCAACAGTCCTCAAATTATGACGACTGGGTCTGGATTGCTTTTACACTGGTGGGCAAAAACCACAAACTGCTCCCATAGTGCCTCACAATGCCAAATGTGGACCATGGCACCACAAGAGTGAGCTTACTATTACATCCCGGAATGCTGTAGGTAGGTTTAATATTTACAACAAGGGGTGGTGAGGGACAGAGTCTCTGAATCAAGCAGAAAGCTCTCACCGAGTCAAAAGATCAGGGCTAGATCCAACACCGTTTTTTAGCTCACTGCACCATCCCAGTTTCAGAACCTGGCTGTATGCAAATTAGTCTGTTCCTGTCCCAGTGCATGATGGGAACAGGGCAAACCAAACTACAGAAGCCAATTCTTACACTGGGAAGGAAACAAGCTCCCGGGGACCGGTTTCTGGCATTACAGCCGTCTTCGGCCCGGTTTGCTTGAATCCTGATGGTGCAATGAGCAAGGGTCTCACATCTGAGAATACCCTTCCACGCTTAGGGTGGACAAAAATATTTACAACAAGGGGTGGTGAGGGACAGAGTCTCTGAATCAAGCAGAAAGCTCTCACCTAGTCAAAAGATCAGGGCTAGATCCAACACCGTTTTTTAGCTCACTGCACCATCCCAGTTTCAGAACCTGGCTGTATGCAAATTAGTCTGTTCCTGTCCCAGTGCATGATGGGAACAGGGCAAACCAAACTACAGAAGCCAATTCTTACACTGGGAAGGAAACAAGCTCCCGGGGACCGGTTTCTGGCATTACAGCCGTCTTCGGCCCGGTTTGCTTGAATCCTGATGGTGCAATGAGCAAGGGTCTCACATCTGAGAATACCCTTCCACGCTTAGGGTGGACAAAAATATTTACAACAAGGGGTGGTGAGGGACAGAGTCTCTGAATCAAGCAGAAAGCTCTCACCGAGTCAAAAGATCAGGGCTAGATCCAACACCGTTTTTTAGCTCACTGCACCATCCCAGTTTCAGAACCTGGCTGTATGCAAATTAGTCTGTTCCTGTCCCAGTGCATGATGGGAACAGGGCAAACCAAACTACAGAAGCCAATTCTTACACTGGGAAGGAAACAAGCTCCCGGGGACCGGTTTCTGGCATTACAGCCGTCTTCGGCCCGGTTTGCTTGAATCCTGATGGTGCAATGAGCAAGGGTCTCACATCTGAGAATACCCTTCCACGCTTAGGGTGGACAAAAATATTTACAACAAGGGGTGGTGAGGGACAGAGTCTCTGAATCAAGCAGAAAGCTCTCACCGAGTCAAAAGATCAGGGCTAGATCCAACACCGTTTTTTAGCTCACTGCACCATCCCAGTTTCAGACCTGGCTGTATGCAAATTAGTCTGTTCCTGTCCCAGTGCATGATGGGAACAGGGCAAACCAAACTACAGAAGCCAATTCTTACACTGGGAAGGAAACAAGCTCCCGGGGACCGGTTTCTGGCATTACAGCCGTCTTCGGCCCGGTTTGCTTGAATCCTGATGGTGCAATGAGCAAGGGTCTCACATCTGAGAATACCCTTCCACGCTTAGGGTGGACAAAAATATTTACAACAAGGGGTGGTGAGGGACAGAGTCTCTGAATCAAGCAGAAAGCTCTCACCGAGTCAAAAGATCAGGGCTAGATCCAACACCGTTTTTTAGCTTACTGCACCATCCCAGTTTCAGAACCTGGCTGTATGCAAATTAGTCTGTTCCTGTCCCAGTGCATGATGGGAACAGGGCAAACCAAACTACAGAAGCCAATTCTTACACTGGGAAGGAAAGAAGCTCCCGGGGACCGGTTTCTGGCATTACAGCCGTCTTCGGCCCGGTTTGCTTGAATCCTGATGGTGCAATGAGCAAGGGTCTCACATCTGAGAATACCCTTCCACGCTTAGGGTGGACAAAAATATTTACAACAAGGGGTGGTGAGGGACAGAGTCTCTGAATCAAGCAGAAAGCTCTCACCGAGTCAAAAGATCAGGGCTAGATCCAACACCGTTTTTTAGCTCACTGCACCATCCCAGTTTCAGAACCTGGCTGTATGCAAATTAGTCTGTTCCTGTCCCAGTGCATGATGGGAACAGGGCAAACCAAACTACAGAAGCCAATTCTTACACTGGGAAGGAAACAAGCTCCCGGGGACCGGTTTCTGGCATTACAGCCGTCTTCGGCCCGGTTTGCTTGAATCCTGATGGTGCAATGAGCAAGGGTCTCACATCTGAGAATACCCTTCCACGCTTAGGGTGGACAAAAATATTTACAACAAGGGGTGGTGAGGGACAGAGTCTCTGAATCAAGCAGAAAGCTCTCACCGAGTCAAAAGATCAGGGCTAGATCCAACACCGTTTTTTAGCTCACTGCACCATCCCAGTTTCAGAACCTGGCTGTATGCAAATTAGTCTGTTCCTATCCCAGTGCATGATGGGAACAGGGCAAACCAAACTACAGAAGCCAATTCTTACACTGGGAAGGAAACAAGCTCCCGGGGACCGGTTTCTGGCATTACAGCCGTCTTCGGCCCGGTTTGCTTGAATCCTGATGGTGCAATGAGCAAGGGTCTCACATCTGAGAATACCCTTCCACGCTTAGGGTGGACAAAAATATTTACAACAAGGGGTGGTGAGGGACAGAGTCTCTGAATCAAGCAGAAAGCTCTCACCGAGTCAAAAGATCAGGGCTAGATCCAACACCGTTTTTTAGCTCACTGCACCATCCCAGTTTCAGAACCTGGCTGTATGCAAATTAGTCTGTTCCTGTCCCAGTGCATGATGGGAACAGGGCAAACCAAACTACAGAAGCCAATTCTTGCACTGGGAAGGAAACAAGCTCCCGGGGACCGGTTTCTGGCATTACAGCCGTCTTCGGCCCGGTTTGCTTGAATCCTGATGGTGCAATGAGCAAGGGTCTCACATCTGAGAATACCCTTCCACGCTTAGGGTGGACAAAAATATTTACAACAAGGGGTGGTGAGGGACAGAGTCTCTGAATCAAGCAGAAAGCTCTCACCGAGTCAAAAGATCAGGGCTAGATCCAACACCGTTTTTTAGCTCACTGCACCATCCCAGTTTCAGAACCTGGCTGTATGCAAATTAGTCTGTTCCTGTCCCAGTGCATGATGGGAACAGGGCAAACCAAACTACAGAAGCCAATTCTTACACTGGGAAGGAAACAAGCTCCGGGGGACCGGTTTCTGGCATTACAGCCGTCTTCGGCCCGGTTTGCTTGAATCCTGATGGTGCAATGAGCAAGGGTCTCACATCTGAGAATACCCTTCCACGCTTAGGGTGGACAAAAATATTTACAACAAGGGGTGGTGAGGGACAGAGTCTCTGAATCAAGCAGAAAGCTCTCACCGAGTCAAAAGATCAGGGCTAGATCCAACACCGTTTTTTAGCTCACTGCACCATCCCAGTTTCAGAACCTGGCTGTATGCAAATTAGTCTGTTCCTGTCCCAGTGCATGATGGGAACAGGGCAAACCAAACTACAGAAGCCAATTCTTACACTGGGAAGGAAACAAGCTCCCGGGGACCGGTTTCTGGCATTACAGCCGTCTTCGGCCCGGTTTGCTTGAATCCTGATGGTGCAATGAGCAAGGGTCTCACATCTGAGAATACCCTTCCACGCTTAGGGTGGACAAAAATATTTACAACAAGGGGTGGTGAGGGACAGAGTCTCTGAATCAAGCAGAAAGCTCTCACCGAGTCAAAAGATCAGGGCTAGATCCAACACCGTTTTTTAGCTCACTGCACCATCCCAGTTTCAGAACCTGGCTGTATGCAAATTAGTCTGTTCCTGTCCCAGTGCATGATGGGAACAGGGCAAACCAAACTACAGAAGCCAATTCTTACACTGGGAAGGAAACAAGCTCCCGGGGACCGGTTTCTGGCATTACAGGTAGGTTTAAAGCACAATTTCAACAAACAAGAACCTCTCAAATTTCTAAAACCTGGAAATGTGCTATGCTTACAGGAAACATAGGTTTAATCGTTGATTCAGTTAGTAAGGTATTACCAGCCTCCAAAAAGAAACCCTTTGGTAGCCCTTCAGGAAACCTGTCTATTTATATATTGACAGAACTAAAGTTCTCAACAACAGTATGCAGCCCAGGGTGCCTAATATTTCAAACAGTCACAATTGGTGGATGTTGTTTACATGGTTGCTTGAGGCCACTTCTGCTAATTTTAATGTCCATCAACATTTGCACAGGTCTGTCAAGACATTTGTAGCTCTAGAATTCAGCAAAGCTCTTGAAGACCTCTTATGTAAATTTCAAACCTATGAAGAAATATTAACAAGGGACTTCAACATACCCAGCTTAAATAAACACTTAACAGACAATGAATTCAAGCTGATGTGCCCCTATACCACAAAACTGACAGACTGTGTAAAAGCATATAATTTTACCCCCTTACAGCCAGTGGGTCCTCCTACTAAACTGTCATACACATTTAAGGATACTGCGAACATAGTTTACGCATTTGTGAGCAAGCCCCTACTCGATTCTCTGGAAGCCTTCTCAATAATAGCTCAATCTGAAATCGACCATCTTCCACTGAGAATTCTACTACAACTTGATCATTTTAGGACCACCCTCTTCAATATACTGGGGCTTCCAACACGAGTAAAAACCAATCCAGTAATAAGGAGACTTAGATGGAGCAAGATTAGCTTGGTTCAGCAAATGGACACAATCCTTTGATTCCCAACGTTCTCACTCTGACCCTCCAATATGCATCTAGCCGCACTTAAATTGGGACAGCTCAACTGATACTCTTTCCTGCAACATAAGTGGAAAAGGAGTCCCCCTCGAAAGGCAGCAAAATGGCAGAGAAACCATGGGGTACACTGCAAAAGTAAGAAAAGTAAGTCTGTTCTGAGGGTAGCCGCCAAAAACTCTAAAAAAGATAGATCTAATACAGTCACTGCACAGTTTTAGAGCAATACAAAAAGGCCGACCAATTGTTATTGTGGTGCACTGAGCAAGGACATTTTGCATCCGAATGGATACATATCCACTTTTTAGTTGGTTGCAACAGTCAGGCCAAATTCTGCCATTATATTAACATCCTTAAACAATGCACCCAAAACAGAGGGAATAGTGTTCACCAGACAAGAAGATCAACTACAAACACAGGATCTATTCAGATACAGTCACACTCAACACTGCATGCAGGATCCAACATGATGAGCCCAAGGACAGTACGTGACAGATCACCAAAGAGGACATCTGAGGGGTCATCAGGACATTCAGAGAAAACAGGCCGCCCAGGCCCGATGGCCTTCCAGGCGCTCTGTTCAAGGCTGTTTGAGAATTTTGGCCAGATCTTCTTACACCCCTATATACGAAAAGCTTTGCAAGCATGCAGGTCCCTCAGTCATGAAGAGGATCCATTCTATACCCTGTTTACAAAAAGGGCGACAAAGATGATCCCTGAACTATCGCTTAGTTGCTCTATTTGAGATCAAGGCAAAATAATACGTGGACATTCTACTGCAAAAACTGGAGAAGTGGATGCTTAGAGAGAAGTTAATCCCATTCCTTCAAAATGACTTCATGCAAAATCCATGAACCTCAGATAACATAGTTGCACTGGCTTACCTCGCTGACTGCTCGCTCCAACACTCCGGACCTCCACTGTTTGCATGCTTCGTCGACTAGTCCGCTGCTTTCAAAAGAATGGACCGGAACAGGCTCTGGGCCAAATTTACAAACTGGGACATACCAAACACTTTACTTAACAGTATTATTTCTTTTTACTCAGATACTTTCTTTCGCTTTAAGTTAGCATCTGAAAACACAGCCACATGCCAAATAACAAGCTAGGGCCTCAAACAAGGCTGCATATTGGTCCCAATATTATTCAATCTATATTCTGCTGATTTGGGCAGCACACTTATAAAGGCAAACACAATTTACCCAAGGATAAGATCCTATTGATTGCCTTTCATCTAGTACACGGATGAGCTTGTCATCCAGACCACACCAAAAAAGGCAAGCTCAACGTGCTGAATGAACTAAACAAATATAAATTTGAGGTACATGCTGCACAGACAATGGTGATGTTTGGGAAATACAAGCATAAATCAACACACAGCTGGAGGCTCTGCAACCTTAAAATTGCATCAACCTCAAATTATAATTACTTAGGCGTCTGGTTTTCATAGAAAGGCAAACCAAATTTACATTTGAAGCATTGCACAGGGAAAGCCCTGGCATTAACATTTGTGTTATGCAAGCTACATAATCTTCTACATAGTCCATCTGCAGAAGCCATTAGAAGAATTATCTAAGCAAAACTATTACTGACAATTTCATATGGGCAGGGGGCGTAGGAGACAATACAATTCTGGGGGGGAGAAGGACAACCTTGTGGACTTTCCAGTGACCCTATATAAATCACCGCCCGTTAAACAAATACAATCGCATATTTTTTAAGTGAAATATTGAAAAAAGCAGGCATGTAGTCACAGTTTGCATGTATGCTTTATTATTATGTACATTCACATAGTAATCAGATCAAATGTTAAAAAAAACATGTATATGAATCTTGCATCTGCATGTATCAAGCAAACAAAGTTCGCTGACTTAGGGTGGGGGTGTTGTGTTTGCAAGTGCATTATGGTTTGAAAAGCACCTGCTGCTACATTCCTGGTCTCCAGCAATTTTTAGGCAACAATAAAAATGTGAAGATAACTTTGGTGATTAATATTCTTTATTGAGAGAGATCAGAGGTTTGTAGGTAGCCACAGTGGGGTAATATGCCTGCTGCAAAGAACGTGTACCACACAGATCACAAAATTAATCATGTAAATAGGTCAGTGAGTTACTGCTTTTGTCTGAGAGATTTTTTTGGTATGTACAGTTTATAATTTAAAATCCTAACATTGAATAGTGAGCTATTCACCGTCATCAAAGAGCTGCATGAAAACTTCAAGATATAGATTAGAACGTTATCCTTTTTCCCCAATCATTCCTCATCCTAATGTTGGAAAATGGGTTCATTAGGATATAAATCTATTCTGATTGTTATAGTGCACCCCCAACCATGGTGTCATGTTTTAAATTCTTAGTTTGTGCTTCTCTAGTGTTTCAAAGCCATCCATCCTGTGCCCATGGCACTTCCCAATATTTTGCTGATAGGTATTGGTGCTACCTGACTCTGAATGGCCCTGGCCTCTGCCTGACCAGGCCCAGTGCTATGCTGAAAGTGACACTTAAAAATACAGTGACATCACCTACATACACCAGGGTGCACTAAGGGTAAGGGATTCCTATGATTGGCATGGCCTCTCCTATAAGACCCTAGTACATAATAGGCTAGGGGGATTAGAACTATCTTTAAGTCCCAAGAATATAATAGGGCATGACAGTTTAGAGGCCAGCAGTCCTTCCTGCTCTTGCATGTGTGCACTGCTGAAGCCTGCAGTCAGTTTAGAAGTAGCCCTATATTGTAGAACTGATTTTAAAATGCAAATTGCGCTCAAACTCGACTTTTGGGTTTGGAGAACTTACAAATCGATCAACTACAATGTTGGGGCAAAATTAAGTTAAGTGGAAAAATGTTTTCCACTTAAGTATGGCTGTATCATATTTTCCACATAATACACCATCTGCTGCATAATCTAACAATATCACCCAAAACTATTTTGTAGCTCAAATGGATCAAAAATTACTAAAGAAATGTGACTTATGTTGCTGTGAAGTGCAGGGCCCTTTCCCACTGCTGCATTTGTATGTTACACAGGTACTAATGAGGCAAAAGCTTTGCAGAGGCTGTTAGTATGTATAAATATGTCAAAATAATAAAGTATCATAAAATGTACCACATTACGCTGCAGTCTTTTTTTAGTTGCATAATTTAGTCAACACTGCAACATAATTTTGGCCTCCAGTGCTTTATTACTTCAGTGGCCCGAAAGCAGACTGCACGTGTTAAGTGTTTGGTTTGAGAAAAACAAGGACCCCCTGGACACTGGTGTTAAAAAACTCCTAGGGCAGGGATAACAACGTGTGAGAAAAAACCCTAGGCAGTCAACAAATAAGCAAACAAGTAATATAAAGTGACAGCGAAAAAAATCATATATGGAAATTTAAAATACAAATAATCATGATTTTAATGAGCAAAGATAAAAATCATACAAGTAACTGGTATAACCATTACAGTATGATAATACAAATTAGTTAAAAAAAACATACAATTCATCCATTTATTACATCATCATGTAAAGAACATTCCTACAAATTATTATCATTGGTATCAGAAAGGAACAACACTGTGGCGAGTAAAAACTCAACGCGCGTTTCGGCGTGGACAACGCCTTCTTCAGGAGCCACACAGTGATATCTAAAACATATATATGAAAGAAAATTCTATTACAATATGTTCTAATGTAGTAAACCAAAACATTTGACAATCACATTAAAAAACACTTTTTCTAGATCTAAAACTACTTGTTTATAAAAAAAGGAACATTTTCGCTGTCAAGTTATTTAATATCTTATCTTGTTTCCACGGCATTCATGATAAAGCCATAATTCAAGAGATTGTGCAGTACTCCAAACTAAACTAAAAAGGCAACAGAGGAAATACAGTCAATAGTCCTATTGATAATTATCACAAAGTCATGATATAACATAGAGATGCTCTGACTAAACTTTTGATAATTATAACATTTTGATAATGTATAATGTATAGAGAACACGGCGCTACTTTTTAAGGTATATCCTCTCACGCTAGGGCTGCGCTTTTTCTCTCTCATTTTCTTTAAACTTATGTGACCCCACATAGGCCCTAAATAGGTTGTTTTTTAATTAATTCTCTAGGAATTTCAATATTTAAACTTATCGGTACGTGTGGATATCATCACATTCCTGATTTTACCGTTCAATCCGTTCTTTATATATCAGGTATATCAGGTATGTAGACATACGAATCTACATCAGCTTTTTTATCTGCTTATAGAGAATCTGAGCTTTAGATATATAATGATTGTTATAGTGAGTGATAACGTTACAACGTTAAATCTCTTTAGTTTTAATTGAAATCATGAGATGAGTATGATGTAGATTGTAACCGCATCCTAAAACGTGATTCCTAGCGCGGACTCGTATACTATGTAGATTAAGTTAAACATTTCCATTAAAAAAAAATTAATATTTTGGATAAATGCACTACTTCATGGCTGATACCTATGGTTCTATATGCTCCACAACTACGTATTTATGTGGCACCCATTATTTTGGGAAAATAATATTGCCCCTAAATTGGATTAGTTTGAATATATAGGATTGAAAATTGATTTTGGGTATTATATGTATTTTAGGATTATATCCATTGCGGCCATTGTTCTGCTGAACCTGCAAGATCTAATTGTGTGTTTTCCTGTATACAAGTCCTATAACTCTTCATAAACTGGAAAGGGGAGACCTCTCGGTCACCCCGAACGTATGGCTGGGTGCCCCAACCCCTCGGGAAACCTTTGCGTGCGGGGGGCGTGTCCCGGCCGGTATGCCCATAGCGGCGTGGTCGGAGCATGCCCCCTCCGCCTAAAAGGGGTTGTCCTAAACACCCACCCGGAAGTCCGTGCACCGATGGGCGGGATGGGGTTGCAGCCCCGCCTTCCCGCTGCTGGATAAAAGGCGCGGGAATCCAGGAAAGCGTCCTCTTGTTCCTGCGCTCTGAAGGCTGCACCACTCGTCGCTCGTGAGCCCTCAAGGGAACAAGCTGCCGTTTTTTAAACGTATAATCGCTGTTTTTCTGTTTCAGTCGTCAAGGCGTAGCTGGAGTTCGAGTCGCTACTTAGAAAACAGGCAGAGAAAAACAGAACGCAGATATGCCTGGTAAGAAGAGTGGAAAGAGCTCCGAGATGGAACGAATGCTGCACACACTAGTGAACCAAGTGTCGACGATGGACAGGAAATTCGGTAAAGTAGATCAGCTGGGTCCCGGTCTCGCGGCCCTCCGGAAACAAGTGGAGGCCCAGGCAGGGCCCTCAGGGCGACCTAAGAGGATCGTGGGGCCTGCTTTGCCAAACATTACCCCAGGGGTGGATAAGGGGAAAAAGAGGAAGGGGAAAGCGGGTCCTAGCGAGGCCCCAGTCCCGATGGAGGTCCCACTGGTCCTAGTAGCGCCAGTGTCAAGCCCGGTACCCACACCGTATGGGGGATTGCCAATCCCTGTGGTTATCACACCGATGGATAACGACCAAATGCCTCCCGAACTAGCGCTTCAGTTGACGGCTGTGTTACCCTGGTTAAAGAAGGGAGCGGGGGGGTCCGCGGCTGTGGAAGACCCGGCCGAAGAAGCTAGGCAGATTGTCGAACAGCTAAGGCAGACAAGGGGTGCTGGGACAGCGAACGTGCCTTCTATTTCCCCACAGGTGGCGAATCAGGTCGCGGTCGAAAACCGGAATAAATCGACGGACACGGCTGGAGGTGCGGCGGAAGCCAGTAAGAGATCACTCCCAATGATGGGGGAGGGCGTGATACCCTCAAGGCGGGAAAGCTTGGCGTAACATATTCCTATGGCAACTAAGGAACTGGTGTGGGCTAACAAATATATAAACATGTTTTCATTGTTGACTGATCACGAGAGTTGGAATATGCCAAGACTCAAAAGGATTTATGGCACCCTAGTGTATGGCCGGCAAAAATGGCGAAATTCAGGGTCGAAGAGTCTATGATGAACTGGATCAGGGCCTTTTCTATTTTTGTCGCAATTATCGCTGAACGAACGCCAGAACTGTTGAGTGACCTGGCTTGCTACCAGAGCAGGATCACGGGCTTTCATGAGAAGTATGGAGGAGAAGAATGGAAAGGGTATGACATGGCTTTTAGAAAAGCGAAAGAGTTTAATGAAACATTGACTTGGGATTGTTTGGATACTGTATCTTGGAATGCACAGTTCTTGACGGGATCGGCGGGTGGGTCAGGGTCGAGCTCAAATGGCTCCAGGGCCTATCAACAGAAACATCCTCAGCCCTTTCGACCAACCTACGGGGGGGAGTCTCAGCCTAGATCGGGCGGGAACGGAAATAAGCGAGGAGTGTGTTGGGGTTTCAATAAGGGAACGTGTAAGAGGCCGCAAGGAAAGTGTAGGTTCAGGCATGCGTGCTCTGGTTGTGGCAACACCTCTCACCCCGAAACTAGCTGCCGATCCAGAGCCAATGGTACCGGA
Source organism: Lissotriton vulgaris (assembly GCF_964263255.1). Classification (NCBI taxonomy): domain Eukaryota; kingdom Metazoa; phylum Chordata; class Amphibia; order Caudata; family Salamandridae; genus Lissotriton; species Lissotriton vulgaris. Next base: position 701,518,919 of record NC_141699.1, read on the forward strand.
GGAAAAGGGGGTACCAAGCAGGATTGATACGGTGCCAGGGAGGTCCAAACAATCACCCGTGGATATTCTGGCTTTGACCCCTTGGCTGAACAAATACCCTGATCATGTGTCCGCTGGGATCCTGCGAGATGGCTTCTCGTATGGCTTCAGGATCCCAGTGGGTGATTTTCGGGGGGCCCCCTCATGTAAGAACCAACTATCCGTTCAGCACAACCCGGCGGTGGCCGCCACAAAGATAGCCAAGGAGGTTGGCTTGGGGCGGGTTGCAGGACCTTTTAGTGACCCACCAATGGCTGACTTTGTGTGTTCCCCATTCGGGATAGTGCCGAAAAAGGAGCCGGGTGAATACAGGCTCATCCATAATTTGTCGGCACCAAGAGGGGCTTCTGTTAATGAGGCGATCGACCCAGACATTTGCAGTGTAAGGTATGCATCTTTCGATGACGCAGTGGTAATGTTGAATCGCTTAGGCCCTGGAGCATTGTTAGCTAAATCAGATATTGAATCTGCATTTAGGTTACTTCCGGTGCATCCCCGAGATCAGCACTTGCTGGGTTTTACATTTCAGGGGAAATACTACATGGATATGTGTATGCCGATGGGTTGTTCAATTTCGTGTGCCTATTTTGAAATGTTTAGCTCATTTTTGGAGTGGGTATTCTCGAAGGCCACAGGGCACCAACATGTGATGCTTTATCTTGATGACTTTCTGTTTCTCGACCCAGCGGGCTCTCGGGACTGTGCACGGGCATTGCAGGATTTCTGCGTGCTCATGCGGGGTTTCGGGGTACTGTTGGCGCCAGGTAAGACGGTGGGGCCGACTACCTCCCTGGAGTTTCTGGGTATCGAACTAGACTCCGTGGAGGGTTGCTTTCGCTTACCGGCCGAGAAGATCGCCAAATTTAGGGCCTCCTTGTTGCAGTGTCTTTGGAATGAGAAAGTGACACTGCACCAATTACAACAAACAGTAGGTCAGCTGAACTTTGCATTGAGGGTTATCCCGATGGCTCGCCCTTCCTCACGATCCATTGCCCAGGCCATGGTTGGCCTGAAGGAAGGGCACCATCGCACGAGACTGTCGGCAGAGGTTCGCCAGGACATGCTCATTTGGCTGGCATTCCTGGTGGATTTCAATGGCCGGGTAGTCTGGAGCAAAGCCCCGGCCTCGTCGGCTGAATTGGGCTTATGGACCGATTCTGCGGGCACCGTGGGATTTGGCGCGATCCTTGGAAACCGTTGGTCGGCCCAAAGATGGCCAGCATGGTGGGAAGCAACATTGGCTTTCTAGAGGTATTCCCCATCGGGGTGGCCCTGTCGGCATGGCCAGAGGAGTTCAGAGACCGCTCTGTGGTATTTTGGTACGATAACATGACTGTGGTTGAGTGCATTAATCAGCAGGCTGCACGCTGCAAATGGATATTACGATTGTTGAAAGAAATTGTGTTGAAATGCTTGAGATTAAACGTAAAATTCAGGGCAAAACATGTGCCGGGTGTACTGAATAACGCAGCTGATGCGCTCTCTCGTTTCAAAATGCAGGCTTTCAGGGATTGTTTACCCTCAGCGGAGCTAGTGGCAGCGCCATTTCCCGAAGCATTATGGCAAATCGGTGCCCCAGACTACAAAACCTCGTGGCAGCCAGCTTATGAAGGGGCGTTCCGCTCGTACTGCGCCTTTTTGGGCCCGGCATGGGAGCATAGATGGGGTCAGGAGGGGTCCTTTACCCAATTTTTAGTGGCACTTCATGAGGAGGGCCGGTCGGCGGCAACCGCCAGTCGGTATAAGGCCGCCATATCATTTATGGCTCAGCTACATGGCATCAGGGACCCAGGCACTCCACACCACTGGAGTCAAGCTAGCCGGGCTGATGAGAGGTGTTACCTCGAAACCGGTCCGGTCCTCGGATGCTTGATTCCGTTCTGGGAAGGGCATGGCTTTTGTAGTTCGGACTGGACTGTTCCCATGGGGCACAGGGTCAGAGCTGATTTGCATATCGCCATTGTCTAACCCAGGGTGGTGTGGAGTGCAAAAAAACGATGGATTTTGGCCCAGATCTTTGGACTGGGGTGAATGTGTGACATTGATCCACATTCGGTCCATCACCTGTTTTGTTGGCAATCACGATTGCAGCATCGGGCTTGAACCCGATTGATTTTGGGACCCATTCATTCAGGATAGGGGCTGCTACAGAAGCAACGGCTCAAGGTCTGCAGGCAGACAATGTTAAACAGTTAGGCCGCTGGTCTTCGACTTGTTTCAAATGGTACGTGCGGCTGCACATGTTGTAACTTACTGATGAAGTGCACTCACGCTTGTTGTCTTTTGTTTGGATTACAGTTTCACGAGCCTGTGACGCAGGGCGGAAATTGGGACCGGCCCAGTATCAGCTAACCACCACTTCAGGAACAAGGAATGGAAGACAAGTGGTCTGGGTCATGGGCCACTCATACGTGAGGCGTGCCGGGGACATATTCAAGACAGGTGATGTGATCCACACATCTGAGGAATATGGTTTCAGGGTGTCCTTCCATGGGAAAGGCGGCCTGTGTATTGACCAACTGTAAAGTTTTGTGGAAGAATTATTAGGGCGGCACAGGTCACTGCCATCTGTAGTCATAGTGCACATTGGGGGCAATGACTTGGTAAGGTTGGGCAGATGAGCTTTAATTGAGCACATACTTTTTGCAGTTAGTGGGTTAGCAAAGACGCTCCCGGGATGTACATTAGCTTGGTCTCACATGATTCCGCGGAGGGTATGGCGGGGTGGTTTGTCCACAACAGCGTTGAACCATTCGGTAAAGAGGGTCAACAATAAAATGGAGAAATTGTTTCGCTCTGCTCATCTTCAAAGCATATCTCATGGGTGCATCTGGGGCGATCACTGTTATTCTGATGATGGGGTACACCTGTCCAGGGTGGGGAATGACTTATTGATAGGAGACATGATAGCTTGGCCAGTGGGGTTGAGGAGACAGGACCTATAGGAGGTGTGGGGGGCCAGATAGTCGGTCAACTATCTTGCCTGTGGCAGTAAGGTCATGATCGGTGAGCAGTGATTTCAAGGTCCCTAGGGGGGGCGCCACCCATTACGGATGGGAGCGCCCGGGGGGAGGCGGCCATTGGCCCCTCCCATGGGGGGGAGGCACCCATTACGGATGGGTCACCCAGGGGGAGACGGCCATAGGCCCCTCCCAGGGGGGGACGGCTATATGCCCCTCCCCAGAATTTCCCGGGGACCAGATATCTGCTCCGGCGGAAGAGAGTGCGGGGAAAGGGGGGAGTCCACGCTGTCCTTCTTACGGATACCCCGCACGGGAACTCGGATGACCTTAAGATGGCGTCGAGTGAAAGGGGGCCCCCACGACAAGGGAAGTTACAGTTGGCTACGAGGGTAAAGTCCTCTGCGCATGCACCACTCACACGTGAGGGCGGGAATTTGGTGATAGGGACCTGACACCGGTTAAGACCTTGCCGTTGGCCCCTAACGTTAGGATGCACAAATTCATATGCAATGCATTATGTATTGATGTTAGACTCGGTTAGGAAATCTTTGTATTGGAGATTTGTTAAGGTTAGCCTGAATACCTGTCTTCATCAAATGTAATGAAAGTTGAATCTGTACATGATACATGAAACGTTTTAATTTAAAGTTTTAAATTTTGTTTCGTATTTTAATAAATACATCCGGAGGGGTCGTGAGGCCCCCCTACCTTCCAAAAGTTCAAACTGTGTCTGTCTCCTCCCATTGGGATTGGTGGTGGAAGGGGTTGCAGGCATCCCTGACCATATGTAAGTTTAATCCAAGAAACATGGAAAAAAAGCTTCTGAATATTTAAATATATATAAATTGTTAACGGATCAATTCTATGAAATGTGAAAATTATCAGAATGTTATAATTATCAAAAGTTTAGTCAGAGCATCTCTTTGTTATATCATGACTTTGTGATAATTATCAATAGGAATATTGACTGTATTTCCTCTGTTGCCTTTTTAGTTTAGTTTGGAGTACTGCACAATCTCTTGAATTATGGCTTTATCATGTATGCCGTGGAAACAAGATAAGATATTAAATAACTTGACAGCGAAAATGTTCCTTTTTTTATAAACAAGTAGTTTTAGATCTAGAAAAAGTGTTTTTTAATATGATTGTCAAATGTTTTAGTTTACTACATTAGAACATATTGTAATAGAATTTTCTTTCATATATATGTTTCAGATATCACTGTGTGGCTCCTGAAGAAGGCGTTGTCCACGCCGAAACGCGCGCTGAGTCTTTACTCGCCACAGTGTTGTTCCTTTCTGATACCAGTGATATTAATGTGTAGGAATGTTCTTTCCATGATTGTTGCGTGCTTATCTAGGTTCCTGATCGATACTGTGACCTTATGCCCCTATTCGGCTATAAATCCATTTATTCCCTATATTGGCATAACCGTTCAAGTGCGATTTTCTGAAAAGTCATCTCTGGCCTCACACGAACAGAGCCACATTCCAGCATGACTCTCTGCTACTTCCTTTGCGACCAATTAGTGCAATGACAGAGCAGCAGTTACTATCTGATATTCCTAGATAACACTCCGAGTTCTTCAACAAGATAAAAACTTAGCAAACCTGGAAATCCCCGCTTGCTATGTTTTGATTAGTAATGGAACTCTAATGAGCAACTGATAACTGTCACTTCCTAGTGACATCTTTAATTGACGTCTTATGTCCAGCAAACTTGCGTCAAACCCGGCACCTGTCAGGTATAAATATTACCAACGTTGCCTTAAGCAATGTGAGCTGCAAGCTACTGTTGCTGATGCCAGCTGCCTGCATGACCCTGTGTTGGTAAAAACTAGCACTCTGTCGCTGCAGCCTGCTATCCTGTGGTGGTGAAGCTGCTGATTACCATTATCGCCGCTAAAGCGCGACCTATGGTGCAGTACGCTTAAGGAGCTGAACAGCCGTCCTCTGCGAAGACATCCAGCAGATTCCAGCTGCCCGCGGACGCTGTCCCCCCTCCTTCCTCGACGCGCTGAAGAGAAGCCGCTGCCTTTCTCGTGCAGAGAAATCCAGTCCCGGCGCTTCCGGTTTACCCTCGCAGGTGACTGGGATATCGAGAGAGACCCCTGAAGGAGATACCAATCCTCCATCATTCTATTCAGAGGTATGGTGTTGACTAAAACCCTTAGACGAGAATTCTTGAAACAAACCTTGGCAAAACCAACTTAACTTAAGCTACTTACTTACTCCCCCTTTCACGTGTTAGGCTTAGGTCAGGCACACTGGGGTAGGCTTAGTTAGAAGCACCAGTCGAGTATGTTAGCCTAATGTATATATGACTGCATATATGTTTTATTACTTTTAAACCATTGTATGGCTAAGAAACCATATCAATGCTTTTACAGTTCTATTTCGCAATACTTATCTTACTGTACGTACTTTTTACAATAACAGTTATTGCAATTGTGGCAATACATTTCTCTTGTACGAGAAGAAAGACTGTTCAATAAATGTTAACCCTTTATTGATACACGCCCGTCTCTCTATTCTCTACATACTGTGAAAGTAAACTGCACTAGACTGACTGAGTGAAATCTATGTCTATTGTTTCACACGACCCTAGAGATCGACTCTTGATCTGAGGAGCAAAGTTGTCATGTTGCACGGTTGTTGGAAAACTGAATCCCTTCTTGTCTGTGCCAAGGAAGCTGATCACTTCCTATGCAGAGAAGAAAGTTTCCAGTGACCTCTGAGCTAGTTGGTAACACAACCCAATTAAGTTTAGCATAGTCAGTGGAGGCCTGGAATATCCGCAGTTCCACGTCGATACTACTGTTTATGTTATTCCAATGCGCAGGGCCTAGTGGGAAACTAGGAACTACACTACATGGCGCCCAACGTTTGGTAAGGCGATAAACTAACGCAAGACTTATAGAGTAACTCAGTCGTGCATATTTCACACCCCTTTCTCCCGTAAAATACTCCAATAGACGTCTGGAGTGGGTGAAAGGTTAAAATCCGCCCGACCTTAGTAGGAAGAGATTCCTATGTAAAGCTCTGGTTTATTCAACGTTGAAGGATACAGTGTTCCAAAATATTGTGCATCTAATCTTTGTGGAGACCTACTCTGCAAAAACTGCATTTATACAATGTCAGTAGAAAACAACGGCACCACTGGGGCCGCAGTAGATGCGACTCAGCAAGGTCCTGAATACACAGACCCGGGTGCTATTATCATCCCGGTCCAGTTAAGAAGATCTATAACTTTAAAACTTATAGAACACGGACTGACACCTCAAGGTGGTACAGTAATTTTCGTGATAGAGGCTCACGAGTATCGGCAGACAGAGGTATTCTATTCATGGATAAACTTTCCAGCGGTAAACGCTATAACACAAGAGTTTCACTATTACAAAATAGAGGAACCTCCGGGAGAGTACGTTCCTTTCGAGGAGATTGAAATCCCACTTAAATTTCAAGAGCACCTGCTCTGGTTTAATGGCGCCCTAAAACATAATGATCACATAACTAGGCTCGGTCCACTTGGTAGACCAGGAGCCACGTGGCCGGTTCTAGCCAGCTACACACCACATCCTGACATTGCAAAAATGTCAAAGGAAGATCTCTTAGTTAACATTGGAGAATTAACAAAAGCTTATAGAGAGCTAGTAAAATTATTTATTAAAAATAATTCAAACACTCCTAAAAAGAGCTGGGATGGAAATAAACAATCCACTCCCAAGGAAAAAGTTTTCCAGTCCAGAGGAAGGTCTCCTCGACGGAGGGAAAGAACTCCGACTCGAGAACGCCAGTCTCCCCAACGGGAGCCCTCTGAGAAAAGATATAACCTTAGAAATAGGGATAATTTGAAAAAACCTGATAGATATCAAAGTATTGATACACGTCCCTCTCGATCTTTTCCACAGAATTCGGAAAGAAGAGGACGGTCAGACCCAGGAGAGCACACCAAGTCCAAAGACAAGGAACCTGCTCAAAATAAGAAATCTCAATTTCAGAAAAAGAAGGTAGCCAGTATTAGAGTACTCAACCATGCCGAGAATACTGAGGACACAGTTGAAAAACGGGGAGTGGGCATTGACAATGTTGGACAGTGCAGCAGAGATCAGTATAGCGCGCAAGATCTTGATGAGTCATCTGGAGACAGTGGACACGAATGAATACATTCAGGTTGAAACTGCCGACGCCAGACTTAGCGAGCCCCATAAAATATACGAAATAACATTGCGTATAGAGGGTGATAAGACTCGGAAAATTAAGGGTCTATTTTGGGATAAGCTCTCAAAAGGCTATGATATTCTGTTAGCTGAAAAAGATTGGCCCCCAGAGTTTGTCAGGGAGTGCCCTCGTGGCGAAGAAGTGATTATGCCTGCCTTCTCGAATCACATTCCGATTCACAAAAAATATACATATGCAAGGAAATGGGCAGTAGCCCAGGCACCTGCATTGTATAAAAATCATGTAGGATGGGATGAGGATTCACCGCCTCACAAAATCCAACTAAAAAGTGAACCAACTGCCCAACGGCAGTATCCCATAAAGCAAGAAGCTAAAAAACAGGTCAGGGAGATCTTAGATCAACTTGAATACCAGGGGGTGATTGAAACATGCACCTCTCAAATGAACAATCCTTTGTTTCCTGTCTCCAAGCCAGACAATTCAAATCGTCTAGTTTTGGACTACAGACACCTTAATACATGTTGCAAGACTTTTGCAGTACAAAACTCGCATAGTGCAGCCCTAATGAATAACATAGTTAGGAAAAAATACAAAACGACATTAGACATTTCTAATGGTTTCTTTTGTCAAAACATTGCACCAGAAAGCAGATATTTGACCGCTTTCTCCGCATTTGGGTCACAGAAAAATTCTGTCGACTCCCACAGGGGTTCAAGAACAGCCCAGGACTATTCTCAGCTAGGGTAACAGAGTTACTACAAATCTATGATGATGAAGCATTATCTTACGTAGATGATATTTATCTCACAGACGACGACTTGGATACTCACTTGAAAAGAGTGAACACCATTATACTTGGGTTCGCAGCAGAGGGTTACAAATTCAACTTTAAAAAGTCCCGAATTGCCCATCTGACAGTACTGTTTTTAGGGTACGAATTATCAAGTGAAGGGAAAAGCCGAGCGGACAACTTCTTAGAGAAGTGCGCTGTACTCCAAGCTCCAAAAACGCTGAAGAATTTACAATCAATACTAGGTTTTCTGAATTTTGGAAGAACTTACATACTAAATTACGCAGAAAGGGTTAAACCTCTCTACGAACTAATAAAACCTGATTTAAAACAAATCAATTGGACTCAAAAACACACAGAAATTTTGAGATCACTGCAAACAGACATGTTAGCAAAAACTAAATTAGATACACGTGACAACACACGTGATCTTGTAATCCGAGTCATCCCAGGAAGATGCGGATTCACATACCTAACCTCTAATGAGGGAGAAAAGGTACCAATAGCTTACAAATCACATTTGTACACAAAGGCTGAAATAAAATTCAGTTCAACGGAGAAAATTCTAACTGCGGTTCAGACTGCTGTAGCGAAAGAAAGGACCCTTGCACAAGGTAAACGAATAATAATCGTAACACCCATACCGGCTTTAGAAGCGGTAACTAAAGCAAGCATTCCTAATGCTAAAGCTTTGCATCCGAGATGGATTCAGTGGGTTAATTCTCTTGCTGCAACAGACGTAGTTTACGAATTTGATCCTAACTTAAAAACACAGGAATTTTTACAATATGAATATGAATGTCCTCTGCCAATTGAAATCCTGCCTCTCGAAGAATACGGAAGTATTATATATACTGACGGATCAGCACAACCCGCAGTTGGGGGTAAGCAAGCTTACAGTGCTGCGTGCGCGATTGTCAAAGGTCGTTGGCACAAAGGAAAATTTAGACCATTGGTCACTAAAACACAATCTCTAGGAGATTGCTCGGCTCAACGAGCTGAATTAGTAGCATTTAAGATGGCGCTAGAAAATACCGATCGCGAATTCCCCACACTAATAGTGTGCGATTCTTTTTATTGCGTACAATCTTATAATGAATACTTGCAGAATTGGGTGGAAAATGGTTTCAAAGATGCAAAAGGTGGCACAATAAAGCATAAAATGCTTTGGGAACAGGTAGTTCTTTTACAAAAAGAACTACAAAAGACTCACGTGATACATACACTGAGTCATCAACGTGATGGCGTTCACGTTGCAGGGAATTCATTGGCTGATGAAGCCGCGAAGGCAGCTGTGCAAACGGCTTCCGTAGCTGCGATAACTCGGTCACAAACAAAAATAGACAGCGATGTTCTACAAGCTGTCAGTGCGTCAGTAAAAAATGATAAGAAAACACTCCCAAAAGGCTTTCCTTAAAAGTACTTGTACTTAACGGATACAAATAATGTTCCTTTTGCTCGAATCCCTGGAGTGGGGGATAGAGTAATTCCAAACAGGGAACACAGACTAGGACTAATCAAAGCGGCACACGAAGGGCTTGCTTCTGCACACGCTGGCGTTTCCGCAACAATATCACTATTAAAACAGAGATATTGGTGGCCTCGCTTGAGAATACAAACTAAAAAGTATGTATTAGAATGCGACATATGCCAAAGGATAAAAGTATCAACAGTGAAACGACCAGCGCAGACACCCCTTCTCATCTCGGATAAACCATTTGCATGCGTTTACCTGGACCACTGTGGTCCCCTACAAAGGGACGGCAACTATAGATATATCATGGTAGCAGTGGATTCCTGTACGAGGTTCATATGGATGTGGCCCCAGCGCTCGGCTGACGCTAGAACGGTTATAAAAGATTTGCGAGTCTTTATCGGCACATACGCAATTACCACGTTCCATTCTGACCAGGGTCCTGCTTTCAGCTCTCGAGCCTATAGGGAGGCCATGACCAGCATGGGAATTGGGTTGCGGTATTCTTGTCCGTCGCACCCCGAAGGGAATAGTGTGGTAGAAAGAAAAAACCGGGACATAAAGCAATCTATAACAGCGAAGGTATTAGGTTCAGGCGCTGGGTGGGTCAAACATTTAATAAGTGTCCAGACTAGTCTTAACAACATGCCAAGAAATTCTCTAAAAGGTTTCAGCCCATACGAACTATTGTTCGGAATTAGAATGAACGTTCAGGACCTCGATAGTCAGATATCAGTGGTACAAGAAGAAACAACGCAGTTTGGTGTAAAAGACCGTTTGGCTGTTTTACAGGAACTGAATGAAACAAGAAAATCATTAAGCAACATAAAGTTAAAGCAACAGCCAAGTACCACTGACGAGGCACCACCCGCAACAGCCCCAGCAAGGCCTGTCTGGATTCCAAAGATTGGGGATCTAGTCAGAGAAAAGATCGCGGTTAAGAAGGAATTTGGGCCTTCTTACAGAAAAGCAGTACCTGTCTTGGCAGTCACCGGAACAAGATCAGTTGTGCTACCGCCCCTTGCTGGTAAAAAGGAGAACAGAGTCGTGTCCATCGATCTGGTAAAACCACAAGCATGTGGCCTATAATCAACAGTAGGCCCAGTGGACTCCCAAGAAACAACAGAATACCCAAACTTGCAACAATCCAAGAGGTTCAAACTGAAAGACTAATCACATTCGATCAGCCTGCAGTGCACAATGAAGGACTATGCAATACAGCCATGGAACTCGTGCCTCTTGAAACACAGATTGAAACAGTTCATCAAGAAACAACACCAGTCTACACTAATGTGGCATCAGAAAGTGCTACCGAGAGACAGATTGAAAGAACAATCCCATCAATTGACAGAACTGCCTCTGGTTATTTCATCAACTTCGACAACTTCTCTGAAGATTTAAATGACCCCGAAGTTATGCCAGAAACAAAAAAGTATTCTAAAGAAAATACAACAGGACTCCTTCAACAAATCAAAGAACTATATCTGGATTCACCGTTGATTGAGCATTGGATTATCTCAGGGGTATTCATACTCCTACTATGCCTAATTTTAGTTTTAATTTTAGGGAAGTTCATTACAATTGAATGGACACAGCAAGTCAGAACATCAACCTAGTCCTGAAACCACACAGATCATCCCACGTGAAGAAAAGAGAACTGTCAACAGTAAATGTCACAGCAATTCCAATACCTGGTGGGGTAGTATGGGAGAAAACAGACTATGAGATCTATGGTCCGGTCGAAATCCTGAAGTATCCTCATCAACTAAAGGTTTCCTTAAGTGACTTTGTGACACCTAGTACATTCTCTGATGATTGGGACTTTAACAGTATTAATGACATGATGTCTGATTTAGTAATGTCAGCTAGATTCACAGATCATGATTATTTTCAAGGTTCATCTAGTTATGAGCAATTATTCTGTTACACCCACTATGGGGATCACTACTTGCATAAATCTGCACAGCCTAGAAATGTTTTTATGTATAATCAATGGGAACATTGTGCTACACCACCTAAAAGCAGTTCTAAAGCATTTTTTGAGAAATTCAAATACTTCTCAGGGTTTAACACCAGTGATGCAGAAACGTTTTATCACAAACTGTTAGATAAAACAGGAATGAAAACAATGCTGACAAATTCTAAATTGATATATTCAGAAGCATTTTATGACAAAATGATGACATTTGGTTTTGATTATTGGAAAAATAATATTGAAACGAAGACAATTTGGGGTACAAAAGATTGGCAGGTGCAAGGCATAGAAGCACTATTTCGAACCTGCATGATACCAGAACAAATGTTATTTTTAAATGACACTGTACACCAAACATCTTGTCTTGGCCTAGCCAAGAACAAAGACCTTAAAACACCGTCTATACCGAAGCCAATACCTGAAAATGCAACAGCTGATATTGAGTTAGACGTGTCACAAATTTTACATTTCAACAGAACACATCCTGATTGGAAAAAGTGGTTAATCTGGCCTACAGACACAAATAGCTGTCAAGATAGGTTCCTGAATAAAACACAGGGGTTAAAAATGACCAGATTAGACTCTAGATACTCCCAGAGACAACATCCAGGGATTATAACAACATACAGTGTAGGGAAACTCTGCCTAGAATGGCTAACTACATCCACACTGGCTGAAATTAAGCAACACTTGTCTTTATTAAAAGATGGTGCTGATTTGCGCGACTTCATTCTTGGACCACGCAAACAGCGTCAAAAGCGTTTCATAGCGACCAGTATCTATGCTGCTTACAACGAGGCTTGGAAAGTAAAGCAAATTGAAACTGCTGAAAAAATACGAGAAATTGATCGTATTAATTTGGAAAAATCACTTTCTGTAGTAGACAATGGGTTAATGACTCTGTCTTCCAGAATATATTCTTTGGACAATATTGTATCCTCTGCCTTTGATGTGATAGACAGAGATTTGCTAATGTTACAACATGGCCAGTCTCAATTACGCTCTATTATAGAATTAGGCTGGACGCTGCAAAATCTTCGTTCAGGCTATGTGCCTTGGCGTTTAATCAACACAACGTCATTATTTTCCAATTTTAACCTTACTGATAAACAGATCAGTTTGGCACAGAAAGGAGCAGACTATACAATCCTGAGCATCGAAAAACTCGAGAGATTACCATTGACAATGTCAGAGAGTCCTGTCATTGAATGGATAATACACGGAATTATCACAATTCCGATAACAACTTTCCGATTTCATAAATGCCTTGAGTACATACCTGCTGGCCAATATGAACAATTGGGTAAGGGATATGTAAAATCCGAATGGAAATTACCATACACTCATTCTTGCTATAGTGACAGCGACAAAAATGTATTTCTTAGTGGTGACAACTGTAAACACTCACTAAACGGTATACTTTTGTGTCAGGGTATTAATTTACACGGAGCATGTGATGGAAATTCAAACAACCTTTCATGCCACCAGCTAGTCACACTTGCAACTCAGATAGAGCCCTTCTTTATGCAACTCGCAAACGGGAGTTACATTCTTAGAACGGATCACAGATGTTGTGGCCTGACGCCAGGGAAAAGTTATCTAATACAAGTAACGTCCATGGTCAAATGTTGTATGCAAGCATTGTTTCCGAGCGGGCCTCCAGACATAGTGACTCCCCTCTGGCCTCAGCTGAATCTCTATTCTATACGAATTGATACATTAAGCAAAATGAAATCTGTGCTTTTACAGACAACAGTGCCTATAACGTCATCTAAAGAGACGTATGATCTTCTAGTCGCAAGGACGGCTACTGAAGTCCATGACCTTTTATCAACAAATTGCCCCGTGCATTTCGTAGAAATGTTCAGCCAACTCCTTAACATGTCTAGTGCTACAAGCATCCCAGGCATATTTAAGACAGTCTTTACGGGACTGCTAACACCCTTCCAGGCAATTTTGGGAATCTTTCCTAATTTTGTGCACTCCATTTTTGGCGACATTCCACTATTTTTGGGACTCGTTGCAGGGATTCTATTTTTGACCATCCTGCTACGTTATGGCAAGCCTCGGCTCAGACATAGCTCCCAGGGGAATGGAAGAGACAATCCTAGCAATGCGCTACAGGGACAGGATAACTAACGTCCTCGGATTGGCCAGGCTGAGAGATCTAAACATGACCTGGTTTCGTTTCATTAGCTTTATTCGATTTTGAAGTATAAAATCATAAAAGCACATTGCAATATATAATCAACATTACATTACATTTCATCTCATTTTACAACATGTAATATTATGGCATAAAAGTCTTTAAAAGAAAACAGGTACCAATTAGATCATTGCGGAGTATATTAGGTCAGGACTGAATGTTAGTGCCCCTCACCCTGGCATCATTTCGGCCCAACCAACAGTGTCTCTCTTCATTAAAGTTGTATTGGGGAGAAAAGCTTCTCTGGGGTAGAAGTCAGATAGTCCCCAGGTGTGTATAGGCCCATCTCCTATCTGTGGTTGCCAGGTCCGGAGGTATGGGACGACATTACTGTTTCTGAACTTTATTAACACCAGGTCGCCAGGTCTCTTTTTTCGAAGCGGGCCCAGCCAACCCACCCTTCTAACACCCAGTATTCTACCGTCTATATCAGGAGGCAGGGGTCTATTCTTTGCTAACCAAAACAGTGTCTTGTTTGTTAGTTCTTGTTGACTTTCTGTTTTTCCATTAGTAAGTACTGGGACTCCAGAAAGAACGCACACAAACGGGGCAGCCTCCGGTGGTAGTTGTATGTGGTTAGATTTTTGTGGAATATTCACTGGATGGGGGAGTGATCTTTTGGGTGGTTTAGTTACTTTATTCAGCCCCATTTCACGTGAACAACTATGTGGTATTGTACGTTTTGCGGACACATTCTGGATAGTTGGAATTAACGAATGCGATGCTACTGGTCGGAGTTGGTTGAGGTTACTTTGGGGAGTTGTTTGAAGAGACTGTGAGTGATTAGAGCCGACCGTACTTTTTAAAAGTAGTGAATTTGTCTTAGTCATTTCCTCAATTGCCATGATCCTCTCCCCGAGATTATTCATTCTTTCTATCAGGGGATGTATCAAAGAGTTGATCATGGTTTGCATCTGAGCCAAGAGGGTTGGTGAGGTAAGGGATACAGGGACTAACAGTTTCGCGGGATCCTTACATGTTTCCGGGAAAGGGTGATAAGCAATGGTGAGTTCAAAGACAGTTTTTGCTGCTTTGTACCAGAAAGATCCGGGAGGGACATTATGGGGTTAGTGTTATCTATAGCAGGTGGAGAGATTGGCGTACCCAGGAGATTTCCATGTGGTGGAGATAGTATGCAGGAATGGGGACTTGTAATGATTATGGGACGGGTAGAAGCACTAATTTGCTCAGTGGTGGTCTCGACAGCAACATACTTGGTGTTACATAAGCTATTAAGTTCCTCTAACAGAGATAGGCTTTGTGGGGCGGCAGTTAGTGTTTTTTGGACTTTCGGTGGTGTTGGTTTGGTGAAATAGTGGACCAGTGTCCCCTTAGCCAGGTCCCTTGTCTGTGTGGAGTTATTTCGGCCCCCCTTGCGTGTCATGATCTGAGTAGCAACGGGCACCACCAAGGACAGGAGATGTTTCCAAAACAAGTTATTTTACCTCCTTCTGATGCACGGCCACGGGGGGTGGCCCGGCCCGTCCTCCTCTGGCCTCTGATGGCCGCAGATGGCCCCGCCCTTGTCCCGGGCTTCTCCCGGCGCGTCCCGCGCGCGATCCCGCGACGCGGGGTCTTGCCTCCCTGTTGTAGCGCCTCCGGGCGCGGAAGTTGCGTGGGCGGCTTCCGCCGCAAAGCAGGGTGGGGGATGTAGTCCCTGTGTTTTGGTAGCGCTGGTAGCGCTGGGTCAGCAGCGGCAGCGGCAGCCTTCACCCCGGTAGGGCGACCAGCGGTGCTGCAGCCAGGGAGCTCTTCACTCGCTCCTCAGCCCCTCAGCCCCTCCTTTCCAGTACGAGCGTCCCCACTCCGCCGGGTCTTGCCTCCCTGTTGTAGCGCCTCCGGGCGCGGAAGTTGCGTGGGCGGCTTCCGCCGCAAAGCAGGGTGGGGGATGTAGTCCCTGTGTTTTGGTAGCGCTGGTAGCGCTGGGTCAGCAGCGGCAGCGGCAGCCTTCACCCCGGTAGGGCGACCAGCGGTGCTGCAGCCAGGGAGCTCTTCACTCGCTCCTCAGCCCCTCAGCCCCTCCTTTCCAGTACGAGCGTCCCCACTCCGCCGGGTCTTGCCTCCCTGTTGTAGCGCCTCCGGGCGCGGAAGTTGCGTGGGCGGCTTCCGCCGCAAAGCAGGGTGGGGGATGTAGTCCCTGTGTTTTGGTAGCGCTGGTAGCACTGGGTCAGCAGCGGCAGCGGCAGCCTTCACCCCGGTAGGGCGACCAGCGGTGCTGCAGCCAGGGAGCTCTTCACTCGCTCCTCAGCCCCTCAGCCCCTCCTTTCCAGTACGAGCGTCCCATGACCTGGTTCCTTTCATTCAGACCGATATGGCAAAATTGCATTTTACCTGTGCTACGGTGTATGCTTTGCGGCGATGAATGCGTGTTGGACATCTGTCTTTCACTTCCATCAGCAGTACCAATGGACGTCGATACTTTGCTCAGTCCAATAACGGCTCACGCATTGTGTTGTCCCCAGCGGCTACCAATCCTGATGACGGCATTCGTGGAGACTCCTGTACTACAGCCAAGTGGTAACAGTGGAGCGAGTGACAAAAGCAACATCATCCAGGTACAACGTTCTGTGAGCATTGCTGGTCCTGCCTTCGATGACAGCAATCATTCTCACACCTGCCAAGTTACAGCGCTATCTAATTTGGTTGAACTATCACCTGATTTTGTAGACCAATTCTTTGCGAGCCTGTCTGATACGATGTTCTCACCCATAGAGAAACAATAACTTTTAAGAAGCTTTCCGACACACAGCGTTCCCATGAACTCTGAATTCGGCCTTCAGTTTTGATCAACAAAAACTGCCAAGAGCTTTGGAAATCTATTTTCTTTGAATTGGACGATTTTTTTAATATTGACCCTTTTTGGCACGAACAATTCTTTGCTTAACGTAAAAACTATTCTTAGAGAACAGAAGCTTCACACTTCTATTTCTAAACACATCTAGAGATATAACAACATAACACCAGCCTCTAGCACTCATGTTATTACAATGCATTTTTATGTGATGATTTATCTCGCCTTTCTTCTGTCAGAGATACTTCATGTGTAATTCCTTTTGCATAATCGTTCATTGACTTCATATGCAATAATTTTTTGAATGATTAATATGCTTTAAAAAACGTACAGTACCTAAATTCCATGTATTACAAGTACGCCTATTTCGAATGCATTTATGTATTTTGTGGTGGGCAATGTTACACATGCATCTTATTGCTTAGTTTTAGTAATTTTGATGGACATGAAAACGTGGAGTGGGTGTTGCGTGCTTATCTAGGTTCCTGACCGATACTGTGACCTTATGCCCCTATTCGGCTATAAATCCATTTATTCCCTATATTGGCATAACCGTTCAAGTGCGATTTTCTGAAAAGTCATCTCTGGCCTCACACGAACAGAGCCACATTCCAGCATGACTCTCTGCTACTTCCTTTGCGACCAATTAGTGCAATGACAGAGCAGCAGTTACTATCTGATATTCCTAGATAACACTCCGAGTTCTTCAACAAGATAAAAACTTAGCAAACCTGGAAATCCACGCTTGCTATGTTTTGATTAGTAATGGAACTCTAATGAGCAACTGATAACTGTCACTTCCTAGTGACATCTTTAATTGACGTCTTATGTCCAGCAAACTTGCGTCAAACCCGGCACCTGTCAGGTATAAATATTACCAACGTTGCCTTAAGCAATGTGAGCTGCAAGCTACTGTTGCTGATGCCAGCTGCCTGCATGACCCTGTGTTGGTAAAAACTAGCACTCTGTCGCTGCAGCCTGCTATCCTGTGGTGGTGAAGCTGCTGATTACCATTATCGCCGCTAAAGCGCGACCTATGGTGCAGTACGCTTAAGGAGCTGAACAGCCGTCCTCTGCGAAGACATCCAGCAGATTCCAGCTGCCCGCGGACGCTGTCCCCCCTCCTTCCTCGACGCGCTGAAGAGAAGCCGCTGCCTTTCTCGTGCAGAGAAATCCAGTCCCGGCGCTTCCGGTTTACCCTCGCAGGTGACTGGGATATCGAGAGAGACCCCTGAAGGAGATACCAATCCTCCATCATTCTATTCAGAGGTATGGTGTTGACTAAAACCCTTAGACGAGAATTCTTGAAACAAACCTTGGCAAAACCAACTTAACTTAAGCTACTTACTTACTCCCCCTTTCACGTGTTAGGCTTAGGTCAGGCACACTGGGGTAGGCTTAGTTAGAAGCACCAGTCGAGTATGTTAGCCTAATGTATATATGACTGCACATATGTTTTATTACTTTTAAACCATTGTATGGCTAAGAAACCATATCAATGCTTTTACAGTTCTATTTCGCAATACTTATCTTACTGTACGTACTTTTTACAATAACAGTTATTGCAATTGTGGCAATACATTTCTCTTGTACGAGAAGAAAGACTGTTCAATAAATGTTAACCCTTTATTGATACACGCCCGTCTCTCTATTCTCTACATACTGTGAAAGTAAACTGCACTAGACTGACTGAGTGAAATCTATGTCTATTGTTTCACACGACCCTAGAGATCGACTCTTGATCTGAGGAGCAAAGTTGCCATGTTGCACGGTTGTTGGAAAACTGAATCCCTTCTTGTCTGTGCCAAGGAAGCTGATCACTTCCTATGCAGAGAAGAAAGTTTCCAGTGACCTCTGAGCTAGTTGGTAACACAACCCAATTAAGTTTAGCATAGTCAGTGGAGGCCTGGAATATCCGCAGTAACACGTCGATACTACTGTTTATGTTATTCCAATGCGCAGGGCCTAGTGGGAAACTAGGAACTACACTACATGATGATGTAATAAATGTATGAATTGTATGTTTTTTTAAACTAATTTTTACTATCATACGGTAATGGTTATACCAGTTACTTGTTTGATTTATATCTTTGTTCATTAAAATCATGATTATTTGTATTTTAAATTTCCATGTATGATTTTTTTCGCTGTCACTTTATATTACTTGTTTGCCTATTTGTTGACTGCCTAGGGTTTTTCTCACACGTGTTAAGTGTTTGTGCATGAAGCAGAGACCATGAAGTTTGCAAATTTAGGGGCTGATTACGATGGCAGACCGACTTCTGTCCGGCCGCCATCGAATCGGGGAATGGGACCGCTGGCCTTCAAGGCGGCTGCCCCACGATAGGCTTTACAATGCAGCCGCCACTCCGGCGTTCGCAGTGCCTATCTTTTACATTGCAGCAGGTGCTGCTGGCTGCATCATCCGCCGCAATGTAAAAAGGGAGATGTTAAATATATCACTGCACTACGTGGCAGGCATAATGCAGTGCCTGCCATATGGTGCAGTGATATGTAGGGCACATCATAGGTACCCCCCAGGTCCCATGTCTGGGGCCTGGGGGGAAAGGGGCCTGCTACAGCCCCCAAATGTCCCTTTTGGCCAGCTTTTCTATGGCGGGTAAGGGGCATCGTAATTCCTACAGTGGTGCCTGGTAGGCACCACCAGCATTAATGGAACGACGATCCCCTCCGCCGCACTGGCGGGCTCACGGAGCCCGTCGGGTGTGTGGCGGTTGGTCTTTCCGACTGCCAGGGAACCATCCGCCATTGTAATATGGCGGGCGGTGATGCAGTCACTGATGGTAGTGGGACTGCAACCGGCGGCGTGACATGGCAGTCCCACTGCCATTATAATCACCCCCTAAGTTTGGTGTGCATGCAAATCCTGCATTGCCAACCCCTAGTAAGTTGCACTACTACTGCTGCAAAAGGCCAATGTAGGTACCAATGGGTGAGGTGGACTGGCCTCAAGGGTCTTGTGACCTCATTGACAGAGTCTCTGTCGATCTAGGGTGTGCTTCTTCGTATGCCTGCCCGCAAGACCAGTGCTGAATTTGAGCTGGTGCTTTCCGGCGCTCGGCACCTGCACTTAATTGCCAGCACCGGCACTTGGAACAGCTGCTCATTTAAAGATGAGCAGGAAAACAGTTCTTTATTAATTCAATACATGTTTAAAACAACTAATACTAGCCACCCAAACCATTTTTAAAGCTTGGAGTCTGAATTCTCACACTTGTAGCAGTGTGATGGTTAGTAGTTGTGTAAGTTCTGTTATTAGCAGTGCTGGCAGGGGAAATGTGTGGTGCAAACTGCAGTGGCCCCATCAAGAAGGGCCCTGCACTTATTTGTTTACAAATTAAGCACTGCGCAAGACTGAACTGCAGTATGGATTGTGGTGGACAGGCCTGCAAGGTTAACTCACACTTGCCACTGTTAGGGTCCACCTGCGGGTGCTTAGACACCAGGGCTTCTAAGGTCTATCGATCCTTCTAAGGTGTAGCATAGGAATGAGCTCTGTCAGGACTGTAGTCTGGTGGACTGGTCATTAAGGTTGAACATGGTTCTCCAGTTCCAAATTCAGCAGCTCTGGCCAGAGTGCCACATCCTCTCCCACACTGAACACCATACTGACCCACTGAGAGAAACCGGCACTGCCTTCAGCTACAACTCAATTGTGCTGCAACTAAATTCAAATGATGCACTAGACAACAGGAAATGCTGCCTGAAAAATAATAATAACTCCCTGGAAAAAGCAAACACTCATAGAGAATTCAAGAATAAGCAAAGTATGTGAAATGTAACCAGGAACAACATGGTTACTTTAAAGGTTTTAAACTCATTATTCAGAAATCAGTAGATGATTTTGCCTGAAAAGTTCAGGACATGGCTACAGGACCAGGAAGGGACCCGTTTCAATGTCCATTGCTTATATCCTCACAAAATGTAAGCAGTTTGGTTTAAAAAAGACCACATCCCAAAACACAGAGCTGTGGTACACACTTTTTAGAAGCTAAAACAATTAAAACATTTGAAAACGATTATATTATACGTTTCCACTCCACCCATTAACCATGTATTGCAGTCCCTTTCGGAATGGTGCACTTCCCTACCCTGGGAAATCGATGTTGTTCAAAGAAATTTATTTATTTATTTATGCAATTTTTAAAGCGCTGCAATTACCCATGGGTGTCTCGGCGCTGAGGGCTAAAGGCTGCCGCCAATAATCAGGACTCTAGATAGCAATAAGAAAGATGATGATTAGTCGTAGCGTTGAGAGAACAGCCATGTCTTTAGCTGTTTTCTGAAAGTGATAAGAGATGGGCTAGATTTTATATTCAAAGGGAGGGAGTTCCATAGCTTTGCAGCTGCTATGGTGAAACATCTGTCTCCCCATTTGACTCTCCTTGTTCTGGGTATCTGAAGCAGATGAGCCGTGTTGGAGCGAAGCGTTCTGGAGGAAGCCAGAGGCTTAAGGGAACTTGTAAGGAATTTAGGTCCCATATTGTTTATTGCCTTATAGACAATACAGAGGGCTTTAAACTTCGTACGGCTTTTGACTGGAAGCCAGTGCAGTTGGTCCAGGTAGCACGATACAGAGCTATATTTTGGGATGCCCAGAAGAACTCTGGCAGAGGCATTTTGTACCATTTGCAATTTAGAGATGATCTTTTTTTGTGCGTTGAGGAAAAGGGCGTTGCAATAGTCAGTGCGTGAAAACACCAGTGTAGATATAAGTGTTTTTCCAGCAGTCATGGGTAGATATGGGAGCAGTTTTTTTATTTTCCTTAAGATGTTAAATGATGATGATACTACCGCGTTCACGTGATGATGGAAAAGGAGTTTATCATCAAATATTACTCCCAAATTTCTGACTTTGCTGACAGGTTGCGGTGGGGTTCCCATTTCCTCCGGCCACCATAAGGGGGACCACAAAGGCTGAATACTTCCAAAAAGCATGACCTCTGTCTTAGGTAACCAGAAGGTAACCAGAAAGTAGCGCTTTCACTGGTAAACTATATAAAGTGGCACTAATGTGTGTGGGTGTAAATAACAATCTGGCCTGTCTGCTTACTACTTTGTATTGCTTTATTTAGGTATTTAATTTTTTTTCTCTCTGTCCCGAGGTTGTTGTCTGGAATAGAAAAATCAGCACGTAAGGAGGGGTGAGACAGAGACCGAAAGAGATGGAGAAATAAAGAGAGAGAGAGAGGAGGAGGGCAGCTACCAGAGACAGATCCGGGGAAGTGATACTGCCCTTGCCTTCTCTGGTCATGAAGAAAAAGAGAGAGACTTTTTTTTCCTTCTTTTCCCTCCCCAGAACTCCAAGCCTTCCTGCAGCATAACAAGGAAGAGGGTGGGTGGCCTCTTTGACTGCCGGCAGGTCAAGTGCAGGGCCATTAGGTAGCACTTTCGCGCACTAATGGCCCTATGAATAACAGAAGCAAGAGGGGTAATTATTTTGTCCCCTTGTCCCCCGTGTCCCTCCACTCTAAAATCTGGGGGGGGATATGTCCCCCGTTTCCCCCACACTTCCTACGCCCATGCATATGGGCAGCTTTGAAACTTTCTCCAGCTTTGGACAATCTTCAGTGTAAGAAGTATAGAAGAATTTTTAATCTTCCTGCTTACACTGGAAGATCCCTCCTACGACTTGAGTTTGGTCTAATAGCGCAGGACCTCGAATGCAAGGCATCTTTTCTTAATTTTTATTCTTTTAATCATGCAGAATTTGGAGCCCTGAAAATTCATCTGAGGAAGATAAGATAAAAAAAGACAATCTATCGGGCTTATATTTAACGCTGCTGCAAAGGATTTGAATGTGAATCTGGAAGGGATGCTGACAACCCAGGTTTCAGAAGCAGGACTTAAGGCCACTTAAAAAAAAACAGTTTAAAGTGCTATCCTGAAAGGCGGATTTAGATAAAATAAAATCAGCCTTCTACGCTTCAGTGATCGCTACATCGCACGAGCTCACGAGATTGCAACCATATCTAAGCAGGGAATGAAGATCACGTATCCTGTGCGCTCGATTTATGGGTCTTTCAATAAATGAGCTGAGAGCTAATTGGAAATTGGCACCTGCTATAGCCAAATGCAGATTCAGCGATTACAAGATAAAAAGTCGATGCTGCACTTACTCTGCTCCTAGCCAGAAGTTTTGTCAGCACGGCACACTTTACTGAAACCACTGGTTTTAAAGTATAGGGTTTTAACATACACAGAAGCCCTAGACCCCTGTCTCAGGATTATCACACCCACGGATTAAGCGTGGTTTGGCAAGTTTATAAATAAAATATCAACCGCATTCAAGTTAAGGGGGAACTTGTGGCCCGCAGTAAATGTAGGAATTAAGCATCAAAACTGAATGTCATTTGAACTGCGTATATGCTGCCCCGGCTTTTTGTTTTATTTTTATTTCCTAAATCTTATTTGATTTTTCTGTGTCTATTGTATACATTTTTAGTAATTGAATCAATAAATTATTCAATCATTTATTCATTCGTGTGCGAAATTCGTATCAGTAGAACTCTATTTGCACTTAGCTATACTGTATCCTTTGAGATGCCTCAGCTTGATGTGCAAATACTGTTTTTTCAGTAGTTTTAATTTACTTTTCAGGCTTTTTATGTTTTTTGGTTTCTAAGAGGAGACTGGTGGGGCTACCACAAAGGGCAATTGTGGAAGTGTGCACGTGCATGTGTGCCCAGGCATATTTATATATATATACATGAACATAATTAAATGTATATATTACTCGCCTAAAATGTTTAATTGTGACTTTGCATATATATGGTGTGTGTAGCTATGAAGTTATAGAGGCACACAGATGTGTAGGCTTATGTAGTACTTCATGTTGCGCCATAAATAATTCCTGATTGGCAGCGAAAGGCAGCGTGACATACTAATGTGTGTTTCAAGTTGTGGTGTTTGTTTTTCTCCCAGTGTCACTTCTGGCAGGAGCAGCAATCATTAGCTGTGAAGGTGACTCACAAAGGGGGGCAGGACAAATTGAGTTAGAGTGTGGGCCCCATCTGGCCCCATCAGGAGACACAAGCAATTTCCTCCCATGTTAAATTTAGCCGCGTATGTACTTCTCTAATGATTACCTTTCAATCAGACTTGCTTCAAGCTTTTACTTTTTCTAGTGAATTTCTTGCAACTTTGCTTGTGTACCCTCATCCAGATGTACTGTGGTTAAGTGTGAGTGTTTGCTTGCCAATAGCCAAAGCTTAATGATGCAATGCTGTGTAGAGATCACCTCCTATGAGATTTATGCTCAAATGCTATTTTGCACCAAAAGTTCAAACAAGCACAATGCTAAATATGATTTTTGTCTGTTTGCACCAACCAACTGATAATTCATGCAAGCGGGAAGCAATAGGGTTGGGATAGTGCACACGCAGGATTCAACGCAAACCCAGAATCACCAAAGTTGACTGACTTGAATTTGTGGGCAAGCTAAAAAAAATAGCATGATATTTCACTAGTAACATGCAATTTCTGCAAAATTACACATTTTATCCAGCTTACTTTCAGTAAGGTGTGGTGTCCACAGAGTAAAAATTTCTTATGAGAAACCTCTCACCGGCTAATGCATTGACTCCACTTTAGGCATAAAGATTCCTGCCAGGTGGGTGGATCTCTAAAGAGAATGGGTCTTCCTTCTCCAGGGCAGTCTATGATATTGCTGACATGTGATCCAGCGCCCCTATAGAAAATCTGTCTCAACAACACAACCCTACACCTTGATACTCACCATTATTCATAAACTCTCCACTAAGGCCCATAAGTAACTGAGACAAATATTGAGCAACTGAATCATGTGACCTAATTAATCGGAACTATTCACAAAATATATACATTTTATATACAACTGCAGTTTGTCATCATCATAATCATGAAAATATAATGGAAACATTTAATTAAGCCACTTAGGTAATGGATCAACTAATGGTAACTAGACTAAGAATAATCAAGACCAGCTTGTCGTTTTCAAAATCTATTTTATTAATTTTATTTTCAATCAAAGTGCATTCTTAGAATTAGAGATCTTTTTATTAGCAATTTGAAAGCATCTTTTAATCAAAGTAAAGGCACATTAGACTGTCTTTTCAAAACAGATTAGCCTGCAAAGAATTAATGTAGAAAAGATCCCATTCCCTAAAATCTATTTCCCTGACTAAACTTAATTAAACCTAGGGAAAAAGTCATTAGTTCTGTTATCCGTACGTGAGTCAAAAGTCCGACAGCACTTCACGCCCTTCAGGATTCAAGAACAAGCAGCCAACCCTCTCAAGGGGTCAGGTTTTAGAATACTATTTCTCCGTCATTCAGCAATCCCATTGGCTGACAACTGTCAGTTCATGTGAGATCATCACCTTTCAATCCAAATTTGTGCCTTTCTAAAACGTCTTTGTCCTTTGTCCACAGGCGACATTAGCTTCCGAGGATTTTGCAACATCTTATTAAATAACAATTCACTGCTTCCTCAGCTTGGCTGTTCTGCCGCTTTCTGTCCTTGAAGTTATACAACTCAAAGCACATCTTGCACAGATCTATTATTTGTTTACTGATGGATATCATTGTGGTAAAAACTTTCCACTTTGTTAGCTGTGCTCGGCTCATCTCGACAGGATTCCAAACACCCTTTTAAAAGCTAGGCCTCAGTCCTCTTTCACGAAAACTAGTATGCAAAGGTACACAAAACATTAATTAATTCGAGTAATGAAGAATATTCTGTTACCCACCCCCTTGCTAAATATTAACCCATTAGTTTATGTTACCTGGCTTTAAGCACATGAAAGCAGTGTTTATAAAAACCTTCTTCACATGGGCCTCCAGGATTCTCCATGAGCCGTTGCCACATATAAGACATGACATAGACAAAATCACATTTAAATAAGCACATGCCATTAGTTAAACAGCCGCAATTAATATTGACAAAACAAATAGACAAAGTTAGTTCATAATTTTTCAACGTACTCGCAAATGCAACAAAGAGCATATATAATGTTAGACCCTCATGTCGTGAATGCATTTTACTCTAGATCGATTAGTACATAATCGTGCAAAAAATCATTAATATGATTAATAATTATGGAAGTTTAACTATGCGAGTCAAAAACAAAATTCATTTCTGAAACTCACTTCATCAACTCCCTCAACTGGTGATTTTAAAATCACCAAACAATACCCAAAATGTTACCAAATTTTAACTTTTGAAGACATCATGTTTTGAACACTCTCTGTGTTAGTATTTCTAAACTCCTGTCTCAGCAGTTTGTTTGCAACTCTCAAATTGTGCTCTTGGAAACTCTTCCAATTCTATTTCTTTCTCCTGTTCCTTTCTGAGTTTACAAATCCTTTTCTTTTCCCTCACATGCTTCTTTCTCTTGTGTATCATGCAACTGATTTTTAACAAAAGTATCACTATAACTATGATTAATACAGGATAAAGTATTTTGCCAATGATTGAACTGCCAATTTCTCGAAACCAGTTTCCAATTGCTGCAAATCTTTTACTCAAACGTTCTGTAAAATTGTCATCTTCCAAGGGTTCTATTTCAGAATGAAATTCAGTGATGTTTTTGATAAGCATCTCTATATTCTGGCTCTTATCTGGGATATATGTACAGCAATGCTGGACATGCAAAATCCCACAAACTCCTCCTTCTTTTGCTAGCAGAATGTCTAATGCAAGACGGTTCTGCATTACCATGCTTCTCGTGGCAACAAGTTCTGTATTAACTAATTGGAAACCACTTGCGGTATCTGTAGACAATCTATCTACAATTGTGGAAACTTTTCTGATTTTAATTGCATTCAAGGTTATTCCCACCATAGGAATTATAGCACAAAATATATCACCCATGATTTCTGAAAAACTTTCTCTCTTGTACCTGTTCAGGTTTTTGCCAGTTTCGAATAAACCTTCTGCATTTCTGTCCATATGGAAAATCTTTGGGAAAACCAAACCAAGATAACACGTCCCATACCAATGGTCTGGGAGGCTAAAGTAAGCTTTGTTACCACAGACAAAATACATTCCAGGAAAAATTGGGTCTTTGCCACCTTTAAATCCCCAACCCCCTATGATACGATAAGTATCCTCACATAGACTCGCACCCACAAAAAAGTTATCATATAAGGTATTGTCTCTCCTAATACAAAATTTCCCACTAACAGGTTCATCTATGTGAATAGCAGCGTAACTATTTCTACCATTAAGCTTCCCATCCTCTATCTGCCAAAATCTGGATTTGGTCTGTTTCAACATCTCATTTCTCTTGTAAATCGCCCTTCTCTCCTCAACCAAATTTAGAAAAGATTTTTCTTCAGCTCTCATTTTGCAGGTTACATTGTTTTTAAAAGCATACTCATAGGTCAGTTCATTAGTTACTAAAAAGAATTCCCTCATCTGCTTAGCAGGTTTTACTTTGTTCAAGCTATTTACAACTTTCAGATTAGCAAATATTTCATCATAATCTGAGTAATAGTACTCCAGACGACCTGTTTGATAGAACAAACTAGCTATAACACTGTATGTAATGCCATAAGTAAGGGGCAGCATGTTATATTTGACCCCCTCTGAAACAGAAGCAGGAAGCTTCACACAGACATAACAGTCCTTCACATCCATAACGTTTACATATTCTGACAATAATCTTGAGAAGGAATTAGTAGAAAAATCACCAACAGATCTATCTTGGTGGATCTCTGGTTTGTGCTCAATAACTCTATTAGTTTTGCCTGCTACATCATGGACAGCTTGTTTAGTTTCAGCTTTACTGGTCATGTTAGCCTTATAATCCTCCTTATCAATTCCAAAAGGAAAGATGACTGCCAATATCATCCAAACCAAAATGATTAGGATCACACAAATAGAAGACATTTTACAACATCTTCTAAAAATAACACACCTAGAATTGTCAGTATTAGGCATTCTTTACTGTATATACACCTCCCCTTTTTAATTTTTTTTTAATTTTTATTTTTTAGTAACCCTATAACAGCTTTTCTTCAAACCTTGCGTCTTACATCAAAGTGTTTTTCCAGCCAACACAATTTCTTCTACCTTGTGTCACCTAACACAATGTCTTCAGCCTTATGTCAAAATAAACCTCAATTTAAAATAAAATAACCTCAATCATTTTCACTGGTTTCTTCCAAATCTTCCTGACTACTACTACTGATTTCCACTACTGGTGGAATTATTATATAAGTCCATTCAGGGGACTTATACTTTTGGTTTGGCTTTAATGGTCTTTTTCCCCTACTGCTAATCACTTCAATTTTCTTTCCTGCTTGATTTTTCTTATCAGAGTCACCATTTTGACTAGATATCTCATTAACCTGCTCTTTTGATTTGCTCACCAATTTGAATTTTAAATTTTCTTTTGGCCAATTATCTTTTTTTCTTGTGAATTTCTTCTTTGGCTCAGTTTCGTTACATTCAGTTTTCCAAGTTCTTTTTCTGAATTTTCTTATTTGAGAATCTTCATCACTCTCATCTGAATCAGTCTCAGAGACTTCGAATTTATATTTAGGAACTTCTTTACTCGGCAGTTTCACTCCGTTAGGAACATCATCCTTGTAGCTGGTACTCGGTAATTTATCTTCTTCTTCTTCTGGAACTACTTCTAACTTCCCAGTTTCAGAATTTTTGTTCCTGCTTTCAGAGCTTTTATTCTGCTTTTCAATACTCTCCTGATCTCGATTCTATTCCGACTCAGATTAATTTTCTGCTTCTTTTTCTAGAAGATCTTCATAATTTTCAGAATCTAGAATCACAATCTCTAGATATTTTTCATTCAATGCCTGACCTGCATCTGAATCATCCAGATGTCGACTCTCTTGTTGATCTTCAGAATCTGGATTCTCTTCAGATTCACCTTCAGAGTCTGAATCAGTTGTCGTGTCACTATCCTCATCAGAATTATCAGGAGGTGGTACACAAATGGTGTGACTTGCATGCACCCACCTTTTCAAACCTTTGCATTTAACTGCATTAGTTGTGACTAATATCACCTGTCTTGCTTTTTGCCACCTGGGTATTAAACAGTTTCTTCTCCGGTGTACTTTTGCTCTCATCCAGTCTCCTGGCAATAGATCATGAGCTTGCTCCTTTTCTTTTGAAATCACATCAGTTCCCACCTGATGAAATACAGAAGTCACCACATCAGAGAAGTTCTTGCAATATTCCATAATTGCACTTTCATTAATGCTAAGAACTTTTCCAACTGGTACAAATGATTGTCTCATTACTCTCCCCATAAGAATGTCATGTGAACTTAAACCTGTCTTTTTATCTGGTGTACTTCTCAAAGACATTAGAACAAGTGGAAGTGCATCTGTCCACTTTACTCCTGTAGCCAGGCACATCTTGGCTATTCTATTTTTTATTGTGCCATTAATTTGTTCCACAACACCTGATGCTTCTGGTCTGTATGCACAGTGTAGCTTCTGCTTAATGTTTAGGGCTTCACAAATCATTTGTAGCAATCTGTTTTCAAAATGTGTACCACGATAACTTTCAATTGTAACTGGAAATCCATACCTAGGTATGATCTCTCTCAAAAGCAATTTTTCCACAGTAACTCTACTAAGATGACTAAGAGTCATTGTGACATGTCGGGAACGCTTCCACCCATCTTGAAAACAGACAGACAATCACTAGGACGTATCTCAGCCTATTGTGAGGTGGCATGTCAATGAAATCCATTTGCAATCTAGTAAAAGGACCACCCTCCCGTCCTATGGTTCCCATGCTCACAACTGTTTTTCTGTTTGGGTTAATTTGTTGGCAGATCAAACATCTCTGGCAAAGTGACTCTGCAATAATCCTAAATTTGGGATTAAACCATGTCTGTCTAAACAACCTGATCATAGAGTCTCTTCCTAAATGTCTTGGACCATGGTACATCCGTGCCATGTCAGCAATCATGCAATTTGGCATTACAGGTCTGTCGTCTTTGTAAACCCAAACCTCATCTTCCTCCCGCTGTCTGCATCCTGCTTTTAGCCATGAGTCTTTTTCCTCATCATCTGCCTCATCTTGTAGATCTTTTACTCCTTGCCATGTCTCAACTACAGATATTAGCATGAGCGAGTTCAAAACATGATCATTGTCTTTTTCTCCATTAATTGAAAAATTGTTTTTCGCACAATATCGTGCAATCTCATCAGCAAAGGAATTACCTTTAGTAATATAGTCCTCACCCTTTTTATGTGCTGAGCATTTTACAACATCAATTTTCTCTGGTAACTGAATGCCATCAATCAATCTTTTGATCAATTTTGCATTCCTGATTGGTGTTCCCGCAGAAGTTAAATAACCTCTTTGAGACCAAAGCTGGCCATAGTCATGGACTACGCCATATCCATACTGACTATCAGTCACTATGGTAACCTTTTTTCCTTTTGCTCTTTCACATGCACAAATTAAAGCAATTAATTCTGCTACTTGAGCTGAATGAATTCCTTCAAGAGAGGAACCTTCAACTACTCCTGCAACTGTACAAACAGAATAAGCTGCTCTTAGAATGCCCTCATCTGTTCTTAGGCAGGAGCCATCAACAAAGTAAACAAAGTCTGATTCTTGCAAGGGTACATCTTTTATGTCTTTCCTCGGTTTGGTGCAGTAATCTACATCATCTAAGCACTCGTGGTCAACATCAGTCTCGTTTTTGATTTCAGTAATAGCACCATCAGGCAACAATGTGGAAGGATTTAAATTAACACATCTTGCAATTGAGACATTATCTGATCCTAGAATAACTTTTTCATATTTGGTCAACCTGTTACTTGTCAGGTGCTGTGTCTTGCTTCTGGTAAGAAGAATTTCAACTGAATAAGGTACATACACTTTTACAGGAAACCCCATTATGATTCCTTCACTCTGCTCAAGGCTTACACTTGTTGCAGTCACTGCTTTTAAGCAACCTGCCAATGCTTTTGCAACAGGATCAAGAATAGATGAGAAGTAAGCTATTGGCTTTCTCAGTTTTCCATGTCTCTGAATCAGAACTGATAATGCACAACCTTCCCTTTCACTGCAGTACAGCTCAAACTCTTTCTCATAATCTGGCATGCCCAATCCTGGAACTTCACACAAACTCTTTTTTAACTCTTCAAATGCCTCTAACTCAGTTTTTGTTAGTGTGATCGGATCTTTTATATCTGCTTTTGTCAGTCTCTGCAGTGGTTTTGCAATTACTGAAAATCCACTAATCCATTGACGACAATAACCTACCATTCCTTTTTTTTTTTTTTTAAATATATTTTTATTTTCTCCCATTTTGTCCGTAAATTACATTACAATATATACAGTACAGAATTTTCTCACAATTATACAGTCATATGTATTATCTTACAATCAAAGCCAGGAAAGTAAAACGAAATTTAAAGAAATACAACAAAATAATTTGTAACCTAACGTGAACCTGGAAAAAAAAAAACAATTCATGTCTTGCTATTCTTCCACTCTTCTATAGGTCGCCATATCTTCCCCCCCAATATTCTTGCCCTTTTGCCTTTCCTATCATAAATGGCTTTCTCCAAATTATATATATGCAGTAACCTTGCCATCCAGATATGAAATAATGGTGCAGATTTATCTTTCCAGGCTTTCGCAATAATTAGTCTGTAAACTGCTGTGGCCAAAAATACAAATTCGGGATAGTTGTTGTTATTGCCTATACTAATTCCTAATATTATCAGCTCGTCTGTAAGTTTCACCTTTAATCTTAAAGATTTCTCAAGAAACTCCTCTATTGCAGTTTTTAGGGTGCATAACTGAGGGCACTGACAGAACATGTGCGTAATATTAGCATTTGATGAGTCACAACGTGGACAAGTTATACCAGTGTTACCCCCCCATTGTGCTATTCTAGCTGGTGTATGGTATAGCGAAAAGATAGTCTTATAATGTTGTGTTTGCAGTGTAGCAGAACAAAATATGGTTCTTCCAAAATCTAAGGAGGCTTGCAAAGCTTCCGGGTGAGCCCCAACTTGCTCAACCCATTTATTACTAAATTTCTCCCTGTCATCAGTTTTATACTCCTGTAGTTCTATATACAATTGTCTGATTGAGCCCCTTAAGCCGTTCCCTAAATATTCCACAATCCTACAACTTGACATACCTACTGGCCCCCCCTGTTTTAGGTGAAAGTAACTTCTTATTTGTAGATATTTAAAGAAGTTATTTCCGGGTATTTCAAATCTATGTTGGATATCTTGGAATAACAAAAAAAACCCTTCCCCATCCATCAAATCTCCTAATTTCTTAACCCCTTTATCATTCCAAGCTTTCATTGTGTTATCCCAAAAAATTTCTGTTGGCAAATCGGCATTTAGGTATAGCCTCAGATATCTATTAAATCTGCCTAACCCTACTCTCTTCATAATAACCCTCCAAATTGTATATACTGCCTCCAAGGTCTTAAATCTAGTATGTTTGAAATAGGTAAACTCTACTGTATTAACCAGGGCATTCTCAGCCCTTTCCCCTAATAACGCTTTATAAGCATTCTCTATACATATCCCTTCCACGTGAGAAGAACCACCACCTAATAGCGCTTTAGAGTACTGCAGTACTGCAGCCCAATAATAAAATCTGAAATCTGGTGCCCCCCAACCTCCCTTTTCCCGTGGTAGTGTCAAAAATCTGTATGCTCTTCGTGTCTTTCCTTGTGCCCATATTAACCCGTTCAGTGTTGCTTCTATTTTATTAAACCATATCCCATCAAACAATAAAGGGATCGCCCTAAAGAAATATAGGAATTTGGGGAATGTGACCATTTTGATAAAATGAATACGCCCCATTAAAGTCAGATGTAAATTATTGACCCTCTCCAAATTTCTCCTAACTTTCCCTAATAATGGCCCCATGTTTATTTCCACCAGTTTCCCTAAGTCAGCCGTCACCTTAACACCCAAGTATGTTGCTTCCTGAACTACTCTAATATCACTAAAGGTGGAATAATTATTCTGCACTATCTGTGTTTTCCCTCTATTTATTGAGTATCCTGAGAATATACCAAATTTCCTTGCCTCGTCTTCAATTTCGGTCAGTGCTTGCTCTGGCTCTGGAGTGACAATCGCTACATCGTCTGCATAGGCAAATAATTTATAATCTTTCCCATGTAATGTGACAGGTCTGATCCTACAATTCGCTGTTAACCTTCTCAGATAGGGGTCCAAATAGATGGCAAACAGCAGCGGAGAAGCTGGGCACCCCTGTCTTGTCCCCCTCCCAATCTGTACCGTTTTTGAAAAGGATTTGTTTATTCTTATCCTAGCTGTAGGTTGTCTGTATAGAGCCTGGATTGCAGCCATAAATCCTTTACCTATTCCTGCCCACTCCATCGCTTTCCATAGGTAAGCCCCGGAGACCCTGTCGAAGGCCTTCTCGGCATCTAAAAAGATTGCTGCGACAGGGTCTCCCAAGGCCTCTGCTGCATCCAGGACAGTGATCATTTGTCTGGTATGTTGGGTAGTCCCTTTACCAGGTATGAACCCATGTTGTTCCGGGGACACCACTTTCTCAATGATCTTACTCAGTCTATTAGCAAGGGCCTTGGCGTATATCTTCACATCGGCATTGAGTAGAGTGATTGGTCTATATGACCCTGGTTCTGTTGGTGGTTTGTCCTTTTTTAATATCACAATGATGTCTGCACCAGACCATGACTTTGGGACAATCCTACCACCCTGTGCCAAATAACATATCGCCCACAAATCTATGCCTATGACGTCCCAGAAAGTTTTATAAAACTCAACAGGTATCTGATCCTGTCCTGCTGCTTTGCCTGCTGGAAGATCAGAAACTGCATCACCAATCTCCTGGAAAGTTAACACCTCATCTAATTTGTCCCTCTCCTCTATACTAAATTCTGTCTGTGGTCTTGGAGTTAAATAGGCCATACTTTCTTCCTCAAGCTCACTCGTATTTACGCCTTTCTCGTATAAAACCTCATAGTACCTCCTGAATACCTCCTGTACCTCCTCAACCTTGTTCACGATTACCCCAGTGCTATCCCTGACCTCTTTTATCTCCCCTGCTGCCAGCGTTTGTCTTGTTCTTATTGCCAGGAGGTGTCCGACTCTTTCATTGAATTCATAACACAACTCTTTTTTTGCTAAGTAATTCCTAGCTAGCTTCTGCGCTAACGAGACACCTGTTTCTGCTTTTTGAGTTTCCAATTCGAGTAATATCGATTCGAAAGGTTCCCTCTTACTTATTGCATCTACCAAAGCCTCTTCTATTGTTGCTAGGATTCTAATCTCTTCTTCTGTTTTCTCCTTCTCCCTTCTATTTCTTGCAATTGTGTAGCTTAGTGTCTCCCCCCTTATACCTGCCTTGAAGCTATCCCATACTACATCTGCCGACGTAGAGTATCTATTCATGTCCCAGAAATTCATTATCCATGCTTTCATACTTATGATGTAATCCTCCTCCTTTAGCAACCCTCTTTCAAACGACCAGGTAGAATTTATTCTCTCTCTGACTTGAGCGGTTTTTATACTTAGAACCAGGGGGTTGTGATCTGACACTATCCTGGGGAATCGATCTATATTGGAAATACCAACAAGAGAGTTAGATATAAGAAAATAATCCAATCTAGCTATCGACTTATGTGGTGCGGAGTAAAATGTGCTGCCTGAACCCATTGGATTTTTTTAGGCCCACATATCACTTAATGCATTGTGTCTAGCAAGATTTTGTACTGATCTATATACCTTTTTCTTCCTTCCCGTGTAGCTCCCCCCATGTTTCTCGAACAAACCATTTAAGCCATTAATGTTAAAATCTCCACAGCATATCACAGGCTCTGACCATAATGCTAGTTCTCTGTCCACAAATTCAAAAACATCCGGATCATCATCATTTGAGCCGTACACTGAAACAATTGTAAATCGAAATGCATTTGTTTCCAACTCAATCATCACCCACCTCCCTTCACTATCCTCTTTTTTCCTTTTGACTATTGTGCAGCCTTTCCTTGCCAGCACTGCAACCCCCCTACACCTTTCTAGCTGGCCTGTATAGGCTAGAACCTCATACCCCATTTGCTCCAACAAATACATCTCATTAACGGCTATGTGCGTTTCTTGCAGACAAACAATGTCAATTTTCCAGAATCGCAGTAGTGCCCCCAGTTTTTGTCTTTTTTCTCTGTTATTTAGACCACATATATTCAACGTGATTATCTTAGTTTCCATCTAACATGTTTTTTCCCTTTTCCCCCTTCCTTTTTCCAGCTTTCCACTCCCATTACTTCCAACTTTCCCTCTTGACTTAATGATCATACTGACTTTTACCCATCTGTACTGTATTTTTACTCCAACCACAAAACGTGCCCCCCCACCACCCTCCCCTTCTGCACCCCCCCTCCCCTGCTGCTCCCCCCCCCTGTGACAGGCAAATAGGTCAGTGCTGACCTATGCGTGTCCACTGTGCGTTGTAGCGTCGCCCCCCTCTCCTCCCCTACCCAAGCGAGAAAAAGAAAATCCAATCCCTGAAAAACTCCTATTCTCCCTAGTCTTTGTACGGTTTTCCAAATTACCCTTTCTGCTGAACATTACTGTTTTCTCCCCAGTTTCATTTCATCTTCTTTTCTTTTCTTTTTTAACTTTTTACCCCTCTGCCCCACCCTATTCACATATATCTGCTTGATACTATCTTCTAGCTCCACCTTTTTCTTTCATCTCTTTTAATTCTTCTAGATATTCTCCAGCCTTGATCTCTGAGAAATACATTCTAACTCTGCCCCCAACAATAACTTTTAGTTTTGCCGGGAACATCAAATAGGCTTCAGCGCCTTGACTCTGAAATGCCGCAATCATTTGCCTGAGTCTCCACCTCCTTTCCACTGTAACGTGGCAAAAGTCCGGTCTTGCAAAAAATGTTATTCCATCCACCGTCTTTTTAGAGTCAGGTCTGGCTTTATCCATCAACTCCTGTCTCGCCAGAAAATTCCCGAAGAACACTAACATCGCTCTTGGTAGTGAACCATCCCCTCTTTTTTTCCCCTTTGTCGTGAGCGGAAACCTGTGTGCTCTTTGCACCTCTTGTTCCCATTGCCATGGGGTCTCCGGAAAGGCACCTTTTAGCAGCTTAATCACAAAGCCTCTGGGGTCTTGCCCCTCTGCCCCTTCCTCTATTCCAAGAAGACGTGCGTTATTTCGCCTCTGGCGATTCTCCAAATCCTCCTCCTTCCATTGCAGATCCTCCATCAACTTTGAATGCTCTTCTCTGCTAGCCTGCCAGTCCGTCACTTCCTCCTCAATCCTGCCAGTCCTTTCTTCCACTTCGGTAACTCTTTCACTCACTTCTTCGTATTTTTTGTTTATTCTCCTAATAGAGGCTTGAATTTTTTTAGTATCATGCCTGGCTCTTCTACTCTCTGCTCTAGCTTCCATTTGAATTTGTTTAAGAGTTGCAAATATTAGGTCTAGTTTCCCATCCTCATTCTGGGGGTCTTGCCCATCCTCCTTGTAGAGGTTCGAAGTAGCGGAGTAGTCCCAAATCAGTTTTTTATGAGAGCTCTTATGTAGTGTTGTGGGGGAGCCTGTTCTCCTACTAGTCAGCCTGCGTTTTTTTTGTGTGCCTTTCTCTTTGGAGCCCCCTGTATCTTCAGTGCTAGAGTACGAGTCTCCCGTTTCTCTCTCCTCTTCGCTGCTGGTGATAGTGGAGTCTGACTCTTCAGGGACCGAGAAGAATTCTCTGTCCCCTTCCGCTCCCTCTGCACTCTCTGCGCCCTCTGTATATCCGATAACCAGCTGCTCCTTTTGTCCTTGCAATAAACCTGCCTCCACCTCCTGAAGCGCTTCTAACAAAGGGTCTGTGTTTAAGGATTTAGTTGCATTCACCTCTTTTACCGCTCTCACCTCTTTCTCCATGATCGTGCGCTCAGCCTCCTCTCCGGCGGTAACTGACTCAGTTGCAGCTTGCTCCGCGGAAAGCGTGAGCTCTGCACGTTCCGCTCGCGTTGGTTGCCTAGTAACGCCTATGCTTGCGTCCACGAGGACGCTACCTCCAGGACCGCTTGCCGAAGAGTTCTCCGTACCCAGGACTGCCTCTGCATCCTCCGTGGGGCCGCCGGGGGTGCCTTGCTGTTAAAGATCTCGATCACTGAGGGCTGACGAAAGGTGAGGTCGCCCTTCTTTCTCTCCGTGGTGAATTTTCCCGCTTGGCTGGGCTGAATGCTGTGACTGCCGCTGCGAGTGTCATCATTTGGGTTCAGTGCCTTGCCTCTATCTTTCTCGGCAGCTCTTTCAGTTTTCTCGATTTTGCGCTGCTGAGCTTTGGAGGCCGTCGAGATCGTGGGTGTAGAGCGTTTGTTGGGTGGGGGCATCTTGGTTTTCGGGATTGTGCCAGTCCTTCCCGGATCCTTCTGGCCTATCTCTTTTGCTGGTCCGATGCTTGAGACCGCTGTCTGTTTGTCTTTCGCCCGATTTGCCATCTTAGGAGCAATAGCCTTTTGGAGCCCCCCAAAGAGCGATTTCAATTGCAGTAGGCTTTTTTTTAAGTAGTGAAAAACGCCGCTATTCCCTTCCAGCATCAGCCAGCATAACCTCCGCTGCATGCTTCTTTAGCAGCCGATCAGGATCCTGTTCCCTCCATGGGTCAGAGAGGGGTCTAGATGCGACTTACACCTACAGCGCTACAGCGGCCATCTTGCCTCCCTACCATTCCTAGAAACATTCTGACTTGTCTCTGTGTCGTTGGAGGTTGTATTGCTCGAATCATTTTTATTCTTCCAACTGTCACTTGTCTGATTCCCTTTGCAATTCTGTGACCAAGATATTTAACTTCTTGTTTGCAAAACTGTAATTTTGCAGGTGAAACTTTATGTCCCTCATCTGCCAAACGATTCAAAAGGGTAATGGTGTCTGTTACACAATTTTCTCGTGTTCTTGCAGCCACCAGAAGGTCATCAATGTACTGGACCAATGTTGATTTTCCAGGTAAATCTAAATCTTCCAAAGCTTCTTTAACAACTGATTAAAGATAGATGGACTCTCAGTTTAACCTTGAGGGATACGACACCATGCTAAGATGCGATCCTGGAATCTGAACGCAAATATTTTTTGGCTCTCTGGATGCAGTGGAACTGTAAAGAAAGCATTACATAGGTCAATGACGGTGTACTATTCTGCATCATGCGGAATTTGATATAGAATTACCGCTGGGTTTGGAACAACTGAGCAACAAGGAACAACTATCTAATTAATCTTTCTCAGGTCCTGAACTATTCTGTAAGTTCTGTTTGGCTTTTTGATTCCCATATCTGGTGAATTACATGGGCTGCTCTCAATTTCTTTTAAAACACCTTGTTTTATGAATTTCTCAATCACAGGAATGACACCTTCAATAGTTTCAGCTTTCATTTTATACTGAGGAATTTTTGGGAAATCTACTCCTTGTTTTACAGTAATTTGCACTGGGTCTACATGTTTCATCAAACCCATTTAATCTCCAGTTAAATCCCAGATTTTTGGATTAACTGTCTCTTTCAGTTCTTCAGGTAAATTATTTTTATCAAAAGCAGGAAATAATGTATTTTCTTCTTCAACCATTAGCATTGTTAGCTTGTACAGACCATCTTCTTCCAGAGTTTGGAGCTCAATACCACCCGGTGAGCAATATATTTTACAATTCATCTTGCACAAAATGTCCCTCCCTAACAGGTTTACTGGACTGCTGTTACAGACTACAAATCTGTGTTTATCTTTGAAATTACCAATCTCAATTTTAACTGGTTCTGTTAAATCTGTTTTAATGTGTTGATTTGCTATGCCTACTACTTGGATGGACTCACCAGAGAGAGGAAGGTTTCCTATTTCCACTGATCTTACAGTAGAACGGGTAGCGCCAGTGTCCACAAGAAAAGTGATTTCTACATCATTCACTTTACCATTTACAAATGGACCGGACTGATCTACCTCAAGAGTGGCTCCAAGCACACACTCCTCTTCCCCTCTCAGGCATAGTCATGAGTAATCCTCTGAATCACTTCCTTCATTTTCTTTCAACCAAAATTGTTGAGAAACATTTGACACATTCACTCTTGGCGGTCTGTTTACCTGTTCACTTCTGCAGAATCCTGTTTCAGGACTGAATCTTTGCACATTCACAAAGTTTAGAAGAGGCGGTTGTGGAATTTGGCTCTTCTGATTCACTAACTGTCGCTGTAGCTGTTGCTGCTGACTTATTTCATTTAACTGTCGCTGTTGCTGCTGATTTATCTCATTCTGCATCTGTGGATTTAATGATGTATTTTTAAAATTTCTGGGCGGATTCTTACATTCACACTTCCAATGTCCAATTTTGCCGCAATTAAAACATGGAAGCTTCTGCTTGAGCTCTTCAATATTTACATTAAATTTTAGTTTGTTAAAATTTCCTTTAAATCTGCCTTGATTCTGGTGAGCATTTTTATTTTCTAAGGTTGCTATTTGCTGTTCAGCTACCTTCACCTGTGCCAACATTGCTTTTTCCTTAAGCTTCTTTGGTTTGGCATCTATCTCATCACTGCAGTACTTTGCTTTTCTCAGAATGTCATCAACTGTTAATAATTGCCATCCGACAATTCTATATCTAATCATTTTGCCAATTTAAGGTCTCAGGCCATAAACAAACCTGTATATGAAGTGGCTCATGTCTTTCTCACTTAAGTTTTCATAGCCACTGTATTGTTTAAAAACCAGCAGTAATCTTTCATAAAATGAATGTACTGACTCTTTCGGTTCCTGGTTCGTTCAGTCAATTTTAACCCAATCTACTTCTTTTGGAGGAATTTTATTTTTCAACCACACAATTACTTTGTCATATAAATCCATGACATCTGCTGAAGGGTCACCTGTTATTTTATTTCGAGCTGGTTCTTCTTTGGGCCAACTTACAGAAATGTTACATTCTGTCCAAAGATCTGATCGGACAACCATGTCAAAGAATCCATCAAGATCAGTCCACAGAACTTTTGAAACTTTAATGAATCTGTCTACCTGGCGATACCATTCTACTGGCTTTTCTCTCATTCGAGGAAAATCATTTGTAAACAGTAAAATGTCCTGTATTGTCCAAGGGACATGAACATACCCTTCGCCAGCTATTTCTCTCATCGGAAACTCATTTGCGACTTCCCCTTTTTCTCTTTTTTCTTCTTCTTTTTTCTTTGTCCATTTCACTCTCCATTTACTTAATTCTCCTAATCTTTTCAGGAACACAATCAATTCTTTTACATGTGTTATCCTACCTGTGGTGTTCAAATTTTCAATGTCTTTTTCAGAAAAATCCACTCTATAATGCTTTTGCAATTGTTTCTGTCTAGTCAAATCAATTTCTAATTCAGCAGCCACTTCCTCAAATTGATCATACTTGTTTTTCGTTTTCCATTGTATGCTTTTGATTATAAACGGTAATTCATCATCCTGATACTGCTTTAAACTGTCAGTTCCAATTGTGCCAATAATTAATTCTTCTAAATCTGCTTTCAATTTTGCAACATCAAGTTGTTTAAATTCAGGGACTTGTAGGGTCTGT
Organism: Lissotriton vulgaris; assembly: GCF_964263255.1. Taxonomy (NCBI): domain Eukaryota; kingdom Metazoa; phylum Chordata; class Amphibia; order Caudata; family Salamandridae; genus Lissotriton; species Lissotriton vulgaris. The sequence continues at coordinate 701,558,889 of NC_141699.1, forward strand.
TGAGTCTGTGTTAAATCCGTTTTATTCATGTTCTTTTCTGGAGATCCAGAGTCAGAACCTGCAACAGATGGTGTCTGAACATTTGACAAACTTAGTTAAATCTGGCATTGTTTTTTCTCACTGTATTTCTGATAAATCAGACTAAAAAATTTCAGCTACTTTCTGAATTTCCCATTTAATGGAACAGTCAGAGCTGAGTGTTTATTTTCTCTTTGGTCAAAAACCGGTACAACAGGACCAATTGTTACTGGTACTGTTACTGCTTCCATCCCTTTAGTTATTTGCTGTATTAATTCCTCTTTTGCTTTTAAATATTCTGAAACTTCTGGTATATTCCCAAGTCTCTCTATTCCTTTTACATTCCTCGGGAATTCATTTCTCTGTTCAGGAATCTAGGGATAATTTCTGTTTACTCTTGGAGTATTCAAATTACTTCTTGTCCCTACTCTTTCAGGTAATCTTAAAAATCTAGGTGAATTTTCATCAATTTCTCTGGGAGGTGAACTTGGAGAGGTTCCTGAAGAAACTCTAGGAGTAAACTGTGAACAATCTGGTTGATAGGGTGGCGGATTACGATTTGTAATATAACTTTAGTCTAAAACCGCATCATCTAATTCTTCATCAAGATTATTTTTTCTTTTTCGGATATTCTTTTGACCTGGTGTTTCAGTAATCATTTCTCTTACTGGGTATAAACCATCATACATGTCTGCTTTTCTCCAACGTCGTACTCTATCTTCATGAGTTTCCCTATTTATGTTTAATTTGGGGCCTCTTGTTAAACCTCTGGTTTCTAATTCAAGTTCCATCATTTTAACCTTCTTATTCAACTAAAGCCTCAAATTGAGTAGGTCTAGGCTTTGGCACAAGACCCGTCATTTTTTCTCTCAAGTTTTTCAAAATTTTAATATTAAATGACCCATCTTCTGGCCATGCTAATACACCATCATTTTTAGTATATTGCATCCAATTCTCAAACCAAAGGACAGTATGATAACCATATTCACCTTCCATATATGCTGCGGGTGCTTTGTACTTATGAAGTAATTTTCCACCACGCGTTTCAATTTTCTTATCAGGGCTGAAAATATTTGTCAATTTCTGAAACCATGAAGGCTTCTTTTCCTCCTTTCTGTACCAATAACTCATGATTTTAAAACTATTCTGCTTAATTTGGAAAAGATCGTAAGTATTTATTCTTGTTCCGCTACTCTAGCCAATCCGTGCGCGAAACTCACCAACAAGCCAATCAGGTTAAGCCACGTCACTACCTTGCTCAACCAATGAAAATACTGTTCTCAGAAAGAACCAATCAGCTATCAGCTCGTTTTAGTCACGTGAACCAACCAGTGCACTTGCTGTGACGTATGTTAACCAATCACAGCGCAAACCCTGTGACGTACACTGCCACTGCAGCTCCTCTGGCTCCATTCCATAAACTCACCCCTCCTTTACAAAATATTTTCACAGCGCCATTTTAAAACAATTCTTTTCAATGAAATTCAATTAGTAACTACAGAAAAACAAACCATTTGTCTGTTTCGCTAAATAAAGTGACAGTTTTCTCAATCAATCGAGTATTCTTTCTCGTGAAATAGACAACGCTATTCTCACAAAATCATTTATACACATTCAAACGGAAAACCCTAACAATGCATACGTGAAATCTTTGGTAGGACTTTAAACTGCCAATAGAAAATCCTCATTCGCCAGTAGAATAGACGACGCTTCCTTACCCTTCACTCAAGCTTGGAAAAATCCTATTACTCTTTTCACAGCGAGTTTTAAAACAGGCTCTTAGACCCTATACTCAAAGCTACAATTTCATAGGCAATCCTCACTATACATTTTACCTCTCACACCTAAAATCCCTAAACTTGTGCTGTACGTCCACAACACTAGCGATATGTCTATACCACTATTTTGAAACAGAACAAATGCACTGTGTAACTTGACTTGTCACACTATTCTTGCCGGCACATTAGGAATTTTCTCACTGCTGGAAAAGACCTTTCGACTACATGTAACAACTGAACAAACTTAACATGTTTTAGACAAGTATTCTATGTAATTACCATGTAACATGTCAGTTACCATAGTAACCGAACTCTGCTACCAGAAAATTGATCCAGCGCCCCTATAGAAAATCTGTCTCAACAACACAACCCTACACCTTGATACTCACCATTATTCAAAAACTCTCCACTAAGGCCCATAAGTAACTGAGACAAATATTGAGCAACTGAATCATGTGACCTAATTAATCAGAACTATTTACAAAATATATACATTTTATATACAACTGCAGTTTGTCATCATCATAATCATGGAAATATAATGGAAACATTTAATTAAGCCACATAGGTAATGGATCAACTAATGGTAACTAGACTAAAAATAATCAAGACCAGCTTGTTATTTTCAAAATCTATTTTATTAATTTTATTTTCAATCAAAGTGCAATCTTAGAATTAGAAATCTTTTTATTAGCAATTTGAAAGCATCTTTTAATCAAAGTAAAGGCACATTAGACTGTCTTTTCAAAACAGATTAGCCTGCAAAGAATTAATGTAGAAAAGATCCCATTCCCTAAAATCTATTTCCCTGACTAAACTTAATTAAACCTAGGGAAAAAGTCATTAGTTCTGTTATCCTTACGTGAGTCAAAAGTCCGACAGCACTTCACTCCCTTCAGGATTCAAGAACAAGCAGCCAGCCCTCCTCTCAAGGGGTCAGGGTTTAGAATACTATTTCTCCGTCATTCAGCAATCCCATTGGCTGACAACTGTCAGTTCATGTGAGATCATCACCTTTCAATCCAAATTTGTGCCTTTCTAAAACGTCTTTGTCCTTTGTCCACAGGCGACATTAGCTTCCGAGGATTTTGCAACATCTTATTAAATAACAATTCACTGCTTCCTCAGCTTGGCTGTTCTGCCGCTTCCTGTCCTTGAAGTTATACAACTCAATACACATCTTGCACAGATCCATTCATTTGTTTACTGACGGATTTCATTGTGGTAAAAACTTTCCACTTTGTTAGCTGTGCTCGGCTCATCTCAACAGGATTCCAAACACCCTTTTAAAAGCTAGGCCTCAGGCCTCTTTCACGAAAACTAGAATGCAAAGAAACACAAAACATTAAATTCAAATTCAAATTATCTTTATTCGGTAATTAAAAAGATACCATTAAAGAACATAAAAATACATACATACAGTATTTAAAAGCATTTAAAAATAGCAATGTTAAAAATTACAGTTAAGAATAGATCTAAAAAGAGCAATAGAGGAAGAAACAATAATCATTAACAATCAAAACATTAATTAATTTGAGTAATGAAGAATATTCTATAACCCACACCCTTGCTAAATATTAACCCATTAGTTTATGTTACCTAGCTTTAAGCACATGAAAGCAGCTTTTATAAAAACCTTCTTCACATGGGCCTCCAGGATTCTCCACGAGCCTTTGCCACATATAAGACATGTCATAGACAAAAGCACATTTAAATAAGCAGATGCCATTAATTAAACAACCGCAGTTAATATTGAAAAAACAAATAGACAAAGTTAGTTCATTATTTTTCAACGTACTCGCAAATGCAACAAAGAGCATACATAATGTTAGACCCTCATGTCGTGAGTGCATTTTACTCTAGATTGATTAGTACATAATCGTGCATAAACTCATTAATATGATTAATAATTATGGAAGTTTAACTGTGTGAGTCAAAAACAAAATTCATTTCTGAAACTCGCTTCATCACATGGAAGAATGAGGGGTAACCCTTTGCGGACTAAACAAAGTCTATACAATAAAAGATGAATATTTCCCCCTAGATGCAGTGTGATTTTCTATACCTTTGGGCTGTTGTGTAGTTTTCAAACAGATTGCACCACTGGTCACATAGACTTTGGGTATTGACTGAAAGTGTACTGTGGGAGCTAGCATCAGTACAGCTAGTCACATTACAGTGAAACCCATTTAGTTCCACAAGAACGGCAAAGAGGATGATTTCCAAGCCATGAAGGTTTATTACAAAAGCATTCAAAGTTACAAGCTTTATCCTCCAATAAATCAATTTTAAATGCAAGCATATAATTCAATATAGATAATCAATCCACAAAGAATATCAAGTACATTTAAATTAAAATTATTTAGGTGAGAGGCAAGATGGTGTCCGTGTGAGTGGTCGCAGCGGCAGCTCCTCCCCTACTCAGAGCATAATGCGGGAAAGTCTGCCCAGTTTGCTATTACTCAGTAAATAGAGTGCAGGTAATGTTTGAGCACCAAGGAGAGACTCACTGGAGGTCCTGGCTAAGGATGGCAGCTTGGCTTCATTTTGGAGCAAGGGCGGGGTTGGCAGCGGCAGATGCACGGACATTCACCTGCTTTGAGCCAACTCTCCTGAGGACTGTTTCCCTGCTGCACAGACATGCAGTGAGACCAGGGTGGCTTACTGCTCTGACTTCGAACAAAATCAGGATTCCACCAAAAGTGGCGCAGGCGATGGAAGATCGGGTTACAGAGACAGCACCTGCAACCTTGATTTCTACCTGCCCCCCACGCACAAAGCCGGGAAAATGAGGTGCAGTGGTTGTCGGCGGGAATAAACAAGCCTTGTAAAAAAGAAAGGGCTCAGATGGCATCAATGATGGATATAAGAAGCAGGGACCGAGGGGTGCCAGTGCAGAAAGTAGATTTGCAAGATCAACAGCAGTAGGCAATTACCAATTTTTTTCTGGCTATGCCGACATCAGCTGGAAATCTCCAACGGAAAAGTTCGGAAGAGCCTGGTCGAAAGTCTCTGGGAATGGTGAGTGGTAATCAACAGACTGATACACAGGTCAGGGAACTGGTGAGTGGGAGTCAGAGAGAGGAAGGGCTCTCAAGTAAGATTGTCTTCTCAGAGGATGGTGACAGGGAACCCGTAAGACTGATGGATAACCCGTTTGGGGAAAAGGTTCACAGGGCGGACGGAAGGGACACACCTATGCAAGCTGACTCGATGTCTCTTCAGGGGTACATCTTAACAGAAAATGGGTAGCAGGCTGCAGAGAGTGTTTATGTTAGACACATGCTATTGGTGCCTCAGCCTTTGCAATGGAGGAGCCCCGGAACAACTGCATTGGTTGAAGGGGCAATGAGTCATAGGGGCTTGCAATACTTCCAAGATTTAGGGGTTAAATTTTTTCCCCTAACTGATGGTTCAGATGTTAGTTCAGTAGGATCAGACGGTTGGAGCAGGCACCATAATTAGAAGGAAGAAGCACTCCAGACGGAGTAAATAAGGTACACAACAAGGACATTCAGTAGATGGTCCTAAAAACAAGGGATCATGTACTACCCTAAAATAGGATTATTCTCCTACACAGAAGATTGACACAGAACCGTTAAGACAGGAGCACTATAATATTTAAGTGAAGGAGACGAAAATGGGAACTAATTTATGAATCTATTTACCAACACCAAGAATAGACATGGGCGGATGGTAAAAAAACTAAGTTAGCCACGACAAAGCTGCAAGGGTTAATCAGGAAAATGGCTAAAGCATGCACTGAAATGTGTGAAAGATTAATGGTAGCTGAAGAATGTACGGACTCTTTGGAAATTGACATGGCCAGGTTTCAGACTCAGACAGAGGCACAAGGCTCACAAATTTTTGATTTACAATGAAAGTTAGAAGACTATGAGAACAAACAGCGACGCAATAATTTGTGAATTCTTGGTATTAAAGAAGGGGTTGAAGGGAACTTTATTCAGGCCTATATGCTAAATCTGAAGAAAGGGGGTTTTCTTGAACTGCAACAATGGAATTGGGAAATGCAAATTCAAAGAGGACATCGTTATCCATTCACCCTGAAAAAATCAGGACATTCTCAGGCAGGAGAATTCAAGAAACTAAGAGCCATAATTATCTATTTATTTGCTTCGGGAAGCAGTGTTCGTGAAAGCCCGTCTGGACCCTAAATGTGTATATCAAGGCCTGACTTCTGTCATCTAACAGTCGATAGACGTCGGAGGCTTAGGTAGCTTATTTAATCATGTCAGGCACTTGGTGCTGAAGCCTATCTAATGAACCAAACTCACCTAATAATAATATTTAATAATAAAGCAAGAGTCTTCACCTCAGAGATAAAGGCCAAGAGGCATTGAGTAGCTCAATAGGCCCCTAATTTCCAAGTTAGTGCCATTGGGCTGTTGTTTGTCCTTAGGTAAGTGGGTGAAGATGTACTTTTCTTTTTGCGAGCAGAGTTAAAACCAGGTGCTTTTAGAGTTACTTTGATGGATGAGAAATAAGATCTTTTATTTAGGGTATGCATTTACTCACAGCTGTCGTGGGGGTTTGGGGCTCTGAGTAGAGGAGGAGGTGGGAACACAGATTCCATATCTCAGACCCTCCCTGGTCTGTTTGTCTCAAGGTTTTGGTTGGAGGGAGGCAGAGGGGTGGTAGGCTTTGGGGGGGTTTGGAGGATACGGGGGGACGAGGGTAGGGAGGAGAAGGGGAAGGTCAGATCATGGGGACAGGGCATGACGGGTGGTTGAAAATGGGGGACAAATATTGTGCATGAGGAGATTGAAGAGATTCTATTAAAAGGAAGAGGATCTGATTTCAGCAGTTGAACTTATGTATTTAAGTTGGGTGACACTGGCATATTGGAAATAACAAGATGGGTAACATGACAAAATTGTAAGTTGCAACAGTGAATATATGCAACCTTAATGATGATGTTAAAAGGCGCAAGGTAGCAGAAGATTTAAAAGTCCTACATGCCAATATTCTTTGCCTGCAGGAAACCCATGTGGAAGATGCTAGGAAGAAACTACTGGAGCATTTAGGATATAACCCGATAGCCTATACTATGCAAGGAACTAGAAAAAGAGGGGTGGCCATTTTAGCCAGGAATAAGGAAATTGACTTTAAAAGATGTTCAGCAGATAAATATGGGTGGTGGGCTAAAATGGAATTTTATAACGCTAAGGGAGCTTTTGCCATGTTCAGTATATGAGTCTACAGGGTATGACCGAGAGATATTTGAGTTTTTAAATATAGAGCTGAAAGTATGGCCTACCCCCATTATACTGTGCAGTAAACTGAATATTTATGGGATTGGTGGGCTTTGGATTGGTAGCACAAGAAAATATGCAGGTCGCATTCCTAAGGTCTTAAAAGCTCTGGCATATGTAATAAGAGATAACAGGCTTATAGATGTATGGCAGCATTTTAAGGCTCCGGATCCAGGGAGTATGTGTTTTTTTGGCTGATCATAAATCAGTTGCTCGGCTGGATTATTTGTTTGGGCTCACATAATTTGATATTAAAATGTAAACTTGAAACAAATTCCACTGAGGACCACATCCATTGGTTTTAGAAACTACTCATTTATTGGGTGAAAAAAAGTGTGTTAGGCTGGCCATTTGACAGGGTACTGCTGGCAGAGCAGGATTATATCACTCATATGAAGAAATGAATGGCAGACTATATGGAGTGCAATATAGATAGTACCGGGTTTAGTGTGGTGTGGGATGCCTTTAGGTAGGTGTGTGGGGGGAAATGTTCAGTTTTAGTCTGTATCAACAAAAAAGCAGTAACAACAACTGAGGAACTATAAAGAACTGGGGGAAATTGAGAAGGAGCTGGTAGGTGCCATAGAGGCAGGGTCATGAACTGAAAATTTACTATATAAACTGGCAATGGCTGAAGAGGAACTAAGTGACATTACAATGGTAAGAGGAGCTGAGAAGTTCATCACATGCTTACAGGAATGTCATGAGTATAATGAGAGAGTGGGTCACCTACTGGTGGTACGGACGAGACAGAAAACAGTCCGTGGGGAGATTGTCAAGATTAAAAATTGTAAGGGAGACTTAGGGGGTGATAATGATGATGGAAGGACTTAAATCCATCCGCTATCGTCTCAGGAATTGGGACCGCCCGCCTACATGGCGGTGGTCCCGCACATGAAATTACAATGCGACTGCCACTGTGGTGGTCTCATTGTGCATGTTTACCATTGCGGTGGGTGCTGCAAGCAGCAGCACCTGCCGCATTGGCAAACATGCATGATCTGCATTGCCCTGCACTACGTGGCAGGCACTACATGGTGCCTGCCACCTGGTGCAGGAAACTCTAGGAGGGCACCAAGTGCAAAATTAACATGCCCCTGCACAAGGGTGGCCCGCAATGGGCCCCCGAAGTACATCCCTGCATGCCTTTCAATGGCGGTTGAACTGCCATAGACAGGCTGACGGGGATTCATTATCCAAAACTGGTGGCCGGTGCCTGCTAGGCACCCCCACCACTTTGTGGATGCGGGGTGGGTCCAACAGGCAATAGAAATGATTGCCTGTGTCTGACCAGGGCTTATCTAGAATCTATCCAACTTGAAAAATTCTCCTGAGAAGATCTGGAGTCTTGATATGCCCTATCTTTGGAGGTAGGAAGTTTATAGGGCACTGGATATCCCCTCTTTAAAAGCTATGGAACTGATCGGATCTAATTAGCATTGTATAAAGTCTTTATTACAACTCTAGGATCCGATCTTGTTAGTACAAAATGTCAGGTTCAAAAGTGGGAACCAGCCCCTAAGTCATGGGCTAGGGTCAACAATATTGTCTTTTTAAAAAAGGGGAAACTGTCAACTGACCCCAGGTCTTATAGCCCTATTATAGGGAAGGTGATCTCCCCTAGGCAGCACAGCTTTATTCCAGGAAGAGGAACCACTAACCATATTAGGAGAGTCATTATATTATTTGATGCTGCCTCAATTGCAGGAGACACAATGGCATTAATTTTGTTGGATGCTGAAAAAACGTTTGAAAGGGTCTCCTGGGTTTTTTTATCGGCTGTGCTGGAGAGGCTCGGGTGGGAAGGGGCATTATAGATGCTATACTGGTAATTTATAATGCCCCTACAGCCCTGCTGCAATTTATGGGGGGGGGGGCAAATGGACCAGCTTTGGATCAATATGGAGACACGTCAGGGTTGTCCCTGCTCTCCATTGTTATGTGCATGTTATATTGATTACTTGATTGGGAAAATTGAGGCTAACCGGATAATTAAATCTATGCGTTTTCAAGGGCAGTACACTAAAATTTTGGGCTACACTGATGATTTAGCTGTAGTAACTCCTGATCCTTATGCTGCATGGATGGAAAATGAAAACGAAGCCTTGGTGTTTGGGGAACTATCTGGGTATTTGCTAAATCAGAAAAGACACAAATAGTTAAAGGCTGGTTAAACTAGATGATTTACTGGTGACCCATTCAGCTATCTTTTTTTGGGTAAATATGACATCTGAGTTGGATCAAATTATCGAGTTGAAATTTGCCCCCGTTATCCAGCAGGGGAGGCAGGATTTTGGTAGGATGGATAATCTACATCTGTCAATTGTAAGTCGGTGTAACATAGTCAACATTATTTTCCTACCCAAACTCCTCTACTTTTTTAGAACAATATCATTAGAGATGGAGAAGCGCTGGTTTAAAGTAATGCAGGACATGATCAACAGATTTATCTGGGCATATGGGAAGACAAAGAGGGTTCTGACATTTATGACACTTCCCAGGAAAAGAGGGGATGGGCTGTTCCAGACCGTATGTATTATTGGGCAGCAGTGCTTCAATATTTGTGCTTTTTGATGGGGGAAAACTCCACGGATCAATGGTGTAGTAACAGGTCACTGGAAAAATACGAATTATTACGAGGTAAAGAGGCCAACATTTGCTTTTTGAGTTATATCAAACTAAGCTACTACAAGAAAATATTGACTTTACATATGGAGGACCTGATTCTCCAACTGCACTTTGTAGTTCATGTTGTAGTACTACAGAACATTAAAAAATATTTAAAGGGCATATTCACTATTAAAGGGGATAGGATTCGGTAGGAGAAGGAGGGGTTTAGAGAGTGTCAAGGAGAGGTTTAGGGAGGGACATCATCCACCCATACAAGAGCAAACCAACTGCATTACACTGGAGGTGGAGACATGTAACTTACACTTACACTTTTTACACTCAGAGTTTAAGAATGCTAAAGGTAGTAAACTTACTATAACGTTTAAACATACTCAAAAGTGTAACTTACCTTTATGAACACGGGTGTTTTTATGTAAACTACCACAATATTTAGTTAGAAATATTGTTGCACACAATACTGTAAAAAGCTATAAAAAGGGTAACTATACTGAATTATTCATATATATATTATTAAATGTAATTTATTTAAAATAATGAATTGATTTAGTTAGTAACAAATTAAATATATAAATAATATATATAGAGAGAAAATATAAGGGGACCATCATAGATTGTCTAATAATTTTGGAGGATGCTGTACCCCTGGTTTCAGATCACACAATCATAACAAAATGTCTTAGTGACCCTGTTTGTATTTCCCTTCACTTAAATACCAAGAAAAACTCTGCACGGACAGAATGCAAACAGATGTTTAATACAAATAATGGAATAAGGGTAAGATGGGAACAAATTGACCCTGTGAGCTTCACACAAAAAATAGTTCAGGAGAATGTAGAACCTATATTGGCATGCTTGGCAGAAAAACCCTCCCATTCAATTGTATTAAGGGAATTAAACTATTTATGTGGGGCAATAGGAGACGGTCTGATGGTCTCTACACAAACACAGGATGTGCCGGGACATCTATAGTTTAAAGCTGCATGTACGCTTGCCCATAAATGTCTAAACTTGCACTAAAAACATAAAAAAAACATAAAAAACATACCCTGTTGCCAAATGGCTGTGTGTAAGGTCAGACAAGAATATAAAGACATGTGGAGGCAATGAAAAAGTAAATAAAGACAAAGGCATGGGAATATATGTCAGTTGCCTCCTCCTCTGGAAAAAAGCACAACAGTTTGGGAGGTAATTAGTAATCTTTTTTTCATGGATTCTGATACTCCCAAGGTAAAGGTCCTGATCCCTAAAGTGGAGCGAGTAACCCACTCCCAGGGGGTCTTCCAACCCAGTGAGGCAGGGCGGTCTGATATTGAGGACTGCATGGGGAATGTCTCAATGAATGAAATTCCAGCTAATGTGACCATGTCTATTGAATTAGGGGAGGTAGTCACAGTAACAAATTGTTCAGACTCTGGGAAAGCTCCCAGCCCTGATGGGGTACTAGTTGCCCTCTTCAAATCAAATATAAGTTTTCAGGGCCCCGTCTTAAATGTTCTAAGTATTGCAGTGGGGGTTAATATTCCCAGGTTTTGGAGATCAGCCCTTTTTGTCCCTATTTTCAAAAAATGAGCCAAAGCAGCACCATCCTGCTATAGACCAATCTCCTTCATTGATGCCACTGCTACATTTTTGGTGCAGTTATTTCTAGCCTGCCTATGAACTTGGGAAGGGGAAAACAAGGTTTTAACCTCTATCCAATTTCGGTTCAGATCAGGCATTGGCACTCCAGAGAAGTCACTACATTTCCCCCTCATTATTAGCAAATATGTAAAGGCAAAATTGTGGTCAATTCACATGGTGTTCGTTGATCTATCAGGTGCCTTTGATCGAGTCAATAGGGACAAACTACCTGAAATAATGCAGAAGATGGGTGTTGAACTAGTACTCCTCATCCTGATAAACATTTACATTGTGATCTGAAAGTTGCAATATGGTATGGACTGCAAGGGGAGTTAACATAACAAATCAAGTTCCTTAGGGGTGCAAGACAGGGTTGCATCTAAGCCCCGTTTCTGTCCTTGGTTTACATTAAATGGTATAACCGAACATTTATTAAGGTAGGGGCGGATGTGCGGAAGCTGGTTGAGCGGTTTCTTCCTATACTTTTATATGCAGATGGTGTGATGATTGCACACAAGGTAAATTGCCTCCAGATTATGTTGGATCACTTTATGGAGTTCATGGAGAGCCTAGAATTTAATGTTAATCAGTCAAAATCTTACACCATGACATGTAGGCCCATATACTCAAAGAATAAGCACTCTAGAATGGGGGAGGTTTCACTTAAAATGATACATACGTTTAGATACATAGGTATAATTTTTAGCTCCAACTTTAAAATAGGAAGTCAATATTTTAATGAAATCACAACAAATGGGAAGAGACACTGAGGCTATCTTCCGCTTTTCAAGGATTTTAAACTATAAACGGTTGTTAGAGATGATTACCTTGCTATAGTCAAAATGTATTGCAGCTGCGGTGTATGGGGCTGGGGGTACAAAAATGTGGATGTACTTAATCGTATTGAAAATGGTTTCCCATGCAGGTTGCTGTCAGCCCCCAAAAACACTGCAGATTTTATATGCCATGAGGAGTTGGCCTTACCCTATATTGAGGACCAGGTCAAAATTGTCCCTTTACACTCATGAATCAAATGTTGCCAGAACTCCGAGGTAGCACTGGTGAGAGAATATATTTTGGATTGTCTATCCACAAAAAATGCCCACAGATTACAATGGTTTGTGTATGTAAAAGCATGCTTTTTTCAAATTGGGCCTTAAATGTTTACACACCCCTTACTTATTAAGGCAGGTGTAAAGTCCATTGTAAAATCACGCCATGCCAAGCTCTGTATGGACGAAAGAGCATGGAGCACGTTGACAATTTGAAAATGAAAACTGCTGAGTTGTTCATTCATTTATCCATGGGTTCAAATGCAGAACAATATTTGGGTTGGATTGAGAACCTATTTTATCGTTCCTATTTAACATTTTTCAGATTACATTCCGTTTTAAAGTTGCTTTCCCAATACCATGTACATGGAAACATTAATTACCAACATGTCATCGCGACCAAGTCACAAAGCAAAGCACATGTCACTTAACTTTATTTTGCCCTCTATTTTCAAGCTCTAGAGCTGCCTTTTTAGTACCAATATTGCGCTAGGCAGGGATCAATATTTGTGCATGATGGAATTTTTGCAAAGATTACCCTTGATAGATATATGTCATACAGTTTTCAATTTTATCAGGTATCCGCTGCAGATTAGAAAGTGATATGAGCAAGTATCCTTTTAATTGGCTGCAAATTGTGTTTTTTTGCTAGAACCTGTCCTAATTTCATTTTAGAATAATTTTTTTTACATTCAATCATGCACATGTTTTTATGAGATACACCTCAAAGCACCTTTTCACTTGTTTATGTATTTTGACATGACATGTGTGACACCAAATTCTATCATATTCAAGATGCTTTCCACACATCATTGCAATTTTAACAACTACATTTTGCTCTGCTTCACACTAATCTATCACAAGTCAACAATATTATTGACTATATCCAATCTAAATATTTTGATCCAATCTCTGAGAACAATATTTACCTTTACTCAAAATTAATCAGAACATCCATTAATGGACTTAGCCAATCACAACATGGAAATTCTTTAGGTTCAAGGAACAATTTCTGTAATCCCTATATAGATTTGTATTTTTTGCCAAAGAACACATTATAAGAAGCAATTATACATGATTGATCTCCTTGAATAAACCATATATGAAGATAAATTGACATGGAGAAATCTAACTCTGTTCCATTTGTGAACAGAAGATATAATGTCTCCATAATCTGAAATGACTGCCTTGGGAAACTAGACCATAACCTCAGGCCTTCATGTGAATTCATCACAATTTAGAAATGTATGCAATTCCGTCAGAACTCCAGGAACTAAATTCATATGAAAACATTTTAATTCAAATGATCCACCCTTTTCAAACCATTTTTAGAATGCAACCTAAATTTGGAAAATTTCAGCCACATGAATAGTACGCACACTAAACGGAAACATAGCTTTTCTACAATCGAAGAAAACATAAGCACTCTTGGAACTGAACACAAAATAGAGGAACCTTTAGTGGTTTTTCCAATGGAGCACCTACAAAACATACCACAGTTTTCAAAGAATTTATTAGCATACAAAACGTTCAGAAAGCACACATTACCTTTGGAAAAAAAACATATACTATACAAATGTTGACATTGCTAAATTCAATTCATCTACATAATCATCATTTGGAAAAAAAACAAAATGTACAATTTGAACAAGCTGAACAAATATATGATCATTGCAGTATTCACCCATTATACTCCAGATAAATAATGGGTGATGCCTTAGAACAGAACAGATCAAGGAAGCTAAAGGAGAAGCTATTAGTGTCAGGTGAAAAACACCTGTAGAAAGTTGTTATTCACCATTTTTTTCACTGGAAAAGGTGGACGATATGCTTGTCCAGTCCAAATTTCAACAGGTGAGTACTGAACTACAAGATTATGTTCAGAGGATCTACGCTTTCTTCAAGATATTTCTTATGTTTTGATACTGCTATGTGAAAGAGAACTTTCAGTTGCTTATTATGCTGTTGCACATGTTAAACGAATTGGAATCGGCTTTACTAATAAAACAGCACAGGCTTTTGTTGAAAAGGTGCATGACAAAGATCGAATTCTAGAATATAACTTAATCAACATTATAACATGTCAACAAGGGCTAAATAATTATTGGTTTTGAAGACATGTAGAATTGAAATATATGACAGAAACTTAGGACCACCTACTTGGTTTATTACTTTAACCCCTTCCACACTCATGACGAGCTGGGCTCGTCATGGTGTAGCCTCCTCATACACTGATGACGAGCCCAGCTCGTCATAAAACAATGAAAATAGCGAATTCCCAGCACAGGAGGGGAATTGCCTTAGCAGCCATGGAGTTAAGCTGTGCTGAATACGGATGGGACGATTGATATCAATTTCTTCTTGAAGAAAATGATAATATTCTACTAATTAACTGCAAACCGCCCACAGAATTATGATCTTAGGATTCTTTCAATGTTGCCAGAAATTTGAACCACAAACTTCAAACTATGCTTTACTACTTAACCTGCCTGGGGTTTGCAGACTCTAAAAGAAGGCTGGACCTGTCAGTTAATTGTACTAAGTCATATGTATTAGTGGCCGGGCGGCAGGGGCCTCAGATGAAAATTTTCAAAGTGGGCCATCATTTTCTGGCTAAGGTTTCGACTTTCCCCTACCTAGGAGTGTTATTTGATGACCGCCTACAGATTAGTGCTCTTTTACATGGGAAGCGCATCAAGCAGAATAAATCTGTGGCAGCCATCACCAGCTTTGCCAGAAGACTAGGTTCATGGGCAACGGAAGTTATCTTAAAACTGTATAAATCTAAGACTATCGGAAAAGTTGCATATGGCAGTGAGGTGTGGGCTATACCCCCTCTCATAGTTTACGGATTGTGGAAAATACATTTTTACGGCGGATCCTGTGCGTCCCCCAAGGTACACCAACTTTGTCTGTCCATGAAGAGATAGGGGTGGATTATCTGGTAGATCAAGTGGCAATTAAACTATTACTTTGCTGGATAAAGATCTGGTTAGGTGAAGATAAGGGTTAAAACTGCTTGATTTTAGTGGATTGTTTGGCCATGGATCAGGTCTTTAAAATCACCTGGATACGTTATATTGAGTAAACTGCAGAAGCTATAGGAAGGCCAGACCTTTTTTTTTGCAGATGACACTTTACGCCCCGGGGATTTGAATAGAACAAATGAGGTATACTATAAATTTGTCACTGCCCAGCGTGAAAATATTGAGCTTAGTAAACCCGGAGTGAGGGCTTATGTAATGTTAAAGTCTGTGCCAGGTATGGAACCATACCTTAGTGCACTTTCTAGTGCCCAGGATAGATTTTAAATGTTGTGCTTTAGATTTAACCAACTTCAACATCTTTTAGCCTCAACAGCGGGCTTTTTTACCTCATCCCAAAGAGGCCCCTATCTGCAATCTTAGATCTCCACAGGACATGCTCTATTTTGTTTTACTGTGTAAATTATTCTTAGTGCCAAGAAGGATTACTCTGGCCCTTACTTAAGACCTTAAAGTCTAGACAGGCAAAAGTGGCCCTTTTGCATTTACAGTTGCTACTAAACCCCCATACCCTCCTTGTTGTGATTAGTTTTTTGCGGGCAGCTTACAGATCTACTTTATCAAGAAGTGATAGAAACTCTATTGCTTTTGTTAGACCTGGCACCTTGACGTGAGTTTCCCTTCCACTTTTTCTGGTGTGCCTCCGATGTTTTGCTGGTTTTCCGCTACTCAGGGCACTGCGCCACGGCCGACCCGTGCCGCAGTGCAAGTGCTCCCTACTGTAAATTGTACATGTGATTGATGTCCATGATTGGTTCATTGGATTTACTGTTAGTCCCTAGTAAAGTGCACCAGGAGTGCCAAGGCTTGTGAATGCCAATACTGCTAGTGGGCCTGCAGCGCTGGTTGCGCCACCCACAGAAGCAGCCTTAAGATGTGTCTGGGGTCTGCCACCCCAGAACCCGCGGGCAGTCTCGTACTGTCACGCTGGCTGGGCAAGTGCACCCACTTGCCAGCCTCTAAACCTTCCCTTAACTTCATATCAGTCACCCCTATGGTAGGCCTGAGGGCAGGGTGCATTGTGAGTGTAAGGTAGGACAAGCCCTGATGTGTGTGGCATGTCCTAGTAGTGAATTACAACTAAATTCGTATTTCACTATTGTAAGGCTACCTGCTTCCTTTAGGCCAGAATGGGCTGCTGGAATTATTACACTCTATAATCCCAGCAGGCTCAGGGAGCATGGTAGAGAGTCATGTTTAGTATGCCTGAACTCAGGATGATAAAATATTTCTTTTAGTAAAGTTTATTTTAGTATCCTGTGTTTGCAAATGCTACTTTTAGAAAGTTAGTAAAACCACGGAGTTTGGTCCTGGGACAGGGGGCAGCTGGACCCAAATTACAGTGAATAGAACAGAAATGCTAGCCCTCCTACTTATTTAATCTCGCCTTAAGTTTATGAGACAACAAACAAAAATCAACGTTTCTTTGTTTGTATGGGTAATTTTATTTAACCCTTTTGTTCATTATTTTTAGTAAGATTTATCTTTTTCATAGGCCAGAAGAACACTTTATATACACCTATATACAAATACAAAACATTTATACATATTTACAACAACTATACAAATAGCACATTGAATCGTCATGCCGTGTGCTCGTTGTCCTAATCTTACTCGGATTCAATGTAAGTTTTTGATTTATTTTTTCCAGAATTATTCTTCTATTGTACTGGAGAATCTGTAAGCTTTGACAGATTCGAAACGCGTTGGCAAGGCAGACGACAGACAGACAGTTCAAAATATTTGCCCTTGACGGGTTCAGTTTTTACTGGTGGAACTAACTGTGAATTAATTTCTGATTTCTGTCGCATTATTTCTTTTCCACCTTTTGGGTCTAGTAGCGTTTTTTTACTTCACAAAGATTAACTATTTGTGAACACGGAATTGCTATATATTTCTCATACGAGAAGTTTGTTGATAACAGTTTGGATTCAATGTGCTATTTGTATAGTTGTTGTAAATATGTATAAATGTTTTGTATTTGTATATAGGTGTATATAAAGTGTTCTTCTTGCCTATGAAAAAGATAAATCTTACTAAAAATAATGAACAAAAGGGTTAAATAAAATTACCCATACAAACAAAGAAACGTTGATTTTTGTTTGTTGTCTCATAAACTTAAGGCGAGATTAAATAAGTAGGAGGGCTAGCATTTCTGTTCTATTCACTTTTAGAAAGTTAGCATTTGCTTGCCTAACCATTTCAGCCCGCCTCTGCTGGTATGTGTATCTGACTGTCTGGGATGTGTGAGTGACAGGGCTGGGGGATGACAGGTGGTGAATGCGCAGATTACACCTTAGTGGGAGGTAGGAGTGGCTCTTGACTCTGAATCTAGCTGTGCTCTCCCACCACAATGCTGGCTCCACCCTCCTGGGGAGCGACTGATGACTCAGCCGGCACCTGGCCCAGGAAGGGCGAAGCCCCATCAACAAGGTACTTCTGGCTGCCCCTGTCCACACAATGCTGGCTCCACCTCCTGTGGAGCGTCTGATGTGCCTGCCCCTCGCACTGAAAGCAGAAGCCGGGTTGCACCCAACAAGGTACTCAAGGACTCAAAGTGGCTATGCAAAGGCCCCCCTGGCCTGTAAGAACAAAAGAAATGCAGTATAAAAGAAGGAGCCTTGCTCCTTGTAAATTAGATCCTGTTTGTGCTACAGAAGGAACTCTGCCCGACGAGATGGACCTGGAAGGACAAGGAGGAGTGCTGACTCTTGCCTGTGTCTGGTGCCTTGCTGCAGAAGGAGAGGAAAAGGAAAGACTACAAGAGGACTTTTGCTTTGTAAGACTTTGTGCCAAACTCTGCTGAGAGATCTCCAAGGGCTTGCTTGTGAACTTTCCCCCTGACCAGCGCCCCAGGACCAGTGGGCGCTACCCCCTGACAGAGGAACCACTGCGAGACGCTGTCTCCCCTCTGCAAGCCTCTCCAGGAAAAGCGGAGCGCGCTGTGACCATCGCGCTCTTCAGCCACGCTCTGTTAGCTGCCCTCCCTCTAAACAAAGTGACCGCCGCCTGCTTGGCCCAGAAGCATCGTAAAGATCAGCCCAGCTGATCCGAGCACAGTGACTGACCCGAGCTGCAGCTCGCAACGTGAAGAGAGGTGGCGCCCGGTGCCTGCTGGCCCCCTTCGTGTCTTGTACCCCTGAACGCGCCGCCGCTGTCCGAGAAACAGCTGTTGCGTGGGGTGCCTGAACGTCGCCTGGATTGATAGAGGCCTGCGCCGAGGAGCGCTGTCCCCTAAGTGCGCTCTCCTGATCAGGACACCCGGAGGCGCCAGCCTCGTGCAACCCGGCCCGCAAAGCAACGTCGACCCACGGGCCAGAGTCGAGCTGCTGCTCGCTCCAAAGCACCGGACGGAGGACAACGCGACGCGGACTGCCGCATTGACCTGCGCCCCATCAACTCTCCCGCAAGGTACTTTTTCTTCCCGCTGCCTCGCCCAGCCTCGGAGCTGCGTGAGGAGCGCTCCCAGGGCCCCCGCTCTCTCTCTCCCCCGTCAACCGCGCCCTGTCGCGCAGAGAGACCAGCGGACCGCTGGAGGAATCCTGGTAGACCGCCAGGACCGAGAAAAGTACCAGAAGGAGCCCAGAATCCCCATGCGGGGGATTTACGCTGAACAAGAACTGTTCTGAATCACGAACTGATTATTGCTAAAGATAAGAACTGTGGCAACCTGATTGAAAGTATACTGGAACCGTCTTCGCATTGAATCAAGACTGTATTTACAAGCCTGCTTGAAATTTATATAAAGATATATATTTTTACAAATACAGTTTGGTGTCCTTGTGTGGTGGGTTGGTTGTGATGGTGTGATATTGCAAATGTTTAACCCTATATGCCCCAAAGATTAGCCTAAGACTGCTTAAGCCACACTACCTAGAGGGTAAGCAGAGGTTGTCTGGAAGGTAACCCTCAGCCCTGACGAGGAAGAGAGAGTCCCTGCTTGTCGCTAGTGCTACACTGCGCCAACTAGAGACTCCCCCTTCCTACAGCTTTGTATTTATGAAGTTAATATTGGTGGGATGGGGTGCATAACCATAGATTTGCAGGGTTCTTAATATCTTGCTTGTCTTAACCAGTTGTGTACTTTTACCTGTTTGTATTGATTTTCATGACTGTTATTGTATCTTTTTATGGGTGTGTGGTTATCCGAATAAAGAAAGAATTATATTACTTAACCAACAAAAATAAAAATCCAGTTGGAGAAGTACTTGATTACTTTTGCTGAAAAGAGTATTAAGCAAGAGGTGCACCACACATTCATATGCTTCTCTGGATCAAAGATGCACCTAGTTTTGCATACAAGTCTGTTGAATCAGTTCTACATTTTATTGAATGTTATGTGACTCGTGACATCACAACAAGAAACTATGTGAATCAAATTTTTCCCTTTCAATCACATAAGTGCTGTTAATATTGCTTAAAAACATATCGGAGCAGATCTAAATATTACTCAAAATGTTGCTTTAGATTTCCAAAACCAATTCTACAGAGAGGGAGAGTCAACACTTTAATCTCATCTATAAGATATGCGGTTATTGGTAAATCACCGAAAAACATGTAGGGCCCGATTCACAAAACTAACTTAAGACAAAATCCTAAACTTACTACCATTTACTCATTTTGGTATTCAAAGAAGGCACTTACTCATCAATGAGTAAGTGCATTCTGTTTATACCAAAATGAGTAAGTGCCTTCTGTGAATACCAAAATGGTAGTAAGTTTAGGATTTTGCCTTAAGTTAGTTGTGTGAATCGGGCCTGTACAATCTTAGAAGACAAAAAGCATCACATCGAACGTATGACTACAACCATAGATGTTGATAAAATGGATATGTAATTTGTTGCAGATAACAGCGGTTGCACGTTATGTTACTTTCTACAGTAGAAAGGCAGAAAAAACAGAAATGAGGTAAAAATGGGAAGAAATATCAGCTGATCAATCCTTAAGTAAAAGATTATATAGATTTAGCCTACAAATGCTAGGTAACAGTTAGGTCAGTAGCAATGAAAGATGTGATGATTTAAGTTCTTCAAGCTTATATGGTAAATCGAGTGCAAGCACATGGCTTAGTTCAGACTTATCACCATCATGCCGAAGAGTTCTGAAAAGCCTAACTCAAATTGAATACGTTCTCGTTTTCATCCCACTAACCTTGACATTTTTAAAATATGTTTGCGCATACTACCTAAAGAGAAGTCCATTGAAGAAATCTCTTACCATTAACAAGGGCACAACCAAAAGGGCAACGCTAGGTTGGTTTGATCAAGCGTGCACTTTGGCGCTAAAAGCCCTTAAGAAGGCCTTATCTAATTTCCCAAGAGACAGGGAAGTGGTTAAACATCTGAGGGCTAAATACAGCACCGAACTGAAGCGTAGGAAACAAGAACTAAGAGAGCAAGCCTGGGATGACCTGAATAAAGCTGCAGCCCTTCGGGATAGTAAACTGTTCTGGAGTACCATTAACAGTCCATTCCTCCAGAAGGAAGAATTCCCAGTTCTTACTGCCCAAGTAAGTGAGGATAGCTGGGTTCTACATTTTACTGGGATTTTTGACCCAATTGGGGAGACCCAGGATAATACCTGTAATAACCCTATTATACCACACCAGACACTGGGAATTACCCTCCATGAAGTCGACATGGCAATCAGTAATAGTAAAGGGGGAAGGCCCCAGGACCAGATGGGGTCCCGATTGACCTCTATAAAACCGATCTGGCCCTGTGGAGCCCGCTACTGACCCAAGTATTTAATGCCGCTGTCGACGATAGTACCCCATCAACCTGGAGTGAATCTGTAATTATACCAATCTACAAGAAGGGAGATAGAGGAGAGGCTAAGAACTACCACCCTATCTCCCTTCTGGATTCCTCATTAAAAATCATGAGCAGGGTCCTATTGCTAGGTTTAGAAGAATGGGCCGAAGGCAATAATATTCTCGCAGCCTCTCAATACGGCTTCAGAAAGGGCCTTGGCACCATAGAACAGTGTATTAATTTAGATCTCCTAATAGGAAAATACACTAAGGCCAAACAGGGTTCTCTGTTCCTATGTTTTGCGGACCTTTCTAGTGCCTTTGATTTGGTTGACCATACTTTGTTGTGGTCAACCCTACTTGACATGGGTGCACCTACTGCTATGAATCACTTCCTAGCAAGACTTTATTCCAACTTATCTGCCGAGATTCGCTACGGACCAGAGGGGGAATGTACAAGAAAGATCAAGGTCAAATCTGGTATTAGGGCTGCGTGCTGGCCCTGCTGCTCTTTTCCCTTTTTATCAATTCAATAGAGCAGGAATTAAAAAACATCCAAGCCGACGTCCCGCAAGCAGGAGGTCAATCTATTCTGGTGTTGCTTTACGCCGATGATACTGTTCTACTTTCAAGAACCCCAATAGGCCTCCAGAAACTCATGAACTGTTTTTATGACTTTATACAGGGGAAGAAACTTAAAATTAATAACTCAAAAACATTTATTATGGCATGCGGTAAGAAGGTAAACCATCGTAAACCTTTTTATTTCAAGGAAAATCGCATTGAGGTTGTGGATAATTTCTGCTATCTGGGCATTACCTTTAATAACGTAGGGTCTTGGACCCCAGAGCAACATAATATATAAAAGCAAGGATGGGGAAGGCCTCTTTAGGTGTTTTTTGTTTTGCCGCAAAACTGGGAAGTCGACGTATACCAGATATGCTGAACATTTATAGACACAGATGTGCTTCTATAGCACTATACGGTTCAGGGGTTTGGGGACATTGGACTCTAAGGGACCTGCAAATATTGGAAAATCTATTCCTAAAACGACTACTTTGCCTTCCATCCCCGGCATCCACCGACCTAACCCACAAAGAACTAGGGTTGGACTATATATCTGACCTAATTGGATTGAGACCCCTAATGGTGTGGAGATCTATTTGGACCAAGGATGAAACCAGCTTTACCAAGGAAATAATTAAAGACTGTCTGCACTTGGATAAAGTCTTCAAAATCCCATGGTTAAAGTATGTGATCTCAACCTTTAATGAACTTTATGATATGGATTTACTCAAAGACCCAACAAGTGTAATTACCCTATCCAAACAGGAGGTTAAAGGTGAATTCCTGAGGGACAAATATAATAAGCGTAAAATTGAAACTAGAGATCACTCAACTCACGCTTTTTATATCTCTAACAAAGATGAAGGACCTGGTCTACCCATGTACCTCAAAGTTATCAGCAGACGGTCCCATCAATTTGTCCTCTCAAGATTAAGACTTGGCATTGTACATAACCTGGTGGCATTTCCAAGGATGAAAATTTATTCTGCTACCCCCTGTCCTTGTGACGGATTAACTAAGCAAAGTACTCTGCATGCTAATCTGTCCCTTGTATAAATCCCTGCGTATCTTTTATCTTAAACCATTGTTTAAGAAATACTCTGTGTCTTCCACTGGAAATGCTATGAAATTTTTATTCTCACTTGCCACTCCGGATTTATGTTTTTTTACCGCAACCTTTATTTTAAAATCTATTACCACAAGAAAAAGTATGGTTTTCCAATAACATGTTCATTATAATTACTGCTGCCAGTCTATGTTGTACCTATTAAGCAATGTTATGATATGTACTTCCCCTGTTGAAAAACGTATGTGTGCAATGTTTTAATCTGTATACTTTTATGATGTTTTTATAAACAATCGAATAAAGGTTATGAAATGAAATGAGAAGTCCATTGTTAGAAAGAAAAACGAACCCTCTATGAAGTTGGTTTGAGATAAAAAAAATACTATGAACTTCGAAGCTCCACAAACTTTTCCTTGGAAAACAGAAAATGGAATGGGTGATAGGGGGTGTACACTTCCTGTTGCGTACAATTGGGAGTGTTATAGGTCAATTAAATGCAGTTTTACAAAGACAAAAGGACAATGCAATTCCGTTTTATAAGAGCAAAATTACCTTTGCCCGTATACTTTATTGCGCTGTACTCCACTTTGCAACACTCTGACATGCCATGCCACTCCACCCCACGTACAACACAGCAATGAACTGTATGACACGTCACTCCAGTCTACACCACTGTACGATAATCTACTCCACTCTATAGGACTGTACGGTCCTCCACTCTATGACACTCTACTCCACTCTAAGGCACTCTTTACCCATTCTACACCATTTTATACTACTCTGCGACACTGTAGTCCACCTTAAAGCAATTTACAACACTCTAGTACACTGTAGGACACTCTATGATACTTTATTCCACTGTACAACACTCTATGCTCTTCCTAGCTATGGCACTCTACTCCACTCTATGCCACTCAATTACACTCTAGTTCACTCTATACCACTCTACGCCACAGTTCAACACTCTACTTCACTCCACTTCACCACAGTCTACAACACTCCACTCTACAAGAAGCCACTATACAACACTCTATTGTACAATACTCCACACCACTTTCCTCTACTGTACTGTACACCACTCCATTCTGACACTCTACTGTATGCTACTCTATTCTACAAGTCCCTACTCACTCTATGCCACTGCACAATACTACACTCAATAACACTTGACAAGACTCCACTCAACAAGACTCTACTTGACAGCACTCTATTAGAAGGCACTGTAGTTTACGATACTCCACTCCACTTTATGTCACTCCATTCTACAAGACTCTACTCATTCTATGCCATTGAACAACACTACACTCAGCAACACTCCAGTTGACAAACGCCACTCGACAAAACTCTACTTGACAATACTTCACTCAAAGACACTTCAGTTTACTATACTAGGCCCTACTCCACTCCACTTTAGGACCCTCCCCTTTATGCCAGTCAGCTCTATAACAAAGTATTCCACTATAAATACAATTAGATAACTCTGTAGTACTGTATTATAAACTTACAATTTAGTACAAACATGCCATAAGACTCATGTTCAACATACCTAATACTTAACTTTTAAGCGTATATTAATTACAATTCTGTATGTCGGATATCTGAAAAAATAGCCTTCATATTAGCACAAGCCATTTTTTTTTTTTAGCTATTTGGTTAGTTCTGAAAATAACTTTTTGTTCTTCTTTATTTTAACTTTTCCCTGTAATTTTTGTTTTTGTTTCACAGGTCAAAATGGACAACCAATAAAAAAAGATGAACAGAAAACAGAAGGACAACACAGGAAATAATAAAAAAAAACTAAGGATGTAGAGAAGGATACTGTTGAGTGATGACACGCCCACATGTATGTTCAGATCTTTCCCACCTTCAATAATGACTGTTTGGCACAGCAAACATTATATTGCGATGCTGGCATAGTAGTCCACAATGTGTCTATCCTGGTGTTTGGAAAAAAAATATGAAAAAAGTATTGTGATACTTAAATATTGAGTCAAGAATATTGGGATATTAACAATATAGTCTACAGGAATATTGAAGGTAAACATATTGTTTTTAGTGTTGTTCTTAACATTGTTGCAAAAAAATATTGATGTAGAAAATATTGTTGTATGTAATATCATTTGTAAGTGTAAATTTGCATTCAATTTATTGTAGTGTTTTTGATTATAGATGTTAAAAAAAATCTTTTATGTTTTTAGTCAGATCATTTATTAGTTCTGACATTGTTGACATTTGTGTTTCAAGTTGTATTAATGTACATAAATAAAGGTTTATACTTTCTTTTAAAAGTTTATTTTTTAAAGTAAATGATATGCTGATTATTTTAATGATATGCAAATTAATATTTTACAATTTTTAACTTTCATTGCAATTATGATAATATTTGTAATACATTTTATTTTAAAATATTTAAAATATATATTAATGGTATTAAATTAAAATGTTCAAGAAACAAATAGCTAATTTATAAAAATAAAACAATATAAATTGTATGTTACTAAAGTAATAAAATTTGACGTTTTATAGAAAATGTTTTACATTTTATAACTTTTGTGAAAAACACCTTCAAATATTAATTTTATATGTTTTATTTGTTTTGCTTAAAATACAAAAATTATATTAAGAATACATTTTACAAATTGATTTTACGGATTTTTAAAATTTTATGATTGTTAAATTTGGATTATGAATTTATTTTTTATTTTATGGTTGAAAGTTTAAAATGGTAGTAACTATGGGGCTGTTTAGGATGGCCTGGTGTTCATGGTGGTCCTTTGGCCATCGTAACAGAGATCTCTGTCTGCCATATTACAATGGCTCCTGGACGGGTGGTGGTCGGAACCCCTGGCCGCCACGGTCCCAACAGGCAGGCTTTATCCGGCCACCTGTTGGACCTCTCTGTAGTCCCAGAATGTCAGCGCTGTCTGTCAGGCACCACTGTGGAGATTACGTTATCTCTTTCTGCCGGTTGTTCTGCGGTTGTCAAACCGCAGCAAAATGACATGCGACAAACGAAATTGGGAGTCCGTGGCAGGCCTCCTAACCCCGTGGGTCAGGGACATATGCCCTGCAGGGCACCTATCGTGCCCCCTAACATATCCCTATACCATGAGGTAGGCACCGTATGGTGCCTGTCATGTAGTGCAGAGATATGTGAGGGGTGTATGTATTGTCTTACGGCGGCTGTTGCAGAACACAGCACTCGCCACAATACACAACATGGGCAATGCAACCGCAACTGTGGTGGTCACATCCTAATTTGCTCTGTGGGACAGCCGCCTTATAGGCAGGCGGTCCCAAAGAAGATTGGATGGCAGATGGACAAAAGTCTATCCTAATGACCACTATGTATTTATTCATATTAATCATTTATAGCAATACAACTTATTTTTATATATTAATGTTCAAATACAAATGCATATGTTTTGAGGGTTGGGTAGTGAGTTTTAGGATTACATTTTAGTTTATTTTATAGTTAAAAAATTGTGTGTGAGTATTGTATGGATTGTCTATGTAAAATATTTAATTTGTATTACTGTGTTTACAATGTTTTAGATTGTAGAAGGAATAGTAAATGTTACCTCTTTAGCTCCCAAAACCTTTTTTATATAGCCTTAGGTTGGAGTGGGAATAGCAAATGTCACAACTTCAGCGTCCAACACCATTTCCCAATGTGGTTAGTTTGGAGTGGGAATAGTAAATTTAACACCTTTAGTGTCCAACAGCTTCCACCATATGGTGAGACCGGAGTGGGAATAGTTAAAAGTCACCCTTTTGGTGTCCTATACCTCCTTCAAATTGGTTGACATTGGAGTGTGAATAGTAAATGTTACCCTTTCAGTGTCTATCACCTTCACCATTTTAGAGTCCAATGCCTTTCCCAAATTGGTTTAGATTGGAATGAGAATAGTAAGAGAATAGTAAATGTCACCCCTTTAGTGTACAACATTGTCCACAATTTGATTTAGTATTTTCACATCTTTAGTGTCCAACACCTTCTTCAAATCAGTATAAATTGGTATAAATTGGATTGGGAAAAGTAAATGTTATCCTTTTACAGGTACATGCATCACTGTGGCCGTTTGCGATTCCATAATTGCGAAAATTAAGGAATCGCAATTAAGGAATCGCAAACGGCAATGCATTAAAAAATCGCAATTTATTTAGCGATTCCTTATTATTCCTTAATTGCGATTCACACTTTGCGAATCGCAATTAAGGAATCCCTTCCCATTGATTCCTATGGGCCAAAAGGCCCATAGGAATGAATGGGAAGACAATCTCAATTTGCGAATCGCAATTAGCTAATCGCAAATTGAGATTGCGATTTCAAGGGTGCAGGGGTGTGCAAAGGACACACTGTTGCACCCCTGAAATCAATCTATGCACATATGTTGTGCACACACATGCCCTAAGGGCATGTGTGTGCACAACATGACAGTTAGAAAAATGCACAAAATTGCATTTTTAAGATTTTTCGCAAATTATCATGAGGTCCAACCTCATGGTAATTTGCTCCCCTTAATTGCGAAATCGCAATTTTTAAATGTTTCTTGCATTGCATTTAAGGAATCGCAAAATGCGATTCCTTAAATGCAATCGCAATTTGAGAATTCGCAAATATTTGCGAATTCTTAAATTGTGAGGGCCTTGAACCTTCATGCATTCCAAAAGAGGATGTTGCGATCGCAAACAGCCGATTTTTGCGATTCGCACCGTTTGCGATCGCAAAATCCTTTGATGCATGTACCTGTTAGTGTCTAACACCTTCCCTAGATTGTAGAAATACTAAATGACACCCTTGTTGTATCCAACACTTTCTTCATATTGATTTAGATTGGAGTGGGAATAGTATATGTCCCTTTCTTAGGTGTTCAATAAGGTACCCAAATTGGTTTAGATGGGAGTAAAAATAGCATTTTTCATAACTTTAGTGTCCCACATCTTCTTCAAAATTATATAGATTATAGTGGGAAAAATAAATGTTACTCCTTGAGTGTCCGACACCTCCCCCAAATTTGTGTAGGTTGGAGTTGGAATAGTAAATCACACCCTTTTAGTGTCCAACACTTTCTTCCAAATATTTTATGTTGGAGTGTGATTATTTAATTTGATAATTTTATCCTGAAATCCTTTGTATTAATTATATTTGTATGTATTAAAAATAGTTTGTATTATTTCATTAGTGATGTTAGTGTTTAGAAATATAATGGATGCATGTTTGTAAGCAATAATATCATTAACTGCATTTTTATAGACTAAAGATATGTAACGTATTTTTCTCATTTTTTTATTATTATATTTTTATATTTTTAAACATAAATATTTCATCTTAAAAATAAACATTTATGTAAGACCTGTCCACCTTTGTGTGGTTTCCCCTGACTTTATGCCTTAAGACTTCCTTTATTTGACGGTTTTGGCTGACGGTTTTTGCTGGCTTTAGGAATCCGAGTAATTTACTACTGCTAACCAGTGCTAAAGTGCATGTGCTCTTTACTCCTGTTCCCACAAAGGGTTGCATACCCCCTGTAGTGAGTCTGGACCCAAAGCAGGAAGAAATGGACTTTGTGCACTTTAAAGCATCTCTTCAAAGTCCCCACACTTCAAAGGCCCAACTGGTATAAGTACTGGACCTTTGACACTACCAAATCTGAACACTTATGGCACTGAGGACATTCTACCAGAAAGAAGAACTTCTGTGTTGCTGGAGAGACTGCTACTTTGCTGAACATTGCTGTGTTGGCCTTGCGCCTTCCACCTCTTGCCTTGGAGTGAGAAGGACTGGATCTGCATCTCTACATCCCAGAGCCCAAGTATCTCCAAGAGCTTGTTGGCTTGCCTCCTTTTTTCTGAAGTCTCAGGGATATCAAAGACTTCATTTTTCATCCTGCATCCAGGACTGGGACTCTGTCTGCTGTGAGTTTTGCTCTGCCAAGTGGTGCCAGTCCAGTCCTGGGCCCTTGGAAGTGAGTACCAAGTGCTGCAACTAAGAATATCCATGTATCAAGTATGTTACGTTGATCGGACCCAGCACATTTCCCTTGACACCGGTGCATCGCTGCTGCTGCAAAAACCGCGGGAACTGCCTTGCCAACGGCAGGATGCATCATCCCATTTCTGAAGCATCCCTGGCTTTTCGCACTTGGTGCCATTGCATCGCTTTGTGCTGCTTGTATTGCCCACAGCCTAGTGGTTCGACAATGATCCATTACACCGATGCTCATCGCATCTTGACTCTCGACACATCTTCGACTTTACGCTGCTCGGGACCGACACATCACCTACATCTGCGAAATCAACAGTGACACACCACCTCCTTAGCTCCACACATCTCCCTCGACATCAACAAAGGCAAGATATTGTTCAGCGGGACTAGGCTTGTCCCTGTATCTGTCCTGGGCTCCATTGCTGTCAACTTTTACTTTTGGATTTGTCCTGGTCAAGTGCTACCAGATAGCCCCAGTGCTATTTGTTTCTAAGCACTACAAACCAGTTTATTCTTTAAAAATTAATATCTTCAGCAAGAGGAGCTGCGCGGGCATCCAAGATGGTCGTGTGAGCAGAGAGCTCCCGAGACCCGCGCCGCCCTTCTTGATCTATCCTTTTGCTATCCTGGTCACTTCGACGGGTCTTTGAAGTACTACTCTTACTGATGCTGCTGTACTTTCTGGGGCAGAGATCGGACTTCGGGAACCATATTTACGTTGTCCTAATCTTTCTGGCCTAGCCCCGGACGGGACCGGGGACTCTGCTGCTTTGGATGGCCGAGCAGTAATGCAACAACAACGGCTGCCTGGCATCTGCTCCACCGATGGTGTGTCACTTTCACTTTCGGTTTCTTGTCCATCCTCGAACTGACTGCTTACGACCTAATTTACACTCCTGGTTCTGGTGGTCTAACCAGTTGCACGTCTCCATCGCAGTACCGGCTCAGTGGTCTGTGATTTTTGTGAGGCAGAGACTCTCGAGATCCGGAAGGTCGCTGCCATTCTATCGCACCCGGGTGGACCTAACGGGGTGCTGATTCCAACATGGCGATGAAACCCGAACTGGAGAAGCGCAGGAAAGTCACCAATCGTGGGGGATCGGTCCAGTCTAATGTGATCGATCGCTATACTCAGCCGAGAGGGTCCCCCAGTGCTACCGGCCGCAGTTTAGAAGACCCAAAGACGGACATGACGGCCTCATCGGAGGTGTCCCTTCAAGACCTACTGGCCGCCATTTCAGGACTCAAGGCCGATATGGGTCAACAATATGAGGCCATCGTGTCCAAGATAGACACGGTGGCGGTTGATGTTACCCTTATTCGGGCCGATTTAGCTAAAACTAACGAGAGGGTCAAGGCATTGGCTCTAAAAGCTAACAGTCTGGTGACGGATATGGTGGAAGCGCAATCTGAGATCGGGAATCTGCGGTCGTCGCAGGACCTGCTAACTAGACGAATGGAGGAGTACGACAACAGGGCCCGGCGAAACAACATCCGCCTGGTCGGGGTGCCGGAGGACAGTGGTGCTGCCTCGATCGATTTACTGGTCGAGGAATTAATCGTCGCTAAACTTGCTCCCGCAGGCCTCAGTAAGTTTTTTGCGGTCGAGCGTGCATACCGCTTCCCAGGTGGACAGGTTAAGCCGGGGGGACCCCCGAGGCCTATTATCGCTAGGCTGTTCCACTTTCGGGACAGGGACGCCATTCTGCAGGCCGCTCGCAAGCACGGCCCACTGAAGTTCGACAACAGCTCTGTCTCTATCTACCCTGACTTTACTCCTCAAGTACAGCGGCAACGGTCTTGGTTCCTGGGAGTGAAACGTCGCCTGAGAGACCTGGGATTTAAATATGCGATGCTGTTCCCTGCTCGCCTACGTATCGAATACAGGGAACGTGCTTACTTCTTTGATCAGCCGGACAGTGCCAGTGACTGGTTGGACTCGTTGCCGAAGGACGATGCTGAGAGCGGAGGCCCGGAGGCGCGGACGGAGGCGCATCGGCGCAGGAATGACTTTGGGTCCTGAGGTCCGATTTTGGATCGTAACTTTTGTAGAGTAACTTATATCATGTGCCTTCACCTTTATGCCCGGGGTGGGGCGGGTTGGGGTAGTTTCTCCCTTCCTCCTCAGGGGTTCTTTGTGTAGATTCAGATGGGGCGACAGGCACACTGCAGTTTGGGGTGGCTTCTTAGTCAGCAGGGGTGCAGGGTGGGGGGTGTTGTAACGGGTTCTTGGTTGGGGGTGGGAGGTGGGGACTTGGTTATGTTTTGTGTTCTATGTTTTTCTTTTCACATGGTACTGTATCGCTTTTGTGCATCCTTGTACTAAGGTTCCAGGAGGGGGTGGGCTGGGACTCTTCCTGGGATGGGGGGGTGACGTGAAGGTTCTATCCTGGAACGTTAATGGCTTGGGGGACAGGATCAAACGTGGTATTGTGTTGCAATTTATAAGACGTCATTCCCCTGATGTTGTTTTACTTCAAGAAACCTATTTGATTGGTAATGCCTGTAAAGCTCTTGACCGCCGAGGTTACCGACTTGTTGCTCACGCTGGTTTTACATCCGGCTCCCGGGGGGGTTGGTATAATGGTGAAATCCTCTTTAGCCCTTGAAATTGATGGTGTCACCCTCGATGATCGGGGTCGCTATGCAGCCGTCTCGGGGAGATGGGAGGGGAAGCTGATTGTAATTGTTGTTGTTTATGTTCCCCCGGGACTGCAGGCTACCACTTATGCTGACCTGGGTAGGACTCTCCTAGGGCTTCCGGATGGACTCCTGATCATGGGTGGGGATTTTAATTCGGTGATGTCGGGCGAGTGTGATCGGCTCCCCCTAGAGTTCTACCATTGTCACAAATGTGGCTGACTGACTTAGCGGAAACTTTCGGGTTGGTAGATGTTTGGCGGTCGCTGCACCCCACACAAACTCAATACACTTTCCACTCTGGTGCTCATGGCAGCCTCTCAAGACTTGATTATTTTTTCATGTTGACTGCTAACTTATTCTTGGTGCGTGAAGTCCGACATCTCCCCAGGGGTATTTCTGATCATTCCCCCTTGTTGCTCGAGGTTTCGGTGGGAGGTCTTTCCGGAAGCAGAGTTCCCCCTGTCCCACCCTGGAACTTTAGGAACCCTCGGCTTCGATCGGATTTGATTAAGGCGAATTACTGTTACTTTGATGAGAATGTGGGTTCGGTTGCTTCCCCTACGGTTCTGTGGGAGGCCTTTAAAACTGTTATACGGGGTTCTGCACTGTCCCTTATTGCAGCTGACAGGAAGGCTAGGAGGGAGGCGGTGTTGGCCGAAATTACTACGCTCGAAAGTGAGTTGGGTGGAGATGATACGCCCGCACTCCTACACTCCTTAGAACTGAAGCAGGCAGGTTATAGAGCCTGTGTGACTGATGCTGCTAAGGTGATGCGTATGAATCAGATGGGCCGTTTGTATGATGTGGGTGACAAGGCTAGCAAACTCCTGGCGTGGCTGGATAAGGCTGAAAGGATGAACCGCGTTGTGCCCGTTATCACCCGTGAGACTGGTGAATGTGTGACTGATCCCGGTGAGATTGTTGAATGTTTCGTGGATCATTTCCAAACAGTTTACAGCTCAGTGAGTGACCGTGATGAGGCCGATTCCCGTTTACTGTTACGTGACATTGCACTGCCCTGTATCTCAGAGGAGGATAGATTGGCCCTGGAGGCTCCCATTACAGTGGATGAGATCGCTCTTGCCATCAGGTCCTTGCGTTCGGGTAAAGCGATGGGTCCCAATGGCTTGCCTATCGAGCTCTATAAACTTCGACCGGATAAAATGGCTGCTCTCTTGCAGACAATGTTTCTGGATGCATTTGAGGCGGGCGTCCTTCCGTCTGAACAGCGCTTGGCTACTATAGTGGTCATTTACAAGGAGGGCAAGCCCCGTGATCGTTGCACCTCTTATCGCCCCATCTCATTGCTTAATGCCGAGCCCAAAATTCTGGCTAAAGTTCTTGCTAATCGTCTATTGTCTGTGATCTGCGACTTGATCCATCCGGATCAGTCCGGTTTCATACCCCATCGGAACACAGCTCTTAACCTTCGCAGACTCCACAGCGTTCTCGCGAGAGCTGGAACTCTCACTGAGCCTGCAGTGGTGGCCTCCCTGGATGCTACAATGGCCTTCGACACCATAGAGTGGCCATATTTGTGGGCGGCCCTTTCCAAGTTCGGCTTCGGCCCTAGCTTCATCGCATGGGTGCGGCTCCTGTACGAACAACCGTTGGCCCAAGTCCTGGTGAACGGCAGAGGTTCAGATTCGTTTCTGTTGGGGCGTGGCACCCGTCAGGGGTGCCCGCTCTCCCCACTTCTTTTTGCATTGGCACTGGAACCCCTTGCAGCGTGGCTTCGATGGGAGCCCTCGATTAAAGGGATCCGATGGGCGCCGGATCTGGAGGATCGCGTCTCGCTTTACACGGACGATATCCTTCTTTATCTCACCTCACCCCAGAAGTCTTTAAACGTGCTCTTCGATGTCCTCACCTCCTTTGGTAAAAACTCTGGGCTGGTTATCAACTGGACCAAATCATGTGTCTATGTTATAGCAGGGGTACTGCCTCCGCTGCCCCGAAGGTTCCCTATTGAGGTGGTAGAGGATGGCTTTAAATATTTGGGGATCTTTATCTCCATGGACTCCTTGGTGCGATACGATCGTAATCTGTACGCTCCTCTCCGCCGCCTCAAGCTGGATGTGCGACGGTGGCGTGAATTGCCTTTGTCTCCATTGGGACGAGTGGCACTTTTTAAAATGATGTCGCTCCCCAGGTTCCTATATGCCTTGCAGAACTTTTACGATCCTGTCCCCGCTCGCTATTTCCGTGAGATTGAAGGTCTACAGAGGCAATTGATATGGGACGGACGTGCTCGTATTGCCTTATCAAAACTTACGCTCCCCTGGTACGATGGCGGTATTGCTCTGCCCGACATCAAACGTTATTACTGGGCCTCGCACTTGAGTGCAGTTAACCATGTGAGGTATTCCCCGGAACCCGCTCCCGCTTTCGCTTTGGAAAAAACTCCTGTTGCCAGGCGGCAACTTCAATAGAGCTTTGTACTCAAAGTCACCACTCCGTCTTTTGACTGGCCCTAGGAAATGTGCTGTGCGTGCCTGGACGGATGCGAATGAGGCTACAGGCTGGGGCAGCAGATTGACGCGTATGACCCCACTGTATGATTCTGAACGGCTGGGTCGTCTGTGGCGGACGAAAGGGTTTGATAGGTGGGATATGATTGGGATTAGCAAGGTGGAGGATCTTTGGGCCAGAGGAGCAGTGAAATCCTTTGAGGCCCTAAAGGTAGAATTTCAACTGGATGATAAGGAGTATTTTCGA
The DNA here is from genome assembly GCF_964263255.1 of Lissotriton vulgaris. Lineage (NCBI taxonomy): Eukaryota > Metazoa > Chordata > Amphibia > Caudata > Salamandridae > Lissotriton > Lissotriton vulgaris. Next base: position 701,593,040 of record NC_141699.1, read on the forward strand.
TACCTTCAGGTGCGGCATGCCCTGTCCTCCGCCTTTCCCCCTGGGACTGACGTCCCCCAGTCATCTCCGTTGGAAGATCGTATTCTTGATGGCCATGTTCCGGACAGTACGATCTCCTTAATTTATAAAAAACTCATTAACAGGGCTGACCTGCTGGAGAAGCTTTGTGCCTCCTGGGTGGCGGATGGGCTCGAACTGGATGACGAAGACTGGCAAATGGCTATTTCTTCCCCTGAGGAGGTGGCTATCCCGGCTCGACTCCGTTTTGTGCAACTAAAGATCCTCCATCGCGTCTATGTGACTGGTGTGCGTTTGGTACGAATGGGGCTTGCGACAGATGGATTATGTAGACGTGGCTGTGGTATGAATGGTACCTTTCTTCATATTTTGTGGGAGTGCCCGGTTATCTCTGCTTTCTGGTCTAGGGTCCATGATGTGATGGGGCGTGTTACTGGGGTCCCTCTCCTTCCCGAGGCAAGGCGCTGCCTGCTTAATGTGTGGGAGCCTACGAACTGTACGGCTGCTCAGACTTTCTGGATTACCCTGGGCAACATGTCGCCAAAAGGGACATTACACAGCTTTGGGGCTCCAACAGACCGCCTGGCCTCAGTGCCTGGAAAGATAACATGGATTGGTGCATGTTTCGGGAGAAGACGGTGTATGAGGCTCTGGGTCGTCCTAGGAAGTGGAATAGAATCTGGGCTCAATGGAATGAATACCGGGGTGACATTTGTACCCCACCACTTGATTATGCCGAGGCCATTCCCCCCTCCCCATAGTTCACGTTCCTTTCATTCTCTTCCATTTTTCACTCCCTTTATCGTCCCCCTCCCCTAGCGGACTTGCTTCCATTCTTGTATATCGCTTCCCGTTTTTTCCTCCCCTCCTGCGAACTTGCTACTGCTTTACCATGTGTTTGTTCTCTGTTTGTTTACCTTCGACAAAATAACAAAATTGAACCTTCGATATCCTCTAATTGTCGCTTTATGCACTGCACCATAATGTAGCATGTAGCGGCCTTCCTAGCTGTATGATGTGTTGTACTTTTTGATCGATTGTCATAGTGGCCGGCCCGAAAGGGTTGTAGGCAGACGCTGTGTACTGTGCATTTGATAAATAAAGGGTTTAATAAAAAAAAAAATAATAATTATATCTTGACTTATTGGATTTTTTCCGTTTTGGTCTTGATTTGTTGATAAAAATAGAAACTATTTTTCTAAACTGGAGTGGAGTCTTTTTGTGGTGTTTTCAGTGTATTACCGTGTGAAGTATTGCAAAAATACTTTATACTTTGCCTCTTAAGTGAAGCCTGACTGCTCTGTGCCAAGCTACCCGAGGCTGAGCATAATAATCTAAAACAATCTTTAATGACTAAATAAAAATGGAAATGTTATTTAAATACTATTGTATGTTGTATATTTTTCACTATTATTTTTCATTGATTAACGCTTTCTAAATATATCTGAATTTGTTTAATATACATGGTTTCAACAACAACTTAACATAAGTTTTTACAGTATATATTAAATAATGGTTTATATTTTATACTACCATTTGATTTATACTTTATAACTTGTTAACATCTTTATACAAATGTTTTACATTTTTTGAGAAAAACTATGTAAGGTGGGGAGGGACACCCCGAGAATTAACGCATGCCGAATCCCCGTACTACTATATGCCGACGATGCGGTTCTGATAGCCAGGACAGCTAATGGCTTACAAATATTGCTTGACTCCTTTAATGTTTTTATGGATGACTTGGGTCTAAAGGTCAACTGCATAATGAAATGTGGGCCAAAAAAGTCTAAAACAAGGACATTTTTCTTAGGGGGTGAAGAAATTAAGAAAGTCTCTCATTTCACCTCTTTGAGGGTACCAATTGATGTGGATTTTAATTTGAACTCCCTATTAAATGTCAGAGCCATGCAATTTTATAAGTCGATCAATGCCATTTTTTGATTTGTTAAGAGACTAGGCCATAAGCCAACTAAAAGAAATGTTATGTATTTATAAAAGTAAAAGCCTTTCAGTGGTAACTTATGGGGCTGGTGTCTTAGGATATGTCAACTGCAATTCCCTCCAGTTAACAGAAAACAAGTTTATAAGAAGACTTCTTGCAGTGCCACAAAGGGCCTCTGTTTCCTTTAGTCATGAGGAAGTTGGTTTGAGTATTTTAAAAGATTACATTACATTACAGACATTGCTGCTCTGGGCAAGAATTTGGAATAATCCAGAGGCTGAGTTTTGTGGGACAATAGTTGCAGACTGAATGAAACTGGCTAACAGCTTACACATACCCCAGTTAAGGCTCATCAAAATGAGCTTTGCTAAGCTGGGGGTATCTGGATATTACAAAAATCCTGACACCTTGAGAAATGTGTAACCTGGTACAGTAAAACCACTTTTTTATCAAAGCTTTGAGCGCCCAAGTGCAGTGGTTAATTCTGCTGCACATTTAGAATTTCTCTCCCAGCCACAAATACAACTTGCCCTTTATCTGCAAATAGACTTGATTGAAAGATGTACATTTCTGCTAACCAGGTTCTGTTTAATAACTATACACTTTCGGCTGCTTTTCCTACTCAGGGCTCATGGTTCTCCTCACTTCCTGCCTGCCCCTGTGACAGTTCTCATGTCAAAGCACTAAGAGGAGGCAGTTTATCTGCCCATTACTATTAGCAGCAGGGATCAGAGGTCATGAATTAGCAATGGTTTATTTACTTTCTTTAGGAACTACAGAGATTATGGGGCCGATCAGGATAGCGGTTTTTCCGCATCCTCGGGGCCGGCGGAAGCCACCGCCGGCCCCGAGGATGCGGAAAAACCGCAGCGGACTGACCAAGGACCCACCGCCACATTAGGATGGCTGGTGGGTCCTGGTTTCCGTCCGCAGCTTTTCCGCCGCGGTTGGCTTACAACCGCGGCGGAAAAGCTCTAATATGGTGACGGTGTCTCTCAGACACCGTCCACCATATTAGGATGGGCAGTGAATTATGCTTTTCCGCGGCGCGTTTCCCGCCGTGGAAAAGCATACGGAACTTCACTGCGGGGGCCCGTTGCGGGCCCCCTAGGTGAAGGGGGGGTGGGGGGTGCACATGGGGGGTACCTATGGTACCCCCCTGCATTTGCATGCAGAAAGCGGCAGGCACCGCACGGTGCCTGCCTCTTTCTGCATGCAAAAGCAATGCGTGCATTTTTAACATTGCCGCGGGTGCAGCATGAAGCTGCACCCGCCGCAATGTTAAAAATAGAGGATGTGACCGCCAGGGTGGCGGTCACATCCTAATTGCACAGGAGGGAACTCCGCATGCCATGCGGAGGTTCCCTCCTGCTCTGGGGTCGCGGACGGACGCAAGTCCGTCCGCGATCCTGATCGGCCCCTAAATATGGTATCTTAAACAATTTTTAATGGTATTTAAGACACATAGCAAATATTAGGTTTGTTTAATTATCTGTATGTTATTGTTTTTTATGCTATTCTGCTTTTTAAATGGAAATGTTTGTATGTAATCTTTTATGGCTCTTTTTGAGTCGAATAAGGTATTTTGAAAGATGTTGAATAATTCTTCAATTTTTTTCATACATTTTTTCAGCATTTTTACATTATTTACCATCCTTTTCTATGGGGAGACAGTTTTAGTTTTAATTAGCTGGCCATTTTCTTTACCTCTACCTTCTAATTTGTACTTCATTTGTTTTACTGGAACCATGCTGCAATAAGGTGCTCCTGTTTGTTGGAACAGGTAAGTCGTATATTTAATTTTTTTTAGGGTTTTGAGGGTATGGGGGGGTTTAAGGGGGAGGTCTAGAAGTTAGTTATAGTGTTTTTTTGTTTTTTTTGTATATTTAGATGTTTTAATAGCAGTGCTTTTCACTAGTTTGTAGTTTTTGGTTCTTGTATACTATTTTAATAATTAAACATTATGTTATGTAAAATTGTGTTATGTTTGGTATGTTATTTATATTTTGATGATTAAGGGTGATATATATTTTTTTGGGTCGGGCATGGCCTGGCAGGATAGCAGCTAGGACGTAGTTTCTCTAGCTCCCATCCTAGCCTGTCTAAACTCTTCACCATCCTCTGAACATGCTGCCTGCTGGCCCGTCTGCAGGGCTCTAAATTGAAGGGGAGACAGCTGTAAACACAGCATGGAGGCCCAAGGAGCCAGCACTGCAAGGCAAAGAGTGGCATCCCTGATCGGTTCCCATCCATGTTGAGGTCTTGGAGAGGCCTGAGGAAACAGCAGAGCCTGTTTGGTCGGTGTGAGGCTTTGAACGCCTGAGGTGGCTGACTCCCCTTATAGGTGGTGAGGCATGAATGCCATGCTACCCTGTGGCGAGAACAGTGGCCTGGTGGGCAGATGAGTGCCCGCAAAAGAAGAGGCCCCCTACAATTAAGATGAGGTTCCTTAAGGTAGGGAAAAATCAATCAATGTACAGTTTTAAGGCAACCATGCAATAAACAATAATTAAATGCTACTAAATAAACAATAAAGATCAGAAAGAACCAAAGACAACAAGTTATTTATCAAAAATACAAAATGAGCATTTATTAGGTTCTAAACAATTGAGAAAATTGTGATAATGATATATTCACTTTCATGTCCATCATACAAACTCCCATGCACACTGAACAAAAAATTAAGAACATTGTTGGGATGATGACATTTTGCTCAACAATGGTGAATTGACATAATATATGAAAAACAGATTCAAACGGAAACAGAGTGGGACAAATGCAAATGACTGGTGGTATTCTATGCTTGTTACAGCACTCAAGAGGTGCCTTCGTCAGGAAGAGGGCCCCAGTGGGAAATATTGACGACACCCTCAACACTGCCGAACACTGCCGAACACCTGCACTTCCAGATCCACAACGACCCCAACACCACCCTCAGAGGGACCCTCGTCTACAGATTCCCCCCGGACCCAGGGACCAGTTCAGCGACTCCATCGCCGACCTTGCCAGCACCCACGCTCTTGCCTCCACGGACTACATCCTCCTTGGGGATCTGAACTTCCAACTCAAGAACAACAATGATGCCAACTCCGCCACACTGATCGCCAACCTCGCCAACCTAGGCCTCAGACAACTCATCACCACACCCACCCACACCGCCGGCCACACGCTGGAAGCCGTCTTCACCACAAGCACCCACGTCTCCTTCAACCACACCACCGAACCCCACTGGACAGACCACTGCTGCATTCACTTCACCTTCAAAAAACCTGCCACGCACCACCGCACCCAACAGCTGCCTCGCTGCTGCTGGAGCAAAATCACCGAAGACCAGATGACCACCACCATCTCCCTGAACCAACCCACCGAGCCCAAGAACCCGGACGCCGCAGCCCGCAACCTCAGACAGTGGATCGAAAACTGTGCCAACACCCAGGCCCCACTGAAGAAACCCCCCAACAACCACACCAGCAAGAGAGCCTCCAGGTTCACCGAAGAGCTCCTGGCCTCCAAGCGCACATGCCGGAAACTGGAGAAGAGATGGCTCCACTCCTGCACACCGGACAACCACGCAGCCCACAAGGACACCACCGCAGACACCACCACCTCATCAGATCAGCCAAGAGGTCCTCCTTCAAAGACCGACTGGACAACAACTCACACAACAGCAAAGAGCTCCTACGCATCGTAAAAGAACTCTCCAACCCCAGCGCCAATGCCAATGACATCCCGCCCTCACAGGAATTGTGCGACCCCCTCGCCAACTTCTTTCACCGCAAGATCGCTGACATCCACGGCAGCTTCAACGCCATGACCGACCCGACCGAACCAGACCCCACCCCTCCCGCTAACACCATCAGCACCAAACTCCTGGTCCAACGTCTGCGATGACGAGACACGCAAGGTCATGAACTACATCCACTCAGGATCTCCGACGGACCCGTGCCCACACCACATATTAAACAAGGTAGGCGCAGCCATCGCACCCCAACTACGGAAGGTCATCAACATCTCCTTTGAAACCGCGACATTCCCAGAAAGCTGGAAGCACGTCGAAATCACTGCCCTCCTGAAGAAGCCCAAGGTGGACCCCAAAGACCTTAAAAACCTCCGGCCCATCTCCCTGCTCCCGGTGAAGGTCATCGAGAAAATCGTCAACATGCAGCTGACCCGCCACCTAGAAGACAACAAGATCCTGGACCCATCCCAATCCGGATTCAGATGACACCACAGCAGCGAGACAGCCCTCATCGCCGCCACAGACGACATCAGGTGCCAATTAGACAACGGCGAAACATCAGCCCTCATCCTCCTGGACCTATCTGCCGCCTTCGACATGGTCTGCACACTAAAGACTCGCCTCCATGAAGCCGGTATCCAAGAGAAGGCCCTCGACTGGACCACGTCCTTCCTCTCCGGCAGATCCCAGACGTCTGCCTCCCGCCTTTCCGATCCAAAGCGACCGACATCACCTGCGGCGTCCCCCAGGGCTTCTCCCTCAGCCCGACGCCGTTCAACATCTACATGCCCCCCTCGCACAAGTGGCCCGCCACCACAACCTCAACATCATCTCCTACGCCAACGATACTCAGCTCATCCTCTCCCTCACAAAGTACCCACACACCACCAAAATCAACATCCACGACGGAATGAAGGCCATCGTCGACTGGATGAGGAGCAGCCGTCTGAAACTGAACTCGGACAAGACAGAGGTCCTCATCCTCAGGGCCACCCCCTAGCCTGGGACGACTCTTGGTGGCTTACCACTCTGGGGACAGCACCGACACCCACCGACCACGCACACAACCTGGGATTTATCCTCAACTCCACCCTCTCCATGTCCAAACAGGTCAACGCATCTCCTCCTCCTGCTACAACACCCTCCGCACCCTTGGCAGGTTCTACAAATGGATCCCGGCCGTAACAAGAAGAACGGTGACACAGGCCCTTGTCAGCAACAGGCTGGACTACGGCAACGCACTCTACGCCGGAATCCCAGCCAAACACCTACGACGACTCTAGTGCATCCAAAATGCCTCCACCCGACTGATTGTCAACGCACCCCGCCGCTGCCACATCACCCCCCAGCTGAGGAACCTACACTGGCTCCCCGTCGACAAGAGGATCACCTTCAAACTCCTCACCCACGCACACAAAGCACTCCACAACACCGGACCAGCCTACCTGAATAGCAGACTCAACTTCCACACCCCCACCCGCCAGCTATGGTCCGCCAGCCTAGCCCTCACCAACATCCCCCGCATCCAACGAACTACCTCCAGCGGCAGATCCTTCTCCTACCGCTCTGCCAAGACCTGGAACACCCTTCCTACCCACCTACGTCGGACCGAAAACCTACTCACCTGCAGAAAACTCCTCAAGACCTGGCTCTTCGAACAGTAGCGTCGCTCCCCACTTCCTCCCTCAGCACCTTGAGACCCTCACGGGTAAGTAGCGCGCTTTAAAAATCCCCTGATTGATTGATTGATTGATGAATCTGTAAATAAAAATTGCCTTATCAATAAGGGAGGTTCTTTCTGGAATACACTAGACAATAAAATTACAATGAAAGACATTTGCATTGAATAGATTAAGGAAGTAAAATAAGAGAAAATGAGAAAAAAATGACACAAGATAAATACTTCAGCTGTGTGTAGTAAGGTTTGTGGAATGAAATTAGATTTGTAAAGGTAAAATGTGAAAATAGTGAGGGGAAACCCGATGTGAACGATAAAAAGGAACCTAGAAATGTGTATGTATACACGATGGTGACCTCTATTTGTGACATAATCACATGCTTAGCTCAAGTTGACAGGAGGAGTTGATCTGGGATATACCTACTATCGATGATGTTATGGAGACCAGTCATGTTAAATGGTCATTAGAGAAAATGTGGTTCTTGATGTGTAATCTAAACAATGAACATGAAAGACGGATATTGGTAGTGGCTGACATGTCATGTCATTTTTGATGGGCAGCGGTTCTAGGTATCTAACTAATGTTTACCTCAATTGCCAAAAGCAGAAAAATGTTGTTGATTTATTGTGTGTTGATAAAATATGTAAGTCCTCTGATATTTCATAAAGATTTGCTAAAGATAAAAGATAAACATATGTAAATGGACCGATCTGTTTGAGAATTTATAGCGATAATTGGAGATCTGATAAACTAATTAATTCTATACCTGTATGCCAAATAAGCAATAGAGATTAGAATTAGGCGTCACTGGTTAAAACAGGGTAGCGCAATGATGTCAAATTATGACTAAATATCACTTATTTTTTTCCAGAACTGGGGATTAAAGACACATAGGTATGTCCTGATTAGTTAAAGCTTGATGAATGGATGTATTTAGCAAAATATGTGATAATAGCTACTAGAAATTGATAATATATAGCTAGTCGATACTGGTTGTAAAGATTAACGTAAAAGGCACAGCACTTACTTTGATGTAATACAGTGCAGATGAGAGGGCTGGATAGAATTCTGGTTGATGAGTTCAAAGATTACAGAAATATAAACAAAGGAACCACAATGGAAAATAAATGAAATTTACATCTATTCTGTCATTGAATCTAAAGCACAGCTTGTATAATATGGATTAACAGATGAGTGCTGCGTGACGAGGCAGCTACTGAGAAAGCCAAGTAGAGCCATCTGTGATGACAGCCGGATGATAAGGCACTACAGCTGGGAGTCGGGAGTCTAAGGACACCGGGAGTCCCTGGGGAGCATTACAGGCCCTCAGCCAGTCAGACAACTGAAGGTTTGAATTTTGCAAAACTCCTCGTCTCTATAGGGGCCGTGACTATGTCTGGAGTGAAATCCGGGGTCAGGGACCAGGGCTTCCTCTTGTGAACCTTCTTGTGGGCCACAAGAATGGCCGGAGGAGGAGGTGGTGGAGCATCAAAGCATGAAAGCTGAGATGTTGAGAGACGCAGAGTGTTGCAGGCAGGCATCAGGGACCATCTGCTGGCAGGACTTGTGGGGAGGGGAATGCTGCTGTGATCCAGACCCTGTGTGGTGCCTTGGTGAATCTGGGGACCAGAGCCGAGATTCCGATCGGGTTGTTGATTGGGCCCCCCTATGTATCATAAAGTGAGTGGAAGGCATGAACATCTGGCCCATGGGGGGCCATCACTACCCCCCTGTTGAGCAGTGACTGGTGGCAAATTGGGGTGGGCAAGGAGCACCTGGACTGTCTGGGGGCCCGGACCGTCCACTCTTTTCACTGGACCTGTACGGGGATTAACTGGCTGGGTATCCCCAGGGTCGATGGCTAAGTGGACACACAACCTGAGTGGACAGCAGATGGACTTGGGAGGCAGCACTGGAGGAATATCCCAATGGCAAACAGTACGGATACTTGGAAAACCTGGGGGTGATGTAGTACAGGACAGGAGGTCTCCCCTAGAGGTGACCCCCAATGTGGATGTGTGCCAGCATTAGCAGGTGATGCATGAGGCAAGTTTGGGGACTAAGTATCTCATCCCTTACGGAATGGTACTGCCGGATTAAACTGAGGCACTGCACTGGTGACACTGAGGGTGTGCCTTGGTTTTGCCCTCAATCCCTTTCTAAGCTGGGCGATCGGGTGGAGGACGGCCATTTGCCTGGGGATGACGTGATGGAGCAGGACAGACAGCAGCACAATTGAGCAATATACCAAAATCGATGAATTCACTGCACCCAGAATGGGCGTAGAGCGGAGAAGCCTACAGGAGCCTAAGGGCCCAACTAGTGCACAGATACTGCCCACCATTGAGCTGTTGAGTGTGAATGTCGAGGCCAAGATTGAAACAGTCTTGCATAATGTCAATTTGCTCCAAGTTGACCTTTCCAAGGTGATGGAATGCTCTCTGGCTGCGGAATAGAATGACATTAGGCTACAGGATGCCCTCTCCGCCCACAAGACTTCATGGTGGATCTCTTAAGCCAAGCCCTCAATGTGGAATCCATAGTAGAGGATGTCAAAGGTGCTTGCAGCGCTGCAATCTCTGCTTTGTAGGCTTCCCAGATGTGGCAGAGGGCCTGGAGCCTGAACTTTTCCTTCCACGCTTGGTTGAAGCTGCAATTCCTACCGCAAAATTATCATCTCTCTTTGTGCTTGAGAAAGCACACAGGTCATTGCCACCATTGCCTCCAGTGCCAGGCACCTCCTCACACAGTTATTGAAAATATTCTCAACTACAGAGACAGAGATACCATTCTCCAGGTAGTCAGGCAATCCAATGATCCTAAGTTAGAGAATCTTATGATACGGATCTTTCCAGATTACCCACGGAGGGTGCAGCAATTGCGCCAGACATTTGGTGCTCTCCAGCAGAAATTGAAATTCATGGGACTCATATATATGCTTTTTATCTAGCCAAATGAAGATACTCCATGATGGCCAGATGCAGTTCTTCTCCTCCCCAGAGGCTGGGTGGGACTGGCTGGAGATACAAGAAGATGGCCGCATTCCAGTGCCGAGGTCTGGAGAGTCTCAAAACTGGACTCAGACCACACGCCAGTCTGAATTGGCAGCAAGATGCAGGAGCCACAGTAGGAAAGACTCTGGATCATCTGCCGATGTTATGGTGTGTCAGTATGGTACACTGGACATGTAATGAGGATACGGTTCTGCTTGCACACATTGCTATGTTAGCATACGTGAGTTCGTTGCTCAAACGCCATTTTGCCGCTTTTGCACACAACACTACATGCCTCTGTTCTTATGAAGACAAACTGCTTGCTTTTCTTCATATGAGAACGGTCTGTTTTTCACATCTCTAGACTTAAACTGTGACCTCAAGACTGTTCAGAGTGTTCAAGGTTAAATAACAATGTATGATGTTGATTCAGGTTGATCAGCCCACGCTCTAGACATAACACGCACACAGCTGCACTTACTGAAACTTGGGTGCTGTTAATATTGCATTGCATGCCTGAGATAGGCACTTTGGAGACAACCTTTCAATTGACAAAGAGCTGTGCTGATCTGGGATGTGATTCACTTCGCCTGATTTTGGAGGTATGGGGTTCCCTGTTTTAACCTAGAGATCTTCTATTATTATAATACCTAGCTCCTAGCAAGAGGAGGGTGGTACACAAGGCACTGTAGACTTGGTTCCACTATCATTATAATAGGATTTCTCCCTTTGCATTTTATGGAATTGTAACAATGCTGATTGTATTGATTTTATGTCTCTTTTTACTTATGTTAGCAAAGATACTGCATCTTAGAGCACATAGTTAAAATACATTTTTTAAACTATACTGTGGCTCTGATTACTCACGTTGTGGACATTTATGAGAATATAAACGAAAGAGTGTTCTTGATTCACGCTATTCCTGAGAGGTTCCTAAGTCGCTTGTTCTTGATTGTCTAATCATTGGTAGCTTCGCTGTAGCTCTGAGAACTGATGCTAGTCGGATTGTGGTTCTAGGCATTGAGGTGGGTTTTTGGTACACCACAATACACCGAGGTCCTGGTTTCCTGCGCATAGTTCTGTGCATGAGCAGAATCCCCGTAACAGACATGGAGCTCTGACACGTGGAATGGGCAGAGGCAAGAGCATTGTTGAAGCTCATGACAGCCACTAACTCTGGAGATAGTGGCTCAGAGATTGTGGAGGACACCCCAGACTTGAGGGGGCCATGATATTGTTGCTGGAGTTCGGAGTTGATTCAAGGGGTCTGCCTGCCTAGCTGAGGCGTATGCATCACATGACCGCCTGGCCCTTCCTTCTGGGGTCACTAAGGGACTTTCCATGATGTATCCTCTATACTGTTATCCTAATTTGCAGTGCAGCAAGGGCTGAGTAGATGAGGATCAGCCCCCTAGTTATGACCTTTGAGCGGGATGCTTTGAGTGAGTGTGTTCACAATAGGCACTATTTTACTTTTTCTCTTTCTTTTTTGCTTTCTTGGCTGTTAGAGATATGAGAGTGTTTATGTAGATTGAGTTGTGTGCAGAGTATGTGGGTGTGTGCAAAACTGGGGCGATCCAGAAGTTATAGGCGGCTATTGTTGTGGCTGGCACAGTGTGACCCTCCCCCCATAATACTACCCTGAGTATTGGATATAGGGTTTATTGTCAGCCATCTGCCTGTACTGGCACTTCCGTGTGCAGGAGCATAGTCATCTGGGGGAGTGGAATCCTCGCACAAAAGCTTGGGGAGATACAAGTTGTTTGTTTCATGTGTTTACCTGGGAAGGGGGGGGTTCATCAAGTTAATGAGTGTAGCAGCAGCATTGTAGTTGGGCATAGTGTGGTGGAATTAACCCTTTCGATGCTCATGACGAGCTCAGCTCGTCATGATGCACAGTTGAGCTGTGCTGATGACGAGCTGAGCTCGTCATGACACCAGCAAAATGGCAATTTCCAGCACAGGGGGGGGAAACGCCTAGCAGCCAAGGTGTTAAGGACACAATGGCAGGGGGTCCAGGAGTCCTGGGATGGGGGAAAAGATGGCTGGCTGGGACGGGACCCAGTCCCAGTTACCATGCCTGAATGTATTAGATTGATTACGTGGAATGTGCGCTGCCTTAACTCTTATGTCAAATTATACAGAGTTATCTCCAGAGGCAAATAATTCAAATTGCAATGTTGCAAGAAATGCACTTGATGGAGGGTGAGAAACAGGCGTTACACAAGAAGTGACGGGGACAATTGCTTTCCACCACATAGTCCAACTATGCAAATGGTGTGCTGATATGGATTGCCCCTCAAGTCCCTTTCCAGGTCCAGGGGTTCAGGGCAGACATTGAGGGGCGATATCTGCTCATATATGGGGTCCCGAATGGCATAGTGGTGTGGCTCCTGAATGTATACGCCTCTAATGCAGAGGGTGGAGGGTTCTTTACCCAGTTAGAACAGGAACTATTCCTATATCTACGGGTCTCAAGAGTATGGGACTTTAATTGTGTCCTGGATGGACAGATGGACAGACCCCCCAGATTGCAAACTAAACCCATAATGACCTCAACACTGCAGGAGATCATGGCATGGGTAATATACAAAGATATCTGATGTGAGACACCTCCCACTGACAGGGAATTTACATGTTACTCCCTGACCCAATGCCTATAGTCACCTAAACAGATTCCTGGTCACCGGAGCATTGGCTGCCAATGTGCAAGATGTGCGGGTATTGGGGAGGCTAAACTCTGACCACGCTCTGTTGTTAGAGTGTGGGACAGATGGGATCTCCCTGTGTTTGCACAGATGGAGACAGGCCGAGAGTGCCCCTGTGGTGCCTCAACCGTAGGCACAAGGGGACACCCAGTTCCGGCCTCTGTCATTATATCTGAAAGTAGTGTAAGAGTATACATTTATACAATATTTTAAAGTTTGTACATTTGTTATTTGAATGTAAAAATATTTCTATTTTGTATGCTTACATCTATTTTCTGTTTAGATGCTTCACACTGTTTTGCAGTTTTTCTATTGTGGGTGTTCTAATGTGGAGCAGCTGCTTTTTTTCTGTAGGATAAAAAAAAATATGTTTCATTTTAAATACTAATTTGTTATTAGTTTCTAGAAGTTGAGGTTGTTAGCTTTATTCTTACTCGCAATGTCGGTGAGTTTTGTTATTTTATTGATTAATGTATACTTACCTTCTGATATCTTTTTGCGGGTTTGTGATAGTTGAATTATTCTTGCAGTTGATCATTTTTACAAGTTGTAGTCTTTTCTTTTAGGAAGTCCACGTAAAGGGATAGAAGTTGGAGATTGTTTTATTAATTATTTGCTATTTTACAAACAAATAAAGTATATTAAAAAGCATGCTTTAGCTTCAATATAACTTTTACTTACTTGGTTAGGTAGTTGTTGAGATTGATATATTTCTTCTTTAATGGTCTGGTCTGAGAATCTGTCAGAGTTTCCTAGTATTACGACATTTGCTGTTTTTCAAATATTTAGCTGTTTACATTAGTGCGCCTTTTATATTGTTGATTTAAATGTATGTCTGATTTTATTGGTGAAAGTTTCTCATACTTTCCCTTTATTGATTGGTTTAGTTTTAGGTTTAATTTTCTCATCAGTTATGCCCTTCAATGGTACACACAAATTTATGTTTTATTATGATATATAATTTGACATATAGACTAGGATGAGTGTGCTGCAGTCCTCATGTGTCCTTTCTGCACTTCATAGTTGCTAGCAGTAGCTTCAGACTGCAGGATGTCCTGATTGTACACCACAGGGTGTCGCAACTGCACAGTGCCTGATGTCCCAACTTGCACTCTGCAATGGTGACTGACTGCATAGCACAAGAGTGGCTAACTGATGAATCCTATTTACATTCAAGTATTTTTGGGTCGGGGTGGTGTCCTGACTGCACTGCGCCTTGGTTCATTAGAGATTTGTATTGCTATGCTAAATTTCGTAAGAAAGGCTTTTAATATCAGAAAACACTTTGAATGTTTTTATTTTATTTTATGATGCTGTCATGTTGTAAAAGGATTTTCTGTGTTTACTTTGATAATTTTATATGGATGTAATTTCAGCTTGTATTACCTTTTATCTGTGCTTCTTTTATCACTTCGGCCAAAGAAAGATTGATTCAATTCAACTTCACTCTGGATGGAGTGTTGATTGCCCTCCACTGGGAGGGGAGGTAAGTGACTGTTCTCCCTAGGGGGGCACTGAGCAGACTCCCCAGTTGAGGGGTTGACATGCCTAAACATTTTCAAATTTCAACAGCTGCTTCTGCAAAGTGGTGTACCATCAATGCTGGCAGTGGTTTCTACTAAACTCAAATACCAAAATATTTTTTTGAGGAAAATACGTTCACTCAGGATATGTTATGTTATAGTGACTTGTAAAGCATATGGCTACATTGTCTGGTTTCCCAGCGCTAGACTCCTCACCAAACAAGATGCTCAATCTGTTACATCAAATGTACAGAAGAAGCAGCCACGTTCTTGAACTTATGCTGAACATCATATTATGCAGATGGAAACAGCCACGTCTTCAGTCCCTTCCGAAACACTGCAAACAATTTGCATGCTCTCGGTGAAAGAGGCATACCATTCAACAATTTAGGTCCATGATATGCCAAAGACCGGCTGCCCTATTGTGATTTTGTGATCCTGCAAATCTTGGCCAGATCTAGATGGCTTGACTGCAGAGCATAATTGAAAGCGGATTTGGACACCAAAGATCTTAAATATTGAGGCCTTGTATTAGCAAGGCACTTGTGCATTTAGCATAAGGTCTTAAATTGGACCCGCTGCTCAATGGGCAAGGTACAAAGCAGACTAATTGTAGAAGTATGCCCAGGGGGATAGGAGTATAGAGAAGCATACAGGCTGCCCCATTTTGAACAATTTGAAGCTGTTTAAGCAGGAATTTAGCCACATCCTGGTAAAGAACGTTTCCATAATCCATTCTGGATGTCACTAAGGTCTGAACTACTATTCATTGGGCAGCAACCGTTGACTAAGCTGAAATATTCTTCAGACACTTCAGGATGCCAACGTTTGTGGCCACTACTTTGTGTATATGGAGACTCATGGATAATTTACCATCAATCCATACTCCTAGACTTTTTACCACCTGCATTGGAGAAGGGGTCGAGCCCAGAGTTCAAGGCCAGAAATGGGGACTACAGATATGAGGATGGTTGCCTACTAACGGGATGTCTGTTATGTCCCCATTGAGTTTCAACAAACTGCTGTTCTTCCAAGTCGAAACTTGGGCCAAGCAGGTACTGAGAGCTTCCACCAGTAGATAATGACATCATAATTTGTGTGTTGTGGGCGCATGAAAAAAAAGTCAATCCATAGGCCTCCACAATGTCACAAGAGGCCTGAGAAAAAAATTGAACAGAAGAGGACTTAGGGTGAAGCCCTTTTGACCTGTATTGATGTGAATGCATCTTAAAGGTGTGATCATGCAGGAAAGATCTGATCCCGGCCTGGGCTGTACCCTACTCTCCCATTCAATACAGCCGATCCAGCAAGGTGGAATGATTCACAGTGTCAAATGTGGCACTGATATCTAGTATCGCTGAATCGCCCAAATCTAATCAGTGTCGCTGAACTGGTCAAATTAAATTGGCCGTGCAGATATTCCATGACACCAAGGAGAGCAGATTCAGTAATGTAACCTGCCCTGAATCCTAACTTTGATGGATGCAAGATCTCATTCTGCTCCACATAGGATATACGTTGTCAATTGACATGCCTTTCCAGCACCTTAGCTAAGGTAGACAGCAGAGAAATTGCCCTTTAATTAGTTCATATAAGCGGGTCATGGTTGGTCTATTTTAGTAGGGGTATAACTAAAGTCCTCTTCCATGCTACAGGCAACCTGCCTTCTGCAAGGGAAAATTCAAAAGCTGGGTGAAATGCACCATAATAAACCTGGCCAGCTTACTCAATATAGAAGGGGGCATGGGCCAAGAGGTGAGCCAGACCTAATGGCAGACAACAAGGAAATTAAGGAAGACACCTGTATTGGGGAAAAAGCATCCAGTCCACCTGACACCCGTGGATGATGTCCATTTGTACATGCACTCCAAATATCGGAAATATTGGCTTGAATATCCTTTATTTCTTTTAGGAAGACGTTAGTGATATTGTCAGATTGAGCTTGTGTAAGAGGGGCAGTGGGTTCTGTAGAGCTCTGGTCTGACTAATTTTAAACAACTCTAAAAAGAGTTTTTGAACAGTTATTCGCTGCAGAGATTTCATTCGAGTAGTAATTAGCTCTGCTGATGCAGCAATGTATTTGAAAGTCCTTTAAAGCCATCCTCTAAGTATGTTGTCCTCCTGATTGTATGTTTTGCGCCATGATCTTTCCAGGCCTTTACAACATTTGTTTAATTGATGAAGGACATGGTGCTGGAGGAAGAATTCTGTATTGTTTCCGAGACATAATGGGAGCCAAGGCATCTACTGAAGATCTAATCAGCAGGAGGCTACTATCAACGTCAGTTTCCACTACATTGCTTATTATGGGGCAATGTGCTTCAAGTGCTGAATAAAGCTCCGAAATAGCCTGCTGCCACCAATTTCTCCTCATGGGATTCATCTGGACAGCCTGATTTCGAGCCCCGACAGAATCTGGAGGGAGAACTGGATCGTAAATTGGTCTGTCCAATGACAAAGGAATGGGTGAGTTGGACTGAATATTACTAAAGTTTGAGATCCTCTATCATGGCTGTAGTTGTTGTGCAAGTCAAATCATCAAAATGAATGTTCAAATCTCCGAAAATGACAAAGTTGCACATTTCAGAATGTATGGAGCAAGGGCCTCATTGATACTCAAACTCCAACAGTTTATGATGCCAGGAAGTTGGTACATAAGGGCTCCCGACAAAGTAAACTTATCAGTTAATAATAAGGAATATATTGAAATGGGATGGCCAAATCACTAGGGAAACCCCGCTTTGGGTAGGTAACCGGCTTCAAGAAATCACTAAACTACGTGGCTTCCCACCGTAAAGAGCTGGTGATGTTCTCACACCTTCAGGCTGAATATGACATGAACAAGACTCAATACTACAAATACCTGCATTTGACTCATGCATGGCGAGCTCAACACATAGACACAGCTAGCGTTCCTGAATATGCACCACTGGAGGGGAGACTCCTGATGGGGGAGCTTGCGGAGAAGGCGGTTTCATGGACATATAAGACAATATTTAATACCAAGCCAGACACTTTACAGAAGCTGCAGGCGAAATGGGAGTCAGAGTTAGGTAAGCTGGAAGACTTAGATTGGGAAATGGCGCTGATACACCCACGTGAGGGGGCCATTAAGTCCAGGCTCTGACTGATACAATTTAAGTACTTGCACAGAGCGTACTATGACAGGGCTTGATTACACCGAGTAGGAAGGGCGGAAACACCTGATTTTTTGCTCTGTAGGGCATCAACAGATACATTCTTTCACACAGTGTTGGACTGTTCTCATATCCAGCAGTATTTGACCACCCTGTTGGGAGACCTGGGAACTGTCCTGGGTGAGACGATCCCGCTCAATCCCCAGTTTGTTCTGCTGGGGATATCCACAGAAATTGATCTCCCCAAACCAAAATTAACCCTACTTCAATTAGGATTAATGGTGGTGAAACAAGACCCGGCTAAGGCGTGGGGGGCAGTGGCGAACTCATCTCTGATTGAATGGAAAAAAAGCATGGATATGTATATGTTGGGGAAAAGACGACTTATAAAGCACAAGGTTGCCCCAAAAGGTTTTGGAAAATATGGAAGCCATGGCTGGCACATTATGGACTTTCACTCTCTGATTCACAATGATCCCCTATGGTGGGTGTATGGATTGCTAAATAGGAAGGGGCCCATAACAATGTATGAGAATATGATACAGTTATTTGATTGTCCACTATTGTCGTTCATGTATGATGCCGCCGCCGCACTGAGTTTGCTACTATGTTTCGCTATTAAACATTATTTCTGTAATGCAATTAAGAAAATGTAAATAAACATTAAAAAAAATAATAATAAGGAATATATCAGCACTTCACAGTCAGGAATTGTTCGTTTGTAAATGTTGCACCCATATTGTGCTTTAAAAACAATTGCTATCCCACTATCTTTTTTGTTTTCCCGATCCATTCTCTGGAGCCGATAAAAAGGGGGCAGTGCTATGTTCATATCAGGTCTTGAGTTAGATTTAAGCCAAGTCTCAGCCAAAAGTATTGAGTCCGGCTTATGGTCACAGAGAAAATCAAACATCTCCCGATGGTGCTTTAGTAACAACTGTCAATTGAGGTTAAAAAACTCAAAACTACTACCAGTCTTGGTAGAATTGTCCTACTATACACTGATAGAGCTACTGGAATTGTGGCCACTTTACAGTGTGGGTGGCTGGTCATAAAATTACAGTTTGTGCATTTTTAAAATGTTACCACTTGATCCAAGTTATTAAAAGGGGACCAGCTGTATCTGGGGGGTAGTGAAGAGGGGGGTCGCAGGGCATGCAATTGTACAGAGGAGTATATAAGCCTCCCTGGGTTATCAGAGACAGCCTCCCTGCCCCTGGTCCCGTTCGGGCACAGATGGACACAGAAAGGCTTGTCCTAGGGGTGCCTACGGTGCACCAGCAACATGCCCGCTGCACACGTATGCACGACCGCGGCGTTTAAGTACTCTGTTGTGGCAATACAATGGAAAAAAGCAGCACTCTAGCGTGGTAACTAAGGAAAGCAATTGCCAGAAAATGGCGACTGAGTGAATACTTTATCCATACATGATAGAACAGTGCCAACTGATTTATTTGAAAAATCCCCTTGACACATTTAAGCCTACAAACGGTTCACTGATAGAATATCGATGTAACAAACATCGATGTTCTAAATATCGAAGTAAAAATATAGAATGCAAAAATATCGACTCCCTATACTTAAACAGGTAAGAACATAAATATTGATTAAAAAATATTGAAGTAAAAAATATAGATGTAAACAATATTGAATTAAAAATATTTATAATATAAAATACATTAAATATATTAAATAATAATATTTTTAACAAACTAAATTAAATTTAATTTATATTTTAACTGAATATAACAAATAAACTAAATTAAAAAAAATATAAACACACAAACATAATAATTTATACATATACATATATTTAACAATTATCTTTATTTATTTTGTAAACTTTAAAATTATATACAAATAAAATATATATATCAATATTTTAAAATAAAAAAGTTCTATAATAATTTAAAACATTACCTTATTTTTTTTTAAAAACAACTTACATTTTGCAATACAATAAATGCAACAGTAGGGAAAATGTTGGATAGCGAAGGGGTAAAAACCACTATTCCCACTCCAATGAGTGCAACAGTAGGCTAAGTAATGGATAGCGGAGGGGTAAAAATTACTATTCCCTCTCCAATGAGTTTAACAGTAGGGAAAGTGCTGGATAACGGAGGAGTAAACATGACTATTCCCACTCCAGTGAGTGCAACAGTAGGGAAAATGCTAGAGAGGTAAAAATTGCTATTCCCACTCCAGTAAGAAAACAGTAGGGAAAGTGTTGGTTAGCGGAGAGGAAAAAGTTACTATTCCCACTCAAATTAATGCAACAGTCGGGAAAGGGCTGGATAGCGGAGGGGTAAAAATTACTATGCCCACTCCGGTGAGTTTAACAGCAGGGAAAGCGCTAGATAGCAGAGGAGTAAATAATACTATTCGCACTCCAATGAGTGCAACAGTAGGGAAAGTGTTGTATAACAAAGGGGTCAAAATTACTATTCCCACTCCAGTAAGAGAAACAGTAGGGAAAGTGTTGGATAGTGGAGAGGAAAACATTACTATTCCCACTCCAATGAGTGCAACAGTAGGGAAAGTGCTTGATAGCGGAGTGCTAACAATTACTATTCCTACTCCAGGGAGTGCAAGAGTAGGGAAAATGCAGGATAGCGGAGGGAAAAAAATTACTATTCCCACTTCAGTGAGTGGAACAGTAGGTAATGTGCTGGATAGCTGAGGGGTAAAAATGACTATTCACACTCCAGTGAGTGCAACAGTAGGGAAAACGTTGGATAGCCGAGGAGTAAAATTATTATTCCCAGTCCAAAGAGTGCAACAGTAGGGAAAGTGCTGGATAGCGTAGGGGTAATAATTACTATTCGCACTCCAGTGAGTGCAACAGTAGGGAAAGTGCTGCATAGCGAAGGTATAAATATTACTATTCCCAATCCAGTTATTGCAACAGTAGGGAAAGGGCTGGATAGCAGAGGGGTAACAATTACTATTCCCACTCCAGTGAGTTCAACAGTAGAGAAAGTGCTGGATTGCAGAGAAACAAAAATTACTAATAACATTTAAACAATAGATTTTTTTTAAAAATCATAAAAACAATATTAAACAAATAAACCTTTAGAAATAATAAACATAAAAAAGAACACATATTATAATATAAATTACATTCGACAAAAAGCTAAAAATATATAACATAAATTATTAAAATACATTTAAAAACAATATTTATTTCAAAGGAGCAAATAATAACAAACAAAGAAATTATGTAAAACATAAATGTTTTATTTTATTTCCTACCCTATAACACCACATCAATTAAAAAATACTTTAAAAGTTGTATTTAATTTCTCCCATAATTAACCCAATAATCAATTCAAAAAGTATATCCTTGTTTTTAACTCTGAACTCCGCTCAGCTTTTCCAGCTATAATTGCTTTAACCCAGGATTAAGGTAACGTGTCTGGGTATGAAATCAATGCCTCGAAGGATAGGGCCAGGGCTCTCCAGGTTTAAATACCTGCAAATATGAAGTTGGGCACACTCACAGGGTCCTGCTAAGGGCAGATTTCTGTTAGGGGGTAATAGCAACATGGTCTCCCTCTTAATCGACAAGCCTCCAACAAAGAAAGAGGTTTCATTCTGGTACAACCTACTACTGGAGGAGATTGATGGTGAGTTTCATCTGCCCGACACATTGTGGGCCGCACACATCACAAATCAAAATGTGGAGATCCTGTGGTTTGAGTCCTTTAAGATCTTGTGGAATATAGTGAAACCATCGTGGTTACGCCAAAACCACCATTTTACCCTACATAGGGCATATTACTCGCCCGAGAGGCTCTCAAAGTTTCCAAACAACCCAGCAGTGGCATGCCCTAAATGTGGTCTGGTGGCATCTTCTGATCTACACATGTTTTATGATTGCCCTTTGTTACTTTCTTTTTGGAATGCGGTCTGTCTTACACTCACTACCGCCTTAGGTTCCCAAGTCTGGCCATGTCCCGCTCTTATAATCTTTGGGGTTGCACCAGAATTCCAGGGTTCAGCAAAGAACTTACTCTTTTTTGGAAACTTGTTAGCCAGACGGGAAATTTGCAAGAAGTGGAAAGACCTGTTACCCCCCTCCCTGCAGGACTGGCGCATTTCAGTGCTACAAACATCAAAAATGGACCTACAAAGATTGGGCAATCCAGATAAAAGAAACTTTTGGTCTTTACTACACTGACCATAGTTGAGTATGTAATTTCTTTTTTTTTTTTCTTCCCTGAAGTCCAATGATTACGCTGTTTGGCAATCTCTTTCTTTTACGTTTGTATACCAAATAGGGCGATTGGATACAGGATTGGGTATTTGACTGCAGCATACTACCCTGATGGTTATCTTGATGTGGTGCTGTGGGAGCATATTGAAGTACTGATGGGCGAACCACCTCGTAACATCCAAAGCCTATACCAGTTTATCTGTGACAGTACGCTTATCTCTACGCACTACTACTTAATATAAAATATAAGAAATTCATTGAATACACATGCTTTAACACTATAATATACACAACA
The DNA here is from genome assembly GCF_964263255.1 of Lissotriton vulgaris. NCBI lineage: Eukaryota > Metazoa > Chordata > Amphibia > Caudata > Salamandridae > Lissotriton > Lissotriton vulgaris. The sequence goes on from NC_141699.1 coordinate 701,615,293, forward strand.
CACACCTACAACTAATTACACAATTACCATATTTATTTCTTAATTAATTAATTTAAATTATTTAACACCTAATTATTAAGTCATCATTCAAAAATAAATTACTTCCCACCCTTCCCATCTATAAACACCACAACTCACACCTAAACCTAATTACACAATTACCATAATGAATTACTAATTAAATATTTAAATAATTAACAACTAGTTATTAATTGATCAATACAAAATAAATTACTTCCTACCCTTCCAACCATTTACACCTATAAACACCACAACACACATCTACAATTAATTACACAATTACTATAATTAATTACTAATTAATGAATTAAAATTAACAACTAATTATTGAGTCATCAATTACTTCCCACCATTTACACCTATATATTCCACAACACACACCTGATGATATTTACACAATTACCATAATTAATTATTTGACAATTAATTCATTAAAAATTAACAAATGATTAATTAATTCATAAAAAATACTTTCCACATTTAACACTATAACATCTCAATTAAACAAATATAAATAAATAAAAAATATTCAATACATTAATATAATTAAATTACTTCCCAACCTATTCCCCTAAAAACTCACAACCCGCTACGATGCTAAAAATGCAAAATTCAAATTTAAAAAAATGAATAACTACTAATAATAATCAATACATTAAGAGGGCGATTCCAATCTCGTGGGAAAGCCCTCCGTCCAAGCCGGTTCCGAAGTGCTTTCCCACCGGCTCGCACTCCAGGGCTCCGAACGCCCGAGTACGATGCAAACACATGCTTACAGGCACGTGTCATTCGGAGCCCCACTGAAGTCAATGAGAGCCTGTTGTACGATGCGAACATAAGCTCCCATTGACGAAAAAGGTGTGTTGAGCCAAAGGGCGCCCCCTGTGACCGACTCCTAAGGCTACGGGTGAAGGGGGGCCCGTTCGGAACCCCAAAGTCCGCTTCCCGGAGCTTTTATGAGTCGGAAACTCCATCTCGATCCGGCTGTCTGAATCGTGCATTGTACTGGCTCAGTCAGAAATCGCGTCTATTGCACGGCACGGTTTGCTTATGGCCGACAAGTACAGAGTGATCTGGACCCGGAAACGATTCGGTCGGTGATGTCACGCTTCCCGCATCGTACTTGCTCGCTCGTACAGTTGAACGAGTTGGTCGGAAAACACACATTCGGCTCTTACTTTTCCGGGCCGGATCGCGTTTGGTGCCATTCCGAGCGAGATCGGAATTTGCCCCTTAATATAATAAATTACTTCCCACCCTATTCCCTTATAAACCCATAACCCGCTATGGTACTAAAAATACAAAATTCAAATAATTTTTTTTTATAACTACTAAGGTTTTAACACATATAATAAATATACAAACAATACTTATAGAAATAAACATACATCATATAAATATAAAATATATACCAAAATATATAACATTAATAAAAAATCTTAATTTTTAAAAACTATATTTTTGCAAACAATATTAAACACTTTGATATTTTAAACATCAATATTACTTACCTAAAATCAACATTCTTGACCGCAATATTTTTCCTGATGATATTTCTGAACCACGATATTTTTACCTCGATATTTTTACATCAATATTCTGCTGCTGTACCCTACGAACAGCTTTGATCATATAACAACAGGAATAGCAAGTCAAGTTTATGTATACATGAGTAGATACCAACAAAGGACAATTTGTTGTAGCCACAGATGGTGCAGTTTTGAAAAAGGTACTTCAATAATGATTGTATGGTGTACAACGTTAACCAAGAGTAATAGGTGATATATGGTGCAAATACAATATTGAACGGCACAGAGGAGATATACATCATAGCAGTTTACAAAATTAATTTCTCCTAGACGAAAGAAAGTGTGTTGCCTCAATTTCAATCATAGTTGCACAAAGACTTCCAACCCATATGCCTACAGCACCTGGACTCTGTTATCTGAGAGTCTTGCCCTGCCAAGTAATGCCAATTCAGTCCTGGGATCTTAAAAGTGAGTATAAAGTGCTGCAACTGCAACAATCCCTGCATATACGCTGTTGTACTGTTTGGAACCGGCACATTTTCATCAACGCTGATGCATTGCCGCTGCTACGAGGATCGAGAACACTGTATCCCTATTGACGCTAAGGCATTGACACTGTGCGAATATCGGGGATATTGCATTGTTGAAGGGCGCATCGCCTCCATTCCTGAAGCATCTTCGACTTCGCGCGGCTCGGACCGACAGACTGCCTACCTCCAAATGATCAACGCATCACCTCCTTTGCTCCCCGCACCTTGTCCTCAACATCAATTCAACGACAACCAAGGTACTGTTTCAGCATGCCAAGGCCGGTCGCTGTATCCGACCCATGCTTCATCGTACTCGCAATGAACTTTTGGATTTGTCCTTAACTAGAGAAACCAGAAAACTCTGGTTGGCGCTTTATGCTTTTAAGAACTACTTTTCGGTTTATTCTCTACAAATTCATAACTTCAGTAATATACTTATGGGATTTTTTTTAATTTTGGCTTCTTTTGTTAAATACATTAGGCTGTATTTTTCTAACGAGGAGTGGTATCTTTTTGTGTAGTGTTTACACTGTTTTACTGCTTGTAGTGTTGCACAAATACTATACACATTGCCTTCTAAGTTAACCCCTTCGATGCTGATGACGAGCTCAGCTCGTCATCAGCCACGGGGGGCGTGTGCGGATGACGAGCTGAGCTCGTCATCTAACGCAGCTTTTGAAAAAAAGCCGCGTAGGGGAAAAATACCGCAGCAGCGATGCGGTTAAGCCTGACTTCTCTGAGCCAAGATACTAGAGGGTGTTCTCAGGTTAATTTAGGGTGTGTATCTGATTTAACCTGACTAGTATTGTGGTTCCTGCTTGGGCAGGGATCATACCTTTGCCAACCAGAAACCCATTTCTAATAATTAGAATTAGGTTGTACTGCCCTCCCCTCTGAAGTCACTACTAAGGGCCTGATTCTGATGCGGTTAGGAAAGCGTTCCCAACTAGGGCCCGATTACGATGTGGTTAGGAAGCCCTCTTTACGGCATTTGCTCCTCCCGAATTGGAATTCTCAACCGAGGGCCCAATTACGATGCGGTTAGGAACATATGCTCCCATTGAAGTCAATGGGAGTCCAAACTAAATTGAATCTGAAAGCATCCCATGCATTGTACTCGGTCGGTCGGACTCTCCCGATCTGAGTGGGTTGGAAACCATTTCCAAACCGATTTGGGGCTTGATTAGGATGGCGATGAATCCACATCCTCCGGGCCGGTGGAAGCCACCACCGGCCCGGAGGATGCGGATTCGCCGTCGCGGTCCCTGTAAACACCACCCGCCAGATCAGGATGGTGGTAGGATCAGCGGTGGATGGCAGATCTGTCCGCCGCTGATCCGCGGGGTGTAGCCTGCTATTTGGTGGCGGTGTCTGCAAGACACCGCCAGCCAAATTAGGAAGCATGTGTAAACATGCTTTTCCGCGGCGGTTTTTCCGCCGTGGAAAAGCATGTGGACCTTTGCAACTGGGGGCCCTTGCGGGCCCCCAGGGTGAAGGGGGGGTGGGGGTGCACATGGGGGGTACCCATGGTACCCCCCTGCATTTGCATGCACAAAGCGGCAGGCACCGCGCGGTGCCTGCCGCTTTGTGCATGCATTTTTAACATTGCGGCGGGTGCTGCTTGTAGCAGCACCGGCCGAAATGTTAAGGATACAGGATGTGACCGCCAGGGTGGCGGTCACATCCTAATTGGCATGGAGGGACTGCCGCTACCCTTGTGGACGTTCCCTCCACCTCGGGGTGGCGGACGGACGCATGTCCGTCCGCCATCCTAATGATCCCCTTGGTTGGGAAGCTTTCCAACCCACATCAGAATCAGGCACTTAGTAGCAATAAGCAGTACCTATCTGTTAACAAGATGCAGAATTTATCAGCCATCGCCCAAACCCATATGTTTCTTTACCTAAGCAGAGACAGTGCTGATATCAGTGGACAACAGTTCATTTGTGCACTTGTTAGAATGAGGGATGCTAGTAGAAGTTGTTTGGGAGCCATTCCTTTTTCGCCAAAATATTTTATAAACTGCTAGGTAAAGGTGGTGTGCCGGATACTTGGACTGCGAATTAAGTGTATTTCCAGAAGCTAGAGAAGCATATCTGCATTGAGGACCACCCCCACCATGTGAAATGACACTTGGTGGCCCCCCGCCCTCCGAAGCCCTCCAACCCCCACGGACCACGCCCACAACCTCAGCATCATACTCAACTCCTCTCTCACCATGAACCGATAGATCAATGCTGTATCCGTTACATGCTTCAACACCATTCACATACTCCGCAAGACCTTCAAATGTATTGTCCCCGAATCCTGGAAGACCATCACCTACACACTCATCACCAGCAAACTGGACTACGGAAACTCCTTCTAAGCTGGAATCAACAAATCTCTTCTTTCCAAACTCCAGACTATCCAGAACGGCGCAGACAGACTTGTCTTTAGCATTCCATGACATGACCATATCACCCAGCACCTCCAAGACTTCCACTGGCTCCCTTTCAAAAAAAGAGTGACCTTCAAGCTACACACAAATGCCTCCAAAACCCTCCAACACACTGGACCACAATACCTCAATACCTCAATAAAAGAACCTCCTTCCACTGATACCTATGCTCCACTGACCTAGCCCTGGCCGAAATCGCCCGCATCCACAGAGCCAGTATGGGAGGCAAAGCCTTCTCTTACATTCAGCTCCAGACCTAGAATGAACTCCCCATCAGCATCAGACAAAGCCCTATACTGCAAACCTTCAGAAAAGACCTCAAGACCTGGCTCTTTGGATGACCTCGGAGCTTCCCGATTTTCTCCTCCCCCCAGAGCTTTGAGACCCTCACGGGTGAGTAGCGGGTGCTATAAACCCCTAAATGATTGATTGATTGATGCCAATATTCAAAGCCAGCATTTACAAATGCAATAGGTTTTGTGTTTTTCAACCCACTCCCCAAAGCCTGGGCACTGGCAAAGACATTTATTTACTTTAGTTTTGGACAGGTCAGCTAGGTATGTATATTAACATTCCAGTTACATATGTTCACTTGCACTGGCTCTTCTCTTAGCATGCCTACAGTTTAATGTGTTCCTAAAGAATTTACATTTGTGTCTTTGCACTCTCACAGAGGCTGGCCACAATATGTCAGGGATTTCCACCATTGTGCCAGACCCAGCAAGGTGTCAAGAATTATGATCATTGCACCACTTTAAGAATTGTTCTAGATTTCCACCACTGTATACATTTTGGACAGTAAGGGGCCTATTATGATCGCAACGGAGCTCGGGACCGACCGCCGAAGTTGCGGTGGTCCCGCTAGGTAAATTATGATGCGATCCTCGACTTTAACATTGAGGCGGGCAGTGCTTTAGGCAGCACCCACCGCAATGTTAAAGCCGATGTTGTGCATTGCCATGAACAACGTGACAGGCACGCACGGTACCTTCCACCTTGTGCATGGCAATGATGGGGGGTACCATGGGTACCCCCCAGTGCAGCCACCCACACCCCGGGGGGGGCCTGCAATGGGCCCCCACAGTGATTTCCCGCATGCCGCCATGGAAAGGCATGCATTCTATTTCTGTGCCTTTTCCACCCAGCCGTCAATCCGACTGGCGGAAAAGCGTTGGACGGTCTTTCCATCCGCCGCAGTTCCCCTCGCCATACTAATAGAGTGGGGTGAAAATGGGTCGTTTGGTGGGCGATCTTCCCGTGATCCTTATGGGCCCTTAAATGTCACAGAGAAATGGTTATTTAAATTTTAACCGGCTCTATAGCAATATCAACCAATGCCGGAATGCAAAGCACTTCCAATGAAGGCTACATTTAATTTCCAAAATGGTTCTCCTTTCAGCACAGAAAGCACATTTATTTAGTTTTTTAATTCCTGGCATATCATAGGCACTGCCTCCAAACTTAAGAAACTGGTCTTTCAAAGATACGTCTACCCCTGCCAATAAAATAGCGCATTACATTATGATTTTCAGGATATGACAGCAAGGACTATCACACCAAAAAACAGGCAGGGCGAATTGATCGGGTAGTTGGCCAATGGGTGGACATCATGTTGAGCAGGAGATAGATGAGGGAATGGGGAAAAGTGGAGGTCATAGCGAAAGGGAGTAGGAGCTGAATCAGATTTAGAAATCATTTCACACTGCTCATGTTCAGTGTGATAAAGGTCTCCTTTTCCATCTGTCCTCTCTCTTTATGAGAGCTTTGAGGCTCCCTTTGGTTGTAATAAAGCACTAAAACACATTCAACTGTAAACATAAATATAAAACATTGATATCAAACGTTTGAAACACCCGTTTTAGACATTTATGTTCAAGCTTTAGTGGAATGTGGCAGTGATCTCTCAGTCTTATTTTTGTTTTTCCATGTTAGTTTGAGGATGAAAAACATCCTATTGTGCCTCGGACCTATTGGCAACTCAAAAACACTGTATGTTGCAGTAGATCAAAGTGGTTCTATATAAACCATTACTGACTAGGAAACATTACAGGTGTATATAGGGGCCTTCTAAAATTGTTATCATCTTAATGAGACATTCATTAATTCAACGTGAGTTCAGTGGTGCTTCTGCATTTGTCGGGCCCACTGGCGGCAGATTTTGCCCCCAGTGGACTTTCCTTTATGCTACCCTGTAGCCCTTGCAAGGCACGACCCCAGCATGAGTGAGAGGTGCCACAGCACTTATAAAAGAATTGCAGTCATGTCACCTCCTCCATACACACAACTGCCGCGAGGTAACGTCTGTTCAGCACCTTGGGCGCCAGGACACACTTTCTTCATATGCCATGATGACTTGGGGTAGGGAATGACAAAAAAACATTGAAAAAAATTAGAAAATGAAATCTAAAGACAAAATACTAAAACATTGTACCAGCCGCCGCAGGACAGAAGCTAGTTCACAAATTGACAGATGTGGAGAAAAGGTGTAAAACTGGAGTGAGGTCGTTGGCCTAGGTTTCAGCAGGCTACAAGGTAGGAGTGAGTGGTGCCTTGAACCAGTCCCAAAATGGATGATACATGACTAGGTTGCAATATTTTATGTGCGTGAACTGCGTCTTCTTGTCCTTCTTTGGCACAAGGTTCCACAAACGAATTTTGCCAGTCGTGTAATTACACCTACTTTTGTGTGGCAAAAATATACAAATTACACATTTATCCATGCTGGAGCCAATACGAAATGTGTCTTTTAGAAATGAGAAAAATGGAATGTACGTTAAAGAAGTGTGCTTTTCGGATTTTTGTAAGCTCAGTTGTTTAAAATCGTTTTCATTCTTTTTTTTAAACATGTTTAGCTCAACACCTTTGTCAATTTGCATGAAAGTGGTTTTCTTCGGTACAAATTGATCGAAATATGTGTTTACTCACCCATAGTGCAATTATGTATTTTATCTTAGCATCTACAGATAAGAGGTGTGGTCTTCTGATTAAGGTCTCTGATTTGGAATCAAGAACATTGCTTACCGGCGGACACACTGGGGCATATTTACAAGAAAATGTCGGAGTGCAGAGCTGTGCTAAATTTGGCAGTGCAGTGCTTCGATATATTCAAACTGCAGGGATGTGCTATATGCCCAAGAATAAGGCGCGCCTATGTGTTTCCCCTAGCGCTGATGCATAAAACACTGCCTAGCACCAGCACAAGCACCCTGCCGCCATATTGCAAGGGTGCCTGTGCTGCAGGGACAATTGTTTATGTGCAGAAAGGGACACGTTCCTTCACAAAACAATCAATAATGGTGATTTGCACCTTCTATGTGTGCTGCAGAATGCAGCACGCATTGAAAGATCAAAAAACAAGAACAAATTAATAATTTCTCCTTGATGTGCCATTCTAATACGTGGTATTCCATGGCATTCATTTTTTAGCGCTACCTCAGCCTTGTAAATATGGGGCAGTGTCAAAAGACAATGGGTGTTGAGGTGGAATGTCCACAGCAACACCCATTGCACTCCCCTTTGCCACGGAGGACTGCGGCGGAAAGGGGCATATTTACAAGGTGGCATTAAGCCTCGCAGAGTGGCTTAGCGCCACCTTGAAAATAAGGAAAATGGCACTGTGCCACTGGATTGTCAAAAAAAGTGACGCTCCGGTTGTGGTAAGAACTTGTAAATATGCCCCATTGTGTGATATTGTTGAGAAAAAGTATCCGCCGTCGCTTCTGTAACTCACCTGCTACCTTTAAGCTGCTCGACGTTCCATTTCATTATGTGAAAGGTTCAAGTGCCTTTTAAAAACAAAATATGAACAACACATTCCTGATGCAAAGCAAGTACTGCAAATGTATTCACCTCTTCTAGTGCATGTGGGTCAGGTATGAGTTTGTACAAAGCATTTTTGTTGCTTTGACAGTACTGGCGCTGTCCTTGTGTCGACCTTCTGAAAAGTATGTAAACATGTTATGCTCTGTGGCATAATACAACTTAAAGAGAAAATGACACCCAGAAAAGGGAATAGATAAGTGAAAGAAGAGAAGGAAATGCTAGACTTGAAAGAGGCATGTACATCATCAGATGCTAGTGCTGAGCACTTAGCAATTATCAACATAATTGCTTATCACCAATCATTTTTCTCAGGATCTATTGGGTGGTCAGGAATATTTTGCTCTGCATTTTTAAAAGGTCCAAACTGTGTACGACCATGCATCCTTTAGTATTGAAAATAACACGTTACATTTAATGTATTAAGTATTAATGCAATATATCTGGGGAGGATTTTCTTTTGTATGTCACTGGATTGGGTCTCATACCACAGGTGTTCTTTCAGCAATGAGGCCTAAGGCATGCACAAACATGTTCGCCTGAACAACGTATAATCACGCACCAGAGAAACATCTAAAATGGCTAGTTGAAATCTTAAGTTAAAATAGTTGTGAAAGGTGTGCCCTTGTGAAAAAATATGCAAATTTGAGTTTAATCTCTGAATCCTCAAATGGGACTAGATATTTATTTGTATGTCTACTTATTTTTGTATTTATTTATTATTTATTTACTGAACAGTATTCTTTAGCACTTATGTACCGATAAGTTATTTGTGTATATAACAGGGAACACAGGGCTGAAATTAATACGCAGTACGAGCTTAAATGAATGAATGGGGGAGAGGAGCTGCCGAATTTGGAGCTGGGGAACCAGGTTCGAGCCTCGGCTCAACATCCTGCAATTCTTGGCAAATCATTTAGGGCCCTATTTATGAGGTCCTTATGCAGACGTTGCATCACTTTTTGTGACGCTGCGGTGGTGTAAAAAATGCACCACACTGCGCCATATTTACAAAATGATGCATCTAGGCAGATGCGTTACTTTCTAAACACCTGCGCTACATTATACCTGCAACAGGTATAATGTATGCAGGGTTGGTGCTTCCTCATAGCAAAGCCACTTAGAAATGATGCAGCAAAATCTTTGACATTTCACTGGGCCACTTCTAGTTCATCACTATGGCAAATCCTTACATCTGCTTGAGCAGGCGTAAGGAGTAAAGCAGGGCTTTTTGCATGGGACTTGCCCCATGTGAAAAGACACATCGTTGGAGTAGCTTCTGAATTCAGACAGACTCAAGCAATGCAGCAATTTTACGCCTACAGATATGTCAGGAATACTGACGTAATTGTGAATCTTTGCAACATGACGCGCCATACAGTAAGTACGGCACATCCATGGAGTCGCAAGGATGGCGCTATGAAAAGTGATGCATCGCTGTTTTCCCGCAGCGATGTGACACTTTTCATAAATGGGATCCTATATCTCCCTCTGCCTAACAATAATGAATGTGTCCTTGTGTAACATAACTTGTGTTCATGTAAAGCACTCCAATACCTTCAGGTCGAGTTATATAAAATCTCCAAAAATAAAAGAGTCACAGGGATGGATTTTAACACGTTCCTGAATGGCCAAGACTGGGCAGAATCTGCAGTTGAACAGGCAGAGCCTCAAAGGTTTGCTGCAGCACATTTGGAGGTCTCATAAAACACATGTGATACTTTTAGTCTCAGTGTTTCCTTGCGAAGGAAGTTCTTGCTCCTGAGGCTTCCTTGTTTACCTGAGATGCTAAGGACGTTTGCAATATATGTTGGCCAGATTAGATGAATTGTTGTTCCTACACTTTATTGTATTTCAATGTAAGTAGCTGTTCATGCCTATATGCAAGTGTTTATGCACTTAGGCAAACCATGTAGTTACTGTAAACTTGAAAGAGGCAGAAAAGGGAGAAAGGGGGAAGGGGGAAGGGGAGAAAATAGGGTAACAGTGGCAAAGGGAGAAAAGAGTGATAAAAATGCCCTGCAGGAGTGAAATAATGAGACAATACGTGATAGGTGGGAGAAGAATAAGGGATGAAGTGTGATCAAGACAAGCAGCACCAGCGTTTAGCAGCGGCAGGCTCCTAAGCAATATTTTGAGGCCATGCACTTTTTTTCTTTACAAATCAAGCACTGGAGTAAAGGCCCATTGAAATTGGCGCCCATTTAGAGCCTCAGAAAGATGAGAAACTGAATGGGGATCTAGCACTGCATTCAAGTAAAATGATTAGGCCTCGCAAGTGCTCACCTCATGCTGTCCTGTAGGCCTCTTGTAAGAGTTGAAATCTCTGATAAATCAGGTGCCACTCTATAATGGCCTACGAACCTAGGAAATAGATAGGGATTAAAATACCCTTAAACAATTAATCCTGAGATGCCTAGAGAATGTTTCTACAACACGCCCACAGAATTTTTCATGGTCATGTGGACCCAACCATTCCAAGGGTGCTGTGATATTTTTGAAAGATGCAACGTTTGACAGTGTAGATGTAGTGATATGGCTATGGGCCACATGTATCAAGATTTGTAATCACAATTACCTAATTACGGTTTTCAGCGAATCGCAATTAACCCCTCCCCTGCTGATGACGGAACCGCTCCGTCATCAGCTACGGTTGGGCTGTGCTGATGACGGAGCGGTTCCGTCATGGCCCGGCCGCCGCGCCTGCGCGGCGCTGATTTCGGGCCTGCGCGGCGCTGATTTCGCGCCTGCGCGGCAGTTTTAATGAGCGGGGCGGGTCATGACGGAACCGCTCCTTCACCAGCACAGCTCAACCGCGGCTGGTGATGGAGCGGTTCTGTCACCAGCATGCGGCCGCCGAGCGGCCGCCCCGCCCACTTAGCGCTGCGGCGGAATAGCCGCCGCAGCGAAAGGTTTAAGTAATCCCTATTCCAAATGTATGAAACTCCAAGAGTTTCATTTAGAGGTTCGTAGGGGCTCGCAAATTGGCCTACTTTATTAATATTAATGAGGTGGGTCTCAATTTGCCATCTCCTACGAAGCACTAAAATCACAGGGATGGTTGCCTGCTGGAGTCAGAAGACCACTATGTCTGTGATTGCTAGTAAATAAAATGAGCTTTTTTTAAAAAAATGCAGCCCATTTTCCTTAACCCTTTAGGTGCTGCGCACGTTCACCGGCCGACGGCACCACTACCTCCGTAGTGCTGCCGTCGGCCGTTGAACGTTCGAACTGCACCTGTGCAATGGAACATCCAGCACTGGAGCTGGACGTTCCATAGCAGCTATGAGGTTAAAGGAAAATGGGTTGTTTAAAAAAAACAAAAATGAAAAGTTTTCTTTTCATTTTTTAAGAGCAGGCAGTGGTCCATTGCACTACTACCTATTCTTAAAAAAATGATTCACCACCATCCCCAAATCATGTTGCTATTCAGTAACAGGTTACCGAATAGCAAAATAGGGTTTGATACATGTACATAGCCTTTTCTTTGCTAGCAAACGCAAAGGCAAAACTGGTTGATACATGGGGCCCTAAATCCGAACTAGTAAGAGCAGTGCAAGAAAACATTTGATTGATAAGATTTTTTGGATGAGAGTCCAAATCATGAATATATGAAAGAAGATGGCGCCCACTTAATTACCTTTGTGATGATTCAAGCACCTTCATTTTAAAGGCAGATGGCTTAACTCATGGGCCCTCATTTGGAGATTTGCTTGGCCTTTATTTTAATCGAAACAATCTCATTATTCCAATTGCGTTTTGCTAACTCCAGTCCTTCCAAAATGACGAAAACAAAGAAAATGTACTCATTCCTTTTTGAAAAAGACTCTGCCCACTTTCCAATCACATAACTCAGAACAGCATCAGCAGCACTTACTGCCAGTGAACACAAGCACCCTGCGAAGCGATGAATCCATCCAGGGAGGGTGATATGTAAGGACTGGGACGATTATGACGGAATAAATTAAATGTGATTATACATAAGTAATCCAAGCATTATTTCTCTATCCATTTCCTTGTCTAAGTTCTTCCAAAAGGAGGATACACCCAAGAACACATATGTGCCACGCAAAAATACGGACCACCAGAAAAAAAAAACACCAATACACAGTCAAACTTTAGTTAACAGAAGAAAAACCTAGTTAAGAAAGGACACAAATCAACTATGTGCAAACTCCATTACTACTTTCTCCATTTATGATACTTAGTTCATGACATCACTGCTGGTGAAGGACACCTGGCCTCTGACCAAACCCAAGCCATCCTTTACATTCCATGTTCAACTTCTGTAGCTCAAAAGTACACTCCTCTAGGCTAAGTGGAGTGTGTGTAAATAATGGGTTTTACAGTGTTCTTATTTGGTTACATTTTACTTGCCCTCTCTAGAAAATATATCCTGAACATTTCCCTTATCCAAGGATGCAGAGCAAACTTTTACCTCATCACAGACTAATTTTCTTCTACCACAGCATTGGAACTGTGAGACTACTTGAAATATTTCACACTCAGTTTGGTTCAATTTTATTTGTTTATTATATTACTGACTAGGCAAAACAAACATTGCAATGAACACACACAATTAACATGTCATGAATATTTTTAGAAATAATCAGCAATGCATCTAAAAAAGATGTAGACACAAATTACAAAATCATTTGATTTAGATCCCCTACATTTTGCCAACAGATCTAAGGGCTTAGTAGGAGTTTGTTGGTCCAATGGACCACCAAACTCACAATGACAGTGTGGCTACCGCTGCATCAGTGGCCTGACCGCCCTATTTCAAGACCGCCATGGGACCGATGCTCCCACCAGGGATCTGCGGTCACTGGCGATCTTGCAGCAGTATTGAGACCGCAATATTGTTGCTGGGCCGCTGCAGCCCAGTCAGAAATATTATGAGTTTCATCCCTGCCTCACTTTTCATGGTGGTGAGACCGCCATGAAAAATGTGGCCCTGAGGAAACAAAGGGGAGCCCTTGTGCCTCTGGGTCCTGGGATACATGCAGGGGGGCTGTGTGATAAACACCCTGTTCCTGTAGTCTTTGCCCTGCTGGAACTTTCTTTTGGTGTTCCCATTCTATTTTTTTTTTTTAATATATTTTTATTGCAGGAATCAGCCAAAATTACATAGTAGATCAAAGACATATCTGCAAAGTAGAACAGAAGCAATAGACCCCCTCCCGTGGGGGAGCACCTCTCGTGCACAGCCATTCAGCTTTACTGCCTGTTGGACCAACTCGTGCCTTCCAGTGCCTGGTTATCTCTCTCTTTGCCAGAATGAGCCCCAGGTCAATGAACTTACTGGAGATTTTGTTTTTAGGGGTATGAGGGAACCAGTGTAGGACCCCCACCGCCGCGTCAAAGGTCAGGGATCTCCCAGTGACTCCATTAAGGGTGTCACCTATCAGCAGCCAGTATGAGGACAGCGCTGGGCAGGACCACAGCATATGTATAAGGTCCGCCGCAGCTGTTCGACACCTGGGGCAAGCCGCTGTATCTGAGGCGAAATATTGTTGAATTTTCGCCGGAGTCAGGTTGGCCCGGTGGAGTACGTAAAAATAAACTAACTGAAACCGGGCGTGGCGCGTTCCTTTCCAGGCACGACGCATCAGTTGTGCCCACGTGGTTTCCGGTATGTCTCTCCCAATGTCGGCCTCCCCTCTAGTCCTGAGTGTAACGAGCGGGGGCAGCTCTTCGTTGATCAATATAGAGTATAAACACGTTACCGCTTTGACCGTCCCCGACGACATCATGGCATATTGGCACACCGGTGATGTTGGTGGCTCCTCCACACCCTTCTGCCAGTGCGTCTGGATCGCTCGAGTGACTGCTATGTGGAGCAGGAAGTCGCCTCGGGGAATGTCAAAGCGGTCCAGAATCTCCTGGAAGGGCAGCAACATTCCGTCCTCATAGAGGTCACCTACTAGTTGTAGCCCTGTGTCCTCCCAGTGCCTTAAACGCGACCAGTCCCCCCGTGTGGCAAGGCAGTGAGCATTCCCAATGGAATCTCTGGAGCATATGGGTGTTTCATCTCCCCTCGGCCATGGGCTTGATTCCAGCATAATCGTATAGTGCGTTCCTCGAGCGTGAGGTCTTTCAGGGCTAACCGTTGACGCAATGCAATGTAGGATATAACATGTCTGGGCACACCTCTTCCCCTCCCCTCCTCCGGGCCTCGGAACTCCCTCGCTACCTCCTGGGTAAAGGTTTGCAATTGAGCCGCCAAATAGTACTTTTCAAAATCTGGCACCGCTAGGCCCCCCTCCGGTTTCGGCCTCATCAGGGTCCTGAGCGCCACCCTTCGGAGGCCCGATCCCCAAAGGAACGCCACCAACATGAAGCCCAGGAGCCGGAATGTGGCCAGCGGGATCCAAATCGGGAGCGTTCGAAAGTAATACAACAGTTGAGGGAGTGCCACCATTTTCAGCAGTGCTATACGTCCAGCCACCGATAGCGGCAAGGTGGCCCAAAAGTCCATACTGCCTCGTAGTGCGCGAATACATCAGGCTATATTGCCGTCTAGGAGATTGGCAGGGTCATGGTATACATATACTCCTAGGTATTTGAGGCAGCTAGGTTCCCATCTGATCTCCCTGACGGTGTCAGGTCTGGACTCCCCTTTTTTTGAACCGGAAACAAGCAAGTTTTGGTCCAATTTACTTTGAGGCCCGAGATCTCTCCGAATGTCGTGAGGGCCGTATCAGCCCCAGATAGGGCATTGCCCGAATCCTCGAGGAAGAGGAGCAAATCATCAGCATAAAGGGAGATGTATTGTTGTCCCGATAAGGTCTGTAGCCCACCGAAGTAGGCCCCAGTCCGAATCGCCAATGCCAGCGGTTCTACCGCGAGCGCAAAGAGTAGGGGGGATAACGAGCATCCCTGTCTCGTGCCTCATTCCACTGGGTATTGTTGGGAGACCAGCGGGCCCGTTCTCACTCTGGCCGTCGCCGAGGCATATAGTACCATGGTCCATCGGGTAAACCCCTCTCCGAGACCAAAATGCGCTAACACCCTACGTAAATACTCCCATTCTAGGCTGTCGAAGGCCTTTTCCAGGTCAATCGAAAGGATTAAGGGGCACGTGGCCGCTGCGTGGGATTCCTCCAGTAAACGGAATAAACGACGGATATTCATAGTCGTATTACGTTTAGGGATGAATCCCGCTTGATCCTCATGTACTAAGGAGCTCATGTGACCTAACAGTCTCGGCGCTAATATGCTGCTCAGAATTTTATAATCAACCGTTAGCATCGATAGCGGTCGATAAGACGCCGGGTCATCGGCCTCCCTGCCAGGTTTGAGGAGGGGGACCACTAAGGCTTCGCACATCGAGCCAGGGAGGCGTCCCAAACGTTTCGCTTCCCTATATACCACTAACAGTCGGGGAGCCAGGAGGTCCACGTAGGTGGAGTAAAATTCCACCGGGTGCCCGTCAAGGCCCGGAGTCTTGTTTCTCGCCATCCCCTTTATGGCGCTACGGATTTCTCCGAGCTCTATGTCTTTACCCAAGTCCTTCGCTATTTCAGGTTCCAGTGCGGGGATCTGCAAGTTCTGCAAGTAGTCATCAATCTGGGCAGTGTCCTGGTTTAGTCTACTACGATATAGCCTTTCATAATACCTCAGATAACAGTCGAGTATCTCTGGCTGGGTGTGTACCTCGGTTCTCTCCGCGGTGCGCATTGTCACCGTTGGGGTGGTTCGTCTCATGGGATTGGCTAGCCAGGCTAGGAGTGCGCCCGATTTATCACCCTCTGTCAGTGACCTGGTGACATAGGCCTTATAGTCGAAACAACGCAATCGTTCGACTTCTACAGCTACCGCCTCCCTCGCTGCGGAAGTTTGTTCCTGAAGTTCCGGAGGGCCGGGACGGAGAAGCTCCATCTCGTGGAGTTTCCGGTCAGCGTTGGCCAGGTCATCAAGGATGACCCTTCGCATTCCCACCTTCTTAGTTATGCAGTAGCCTCTAACCACCACCTTAAAAGCATCCCCCTCTGAGGCCCTCGACCCGGCTGTGCCTTCGTTCGTCACAAAATATTCAGCGATTTTGTCCTCTAGGTCCGTCTTGAACACTAGATCCTCCAATATCTCGGAGCGCAGCTTCCAAGTGGGTACACTAGGGACACCCGGAAACCATCGAAAATCCGCTAACAGGGGGTTGTGGTCAGAGATGGTCCTGGTCAAGTATTCAGACCGCACGGTCGTGGACACTAGTTCCGCCGATCCCAACAGCCCATCCAGTCTCACATGTAGTTCATGCATGCCAGAGAAGTATGAGTAGTCCTTGGTACATGGGTGTTGTGCTCGCCATATGTCCGTCAGCCCCCATTGAGTCTGCCACTCCCTCCTGCCTTTAGCCACCCGTCAGACTGGGGAGTCCGGAAGGGGGGGGGGTGTGAACGATCGATATCAACGTCCACCACCGAGTTAAAGTCTCCTCCCATCAGGAGGGTCCCCGACAGGAAGTGGGCCAAGGAGCCCGATAGCGCGGTCAGGAAAGCGAGTTGGTCCACGTTAGGCGCATAAATGCAACAAATGTTCAGAGCCCTACCCCCCAATGTGCCAGAAATTGCCACGTATCGCCCCTCTGGATCCACCACGGATTTGGTAACCTGTAAGGGTATCCCAGCCCGCATCCAGATCAACACCCCTCTCGCGTAAGCTGAGTATGTGGTGTAGTATACCTGCCCTCTCCACCTACGCTGTAACGCCAACCCTTCTGCTTTGGTAAGGTGTGTCTCTTGTAGCAGCGCAATCTGCACCCCTCTACGCACCAGATAAGCGTGGATCTTGTGCCGTCTGGACATGGTGTGAAGGCCTCGCACATTCCAAGTGATACATTTCAGATTAGTGACATCAGCCATTGTCCCGTAGTGTTTCATCTAGGTTCCTCCAGCAATGCTCAGTTATAGACAGTTTTACAGTCAATTCAACACCAATGGCGGTCCCCCCCCCCCCAATAACAACAGAACTTCCCCCTGTAACAAACACCCTTCCACCCTCCCCAGAACAGGTCCCAAATAGTACCATCTAGTCCCCATCCAAACCGTACCCTCAGAAAAAAACCCTTTCCCAACTATCCCTACGGTAGCCACCGCAGGTATGCCTTAAGGGCCGAGTGGGGGTCGAGCGCCAAAAAGGGGTCACCGAGTCTCAGGCTGCCGAGACCCGACCCAGCTCCAGATCATGAATATCGGGCATAAAGAGCCACCCCAACCCCTCCGGTGATCCATGGCCTAGCAACGACTTCTAGAGACCCTTCACCCCCCGCCATATTCCCCCACCCAAATGGAATCAGCTCACCAAAGTTCATCCCTGCCCACCTAGTAGGCCTTCTGCCGAGTCAGGAGTAATCACAGGCAAGTTCACACTGTCAGTCTCCGAGTCCTCCATGTCTGATTGGCCCCCATCTCCGCCAGGTTCCAAGTCTTCCGTGATGGGTCCGCCTTGGGAGCCAGATAAGTTGGAAACCATCTCCAACACTCCTCGCCGCTCTGCTGCAGTCTCCACCTTCGAGGGTCTGCCCGGTTTACCGCGGCGGCTCCGAAGTCTTTTGGATCTCCGTTGTTGTCCAGCCTCCGACGTCGTTTGAAAGGAGGAACCGAAGCCATCTTTACCAGCTCTGTACAGTTCAAGCCAATTGCAAACGTCCTCCAGATTTTCTAAGAATTTGGTCGTGTCATCAAGGATGATGCGGAGTTTCGCCGGAAAGAGTAGGGAGTACTGAATGCCCTCGCTCCGCAACTCTCGTTTGACCGCTAGGAAAGAGGTCCGCTTACGCTGGGTCTCATAAGTGTAGTCAGGGAAAATGTTCACTTGACTGTTCTCCACCTGGTACGGGCCGTTGTGCCTGGCGGCATTGAGGAGAAGATCTCTGTCCCGGAAATGTAATAATCGCGCCACTACCAGGCGCGGAGAGCGGCCTTGTTGAGGAGGCCTGGCCGGTACCCTGTGCGCCCGTTCCAGGGTGTAGAAGGAGGAGAGCCCTTCAGGTGCCACTGCAGTCCGGAGCCAATTCTCCAGATAGGCCACCATGTCGCCATTTTCAATCTTCTCCGGTAGGCCTACTACACGGATGTTATTCCTCCTATTGCGCCCTTCAGCGTCCTCCGCTCGTCTCTCCAAATCACCGATCCGGGTCAGGGCTTCCTTTATCGTAGCGGCCAGGGTCTTTTGCGTTGGCTCCAGGACTCTCACCGAGCTCTCCACCTCTTTGACCCTGTCCGAGAGCTTACCATGATCCGCTCTGAGAAGGCCCAGACTCGTTGCGACTTGAGCAATGTCCTGTTGTAAGGCCGATCGCCTCTAGGATCCTATCGAATTGTTGCTGTAGGTGAGGGCCTCCGGATCTCTCCGGGTCATGTTGATTGTCTTTATCCGGAGCCTCCGTATCCGAGACGGCCGGAGTGCCACCTTTAGGTCCCCTCGGTTTCCCCATGGCGGGCATGCACTGCAGCAGGGGGCTCGACAGACGACCAGCCAGGGGGGGGTCTTAGCTGATTGCCTTCCGGTGTACGGCCGTGGTGATATAAGCCTTCTACCGTTTCCAGCGTAGTGGTGCGGAGTTCCCCCACTAGTCAGCCCTCCCTTGGTGAGCCGCAACCGATTCTCCGGGAGCACCTGAGGGGGGAAGTAGGAGCGATCACCGCCAGGCAACGCAGTCCCGCTGTGGAAAATGAGCCCATAATTCTATCGATGCCCAGGCTGCTGGCGCAAACCGCCTCTTAGTTCCCATGTTGAATAATTACCAAATAAAGAGACGGGCTCTGGAAGCAGGAATCAAGAACAGAGTTTAATTCTCATGAGGAGAGCCAGTCATTTCGGACACGAAACACAGTGTCTTTCGGGAGGTGCTCTAACAAGTGAGCTGAGACTCTTGCTTTTATACCTTACAAAACACTTGATAGTACAATCAGGACAGTATGACGCAAAAGAAAGACATCCCTATAATCCTCGTGTCAATCCTACCCCGCATATGTTCACAATGGGGACCCTTGACCTGCTGATAAGAGGGGAGGGCAATCACGCAGCTGAGTGTTCCGCCAACAGTTTAGGATGTGTGCGCCTGATCATAGTCCAGGGGGTGGGGTGACCAGGATCAATAGTGGATCCTTTGAAGAGGAGTGACTTCATACAATAAAGGCAGTAAATGGTATCTCCTGGCTCAGGCGATGGCCTCGGACATGTGTGGTCAGCCGGACTCGGGGGAAGGGGTCATCAAAGGAGTGGTATTCATGCTGCGTGGACAATCGAGCGCGGAGGGAAGGCTTGTCAACAGAGGGGCATTCAAGGAAGGGAAGGAGGTGTTGGTCAGGCGCGGCCGTGGCTCTCAAGGACAGGGCCTTGCAGAAGAAGAAGGTTTATGACTTGCCCATGTGAGGAGAAGGGAGGGGTAGCCAGGGTGGACACAGGGACAGAGTCACAGAGAGAGAGAGAGAGAGAGAGAGAGAGAGATCTGATGACCAGTACATGAGAGAGCGGGGGCAGTCAGGTGCAGCTGGCGAGGGCTACGTCAGCCAAGGCGAAGGATGCCTCTTCAAGAGGGAATGGGGGGTTTTGTGCGGGTCAAGCAGGAGAGTCGCCTTTCGCAGCAGGGTCGCACAGGGGGGGAGGGTTTCATGGCCTACGCATGAGAGAGGGGGTTTAGGATATGCGCAGGAGGGAAGCCGGGGATTCCAATGGGTAAAAAGGCCATGGTGCCTAGAATGGCTGTACATATGCATAGGGGTATGGGCTCTTACTGGCAGAGTGATACGGTCAATGGTTTACGGTATTCATGGTGCTCACAGGGAGAAGAGTGGGAGAAGAAGGGGAATGAATGCTGTCTATGTACATCAATTTCTTCAACTTTCACAGTCGCCCCTTTTTACATAACAGCAGTAATTTTTGCAATTGATGAGTTTACAGGTAGACAGGCATCGTTGATGAATTAGCATTTTGTCGATACTAGCATTCGGCGTACAATCATAGACAGTCGAGGTGATGGGCAGAATGCAGCACACAGGAAATTGCATTTTCGTTGTGTTCCTGACAATAAAACGCATTACATAGCATAAATCTTTCTAACTTAAAAATGTGACCAATGAACAGTTTTGACCAGGTAGTTGAGAGCGGAATTCAGTTCAATACACAAGATTTCTTCGTCACAGTGTCTTTTTATCAGTGAGCCATCACTGGTAGGCTCTAGTCCGTGTACTTTCGTTGGCGCTGTTGAGCACCGGCGGTGGAGCTATGGGTCCAGCTCAGTTCTATCCTTTCGCGTTGCAGGGTGCGGTCAGTCCTCTGCTGTCAGACCACAGTCCTGTTCCCTAAATAATCCGTTTGGCGGCGCCTTATGCTCGGCACCTATATTTCTGTGGCAACACCCTATTCCCATATGAAGGCAGTTCTTCCTTTTGGCAAAAAGTCACGTGGAAAAGAGGGTGAGCATGGTTCAAATAGTCGATAGGAGAGAGAGCGAGCAGGGTTGGGTCAGAGTTCCTGGGACGCACAAAAGGGACCAAGGGAGCAAAGGATAACAAGCAGGCAGGCCCATCAATTGGGCCCAAAGAAGGGGGACGGAGACTCCAGGCACACGTGGGTTAGCAGACGGAGGGCTTCAAGGCGGCCCGTCATTTTTCATTTTCCACATTGAAATTGCGGTCTCGTCCCGTATCTTGTTGCTCTGCAGCTCCACCTTTGGTCGAGGTCACACGTGTCCCAAGATCTGCAGTCAGGCCGTATGCCACATCTGACCCATCCCCTTCGGTGATCGTGAATCCTTGAATAGGTACAAAACTAGTTTTTAGAGAAATGGCAGAAGAAGACATCTACGCATGTGAATTCCTCCCTCAATTCTACGCATTTGGGAGATACGCTCATTGGTCACGGTCAGAGGTCCATTACCAAGCAGTGCACGTGTCAGCATTCCTACTGAGTTCATGGCAGGTTTATTCATCGTCCTATTTATAACTCAAGTGAGGATAAATGAGATTCCCATCAACTGTGCATTACATCATATTCAACATTACGGAGCATTTCCTTTCAGGACTGGCTAACCTTTTCAGACAGGGCGGGGAGGCCATCATCGAGAGTCAGGCAAAACAGGGTTTTCTCGGGGGGGGTCAACAGCTACTCATGGTCATCATGTTTATATTCGGGACAGCAACTGGAGTCTATCAAAAATGGGGCGGGGATGCTTCGGGCGCCTGCGCTTGGGTGCAAAAGGGGGTGGGGCAATCTGGGCATTGGGGGTCAATCTAGACGTTGGCGTTCGTCTCTGAAGAACAGACATAAGGTGCCATGGACATACAGTTCCCCTATAAATGGCCAGATTTGGGGGACTTTAGTCGTCTTACCTGTCCTTTCCTTCTCAGCCAATTCAAGTTCATTCATTTTGCAGAAAGGAGAGGCAGTAATATGGCGAGATACAATCATTTTAGTTTCGGTCAATTTCGCTGAACACCTTCGCGTTCAATATGTATCAAATCAGACTGGTGCCGGTGGGGCACAGTTTTACTAAAAAGAGGGAGAGAAAATAGGGAGACTCTCATAGAGAGTGAGAGTCGTCCGCAATCTAAACGAGCCATTCGGTACACGTATGACATGTAGAGAGAGAGAGAGAGAGAGAGAGAGAGAGAGAGAGAGAGAGAGAGAGAGAGAGAGAGAGGAGGGAGAGAGAGGGAGAGACGTGTACGAAAATAGGTCATTTAGTGCGCTCACAACACAGAACAGCAAAGGTCAGGTAACACGCAGATACAGACAGAGGGAAGACATAAATCCGTACATTACACATACACAAACTCAGACAGGGAAGACGGCACATGTATTACACATATATAAGACATTCACGACAAGACAGGAAACAATTGTTAGCCTACAAGATCAGTTTTATATATATCCTACGTATCTTTACTATCCTATTTATCTACGTGCTTAGCTCTTTCTACCCTTCCCTCCTTTTCCTTCTCGCTTGTCACGCCTGCGAGCGTTCCCAATTACCAATACTCACACCTCGGTTGGTTGATCAGAAATTAACCCGGTCGTGCTAGTTACCCATGGTTGGATCTTAAACCATTTTTCAGTTCCCTCCTTTGGTGGGAAGTTCTCCAGGCTGAGGCGTCGGCAAGTATTGATCGGGAGAACAGTCCGACAGCTTGGCTATATCTATAAGAGTGTGAGAAAGGGGGCAGTGCATTTTGAACATCAGCAACATTTCTAACTTCCTAGACGGGTGGTGCCGTGGCAACCCTTACCCGTATAATTTTCTTTGTCCTTTCCCTACCTAGTCAAACGTCCAGTTACATTATTTAACGCGTCATTTCTAGTCAATTTTTCGTCATTCAGTACCTGTCCAGTTTCTATGTCAGTCCATCCTCTCAGTCGCTATGTCCTAAGGAGGAACAGTCATGTTAAGTCTACGTCTTTTAAAAACTTATCGTTATAACGACTACACACATATTCCCTCTTTCCCTTTTCGTCGGTGGTCCGACCATCGCTCTTCCACACTTCAGCCGTCGTTCTGACGTGACCTGCAGAAGGGAGGGAAAAGAGGGGGTGGGGGGCAGCATTCAAAGTACATCAGCATGCAGCAGTTCAAAAATGTTTTTACCTACCACATACTCGACCTATCTCCACGTACTGCATTTCTTTACCATCTCGGCGTTTAAGCCCAGAGGGACCAGTGGTCAGATAGATAATCATCAGCGATCTGCGTATCTACATGAGTTACTTGGTCACAACCCCTCTGGTTGGGTGCAAGGGTAGCGGTCAGGTGGCATTTCTGTGGTCTCGATTTAAGGGCGACTAAAACACTTTTCCGGCTGTTTGTGACACATAATGTAGCTGCTAAATATCTGATCCCTTTTGATCTACTTCTTTCATCATACTTATTCTTCGCTCACAGTAGTAAGACATCCAAAACTCAATAATGCAACTGCTACAACCATGCTTTCTTTTTCAAAATACTTTTAATAAACGAAATTGGTGGCAGTTCATTGCATAAAGTGCAGCAGTGCAATAAAATCGTATTAAAACTTCCCTACAGAGCAAGCATGATGCATGTCAGTAATTCATCTTTAATAAAATTATTATCCAATGTTCATTCATTACCTAAATTACACCAATTCATTTTCCAAATCATAATCAGTACCCACCCTAAGTCAGTTCATTATCCAAGCACATACTCAACATCCTTCATATCTACTTTCATTATCCAAAAAACTGCATATATATCTCGGGACAAAAAACTGCGCAATCAGGGTGCAACAAAGTTTATTCAAAACGTCTCATTTTGTGTTGGCGCCATTTTGGGTGGGGTCAGGCGAGATCCAGCACAGTCAGAGTGTCTCTAGTCTCGCATGGTTGGCCCAGAACTTTCCGTTGGCAGTTCAAAAAGTTTTGTGCTATGTGGTTAACAGTCTATCAAATATGGACCATGAGTCATAGAGTGGGGAGGGCGGCAACAATTTTCCTACCGGGTCATTCTGGTGTTCCTCCGGAACTGAACAAGTCTGTGCCGTGGCTGCATTTTAGCCATTTCCAATCCGAGGCTGGCGCCGGCAGGAGTTGCACCGATGTCGTGGTTCCCAGTGAAGGGGGCGGGGCGCCCATGCGGAGGGATCGGGGTGCCCCCCGGCTCTTATAGAATCTTCAAGGTTGAGGAGAGAAGGCATGGGGTGCGTGCCCGTCCTGGGCAGAAGACCGCTTTTTGATGTTGACCCTCTTTAAGTAAGAGCATTGGGGTGTCGCTGGAAGCCTCCACCTGGAGGGAGGTGGGGGAGGCTCGTTCGCGCCGCCTCCCCCTTCCAGCGACCCCGCGCCGTTCCTCGGCTCCGTCGCTTCGATATTGGCCGTGCCAGCCATTGAAGATGGGGGGGGGTCGGTGGCTGAGGCAAGACATCCCCTCCTTTTCTCTTGACATGTGGCGGGACTACCTGGAACTGTCCAGGCGTCGACATGTGGCGGGACTACCTGTAACTATGCAGGCGATGGCATGTGACGGGACTACTTGCAACTGTCAGGCGTTGGGTGTAGTTGCCGCCATCATAGCACAAAGAAATGCCGCCATCCTCGCTTTGGCTTCGCCCATCAACGAAAGCCGGATCGGGTGAGAGAGAGGGGTGGTCGGTGGCTGAGGCAAGACAGCCCCCTCTCTCCCCGCGGCCTGCAGGGTGGCAGAAGAGAAGAGATGGAGAGGTCCTTGCCATTCTTTGGACCGCCTGCCCAACATCATCTCCTCCTGACCGTGGCCAGGCGAGCCCCTCGTGCCTCGAGGCCTCGCCTTCCGGATGGGCGTAACCGCGAACCTGTTGCACTTCGGGAGCTTCCGGAATGGGGGTAGGTACCTATTGAATTGTTTCTATTTCATGTGACCGTTATTTGGGCGTGGCGGGCAATGAGGCAGACATGTTGGGAGCAGGAATAGGCAGTGAAGCCTAGCTACCTCGTGGCTATCTCTGCTTTCAAACTTTTCACCATTTTACATTTCTTATTACGAACTATTTCTAATGTTTCTTATTTTTAGTGAAGTCAAAAGCTCATCAGGGGGTTACTGACTTAGCCTGATTTCTTTTTATTTTTCTTTCTCTTCCTTAGCGTGTTTCGAGCTAAAGCTTTCTGTTTAGTAGGGAACGGTGATCACTTCATATTTTTATGTGTCCTTTTCACTAGGGGGTACTTCTGGACGGACCAGACGAGTTCCCTCCAATAAATGGTCCGGGGTGGAACGAGATTATCGATCAAAAAGGGGAACATATATTCCTTCATTAGGGTATCATCCTGGACAGACCGAGCGATGTACTTCCACTTACTAGGGTAGCCTCCTGGACGGACCAGATGG
This sequence comes from Lissotriton vulgaris, assembly GCF_964263255.1. Classification (NCBI taxonomy): domain Eukaryota; kingdom Metazoa; phylum Chordata; class Amphibia; order Caudata; family Salamandridae; genus Lissotriton; species Lissotriton vulgaris. The sequence continues at coordinate 701,640,451 of NC_141699.1, forward strand.
TCTACTTCCACTAAATGGCCCATGAGCGGGGAGCATATGTCCTCCATAAGGGTAGTCTCCTGGGCGGACCATGCGAGCTACCCCCCAAATAACCAAACAGTGGGGAGTGGGTAGGACTGACGAATTCACAAAGGGGCATAACCTACCCTTTACTACTTGCAAAGACTAGATAGAATATTTCTACTCCACGTTGTTTGCAGGCAGAAAATACCTCAAACGAAACAATTCCTGGAACAACAATGTCCAGGCAACCAACCAATCAGTGGGGAGAAAAACAGGCATGACGGATTACAACGGGGACAAACGTCTGCATTACCTGCCCTTCGCTATCCAGAAAGGAAGACAGAATATTTCTACTCGTCTCAGTTTGTAGACAGGGAAGATCTCAAAGAGCAACAATCGATTATTAATCGATTTCAAACAATCCAGTGGGGAGAAAAGTAGGTATGACGGATTACAACGGGGACAAAAGTCTGCATTACCTACCCTTCTCTATCTGCAAAGAGGGACGACGTTCCTATTCGCCGCTGTTTGTAAACAGAGAATGTCTCGTTCTCAAAAGAGAACCAATATGTCAAGTAGCATTCAAAGCTAAATGAACCAATACCAACAATATCAGTATACAAATACCGATTTCAATACAAACAATCAATCAATCAGGTGGATAGAGCCACCCTACCAATCAGGCGTAAAAACACCCTACTTAATCTTACCCGGACCGGACCATACGGACAGTTCTTCGACTTCCTCCTCCAGCGCCCGATCGTTCTCTTACTCCATGTAGCATTCCTGTGGGATTCCAGTCAGGACAATAGGTCACTCAAGAGAGGTCCGTTCAGAATTGGTGAAGTTCTGTCGATCGGCAGCCGGGCGAGGGCCCTCTCAAGGCAGGCATACCCCGATCATTTAGATGTTCACTTCTTCGTCTGGATCTCTCTTACCGAACCCCATGTCACTGATGGACCCCGCGTTGGGACGCCAATTGTGGAAAATGAGCCCATAATTCTATCGATGCCCAGGCTGCTGGCGCAAACCGCCTCTTAGTTCCCATGTTGAATAATTACCAAATAAAGAGACGGGCGCTGGAAGCAGGAATCAAGAACAGAGTTTTATTCTCATGAGGAGAGCCAGTCATTTCGGACACGAAACACAGTGTCTTTCGGGAGGTGCTCTAACAAGTGAGCTGAGACTCTTGCTTTTATACCTTACAAAACACTTGATAGTACAATCAGGACAGTATGACGCAAAAGAAAGACATCCCTATAATCCTCGTGTCAATCCTACCCCGCATATGTTCACAATGGGGACCCTTGACCTGCTGATAAGAGGGGAGGGCAATCACGCAGCTGAGTGTTCCGCCAACAGTTTAGGATGTGTGCGCCTGATCATAGTCCAGGGGGTGGGGTGACCAGGATCAATAGTGGATCCTTTGAAGAGGAGTGACTTCATACAATAAAGGCAGTAAATGGTATCTCCTGGCTCAGGCGATGGCCTCGGACATGTGTGGTCAGCCGGACTCGGGGGAAGGGGTCATCAAAGGAGTGGTATTCATGCTGCGTGGACAATCGAGCGCGGAGGGAAGGCTTGTCAACAGAGGGGCATTCAAGGAAGGGAAGGAGGTGTTGGTCAGGCGCGGCCGTGGCTCTCAAGGACAGGGCCTTGCAGAAGAAGAAGGTTTATGACTTGCCCATGTGAGGAGAAGGGAGGGGTAGCCAGGGTGGACACAGGGACAGAGTCACACAGAGAGAGAGAGAGAGAGAGAGATCTGATGACCAGTACATGAGAGAGCGGGGGCAGTCAGGTGCAGCTGGGGAGGGCTACGTCAGCCAAGGCGAAGGATGCCTCTTCAAGAGGGAATGGGGGGTTTTGTGCGGGTCAAGCAGGAGAGTCGCCTTTCGCAGCAGGGTCGCACAGGGGGAGAGGGTTTCATGGCCTACGCATGAGAGAGGGGGTTTAGGATATGCGCAGGAGGGAAGCCGGGGATTCCAATGGGTAAAAAGGCCATGGTGCCTAGAATGGCTGTACATATGCATAGGGGTATGGGCTCTTACTGGCAGAGTGATACGGTCAATGGTTTACGGTATTCATGGTGCTCACAGGGAGAGGAGTGGGAGAAGAAGGGGAATGAATGCTGTCTATGTACATCAATTTCTTCAACTTTCACACCGCCGGACCTAGTTAGGCCCCGGTCTTCCGCCACCGATGTAGCCGAACCTCCGGTAGGACGTGCAAGTGTTGTATCGCCGCTTGCAATGTTCCGCAGGACCCGAGGGGGTCCGGACTCACTGACGTCGGGTACCCTCACCGTTAGTTTCAGGATCTAGACAGAGTAAGTTCACCCGTCTCGGGCGGCTCAGCGCCTCCGGCCACGCCCTCCGGCAGGGTGGGCCTTCGCGATGCCGACAGATTAATCAGCGATCTTCCGGTGTCAGTAACCTCTCGGGCCATTGGATGGACCGCCGCTTCTCCGAGGGAAGAGATGGAAAGAAGGCGAGTGCGGAGCCAACGGTCTCTTCCGGGCTGAGATTCTCGAGCCAGAGCGGGCGCCATCTTGAAACTCCGCTCCGCTTCCTTCGCAACTTCGGTTTTCGTTGAGATCAGTCGTTTTTCGGGTTTCTCCAGGTGCCCCACCAAGTCGGCCCCGCAACGCTCTTCAATTTGAGGGGATCGGGGCGCCTAAGACCCTCGGGATTCAGGATAAATGCGGGCTCAGTCTCGGAGCCGAGCTCTCAGGCGACCACCGCCATCGGCATCCAAACCACGCCCCTGTTCCCATTGTAGTGACTTTTTTATAGACTCCACAGTGGGACCGCCAAAGAACCGCCCACCGGTGACAAAAAAAGTAAAAATCTGGCTGATGGTGCTCACCCGAGTTTGGTGGAGCAGTAACAGGCGGTCCCACTCCTGCACCGCCAAACTCATAATAAGGCCATGAATAAAAAAGAAAAACAGCCCATTCCAAACATGAAATCTTTCACTTTGTTTTTATATCAAAAGATTAGGGTGTGGTTCGAAAACATGAATGCATGGCAAGCCCATTGCCTCTTACTGATATGTATAGGATCTTGTGGCAGTGCGGTTGCCCTCATCCTTGATTAAATTGTCTACAAACAATTGGCTTGAGTTTACCTCCTACTGTGGCTGAGTCTTACTTTGTGAATATATACTTGCTTGCTACCAAGACATAACTTTTGAATGCCCACTTCATATCGATTTAAAAATGATCTGTACCGAATGTTGGTTCATTGGTTCCTACTTCAGAAAAGATTACCTTTATGAGGGCAACATTGTCACTGCCTACCTCACAAAACCATGTACGGGGAGTAAACATTTTTTAATTTTTAAAGGTCCTCTTATCTTTCTGAGTGACTAAACTGAGTTTTTTTGAATTGGGTAATGGTGCCACCTATCGTTTACTGTGCTTCTAAATGGTAAGACTGTGGTATAAAGCATTATCTTAAAGCTTCCCAAGAACACATATGTGCCACGCAAAAATACGGACCACCAGAAAAAAAAAACACCAATACACAGTCAAACTTTAGTTAACAGAAGAAAAACCTAGTTAAGAAAGGACACAAATCAACTATGTGCAAACTCCATTACTACTTTCTCCATTTATGATACTTAGTTCATGACATCACTGCTGGTGAAGGACACCTGGCCTCTGACCAAACCCAAGCCATCCTTTACATTCCATGTTCAACTTCTGTAGCTCAAAAGTACACTCCTCTAGGCTAAGTGGAGTGTGTGTAAATAATGGGTTTTACAGTGTTCTTATTTGGTTACATTTTACTTGCCCTCTCTAGAAAATATATCCTGAACATTTCCCTTATCCAAGGATGCAGAGCAAACTTTTACCTCATCACAGACTAATTTTCTTCTACCACAGCATTGGAACTGTGAGACTACTTGAAATATTTCACACTCAGTTTGGTTCAATTTTATTTGTTTATTATATTACTGACTAGGCAAAACAAACATTGCAATGAACACACACAATTAACATGTCATGAATATTTTTAGAAATAATCAGCAATGCATCTAAAAAAGATGTAGACACAAATTACAAAATCATTTGATTTAGATCCCCTACATTTTGCCAACAGATCTAAGGGCTTAGTAGGAGTTTGTTGGTCCAATGGACCACCAAACTCACAATGACAGTGTGGCTACCGCTGCATCAGTGGCCTGACCGCCCTATTTCAAGACCGCCATGGGACCGATGCTCCCACCAGGGATCTGCGGTCACTGGCGATCTTGCAGCAGTATTGAGACCGCAATATTGTTGCTGGGCCGCTGCAGCCCAGTCAGAAATATTATGAGTTTCATCCCTGCCTCACTTTTCATGGTGGTGAGACCGCCATGAAAAATGTGGCCCTGAGGAAACAAAGGGGAGCCCTTGTGCCTCTGGGTCCTGGGATACATGCAGGGGGGCTGTGTGATAAACACCCTGTTCCTGTAGTCTTTGCCCTGCTGGAACTTTCTTTTGGTGTTCCCATTCTATTTTTTTTTTTTTAATATATTTTTATTGCAGGAATCAGCCAAAATTACATAGTAGATCAAAGACATATCTGCAAAGTAGAACAGAAGCAATAGACCCCCTCCCGTGGGGGAGCACCTCTCGTGCACAGCCATTCAGCTTTACTGCCTGTTGGACCAACTCGTGCCTTCCAGTGCCTGGTTATCTCTCTCTTTGCCAGAATGAGCCCCAGGTCAATGAACTTACTGGAGATTTTGTTTTTAGGGGTATGAGGGAACCAGTGTAGGACCCCCACCGCCGCGTCAAAGGTCAGGGATCTCCCAGTGACTCCATTAAGGGTGTCACCTATCAGCAGCCAGTATGAGGACAGCGCTGGGCAGGACCACAGCATATGTATAAGGTCCGCCGCAGCTGTTCGACACCTGGGGCAAGCCGCTGTATCTGAGGCGAAATATTGTTGAATTTTCGCCGGAGTCAGGTTGGCCCGGTGGAGTACGTAAAAATAAACTAACTGAAACCTGGCGTGGCGCGTTCCTTTCCAGGCACGACGCATCAGTTGTGCCCACGTGGTTTCCGGTATGTCTCTCCCAATGTCGGCCTCCCCTCTAGTCCTGAGTGTAACGAGCGGGGGCAGCTCTTCGTTGATCAATCTAGAGTATAAACACGTTACCGCTTTGACCGTCCCCGACGACATCATGGCATATTGGCACACCGGTGATGTTGGTGGCTCCTCCACACCCTTCTGCCAGTGCGTCTGGATCGCTCGAGTGACTGCTATGTGGAGCAGGAAGTCGCCTCGGGGAATGTCAAAGCGGTCCAGAATCTCCTGGAAGGGCAGCAACATTCCGTCCTCATAGAGGTCACCTACTAGTTGTAGCCCTGTGTCCTCCCAGTGCCTTAAACGCGACCAGTCCCCCCATGTGGCAAGGCAGTGAGCATTCCCAATGGAATCTCTGGAGCATATGGGTGTTTCATCTCCCCTCGGCCATGGGCTTGATTCCAGCATAATCGTATAGTGCGTTCCTCGAGCGTGAGGTCTTTCAGGGCTAACCGTTGACGCAATGCAATGTAGGATATAACATGTCTGGGCACACCTCTTCCCCTCCCCTCCTCCGGGCCTCGGAACTCCCTCGCTACCTCCTGGGTAAAGGTTTGCAATTGAGCCGCCAAATAGTACTTTTCAAAATCTGGCACCGCTAGGCCCCCCTCCGGTTTCGGCCTCATCAGGGTCCTGAGCGCCACCCTTCGGAGGCCCGATCCCCAAAGGAACGCCACCAACATGAAGCCCAGGAGCCGGAATGTGGCCAGCGGGATCCAAATCGGGAGCGTTCGAAAGTAATACAACAGTTGAGGGAGTGCCACCATTTTCAGCAGTGCTATACGTCCAGCCACCGATAGCGGCAAGGTGGCCCAAAAGTCCATACTGCCTCGTAGTGCGCGAATACATCAGGCTATATTGCCGTCTAGGAGATTGGCAGGGTCATGGTATACATATACTCCTAGGTATTTGAGGCAGCTAGGTTCCCATCTGATCTCCCTGACGGTGTCAGGTCTGGACTCCCCTTTTTTTGAACCGGAAACAAGCAAGTTTTGGTCCAATTTACTTTGAGGCCCGAGATCTCTCCGAATGTCGTGAGGGCCGTATCAGCCCCAGATAGGGCATTGCCCGAATCCTCGAGGAAGAGGAGCAAATCATCAGCATAAAGGGAGATGTATTGTTGTCCCGATAAGGTCTGTAGCCCACCGAAGTAGGCCCCAGTCCGAATCGCCAATGCCAGCGGTTCTACCGCGAGCGCAAAGAGTAGGGGGGATAACGAGCATCCCTGTCTCGTGCCTCATTCCACTGGGTATTGTTGGGAGACCAGCGGGCCCGTTCTCACTCTGGCCGTCGCCGAGGCATATAGTACCATGGTCCATCGGGTAAACCCCTCTCCGAGACCAAAATGCGCTAACACCCTACGTAAATACTCCCATTCTAGGCTGTCGAAGGCCTTTTCCAGGTCAATCGAAAGGATTAAGGGGCACGTGGCCGCTGCGTGGGATTCCTCCAGTAAACGGAATAAACGACGGATATTCATAGTCGTATTACGTTTAGGGATGAATCCCGCTTGATCCTCATGTACTAAGGAGCTCATGTGACCTAACAGTCTCGGCGCTAATATGCTGCTCAGAATTTTATAATCAACCGTTAGCATCGATAGCGGTCGATAAGACGCCGGGTCATCGGCCTCCCTGCCAGGTTTGAGGAGGGGGACCACTAAGGCTTCGCACATCGAGCCAGGGAGGCGTCCCAAACGTTTCGCTTCCCTATATACCACTAACAGTCGGGGAGCCAGGAGGTCCACGTAGGTGGAGTAAAATTCCACCGGGTGCCCGTCAAGGCCCGGAGTCTTGTTTCTCGACATCCCCTTTATGGCGCTACGGATTTCTCCGAGCTCTATGTCTTTACCCAAGTCCTTCGCTATTTCAGGTTCCAGTGCGGGGATCTGCAAGTTCTGCAAGTAGTCATCAATCTGGGCAGTGTCCTGGTTTAGTCTACTACGATATAGCCTTTCATAATACCTCAGATAACAGTCGAGTATCTCTGGCTGGGTGTGTACCTCGGTTCTCTCCGCGGTGCGCATTGTCACCGTTGGGGTGGTTCGTCTCATGGGATTGGCTAGCCAGGCTAGGAGTGCGCCCGATTTATCACCCTCTGTCAGTGACCTGGTGACATAGGCCTTATAGTCGAAACAACGCAATCGTTCGACTTCTACAGCTACCGCCTCCCTCGCTGCGGAAGTTTCGCATTCCCACCTTCTTAGTTATGCAGTAGCCTCTAACCACCACCTTAAAAGCATCCCCCTCTGAGGCCCTCGACCCGGCTGTGCCTTCGTTCGTCACAAAATATTCAGCGATTTTGTCCTCTAGGTCCGTCTTGAACACTAGATCCTCCAATATCTCGGAGCGCAGCTTCCAAGTGGGTACACTAGGGACACCCGGAAACCATCGAAAATCCGCTAACAGGGGGTTGTGGTCAGAGATGGTCCTGGTCAAGTATTCAGACCGCACGGTCGTGGACACTAGTTCCGCCGATCCCAACAGCCCATCCAGTCTCACATGTAGTTCATGCATGCCAGAGAAGTATGAGTAGTCCTTGGTACATGGGTGTTGTGCTCGCCATATGTCCGTCAGCCCCCATTGAGTATGCCACTCCCTCCTGCCTTTAGCCACCCGTCAGACTGGGGAGTCCGGAAGGGGGGGGGGGTGTGAACGATCGATATCAACGTCCACCACCGAGTTAAAGTCTCCTCCCATCAGGAGGGTCCCTGACAGGAAGTGGGCCAAGGAGCCCGATAGCGCGGTCAGGAAAGCGAGTTGGTCCACGTTAGGCGCATAAATGCAACAAATGTTCAGAGCCCTACCCCCCAATGTGCCAGAAATTGCCACGTATCGCCCCTCTGGATCCACCACGGATTTGGTAACCTGTAAGGGTATCCCAGCCCGCATCCAGATCAACACCCCTCTCGCGTAAGCTGAGTATGTGGTGTAGTATACCTGCCCTCTCCACCTACGCTGTAACGCCAACCCTTCTGCTTTGGTAAGGTGTGTCTCTTGTAGCAGCGCAATCTGCACCCCTCTACGCACCAGATAAGCGTGGATCTTGTGCCGTCTGGACATGGTGTGAAGGCCTCGCACATTCCAAGTGATACATTTCAGATTAGTGACATCAGCCATTGTCCCGTAGTGTTTCATCTAGGTTCCTCCAGCAATGCTCAGTTATAGACAGTTTTACAGTCAATTCAACACCAATGGCGGTCTCCCCCCCCCCCAATAACAACAGAACTTCCCCCTGTAACAAACACCCTTCCACCCTCCCCAGAACAGGTCCCAAATAGTACCATCTAGTCCCCATCCAAACCGTACCCTCAGAAAAAAACCCTTTCCCAACTATCCCTACGGTAGCCACCGCAGGTATGCCTTAAGGGCCGAGTGGGGGTCGAGCGCCAAAAAGGGGTCACCGAGTCTCAGGCTGCCGAGACCCGACCCAGCTCCAGATCATGAATATCGGGCATAAAGAGCCACCCCAACCCCTCCGGTGATCCATGGCCTAGCAACGACTTCTAGAGACCCTTCACCCCCCGCCATATTCCCCCACCCAAATGGAATCAGCTCACCAAAGTTCATCCCTGCCCACCTAGTAGGCCTTCTGCCGAGTCAGGAGTAATCACAGGCAAGTTCACACTGTCAGTCTCCGAGTCCTCCATGTCCGATTGGCCCCCATCTCCGCCAGGTTCCAAGTCTTCCGTGATGGGTCCGCCTTGGGAGCCAGATAAGTTGGAAACCATCTCCAACACTCCTCGCCGCTCTGCTGCAGTCTCCACCTTCGAGGGTCTGCCCGGTTTACCGCGGCGGCTCCGAAGTCTTTTGGATCTCAGTTGTTGTCCAGCCTCCGACGTCGTTTGAAAGAAGGAACCGAAGCCATCTTTACCAGCTCTGTACAGTTCAAGCCAATTGCAAACGTCCTCCAGATTTTCTAAGAATTTGGTCGTGTCATCAAGGATGATGCGGAGTTTCGCCGGAAAGAGTAGGGAGTACTGAATGCCCTCGCTCCGCAACTCTCGTTTGACCGCTAGGAAAGAGGTCCGCTTACGCTGGGTCTCATAAGTGTAGTCAGGGAAAATGTTCACTTGACTGTTCTCCACCTGGTACGGGCCGTTGTGCCTGGCGGCATTGAGGAGAAGATCTCTGTCCCGGAAATGTAATAATCGCGCCACTACCAGGCGCGGAGAGCGGCCTTGTTGAGGAGGCCTGGCCGGTACCCTGTGCGCCCGTTCCAGGGTGTAGAAGGAGGAGAGCCCTTCAGGTGCCACTGCAGTCCGGAGCCAATTCTCCAGATAGGCCACCATGTCGCCATTTTCAATCTTCTCCGGTAGGCCTACTACACGGATGTTATTCCTCCTATTGCGCCCTTCAGCGTCCTCCGCTCGTCTCTCCAAATCACCGATCCGGGTCAGGACTTCCTTTATCGTAGCGGCCAGGGTCTTTTGCGTTGGCTCCAGGACTCTCACCGAGCTCTCCACCTCTTTGACCCTGTCCGAGAGCTTACCATGATCCGCTCTGAGAAGGCCCAGACTCGTTGCGACTTGAGCAATGTCCTGTTGTAAGGCCGATCGCCTCTAGGATCCTATCGAATTGTTGCTGTAGGTGAGGGCCTCCGGATCTCTCCGGGTCATGTCGATTGTCTTTATCCGGAGCCTCCGTATCCGAGACGGCCGGAGTGCCACCTTTAGGTCCCCTCGGTTTCCCCATGGCGGGCATGCACTGCAGCAGGGGGCTCGACAGACGACCAGCCAGGGGGGGGTCTTAGCTGATTGCCTTCTGGTGTACGGCCGTGGTGATATAAGCCTTCTACCGTTTCCAGCGTAGTGGTGCGGAGTTCCCCCACTAGTCAGCCCTCCCTTGGTGAGCCGCAACCGATTCTCCGGGAGCACCTGAGGGGGGAAGTAGGAGCGATCACCGCCAGGCAACGCAGTCCCGCTGTGGAAAATGAGCCCATAATTCTATCGATGCCCAGGCTGCTGGCGCAAACCGCCTCTTAGTTCCCATGTTGAATAATTACCAAATAAAGAGACGGGCTCTGGAAGCAGGAATCAAGAACAGAGTTTAATTCTCATGAGGAGAGCCAGTCATTTCGGACACGAAACACAGTGTCTTTCGGGAGGTGCTCTAACAAGTGAGCTGAGACTCTTGCTTTTATACCTTACAAAACACTTGATAGTACAATCAGGACAGTATGACGCAAAAGAAAGACATCCCTATAATCCTCGTGTCAATCCTACCCCGCATATGTTCACAATGGGGACCCTTGACCTGCTGATAAGAGGGGAGGGCAATCACGCAGCTGAGTGTTCCGCCAACAGTTTAGGATGTGTGCGCCTGATCATAGTCCAGGGGGTGGGGTGACCAGGATCAATAGTGGATCCTTTGAAGAGGAGTGACTTCATACAATAAAGGCAGTAAATGGTATCTCCTGGCTCAGGCGATGGCCTCGGACATGTGTGGTCAGCCGGACTCGGGGGAAGGGGTCATCAAAGGAGTGGTATTCATGCTGCGTGGACAATCGAGCGCGGAGGGAAGGCTTGTCAACAGAGGGGCATTCAAGGAAGGGAAGGAGGTGTTGGTCAGGCGCGGCCGTGGCTCTCAAGGACAGGGCCTTGCAGAAGAAGAAGGTTTATGACTTGCCCATGTGAGGAGAAGGGAGGGGTAGCCAGGGTGGACACAGGGACAGAGTCACAGAGAGAGAGAGAGAGAGAGAGAGAGAGATCTGATGACCAGTACATGAGAGAGCGGGGGCAGTCAGGTGCAGCTGGCGAGGGCTACGTCAGCCAAGGCGAAGGATGCCTCTTCAAGAGGGAATGGGGGGTTTTGTGCGGGTCAAGCAGGAGAGTCGCCTTTCGCAGCAGGGTCGCACAGGGAGGGAGGGTTTCATGGCCTACGCATGAGAGAGGGGGTTTAGGATATGCGCAGGAGGGAAGCCGGGGATTCCAATGGGTAAAAAGGCCATGGTGCCTAGAATGGCTGTACATATGCATAGGGGTATGGGCTCTTCCTGGCAGAGTGATACGGTCAATGGTTTACGGTATTCATGGTGCTCACAGGGAAAGGAGTGGGAGAAGAAGGGGAATGAATGCTGTCTATGTACATCAATTTCTTCAACTTTCACAGTCGCCCCTTTTTACATAACAGCAGTAATTTTTGCAATTGATGAGTTTACAGGTAGACAGGCATCGTTGATGAATTAGCATTTTGTCGATACTAGCATTCGGCGTACAATCATAGACAGTCGAGGTGATGGGCAGAATGCAGCACACAGGAAATTGCATTTTCGTTGTGTTCCTGACAATAAAACGCATTACATAGCATAAATCTTTCTAACTTAAAAATGTGACCAATGAACAGTTTTGACCAGGTAGTTGAGAGCGGAATTCAGTTCAATACACAAGATTTCTTCGTCACAGTGTCTTTTTATCAGTGAGCCATCACTGGTAGGCTCTAGTCCGTGTACTTTCGTTGGCGCTGTTGAGCACCGGCGGTGGAGCTATGGGTCCAGCTCAGTTCTATCCTTTCGCGTTGCAGGGTGCGGTCAGTCCTCTGCTGTCAGACCACAGTCCTGTTCCCTAAATAATCCGTTTGGCGGCGCCTTATGCTCGGCACCTATATTTCTGTGGCAACACCCTATTCCCATATGAAGGCAGTTCTTCCTTTTGGCAAAAAGTCACGTGGAAAAGAGGGTGAGCATGGTTCAAATAGTCGATAGGAGAGAGAGCGAGCAGGGTTGGGTCAGAGTTCCTGGGACGCACAAAAGGGACCAAGGGAGCAAAGGATAACAAGCAGGCAGGCCCATCAATTGGGCCCAAAGAAGGGGGACGGAGACTCCAGGCACACGTGGGTTAGCAGACGGAGGGCTTCAAGGCGGCCCGTCATTTTTCATTTTCCACATTGAAATTGCGGTCTCGTCCCGTATCTTGTTGCTCTGCAGCTCCACCTTTGGTCGAGGTCACACGTGTCCCAAGATCTGCAGTCAGGCCGTATGCCACATCTGACCCATCCCCTTCGGTGATCGTGAATCCTTGAATAGGTACAAAACTAGTTTTTAGAGAAATGGCAGAAGAAGACATCTACGCATGTGAATTCCTCCCTCAATTCTACGCATTTGGGAGATACGCTCATTGGTCACGGTCAGAGGTCCATTACCAAGCAGTGCACGTGTCAGCATTCCTACTGAGTTCATGGCAGGTTTATTCATCGTCCTATTTATAACTCAAGTGAGGATAAATGAGATTCCCATCAACTGTGCATTACATCATATTCAACATTACGGAGCATTTCCTTTCAGGACTGGCTAACCTTTTCAGACAGGGCGGGGAGGCCATCATCGAGAGTCAGGCAAAACAGGGTTTTCTCGGGGGGGGTCAACAGCTACTCATGGTCATCATGTTTATATTCGGGACAGCAACTGGAGTCTATCAAAAATGGGGCGGGGATCTTCGGGCGCCTGCACTTGGGTGCAAAAGGGGGTGGGGCAATCTGGGCATTGGGGGTCAATCTAGACGTTGGCGTTCGTCTCTGAAGAACAGACATAAGGTGCCATGGACATACAGTTCCCCTATAAATGGCCAGATTTGGGGGACTTTAGTCGTCTTACCTGTCCTTTCCTTCTCAGCCAATTCAAGTTCATTCATTTTGCAGAAAGGAGAGGCAGTAATATGGCGAGATACAATCATTTTAGTTTCGGTCAATTTCGCTGAACACCTTCGCGTTCAATATGTATCAAATCAGACTGGTGCCGGTGGGGCACAGTTTTACTAAAAAGAGGGAGAGAAAATAGGGAGACTCTCATAGAGAGTGAGAGTCGTCCGCAATCTAAACGAGCCATTCGGTACACGTATGACATGTAGAGAGAGAGAGAGAGAGAGAGAGAGAGAGAGAGAGGGAGAGAGAGAGAGAGAGAGAGGGAGGGAGAGAGAGGGAGAGACGTGTACGAAAATAGGTCATTTAGTGCGCTCACAACACAGAACAGCAAAGGTCAGGTAACACGCAGATACAGACAGAGGGAAGACATAAATCCGTACATTACACATACACAAACTCAGACAGGGAAGACGGCACATGTATTACACATATATAAGACATTCACGACAAGACAGGAAACAATTGTTAGCCTACAAGATCAGTTTTATATATATCCTACGTATCTTTACTATCCTATTTATCTACGTGCTTAGCTCTTTCTACCCTTCCCTCCTTTTCCTTCTCGCTTGTCACGCCTGCGAGCGTTCCCAATTACCAATACTCACACCTCGGTTGGTTGATCAGAAATTAACCCGGTCGTGCTAGTTACCCATGGTTGGATCTTAAACCATTTTTCAGTTCCCTCCTTTGGTGGGAAGTTCTCCAGGCTGAGGCGTCGGCAAGTATTGATCGGGAGAACAGTCCGACAGCTTGGCTATATCTATAAGAGTGTGAGAAAGGGGGCAGTGCATTTTGAACATCAGCAACATTTCTAACTTCCTAGACGGGTGGTGCCGTGGCAACCCTTACCCGTATAATTTTCTTTGTCCTTTCCCTACCTAGTCAAACGTCCAGTTACATTATTTAACGCGTCATTTCTAGTCAATTTTTCGTCATTCAGTACCTGTCCAGTTTCTATGTCAGTCCATCCTCTCAGTCGCTATGTCCTAAGGAGGAACAGTCATGTTAAGTCTACGTCTTTTAAAAACTTATCGTTATAACGACTACACACATATTCCCTCTTTCCCTTTTCGTCGGTGGTCCGACCATCGCTCTTCCACACTTCAGCCGTCGTTCTGACGTGACCTGCAGAAGGGAGGGAAAAGAGGGGGTGGGGGGCAGCATTCAAAGTACATCAGCATGCAGCAGTTCGAAAATGTTTTTACCTACCACATACTCGACCTATCTCCACGTACTGCATTTCTTTACCATCTCGGCGTTTAAGCCCAGAGGGACCAGTGGTCAGATAGATAATCATCAGCGATCTGCGTATCTACATGAGTTACTTGGTCACAACCCCTCTGGTTGGGTGCAAGGGTAGCGGTCAGGTGGCATTTCTGTGGTCTCGATTTAAGGGCGACTAAAACACTTTTCCGGCTGTTTGTGACACATAATGTAGCTGCTAAATATCTGATCCCTTTTGATCTACTTCTTTCATCATACTTATTCTTCGCTCACAGTAGTAAGACATCCAAAACTCAATAATGCAACTGCTACAACCATGCTTTCTTTTTCAAAATACTTTTAATAAACGAAATTGGTGGCAGTTCATTGCATAAAGTGCAGCAGTGCAATAAAATCGTATTAAAACTTCCCTACAGAGCAAGCATGATGCATGTCAGTAATTCATCTTTAATAAATTCATTATCCAATGTTCATTCATTACCTAAATTACACCAATTCATTTTCCAAATCATAATCAGTACCCACCCTAAGTCAGTTCATTATCCAAGCACATACTCAACATCCTTCATATCTACTTTCATTATCAAAAAAACTGCATATATATCTCGGGACAAAAAACTGCGCAATCAGGGTGCAACAAAGTTTATTCAAAACGTCTCATTTTGTGTTGGCGCCATTTTGGGTGGGGTCAGGCGAGTTCCAGCACAGTCAGAGTGTCTCTAGTCTCGCATGGTTGGCCCAGAACTTTCCGTTGGCAGTTCAAAAAGTTTTGTGCTATGTGGTTAACAGTCTATCAAATATGGACCATGAGTCAAAGAGTGGGGAGGGCGGCAACAATTTTCCTACCGGGTCATTCTGGTGTTCCTCCGGAACTGAACAAGTCTGTGCCGTGGCTGCATTTTAGCCATTTCCAATCCGAGGCTGGCGCCGGCAGGAGTTGCACCGATGTCGTGGTTCCCAGTGAAGGGGGCGGGGGCGCCCATGCGGAGGGATCGGGGTGCCCCCCGGCTCTTATAGAATCTTCAAGGTTGAGGAGAGAAGGCATGGGGTGCGTGCCCGTCCTGGGCAGAAGACCGCTTTTTGATGTTGACCCTCTTTAAGTAAGAGCATTGGGGTGTCGCTGGAAGCCTCCACCTGGAGGGAGGTGGGGGAGGCTCGTTCGCGCCGCCTCCCCCTTCCAGCGACCCCGCGCCGTTCCTCGGCTCCGTCGCTTCGATATTGGCCGTGCCAGCCATTGAAGATGGGGGCAGGTCGGTGGCTGAGGCAAGACATCCCCCCCTTTTCTCTTGACATGTGGCGGGACTACCTGGAACTGTCCAGGCGTCGACATGTGGCGGGACTACCTGTAACTATGCAGGCGATGGCATGTGACGGGACTACTTGCAACTGTCAGGCGTTGGGTGTAGTTGCCGCCATCATAGCACAAAGAAATGCCGCCATCCTCGCTTTGGCTTCGCCCATCAACGAAAGCCGGATCGGGTGAGAGAGAGGGGTGGTCGGTGGCTGAGGCAAGACAGCCCCCTCTCTCCCCGCGGCCTGCAGGGCGGCAGAAGAGAAGAGATGGAGAGGTCCTTGCCATTCTTTGGACCGCCTGCCCAACATCATCTCCTCCTGACCGTGGCCAGGCGAGCCCCTCGTGCCTCGAGGCCTCGCCTTCCGGATGGGCGTAACCGCGAACCTGTTGCACTTCGGGAGCTTCCGGAATGGGGGTAGGTACCTATTGAATTGTTTCTATTTCATGTGACCGTTATTTGGGCGTGGCGGGCAATGAGGCAGACATGTTGGGAGCAGGAATAGGCAGTGAAGCCTAGCTACCTCGTGGCTATCTCTGCTTTCAAACTTTTCACCATTTTACATTTCTTATTACGAACTATTTCTAATGTTTCTTATTTTTAGTGAAGTCAAAAGCTCATCAGGGGGTTACTGACTTAGCCTGATTTCTTTTTATTTTTCTTTCTCTTCCTTAGCGTGTTTCGAGCTAAAGCTTTCTGTTTAGTAGGGAACGGTGATCACTTCATATTTTTATGTGTCCTTTTCACTAGGGGGTACTTCTGGACGGACCAGACGAGTTCCCTCCAATAAATGGTCCGGGGTGGAACGAGATTATCGATCAAAAAGGGGAACATATATTCCTTCATTAGGGTATCATCCTGGACAGACCGAGCGATGTACTTCCACTTACTAGGGTAGCCTCCTGGACGGACCAGATGGTCTACTTCCACTAAATGGCCCATGAGCGGGGAGCATATGTCCTCCATAAGGGTAGTCTCCTGGGCGGACCATGCGAGCTACCCCCCAAATAACCAAACAGTGGGGAGTGGGTAGGACTGACGAATTCACAAAGGGGCATAACCTACCCTTTACTACTTGCAAAGACTAGATAGAATATTTCTACTCCACGTTGTTTGCAGGCAGAAAATACCTCAAACGAAACAATTCCTGGAACAACAATGTCCAGGCAACCAACCAATCAGTGGGGAGAAAAACAGGCATGACGGATTACAACGGGGACAAACGTCTGCATTACCTGCCCTTCGCTATCCAGAAAGGAAGACAGAATATTTCTACTCGTCTCAGTTTGTAGACAGGGAAGATCTCAAAGAGCAACAATCGATTATTAATCGATTTCAAACAATCCAGTGGGGAGAAAAGTAGGTATGACGGATTACAACGGGGACAAAAGTCTGCATTACCTACCCTTCTCTATCTGCAAAGAGGGACGACGTTCCTATTCGCCGCTGTTTGTAAACAGAGAATGTCTCGTTCTCAAAAGAGAACCAATATGTCAAGTAGCATTCAAAGCTAAATGAACCAATACCAACAATATCAGTATACAAATACCGATTTCAATACAAACAATCAATCAATCAGGTGGATAGAGCCACCCTACCAATCAGGCGTAAAAACACCCTACTTAATCTTACCCGGACCGGACCATACGGACAGTTCTTCGACTTCCTCCTCCAGCGCCCGATCGTTCTCTTACTCCATGTAGCATTCCTGTGGGATTCCAGTCAGGACAATAGGTCACTCAAGAGAGGTCCGTTCAGAATTGGTGAAGTTCTGTCGATCGGCAGCCGGGCGAGGGCCCTCTCAAGGCAGGCATACCCCGATCATTTAGATGTTCACTTCTTCGTCTGGATCTCTCTTACCGAACCCCATGTCACTGATGGACCCCGCGTTGGGACGCCAATTGTGGAAAATGAGCCCATAATTCTATCGATGCCCAGGCTGCTGGCGCAAACCGCCTCTTAGTTCCCATGTTGAATAATTACCAAATAAAGAGACGGGCGCTGGAAGCAGGAATCAAGAACAGAGTTTTATTCTCATGAGGAGAGCCAGTCATTTCGGACACGAAACACAGTGTCTTTCGGGAGGTGCTCTAACAAATGAGCTGAGACTCTTGCTTTTATACCTTACAAAACACTTGATAGTACAATCAGGACAGTATGACGCAAAAGAAAGACATCCCTATAATCCTCGTGTCAATCCTACCCCGCATATGTTCACAATGGGGACCCTTGACCTGCTGATAAGAGGGGAGGGCAATCACGCAGCTGAGTGTTCCGCCAACAGTTTAGGATGTGTGCGCCTGATCATAGTCCAGGGGGTGGGGTGACCAGGATCAATAGTGGATCCTTTGAAGAGGAGTGACTTCATACAATAAAGGCAGTAAATGGTATCTCCTGGCTCAGGCGATGGCCTCGGACATGTGTGGTCAGCCGGACTCGGGGGAAGGGGTCATCAAAGGAGTGGTATTCATGCTGCGTGGACAATCGAGCGCGGAGGGAAGGCTTGTCAACAGAGGGGCATTCAAGGAAGGGAAGGAGGTGTTGGTCAGGCGCGGCCGTGGCTCTCAAGGACAGGGCCTTGCAGAAGAAGAAGGTTTATGACTTGCCCATGTGAGGAGAAGGGAGGGGTAGCCAGGGTGGACACAGGGACAGAGTCACACAGAGAGAGAGAGAGAGAGAGAGATCTGATGACCAGTACATGAGAGAGCGGGGGCAGTCAGGTGCAGCTGGGGAGGGCTACGTCAGCCAAGGCGAAGGATGCCTCTTCAAGAGGGAATGGGGGGTTTTGTGCGGGTCAAGCAGGAGAGTCGCCTTTCGCAGCAGGGTCGCACAGGGGGAGAGGGTTTCATGGCCTACGCATGAGAGAGGGGGTTTAGGATATGCGCAGGAGGGAAGCCGGGGATTCCAATGGGTAAAAAGGCCATGGTGCCTAGAATGGCTGTACATATGCATAGGGGTATGGGCTCTTACTGGCAGAGTGATACGGTCAATGGTTTACGGTATTCATGGTGCTCACAGGGAGAGGAGTGGGAGAAGAAGGGGAATGAATGCTGTCTATGTACATCAATTTCTTCAACTTTCACACCGCCGGACCTAGTTAGGCCCCGGTCTTCCGCCACCGATGTAGCCGAACCTCCGGTAGGACGTGCAAGTGTTGTATCGCCGCTTGCAATGTTCCGCAGGACCCGAGGGGGTCCGGACTCACTGGCGTCGGGTACCCTCACCGTTAGTTTCAGGATCTAGACAGAGTAAGTTCACCCGTCTCGGGCGGCTCAGCGCCTCCGGCCACGCCCTCCGGCAGGGTGGGCCTTCGCGATGCCGACAGATTAATCAGCGATCTTCCGGTGTCAGTAACCTCTCGGGCCATTGGATGGACCGCCGCTTCTCCGAGGGAAGAGATGGAAAGAAGGCGAGTGCGGAGCCAACGGTCTCTTCCGGGCTGAGATTCTCGAGCCAGAGCGGGCGCCATCTTGAAACTCCGCTCCGCTTCCTTCGCAACTTCGGTTTTCGTTGAGATCAGTCGTTTTTCGGGTTTCTCCAGGTGCCCCACCAAGTCGGCCCCGCAACGCTCTTCAATTTGAGGGGATCGGGGCGCCTAAGACCCTCGGGATTCAGGATAAATGCGGGCTCAGTCTCGGAGCCGAGCTCTCAGGCGACCACCGCCATCGGCATCCAAACCACGCCCCCGTTCCCATTGTAGTGACTTTTTTATAGACTCCACAGTGGGACCGCCAAAGAACCGCCCACCGGTGACAAAAAAAGTAAAAATCTGGCTGATGGTGCTCACCCGAGTTTGGTGGAGCAGTAACAGGCGGTCCCACTCCTGCACCGCCAAACTCATAATAAGGCCATGAATAAAAAAGAAAAACAGCCCATTCCAAACATGAAATCTTTCACTTTGTTTTTATATCAAAAGATTAGGGTGTGGTTCGAAAACATGAATGCATGGCAAGCCCATTGCCTCTTACTGATATGTATAGGATCTTGTGGCAGTGCGGTTGCCCTCATCCTTGATTAAATTGTCTACAAACAATTGGCTTGAGTTTACCTCCTACTGTGGCTGAGTCTTACTTTGTGAATATATACTTGCTTGCTACCAAGACATAACTTTTGAATGCCCACTTCATATCGATTTAAAAATTATCTGTACCGAATGTTGGTTCATTGGTTCCTACTTCAGAAAAGATTACCTTTATGAGGGCAACATTGTCACTGCCTACCTCACAAAACCATGTACGGGGAGTAAACATTTTTTAATTTTTAAAGGTCCTCTTATCTTTCTGAGTGACTAAACTGAGTTTTTTTGAATTGGGTAATGGTGCCACCTATCGTTTACTGTGCTTCTAAATGGTAAGACTGTGGTATAAAGCATTATCTTAAAGCTTCCCAAAGAGACTATTTCCTATACTGAAATTCTGTCATTCTGCAAAAACTCCAACCTTGCTCCCATTTTCATTGGCATTTTTGTGCCTGGTCCCTGTGAGTACCTCATGCCCACCCTACAAGAGGTAGCTGTTTTGCAGGAACAGGCTTCATGACAGAAAGGCAGATCTGAAGAAAATGGCGGTGCCTCTTGCATCAGGACAGACTATGGTGAACTAGGCAGGATAGGAGTTTGAGCACTCTCAAATGGTAATGGTCAACTTATTTCATCTCTAGCCAGTTTTATAACTTGGTTGCAATGGATGAATGCCATTGTGAGAAAACAAAACTTGTTTTGCTTGATGTCTTCCATCCTTTTGTTATATGCCAACCTTGCAATGCTAAGAAACAAATGTGCACTACAATGACAGCACGTCCCAAGCCATTGGGTTTATTTAAATGTGTACAGATCATCTTTTACTACACTGCCTAAATGTTGTCCTTAACAATACGTTCTCATTGTGCGTGTTCATTCTATGGATGGGTTGGGACATGTGTATGTCCGCCTTAGGGACTTTATTCCTTATCTCAGAGTACCCATTAAGTTTGACTCTGCACAGTTTCTTCATGCTCACTGTAAGGGGTCATCAAAAGAGGTTGGACAACAACATGGTGTCATTAGAAGTTAACTTGCCAGGACTGTGCAAACTGACTTGCTTGAGGTGGTCTGGTGCCCTCTCCGCCAGAGCTTCAAGATTGTGGTCCACTCTAATTCTTGCCATAGTCTTTGAGAATTCTAATGAGGAGGCCCACAACTCTTCCTTCCACTTCATTGCTTACAAATGTTGTGGGATGTACACCTGTGCAGCAAATTGTTTCCTTAGCATTTCAACAATACTCTCATGTGAACTTTTCATCTCCTATACTCACAGTGAAAAAAACTAAGGAGTTAAGCACAACTGAAGCCTCTCAGCCTGTTGCCCAGTGACATACTGTTAGTTAACCACCATCAACAAAAGATATAATGAATACCTGCATTACATTGTAAGAAGGCTCTCCAGAGTCTACAGAAACTGTGTGAAGCATTCACCTTACTTGGGGCCTTATTCTGGATCATCTTGTGCATGTAATGAAAGCGCGGGCCCTACACTTTCGGCAGGTGCAATATTGGCATGAGAAGAAAGGAGTCACCTGGTTACTTTATACCACGTTGGAATTGTCTACTGCTCTTTGCTAGAGCCAGACTGGATGATCATGTGGTTGTGTGTAAGTGGATGGAGCGGGTGGTGGGCCAGGTGGACCATAATCCTACAGTGCCTGCTGCCATCTCCTGATTCAAAAAATTCTCTTACAGAAGCAATGCATAGCTGCAGCTCCTTGAATAATAGGAGTAAAGGGCTGCTAGAACTTTTCAGTCAAATGGTTTTGGTTATAGCGCTTTAGGTTGTGATGAACTAGATGCTGGCGATCCTCTTTCTCTGACTTTCCGGGGCCCATCAAAATCAAACAGTGATTCCTCTGCCAAGTACCTGGCTATGATGACTAGTGGCCTCCAGTATGAAGTAAATAAATGCACAGCATTTATAAGCATGTCTATAGACCACATAAAAAACAGCCTCTTCACCTTGCAAACTTCTGCAGGAATGATTTTCCATGTATCTCCTTTTGGTTTCCTCTTTACCCAAAATGAAATTCCATCATTTGAAATTCATCTATCGAAACAGAGCATATTAGTGGTATCCCAAGACCTGGCCCAGCTCAGGGTGTGTTGGTTTGTTATGTCTGTCATTTGGCACACACAGAACTTAGATGTTGCACAAGCACAGGAGGGATATCACAAGATGAGAGATACGTTGACATTGTTTTCCTAAACTATGGAACGAACGTCTCAATTTGAGAAATGCTGAAGCTGGTGAAATCCTGGAGGACATCAGTAATGCTGCTGCCAGGAAAGGTATAGTTATAAAATTGAAAGCCCAAAGAATGGTGACTTTGCCCTGCACTTTTCCTTGCACCCATAGGAGATGTCCCCTCCTTGACTGGGAGTGTTGCACCTAGGTGTCTGGACTATGGTAAACAGATCTTTGATCACTTTATTTTACTGCCAATTATAATGATTCTTTGTTTGATGAATGTTTGGTTTTGAAACTGAAGTATGCAAATGTTATGTGTTGCCCCATTAAACTTGCTGTTATCTTATTTGCTTATGTCCTTATTAGACTATCATGGTTAATAATGTGTTGTCTGCATCACACAAGGATGCCACAGGGACCTTGAGCAAGAATCAAAAGCCTAAAGTCGAAAGTGTATACCTTAACACTATTGGATACAGATAATATGATTGTGAAAAAGACCAAGTGAAGGTACTGATGAGTATCTGCAGTGTTGTCCTCAGGAAGCACAAAATGGGGGGTTTGTCAGAGGAAATAACAAGGCCATAATGGTGGCTGACATAGGTGCCTGTAGGCACTGGCGAAAGGACTGCACATGTAAGTGTGCACATAGGGACAAAGCTAAGCTGTTGAATAGAAAGCTGTGATAAATCAACAAATAAACAGTCCATTACTAACAGTAACACAGTCTCCTGTAGAGCAGTAGTTTCTGTCATATGTGTGTCTAGCAGAAACATTTTGTTTCCTAGGTATATCCACAATGTATACATTTATATTAGTCCAGGACTCATGTAGATCCATTTTTGGCAACTGATAGGTGAACCCTGTCATTGGGACTTCTCATTTTGTGTCTATGGTGTCAGACGCTGCAGACAGATCTAATCGAAGGGGTGCAGCAGAATTACCTGTGGGGTCCAGGTGGAGTAATTTTGACAATTTCATATTACCCTGTCCACATATAGTCTCATTTTATCAATATCTCTCTGCCTCTCCCTGGATAATAGCACAGTTTCAATGAATCCATAGAACTGGTATCTTGATAGCTGAGTGGATACTGCCTATTTCATTATCTTGTTCAAAGCTGACAAGATGGTGATAGGTCTATAATTGTCGGTTTTGGCACTATATAGGCTGTCCTTTATAACAGAGGTCTCACAAACCCTGCCTTCAGTTCCACATGAAAAGTCCAGGAGTATAAGGGCAAACTGATATCTGCCAGGGTGGAGGCAACCACAAAAAAAAGGCCTAGATAAAGAAGGCAGGGGAACGATCCTCTGGAGAGACAGAATTTGATTTTCCTTAAGGTTTCTTCCACCCTTTTCTAACTGTCATGAATAAAAGACGACCAAATGGTGGCCATGGAAGGAACTGCCGCAAGCCCATATATCTGTGGAGGGAGTTACAGAGTTCTCAGTGCCTGCATAGATCTTCTGGACCTTAGATAACAGATGTGTAGCAAGCTCATCGCAGAAATCTTGTGATCAAGACGGTGCCAAGGCATTACAAAGGGGGCAGGTGAGCACTCTTAGAAAGAGAACACGTCCTCCCATTAAGTAGGGGTGCTTTAAGGATGGAATAAAGTAAGAAAGCAGCTTTTGCCCAGAAGAGTTCACTTCTGTAGGACTTTAGATGTTGCTTATAAAGAAGTAGGTATTTGCAATTCTATGTCCCATGCCATTTTCATTCCTAGTTAACTAAGCCTGAGTTCACTTGAATCAGGAATCTGTGTTTGCGCACTGCACTGATTCCAGTATGTTTCCCACTCTTTCATTTCTCCAAGTTTTCCTGGTGAAGGGCAAATACTGGGTGAATGGACTTATCTACTGTATTTGTTAAACTGATCCCGTAAACTCGTGTTTACTGCCCAATCAGGATAACCGTATATCTTGCAATAATGCCCTAAAGTACTATTAATTTGTATTTCCATTAAAATATTCTATTGCTTTTTGTTAGCTAAATAAAAATTCCATTGATAACAATGTACACTGAAAACCCGTTCATCTCTCTGGTGATTTATGATTTACTCTATAAAATGTTAATTAAAATATGAAAACTCAATATCATGCCTTTATCTTAGGCTATGTATTACCTTGGGTGGCTTTAGACCTAATAAGGTGGCAAAGTGTTAAGTCTTGGTTGTATTCCGATGGCCAGGTATTATTTTATAGGACTTTTTATCTAGGATCACGGTTTCTGTGTAAAATATAAAATGTGATGTTGGTTATCAATTTTATTGGAAGTTGAACAACCGAGGTTCATCGAGTAAAAATTTTCACAATGTATAAATGATAAGGTGTGTTAACAGTGCCAGTAAATGGCAGCACAGCCCACATTATGGTAATTGTAATTTTTCTTTTCTTCTTTTTTTAACATTTTTTTTTTTACCCCCTCCCGGCACAGGGACCCTCCCCACGGGACACCCCCAGTACCCCCTCCCGTAATTGTAATTACTTTAAGGAACTCTCAGCTTTTTCGACAACTACTTAAAAATTAAATGCAATTTATTACGTGAAATTATTTGCAATAAAACAACGCTCAAAAATAATATGCTTTGTTTAATCTTTTCACGTATCTCCTTTATCTTTGATTCTGTAAAACGATAATGAAAAAAACAACTGCTCACCTCGCGGTACATCTTTCCTGTAAAGTATTCTGAAATATGTAGATTAAGAGATATACAGATGTTCCTGGCAAAATATTTTCATTTACGTCACCCAAGAGTTCACTTCACTGACAAAGGGATACATGCTTGATTTCCCTCAAAAGTCTGCTTTCAGTCTTCACACATGGCGTGCGGTCCTTTCTGAGAATAAAGTCGCTTGAGGCATTCTACAGCTAAAGACATTTTTTAAACTTTAAGTAATACAGCTTCACCCTACTTTAAACACTGTTCTCTACAGAGCTCCCATGTAGCCACGATTACTGGGAAAAAATGTGCGTTATACTGATTGCCAGACAATTTATTTTCAGAAATGAAGCCATTTTAATACATTTCACTGTATTATTGATACTTGAATACTGACTGAAATTATGGAATGTTTCTCAGCTATTTGAGAATAAATCCTAGAAAAATATTTGCAAAAACGTGCAGTAAAGATATGGTAAAGACTGGGAATGTATTTCAATCACTTATCTGGGAGCCTGACTTTCAACAAAATAGATCAGGCCCAAACGATACAGTTAGGCCCTTATTAGAGTCTGGCAGTCCATGGACTGCCAGACTCGTGGGGGCGGCGGTCTCACCACCGCCCTATTACGAGATGGATGGTGGGACCGCCACAGCCCCGCAACAGCCGCGGAGGAACTGCTGTACCTGGGTGGTGTAGCCGCGGTGTGGAGGCATCGATATGCTTGGCGTGACCACTGCAGTCCCGCCACCAATATTAGGAGTTTCCTCTACGTCATGGCGGTTCCTACTCACTGTAAACCATGACAGAGAGGAAACAAAGTGCCTCTGAACCTTGTGCATGCCCACGGGGCACAATGTGTGCCCCCCTGTGTGCAGGCTCACCAGTTCCTGCTTGGCATGGACTTTTCAGTCCATGCACTGCAAAAACTATTTTTGGAGTTCACATAGCGGTACCAGTTTTTAGATGCACCGCCATGGGAAAGCCAAAAAAAGCCCACTAGACAGGAGGAAACTCCTAATCTGGTGGGCGGCCTCACCACGGCTTTGACCGTGCTGCAGCAGAGAGGACCCCGCTCCGCACCGCCAAAGTCGTAATCGGGCCCTTAGTGTTGAAAAGTGTGCATGTGTTATGACCCTTTAAAGGGTGAGTGAAGGAAGTGGTTGGTAAAGTAGTGATAGGAGAATAGGATTCACCAATGTACATGGGACGTATGTAATTCATTCATTATCATTCATCTTAGTTGTGTTTGCATTAGAGGGTCCTAGACTCAGTGGCACACTACATAATCACATATAGACATTCATTTAATTTCAAGGAGAAATAAAAGCAATTTTAAACAGAGATCAGAGATTAGGTGGTTTTGAAAGGAGTGGGGATTTGGTTTTAGGGCAGTGTAAAGGGAGGAAAAGATGACTTGCATTTATAGCCTGAAATTCACAACCCAAAGGCATGGGCCAGCCTCAGATGAAGCAGTAGATTATTCATGAGGTAGGGCTGTAGAAGAAGAGTATTTAGGTTAATTAATGCTGCAGGCCCCAGAATTACTTTAAAAATTGGATGTTTTTCAATCGAGTAGCCCTGTTTTTAGGTGTAGATGGTTTTGTTTTGCAGTTTTGCCGTTAATCTGAACTTTAAATAACAGATGTTCCTTTTTAACACTTTTCATTTTGTGACTTGTCGATCACTGTCTCTTCATTAAACATTTAGGCCCACATGCATCAAGCATTTTTGGAGTCGCAAACGGTGCGATTCCTTAAAATCGGCCGTTTGCGATTCCAAAAATGCTTTTTGCAATGCATCAAGCATTTTTAGAAATCACAAAATTTTTGTGATTTCTAAAAATGCGATTGCTTTTAAGAAATCGCAAATTTGCGATTTCTTAAAAGCAATGCATGAATACTTTTTAAATTGCGAATTCGCAATTAGAGGGATAAATTTACCGAGTAGTTGAACTACTCGGTAAATTTGCAAAAAGTTAAACTAACGCTGAAAAAGCATTTTTTTAACATTCATGTTACGGACACACATGTCCTTAGGACATGTGTGTGTGCAACATGATGCGAAAACAGCATTTCATGGGTGCAGGGGGGGTTCATTTGAACCTCCCTCACAACCCTTGAAATGCAATCAGGATTTGCGATTTTCAAATTGCGAATTCGCAATTCCCATTCATTCCTATGGGCCTTTTGGCCCATAGGAATGAATGGGAATTGCGAATTCACAATTTGAAAATCGCATTTTTTATGCAATTCGGTAAAAATAGCGATTTCTACCGAATTGCATAAAAATTAAAAAAATAATCATGCATAGCCTTTTGCGATTTTTAAATTGCGAATCGCTATTTATCGCAATTTAGAAATCGCAAAAGACGACATTGATGCATGTGGGCCTTAATTCCTTGAATGAACTTGCCACCGTGCATAGATCCACCGTTTCACAGTTGTCTAATGTTATGTTACTCATATTTACATAACACACAACCTGACATTTCCGTGGAGCAGTAATAGCTATCTATTAACTTTGCTTTACAAATTCATCTTAACTTTGTAGTCGCATTGGTACTAAACCGTACAAAAAGTGACCTGGTATAGTGGTATTGAAAATATGCCATCTTGTGCACATGCATACATGTCTTACTTTAGAATGTTCAAATGCCTTTGGGGGCGGGGGGAAAGATCAGAGTCAGGTGAGCTGTACTCGCCACAATCTGCACTACAGAGAACCTTGTACTGAATGTCAGACAGTGGCAGTTTTGTTTGACAAATCGTGTCACACACGTATATCTTTGTTTTCACGGAAATGTAACAAGTGAATGGCAGGCAAAAGGGCTGAAACATCAAACATAATTGCTAAGACATTTATCCAAGGGTTATGTTTACAGTCTACACCAGGACATTAAGAAAATGCTGCGGTTGTTTCAACGTAAACACTAGTTTCCTTACGTAAACAACGTCCTTTCTTTCTTTTGCTCGCTATGTACACAAACCGCGCTGTTTGTACAGTTGTAGCTTAAGCTTATAAATAAAGCTCGTGATAAGTACCGTCTTGAGATTCTATCGATAATGGTTAAAAAATATGACGTCTTCCGCGGCCTGTTCTCCATTTCAAAAAGAACCCTGCCAGTGTGGAGACACGCAGACCTGGTTGGAAAGCGACGACGCACTAACTATTGGAGATTAGAAGGAAACAACCATATGAAGCCCATTCAAAGTACCGAGGAGGCACGAGTTTGGTTACGGATTTTACTAAACTGAATATTTAAAAAGATTGTGGAACAAATGGGGATTTTACGCTATATCATTTGGGATTTAAAGGACCCTATTGTGGTCCTGCGGCTTCTCTACCCAAAGAGTAACAGAAATCAACCAAATATATATACACCTTAAACCAAAACAAACATAATTCTTTCCCTGGGGCGAAGCAATAATTTACTATGTACAACATTTTGTAGTACAGGAAAATGATATGTGTTTTATTGTCATGAAAGAAAATTATTTTTAAAATACAAAATTTAATACAAAATTCATTAAATTCAATATGGTGTGAAGGTGTATTTATATGTCTAGTCAAGTCAATTAAAACTTTATTCGGTCACGTTCTGGCCATAAAAGTACATTGTACATAAAAACACGTGCGTTATAGATTGAAGTAAATTAAAATTTCAAAGCTTTATTCGACATTTGTCATAAAAGCATCCTTCCTAACCCTATTACAATAAATACTACAGCTAAAAATACTTCTAAAACACATATTAAACATTGACAGTCGAATGCTATACATATTAAAAATACAAGAAAATTTTCGAATATTCCTACAAATTATTTTCTTTTAAAAACAATTCATACAATGGAATAATTGAATTATAGCAGCCATATTTCATGTTATTGTTATATTTGATTTTAAAGTGCGAGTGCGGATTGCCCAAGCCCAAGCAAGAAATTTAGCTACAGCAACTACAAATGGTGTGGAACAATCGGATTCTAGTATTCTAAGGGCTGTCAATTGACTACGGGTGCCAATATTCAAGCACACTGGCTTTAGCCATATGCGCCTAGGGCTGTCATATAATGGGCAACAGAAAAACAAATGGGAAATGTGCTCTATTTGATCCTTGCAATGATAGCAATGTTCATCCCACATTGGAGACCAGTGTTTTTTAAAGGCGTTCACTGGTAATGTTCCTATACGAAATTGGAAGTATAGTTTCCTATCATGTGGTCGTTCAATTATATCCCAATATGTTTTGCATGATGGATACATTTTAATATCACAAAAGCGATTTGTCAGTTTTGATTGGGATCCTTTACAGAACATTGTTACATACACCATTTCCCAATATAGTTCTTTCAATTTTGCTTTCGAAGGAAAGCTAGCCACATCATGAGTACCCCATAGGTGTTCCAGCTTTAACATTACAAGAAGTCCCCGTAGTTCTTTTAGCCATTCAATACAGTGAAAACGATCGAACTTAACAACATCTGCCAGAGCTGCAGCATAATGGCTTAGCTCTGGGGTCACCATCAGACGTCTCCAATACAAAAGTGGCCGCAGTCTAGCTATGTCCTCAATGTTTTTTCTGCCAAGGTCCAGTTTCAGAGGAGTTGTGGGTGTGCTTTGGGGGACCATTACAAGCCCTCGTAGAAATCTGTTTTCTGCGCGACCCAGCTCTCCCAAGTTTGAAACCCCCCATAATTCGGATCCATATAAGCACGCGCCCAGTACTTTCATATTGTATATTTCAAGTGCACAGTTTACCGGCTTTGTTAACGATGTTCTGTGTTTTAAAGCAACTGCACCTGCAAGCTGGTTAAACTTCAATAGTGTCGTGTTAATATGCGATTTCCACTTCATGTTTCCCTGTAGGATAATGCCTAGGTAAGAAAAAGCATCCACTTTCTCTAAAGGGGTACCTTTGTATTTTATTACGCCTTTGAAAGTGGACTGGTAGTTTAGGCACATGAATTTTGTTTTGGTGGTGTTCAGTTCAAGGCCCCTACTATCACAGAATTCACCAAAGGCATCAACCACTTTTTGGAGACCGCTCGGTGTGCGTGAAAGTAACAGCGTGTTGTCCGCAAACATTAAGACAGGGACGTGGGAGCCTGCTATAATTGGGGCATCACTTTGGAATTTCATTAGGTAGTCAACAATTCCATTTATGTAAATTGAAAATAGTGTTGGCGCTAGGACGCACCCTTGCCTTACTCCTCGTTCTACTGGGAAAGGGTCTGTAACTTCTCCCTGCTTGCCCCATCTGATTTTAGCGAAATTATTTTCGTGGAGGCGAACTAGGAGAGTGAGGAGCTCCTGGCTTAATCCTACATCAGCCAAGGTCTGCCACAATTTTTCTCTAGGGACTAGGTCGAAAGCTGCTTTTAAGTCCACAAATACAGCATACAATGAACCCTTTTTTAGTGTGACATTTCTCCAATAGATAGTTATAAAATAAAGGACTTGGTCAACACTACTAGTCAGAGGGCGAAACCCTGCCTGATAAGGAGACAGTATGTTCTTTTCATCAATCCATTGTTGCAACTTATTCCGGACTAAGCGCCCCATCAGTTTTTGAGCTGTATCAATGAGACTGATGGGTCTGTAGTTTTGGGGAAGAGTTTTATCTCCTTTTTTAAATATGGGGATAATTTCAGCTCCCTTCCATGAAACGGGCACTTCCCCTCCCATCGCCACAGCATTAGCCAACATTTTAAAGTAAATACACCAGGAATTCTGGTCTGATAAAAATACGTCAGCCGGAATACCATCCATGCCTGGAGCTTTTCCACCCGCTATGCAATCCAATGCTTTACTAACATCCTTCTCATTAAATATTTGGTGTTTGAAAAAGATGGATGGGGGGGGTTGGTCAGAAGTATGGGCTGGATTTCGGGCATACTGTGGTTTGAAAAACTCAGTCCACTTATTTATAGGAACGTTATTTTGTGGTTGGGCAGCTATCCCTCCCCTCTCCCATTTTACTATGGCCCAAAATCGCTTAGAATCCTTAGCTGCACAAGCCTCCTTCAATTCATGCCAGCCTTCTTCATCCCAGCGTTTCCTGGCCTGCTTTTGGGTTTGTCTATAGATGTCTCTCGCCCTCCTAATTCCTATAGGATTGCCTGCTCTCAATTCTGAACTCAGGTTAAGTCGTGCCACCCTACAACTCTTATCATACCAGCCTTGCCTTGATTGATCTTTTTTTACTTTAAAGGGATCTACTGTTTTAGTGAAGAAGCTTTGTATTTTAGAAAAGAGGTTTTCATGGGCCTTCATCATGTAGTCTTGGAAGATAGGCTTCCCTTGTTGGGACTTGATGTTATTTTCTTCATCAACTACTAGTTTTTTAAGGACCTCAAGTTTTGCTACATCCTCTATTAGCATTCTCCATTTCAGGTGGCGTTGGTTATTCGAGCATACAACATCTTGCGTCACCATTCCATTGTTATTGGAGTGCACTATAGACTCATAATGGGAATAAAGGGTCAATCGTAAGGGGTTGTGATCACTTTCTAATCTTTCTTCTACAACCATGTCTAGCATTTTACTCCAGACCCTTACATCCAATAGTAAATGATCAATTCTACTAGCTGAACGGCCATTATCAAACGTGTTGTTCCCTTTTAAATCAGAGGGCGAGCGCCCATTTGCCGCTCTCAAGCCTCTAGCTAGACAGAGACTCTTTAGTTGGATTGCCACTGTACTCCATTTTTTAATGGCCGGCAACTCCAACTGAGGTATTCCCCACTTGGCATCCTCCTCCTCAGACATGATCCTATCCTCATCACCCAAGGGCTCAAAGGTGGCATAAAAATCCCTGCCCACTATTATGTGAGTTTTTGGTGTTAATATTTCAATACTCTGCTCTAAAGTTGCTACAACCTCTGAGGGTTTGCCACTGACCACTCCCCTGGCATAAACATTAAACAGGGCAAGTTCTTGACCATTTTCCCATCTAATATTAAGTGCCAAAATGTCATTAGAAGGCATGGATAGTTGTTTTATTGTACAGTTCAGAGACTGGCGTATCCAGATTAACAAGCCTCCAGAGGGACGTCCTAAACGTTTTCTGGTTGCTGGTATATAAAAGTTTAGGTACCCCTGCCGAAAGGTTGGAGTCAGTGACCAAGTTTCTTGTAACATAATGATGTCATGTTGGTCAATGAAATCAACCCATTCCGGTGTATTGACCTTGTTTACTATGCCTGGTATGTTCCAGGATACAAGGGGCAGTAATGTGGTTTTTTGTTGTTGCAATAGCAGACCCTTGCCATCATTGTTTACAAATACTTTGCTTTCTTTGTTGTTGTTATTTCTCCCTCCATTGGTGTAATCTTGGTCCCTTTCGCCTCTCTAATTCTAGTAGAGCCCTCTGTAACTATCTTTGGCGCTCCGGATACAAAGTTTTTACATTCCATAGGACCTGATTTCTGTTTGCCTATTATCTGCTTGCTCAAATAACTACATATCATGTTCTCTACCCTTCCGTTCTTTTGTATCATCTGCCTTTTAGGAGAAACTAGTTCACGGCTTGTAAGTCAATCGCATTCGTTTAGATCGGATAAAGCCGAAAAGCAATTTTCCAGATTTAGCCCCCAATCGCTGATGGGACCACCCCTAGCCCTTCTGTTTCCAACTACTGACCACTTAGTCCTTAATATACTAGGCTTTGCCACAAGACCTCTTCTGCTATATAAGAAGTCCAACGTAAGTGGAATTATTTCTGCAGTTCTGCGTTGCGGGGGGAAAATATTCCCTTGGGTTGTCAAAGGATCTTCAACTATAGGGTTGTTAAGATCACTGCTAGATCTAGTAGCACCTGTCTGGGTTGGGTCTGGCATAGCTTCTACTCTCCCTGTCGTATTTCCCCCCAATGTATTCCCTGCCGCTTGTTTTTCATCCATTTTACCGATAATCAAGTTTGGTATTTCCCCCACGCTATCATTTGTTGATTTTAAGAGGGTCTCCAGTTTATGGACTTTATCAGACAGCTGGTCTATTTTAGATAGGAGAGGTTTAATTATTCGTGATATCTTGGATTCTAACATGCCCATAAACGTATTCGATATCATATCATCCCATCCTGTGGTACCATTCCCTTCCTCCCTTATTTCTTCTGTGGCGCTTTTATGTTTAATTTTAGGGGGGGTTGCAGGTTTTCTCCTACTAGACCGTAGTCCTGGTCTTTTGGGGAGAACCTTAGTGGACCCTTTTTACTGCTCTTGGTGCGGGGACTGGCGTTGGTGGAGTGATGTTCTCTTCACCTATCTCTACAACATTGCAGGACATATTTATCTCATCCCCCAATAATAAATCTGCATTTTCATCTGGTTGTAGGACAATGGGTGTTGTAGAAACATTTAGTACTGAACAATCATTATTTTCTTCAGTATGTAGATCTATTATATTCATCGCATCAGAGTCCAGATCAGTCAAGCCTATCGTTTCTCTTTGTGCACATGGAGGAGAGTCGCTAAGCCCCAAGGAAGACCTCCGTTCACTATTTATTTTTGCCACCACATGCACTTAATAATTGTCCATAGTGTTGGCAGGGGTGATGGGAGTTTTCTGTTTCGACATAGAGGAGCCAGACAATCCTACTACAGTAAGGCTAACTTGCACAATACTACCAGTCAAGTAATAAGCCTCAAGTCTATGGGCAGTCAATAGCAGCAGGGCAAAGAAGCGAGTACCTCACAGTACTGATGTTGTTAGAGTCCTGGTCCAGTCCAGTCGTGGCCAGACTTGGACTGTCTTAGACTGTCCGCCCTTTGTCCGGGCTTCGTCTGGGCGTCCCGCTCGCGTCCCGCGACGCGGAGGGCGCCGGCAATTTCAAGCGCCTCCGGGCGCGGTGACCCCAGTGATGACTTCCGGGTCGCTGGGCAGTCTGGGATATGTAGTTTTCCTCCACTCGGCGGCCGCGAGGTAGTCTTCAGCGGCGGCGGGAGGAAAACCAACTTGTTTGTAGAATGTTGCAGGGTTCAATCAGCACACCGTGACAGGTAGGATAACCCCATCAAATGGCAGCAGGACACCCGCTCCGCCGAGGGCGCCGGCAATTTCAAGCGCCTCCGGGCGCGGTGACCGCAGTGATGACTTCCGGGTCGCTGGGCAGTCTGGGATATGTAGTTTTCCTCCACTCGGCGGCCGCGAGGTAGTCTTCAGCGGCGGCGGGAGGAAAACCAACTCGTTTGTGGAATGTTGCAGGGTTCAATCAGCACACCGTGACAGGTAGGATAACCCCAGCAAATGGCAGCAGGACACCCGCTCCGCCGAGGGCGCCGGCAATTTCAAGCGCCTCCGGGCGCGGTGACCGCAGTGATGACTTCCGGGTCGCTGGGCAGTCTGGGATATGTAGTTTTCCTCCACTCGGCGGCCGCGAGGTAGTCTTCAGCGGCGGCGGGAGGAAAACCAACTCGTTTGTGGAATGTTTCAGGGTTCAATCAGCACACCGTGACAGGTAGGATAACCCCAGCAAATGGCAGCAGGACACCCGCTCCGCCGAGGGCGCCGGCAATTTCAAGCGCCTCCGGGCGCGGTGACCCCAGTGATGACTTCCGGGTCGCTGGGCAGTCTGGGATATGTAGTTTTCCTCCACTCGGCGGCCGCGAGGTAGTCTTCAGCGGCGGCGGGAGGAAAACCAACTCGTTTGTAGAATGTTGCAGGGTTCAATCAGCACACCGTGACAGGTAGGATAACCCCAGCAAATGGCAGCAGGGCAGATTGAAGTACACTGGGTTAAAATAAATTCAGAATAAAAGACATGCTCTGACGACCCGGGTCATAATTGTTAACCCACCATATTATTTCTTTTACTAATTGCCCCAGAAAAGAAACGTGCGACCCCATAACAATCAAATGGGGAAGAAAGCCTTTGTAGGTAGATCAATGCTGGCCTAACTTGTGCAAATTGGCAATCTCTTAAAAGTGGTAGGATGTATTTCATTTGCAGCTCGTATTTATATGAACTAAGTAAGGATTATTCAGGGCCAGGGGAATAATGTGGCAGGGGAGGAACAAATTATGCGACAACATTTTGTGTCAAGAAAAGGCGAATTATGCTGCCTAACTGTTATATTTTGTCATTGTAGTGTTTAATTTTTCAGTTATTTTTACATTGTTAACACTGCCTGGGTAAAGGTTTCACCTCATTAGTACACTCAAATACAGCAATAAACAACAGAAAGGTGACTGGACAAGCCTAACTGAGAGCGTCCCCCTGCACAGCAACACATGTTGCATCGTTTATGGTAACTTTTGATCACAACTATGCAAACAAATGCAGCAACTGCAAAACCGGATAGATCCAGTGACCTGGCTATACTTATGTGATGTTGTCATAGTCTAGTGCAAACAGATTCATTTAGATGATATAACGTTTGTGTGCAGTTTATGTGGATTTGATTAATTTTGTTTTGCATTTTGAAAATAATTGCTAATGAAACACCTATATTTTTCATATATTACAAATCGTTGCACTTAATAATTATTGCTTCTCCTCAAAGAAAAAAAGCACTTTGTTTTGGGAAAAGTGTGTTCTTATGTTAATAGCAATTATAAAAGCACAGATTTTTATGTAGTGCTTGAGAGCCGTACTTAGTTTCCATAAAGGCCCTCGTTGTCTTTCTGGTAAAACTCTGAATGAATCTGAAAAAAACTCTTTTATGCTCGGCTGCACAGTTATGGGGTTTGTAGTCTACCTTATGCAGGCACTACAAGTGGAACCGGATTCCCACAGACTGCGCTTTGCTCTTTAGTTCCTCGAGGCCCTATGGTAGAAGAATGTGCTTTAGAAATACAGTAAGTTAGGCCGTGCGACTTCTCTGGTATAAATTAGAACCCCAGTAAAGCACTGGCTGTTCTAGTGTTCCTCCTCAATTCAGCTTGCAGAAATAGGACTGAATAGCACCTAGAGGTGATTCTGCACTGTGTTGTCATTTTATCATAAGCATAGTGTCTTCAAACATATTGAAGGAGTTGGGAATATGTGGGAACAGCTGATAGTTATTTGTTACAAAAGGCATTTGTGGTTTTTTTTTTCTTCCTAAAGCTGAGGTAATTAGGGTCCCACACTTAGTCGCATGACTTATATAAAGCTTCTAAAGGAGGTCATCTAAAACTTCGGGACAGTTATGTATACATAAAAAAAAAAATCTTCAATGAACGAAACTGTGTATTTTATTTGTATGTTTTGCTTGGCTCCACAAAAGTGACGCAACGGCGGCGTAAAAGTGTTGCAATGGGCTTGTAAATCTGCCCCCTTGAGTCGTGGAAGCCGAGCGAGGAGACTTTGGGCAGTGTTAGAAGAGGAGAATGATTGCATGAGACATACAAACCAGAGAGTTCTTCTAATACGGGCCAGGGAACTGTAAATCGTTTCAACTTTGAAAAAAGTAATTTGTACATAGAAATGCAAAAACAAGTATATGAAGCAGTTATTTTCCATTAGCATTGACACTGTGCCACTTCACGAGAGAGCACACTTGCCCTGTGTAGCAAATGATGTTACAACAAGCCACAAATGTGATGTAGGCTTCAGTTTTTAGTCAAACGAGCAAAAAGTTATCAGGCATAATGCTTTGATTGGCCAAACAATCTTGTCAGAATGACCCTGTTTATTTGCGTGAATGGGCTAGCAAATTTTTTACATATGAAGCCCTCTGATAGTCAGCGTTATCAACCTCTCTCTACTTTTAGCTTAAACACTGGTATCCCATACACTGCACCTGCTACACTTAACTCAAAAGTGTAATGAAAATGCCCACAGAAAATAAAGAAAACACAGCTAATGCGACCTAGTCTATCTATGTTTGGTAAATTCCACGCCTTGCCCTCCCCTACACCCTTATCAACAAATAGAAAATGCGGATTGAGGTGCTAATGGTGGGATAATGGGTCAATCTTGTAATGTCATTTGAGTCGAATCAGTGCATAATTTCCACCACCCAAAAAAAATATAATATGCGTCAAACTTTTCATAGGAACTTGCCCTTAGTGAACACGAAGTTAGGCTTGTTGAATACCAAATTTGCCTCATCTTGAATCCACCTCATGTCTTTTTCTTCCTCTCCCCTAAAATTCCTGCCTCTTTATTGGACTCTTGCTGGTTCTAATCAGCGTTTTCACCATATGTAACTATTTTTTCTGTCTTTCTCTTCCTCCTTCATTTTCACTTTTCTACCTCTCTTTCTTTCCTTGGCTAAAAGTCTCATGATAAAAAAATATGTCCCTGGTCGTAAAAATGAGGTTTGGTGTCCCCAACCTACAACCACCGGTGCACATTAAGCACAGTGCATGTATGTATGCGTAATTTATCTACGATGAACCTAACTTAAAGATAGTGGAGCCCTGTACTGGGTCAAAGACTAGGTTACAGTCAAGAAGTCATTGGAAAGTGTCACAGAGCGTGTTGTCACTCCAGATACCCCTTGCATTTTGGGGAATCAGAGTCCCTGACATTGTTTGAAGAACTGGGTTACTAGTTCCCAGTGCTCAAAAGTAGGGTTGTGTAAAATTTGCATAATTTAATTTCACAACATTTTTGTGAGATTTCAGCAATATTATGTGTAATTACTTGAAATGCAAATCTGTAATTTTGTGCTATAGTCTGTAGAGAAATGTTCTCGCTGGAACGCATTATGAGCTAAAAAAAAAAAGTGCAGAAAAACAAAAGGACTACAAACAACAGCAGACTGCATTCTGTTGTTTACCCGCAGTTGCAACAAATTTTTTAAGCAAATTGCAAATTCTTTGGCAAATTTTTATCGAAAATGGCACATAATTACGTTAAGTGGTGTAATGGCATAATAACAGAGATACTGCGTAACAAGAATAATGCGTAATTCATGACATTACCCGAATTATGCGCCATAATTTTAAATTTCACCCAAGCCTACTCAAATATAGGCATGATCCAACTTTAGAAAAAGCAGGACTAGGAAGCCGCCTTACTTGGTCCATGATACCTATTGCCTGACTCCATCCTCATTTCAGTAGCAATGAAGACCTGGCCTCAGTCGTAGGTCAGTTCATTTTAAGGTGTGCTTTTTTCTTTTCCTGTTCTGCACCCTGACCTCCTGAGAATGGGTTGTGAGTAGCAGAGCTGCTCTCACGCACACCAGCATCCTCAAGGACTGGCTCTCACTCAAGCATGTCTGCCTCGCTTTTTCTTCCCACACTTAACATTAGCTTCATACTCATTTTTCTTGCTGTTGCCGCAAACTTGTCAGACGTGTTCTTTTTTTTAATGCAGGTATCACAGAGAACAGCTATGACAGCGGCCTTTGTGCCTGGCATGGCATAATGAGGGCTTTTCATTCGTAGCCCATTGTCCCCCAAACAGTGAACCACATTAGCAGGATTCTCAGACATGGTTTGAGTAATGAGGAATGACCATCCAGATCTTCAGATGCTGCCACTTGCAGAAGCAAGAAAACAAAATTCCTGCTCTTCAATAGGGTGTGCCCTTTCAAGTAGAATCAATGAGCCTGAAAAAAAGTTGTAAATCTGCATGTGCAGAGGTGCACCTATGAATGTGTGCAGGTTTATACATTTTTTGTAATTCGCAAACATTCCTAGTAGCACCACTTGAGAACAATGCCAAGTAGATGTTCTAGGTGTAGGACTTAGACTATCATGTGCCCTGTTCCCCAGAACTGCATTTCCCCAAAGCAGTTTAGTACCTAGAGTACAGAACCGCCCAGGTGAATTGCAGCCCAATGTACAATTGCTCAATTATTTTCCTCCATCGGGAAAATATCCTTACACTTTGAGAAACCCCCTGTTCTACAACCCCAAGTTCGGAGATGATATATTTCCCAT
Source organism: Lissotriton vulgaris (assembly GCF_964263255.1). Classification (NCBI taxonomy): domain Eukaryota; kingdom Metazoa; phylum Chordata; class Amphibia; order Caudata; family Salamandridae; genus Lissotriton; species Lissotriton vulgaris. The sequence goes on from NC_141699.1 coordinate 701,678,381, forward strand.
CCCACCCTAGAAGCAAAGTTACGTCAGGTGTTCGGTGGAGTTAAATTCGGACCATTTCCAGAGAGTGAATGGGCCGGATCATATTTGTGAATGCCAACAAACACACAAGTTTGTGCACATTCACACATTTTTAAAGGCAAACCACGCCTTGATCTGCCCACTCCCCACCCTTTGCATGGGGTTTACCACTGCAGATATCTCTGCATTCACAGCACAGAAATCCTCATCAGTAAAACCATTTACACCTATCTTTCTATGAACTCCACAGATGATAGAGCCCAAATAGCTTTACGGATCAGACCCTATGTGTTACTTTTTCCATATGGCTGAGATACCCGCCACCCCCTCTCAACACAATCCCCAAGGATGGGAAACCGGAAACAGTTCTGAACTTTTGGAAGACGGGAGGGAGTGACCCTCCCGGCCGTATTTATTAAAATATGAAACAAAATTAAAACATTAAAATAACAGTTTCATATTATGTACAATTTCATTACCACATTGCGATGTTTGGCTAACCTTAACATATTCTCTAATACAAAGGTTCTCCTAGCCGAACTAACATCCTACAAAACATTTAACTTGAAATTTTGAAATTGTACATCCTAACGTTTAAGGGCCAACGGCAAGGTCGTAACCGGTGTCAAGATCCCTAAACCAGAAATATCCCCCTCACTTGTGAGGGGCGACCGCACAGAGGTGTACCTCGAGTGCAACTACCAATTTCCCTTGACTTGACGGGGGCCCCAATAAACTCGACGCCACTTAAAGGTCGTCCGAGGACTCGTGTGAGGTATCTAGAAGGTAGCGTAGACCCCCCCCCAAACCCCACACAACTTACCGCATCTGCCGTCGCAGATGACCTGGCCCCGGGAAATTCTCCAGGAGGGGGCTGTAGCCCCTCCTACCCAGGAAGGGGCCTTGACCGCCTTTCCTTTCCTTTCGGCGGCCCATCCTTAGAAGGGACCGCCTACCCCGTTGAGGGGCCAATGGCCACCTACCTCGAGCGCTCCCATCCGTAATGGGTGACGCCCACTCATAGGGATCTTCCAATTAGTGCTCACCGATCATGACCTTACCGCCCGACCAAAATAAATACGACAGTTCTAAACTAAATGACTAAATTACTTAAAAGACAGTGAAAGCAACCACTTTATTAAAAGCATGCTACTGATCAACACTAGAGCAGGATTACTTTATTTGCAAAACATACCACAATTGACCATTTCTTTATTGCATATTCAAAATTATCACGATAATAATCCGGTACCTGCAAAATAAAAGAGTTATCACATCAAACTTTATTCAAAACCACTTGCTGTCCTCAGGGGCTGGTGGGTGGGTCAAAATTGGCTCTTCGTTCCGTCTCGAGCTCACGTGCAGCGAGGTTGTGCAGCTTCAGAGCACAGGAACAAGAGGATGCTTCCTTGGCTTGTTGCTCCTTTTATCCGTCTTCAGGGCGGGCGTAAACCCGCCCCGGCCTGCCCCGAGGGCGTGGCCCGACCTCGTCAGTGTCTAGGCCAGCCCACTCCAGGGCGGGAAAAGGGCGCGCCCCGGCTACGCCGCTTCGGGCATACCAGCCGAGACTCGCCTCCCGCCCAAGATGGCTTCCCGGGGGGATCGGGGTACTCTGCCATACGTTCGGGGGGACCGAGTGGTCGCCCCTTTCCATATGGCTGAGATACCCGCCACCCCCTCTCAACACAATCCCCAAGGATGGGAAACCGGAAACAGTTCTGAACTTTTGGAAGACGGGAGGGAGTGACCCTCCCGGCCGTATTTATTAAAATATGAAACAAAATTAAAACATTAAAATAACAGTTTCATATTATGTACAATTTCATTACCACATTGCGATGTTTGGCTAACCTTAACATATTCTCTAATACAAAGGTTCTCCTAGCCGAACTAACATCCTACAAAACATTTAACTTGAAATTTTGAAATTGTACATCCTAACGTTTAAGGGCCAACGGCAAGGTCGTAACCGGTGTCAAGATCCCTAAACCAGAAATATCCCCCTCACTTGTGAGGGGCGACCGCACAGAGGTGTACCTCGAGTGCAACTACCAATTTCCCTTGACTTGACGGGGGCCCCAATAAAATCGACGCCACTTAAAGGTCGTCCGAGGACTCGTGTGAGGTATCTAGAAGGTAGCGTAGACCCCCCCCCAAACCCCACACAACTTACCGCATCTGCCGTCGCAGATGACCTGGCCCCGGGAAATTCTCCAGGAGGGGGCTGTAGCCCCTCCTACCCAGGAAGGGGCCTTGACCGCCTTTCCTTTCCTTTCGGCGGCCCATCCTTAGAAGGGACCGCCTACCCCGTTGAGGGGCCAATGGCCACCTCCCTCGAGCGCTCCCATCCGTAATGGGTGACACCCACTCATTTTTTTTTTTTGAAAATCTTTTTATTAGCAAAGTTTCAGAGCAACAATAGAGTATAGACATGCTTATACAACATTAATGTTTAACTTCGTTGCACACGTATGCGGTTGCTCATATCAAGTATACAGGCATGATAAATTCGATTTTTCATTTTGTCGATGAATTATTACAACTAACAAACCCCTTCCTTCCCCCACCCCACCCCCCACCCTGCGAGTTCCCACCCTTCACTCTCTAACTAGTCATATGATCGAAATATCGTTATGCGGGTCACACTTTAGTCATTTCCACACAGTTAAGGTCAATACACAGTCTGGCTAGGCAGTGGAATGCGATAAACGGGTACGATCTACCCGTGTAGTCTCATAGTGCACCGCAGGTACTATTCGTGGTAGTGCATATGATGGGCGCAACCGCACCCCAAGTGGCTATTCACTAACAACCTCATCATCACTGTCATTGCCAGCCTCAAACACCCCTAATGTGTCAAACCATTCCAGTGAGATAGGTGTCTTGCGGAGGCCCCTACTCTCTTCCCTTTGTAGTGCCTCGCCCTCAGCCTTACCCCAACGTACAACTTCCGCCCTCCACATATCAGGGTTGGGCGGTTTCGATGACTTCCATCGTATCGTGATGGCACGCTTAGCCAACAACAGGGCCAGATCCGAGAAGCGCGCCGCCACGGTCCTGGTGCGAGTCGATGGACCTAGCCCTAGGAGCATGTGTTCAAGTGTAGGTGATCGGGTCAATGTACCTGCCTTCTCAAGTGAGCCATGTACAGTGGTCCAGAAATACCCCAGCTTGGGGCATTGCCACAACATGTGTACCAGAGACGCGTCGCCTGCATCACACCGGGGACAGTTGCTCTTGGAAGTAGGGAACATCATATGTAAGCGGTGTGGTGTTAGGTAAGCTCTATGTAGCACCATCAGTTGGATGAACTTGTATTTAGGATTTCTAGCCACCTTTCTGGGGAATTGCAATATGCGCTCCCATTCCTTATCCCTTAATGGCCTCCCAATATCCGCCTCCCAAGACGCTCTTAGTGGTAGCAGTGTAAGCGCCCTCCCCGATTTAATGCTAACAGTGAGCCACTTAGTTAGATGGCCGCCCGTCCCCATGAGGTAAAGCATAGTGACTAGAGGATTTGCAATGGGTTCCTGTCCGTCGGGTGACCAGGTGTGCGAGATATAATGTCGGAGACCGGCATGCAGGAGAAAGGAGCCGCCGGGTATGCCCTGCATGGTTTTGAAGTCTGCGAAGGACAACAAGTGCCCCCCCTCAAACAGGTCACCCACATGTGTCACACCCGCGTCATGCCAGGGCTCCAGCAGCGTCGTTGTAAGTGTGCCCGGGCCCAGTGGTATGCCCAGGAGTGGTATTGTGGGGGCATAAGGTGTCCCTGCGGACGTGTATTTCAAAGCCCTACGCCAGAGTGTGATCACCAGTTTGAGTAGAGGCGCAGTGTTTCTAGGCAGATCCGAGCCAGGTAGGAGCAGGAGGTGTATTTTCCCCTTAGCAAGGTCCTCTCGGGTCAGATTAATCTCGTGAAGATTGCGGCCCGCCACCCAGTAAGCCAACCATTGTAGCTGACATGCATAATGATAAGCCCTAAAGTCCGGCAAGCCCATGCCTCCGAAGTTGGAGGGAAGTTGCAACTTAGCCAACCCTATACGCCTGCGGCCATGGCCCCACACAAGTTCTGTGAGCAGTGAGTCGAGGGTCTTGAATGTTACCGCTGGGATCTGAAACGGCAGGTTGGTGAAGTAATAGATAAGACGGGGTAACATCACCATTTTGGAAATTGCCACTCTACCGGGTATGGAGAGCGGCAACGTAAGCCAAAATTGAACTTGAGACTTCAGTGCTCTAATGGCCCTCCCCAGGTTGCCATCTATCATCATGTTGGCCTCTCTATATATCTGTATTCCCAGGTAACGGAAGGTGGTTTCCGCCATCTGGAATTCATGTGGGGCAAAAGACAGGGGGGTCGAATCACCCGCATCTACAAAGGCAAATCCGTAGGACTTAGACTCGCTGATGGTGAGGCCAGATATTTCTCGAAACTCCTCAAAAACCTGGGAAATTGGGCCCAGCTCACCCCTCAAATCTCGGAGATATAAGATGATATCATCCGCGTATGCAGAAACAATGTGGTCCGTCCCATGCCGCCGTATACCGTAATGGGGGGCTAGCAGCCTAAGTCTGCAGAGCAATGGCTCGAGGGCAAGAACGAAGAGGAGGGGGGAAAGCGGGCAGCCCTGCCTGGTGCCTCTGGCAATGGCCATGGGGCCCGAGATTTGGTTGGAAGTGCGTACCCTCGCCGTGGGGATTGTGTATAATAATCTGACCCAAGCGAGGAATTCCGGTGGGATCCCATATTTTAATAATGTGGCAAACATATAGTCCCATCGCAGGGAATCAAAAGCCTGTCTTAAGTCCAGGGAGATGCATCCTTCGGAGCCCACGGCCGCATCGTTCCCAAGCATGAGCTGGGCCAATCGCCGAAGGTTCATGGCCGTATTACGGCCTGTGACAAAGCCGCATTGATCCTGATGGACCAAGTGTGGCACATATTGTACAAGCCTTGACGCCAGTATCTTGCTCAAAATTTTTGAGTCAGTATTAAGAAGGGACAGGGGTCTGTAATCGGCCAGCTGTAGACCTTCTTTGGCCGGTTTCAAGAGGGACGTAATCAGAGCCTGCATGGTTGATTGTGGTAGAGAGGCTGTGCGTAGAGCTTCCAGATAAACAATGTGTAGTCGCGGTGCCAGGAGGTCTATGTAAGTGGCGTAGAAGTCGGTTGGCAGGCCATCCGTTCCAGGGGCCTTACCCTTAGGGAGGGTTTTGATTGCCTGTCTGATTTCTGCCAATGTGATGGCACGCTTCAGGTCTTTATTCTGATCTGCAGTAAGCTGCGGGAGAACCAGTTCCGCCATGAAGGACACTAATGCGGGTTCGGACAGGGGTAGTGGGGGGCCATATAGCGCGGTATAGTAGTCTTTGAATGCTGTATTAATCCCTACTTGGGTGGTAGCCAGCTGGCCAGAGTGGTCCAAGACTCGCAGAATGGGTTGGCTGATCGGGGAGTCCCGCAGGATGCGGGCAAGTAGGGGGCCGGCTCGGTCGGCCTGTGTGTGCTGCCTGTTCGTGTACTCCCTATAATCAATAACTCGCAGCTCTTCTAGCAGCTCTGCATGCCTAATACGTGCCTCCTGCAGTGGTGAAAAGGGAACATTGGTACCCGCTGCCTCGTTCTCTAATGATGCAAGTGAGCCCTCCACCTCCTTAAGCTGGCTAAGTACCTCCCGTTTCCTTCCCACCCTAGTAGTCATAGCAGCCCCCCTCAGGCATACTTTGAAAGTGTCCCACTCTACCTGTCGGGAGCTAGCCGTGCCCGCATTCGTGGAGAAGTAGGTATCAATAGTGTCGGAGAGGGAGGACCGGAAGACCGAGTCCTCAAGGAGTTCAGGGTTTAGTCTCCAGGTCGGTATGGGGGCTAGCCTCCTACCCCACTGCCATGTGACCTCCACTGGGCTATGGTCCGAGAACGTTTTCCCCATGTGTTGTGTTTGGACAATCAATGCAGTAAGGGACCTTGAGCAGAACACATGATCGATTCTGGTGTGAAGCTGGTGGGGAGGGGAGAAAAAGGTGTATTCCCTGTCCGTGGGGTGAATGCTACGCCACACATCTGCCAAGTCCCAGCCCTCAGCCCAACTCGCAAGCGCAGCAGCTTGCTTCCTGCTCTCAGTAGCCATTAATGGGGGGTGCGACCTATCCAGTAAGACATCAAGTACAGCATTAAAATCTCCCCCTACCACCCAGCGAAGGTCAGCCCAGTCTGCAAGCACCCCGTTGATACTGGACAGAAATCCCAACTGGTTCGTATTAGGCGAGTACATGCATCCCACAACAATTTCCTCCCCATCCAACAGACCCCTCACAAACACATAGCGACCCTCCTTATCCACCCGTTGTTCCAACAACTGGAAAGGAAGAGACCCACGCATCCAAATTGCGGCCCCCCTTGAGAATGCGGAATATGAGGTGGCATAGAGCTGTCCCCTCCACTTCTTTCGCAGTTTCACCGCTTCAGCAGCGTTCAAATGTGTTTCCTGTAAACAGGCAATTTGTGTCCCTCTCCGGTTGAGTTGTGCAAGGATTCTATGACGTTTATGCACTGATCCCAAGCCACGAACATTCCAGGTGCACAAGTGGTAGTTATTAAGAGGCCCCATTCCCATCTGTGTAGTGTGTCAATGTGCAACAACTGGGTGACCCCACATATTCTGCTGTGCTGAAATAGAAGAGTGTCTCGCAAACAACAAACCCCCAAACAAAAAGGTCCCTGAGCCAACGTACCCAGGAGCCAAACCATGGTGTCCAACGTGGGCACAACACAGTCAAGTACGTGTGCATACCGGGGGGTGGTGGACCTCCGACGGTTGGCACTGAACTGTCTGCGTGGGCGTAAAAGCCCACAATATGGTGGATCCCTGCACACTCAACCCACCCTATATGAGGGAAGGGATTTGGCATACGTTACCACTTGAAGGGAAGTAATTGTGTCGTGGCTCAGAACTCCGCCGCCATCTGCGCCGTGATCTTCGGAAAGAGCTGTAGGCTGTCAATTGAACCAGACACTTCAGTATGAGTGTCAGTGGTAACGGTGAGTCTGTCTCCGGATGCTCCCGCGTCGTGGGCAGCCAGGGCCGCCTCAGTGAGACGCTGATGCGTGGAAGATGACGTGGGGTCCGTCGCCTGTTGTCCAAGGGTATGCGCCGCTCCTGTTGCTCCATGAGATGAGTGTCGTCCAGGGCTGTGAGCGTCGTTTCGTCGTTCTGGTGAGCCCCTCCGGGCGTTGCCGTGATGGTCTGTGAACTGGTCCTGTGATGTCGGCGGAGTCAGGGCGACCTCCATCCATTCAGACGCTTCCTCAGGCGAGTCAAAGAAGTGGGACTTGTTGTTATGCAGGATTTTTAGCCGAGCAGGGAACAAAAGGGCATATTTCATGTTCCTGTCCCGCAGCCTGCGTTTCACCCCCATGAAGGTGGACCTGGCTCGCTGTACAGTGGGTGTGAAATCAGGGTAGACCGAGATGGTCTTGTCTTCGAAGCGTATCGGCGCTTCCTCCCTCGCCGCCCGAAGGATAGTGTCACGATCTTTGAAATGGAGGAGACGAGCGATCAGTGGGCGCGGAGGCGCCCCAGCTAGTGGGGGCCGTGATGGCATCCTATGCGCCCTCTCCACACTGTAGAGAGCAGTGAGATCCCTCTGGCCCACTAGCTTCCTTAGCCAATCCTCCACAAACTGTGTGGGGTCTCTCCCCTCGCTTCTCTCCGGAATGCCCAGGATGCGGACGTTGTTGCGGCGGGCCCGTCCTTCCGCCTCGTCCACTCTTCCCCACAGCTGCTTCAGTTGCTTCTCCACGTTTTCAAGTTTCGTGGAGTGTTCCGTTTGTTGCGGGATAATGTCGTCCAGCGCTATTTTCTGCTCCGCCACTCGATCCGCCAATTTGTTGTGGTCCGCCTTAAGTAAGGATAGGCCGGTCGCCATATTGTCTATGCGCGATTCTAGCGCTTCGCGCGTCGCGCGTATTTCATTCAGTATCAGGTCTAGCTTGGCGTCTTGAGAGCCCTTACCGGTCGGCGGGATGATGTCCATATTGGAGGAGGCTAGTGGGTCCTCCGACCCCGTGGACTGCACATCCATTCGGGCGCCCTGGTCCTGAGGTTTGCCCCTCGGCCTGCCCATAGATCTTGTTAGCAGGGTGTCGCTGTAGTAGGGGCAGCCGCTCACCGTGGTCCCTCTGTGTATATGGCAGTGGTTATGGCTCGACCACTCTGTGCTGTGGAGAGGCAGATGCAGCGTAGATCCCAGGGCTGGCGAGGCAGTGTAGCAGACCTAGACGAGGCGTCAATGCAGGGTGGGTCGGTGCGCCACTGGTGTCTTGGTGAGGTCCGCCGCGGCGGTGGGGGAGGCAATGGTGACGGGAACCAGACTGCTACAAAGCAAGGGTATCGTGGCTGCCGAGAGCGCAGTCAGGTCCGGCCTATAGCGCTGTGAGAAGGCGTCAAAGCGCGAGGCACACCACCCCTGTACAGGCCCACACGCCCGCGGGCTGCTGGGTTCCAATGTCTGTCGCCCCGCAGAACGTGGCCGGCTCTGATCCTCTGACTGGCGGAGCCGTGGTCAATGGGGGCAAGACTGCCAGGGACCGAGGGCCTCCACTCAGCTCCCAAGCGGCGACAAGATGGCGCCAGTATTCACCTCAAATCCAGCCAGAACCGCTCCTCGGCGCTGAAGTCCTATGTGGGACAATGCTAGCCTGCGGCGCCGGCTGCGCCGCGTTCTCCGCCCGGTCTTAGTACTTTAACCCGGTGGTGGTAACGCCGGAGCCCCGGTGAGTACCTGGGCGGCTGGGGGACAGCGCGGAAGCGCTCCTGCGCCTCGGAGGTGCTGCGCAGCAGCGTAGGCAGTCCGTGTTACAGCAGCTGAGGGGGGAGGGGGGGGGGCAATGGAGCCTCAGCGGGGGTACCGCACCTTGCGGCACCGGCCAGTGAAGCGGCAGCAGTCCGATCCCGGGTCCCGATTGGACCACGAAGGAGGATGGGGGCAGGCCGGTCAGGCCAGTCACTCGAGGCCGGGGCTTCACCTCGATCTGAAGGCCGCAGCAGGGTCCGTCGACAGAGCTTCCCACAGGAGCGGGCCCGGCGGGGCAACGAGGCACCGTTACACGCCGCTTCTCCCTGGAGACAACCTGGGCAGGAATCAGGTGGGTTGCAGGCAGGGGATCACAGGATAATCAGCTGGTGTTCAGGGCACAGGACGGAGCTGGCAAACTACACGTCCACCATCAACAGCTCCAGGCCACGCCCCCGACGCCCACTCATAGGGATCTTCCAATTAGTGCTCACCGATCATGACCTTACCGCCACAGGCCGGATAGTTGACCGGCTATCCGGACCCCCCACAACACTCCTACCTAAAGGTCATGTCTTAAAGTCTTTAGCCAAGCTATACAGTCCCCTATGAGTAACTCGTTCCCCACCCGGGACAAATGAACACCATCCCCCAAATACATACTGTCACCAGTAATACAACCATGCGAAATAGAATGCAGTGTATTCGAACGGAACAATCTACTCACTTTGTTATTAATTTTCCTTACTGAATGATTCAGAGCAGAAACAGAAATAGCCCCCCGCCATACTTTTCATGGGATCATATGTGACCATGCAATCGTGCACCCTGGAACTCTCCTCGCCAACCAACTTACAGTGGAAAGCATCGCCTCAAGGAGAAGTCGTCTACAAGTGGTGACCAAATCATTGCCCCCAAGATGTACTATGATTATAGACGGCGGTGACCTCGTCCGCCCTAGCAAACCCTCAAAAAATGATTGAAACTGGTCAATACAGAGTCCGCCCTTTCCGTAGAAGGACACACTGTACCCGTATTCCCCAGCCACGTGAATCATGTCACCTGCTTTGAATACGTCCGCGGCACGCCTCACGTATGAGTGGCCCACGACCCACACCTCCTTTTTCACAGCCGGTGAAGTCTGACCGCTGGCCCGGTGTTGGGTCGACTGCATAGTCCGCCCCGCCTCGTAGGCTTGCGCAACTGAAACCAAACAAAAACAAGAAGCGTGAGTACATCATTACAGCTTCACAACATGTGCAACCGCACATACCTCTTATAACAATTGGAGGACCAACGCCCCACACGTTTAACTTGTTCGACATTCAGACCCCTGGCTGTAGCCTCTGTAGCAGCCCCTATCCGAAAGGAATGGGTCCCAAACTCGCCCGGGTTCAAGCCCGCAGCAGTAATCGACATCGCAAGCACCCGCTGAAACTGAAACCTCGTCAGTGGGGTGGTGTCAGCGTGTCTCAACAAGGTCCCCCCCCATGATGCCACCCTTTGTGCCAAATATTCCTCTACACAACTCACCGGGCACATGGAGGACCCGGGGATCCTTTGTATGATTATGCAATCACCCATCGCACCCTGATCGGTCTTGGACCTGACGAACGAGAGAGTCATCGTCTCCCCTCTGATCTGAACGTGCTCTCGGCACAGTCCCCCCATCACATCCTGCTTGTTCCTCGCCACTAGTTCGCTTACTCGCATAGCCCCATGGAATGCCAGCGTAAAAGCGGCTCGGAATAACACCGTTTCATACTGGGATGAACATGTTGCAGGGAGTTTAGATAATAACAGGGCCAACCTATCCAAACCTATCGGGCGCCTTTCATCTACTCTGCGACCCTCAAGGCGTTGCCACCCACGTAGCGCTTTTTGTACAACGAAAGACGCTGTCGGGTCCTGGATTCCATGAGCCCTAGCCACAAAGGAAATGGCGGCCCGATGCCTCTGGGCCGTAGCCACTGATTTGCCTGCCTGACGTAACGACAGCAGGAATTTCACTACCAACTCCTCCTGACCCCAAAGCTCCCCTCTAGCCGCCCCCAAAAAGGCCCAATAGGAACGGAACGCCCCTTCATATGCCTTCCTCGTCCTGGGTGCTAAACTCTCTCCCACGAGGTCCTGTAGTTCTGGGCACCGAGAGACCAGAGAGCTTCGGGAAAGGGTGCTGCCACCGGGTCCGCTGTGGGCAGAAAACCCCAGAAGGCCTGCATATGAAAACGAGAAAGCGCATCAGCCGCTTTGTTCATCACCCCCGGGACATGTCGTGCCCTAAATAGTACATTCAATCGCATACACAATAACACAATTTCCTTGAGCAATCTCAGAATCCATTTGCATCGTGCTGCCTGGCTATTGATACACTCAACAACGGTCATGTTATCCGACCAGAATACCACAGAGTGATCTCTGAACCCCTCAGGCCAAGTTCTCAGGGCCACCAGTATGGGAAAAATTTCTAGGAAAGCAATGTTGCTCATCAGACCACTATCATGCCACCATGACGGCCATTTTTGTGCCGACCACTGTGTGCCGAATATGGCACCAAAACCAATGCTCCCTGCCGAATCTGTCCACAGCCCTAGCTCCTCAGAGGACACGGCCGGTTTGTTCCAGACAATTCGACCATTGAAATCCGCCAGAAATGCCAGCCAAATGCGCATGTCCTGGCGAACCTCTGCCGAGAGCCTTGTGCGATGATGACCCTCCCTCAGGCCGACCATGGCTTGAGCGATCGAGCGAGAAAAGGGGCGGGCCATCGGTATAACTCTCAGGGCAAAATTCAACTGTCCCACCAATTTCTGTAATTGATGTAGCTTCACCTTAGACTCACTTATACACATTTGCAAGGATGCCCTGAATCTTAACACTTTGTCATCTGGTAAACGAAAACAACCTTCTTTGGAATCGAGCTCGATCCCCAGAAACTCAAGGCAAGTCGAGGGACCCACAGTCTTACCTGGTGCCAATGGCACGCCAAATTGATTCATCAAGACACAAAATGCAGTCAAAGCCTGTCCACATTCTGGATCCCCGGCTGCCCCCAGAAACAAAAAGTCATCGAGATAATGCATAACATGTTTAAACCCCGTCTTCCTTGTGAAGACCCATTGCAGGAAGCAACTGAACTTTTCGAAATAGGCGCACGATATAGAGCACCCCATCGGCATACACCTATCCATGTAGTAGTGACCCTGAAACATGAAACCCAGGAGACGCTGATCGTCTGGATGTACCGGGAGCAACCGGAACGCTGACTCGATATCGGATTTCGCCATCAGCGCTCCGGGCCCCAGGCGATTCAAAATGGCTACGGCCTCATCGAAGGATGCGTACCGCACCGAACACACTTCCGGGTCTATTGCCTCGTTTACCGAAAGACCACGTGGGGCTGATAAGTTATGTATCAGCCGAAACTCACCCGGGTCCTTCTTAGGGACCACCCCTAAAGGGGAACAAACAAAGTTAGCAACTGGTGGCACATTAAATGGACCGGCGACTCGACCTCGAGCCACCTCTTTCCCGATCTTTTCCTGTACCACGGTCGTATGCTGTAAGACCGATATCTGGTTTTTACATTTTGCTATACCCTGAAACTCCCTCACTGGGATGCGGAAACCATACGAAAATCCGTCCCGTAACACCCCAGCGGAAGCGTGATCCGGGTATTCACTGAGCCAGGGAATCGTTGCCATGGTATCAATCGGAGTAGGTAAAGGCGCCCCTCGGACTATGTCAGACCTGTTTGGCGCCTCCTCTACCCCCGTTATCACCCGTTTTGGCTCTGCACATGGACTCAGGATGGGATGATTGCCCGCACCCCCCACATTCGTGCCTAAATTTGCATGACCCCTGGGGCCTAGTACATTTCCCCCTGTTAAAGTTCCAACAAACCCCCCTTTTACCTGCGTTGCCGGTTGGCCTCGAGTGATTGTCGTTACTCGTACCTGATCGAAAGGGCGTCCCCGCATATTGGCGGGAGGACTCGCCCACGTAACTCCCTACCAATGGCACCTTCAACATACCAGAATCCTCCATTTTGGACCAGGACACAGAATCATAACAATCCCAAGTCAAGTTTTTATCATGCTCTCTTGCTTTTCTGAAAATATTGTCGTAACAAAACCAATGGTTGCCCTCGTGAGACACTGAATACCCCATGATCCGTGACTGATAAATCGGCAACTCGGGCAGCAATTCGGGCCTACGTTCACCTAAGATGGATGTAAAAACCCCCCATGCTTTGCCCCAATTACCAATGTTTTCATTTACCTTAAAGGCGGCCATCTTTGCGCGCCAAACACTCGGATGCATGAGCTCCTTTTGACTCTTAACATGCTCCATCTCATAATGATCGGTAAGCAACGAGAAAATGTTTATATACTCCCCTGCCCATATCTTCTCCTTGATAGCCAGAGGGACATGTTGACCCAACCTTTCCCTTCGAGAGGGTGCCGACTCATCCCTCGCAATCGGCAATGGCCGCTTACCTGAACCGGAAGCTGTATCTGCGACTGGACCTGACCCAGATGGTTTCTCAACTGCTGCAGCCGGCGATGGTGCCTTCGTTGCTTCCCTTGTTTCCCGCAGCTGTTTCATCAACACCTGCGCGTCATCAGCCGTGGCGCCCTTGCTACCTTTACCCAACCACGCTGCTAATTGTGCTGCCAGCTCGGGCGGCATATCCTCCCCGGACACGGGGGTGACCACTACGGGAATCGGATTTCCTTCCTCCGGGACCGGAGTGGGTGCTTCGAGCGGAGTACAGGGAACCGGGACGTCTCCCCCAGCTGTTCCCCTCCTGGGCCTCTTGCCTTTTCCCCCTGGAGCCGTTCCCGCCAGAGGACATTTCGGCCCCCCTTCCTCGTCTTTCTCCGCCATTCGCTTCTTTAGGTCGGTTACCTCTTTCATGGGAACTCGCAGCATCTGCTCGGTAGTCATTCGTTTTCCCGCCTTCTTAGGCATCCTCCGACAGAGTATCTGCAAAAAAAACAAGAAGATTATAACGCTCAAAATTGGCTCTTGGTTCCGTCTCGAGCTCACGTGCAGCGAGGTTGTGCAGCTTCAGAGCACAGGAACAAGAGGATGCTTCCTTGGCTTGTTGCTCCTTTTATCCGTCTTCAGGGCGGGCGTAAACCCGCCCCGGCCTGCCCCGAGGGCGTGGCCCGGCCTCGTCAGTGTCTAGGCCAGCCCACTCCAGGGCGGGAAAAGGGCGCGCCCCGGCTACGCCGCTTCGGGCATACCAGCCGAGACTCGCCTCCCGCCCAAGATGGCTTCCCGGGGGGATCGGGGTACTCTGCCATACGTTCGGGGGGACCGAGTGGTCGCCCCTTTCCATACGTTTTTGAGACAGCAAATTTAATCAATATTTTGTCTCAAATAAATGATGAGCTTGTATACTCAATGGATGGCAAAATGGCATGTTGGTACTCAAGGCCCTTTTCTTCTGAAATTTTAGAACTGAACTTGTAGGTCATAATGATCCAAAGGCACTAAAGATTACATAAAATGTGAACTTTCATGCTACTTTTGGTTATTTCATATTAGTGCTTTCAGTTTTTTAAGTTGGAAAATACTGGCAAACTGACTCTGAGACTAAACTCATTTGTATCAACTGTAAACCTGCATATTGTTTCAGGGAAAAAGAACAATTGATGGACAGAATGCAGAACAATGTCAATGTCATACATTTTCTCCAGCAAAGAGATATGGGCCTAAATCCATCATTTGTGTGCTCCCCATGCCATTTCAGTTTGAATCCAGCCATATGCAAATCACTCCTGACCCTGCGCCCAATGGGAGCAGTCCAGCCTGAACTGCTAGGCCAGGTCCTCACTGGACTGGAAAGAAGCATCCTAGGACCAGTTTTGGGCTTTCACCCTTCATCAGCCAGGATAGCTTGACTCCAGTTGCATGGAGAGCACAGGACCCACGACTGGGAATAACGACCCCACTGGTGGTGACAAATGCAAAAAGAACAATTGGACAGAATGCAGAACAATGTCATACATTAACCCCAGTACAGAAATCTGGACCTAATTCAATAGTTTTTTTTTGCTCCCCATGCCATTCCAGTTTGAAATCCGCCATATGCAAATTAGTCTTGACTCTGCCCCCAATGGGAAAAATCCAGCCCAAACTGCCTGGCCGGTTTCTCACTTGACTGGAAACAAGCATCCTAGAACCGGTTTCGGGCTGCCATTGGATTCAAGCTAACCTGGCTGATGAGGGGTGATGCCCCAAAAAACGATTCCAGGATGCTTGTTTCTGGCCCAGGGAGGACCTGGGTTGCTAGTTTGGTCTGGACTGTTCCCATGAGGCACAGGGTCAAGACTGATTTGCATATGGCTGGGTCTAAACTGGAGTGGCATGGTGAGCAAAAGAACGATGAATTTAACCCAGATCTATCGACTGAGATGAATGTTTGATTTGCTCTGCTGAAGGAACCGAAATTTTACAAGGCCGGGCTATATTTACCAGTAGCCCTTATTTAGCATAAAAGAATAATAAGGCAGTCGGCAATGGAGAAGGTCGAATCGTTTATTCAATCAAATACAAGCCCTGTCAGGGGAGCCTCGGTCTACATGACCCATGGAGGTGCGCAGAGGAGACTAATGAAATACAAGTGATCAAAGCATATATACGTTTTCACACATTCAGGTTAACACCCTACAAGGAAAAACACAAGTTGTCAGTAAGCTAGCAGGAAGACCCATATAAGGCACAATTGATTGCTAGTAGCTAAGCCGGAGCTATTCCGGGGGCAGGTTGGTGAGGTGCCCTCTAGTCTATCTAAAGCCCGAGGAGTACAGGAACGAGCTCTGCTAGAATGCACGTATCCCACAAGAGGGGCAGGTGCGACCTTGGGTTTCCCTGAGCTACAGGAAAAGATCAGAGAAGCAGACTGAGTGATTCAACATGGTTTCGTACCAAGAGCTAACCCATGTGACTTCTGAGAAACAGGATTAAAGAGAAGAGTTCTCCCAATTGTAATTTGAGGTCCAGAGGAGGGAGGAAAAGAAACCTAAGCACTAAAGTACCTCTAGTCAGACCTATATATTTTTTTCAGTGATAATCTTCACAATATATTTCACAAAGGATGCTGTATATATGAAAAAGACATTTCATTTATTCAAACATATTTTTATTTTTTCATTTTTTTCATTTGTTCTATTTTTTTTGTAATAAATACATAACAATTTATTTGCATACAAAAAATTAAGCAACACTTTCTATAAATCAATCTAAGTGATACATAATTAGACAAAAAAAGAAGAACCCCATAAGCTCATCCTAAATTCATACCATTCATTCCATCATGCATACTTCCACATTCGCTACCCAGTCTAAAAGGAACTGTATTAACATATAGAACAAAAATCAGAAGACATACAAAAAGTTATTCTTGACAGACCCCTATAAGTTTATCTGAGACAAAAGATCTGAGATTTTTTCACTTTCTGGTTTATACATTTTTTATGAGTCTTTGCTTCTTTCCCTTTATATATGAGTAGTGACTTTCAATATAGGGGTCTCAGATGCGTACGGCCTACGTACGTTTCGGTGATTGCAGATATTTGATTCACCTTCTTCAGGACCAAAACAAACTAAACAACAAACAAATGCATACACTAAATGCTAAAACCAGGGGGTTCTTGAGTTTCTGAAAAGAGAACATATCATAATCCAAGGTAATTATATTCCTTTTAGTGCATCCTTGAAACAGATCATACTATTTAATAGACATCATTATTAGTTGCTTTGCATGCTATAGTATTGGAAAACAGGTTAGAACCTATTCCTGGGACCTTTTCTAATAGCTAGCCAGTGGTGAGAAGTAGGAACACCCAGTCTCTACTGTGTGATGTAAAAGCAAAGAAAGAAAATAAAATAAAGCTTTTAATTTTTCACCCAGAATGGTGAAATTGAAGGCACAGTGGTTTAAAACATCCCCTCACCATGTGTTTAGCATTCATATTGCATTTGGGTTTGCTAAACCCATTGCTGTTTTTTGAGATGTTAACAATTAGATTTTAGGGAAGTACCTTTGATTCAAAGTAGCGACAGAGAACAATCCACAGCTATTTGATGTGTTGAAAGGCTCAATTGCACAATGTCCATATAGATTCTGCGGCAAGAAACCATTAACGGACGTGAGACATTGTGTTTGCCACCAGCAATGCAAATATATATAGCGCCTATAAGGTATTACCTGTTTGAAAGGTAGATCTTGTATATGACTGGTTTTCTGGACGCAGTAGGAAAGACTGTTCCTTATGGGTATTTCATGTTTGTTCAGATGCTCCGTATGGATCAACCTAAGGGCATGCAGTAGAGTATATATTTTAAAAGCTCATATCTAGAGGGACTGCAGTCCTAGTTGGCCAGAATATATGGTCTTTGCATTACCTGATGTTTCTTTTCCGATTTGTAGATCTCTAAATTCAGACTGGTACAAGCTGCAATTCCTTGTCTTGTTTTGTTGGGTGCCGGGATCGGTGTCTCACATCTCGATCTGTGAAGATAAACCCAGGTTTTCTCTGTGTCGTCAGAAATAACTATTTCTGTCAGTAGCACTAGCTTATTGTTAGGACTTATAGGGGCCAAGTTCCCTATCGAGATACATCGTGTGTATTGGTATATTCAACTCACTGTTACAGTTGAAAGTGAACCCGAGAGCAGATATATTCCTTTAGCTATCTGTTGCCATTTATGCCTGTCCACGAGTAAGACCATATGTCAGTTCGAAATCTACACTATGTGCCATATGGACAGGTAGTATGTCCTGCTACGGTTATTAATTTTGTAGTCAAAGTAGACTTCACTCTTATCGGTAAATGATAATACCGTTTACAAGTTCCTGTAGATGTGTATTAGAGCTGGTGGTTGTTAATAAAATTTTGTTTTCAAGAAATTAAAAAAAGAAACTAAAGGCGAATTTAACAACAAACAGGAGGAGACGCTTGTTTCACGGAATCCGAAGCTGGTTGTATCTTTATTCACCAAATAAATTGTTATGTATTTATTACAAGAAAAATAGAACAAATGAAAAAAATGAAAAAATAAAAATAATATGTTTGAATAAATCAAATGTCTTTTTCATATATATATAGCATCCTTTGTGAAATATATTGTGAAGATTATCACTGAAAAAAATATATAGGTCTGACTAGAGGTACTTCTGAGAAACAGTACATGAACACGGGGAAACAAAACAAAGTGGCCATAGTTATATCAATAGGTCTAAATGGGCCTACATGAATCTATCATAAAGCTTACATATATAGTATAATACTATGCGGTTATTCATACGCATATACAGTTATATGGTACATAGTGGGCCAATCATGTATTTATATAATTTTATATCCAAACAGACGGCCCTTTTGGCCTACTATGGCCAATATAACTACTTCACTCCACAAAAACCCGTTCATCAATTTGTATGAAGTCTGTTACCTCCTTCTGAATCATTTGTTTCTCTATCTTTTCCTGTCGGGAAAGGGTCAGAGCAGACGTTATCCTATTTGCACAAAAGGTACAACATGCTGGGCCACATTGGAGGCATAAACAACATGTGAAAATAACTCTAAATGCTCCTGCCAGGATCATGAATATCTTCCAACCCTAAGTAGCCAGGAGGCCCCAGAACATCCACTGAGGGACCAAGTACAGTTCTCCTCATGAATCTCACTAGCTAATCGATGTAATTTCTTGATTGCGAGATGTATGGTAGGGGCCGAGTCGGGAATAAAAAGCAACAAGAGCTGCCGATCACGCGACAGGCTCCACCCCTATCTGCCAGGATGACGTCTAACACCATCCGATTTTGAAGAAAACGAGCCTCGTAGCCTGAAGCTCAACGGTAAGGTTGGTCAATATCTCGGTTGTGGTTTGAACCACATTTTCCACTATTCTAGACAAGCGTCTTATGTTTCGACTATTAAAAATCGGACCCCAGAACGGGACCAGGCTCTTTGAAATATCTTCAAACTGCTGTAGCGAAGTATCTGTCTGATCAGTACTATCAGTATCATAGCTCCTAATAGTCCGATTAGATTCTATCTCTCTCTTTATTAGCTGATGAGTACTATGGTAATCGGAAGGGGCAAAATACACAAGGGGATATAGAAAGGACAGATAACACCGTCCTGCCCATCCTCAAGGAAGCCAAGTATAACCATTTTCCCCGCATACAAAATACACATTAGGGGGAGTGATCATCGGGGGAGTACTGTCGGTCTGCAATGTGTAGGTATAATTAAAATTTAAACTTTATTGTTTAGTTAATTAAAACCATAACAATTTGATGTATTTCGCACACGCATTATAAAAGTTTATAAATTATCTTTTAAAAAGGATTAAAAAAAACATTTTGTAAGAGCAAGAATTAAGAGTCAATGTTTTTCCAGATTATCAACAATTGGGATCTTCGTATTGTTTAAGATATTTCTCAAATGCTTGCAAGAACTTCACCAGCTTGCAATGCATTCGAGGGGCAGTTATGTCCAAGCTTCCAATAATAACAGATCTACATGTTCGTAGCTTCTTGATCTGAAAACTATGCTTTAAAAGGTATGACCGTTCCTTAGACAGCTTCTTACAATGGCAAATTATGTTTTGGATTTTTTGGGGGATTTGAGCTCTTGCCATAGGTGTGCATGTATAATTACAGGTGCTACTCCCTACCTTAATGTGACCTCGCCCCCTAATACAAAACAGGGAGGTGGTATTCATTATGAGGATCGGCAGGGATATATCATTTGTAACATTACGTTCCTTAAAATGCTGGAAATACAACGTAGAATTAAAAAGTTCAAAATCCTGCATTTCTTCCTGCAACCAGGTATCATTTTTGGAATCAGTAAATACATTCATACAGGCATTTGGATCTGAGGAACCCTGACCTCCATCCCCTTCAGCATCGAATCCTTGGTGTCGCTCTATATACATTAAAATGGCTTCATAATCCCTTTCAGAATATATTTTGGGATTTGCAACATAGTGTGAATACATTAATGATAAAAATTGCCACCATGCTTCACAACTGGCTAAATAGGACAAAGGGAGGGAGATAAATAACTCATGCTGATGCATGACTGACGGCAACAAGCCACAAACCCAACAGTTCGTTTTGTTTGTGGTACTGTGGGTCTGATGCAACATTTCAATAAAAACATTTTTGGAATAAGTTTCCCTATGCCTAGCCTTATGCAGAGGCAAAGAATAAAAGAGATGTTATTCTGGGGCAGGAGTAGTTTTCAACAATTTCTGCACTGGATGCTGAAAGTCCAAGTATACAAACACACACATCAACATTACAGTAATTATAACAATGAAAGAAACGAATGCCACCTTCACTCTGGTGGGCCATCCGGAAAACAGTTGCATATTATGAATATGACGTTGAGGGGCAAGTGGTCGTTCATCCTCCATCATAAATCGATCAAAAGGAAACATACTCTCTAAAAGTCCAAATCTATCTTGGTCCCTTGCTAAAAGTCCAAAACTAATCTTTATATCCACAAAGCACGCACACCACCAGAGGGTTTCTTCTTCCCATCAAGGGATCTTCTCCCTGTGTCCGTTTTTAGAGCCTCACAGTCAGACCCTTATCACTCATCGAAGGAAAAGCAATCTTTCAGATTCCAAAGCTATGATCGCGGCCCTTAACTCAGTCTTTCTTTCTGAACAGAGCCTTATTACACAATGTTCCAAGCTCTCTGCGAGTTCAGTCCAGTGTCTCGCTCAGTACCCCAATTACTCTACTCAACTTTTTTCAACACAAAGTCTTGGTCTAATTTCTTCTATCAGAGAGTGGGGTACCGCGCTGTTTTCGGGGCCGCAGATCGTATCGACAACGGCCAGGTTGTTCCTGGTCAGAAAACAATTCAGTGGCATGGGTAACAGACTCGGTCACCCCCTGTGATGCCTCGGGACTAGCAGTCGCTTCTGATTTAGCTGTCTCACCTTCCCCTTCAGGCAACACTTTACTTGATTGCCCTATTTCCTGAGCATCCGAAAAGGGCACAAAGCTTTGGATCAACTCTCCTTCATGACTCGGCACTCCGTCTTTGTTCTGCCGGTCAGAAGGCAGGGGCACCGGCAGGCGCTTCACGTGGCTCACGTGGATCCAGTGCTTGCGGCCATGCACCTTCACCGCCGTCCTCGTGACCAAGATGATCTGGTAGGGCTCGGACCACCTGGGCTCCAAACTCGATGTCCGTTGATAATTCTTCACCAGTATCCACTGGCCGGGCTCCAAACGATGTCCAAGATCCTCCGGTAGTGGCTGCAATGTGTCCGATACCTGTTGATGAATAGAATGCAGATCTTTAGTCAAAGCATAAAGGTAATCTGGAATCAACAGATAATCAATATCCCTAAAAGATCTGGGCCTGGGGACTCCCCACACATTTGCGGGACGGCCAATGTCACCTCATACGGAGACAGACCGGTTCTAGTATGAGGAGTCATTCTAAGGGATGGTAAAGCTAATGGAAGGGCATCAGACCACTTCAATCTAGTGTCTGCACGGATTTTGGCCATCTTGAGCTTCAGAATACCATTATATTTTTCTCCCATGCCCGCTGACTGTGGGTGTCTAGCAGCATAGAACTTTTGCCTTATTTTTAATCCATCACAAACACTTTGTACAAGTAAGGCATTAAAATGGGGCCCGTTGTCTGGCCAGATAATTCCGGGCAAACAGTATGTAGGGAAAAATTCCTTGATTAGGACCTTAGCAGTGGCAATTGCAGTGGCATCTTTGGTGGGGTAGGCCTCGACCCATTTACTAAAAGCGCATACCACCACCAATACATACTTCACATTATTTACACGTTCCATTTGTATGTAATCTATCTGTATGACTTCAAAAGGCAAGGATGGCGGAGCAAAATTGCCACTCAAAACAGATTCTCTACCTCCAGGATTATGCCGCAAACACACCGGCAATATTTAACAATTTGGGCTGCTGTTTTGGAAATGTTTGGATTATTCCATACTGGGTCTAATACTGCAATAATTCCTTTTGCACTGATATGGGCCGAGCCATGCGCCATGGTGACTACTGCATATACCAATGCATTAGGGAGCAACCATCGCTGCTTTTCAGATCGGTCTATCCAACATCCATTCTCGTCTAGTTTCCCAATCTCCCGTTCCCACCTCTGCATCTCTTCCATTGTTGCTTCCTTCTGTAACTCTTTCACACTTTCAATGGTATTATCAAAAAGGGATGTTTCGGTGGTCCATCGGGCAGATGTACTAAGAAACATGGGACTTCCTTTAGCCTGAGCCGTTTCCTTTGCTACTGAATCGGCGAAGGTGTTCCCCTTTCCAGTAGAATCTACAACTTTCTTGTGAGCACTGCATTTAATAATGGCCAACTTCTTTGGTAATGTCAAAGCAAATAATAATCGATCAATCAAGGGACCATGTTGAATTTTCTGGCCATGCATAGTAAAGAAACCCCGCTCCCTCCACAGCCTCCCAAAACTATGGGCAACGCCGAAGGCATACTGGCTGTCTGTAAAAATATTCACCCTCAAACCTTCACTCAATTCACAGGCTCTAAACAAAGCTATTAGTTCAGCTGCTTGGGCTGAGTGGTGTGAAATCCTTGCGGTTTCTACTACTGTATTCAAAGTTGTAATGGCATATGCAGCTGTTGCAGTGCCATCTGGTAACTTAAAACATGAGCCATCCACATACAATTCCCCTTCTGGTTCAAGTAAAGGGGTGTCAGTTAAATCTACACGCCCCTTTGTTTCTTCTTCCGTTCTAAATACACAATCATGGACATCAACTCTTTCATCTTTCTCCGGGAGAGGCAATAGTGTGGCGGGGTTCAAAGTAGTACATCTGTTAATAGTAATGTGAGGGGCAAATAATGTCAATTCATATCCTGTCAATTGGCACTCGTCAGGTGCTGGGTCTTAGTTCTTCTTAAAAGGATATCCACAGCATGCAGTACCATGACTGTGAGATCAGTGTTCAGGACTATTCCTTCTGATTGTCGGATGGCCAGTGCCACTGCAGCAGTGGCCCTCAGACAACTTGGGAGGGCTCGTGCAACAATATCTAAAACTGAAGAGAAAAATACACAGGGTCTCTGTTTTCCACCAAAAGTCTGTGTTAACACTGATAATGAACAACCGTCCAAATCATGCACATGAAGTGAAAAAGGTTTTCGGTAATCTGGAGTTCCCAACACAGGCGCAGAACAAAGAGCAGACTTTAAAGATTCAAAGGCTTCTTGACATCCATCCGTCCAGGGCAAGGGTTCATGCACATCTTTGGTTGTCAAATGCAACAAGGGTTTAGAGAGGAGTGAATAGTTAGGAATCCATTGACGACAATAAGAGGTTATTCTAAGAAAAGCACGAACATCACGTTGAGTACGAGGTACAAACATGTTAGTTAAAACAGATATTCGTTCAGGAGTTAATCGCCTCCCCGCTTTCGACAGAAAATGGCCTAAGTAGGTCACTTCCTGTCGACAATATTGAAATTTAGAAAGGGACACTTTATTTCCTTTCTCAGCCAAATGGTGTAACAATTTCACCGTAGCCTCTTTGCATCCCTCTTTAGTATCAGAGGCCACTAGAATATCATCTACGTACTGAATAATGGCATTTCCGGCTGGCAAAATTAATTCCTCAAGAACTGCCTTTAAGGCTTGGCTATAAATACTAGGACTTTCAGTATAGCCTTGGGGGGCACGTGTAAATCTAAAACTTCGGCCAGCCAATGAGAATCCGAAGATATGCCTGCTATCAGGATGAATCGGGATGCTAAAGAAGGCATTCTTCAGATCTATTACAGAGAAGTACTGAGCTGTGGGAGGGATCATAGTCAAAATAGCAGTTATATCGGGTACCACTGGATACTGTGGAACCACTATTTTATTAACCTCTCGAAGGTCAATTACAAAACGATATGTGTTCTTATAATCTGGGGCACCATCAACTGGGGCTTTCTTCAAAATCTATAAAATAGGGCTATTACAAGTATTCGCCGCTGTTTCTTCCACTACCCCCTTTTGAATAAGGTCGCGAATAATGCTTAACATAGCCCGTTCCCCTTCTGGTGAAATTTTATACTGTGGAATGCGAGGCAGCTGCGCATTAGGTTTCAGGGTAATGGACACGGGGGCTATCTTTAACAGACCAACATCAGTGTCTCCTGTAGCCCACAGTGTCTAAGGAATTGTAGAGAATTCAGGGGGAAGACGTTCACTTTTTGCAAAATATTGAGCGTCCGTCAAAGAAGGTTTCTGCATCGTCAAATATACACCATCTGGTGAACAATAAATCCGAGCATGTAATTTCTTTAAAATATCTAAACCCAAAAGATTCTCACCACAATTTGATGTCAGCAGAAAGGGTGACTGTATAGAAATAGGACCTACAGTGAAAGGCAAAGGCTTAGAAACGGGGCTTACCACAGGTATTCCAGAGAATCCTACTGATACATTATTTTGGCCAGACAGAGCAGCCCCTGGGACCATTGTACGAGCAACTGAACTATTCATTGCTCCAGTATCCAATAGGAATTTTCCTGATGCACCCAACAGCTCCCCTTGTACATAAGGTCCCTCTTGGTCAATTGGTACTGTAATGTGGCCCCCTCTCTGTCCTTGGCTGTCTCATGCATAGTCTTGTCCGTCGTACCCGTCCTCCCTATAATTCTTGTCATATTACTGCCTATTTTGTGGGCTATCAAAATAGTTTTTTCGAGAATCCTCCTCCTCTCTTCGCATGCTATTTCGATTGATATTTCCTCGGCCCCGTCCTCGTCCCCTACTGGGGCCGTTTCTTGCCAACAACAAAGGACAGTCCGCCCTCCAATGCCCCTCCTGCTTACAATATGAGCATTGATTAATGCCAATATTCGGGGGACCTCCTCTTCCTCTGCCTGCAGCTATTCCCCTTTGAGAGGAACCACGCCCACCTCGTCCCGCATTCTGTCCTCTATTAACTTGCTGCAACAAGACTCTAGTCTTTAAATCTTTCGTCTTCTTTTCAGTCTTTTCCTTGCTTTCATTTTCTCGATGCTTATAATACTCAGCCATACTGAGGATCACGGACGGGATGGCCGTAGTCCACGTACTCTCAGCTGCCTGGAGGCGAGATGTAATCTCTGGTAACAGATTTGTCACAAATCTATTTACAAACAATCAAATCCCCCCATCTGTGGATAGATCCTGCCCACTAAAATCTATGAATGTTTTCTCAAACATGGTGAAGAAATCCGACACACTCTCATCCTTCTTCTGTTTACACGCTGTTAATTTATCCCAATCTATTTCTTAGGAGGGAGGAGGGTCTGCATAAACGTAATAATTTTATCTGGTACTGCTAAAATTTCATCTTGCGGTTTCTCTCTAGGTTTTCGTTCCTTATCCCAAGTCTTCAGTTGATCCCACGTTCCCCCTAGCTCGGGAACATGATCCGTATCATGTATCTGCCTCCAAATATCAACCGGGATCAAAAGGCCAAAAAATAACTCAATGTCTGCTATAGTCATAATAGCGGAATTTGCAGCCTCGGCCAATTCCTTATAATAAGCTGTGGGATTCTTACGAGGGTCAAGGAGCTGGGCTTTTAATGTAAGAATCTCGCTTCGTTTCCAAGGGGCATAAACCCATTGTTCCTGAAACCTTGCGTCCACCCTTGCTCTGGTAACATTGCCCCCGGCATCCCTTACTTCAGGTAATTCTGGAAAGAAGAGAGGGTGTACCTCTCACATAGGGAGATTTCCGAGGCATGCGTTCTCGATAATGTAAGAGAGTTGCTACATTCTGATATACTTCTTCAGACTGCAATTGGAACTTGTGGGCTCGATCTCTTATATCCCTCAATATTTGGGGAGGGAACCCTTCCTCAAAACACTGTTCCCATAGCGAAATTAATCGGATCGCCATATTTTCTAAAGCCAGTTGCTGAGCAACGGGTTCAAAATCTTTCATGGTACTCCAAATGTCCTCCATTGTATAAATGGCATTCCGCATCCATTGGGATGCCTGATTTACTATAGTCCGTCTTTCCTCCATACCTAACGAGGATCTAGTAAAAATCCGTTGTTCACTCAAATCAGACCTAAGACGATTAGGCGTTGTATCTAAGGTAGCCAAAGCTCGAGGATCTATAGCACTTTGAGCCGGAGGAGAGAGGAATACTGGGTGCAAAGGGGAGGAAACAACCGTGTCCGGTTGTAACGAAATCAAGGGTGAGGTAGTCAGTCGGAGTGAGGGAGGGGGGACTAGCGAACTCCGTACAGACCCATCATACGGGGCCGTAGCCACGGCTCCCATAGGGTCCTTAATGACTAACGCAGCCCCAGGGTGATCTATTCGGCCAAAGGCACTGCTGGGTATAAACCCTGTGGAGCATAAGAAGGAGGCGGACGAGCTTCTAATAAGTCCTCCATCTCATCTCCGGTAATGGGTCGGGCCACAAAACTTTTATCTGTTTCCAAACTGAACTGTCTGTCCATTTGGGCAATATTTTCCTCTACCTTTCCTTTATCGTAAGCCATGGCTTTCTGTGTTACAGTCTGTCCGGATTTAATCTTTCCCAATTTCTACTCCCTTATCCGTCGCCGTTTAGCCTCTTTTAACCATAGGTTCAGGGAGTCAAACATCGACTGGCGGCTTTTCTTCAGAAACATTTTATTTTGGAGGTAATTAATCTTTTTTTCATCAAATGACCCTGTTAGAGGCCATTGCAATTCAGTATTATCATTGGTGTATTTGTGCCATAAGGTATTAAACAAAATTGGTGTAAGACCATGTTTAACATACATATCAAAACTGGGGCTTCCCTCTGGAGGGGCTGGCTGTCTTTCTTCCAGCCGAGCACTTCTCCGACAGCAGCATCCAAAACATATTTTGCTGAAATAAGGCATGACAATATTGATATCACGATTCTCATTTACAAATTTCAATCATTCCTTTCATGCGGGCGCGCCCTCTTCACCATTCACTCTCTCATCGCTCCTGCGCTGAGAGGTCGCTCCACAGCCTGCTTGCAGCCTGCTTGCCGAGACCTGGTATCGTTGAGATTCTGCCTTCCACCCTAAAGTTGTTTATTGTACTCTGCCCTGAGCGCTGCTTCGCTTTACTTCCGCTGCTTTCTCGGTTACTTTAAACGCGATTACCCCCGGCGCTGTGCTCTGCCCTCCCCCCGCTGCCATTTTGTTTGTATTGTTGTTGTCCTCGTCCTCGTGAGCCCGCCCCGCCTCCCAGCTGAGCCGCCCTCCCACTGTCCATATACAGCGCTCCCATACCTGGAAGCGCTGTGATCTCCTTATCGCTCCTGCGCTGAGAGGTCGCTCCACAGCCTGCTTGCAGCCTGCTTGCCGAGACCTGGTATCGTTGAGATTCTGTCTTCCACCCTAAAGTTGTTTATTGTACTCTGCCCTGAGCGCTGCTTCGCTTTACTTCCGCTGCTTTCTCGGTTACTTTAAACGCGATTACCCCCGGCGCTGTGCTCTGCCCTCCCCCCGCTGCCATTTTGTTTGTATTGTTGTTGTCCTCGTCCTCGTGAGCCCGCCCCGCCTCCCAGCTGAGCCGCCCTCCCACTGTCCATATACAGCGCTCCCATACCTGGAAGCGCTGTGATCCCCTTATCGCTCCTGCGCTGAGAGGTCGCTCCACAGCCTGCTTGCAGCCTGCTTGCCGAGACCTGGTATCGTTGAGATTCTGCCTTCCACCCTAAAGTTGTTTATTGTACTCTGCCCTGAGCGCTGCTTCGCTTTACTTCCGCTGCTTTCTCGGTTACTTTAAACGCGATTACCCCCGGCGCTGTGCTCCGCCCTCCCCCCGCTGCCATTTTGTTTGTATTGTTGTTGTCCTCGTCCTCGTGAGCCCGCCCCGCCTCCCAGCTGAGCCGCCCTCACCCCTCCCCCTTTCCACTATCCATATATGACCGATGAGCCTCCGCGCAGCGTCCACGCGCAGCGCCCGCGCCCCAGCCGCGCTGAAGGTGCGCAAAAGGTAAGCCCGTCTGCGCCCGTCCGCGCCTGGACCGCGCCCAGCGCCAGACCCCCTGGGCCCTGTACCACCCACCCCTCCCGCATTACTTATGATGCCGCCACCCTCCTAGCCCTCAACCCCGGCCGTTCCCCCAACTGCGTCCTAGCCGCTCCTGGACACACCCATGGACCCTTCTCCTGCAACTCCTGCAGGTTCGACGGCACCAAGAACAACTCCTCATCTACGAACAGACAACAGATACCTGACCCCAACAACCTACAATGCATCCTGCTCAACACCCGCTCGGTCCACAGGCACGCCATCGACCTCTGGAATCTACTGGACACCATCTCTCCGGACGTCGCCTTCCTAACAGAAACATGGATGAACGCCACATCAGCCCCAGACATCACCATTGCCATCCCGGAAGGCTATAAGATCATTCACAAGGACCGTACCGGCCACACAGGAGGAGGCATCGCTATCGTCCATAAGAAATCCATCCGCATCTCAACCAGCTCAGACGTCAATCTCGCCAACTCTGAACACCTTCACTTCCAGATCCACATCGATCCCAAGACCACACTCAGAGGCACCCTCCTTTACAGACCACCAGGACCCCGCGCACAATTTAGTGAAGATATCACGGACTTCATCACCCCACACGCGCTCCCCTCCGAGGATTACTTCCTTTTGGGAGACCTCAACTTTCACCTTGAAAAGAACAACGACCGCAACGCCACCACCCTTTTGGACAACCTCGCTAACCTCGGACTCAAACAACTTGTCACCACCCCCACCCACATCGCAGGTCACACACTCGACCCTATCTTCACCTCCAGCAAACATGTCTCCTTCAGCCACACCACAGCTCTCCTTTGGACTGACCACAGCTGCGTTCACTTTACCTACAACAAACCCACTTCCTACAACCACCCCCAACCCACTCTGCAAAGAAACTGGAACAAAATCACCATCGACCAGATCTCCTCATCGCTTCTTCAAAACCCCCCAACCCACTCCTCAAACCCCGACCAAGCAGCCACCAACCTCACCCAATGGTTATCCAACAGCGCCGACATCCTAGCACCACTGAAAAAACGACAAATCAAACTATGCAGCAAGAAGGCCTCCTGGTTCAACGATGATCTTAAGAAATCCAAGAAACTCTGTCGCTCCCTTGAGAAGGCCTGGAAAAAAGACCCAACCACCAGCACCAAGGCCACCTTCAAAAACGCCTCCCGCATACACCACCAACTGATCCGAAAGGCCAAGAAAGCCGCTTTCAAGGACCGACTAGATAACAACGCCCACAACAGCAAGGAATTATTCAACATCGTCAAGGAATTTACCAACCCCTCAGCCAACTCCAATGACATCACCCCCTCCCAAGCCCTCTGCGACTCCCTAGCCTCATTCTTCCACAACAAAATTGCAGACATCCACAACAGCTTCGACAACCGACCCGAAGACCAACCCACCCAACCCCTTGCAGGACCCCCACCCCCCCTGAACATCCTCAACGACTGGAAGCCAATCTCCACTGAGGACACCATCAGTCTGATGAACTCTATCCACTCAGGATCCCCCACAGACCCTTGCCCTCACCACATCTTTAACAAAGCAGACTCCATTATAGCACCGCACCTCCGAGACGTCATCAACTGCTCCCTCAACTCCGCAACCTTCCCGGAAAGCTGGAAACACGCCGAACTCAGCGCCCTCCTGAAGAAACCCACAGCTGACCCCACCGAACTCAAAAACTACCGCCCTATCTCACTCCTTCCATTCCCGGCCAAAGTCATCGAGAAAGCGGTCAACAACCAGCTCGCCAATTCCTCGAAACCAACAAATCCCTCGACTCCTCACAATCCGGCTTCCGAGCCAAGCACAGCACTGAAACTGCCCTCATCGCAGTAACAGACGACATTCGAACTCTACTGGACAATGGAGACACAGTCGCCCTCATCCTCCTCGACCTCTCCGCAGCCTTCGACACGGTCTGTCATAGCACCCTTTTACAACGCCTCAGAAACGTCGGAATCCAAGGAAAAGCACTGGAATGGATCACCTCGTTCCTCACCGGAAGAACCCAGAGAGTCCGCCTTCCACCATTCAAGTCAGAGGCCACGGAAGTCATCTGCGGCGTACCACAAGGATCTTCACTCAGCCCCACCCTCTTCAACGTATACATGAGCCCCCTCGCGGTCATCGCACGCCAACACAACCTCAACATCATCTCCTACGCCGACGACACTCAACTGATCATATCACTCACCAGAGACCCTAACACTGCCAAAACCAACCTGCATGAAGGAATGAAAGAAGTAGCCGAATGGATGAAGCACAGCCGTCTGAAACTGAACTCAGACAAAACAGAAGTCCTCATCCTAGGCACCTCCCCCTCCGCCTGGGATGGCTCTTGGTGGCCAGAGGCCCTTGGAAAAGCACCCATCCCGACGGACTACGCAAGGAACCTTGGCGTCATCCTGGACTCCTCACTCTCGATGAACAGACAAGTCAACGCCGTTGCTTCATCTTGCTTCAACATTCTTCGCATGCTCAAAAAAACATTTCGCTGGATCCCCACTGAAACTAGAAAAACAGTCACCCACGCTCTGGTCACGAGCCGACTGGACTACGGAAACACTCTTTACGCCGGTACCACCGCAAAACTACAGAAAAAACTCCAACGCATCCAGAACGCTTCAGCCAGACTCATATTAGACATCCCGCGTAAAGAACACATCTCTGGTCACCTGAAAAACCTCCACTGGCTCCCCATAAATAAGAGGATTACCTTCCGGCTCCTAACCCACGCACACAAAGCACTCTACGAAATCGGACCCGAATGCCTCAACACACGACTGTCCTTCTACACCCCCTCCGGCCAGTTACGATCCTCCAACCTAGCCCTTGCCACGGTACCTCGCATCAACAAAACCACCATGGGAGGTAGATCCTTCTCCTACCTGGCAGCTAAAACCTGGAACTCACTTCCCACTCACCTTCGCCTTACTCAGAACCACCTAGCATTCAGAAAACAACTTAAAACGTGGATATTTGACAAGTAATTCCCCACCCTTCTTCCAGCGCCTTGAGACCCTCTGGGTATGTAGCGCGCTATATAAATGTATTGACTTGACTTGACATACTCCTCCTATTTTCCAACCATGTAAAGTGCTGTAAAGCGCGTCAGGGTAACAATGAGCTCAATACAAATTCAATGCAAATGACATGTCTTCTGAAACAAACAGAGCCCGTCGACTATGGTTTGGGGAATCAATTCAAAAAGAATTCCAGACCAATCCGAAATTCAACCACAAATAAGCTGAGGCCACTTGGTAGGAAAACCACAAACCCACTCCCTGGTTATCCACTGGTCGTATTCTGGTTGGGCCGGGTTTCGGGGCAAGAAGCTCCAGAACCCTAGCCTACCCAGTTGCTCCCAGGGCTTCCCCGGAGTGAGTTTGGCCGAGCGAGCACTCCGTGCTCCGCGAGGCACCAAGTATTATGCTCCAAGATTTACCAAACAAATCCGTGAGGTGTCTACCCGTGCAGCCCCTGCGCCGCAACGTCAGACCCCTCTGATTCCCTTGTGGACCGGCTTCCCCGACCACCAACAAAAAGCAGACTGCTATTATCAAGCAAACACTTCTTCCAAGCGTCCGTTTCCTAATATGATTAAAAGGCTCACTCACCTGGTGCACCTTCAGCAGCTGGGAGGGATACTGGGCTCGAGGGCGGAATCTCTAATTGTCTTACCACAAGCGGGTATTTCGGATCAAAATACTGCTTGTCCACCCACTCGGCCAGAACTCCTCCCTGTCCCTTCTGCTCCTGTTTACAGGAGGGGACGACCCTATTGCGGAGTCCCGGCGGAGTCGCCAACTGAAGGAACCGAAATTTTACAAGGCCGGGCTATACTTACCAGTAGCCCATATTTAGCATAAAAGAATAATAAGGCAGTCGGCAATGGAGAATCGTTTATTCAATCAAATACAAGCCCTGTCAGGGGAGCCTCGGTCTACACGACC
Organism: Lissotriton vulgaris; assembly: GCF_964263255.1. NCBI lineage: Eukaryota > Metazoa > Chordata > Amphibia > Caudata > Salamandridae > Lissotriton > Lissotriton vulgaris. The sequence goes on from NC_141699.1 coordinate 701,710,223, forward strand.
CATGGAGGTGCGCAGAGGAGACTAACGAAATACAAGTGATCAAAGCATATATATGTTTTCACACATTCAGGTTAACACTCTACAAGGAAAAACACAAGTTGTCAGTAAGCCAGCAGGAAGACCCATATAAGGCACAATTGATTGCTAATAGCCAAGCCGGAGCTATTCCGGGGGCATGTTGGTGAGGTGCCCTCTAGTCTATGTAAAGCCCGGGGAGTACAGGAACGAGCTCTGCTAGAATGCACACATCCCACAAGCGGGGCAGGTGCGACCTTGGGTTTCCCTGAGCTACAGGAAAAGATCAGAGAAGCAGACTGAGTGATTCAACATGGTTTCGTACATAGAGCTAACCCATGTGACTTCTGAGAAACAGTACATGAACACGGGGAAACGAAACAAAGTGGCCCTAGTTATATCAATAGGTCTAAATGGGCCTACATGAATCTATCATAAAGCTTACATATATAGTATAATACTATGCGGTTATTCATACACATATACAGTTATATGGTACATAGTGGGCCAATCATGTATTTATATAATTTTATATCCCAACACTGCATTCGGTCCATCATCTGTGTGTCTTTTGCTTTCTCGCCCTACGTGTGCCGGGATCGCCCAGATGTGGGTCCCAGGCTCAGTGTGCCACTGGATTCAACTAGCCTAGCTGATAAGGGTGATGCCCCAAAACAGGTCCCAGGATGCCTATTTACGGTCCAGAGAAGACATGGCTTTGCAGTTTGGTCTGTACTATGCCCATGAGGCACAGGGTCAAGACTGTGGCATGGTGAGCAAAAGAACGATGGATTTAACCCAGATCTATTGACTGGGGGTAAATGTTTGATTTGCTCTGCATTCCGTTTATCATCTGTGTGTCTTTTTATTGTTTCAGGGAGGTAGTTTATTCTAATTGTGAAGCTAAAACCGGTGCGTAGAAGTCTGTTTTTGTGTGTTAACTATTTATTATTTTCCTTTTTTTTGCATTTGAATTTGCTTCAAAATACTTCACCGAAAAACATCCAATTTGCTCTAGAAATGTTAGATTTACTAAACGTATCTTTCCAAAAGTGTTACTTTTGGCACAAATAATTACATAAAAACAAACTGTGTCAATTGTGTTCCAGTATGAAAGATGCATTTTCATGAAAACTCCAACCTGAGAATGTAATCGACCATTTGAATTAGTGCGCAAAAATCATTTTTTGGGCCAAATCTTCACTATTTGGCATTTGAGGCTCTGAAACATTGGATGATGTGAGCAGAATTGCCTGTTTCCATTTTCACCCAAACTCCATGGGATGGCTCGAGTTTATATATTTTCATGGGAATAGTGTATAATGTGAAAATGGTCTTTCCATACTATTTTTCATATAAGAATATGGAATGTTAATAGTTTTTTTTAAATGGCAGTGATATGTCAAAAATAATTAGTGAACTCTAAAAATATGATTGCACTTCTAGAATGTTGGGAATATTATACCAATAAGAATATGCATTTTTCAGAAAATTTCATTTTTATGTCATCATTTAATTTTTTCATAAAAGTTCCATTGCAAAGAAACAGTGTATTCTTGAGATGACATCCTATTGGAAGAAATATCAGACTGTCGGCAGAAGGGCTGATTTTCAAGCCAGTTGAAATCCAATGGAATTGCATGAAATGTTATGTTAGGGAAAATATTGGGGAATTGATAAAATGCACTTTTTGAATTTTGTTACATAGAAATCTGAAACTTCAGTTTAACCTCTTTCTAAAATGGCAGCTATATTCTTACAATAAATATAGATTTTTTTTAAAATATGAGTAAAATGATCGATTTTTGTCTGCAGCCAAAAACGAGATTTTCAAAACTGTGGTAGCATCTGTGTATTTCTCATAGATCTTCACTAGATTAGTCTGGAATTTAATTTCAGTAGTAGAAACTTAAGCCAAGCTCCCTGTGTTAGTGCATGTAAAGTATAACTGCAACATTATTGAGTTTCTTCTGTTATATCGTGTTTTCTTTCACAGTTTTTCATCAGTGAAATATGGGGATAGGCTTAATCCAACAAATCCGCAGCCCACCATCTCTGTAAAACTAAATTTAAGTGTAAGCAAGGGGGCTCACGCTGATAACTGATAACCAAATGGATGGTACAGTCTCAGGTTTCTTTTTGCCTGCAAGGTGAAATGTATGTGCCTTACAACTTCATAAGATATCTCCGTAAGTAGTTGTTATTTGATGAATTCTGTAGATGCAATTAGTAGAATTGAGCTGGTTAATGACAACATATATTTTAGTATGTTCGCAAAAAGGAATCTCTTTATTAGCAAGCACAACATAAAACACGTATTTTAAAAAAGCACAACATAGTACAAAGTATTATGACAGCATATATATATAAAACCATACCAACCTAAATCTACATAATAATACTCAGATTGCTGAATGCAACTCACCCCAAATAAATTTCCTAGACACACATTCTGCATAGGAGCAGTATCACTGCCTATATTTCTCTTATATCCCAGAGAAATATGGATTTTCAAGTTGTGTTCTGAAAACATATAAAGGGCAATGTTAGAACATAAACCTAACCATGTTCTTTTGAAGGATGATCCCAAAAAAGATGGTTCTACTAGAAATAGACTATCCTTATATATCATGTTTATTTTGGGTGTTCACCGAAATTATTATCTATAAATAGGGGTATGCGATGAGCGGTTGCATGTGTTTTTGTACCAAAATGCTAGGTATGCAATGCATTTGCATAACTGAAAGTCAAAAATTACTTTGCACATGGTCAAGTGCCTACCTTGAAAATTGTAAAGTTACACAAATGGACATTAATACCTTCTACAGAACTTTCAACATTTTGAGTCTTTGTTATTGAGCAGTGCAAACTGCCAATGGACTTTATGCATTCCTTTCACACGACTCCCAGGCTATCCTCTCACCATTGAAGTCTGAATGCATGTTAATCCCTAACTTGACAAGTTTGTTGCACCTCTTTATTTCACACAGTGCCAGTGCTTAATTTGAGCCAGTGGTTGCAGGTGGGGCCAACCAGCACTGATTTTGGGGTACCAGCACTTATTTCTACTCTTTAGACTTTCACCCAGAGCAAGGAGAGACAAAACACAAAGAGGAAAGAAAGAGGAAGAAAATGACAGAACAAACTGACAAAGCAAGAACATTTGGATAGATATCAACCTTTGAGAGTGAGAAAAAGGGGAAGTGAGTGTCTGCTGGTGGATTAAAAGGAGTATGAGGTGGAGTAAAAAAAAATGAATGAAATATTGAAAAACAAATATTGTGCTACAGAAATATTGCTGCAGGAATTTTGTGATGTCCAAAATATTATGGACATAAATATCGATGGTAAGAATTCCATTTGAAGTGTCTTTTATTATAATTGTAAAATATATCTATACTACTATTATAAAGAGAGAACTGTGTCCTTTGAGCCAGGTAAACTCGAAAAGTACACCACCAATCGCAACACCCAATATAGTGTTGGAAAGGGGGGGTCCTGTAGATGGACATAGGCTATCAAAAAAATATAAATAAACGGTATTTAAAAAATAAACAATAAAAAAAGTAGTCCCTAAGAAGTAGCGCCGGCCGTGTGCGCTAACAACGTGGACGTGCGTGCTGACATCATCTAGCGCGGGGAGAAGCGGCGGACAGCAGCGGTGAAGTCGGGCTGAGATACATGAAGCGCGGGGAGGAGCGGAACATGTGCGGCTCAGAGAAGCGATGGGAGGAGGCGGAACGAGGAGCGGTGAAGTTGGGCTGATGGGAGGAGGCGGAACGAGGAGTGGTGAAGTTGGGCTGATGTAAGGAGGTGGAACGAGGAGCGGTGAAGTCGGGCTGAGGTAGGTGAAGCGCGGGAGCGCTGGGAGGAGGCGGAGCGTGTGTGGCTCAGTGAAGTGCTGGGAGGAGGCGGAACGTGTGCGGCTGAGTGAAGTGCGGGGAGGAGTGGAAATGTCGTGGCGGGCGGGGGCCGGGGCGGGAGTGCACGCAAGCCTGGAATGCTGCCCCCAGCCCCCTTCTGCCCCGGGCAACGCTGGGGTGGGCTGCTAGTCATTAGTAAAAATATCATTGTATACAATATTGTTTTGTAAGTTCATTCTGTATGGTATTTATGTTATGAGTATCATTTTTTAGTGAAGAATTTTGGTTAATATTTATTTATGGCAAAAAGCAATTTTTATATCATTTTATTTTGTTAATTTAGATGATAACTAATAATAATATTAATAGTGAAGCTTGTAAGGCACTTAGCTACTTCGGAACAAAGTGTCTCAGTGCTGAAGGTCCAAAATCCTGGGTATCTCGAGCTCACCCGAACTCAGAGAGTCAGTTAGATCTAAACAAGCAGGTTTTACATTTTTTCTGGAAGAGGAACTTCGAGGGCTCCTCACGGACAGAAAAGGACAGCAAGTTCCAGAGTTTAGATGCTAGGAAACTAAACAAACTGCCACCAAGACACATTCTTTTTATGTTCGGGATGCAGACCAAATTAGACCCCGAAGATCAAAAGTTCCTCTGAGGGACATGGGGTTGAATGAGAGGCTACACGTACCATGAGCCTCTGCTTCACCGGAAGCCAGTGTAACTTGGAGAGTGCAGACCCGATGGAGGTGTCTTCAGTGAGATTAAGTAGCAAGCATGCCGCTACATCCTGAACTCATTGAAGTTTCATCATGTGGGACTGTGCCACCCCCAGGTACAGCACATTGCAGTCGTCCAGCCTGGACATGAATAAGGCCTGAACCACTGTTTTGTTTGCATGTTCTGGCAGCAAGCATAGAATTCGTTTGAGGATCTTGAGGATTCCAAAACATTTCCCAACCAGAACTGTAATTTGACTATGAAAACATGGTCGAACAGACTCCCAGGTTTTAAAATCCTGGACTTGGGGCTCGGACGAGGGCCAAGAGTTTCGGGCCACCAGGAGATTAATCAGATGTTGGGTTGTTTGTCCAGTATCAAAACCTTTTTCCCTGCATTCAACTTCTGACAGTTTTTCTTCATCCATCATGCAAACTCCTGCAGACCTGAATTTAGCAAGCATGAACTAGGGAGACCATAAAGAGGAAATGAGCATCATTAACTGTGAAACTGTGACATTCGATGATCTCAGCCAGGCAGCGCATGAATATGGTAAATAAAGTTGGGCTCAGGGAGGAGCCCTGAGGTACTCCCTGCAGCAAGGTAAACACTTTGGAAGGTATGGTTTTTGAAACACCTGGAAGGTGCACCCCTGTAAAAAAGAGGCAATCCACCGCAAGTCTTTGTTGCCGACACCGCATCTCCACAGATGCGCAGGTTGTGCGACAGTGTTGAAAGTCACACTGAGATCCAGCATCAAAAAATCTGCAGTATCTCTGACGTCTACGATTTGATGATGGATTCCATGGCTAAAAGCAGGGCAGACTCCATGTTATAGGAGAGACAGAACCCCAACTGTGTCTCATGAAGAAGGTCAAACGCCTCAATAAATAAAGAGAGCTGTCAATTGACATGCTTCTCAATGACTTTGGCAAGGAGCGGTAGCAACGAAATAGGTCAGTAGTTAGCAGGTTTGGTAGGGTCCAACAACAACTTTTTAAGAAATGGGACTACCATCGCATGTTTCTACTGCTGAGAAATCCAGGCCGCTGCCAGGGAGCTGCTAAGTTGCTCTTGGAACATTGGCAAGACAGCATCCATGCCCCATTCTGAAATGGAGGGCAATACTGGGTCAAGTGGGGACCCCGACTTGACAGACATGAGCAATGAGGACACCTCCTCAAATTCAATGGGTTTAAAAGGCCACAACCCAAAGACTAAAGAGTATACATTTGCCATTTAGAGAGGTTTCTCTAGTCGCAGCTGGAAAGGAGACATACATATTTGACACCTTTTCCAAAAAGAACTGGGCTAAGGCCTTGCAGCCCTCCTCTGATGGTACAGTGAATGATGAAACTTGGGACAGAGACGAGAGTGACTTGACGATGGCAACAACGTCTCATGTGGAATTCTGAGATGAAATAATTTTATTGAACAGAAGTAATGATGAGCATACTTGATGCAACTGTAGTACCGTTTGAGTTCAGCCAAGTAGTTAGCTTCACATTTAGGATCATAAATGTATGTTTTTAAAATGTTTAGGAGCATGATGTTGCATTTAAAGGGGAAAGGGTGGGGATATTTTTCATTTAGGTTTGTTTTTTTACTTTTTTTTACTTGAATATTTTTTTACAAATCTAAAAAAATTACACAAAGAATTTTCTAAAATGTTTTAGATTTTTAAAATGTTAAAATCGTATATTATTAAAAAAATAACTTTAAAATGTTTAACTTTTTTATATTTTAAATATTGATTATGTAATATTGATATGTTTATATTTTGTTGTATCAAATATATTTGTATTATCTTAATTAAAAATCATATATATATTACTTTTTAATTTTACATTCATTCATATTTTATAAAGAAAAGTTACATTTAAAAAATGATTTTGTTATTTTCAATGTTTACATAGTTTCTTATTTATGTTTGATTTATATTTTTTTATAAAAATGACTTTGAAATGTGTGATAATTGTTTATCTTTTTGGTTCTATGAGATCAGGGTTGCTATTATTTAAATTATTATTTAAAGTGACGTACATTTCTTAATATTTATTTTCTGTACACTCTTTTTTACAATATTGTCATACTTTCTGATGTGGTAGAATTTATAATAATTTTAATATGTTTCTGAAACAATGTATTAAATTAGTGTACTTAAATTCTAAAAACGAGATTAATAAATAGTAATTTCATTTAAAATATTTCGTTTTAAAATTCTTTTATTTTTTGAATAAAATGTTGTGTTTGTCTTAAATTATTAATAAATAAGTGTGCAATAATTTTTTTATAGTTTGCCATTTTATGAAGATTAAAACATAAAATGTAGATGGCATAATTTTCTTTAAGTTGGTTTAGTTGAATAGAACTTTATTAAAAATATATATTTTTAATATATAATTGTTTGATTAATGTCTTTTAATATAACTCTAATTGGAATGTAGGCTATTTTCCCTGAAATGTTAAATTATGTTTTATATTTATCTGTTTGTTATTGGTAGATATTTGTCATTTTTTTGTGTCACATTTTTATACTTTACTAATTTGTTTTTAATTATGTCTGTAAACAAGTCGAGTCAAGTCATAAAATTTGTATAGCGCGCTACATACCCAGAGGGTTTCAAGGCGCTTAGGAAGGGGAGGGGGATTATTTGTCAAATATCCACGTTTTAAGCTGCTTTCTGAACGCTAGGTGATTCTGGGTGAGGCGAAGGTAGGCGGGGAGTGAGTTCCATGTTTTGGCCGCCAGGTATGAAAAGGATCTGCCTCCCATGGTGGTCTTGTTGATGCGAGGTACAGTGGCGAAGGCTTGGCTGGAAGAGCGAAGTTGGCGGGAGGGGGTGTAGAAGGACAGTCGAGAGTTGAGGCAATCTGGTCCGATGTCGTAGAGTGATTTGTGTGCGTGGGTAAGCAGTCGGAACGTGATCCTCTTATTAACGGGTAGCCAGTGGAGGTCTTTAAGGTGACCAGAGATGTGTTCGTTGCGTGGGATGTCTAATATGAGCCTGGCTGAGGTGTTTTGGATTCGTTGTAGTTTCTTCTGGAGTTTAGCGGTGGTGCCTGCGTAGAGGGTGTTTCCGTAGTCCAGTCGGCTCGTGACTAGAGCGTGGGTGACTGTTTTCCTTGTTTCGGAGGGGATCCAGCGAAATGTTTTTCTGAGCATGCGAAGAATGTTAAAGCAGGAGGAGGATACGGCGCTGACTTGTCTGTTCATTGAGAGTGAAGAGTCCAGGATGACGCCAAGGTTCCGTGCGTGGTTTGTCGGGATGGGTGCTTTTCCAAGGGCTTCCGGCCACCAGGAGTCGTCCCATGCAGAGGGGGATGTGCCTAAGATGAGGACTTCTGTTTTGTCTGAGTTCAGTTTCAGACGGCTTTGTTTCATCCATTCGGCGACCTCTTTCATTCCTTCGTGTAGGTTAGTTTTGGCGGTGCTGGGGTCCTTGGTGAGAGAGAGGATCAGTTGAGTGTCGTCCGCGTAAGAGATGATGTTGAGGTTGTGTTGGCGGGCGATGGCCGCAAGGGGGCTCATATATACGTTGAAGAGGGTGGGACTAAGAGAGGATCCTTGTGGTACGCCGCAGATGATTTCAAAGGCCTCGGACTTGTATGGTGGGAGGCGGACCCTCTGGGTTCTTCCGGTGAGGAACGAGGTGATCCATTCCAGTGCTTTTCCTTGGATTCCGATGTCTCTGAGGCGTTGTAAAAGGGTGCTGTGGCAGACTGTATCGAAGGCTGCGGAGAGGTCGAGGAGGATGAGGGCGACTGTGTCTCCATTGTCCAGTAGAGTTCGAATGTCGTCTGTTGCTGCGATGAGGGCGGTCTCAGTGCTGTGTTTAGCTCGGAAGCCAGATTGTGAGGGGTCCAGTGATTTGTTGGCTTCGAGGAAGGCGGCGAGTTGGTTGTTGACGGCTTTCTCGATGACTTTGGCCGGGAATGAAAGAAGCGAGATGGGGCGGTAGTTTTTGAGTTCGGTGGGGTCCGCTGTTTGTTTTTTCAGAAGGGCGGTGAGTTCAGCGTGTTTCCAGTCTTCTGGAAAGGTAGCGGAGATGAAGGAGCAGTTGATGACGTCTCGGAGGTGCGGAGCTATGACGGAGTACGGGGGAGCTGCCAGACTCACGGGGGAGCTGCAGTGGCGGTCTCCTGACATTCACATTGTCACGCCGCAGCCACCAGGGAACCGTTGCTCCCTGGCGGTGGTGCGGCTGTGTAGAGGCAGTAATATGCTTGGTGGAACTGCCACGGTCCTGCCAAGCATATTACAAGTTTTCTCTTCTCCGCTGTTTCTATGGCGGTTCATCGTTAATGAAAATTGTGGCGGCGAGGAATCAAAGAGGGCCGCATAGTGCCTTACACCATGTGGATGCACACAGGAGAGCACAACATGTGCCCCCTGTGTGCATGCACACCAGTTCCTACATGGCATGGACTCATGCTGTGTAGGAACTGTTTTTAGAATTCCCAATGCAGTGCCCATTTTTAGAGGCACTGCCGTGGGGACACCATCAAAATCTTGCCAGAGAGGATGAAACTCCTTATCTGGCAGGAGGCCTGACCACGGCTTTGGCAGTGCGGCGGCAGGGCAGACCTTGCGCTGCACAACTAAACTCGTAATCAGGTCCCAAGTGTCCAACACCTTCCACAAAATTGTTTACAATGGAGTGGGAATAGCAAATGTATACTCTTTAGGGTCCAACGCCTTCCCCAAAAGTAACTGTAAAGGAATGGGAGTAGTAAATGTGACCAGTGTAGTGTCCAGCTCCTTTCCCAAAATGCATTAGATTGGATTATGAATAGTTAAAGTAACCCCTTTAGAGCCCAAGATTGAACAAATTGCTTTATTTGTGTGTACTATGTATTTTGTATAAAGTCAATAAAACAAGTCATGGTTTATATAATGAAATTTATTTTGTCTGTCATATTTTATTTAATGCATTTGTTTACTTTTTTAACATACATACATTTTTCAAATTAAAAAACTTTTCATTATTATAGTGGCTCCACTTCTTTTACATTTTTTTTAAACTAAGATATATAATTTTGTATCTTATTTTGTACATATTTTTACAAAAAATTTACATAATTATTTTTAAAATGTACATTTGTTACACATACAAGTTTCCATATTTACAGCTTTAATGTATATGTTTTAGTACATGTTAATTAGTACTCTATTATGCTATCTTTGTACAGTACTATTTAAATTTTACTTTACAAATTAATTTATATTTTGTTCATACATATTTTGATATTTTTCTGTACATTTCCATAACATTGCAATTTTTTTTAGCATTCTTTTATTTAATTTTGAGATATATTTTGTATTGTTTTCTACAGGGAGATAGTTTGTATTTTATTTCCATTTAGTAGCCATTTTTTTTACTGCTACCTGTATTTTGTTGTTTATTACTGTCATTTTGAGGTGAATTTTGTGGGAGCGAGTTGCTGTTACCTGCTGGTGTTAGATAGACATGGTAAGACCTTTTCGTAGTTTTTCTTTAGGGTTTTATGGGCAGTGGGGACGTGGGTAGATGAAGTTTGTGTGGGTTATAGTCGAAGTGCCCGATTTAGAACTTGACAGACAGGTTACTCCGTCACAAGGGTGATGGATATCCCATCCACCAAAATATAAATCCCATTGCATCCTATGGGATTTAAATTTTGGGATGTGAGATATCCGTCACCATTGTGACAGAGTTACCCATCAACCGAGTCCTCCCTCAATCAGGCCATTAGTTTTGTTTGTGAAGGTTGTTTTGGTAGTTTCTTTTACGTTCCTTTGTAATGTTAAGTACTAGGCCTAGATTTAGTTTTCTGTTACAATGTGTTATTTTAGATGTTGTGATATTACTTCTTGTGTTTCTATGGATCTAATATTATGTTTATGCTGTATTTGAGAGTTGTGTTTTGTGAGGATGAGTATGTTATGTTTACTCATAGGTTTAACCCGTTCAGAGTCATGGAAATAATAGTTACGTCTATGGCTGCAGCGCTGGTATGACATGAACGTAAAGTTTATGGCCAAGGGACACCACCGCGTAATTTCTCTGCTGAAAATAGCAGAGGGATTTCCTTATTTTTTGTCTCGGGAGGTGGGAGAGAGTTTCCCCAACCCCTTGAGACATTTTTGTTATCAATGTAATGACAATCGCGCGTATGGTGCGCTGACGTCATTAAATTGAAAGTGACACTGAAATGAGCCGATTGGCTCATTTCAGTTTCACTGTTTTGTGCTTTGCGAGCTATATCAACCACCCGAGCAACGAAACCCACAGGAGAGGTATTGTTGGAAAGGGGAGAATCTACCCTTTTTAATGACACCCTTCCAATTGGATCCCTTGTTGGGTATCGCCACATGAGGGTGATCCCCAAGCAGGACTCCACTACTAGACACCAAAAAGGGGGGAGCTGCCCCGTGGGCAAAGGTCTTTGCTCACCCCATTGTTAAATTGGCATATTCAGTCTAAGTGCCCCCGCTGGGAGACGGATGGGGACATTAGCCCCCAATTTGACCCCCTTGGGAGGACAGAGAGAACACTAGACACCAGGGATTTTTTTACTACATAAGAGAGGGAGTTACCCTAAAAGGGCACTGTAAAGCCCCCACCCCTCCCCAAAATTTGCCCCAATCTTTCTGTCCACCTGGGTGCAGATGGGGGCAATAGCCCTCAATCTGGCCCGCTGGTGGGGCAGAAAGACCACTAGGCACCCGAGATGGTTGTTTTTTTTATGAAAGAGGGGTGGGGCTGCCCACAATGGGCATACCAATGCTCCCACCCACCAACACAAAAGGGACTGTCTTTCTGCCCCTCAAAGGTAGATGGGAGTTATTACCCCTGATCTGCCCCTGGGAGAGCACAAAGCCCACTAGACAACAGGGATTTTTTTATTTGTACTTAGGGGTGGAGGCAGCCCTAAATGGGCACTATAATGCTCTCATCCTTCCAAAAATGTGCCAAAGTCTTTCTGTCACATCTGGGCTGCAGAAAACCCATTAGGCACCAGGGATGATAGTTTTTCTTACTAACTTTGTTTTATTTTTACGACATGTTTTAACTGGGGAATTGTTTTAACTGGGGAAGTGTTTGGAAAGGGTTGGGGAATCAAACCCTCACTGGAGAGGCTGCTAGTACCTTTCACCGCCATTTTTCCTTGACGGTGCGGTCTATTGTTATTACCCTGGCCTCATTTAAACAGGACGCTGCGGGAGCGCACAGCAGACGCATGCACCAGGCCCGCCGAAGGCGCACCTAAGGCAAGCCCGTCTGCACCAGTCATCATCCCAGGGGCGCCCGGCGCCCGGAATGCTGCTGGTGTATCTTCAGGGCAGGCAAATCTCATCACTTACGACAGAGATAGTCTCCACACCATCGGCAGGAGCATGAGCTGTAGGCCCCACCTCCCTGGGCAGTGGAAGACAGACCGCCTGATTTGCAAGCACTGTAAGTGGAGGCCGCCTCCCAATTCTGGGAAACGTAGTCCGAACCTTAACATGGGCACTTACAGCGCTAAGCGGGACGGTGCTGGTAATTACTTGAAGTCCTTCCTGCTTAATGCACGCTCTGTAAATAAACATGAACTTCAACTTCTTGATATTTTAGAGAATTCTACCCCGGAAATGCTGGTCCTAACTGAGACGTGGCTGGCCGAAGCAGCTAATCCCAATATTGCTAATGCGATCCCCCCTGGTTTCCTTATTTTAAGGAAAGACTGACTTGAGGGTAGAGGGGGGGAATGGGCATGATTTTCTGGAGCTCCTTCATCTGTGTCGTATTACCCACTTTGGAGTTAGAAGGACCGAGAGCTTGAGTTTCCTTTGAACTGTCTCGGCTCAACAGTCCATTGCCGGTCTAGTCATCTATCGTCCTCCTGGACCAGCTGGAAAATTCTTAGAATCGCTCAGTCATGATATCTACCCCATAGCAACAAAATATAGCCATTGTCTAGTCCTGGGGTACTTTAATATACACATGGATAATACATCAGATCCAGTGTCAGTAAGGTTGCGAGAATTCATGGATATACTAAATATGACCCTGTACGTCTGTCTCTCCACCCATGAAAAGGGGCATACGTCAGATCAGATTTTTTCATCTAAAGGGATTGAAAAAGATGCTCCCCTTCCTCTAGTCTGGTCGGACCACTGCCTGTTAAGTTTTAGAGTCTCTAGGGAGCTAGTCAGACATTATTTCTTAGGCCAGGTCTGCGCTAGTAGTTATAGGCCTTTCCACTTGATCTCCCCAGAGGCTATGCAGAAAGCATTGAGTCATCACCCTATTCCCTTGAGTGGGAACCTAGAGGGGGATAAGCTCTGCCCTGGAGCACTGACTCTAACATCGCGCCTTAGAAATTGCTCCCTCAACTATGAGGCCAGTCAAAACTAACCGTGTCTCCTCCCCTTGGTTTACAGCAGCCCTCAAGATAAGTAAAAGTGCGTGCAAATGCCTAAAAAAAAAATGGCAGTTGAATTATAATTCCACAGACAAAGGCATTTACAAGTGGACTGTGAGAGAGCATAATAGGAATGTTTGCGAGGGAAAGAAACATTTATTTTCCACCAAAATCGAGGAGGCTAGTAATAAAAGCAGAGAACTTTTTAACATATTAAAACATGTTGTATCTCCAAAGGCCACTGGTTGCCTGTTCGCTCCTACTAGTGAATGGACTAATCTGTTGGCTTTTTTCTTCCACGACAAAATCAAAATTATCCAGGATTCTTTTGAAACACTGTTGCCAGCACTTGCCGCACGCACTGCCTTATCCCCTTCCAGTTAGGCGTTGCATCGACCCAACTTGGACGCAGTTGCCCACCATCACTTTGGAAAAATCCCTCTCACTCATGAAGGCTCTTAAGTCCAGTTCACCATCTGATCTTTGTCCGGCTAAAAGTACCTTCATCTATCGCAGATGTACTCAATCCTGCAGTAAATTGTATTTTGAATACTGCTCTTCGCGAGGGCCTCATGCCTTAGTCCTGGAAACATGCAAAAATCCTCCCGCTCCTGAAAAAACATTCAGCTGACCCTGGAGCAGCCTGTAATTACAGGCCCATTTCTTTACTGCCTTTTTTTCCAAGGCTCTGGAGAAATATGTTAATACGATCACCACAGAGTACGTGTAGGCTAACCATCTGCTTCATTCTAGCCAGTCGGGTTTCAGGGCAAACTTCAGTACGGAAACTGCAATATTAGAAGTTGCTGAAGCTATTAAAGCCATATTGGACAAAGGAGGCAATGCGGTATTGGTGTTGTTGGACCTCTCTGCGGCCTTTGACACTGTACCTCATACAGACTTCTGCATAGACTAGAGGAGAGCGTTGTGGGAGGAAGCGTGTTGAGTTGGTTCACCTCCTTCCAGAAAAACCGTAAACAAACTAGTTGGTCCCCTCCCTTCACCACTTATATACCTCCCATGTTTAATCTGTATATGACCCCTCTCGCACTTCTCGCAGAGAAGCATAGCAAGAAAATAATATCATATGCGAACGACACCCAGTTGTTGTTCAATGTGAGAAGGGAGCAGAGTTCAATGGCAATGATATTAAAAACTGTTTATCTGAGGTATTCTCCTGGCTCAGAGAAAATCAATTGAAATGTAATTCTGACAAGTCAGAGATTATTTTGTTCGGCTCCAGCCCTCGCGATGCATAGCTTACTTGGTGGTCGCAAGACTGGATGCTACCTTATCGATGAAGGCCCAGATCCAATCAGTGGTCGGAAACTGTTTTGGGGTTCTGAGAATATTGCGAAACTTTCTCCCTCTGCTCCCTGTCTCACACAGAAAGATGGTTGTTCAGGCCTTGGTGGTCTTAAGGCTGGATTACGTCAAGTCTCTTTACTTGGGCCTCCCGGCGTATATGGTTAGCCGTCTTCAGGTGATTCAGAATGCGGTGGCCAGTGCCATTTTTCTGGCAGACCGTAAGACACATACGACTCATCTGCTATCTTCCTTACACTGGCTTCCCGTTCAGAAACAAATTCATTTTAAGGCATTGGTTCTGGTCTTCAAAGCCTTTCATAAGATAGGTGCCCCCTACCTCAGTGAAAGATTTCAACACTATATCCCCCAATGCACTCCAAGCTCATCTGCTCAGCTTCTGACCTCCTTGCCTAAGGTCCGGCTGTCTCGGATCGGGGGTAGATCCTTTTAAGTGGCAGCCTCTCGTTTGTGGAACATTCTACCTCTTGGTCTCAGACAGGTGCAAGATCTTTTCACGTTTAGGTGGAAACTTAAGACCTGGCTCTTTCAACTATAGGTTTTCGGCCTGCTTTCCGCACTGGAGGTGTTTCTTTCTGTTGGCTGTTATGTGGTCTTTTGTTTCAGCACCAGGACACTCCTGGGAGTAGCCATGCGCTTTATAAATGACATTTAACATAAATAACAAAGAGGGGTGGAGGATGCACACCATGGGCATACCACTGCCCGAACCCCCAAATATAAAAGGGACAGTCTTTCTGCTCCCCTGAGAGGCAGATGGGGGCGATTACTCCTGATCTCCCCCTGGGGAGCAGAAAGCCCACTAGACACCAGGGATATTTTCTTTTTTTAGTACTTAGGGGTGGGGGCAGCCCTAAATGGGCACTATAATGCCCCCACCCCGCAAAAATATTGCCACAGTCTTTCTACTCCCCTGGGGTGCAGAAGGGGGCAATAGCCTGATCTGCCCCCGGTGGGGCAGAAAGCCCACTAGGCACCAGGGATGACTGTTTTTGTCTTTTGTAAAAAAGGGGAGGAGATCACAATGGGTATGCCAATGCCCTCACTCCTAACGCAAAAAGGACAGTCTTTCTGCTCCCCCTGGGGGGGGATAGCCCACTAGGTACCAGAGATATGTTTATGGGCATGTAAGTGAGTGGCCCTTTAGGCAAGGCTTGCTCCCCTTTTTTATGAGTACACTTAGGCTGCTTCTGCCTCCCCCCATTGGGGACATATCCATAAAGATTTTAGGTACATCTGCAACCTTGGAGGACAGAAAACCACTAGACACTAGTGAAAGTGTGTGGGTGTGCTGGGTGGTAGGACCTTTGTAACAGCCTGGTGATCCCACAACTTTCCAACACAGAAATATGGGGAAAATGTGAATTTGGAAGCTACGTTTGAGGTTTGGAGGGGATTCTGGGTACGAAAACATTGGGAGATCCATGCAAGCTACACCTCCCTGGACTCCCACGAGTGTCTAGTTCTCACAAATCTCTGGTTTTGGTATGTTTCCCTAGATGGACGTCGAGTCCCAGGACCAAAATGTAGGTGACTCCCTTGCTTAACTAGGTTGCTTCTTGAAAAATAATGTTAATGTCTCCACAATAAGGTTTAGGTCATTTCCTGTTGCAGACACTAGGCCTACCTACACGTGAGGTACAATTTTTATTTGCAGACAAGGGGGAATGCTGGGTGGGTGAAAGTGTGTGGCTCCCAGCAAATTCCAGAACTTTCCATCGAAAAAATATGAGGAGAATGTGTTTTTATGAAGAGAAAGCACACCCTTTCAGTGAAAGGGAATTAGGCATCTTAGCTGAGGGGGTGATACTCAAATAACATCAGCTATAAGGGGGCCTGAGGACCAGCTGAGTAATGCAGCATGAGCCAGACTATAGACCGACATTGATGAGCACTGCAGTACAGTGGACGTTCACACCAGGAAGGTGAGGGCATGTCGCAAGCGCTGGGAGGACCTAAAATGATGGGCCCGGTACAAGGTCGAGGAGCTCCCTGGCCAGTCTTCCCAGCACCATGTGCATCATCCCCGCCTCTCGCCACTGTACAGGAGGGTCCTGCATGCAGCTCATCCTACCTTCCATTCTCAGCTGGAGGAACATGAGCAGCAGAGACCTGGTAAGTGCATTATATGCAATATGTGTCTGGAAGTATGATGTGAGTGAAGACAGGGGTACCGTTGTGTGTCCCATGCCTCCATTGACCTATTCTGTGTCTATGCAACAGTCATCATGAAGCAAAAGGCTCACTGTAGTCCACTGACTTTACAGGGAAGAGTGCATTCTGGGAGTTGTAGTTTCATCATGACAACTGGGGAATTGAGCCACACATTTACATTCGTACAGAAATTTGCACTGCCAGCACCGCTAACAGTGAACCAAGGGAATCATAATTGATTTGTGCATGAGATGAGGAATGGTAGTGACACTGTCGAGTATGTGTATGAGAGGCTAATGGGTATTGGATGCTGTGACTTGCATTGCTTTCGGTGAGTCTGGGTTCTGATTGAGACAGATTGTTATGCACCATGGAGTCAAGACAGACTTTGACATCCTTACCTCACTCTTAAGTGTTTCCAATTTTGCCAAGTGTGTCCACAGACACACGTCTTACCCCCAGTGGCTTGTATGCCATTTTTCATGTACAGGAAGCTGTAACAACGAGCAACTACTGTTCACCAATGCACAGCACTACCTGATCAGTCTCCAAAGCTAATATGTGGCACTGGATTGTCAGCTTTTGTGAGGGAATATCAAAAGATTAGGCTCGCAGCTTAGCAAACGTAATTGCCAAAACCGTATATGGATGTGTGACCCCCAATCATCATTTGTGTTGTCCCATACAATGCTACACAGCAGATAACATTTTTCCAGATGCAAAAGTGCAGATAATCCATATCACAGGCCCTTTTCAATACCATCTGGACTCTCTCTGATCTCCTTTTGTAGACTGGGTTTGGAACCTGCCCATGTAGCAGTGACAGGACACACAGGTTACAAGAATGCCTAAGTAGTGAGTTGGCCAGTACAGATGTGCAAGCCACCAAAAATCTTGTGAGATGTCCATGTCAGACTAACAATCAGGAGATGACAGTGCACATACATGTAATTGAAGCTCATAAACACTGACAACTGTGATCAGAGGAGAACAAAGTCTGGGGGCGTGGTGTGGCCATGCGGCAAGATGGCCGTCTCTTGAACATGGGTGGACTCCGCACTGACCATAACGATCTTGCCGCACTCCAGGGCAATATGGCTCCACACTATACATCTTTGCGGGTGGGCTCCGCTGTGACTACTAACCCCTCGCCTCACTCCGGGGCTAATTAGGCAAGCGTAGCGCTCCACACTCTACTCTCATGTGGGTTGGCTTTGCCCGCAGTCTTGATACAGGTGGGCGAACTTGCACTGTGGACTCATTTACTCAACACTAACTTTCCATTGTCCCGAGTCCCCCTTGTTGTGATACTTACCACATCCTTTAATGTTTAGATCGTGTCAATAGGGTTAGCGTCACGATCCCGACTCCCATGAGGCACACTAAACTGGAAATTCAAGTAAGTTTCATTTCTCCCCCTGTTTCTGTGTTTGTCTTTGTTACATTCTGTTGACTGGCATGCTAGCATGACTCATGACGCCGTCACCTATGTCTTGGGAGCGTAGTCAACCACTTCGTAACGTATGAAAGTGGTGTAATAAATTAAAACACACAGTTATGAATTGATACTGTGTCTGTAACTGGATATAATTGCAATCCATTGCCGGTCGTGCACAATTCTCCACCTCCAACTACCTATGAGTGGATGCTTTTCCCTGAGTGACTAAGTCTGTCACAAAATAATATGCACATAATCTAAAAAACTGTCACTGCCTCTCATCTAAGGAGCCAGACACTTGATATTTTGCTTCTTTGAGGCATTAAACCGCACCGGGAGAGCAGGGAGCTCTTGATCATCCTGACACTACGTCACCGGCATGTCATTTGTTTGCTTGCCATTGCATTTTTATCATTATAGGTTTTTTTCTCTTTCTCACACTGGTTGAAAGGGCATCAACTGTGAGTATACATTTGGTATTTCGTGATTGAGGGTAGGGTACACCGTAGCATGTGTACACCACCCAGGTCAAGTATATTCTGGTCCTGACGAAATTCTGGTAATTTCCTGTTACAGGTTGAAACATGTAGACCATCACTTTGCACTTTTTTCGCTACTTATAGATAACAATGGATCAATAATACCCATACATGTATCTGATTTACCTTTTTAATTTTGTCCAGTAGCTCTAGAATAAAATCTTTTTCAACTGAGTTATACCAGGACAATTTTTAATCCACTTTTTTCACTTACAAACTCACACAAAAAAAACCCCGCTCCACTGTAGTCAGGTGTTGCAGCACACCCGGACGGCATTTGGCTGTTCGGGTGAGACCCCAATGATGAAGCATGTCACCAACTATGTTGGTGAGTGAGGGGTCTTCTTAGAAAAGGACAATTTCCTTTTCTTGTGCTTCTTCTCTCTTCTCCCACTTTGCTGAGACCTCGACAGGTCTTATGGTGGTACTCCTCAAATTCTGAACTATCAGGAACGGAACCTCATTTTGCGGTTGGCCAGGGAAAGGGGGAACATCACCCACCAAGGAAATGCACTCTCCTTCTACCCAGACTTCACGCCTGCAGTGCAGGCGGCACACCTAGAATTCCTGCAAGCTAAAAGGATTCTGCCCTAGGCCAATATCCCATACCTACTGTTGTATCCTGCTAAACTCAAGGTGTCCTATAAGGGCTCGGCTCATTTTTTTACGGATGGAAAATCCGCACTGAAATTTGCTAAGCACGTTGGGGTCAAGGAAAAGAGGGCACAGGTTCCTGGTGCCGGGGAGGCATCTGGAGACAGGCTAAGTGACAATGATTGATTTGTGCTGTTAACTTCTTATTTTCAAAGTCATTTAATCCTGTATATATCTTGTCAGGTACAGAATTACAATTGATGTTACGATCGTGCACTTGGTTTGCAAAATGTTAACGCCGAGCTGTTTGAGGAACTGTGAAATGTGCTATTTTACAAGGTTTTTTGACCCTCTGCTTTATTCTTGGCCACCCTGCTATATGCAGGTTTTTTTTGCAAGCGACACTGCGCCCCTCAGGGAGATTTCCCATTGGTTGGTTTGTCCTCCTCGGAGTACAATCCAGAGTAGTACATTTTGAAAGGGGAGGGTTCTACATACCTGATTGGGGGTTGGAGTGGGTGGTGGGAGGTGGGGGAATGTTAATGTTTTGTTGTTAACCAGTATACTGCCTTGCAGTCTAGAATACCCTGCTTTGGTATTGTGGTATATATCTTTTAAATATTCAATGTATATGATAGGTTGGTTTAATTTCAAATGCGTTTTTATATGGCATGTCACTGCTTCTAGAGGGACGAATGGGCATGAGATCCTGGTGGTAGGACCTCATTGGCCCACCATGGGTTTGTTATGACGAGTCTCAATTTTTTAACCTGGTATATTTGGGGATTAAATGATCATCAGAAGGCATGCCTGGTCCACTCTTATCTCGTCAGACACCACATTGACCTGGGCCTGTTGCAGGAGACACACCTGAACACCTTACCATCCACTAGGTTGCAACAAAGACGCTGGGGACATGTCTACTTCTCTATATATTCTAGTTATTCCATAAGGGTGGCAGTGCTGGTCAGGAGGGGATTGGACTGAAAAGAAAGAACATCCCACATAGACACAGAGGGCAAGTATATTATACTACTGGGCGCCCTGGGGGGAACCCGGGTGGTCATAATGGGAGAATATGGACCCAATATTTTGAAACCCAACTTTCTTTCAGGAAATTTGGGCCAGAGTGCGAGCTATGGAGATTGATACCATAATCTGGGAGGGGGGGGGGGGGATTCAAATGCAAAATCAGATGACACACTGGATAGGAAAGGTAAGTCCGGCTCCCTCCATCCCAAAGCAAGTGCGGCCGTAAATGCTATAAATTCCGAAGGCAACGTAGTTGACTTATGGTGCCACAGGTGCCACCGGACAAGGGCAGGTACATATATATCTGAGTTCCATAAGGCCTGGTCTAGGCTAGATTTTTAGTTGCTGTCAAGGGATGTGGCGACCTGGGCAAGTACATTATCTCACCTCTCAAGGTCCCTATCGGACCATGCACCAAGTTTACTATGTCTTGAATTGCCAGATTCCCCACCCAAAATGTTCAGCTGACGGCTTCCCCCAAATGCACTGCTAGATGAAGCATTCAAGGAGGAGATTAGAGGATACATAACTGACTATTTTACTCACAATGAGGGTTCAGTCTCAACCCAGGCCTCCCTATGGGAGGCGTTTAGGTGGTCATCAGGGGGCAGTGTTTTGCACGTCAGGCGGGGGTCCTGAAGGCCATATGGGGCTCTTTTGAATCCTTGGAGAAACAGATTAAGGAGATGGAAATGCAGTTCTACACCGCAGATGATCCCACTTTGGTGGCACAGTTGAAGGAGAAACTGCTAGAATTTGAGGAGGAGGCCCAACACAAAGTTAAATTTTAGGCAAATACTCACAAGCCAGGAGGTATGGGGAGGGTGATAGACCTGGGAGAACCCAAGCAACCATGCTCTGAGCCTCACACACGACAGCCTACATTACAGAGGTCAAGGGTGACCCTCCCCAAGTTATTAGAGGCCTGCAAGTGATCCTAAATCATTTTACCCAGTTTTACGCTACACTGTACACATCTACTCATGGCCCCGTGCAAGACAATCTTAAGCCATTCCTGGACTCGCTCGAGTTGCTCTGGCTGGGACGGGGGCATAGGGAATACTTAGACGTTCCCTTTGAAGTGGAAGACGTAATTCAGGTGATTAGAAGCCTTCCATCGGATAAGGTCCTGGGATCTGATGGGTTAACCACAGCTTTCTATAAAATGTATGCTGAAGAACTGACCCCACATCTCATAGCACTGTACGAGGAGGCCCAAGCCACAGGTATCTTACCGCCCTCCATGCAAGAGGCCATTATAATCACCCTGCTTAAACCGGGGAAACCCGAGGACAAACTGGACTCTTACCGGCCGCTCTTGTTGAGAAACATGGACGGCAAAATCTTGGATAAGCTGGTCTCTAATCGACTGCAGCCTCTTCACCTGCTAATTGCCTGCCCAGATCAGTCAGGTCTCATCCCCAGGTGGCCACCTCTCACAACCTCCACACCTTTTTTTCTGTTGTGCAATATCTCCATCCAGACTTGAAGGCTATTGCAAATTTCCTTGATGCTACAAAAGCGTTTGACACACTCGAGTGGACACATCTATTTGCTGTCTTGGAGCGAATGGGATTCAACCCGCTTTTCTCAGTCTTATTCGATTACTTTATGCACGACCGTCAGCCAGGGTCGGAGTCAATGGAATGATTTCGGAACCTCTCGCCATCTCGCGGGGCACGAGACAGGGCAGCCCGCTGTCTCCCTTGCTCCTCGCGATTGCGATGGAGCTGTTGGAGGCTCACATCAGACAGCATCAAACAGCTAGAAGTTTGGGATTTAGTTCAAGGAGCCTCTTGATTTCATTATATGCTGATGATGTCACTCTTTACTTATGCGACCCTGAAAGGAACGTGGCTCCTGTACTTCGGGAATTGATAACATTTGGTGGCCTATCTGGAGTGTCTATAAACTGGACGAAGTCCACGATTTTTACCCTGACCAATGCCAATACGCCCTTTCCTCTTGATTACCCTCTGAAATGGGCAGACAACCCGGTTAAATATCTCAGTATTTGGCTTAGCAGGAGTATGCAGGAAATTTGGGGAATAAACTACGGGTGCATGGTCTCGTGGCTGGAGGACAGGGTCACAGCATGGGCAAGTCTCCCCCTGTCTCTGGCGGGTAGAATGCCATTGCTAAAATAGTGGTGCTGCCAAAATTGCTTTACCTATTTGTTAATATCCTGATTCCCCTCACGCAACCCTTCTTCAGCACCATTCGCTCCCTACTGATTTCCATGGTATAGGCGGGCGACAGGCATGGGTCTCCTGGGA
The DNA here is from genome assembly GCF_964263255.1 of Lissotriton vulgaris. Lineage (NCBI taxonomy): Eukaryota > Metazoa > Chordata > Amphibia > Caudata > Salamandridae > Lissotriton > Lissotriton vulgaris. Next base: position 701,732,571 of record NC_141699.1, read on the forward strand.
ATTGCTGACACTACCACTGTCCCAGGGTGGGTTGGGTGCCCAGGATATAAAGTTACATGCCTTCAGTGCACAGGCACAATCCCTACACTTTTGGGTCCACCCTACCTCCTTTCAGCCACATACTTCCGTGGAGATGGATGTTGCGGTTCCGATCCCCCTTCAAGTTGCAATATATCAGAACTACAAAAGACCCTGTGAAGACATTGTCACAGTGGAAACTTTGAGGTGGGCTTGGGACAAACTACGGGAAAGAGCGCATTTAAAAAATGTATATGCCCCTTCCATTCCTCTGACACACAACCCAATGCTACTCATTATGGGAGAGGGTACAAGGCGGGCATTGGCACTGAAAATGGGGATATGAACATTTGCAGATCTCTACCCGGGAGAGGAGTTTAGGGCTCCCCTCACATCTGTGGATAGGCACACAGTCGCCTTCTCTGACTTATTCTGCCACCACAAACTTAGGGACTCATGTAGAGTACTTCGTGACACCTTCCCCAACCCACCCCCTCACATTACTAGCCCTTGGGAATGTACTAAAGACTGACCCCCTCGCAGACTTATCACTAGGATCTACAAGAAGATGCAGAACTCTGCCCCATTATTGACGCCCAAAGCCTTCCAAGCATGGAATGCCAAAGTGCATACTCCACTAACAGACGAACAGTGGGCATTCTGCTGCAATCAATTAACAGCCCTGTCTCCCAATTATAAGCTTCGACTGATCCACTTTACGTTTTTACATAGATTTTACAGGACTCTGACTCAGCTTCACCGTATGGGGATCAGGGCAGACAAAGGGTGCTGGAGATGCAGATTGACCCCTGCAACATTCTTACACATGGCATGGAGATGTCCTAGACTAGACATTTTCATGGACATCAATTTTTACTGCCATACATGACATCATTGATACACCGGGCAGCCCGGATCCCTTAATGGGACTTTTGGGATATGTCAAGGACACACAAAAGGGGTATAGTTACCTACATACAATGTTACTGCTGTTGGCCAAAAGGAGGATAGCTATGTACTGATGGAGGAGGAGCCCCCCTCAATGAAAGATTGGATTCAGGATGTGACATTCAGCCATTCACAACTAAACACCTTTTGGGAACTGATGCAATCAGCATCAAGGCCGAAAGACATATGGGGTCCCTTTTTGGAGTGGGCCTGTATACAACAGCTGGAAAGAACAGCCCCCTCAGAGCAATCAACAGACTAGAGGGCATGCCGATGAATGCCAGTGTGCGAACAGGGTAGATCTCTAAATACAGAGTGGAGTTAAAACACCAGGTCTGGTGCACACGGATGTATGGGCTCCCTCTAGGAAAAATGTTAAGTGACGGCGGGGTTACATTTGTAAAGTTCATACCAATCGTTCACTGGATGTGCAATGTATAAAATGCGTTGTCTTCTCACAATGCCAAGGATGGGGGCACTTGTTCTTGTATAGTAATTCAAACATATTTAGAGCACAGAATCCATGTGCTGTGACCGTAATTAGCGGGCTCTGTTGTTAATGTTGTTTGTTCTATTACTGGATAAAAAACCAATAAAGAAATGTGTAGAAAAAAAACGAGAACAAAGTCTGTCTTTGGCTCATTTAGGTATGTGTCTTGTCCTGACATGTACAACCACTACATAATGATTTGTCTTACATTTCTGTGGGCTCAGCTGGCCAAAAGGAAAAACAGCAGGACCCGGTTCGGAGCAGGACATCTTTGGTTTGCCGGTGGCTACAACCGCTTTCCACCAGTGAGGAAGAAGAGGATGAGGCGGGATCCTCAACATCAGGAGACAGAGGGATTGCACCCACCCGGTCTGACCAGGAAGACAACTCTGGTGCTACGGATTGGGTGGAGGACATTAAAGGGGGGGGGGGGGTTAAACTGGACACCTCTAGCCGGGGGGTGGAGAGCTACTCTCCCTTGGACCATTCACCTGTTTTATTGGTGAGGTTTCTCCGGGACAGGCCACTACGTAAACTGGACCTTCCATCAGCCCCTCCCTAACTAGAGGGCCCATTCCATCGGGCCTCCAGCTGCATCCCCTGCAACCAGTCCCCCTCATTGTTGCTGCCAGGTCGACACCAACATTTGCTCCGAACCTGAGGTACCACTCTCCTCATGTTCAACCCAAACCCCTCCCTGTGTTGTTCCTTCTGTGGCTGTACCAGAGGACTTGGTGAGGGTCAACCAGACATGTCCTCTTGCATCATGCTACAGATGTGTCTAGAGGTACGCATGATGCGAGAGGAAATTGCCCAAGCTCTGGCACCCTCACTGCCAGTGTCAATTCCCTGACTGCAGCCCTGTCGTCTTTCATATCCCAACCTCCTTCCCATACCACTCTCAATGTCTCCCCCTGCCCGTTGCGCCACACTGTTTGCCCCGTACTCCTTGTGTGTCCGGAACCCATGTGGTGCCTGTTCCTGCACTGGCTAGGCAGGAGCCCGTATCGGACTCAGAGGATCTGGACATTGTGGTACTAGAGGATGACCAGAAGGACACTTGACCTGTTGGACAGATTTTTTTTGTGGACAATTATTTACTTTTCCCCTTGTATATTGACGGGTTTCCCTGACGCTCCCTGACATGTTATACTTATGTTGCCCCACCCCAATCCAGATTCCCTTCTCCTTCATTTGTTTTCCTTTATCCCATCCAAACAGACTGTTGTTGTTTTTTTAATTTCTAACCCCACACTTTTTTTTACATAAATCTTATTTAGAATCATACTTTCTCTATCTTGTTTTACTTAATTGTGAATGTATTGTACAAAATATGGACATGTATTTTGGAAGTCATCTGCTCTGCACATGAGGGCTTGATGCAATGATGGGGTTATACTTGTACATGTGTCTCACACACACACACACATACATCCTTACCACTCTAGGCCACCAAAATTGGTAAACATTATCCTATCAGGACATGATACGCAGCAGAGTTTTGATTTGTGAAGAGAATTTCTTTTTATTTACACATATTCACACTGGTCAAAAAGTTCCTGGGTTGTGATCAATGGGGATCGTGCTTGTGGCTTCACAATTTCAGAGGTGAGTATCGCTGTTAGGGATCATGTCTGGGTTGACGCTGAGCAGCAGGTTGGTGTTGTGCATGTGCCTGTACAGGGTGAAGTTCATGTGCAAGGGCGGATGAATCTGTACACTTGGTATTTGTGTGTTGACAGGGGGTTGTTGTGCAGGTAAATTGATACTTGTATAGCGCACTACTCACCTGCAAGGGTCTCAAGGCGCTTGTACGAATACCGCTGTGGAAGCCATCCTGGCTTTCCCTGTGAGGCGTCCACTCCTGGGCACCCCCAAGGTGGAGGCCAGGCATCCTTAGCGTTGTGGGGGCCGTTGTGGAGATTAAGCAAGCTATTGCCCAGAGTTGAAGAGTGGGACTCCATGATTGGAATAGGCACTGAGGCGAGAATTATCGAGTCCATGGAATTTTGAGCCCAAGACCCGCCAAGGCGGGGAATTGAACCCTGGTCCCGGGCTAGACCTCTGCATCAGAGTCTGCCGCTCCAACCATTGAGCCACACTTCTCCAGGTGGTGGTAGTGCCTGTGCAGGTGGGGGAGTGCCTGGATAGGGGCGGTGGTGGGTGTTTACCCTTGCTGTGGTCCTGTGCAGTTTGAGGTACAGGAGTGTGGGAGTTATGTGATGCAGGCAGATGTGATGGCTCCCCTCTCTGTGTTGACCGTGAAGGGAGACTTTGGAGCACTTTCATCATGCCCTCCATCATCTTCATGGCCAAGGCATAGTGTCTTAAACTCTCTTGCCTTTGAATAGATATGATGTCTCTGATATTCTTGGACATGTCTTGTCAAGATCTATCCATCCTATCCAAAACATGGGTCTGTCTGTCCACCACCTGAGGGAATTGGCGCAGGGCCTCAGAAATGTCTGAAAGGGTGTCCCCTATGGCACAAATGTTCTGCCTCACATCTACCTGCTGTTGGAAAAAGTCCTGTTCCCACTGGGCACCATAACCATGTGCAGTCCCTCTCAGCAGCTGTCGGCCATGGATGAGACAGCCAGGTCCAACAGCAGGGGGAGGCTGGCATGTGGAAGCCTGTGGACAGGAGAATGGTGACCAGGGGATTCCTGCATCACAACAGGGTTGGTATTTCCTTCAGATGGTGAAGAGAATGCCTGGGATACACTGTATAGGGAGGAGTGTGTAAGGGAACCACCACGTCTGTCCCGGATGTGAGGGCTGTGAGAGAGTGATGTCTGAGTTGGGGTGTGTGAGCTGTTGCTGTTTAGCTCTATGTTGGGGACAGGCAATCTTTTGTTTTGGAGGAGGCTGAGGCACTTTGCTGGGCGAGGGTGTAAGGCCTTACAAAATGTGGGCGCTGTGGGAAAACTGTTCATGGCATCAGAATCTTCATCCTCTAAGAGGATGAACAGATAGTCACCATCATCGTCCAGTCCTTCATCCTCCTCAGGTACTTCCTCCTCTTCCTCTTGCACAGTACTTGCAGCCGACATTACTGTCCGGAGGAGCAGTGGATTTTGCCCTTTGATTACCCATCGCCCAACACTGGTTGAAGGCCTTCCTCCTCTTCGCCATCATCACCAGGATAAGCAATTGACCTACTATAAGATGTGGTGCAACACAAGGATTGGTTCTACTGTACTTTGCATCAACAGACGACACACATGTGACCTGGTTTGGGTACCCCTACAAGTGACAGCTTACACAATAGCACTAAGGGGTGAAAAGGAGATGTACATTGCACAGACAAACTCACCAGCTCCAGCCACAGCTTTTTGTCCCTTTGCTATCCCCCTGATGTCAACTGCTAAACCATGCTCCTCATAGGTTTTGCTGACAAAGCGGTCCCTGATCATGCAGCTGTAGAGGGAAGTGACAATATTCTCAATCATCTGCATAACTAATATACAAACAGGCACATGTGACATTATGATATGTATGTAACTTTGTAAACACCAACTGCAGGTTCTATGCAGAAGGGGATTTTGATCTTTGTCATGGTTTTGATAGGGACACACTTCGCGCCACATTTACCTGATGGATAAGTTTGAGAGGGTTTCACTGCTGCAGCCATGATGTTTTGCATTACCCAGGAGGGTGGTGTACACTGCACTAATGTCATCCTGTCAGCAGCTGTGATGAGATATACATGTCCATATTTCAGTACACCAGATGGTAGCTATGAGCTAACATGTATATGTCATTCTCAATGACTATTGATAGGATATTCCTGGACAATGTGCAGCATGTTTACCTCATGGACTTTACATGTGGCCCCCTGCTCACCTGCAGCAATTTCCAGCTGTTACCTCCACACAGCACTGACATCAATGAGATGACACATCAACAGACAATTGTGTATGAGAAGGTTACTGATATTTGAAGGAAGGGGAGAAATAATCAGGACACCACCACATTATATTGATTACACCTTCGCCATTAAGACTAACATATCTCATGAGTATGATGTTATCTGTTGACAAGTTGGAAAGAAGTGTACATACACAGGCTTACCAGTTTCACATTTGCACATCAGTTCAAACATTGCATTGCAGAGTTCATATGAGAGATGTGCAATAGTCAGGTACATTTTATGTGTCATTTGTGCTTCCCTACCCATGAAGTCACAAAGCTAATTTTGGATTGAGAAATCACACATTTTTTATGTCCATCCTTTAAGTGTCCTCTGTTCCAATAATCCATTTCCTACATCGTGGTAGAACTAAGCTGACAACGGATGATGTCTTGAACAGCAGACATCCTAGCCGTGTGTATTATACACTCACTTATATAGTGGATACAGAGGCAAGCAGAATGCAACATTTGACTCAGATCTCACATTGTGGGTAAGTTGAGAAGCTTTGATGGTTGCCACCTACACTGAATTTGTGTTGTGTCTTTCAGCCAAGAGATTTTATAATTTAACTTCCTGAAGTTTCACCGTAGCAGCCCATACATCCATCACAAAGTACACAACTGGCATCAGAATGAGCCTCATGCAGGCACATTTCATTATGATTTGTCCATTGGAATTTTGCTAGGGAGTTTTCATATTATTGAATTACAATCCAGGTGTGTCTAGTACACTTCATATGACACTAAATGCTATTTTTACATACATTCTGAACTAACTTGTCATATATTTTGTGTCATCCTTTCTCTAGCCACCATGGCGTGATCTGGTATGTGGTTCAATGCCATATGTAGGCATTTTGTAATGCAGGGCAACAGTGATGTTCTTGGGTTTACTAACCATGGCCCGCACCTGCCTAGTGTGTGGTCCCTGACCAGCTATCACAGCCAACCTTGTATCAGAAGTCAATGCGGGTCTTGGCATCTGGGAGGACATCATTGGACCTACAATGATAAGTGTGTTTGCAACTTTACATTTCTACCACCACGTGTGATGCACTCAATTGCACGCACAAAGGATGAGCACAAGCAGTGTGGGCCCTACCGTTGCAGACGTGTGTAGCACTAATTATCACGAGTGATCACACATTCAACTTATAATGGCCCCGCTGCCTAGAAGCAATGTATATTAAATTGAAACAACAATTCCTTAAGTAATGTCCACTATCATGTTTTATTAATGGCCAAACAACATGCCATCTGATTATAACATCTATAACCAGCTGGGTGGACTAGACAAATCCATGTATGGAAAAAACATCTAAATTGGACAGTGGATGCATTCTCAATCCTCCTGACAATTGAATCTCACTTCTTGTTCATCATTGTTATATTTGTTAACATTGGATTTCTTGATTTGTCTACCAAAACAATTACAATCTAGTGGAGGCTCTTTTTTGACTTGTAATGGCACTCGATTCCAGTATTGATTTCACAGTTCTGGAACTGTTGGTGGAATACATGTAATGTAGTGTTCAGAAATCACAAAGGTATGATGAGCCTAGATATATTATATTGTGTATTTTCCTATTCACAAGTATATTTTGCTAAAGGTAAATGTCCTATGAGTATTCCAATAGTTATAAAGCTAGTTTTTCCTCTCATGTTACTTTTGAGATTCTGACACTATATGTCCCTCTGTTGTCTGCTGACAATGTATGCATTTTGACCATCTCCTGACCAGTTTGACTTACCAGTTAGTGAGGGTGGTGTAATGGGGATGTAATGGCGTGGCAGGGTGGCAAATAGTCAACCGAATATGGGAATGAAATGTTTTTTAAAGAAAGGAATCTCTCACCTTCTGCTTTGTGCTTTTAGCAGGCACAAGGTGAGTTACTCTTAGGATAATTTGTATTTATTTTCCCTATTCCGTTGTCTGTTGATTTTCCTCTGCATCGCACCCCCCACCCCTTACGTTCTTGACTAACCCAGCCGTGTCTGGATAAGTGGAAGGGCCACTTTGACAATAGCTACTTAACAGTGTTAGGTATATACAGGAGCAGTACTGGGCCCATGTTTTAAATAGTGGGAGAGGAATTTGCCATTTCTGATACAAAGGATACTGGGACTTGTGGTGAAGCATACAGAGGGAAACACATGAGCCTCTGACTGACTATATTTGATTTGAACTTTGGACAAACTGCTTACTCACAATGGCAGTGCAAGACAGACATTCATTTTGCATACTTGTTCTTGTCATCCCGTTTATCGGGTACCATGTTGCGAACATCATTCACAGATAGCCCATTGAGCATGTGAGTGTGAATTTGGTGAGGATTTCCTCCTTCAGTGGGGTGAGACATAGGTAGGTTTCAGATTGTGGGGCAGGGGGAATCCTGTTCAACTCGATCCTGGAGTACTTCTCCTTCACCCTCTTCTATTCGTCCTGCCACTTCTTCTTGATGTCCTGGATTGTGCGGCTATCCTCCCCCAATGCTGTGACAGCAGTGGCTAAATGCTGCCATAGAACTGCCTTCTGTGTACCACTGGTGCAGTAAGGTGGGAGACCATATATGCGTTTGTGGTGCCTCACAATAAACTCTACAATCATGGTGGTCTCCTCAGTAGTGAAGTTCTTCTTCCTCCTCATTTGTGACATTTTCCAGTAGCGATGAACAGCAAGTAAAAACAGGAAATCTCTGTGGCCAAATTTGTTCTTGGAATGTGTGCTGCTTTTATGTGGTTTGTGGTGCTGGTCTTGCAGTCAGTGTTAATTGACCTCAGATGGAGAATGGTGGGGGATGGTAGGTACTTGAAATGATCCTCTGACCCAAATGCTGGTATTTCGCACTCGGAGCAGAGATTCCGGCCCGGGTGCAGAAATTCCGGCGCAGATGCGGGAATTCCGTCCCGGGTGAGGAAATTCCACTTAGAGTGTGGAACTTCCAGTCCGAGTGTGGAGATTCTGGCCCAAGTGCGGACGTAAAGTTAGTAGTCATAAGTGATTCCTGTGAATACCATGAATTGTAAGTGCCTTCTGTGAATACCAAAATTAGTAAGTTTAGGATTTTGTCTCAGATTAGTTCTGTGTATCAGCCCCTATATACATAACTCCATTGATGTGGGCATATTTGAGCTTCAACCGCCATTTGACAACATCCTAATTTTACAGCTAGACTGTGAAGGGTATATTGATTGCAAATTGAATTCAAACTCAAAAGCCATTATAATAAGCAATAGTTATGTAAAGCAATCAAAAGAAAAAAGAAGGCAATTTTGGAAAATCTGGTGCTACCTGCTGAAGAAAAGAAGAGAAATTATCCAAACACAATGTGGATCCTCACCGGGGATTTTAATTTAAACCCATTCAAAAGCAATTAAGACACAGGTTGCCATGATATAGATCGCTCATAGTGGAACATTCCCCCGGCTATAGCTGCAGACCTAAAGCCAAACAAGAAAGGTAAAACTTTAGTTACCAAGCTGCATAATTTGGGCCAATGAGATTTGAATGGTAGCCTCAGATCAGATCAAACCACAGCCTACACCCATGTCGCCCCCCCCCCCCCAATGACTAGCCACATTCGATTATGCATGAGTCCCAATTAAGGATTTTAAGAACATTTTTGAATTTACAAATCATACTTACTTCATTAAGTGACCATTTCTATCTAAAAGTTACTGTAGCATTTGATGTAAAGGTGTATCCATCTTAAATTCTGCTTGGTTCTCTCGTAGAGGTGGAAAGAGACCAAGATATTATTTGGCAGGTAGCAGAGACAGAAAAGCCTGGCAGAGATAATGCAGGAATGAATCAAGAACCACCTGAGGGCTATGGATCTTCTATCCTCATGAATACATTTCCTCAGTTTACTGCAAAGCTACTACAGCTTTCTTCAAACACTTCCCAAACCTGACCAAAGACACTCAACCAGCTCAAGATTGCTTAATGCTGAAAATTCAGACCATAAGAAGTTAAAAAGGGCTCCTAATAAAAACCAATGGGCAATGGAAGCATAGTTATACTGATCCAGCCCTAGGAACATAAATAAAAAAGCTAAGAGCTTTTCATCAAAAGAAGCTTTGGACCATTAAAAAAGGTAAATAAGAAGATCAATGACCACTTTACACAACGCAGCCAAAGACAAACATTCCTAGAAATGTTAGTCCATTGTAAAACTTTTTATAGCAAACCTAAGAAGCCAGTGCCAATGAATATTCAACCGATTGTTTGGAGCAATTATATCACAAGCTTATATTTTGACAACTCCTCTCTACTAACTAAGTTTGATCTGGAATGCCTATAGTAACACTCTGAGAGGACGGATACTAAAGAGGCTGTGAAATCGTCAAGGGACACTGAGATAATCATTAACTCAAGAAGTGAAGTCCTGGGCAACAATGGAATACCTGATTCCACTTTTTAAAAAGTGGCAAGTAAATGGGCAAAAACTTTGGGGCCGATTATGATGGCAGACAAAAAGCCTCTGATCGCTAGTTGGAAGCTTTCCGACCACAGTCGGAGGCTTTCCGGCGGACATGGTCGGTTTGCGGTCTGACCTTCGAATTACGATGTTGGCGGTCAGAGTACAAATCGGCCAGTCATTCTGATGCGGTTCTGAGCGGCTCTCGGAGTCTTCCGGCCGGTCAGAACAGCACCGTAATCCTCTACAGACGGCTTTTCTACCATCAGGTTTACGATGTAGGTTTCCTACGACCTTTCTGTGCCGGCCTTTCTGAAATGGAAAGGCTGTCGGAAAGCGACTTTGGAGGCTCCTAGCAGGGACCCATTGTCTCCGCACCCTACAGTTGGTGGCCGAGGGAGTGCCTAGGGTGCCCCCTGTAAATCCCTGCATTTTGTGGCAGACACCATGGGGTGCCTGCCACAGGGTGCAGGGTTTTACACACACACCCATTTCTTCATGGGAGCCTGTGTTACGGCCGGGTTACGGCTTGTACGGCCATAACACAAGCTCCCATAGAGAATTGTGAGTATCGGACCGAACGGTCTTTGGTCGCATGATAATCAGTCGGTCAGAAGCCCCTTTGTGTCCCTTGTAAAATGCTTGCATCAAAACTGCCAGCACTCTGATAGTTGGTGAGGTTGCCAGCTGTTCCAAATCCACAAAAAGGGTCATATAGAATCCCACAGAATTTTCACCCAATAGTACTACTAGATTTTGAAGGAAAGACCTATGCAAATCTCCTTTCAATAGAGCGTGAAGGTTGCAACACAGAGAAGAACCTCATCTCTTTCTACCAAACAGGTTTTGCAAAAGACTGTAGCATCGCTGATAACTTGTCTGTGGCCATTCTAGTTGAGAACGGCTTAGAAAATGGGAGTAAACTACTCTATGCTGCTTTCACAAACTTTACCGTACCTTTGACAGCATTTACAGGGGTAAGATCTGGGCAAAGCTTGGGGTATTCCCCCATAATTGTTGAATGCAATTTCCAGCTTATACTCCAACAAGTGGGTGGAGATCAGGCTAATCTCTAAATGGTAATCTCTAAGTGGATTACCACAGGGAAAACTGCCACAAATAAATCATTCAAGCAGGGATGCATTTTAGCTCTCTTCTCTTTACTCTACACTTGGCCGACATGAGATATGGTTTACGGTCAACAAAAGCTTGCTTGCAAAGCTTTCAGATCGAAAAATCAATATCCTCCAGTACACCAATGATACAATTTTATTAGATCAAACCAGACTAGGACTCCAAAGACAACTGGATGTATTAGCTATATGTTGCCCGGATAACAACATTAAAATCAACACATCCAAAACTAGGGTCATTGTCTTTGGGGGAAGCATAAATAAGAAGTGCCAATGATCAATTAATAGCGAGCACATTGAGAGAGTGGCAAATTACTAAGTGCCCCAAAGTACTTGGGGGTATGATTTGATGAGAAAGGGCAGGCGCAGCCCCATGAAACATTAATTAGGAACTCAGCAGCAGTGTTTTACAAACCACTTTCTTATGATTATTAAAGATAATGTCTCCTGTCCAGATGCAAGTCAACTCAGAAAAGCCATTGATTACAAACTCTCACCAACTCTGCTTTGTGGCATGGTTGTGTGCAAAGACACCTTGGGTAAAAGCTTCTGAAAATACAACTCGACTGCGAATGCTACTTTTCATTTACAGCTACGCCTAGAGTTCATCCTGGTACTGGTACTGGGCCCATGTTTTAAATAGTGGGAGAGGAATTTGCCATTTCTGATACAAAGGATACTGGGACTTGTGGTGAAGCATACAGAGGGAAACACATGAGCCTCTGACTGACTATATTTGATTTGAACTTTGGACAAACTGCTTACTCACAATGGCAGTGCAAGACAGACATTCATTTTGCATACTTGTTCTTGTCATCCCGTTTATCGGGTACCATGTTGCGAACATCATTCACAGATAGCCCATTGAGCATGTGAGTGTGAATTTGGTGAGGATATCCTCCTTCAGTGGGGTGAGACATAGGTAGGTTTCAGATTGTGGGGCAGGGGGAATCCTGTTCAACTCGATCCTGGAGTACTTCTCCTTCACCCTCTTCTATTCGTCCTGCCACTTCTTCTTGATGTCCTGGATTGTGCGGATATCCTCCCCCAATGCTGTGACAGCAGTGGCTAAATGCTGCCATAGAACTGCCTTCTGTGTACCACTGGTGCAGTAAGGTGGGAGACCATATATGCGTTTGTGGTGCCTCACAATAAACTCTACAATCATGGTGGTCTCCTCAGTAGTGAAGTTCTTCTTCCTCCTCATTTGTGACATTTTCCAGTAGCGATGAACAGCAAGTAAAAACAGGAAATCTCTGTGGCCAAATTTGTTCTTGGAATGTGTGCTGCTTTTATGTGGTTTGTGGTGCTGGTCTTGCAGTCAGTGTTAATTGACCTCAGATGGAGAATGGTGGGGGATGGTAGGTACTTGAAATGATCCTCTGACCCAAATGCTGGTATTTCGCACTCGGAGCAGAGATTCCGGCCCGGGTGCAGAAATTCCGGCGCAGATGCGGGAATTCCGTCCCGGGTGAGCAAATTCCACTTAGAGTGTGGAACTTCCAGTCCGAGTGTGGAGATTCTGGCCCAAGTGCGGACGTAAAGTTAGTAGTCATAAGTGATTCCTGTGAATACCATGAATTGTAAGTGCCTTCTGTGAATACCAAAATTAGTAAGTTTAGGATTTTGTCTCAGATTAGTTCTGTGTATCAGCCCCTATATACATAACTCCATTGATGTGGGCATATTTGAGCTTCAACCGCCATTTGACAACATCCTAATTTTACAGCTAGACTGTGAAGGGTATATTGATTGCAAATTGAATTCAAACTCAAAAGCCATTATAATAAGCAATAGTTATGTAAAGCAATCAAAAGAAAAAAGAAGGCAATTTTGGAAAATCTGGTGCTACCTGCTGAAGAAAAGAAGAGAAATTATCCAAACACAATGTGGATCCTCACCGGGGATTTTAATTTAAACCCATTCAAAAGCAATTAAGACACAGGTTGCCATGATATAGATCGCTCATAGTGGAACATTCCCCCGGCTATAGCTGCAGACCTAAAGCCAAACAAGAAAGGTAAAACTTTAGTTACCAAGCTGCATAATTTGGGCCAATGAGATTTGAATGGTAGCCTCAGATCAGATCAAACCACAGCCTACACCCATGTCACCCCCCCCCCCCCCCCCAATGACTAGCCACATTCGATTATGCATGAGTCCCAATTAAGGATTTTAAGAACATTTTTGAATTTACAAATCATACTTACTTCATTAAGTGACCATTTCTATCTAAAAGTTACTGTAGCATTTGATGTAAAGGTGTATCCATCTTAAATTCTGCTTGGTTCTCTCGTAGAGGTGGAAAGAGACCAAGATATTATTTGGCAGGTAGCAGAGACAGAAAAGCCTGGCAGAGATAATGCAGGAATGAATCAAGAACCACCTGAGGGCTATGGATCTTCTATCCTCATGAATACATTTCCTCAGTTTACTGCAAAGCTACTACAGCTTTCTTCAAACACTTCCCAAACCTGACCAAAGACACTCAACCAGCTCAAGATTGCTTAATGCTGAAAATTCAGACCATAAGAAGTTAAAAAGGGCTCCTAATAAAAACCAATGGGCAATGGAAGCATAGTTATACTGATCCAGCCCTAGGAACATAAATAAAAAAGCTAAGAGCTTTTCATCAAAAGAAGCTTTGGACCATTAAAAAAGGTAAATAAGAAGATCAATGACCACTTTACACAACGCAGCCAAAGACAAACATTCCTAGAAATGTTAGTCCATTGTAAAACTTTTTATAGCAAACCTAAGAAGCCAGTGCCAATGAATATTCAACCGATTGTTTGGAGCAATTATATCACAAGCTTATATTTTGACAACTCCTCTCTACTAACTAAGTTTGATCTGGAATGCCTATAGTAACACTCTGAGAGGACGGACACTAAAGAGGCTGTGAAATCGTCAAGGGACACTGAGATAATCATTAACTCAAGAAGTGAAGTCCTGGGCAACAATGGAATACCTGATTCCACTTTTTAAAAAGTGGCAAGTAAATGGGCAAAAACTTTGGGGCCGATTATGATGGCAGACAAAAAGCCTCTGATCGCTAGTTGGAAGCTTTCCGACCACAGTCGGAGGCTTTCCGGCGGACATGGTCGGTTTGCGGTCTGACCTTCGAATTACGATGTTGGCGGTCAGAGTACAAATCGGCCAGTCATTCTGATGCGGTTCTGAGCGGCTCTCGGAGTCTTCCGGCCGGTCAGAACAGCACCGTAATCCTCTACAGACGGCTTTTCTACCATCAGGTTTACGATGTAGGTTTCCTACGACCTTTCTGTGCCGGCCTTTCTGAAATGGAAAGGCTGTCGGAAAGCGACTTTGGAGGCTCCTAGCAGGGACCCATTGTCTCCGCACCCTACAGTTGGTGGCCGAGGGAGTGCCTAGGGTGCCCCCTGTAAATCCCTGCATTTTGTGGCAGACACCATGGGGTGCCTGCCACAGGGTGCAGGGTTTTACACACACACCCATTTCTTCATGGGAGCCTGTGTTACGGCCGGGTTACGGCTTGTACGGCCATAACACAAGCTCCCATAGAGAATTGTGAGTATCGGACCGAACGGTCTTTGGTCGCATGATAATCAGTCGGTCAGAAGCCCCTTTGTGTCCCTTGTAAAATGCTTGCATCAAAACTGCCAGCACTCTGATAGTTGGTGAGGTTGCCAGCTGTTCCAAATCCACAAAAAGGGTCATATAGAATCCCACAGAATTTTCACCCAATAGTACTACTAGATTTTGAAGGAAAGACCTATGCAAATCTCCTTTCAATAGAGCGTGAAGGTTGCAACACAGAGAAGAACCTCATCTCTTTCTACCAAACAGGTTTTGCAAAAGACTGTAGCATCGCTGATAACTTGTCTGTGGCCATTCTAGTTGAGAACGGCTTAGAAAATGGGAGTAAACTACTCTATGCTGCTTTCACAAACTTTACCGTACCTTTGACAGCATTTACAGGGGTAAGATCTGGGCAAAGCTTGGGGTATTCCCCCATAATTGTTGAATGCAATTTCCAGCTTATACTCCAACAAGTGGGTGGAGATCAGGCTAATCTCTAAATGGTAATCTCTAAGTGGATTACCACAGGGAAACCTGCCACAAATAAATCATTCAAGCAGGGATGCATTTTAGCTCTCTTCTCTTTACTCTACACTTGGCCGACATGAGATATGGTTTACGGTCAACAAAAGCTTGCTTGCAAAGCTTTCAGATCGAAAAATCAATATCCTCCAGTACACCAATGATACAATTTTATTAGATCAAACCAGACTAGGACTCCAAAGACAACTGGATGTATTAGCTATATGTTGCCCGGATAACAACATTAAAATCAACACATCCAAAACTAGGGTCATTGTCTTTGGGGGAAGCATAAATAAGAAGTGCCAATGATCAATTAATAGCGAGCACATTGAGAGAGTGGCAAATTACTAAGTGCCCCAAAGTACTTGGGGGTATGATTTGATGAGAAAGGGCAGGCGCAGCCCCATGAAACATTAATTAGGAACTCAGCAGCAGTGTTTTACAAACCACTTTCTTATGATTATTAAAGATAATGTCTCCTGTCCAGATGCAAGTCAACTCTGAAAAGCCATTGATTACAAACTCTCACCAACTCTGCTTTGTGGCATGGTTGTGTGCAAAGACACCTTGGGTAAAAGCTTCTGAAAATACAACTCGACTGCGAATGCTACTTTTCATTTACAGCTACGCCTAGAGTTCATCCTGGTAAATTGTGAATCACTGCTTCAAGCCAGATTTCTTTCATATCGCAATAAAATCAAAAGTAGTGGGCGACCATGAAGAAAGTTAGCTCCGGGTTGGACAGCATATATGGAAAATCTTTACCACACCTAGATGCTGCAGATCTCTGGAGTAAGGGTCTCCCAGGCAAATCTTTTACCATGATTTTGAATAAACAGGCAAAATTTATATATTCTCATTTGAATCTGGAAGACTTGAGGAAAAAATCGAATCACTGACAAAATATCGATTTTACAAAAATCGACCTACACTAACATTGAGTCTGAAACATCGATAACAATTACATCGACTCCCTATACATATTTAAATAATTACTAAAATATCGACCACACTTTATCGACGCACAAAAATATTGACAACTCTTTTATCGATAACATATTTATCGAAATACAAAATATCGACTTGTATAATGAAATATAGGACATTATTATATCGATTACACTAATATCGACAGCACTTATTTCGACTCTCACAAAATATCGATACTTCAAAATAATGATATAATTATTATATAACCACTACACATCAACACTATTACTAATACACCCATAAAAATATATTTAAAATGATAATAAACGTTTACAAACTTATATATCACAATAACTTTTATTATTAAGTACTATATTAATACAATATTTATAAAAACACGCATTTAATATATAAAATGTTTTTTACCATTATTATTCTATTTTTACTACCAATACAAATTAAATACATTATTATTAAAATACTTACAAATACACTACTCCTCTGTATAAACCTTTAACAAACATATAACTTCATTCTTTTAATTAAAAAAATTCAAACTAACCAATAAAAACACTTCTCAACGTATGTGACCAATCAGAAACAAACACTAATTAAGCATACCCTATATAAAGAATTCACAATTATACCCTAAAACCTGCAGACAATATTCAGCTTGAAGACATACTGCCAATTTTTGGAGCACCTTCTATATTCTTCTGTGAATGAAAATACTACTAACTACAACAAGTAAGTAATCTTGTAGCTCTAAAAGATCATTTTGATCTATTGTAACCTACTACTCATATTCAATATTTTATAATTAATTATTTCTTTCTCTATCTCCTTTTTTCCACAACAGACTCTACTATTCAAAACAGATGAACATTTTCTTCAAGAAATACTACAAACTAATTATAAAGTAGGTATATACCTAATTGTTGGTTTTAACTTCAAACCAGTAGACAAATAGTGAAAAGAAAAAAATATTTTAAACTTGTGTCTTCTGTTTTAAATTATTAAACATTAGTAAACCCAGGTTTATAAGCCGAAATAAGTAAAAATGCTTTTGTAAAAAAAGTCAATTAAATTTTTACACATACTATATTTTTTCCCACAACAGATAACAGAAAAACGAAAAGCAGCTATTTTTCATTCAAGAACCGGCATTCAACAACTAACCATAAACACTTATACTAATTTTTTGCTCTCAAACATGTACAATGTTAATACTTGCCTTTATTACTATTTTATGTGTTTTTTCCTAAACTGTTAGCTTCTTTAATCCCAAAAAAAATACCTTTCTCATTATGAAAGGATACAAACTAGCAAATGTCTAACCAAAATACACAAATATACATTTCCTATAATATGGTTTGCTTTCTTTCTACAGACCTATAAAAACTAGAACAGCATCTAACTGAAAATACATCTACTTTCTAAAGCTAATACTTTACTGTTGGTAAGTAAGAAGCTACAAATGGTACATATTTAATGTAAAATGCTTGTAAAGTTACAAAGTTTCCTAATATTTTGAATACAACTTTTCTAGATTTAAGAAAACAACAATGACAGAAGATGCAAGATTTATTACATCTCAGAAAGGAAATGTTTTATTATGCTATATGGGGTATACTTATACTCAGGAAAAACAAAAAGACCTTAAAGTTAACTGGAAATGTACTAAGTATTACTCTAACAAATGCAATGGGCGTGCAACAACCAGAGAAACAAGTGTCATTAATACTACTGAACATAACCATCCATCTAACATCTCTGAAATAGAGGTTAGATCGACTCTAGAAAATATAAAAGAATTAAGTAGCACATCTGACCTACCAACAAGCGTAACTCTAAAAGAATTACTACCTATAGTACCTAGAGAAGCAAGAGGTCAGTTACCATCAATTGCTTCAATAAAAAGAACCATAGCTAGGACCAAAAAATCCAGTAGACCCACAATACCAATACCTAAAACTTTTGAGGAGATCATTATTCCACCTGAACTTACCTTCACACATAATGATGAACCTTTTGTCTTCTACGATAATAATAACAAAGATAAAAGGGTTATAATGTTTGCTACAAATAACAACCCGAAAAAATTAAAAGAAAGTCAAACGTGGATGATGAATGGCACTTTTACCATATGCCCTAAACCATTCTATCAATTATATACTATACATGGGCAATACCATAATACCTGTATCCCATTTATCTACTGTTTGTTACCAAACAAACAAACAGCAACTTACACAGAAATATTTCACAAAATCAAGGAACAAACATCTGACGTCTTTCCACTAAAAATAATAATAGACTTCGAACAAGCTATGATTAATTCCATTCTTAAAACATATCCACACACATCCATACAAGGATGTTACTTTCATTTTAACCAATGTCTATGGAGACATTTGCAAAAATCAACACTTAGTGTTGAGTATGCAGCCAATATTACCTTTGCATACCAAATCAAACACCTAATAGCTCTAGCATATGTGCCAATAACTGACGTGGCTGAACACTATAATCTTTTAATTGAAAGTCCTTTCTACACACAAAACGAACATAAACTTGCTCCACTTTTGGATTACTTTGAGGACACCTGGGTGGGGAGACTACACAGGTCAGGCCACAGACACCAACCTAAATTCCTAATACCTTGGTGGAATGTATATCTTCCAACACTAAACCAAGAAGCCAAGACAAACAATGCAGTTGAGGGTTGGCATAATGCCTTCCTACCTTTAACTGGACGAACAACTCCTCACAGCAATCCAAAAAGAGCAAAGTTTTCAAGAATTACGAATGGAACAATCTGTCTTACAACTAAAACACAAACTATCCAGACAAACTGCCCAAATGTATCAATATTTACAACAACAAGTACAACTTTACCCTACAACAAGAGGACTGGAATACTTAAAAATGATAGCCAAAACATTAAACATTAAACTAACAATACTAAGTAAACCAAAGGGTCAAAATCCAAATAAATACAAATATTTTACACCACACATATTAATATAAAATCATTTTTTCATTATTTTGTCTAATATATTTATTTAATTAATTATATATAGACAAAATAATTATCTAAGTATATTAAAAACATTTCATAACAACACATTTCCCACCCAACATAAATATTAATATTAAATCACTTACCTTTCACAGTAACGTCATAGGCAAATCCAATAATCCATAACAATCCATGTAGTGATAAATGCACAAAATTTGAAATAAAAAATCCCAATAAAATGTAAAAATTCAACTGTGCAAAATCCATCCAGCATCCAAAGAAATCGATTGTTCAAAATCCATGAAAAACCCGAAAATAATGTAAAATTGTAATAAACGCTCCTGGAAACCCGAAAAATAAAGGAAGTATTCTATACATGTCAGTTCAAACAACTGAAACACACTTCCTTTGATTAAAAAAAAAGTCACAGCTCGGAAACGGAAATAGCTGTCTCCAAACACCTAGAAGAAAAAATTAAACAATCCCACCCACATAACACTTAGAAAAAAGCATTAAAAATAAACATTAAATACTTGCTTTTTAACAAAATTGACAAATCCTACCACAAACTCACTAACTCCAACTAATGCAAACCACAAAAAGCCTCGATAACGGAAATACGTACCTACTCAACTCCATAATATCTAAATAGTCATATACTAATCCACAACCACTAAATAACAAACTACTACCTTCAAAAGTTAGATAAAATTGTTAAACCATACCTAAATAAACTCTTACCTGCTCAGACGTGAAGTAGCTTCCAACCGCGACCTTCAATCTTCCAAAATGACCCAAAAAGACTAAGGGCCCCATTAGGATGGCGGGCGGGCTTTGCCCGCCTGCCATCCTAACGGAAATTGGGACCGCCCGCCCTAAGGGCGGGGGTCCCGCACGCAGCATTAGGATGTGCCCGCCACTGTGGCGGGCACATCCTGTATTTTTAGTATTGTGGCGGGGCCGGAGCTCTGTGCTCCGCCCGCCACAATACTAAAAATGCAGTGCAGCATTTACATAATCAAAGCGGCAGGCACCGCATGGTGCCTACCGCTTTGATTATGTAAATGCAGGGGGGTACCACAGGTACCCCCCGTGTGCCACCCCCCTTTGGCCTTCACTCTGGGGGCAGCAATGCCGCCACGGAAAGGCATTGTAAAATGCCCATTGTAATAATGCGGGTGGTGTCTGACAGACACCGCCTGCATGTTACTCGTTTTCCGCCCCGGCCACAAGGCGACCGGGGCAGGGAAAAGTGGCGGGCGGTGTTTTGGTCCGCCTTGGTCCCCCCCGCCATTCTAATATGGCGGGGGGAATACAGGGAAGGATGGCAGGCGGATTTCCCCCGCCAGGCCCGCCCTCCTAATGGGGCCCTAAGAGCGGTTACAAAATAAAAGAACAAAATAATACAGCAATGAAAGAAATAGTGCAATAAATGCCCTAAACATTTATTTAACTGTGAAAAATGATGGAAAAATGTTACAATATACTTACCAACATCTTAAAATGTATATGTTTTTTTTTTTTTACTTACAAGTGTATTATATTCATACTGTTAATATGTATTACAATAAATATTAATAATGTGTAATATTTAATGCAATATTTATTAAAATATTTTCTGAACAAAATGTCAAAATTACTGTCTATTTTCTCTGTATGTATTTGTAACAATATCAATAACATTTACAAATTATTATTATTAATAAAAATAATTTTGAAATATATAAATAATATTATAATGTAAAAATATTCTGAAAATGATGTTAATGGTATGATGTACAATATTATTAATATCAATATTTCTTTTATAACCTCATTTGTACAACACAGTATTAGGTTTAAAAATTAAAAAGATTTATTTTAGTATCAATGTATAATTATTTAAATTTGTATCAATTGTTTTACTCTATGTATAGTATTCCTCATTGTATAAGCATGTACTACATTTTTTTTATCTAACTAAAATGTACTTTAAAAAACAACTATTCAAAAATGTTATTTTTCTAATGACATTGTACTTATATTTTTTGGATATTATATTATACATTGATTTGTAATACATATAGAATGTACTTTATTTACTATGTAAAAAAATAAATAAAGATTTTTGGGAAAAACCACTGTGTTATTTTTATCTAGTAGCTACTAAAAAATGATAATTAAAAATATTACAAATGTTTTTTTATTACACTTTACAATACATATAGATAAACATAAGATGTTTTTTTCACAACGTTATAACCCTTTTAAGATTTACACATATAACGGTTTCTAATTTTCATACATACTACACACTTAACCTATGTAATGTGGTACTCCTACTCAAAATTACATTTCATTACGGTAGATGCAAGACACAGAACCAAAAAAATTTAATATTCCAACTCTAATCAACTTTTAATTAGGGTAGTTGCAGGACACTGAACCTATTTAATTTACTATTCCAACTCCTATCTACTATTAATTAGAGTAGGTGCTTGACACTGAACCTATTCAATTAACTATTTCAAATCCAATCTACATTTAATTAGGGTAGGTGCTGGACACTGAACCTAAATAATTAACTATACCAACTCCAATCTACATTTAATTAGGGTAGGTGCTGGACACTGAACCTATTTAATTTACTATTCTAACTCCAATCTACTATTAATTAAAGTAGGTGCTGGACACTGAACCTATTTAATTTACTATTCCAACTCCAATAAACATTTATTTAGGGTAGGTGCTGGACACTGAACCTATTTAATTTACTATTCTAACTCCAATCTACTATTAATTAGAGTAGGTGCTGGACACTGAACCTATTTAATTTACTATTCCAACTCCAATCAACATTTAATTAGGGTAGGTGCTGGACACTGAACCAAAATCATTAACTATTCCAACTCCAATCAACATTTAATTAGGGTAGGTGCTGGAAACTGAACCTATTTAATTTACTATTCCAACTCCAATCAACATTTAATTAGGGTAGGTGCTGGACACTGAACCTAAATAAATAACTATTCCAACTCCAATAAACATTTAATTAGGGTAGGTGCTGGACACTGAACCTATTTATTTACTATTCTAACTCCAATCTACTAATATTTTGAGTAGGTGCTGGACACTAAACCTATTTAATTTACTATTCCAACTCCAATCAACAGTTAATTAGGGTAGGTGCTGGACACTGAACCTAAATAATTAACTATTCCAACTCCAATAAACATTTAATTAGGGTAGGTGCTGGATACTGAACCTATTTAATTTACTATTCTAACTCCAATCTACTATTAATTAGAGTAGATGCTGGACACTGAACCTATTTAATTTACTATTCCAACTCCAATCCACATTTAATTAGGGTAGGTGCTGGACACTTAACCAATTTAATTTACTATTCCAACTCCAATCAACATTTAATTAGGGTAGGTGCTGGACACTGAACCTAAATAATTAACTATTCCAACTCCAATCTACATTTAAGTAGGGTAGGTGCTGGACACTGAACCTATTTAATTTACTATTCTAACTCCAATCTACTATTAATTAGAGTAGGTGCTGGACACTGAACCTATTTAATTTACTATTCCAACTCCAATCAACATTTAATTAGGGTAGGTGCTGGACACTGAACCAAAATCATTAACTATTCCAACTCCAATCAACATTTAATTAGAGTAGGTGCTGGACACTGAACCAAAATAATTAAATATTAAAACTCCAATCTACATTTAATTAGGGTAGGAGCTGGACACTGAACTTATTTAATTTAATATTCCAACTCCAATCTACTATTAATTAGGGTAGGTGCTGGACACTGAACCTAAGTAATTAACTATTCCAACTCCAATCTACATTTAATTAAGGTAGGTGCTGGACACTGAACCTATTTAATTTACTATTCCAACTCCAATCAACATTTAATTAGGGTAGGTGCTGGACACGGAAACTATTTCATTTACTATTCTAACTCCAATCTCCTAATAATTAAAGGAGGTGCTGGACACTGAACCTATTTAATTTACTATTCCAACTCCAATCTACATTTAATTTGGGTAGGTGCTGGACACTGAACCTATTTAATTTACTATTCCAACTCCAATCAACATTTAATTAGGGTAGGTTCTGGACACTGAAACTATTTAATTTACTATTCTAACTCCAATCTACTATTAATTAGAGTAGATGCTGGACACTGAACCTATTTAATTTACTATTCCAACTCCAATCAACATTTAATTAGGGTAGGTGCTGGACACTGAGCCTATTTAATTTACTATTCCAACTCCAATCTACTATTAATTAGAGTAGGTGCTGGACACTGAACCTATTTAATTTACTATTCCAACTCCAATCTACATTTAATTAGGGTAGGAGCTGGACACTGAACCTAAATAATTAACTATTCCAACTCCAATCTACATTTAACTAGGGTAGTTGCTGGACACTGAACCTAAATAATTAACTATTCCAACTACAATCTACATTTAATTAGGGTAGGTGCTGGACACTGAACATATTTAATTTACTATTCCAACTCCAATCAACATTTAATTAGAGTAGATGCTGGACACTGAACCTATTTAATTTACTATTCGAACTCCAATCTACTATTAATTAGAGTAGGTGCTGGACACTGAACCTATTTAATTTACTATTCAAAGTCCAATAAACATTTAATTAGGGTAGGTGCTGGACACTGAACATAATTATTAACTATTCCAACTCCAATCTACATTTAATTAGGGTAGGTGCTGGACACTGAACCTATTTAATTTACTATTCCAACTCCAATCAACATTTAATTAGGGTAGGTGCTGGACACTGAACCTATTTAATTTATTATTCCAACTCCAATCAACATTTAATTAGGGTAGGTGCTGGACACTGAACCTATTTAATTTACCATTCCAACTCCAATCAACATTTAATTAGGGTAGGTGCTGGACACTGAACCTATTTAATTTAATATTCCAACTCCTATCTACATTTAATTAGGGTAGATGCTGGACACTGAACCCCCTAAAATATCCCCACCATTATCCCTTATAAACCCTAGATCCCACTACTAAACATCAAAATCAAACTTTATATTACATTTCTAATATTCTTTCAAAATAGTTACATAAATCCTATCAGAATTGTTTTATATACTTTAGAATTAAGTAAGTGACAACCACATTTTTCTATTACATTTATATTTTTAAAGCACTCCCCAACCTTATCCCCTATAAACACAACATCCCCCTACTAAACATTACATACAAAATTGAATATATTATTTAAATTTGTATTTAAATTTTGAAAATATTTTCAATTTTATTTTTTATTTCATGATTTGACTTGTTATAGTTAAATTTGTGGTAAATACTTTTTAAAACACTGAACCTATTTAATTTACTATTCCAACTCCAATCAACATTTAATTAGGGTAGGTGCTGGACACTGAACCTAAATAATTAACTATTCCAACTCCTATCTACATTTAATTAGAGTAGGTGCTGGACACTGAACCAAAATAATTAAATATTCCAACTCCAATCTACATTTAATTAGGGTAGGAGCTGGACACTGAACTTATTTAATTTAATATTCCAACTCCAATCTACTATTAATTAGGGTAGGTGCTGGACACTGAACCTAAGTAATTAACTATTCCAACTCCAATCTACATTTAATTAAGGTAGGTGCTGGACACTGAACCTATTTAATTTACTATTCCAACTCCAATCAACATTTAATTAGGGTAGGTGCTGGACACGGAAACTATTTCATTTACTATTCTAACTCCAATCTCCTATTAATTAGAGTAGGTGCTGGACACTGAACCTATTTAATTTTCTATTCCAACTCCAATCTACATTTAATTAAGGTAGGTGCTGGACACTGAACCTATTTAATTTACTATTCCAACTCCAATCAACATTTAATTAGGGTAGGTGCTGGACACTGAAACTATTTAATTTACTATTCTAACTCCAATCTACTATTAATTAGAGTAGATGCTGGACACTGAACCTATTTAATTTACTATTCCAACTCCAATCAACATTTAATTAGGGTAGGTGCTGGACACTGGACCTATTTAATTTACTATTCCAACTCCAATCTACTATTAATTAGAGTAGGTGCTGGACACTGAACATATTTAATTTACTATTCCAACTCCAATCTACATTTAATTAGGGTAGTTGCTGGACACTGAACCTAAATATTTAACTATTCCAACTACAATCTACATTTAATTAGGGTAGGTGCTGGACACTGAACATATTTAATTTACTATTCCAACTCCAATCAACATTTAATTAGGGTAGATGCTGGACACTGAACCTATTTAATTTACTATTCGAACTCCAATCTACTATTAATTAGAGTAGGTGCTGGACGCTGAACCTATTTAATTTACTATTCAAAGTCCAACAAACATTTAATTAGGGTAGGTGCTGGACACTGAACATAATTATTAACTATTCCAACTCCAATCTACATTTAATTAGGGTAGGTGCTGGACACTGAACCTATTTAATTTACTATTCCAACTCCAATCAACATTTAATTAGGGTAGGTGCTGGACACTGAATCTATTTAATTTACTCTTCCAACTCCAATCTACATTTAATTAGGGTAGATGCTGGACACTGAACCCCCTAAAATATCCCCACCATTATCCCTTATAAACCCTAGATCCCACTACTAAACATCAAAATCAAACTTTATATTACATTTCTAATATTCTTTCAAAATAGTTACATAAATCCTATCAGAATTGTTTTATATACTTTAGAATTAAGTAAGTGACAACAACATTTTTCTATTACATTTATATTTTTAAAGCACTCCCCAACCTTATCCCCTATAAACACAACATCCCCCTACTAAACATTACATACAAAATTGAATATATTATTTAATTTTTTATTTCAATTTTGAAAATATTTTCAATTTTATTTTTTATTTCATAATTTGACTTTTTATAGTTAAATTTGTGGTAAATACTTTTTAAAACACTACCCACCATTATCCCCTATAAACCCTAGAACCCACTACTAAACATCAATTTTTCAATTTTGATTTTAAAATTTAAAATTTCTAAATATTGTCAAATTATTTTATATTTTTACATTTGTAATTAAAATTTCAAATTTTAATTTTTAAAATATTTTTTTTTGTATATACTTTTTAAAACACTATCCACCCTTATCCCCTATAAACCCTATAACCCGCTAACAAACATTAAATTACAATTTCTATTTAAAATTTAAAATGAAATTTTTTTACACATTTATTTCAAATTTGTAATTTTTAATTCAAATTATAAAAAAATTTTAAATTTTGAAATATTTGGTATATACTTTTTAAAACACTACCCATCCTTATCCCCTATATCCCGCTACTAAACATTAAATTACAATTTCAATTTAAAATTTCAATTGTTAATATTTTTTTATTTTTCAAATTTGTAATTTTTATTTAAAATTTCAAATTATTTTTTTAAATTTAGAAAAATTTTGTATATACTTTTTAAAACACTACCCACCCTTGACCCCTATAAACCCTATAACCCGCTACTAAACATTTAATTACAATTTTATTTTAAATTTTAAATTTTATTAATATTTTCAAAATAATTTCTATATTTTTTATTTTTTTGCAATGATCTATATTTTTATGAAATGTAAAAAAAATTGGAATATACTTTTTAATACACTACCCACCCTTATCCCCTATAAACCCTACATCCCGCTCCTAAAAATGTATCATACTTTATTACACTATTTATTAGTACTATAAATTATTATAGCTAACATTTTACACTATTAATACTTTACATACATTAAAAATACACTATTTAACATGTCGATATTTTGTCTTATTGATATTTTTACCATCAATATTTTCTATCTCGACTTTACTGACCTCGATATTAATTATACACATATAAATCGATATTTTTTATATCGATATTTTTATCATCGATATTACTTACCTTCGATTTTACAAACTCGATATTATAACTAGTCGATATTAACAACTCGATATTTTGACTGTGTACCGAAAAAATCCCATGCTAAGTATGCACTTGCACTTTATGACCCTCCAACCACTCCACTCTATTTGAAACAAATTTGGCCATTAAAGTGGAATAGAGAATTGCTTAGATATTGCTTTGGCCTCATACCACTAAGAGACTTTTGGTATTGTAGGGTTGGAAATGGCCTGAAGGCTTGTAACAAATTTGGTTCTGCCTATGTAATCAACCTGGATTTTTCACATTTAGCTCTAGTTTTGGACTTCTTTACTGTGTGTGAGCCTCACAACTGGTCGCAAACCCACAGTAATCATTTGGTAAATGGACTGCACATGTTTAAAGATCAGTCGGAGGACTCCTTCAAGAGCTTTAAGGGCTGTCTGAAAGAGCTTGCCCTATGGATGAACAATAATAAGCTCAAACTTAACGCTGATAAAATAGAAGTGTTGTCCTTCGCCAAGGCCTTGCAACTAGCAGCAGAGCTGTGGTGGCCAGTTGAAATGGGTTCCCCCTCACCCCAGCAGCTACTGCACAAAATTTGGGGGTGCAGTGGGAACCAGATCTATCCTTCTCAGTCCAATTCCGGCAGGTGACAGCTCTTGTTTCAGCAAATTAAGTAATCTACGGAAATGTATTTTTCTGCTACTGGAGGATTGCCGAAAAACCATTGTCCATGCCACTGTGACATCCAGGCTGGACTATGCAAACAGTCTCTTTTTAAGCCTGCCAGTGTATCTAGTTAGAAGATTTCAGATGGTTCTGAATACGGCTGCGAGACTGATTAGACTTATTCCATTTCGGCATCACTTCTCTCCGCATATCAAAGAGCTTCACTGGCTGCCAGTGGCAAGGTGAATTGAGTTTAAGGCTCTGACCTTGGATTTTCAGTCATGTCATGGCAAATGCCCGAGTTATCTGAAACGTCGGCTATGTCATTATAAACAGAAGCGTTCATTGAGATCTAATTCTCAAAATCTGCTTTGGACTCCACGATTTATGAAAGCACAGCTGGGTGTCAGATCTTTCACAGTGGGAACTACCAAACTATGGAACTCTATGCCAACTATTTTTCGCCAGATTGAGTCAGAGCCAGTCATTTAGGAAGGCTGTGAAAACTTAGTTCTTTCGTTTGGGTTAGTTTCCCGGAGGGCCTCAGTGGTCTTCTGTTTCGGTTACTGCTGCATGCTGCCACTGCTGGAGTGCCGGGACACCTCTGTAGAGGTAACTGTTTGCACTTTATTAATGTTGGTATTATTAATATTATTATTATTATTATTATTATTATTATTATTATTATTATTATTATGTTTACCTCTAGTGTCTGCCTTTTAAGATCAGGCCACTGCAACGCAGCAAAAGTAAGGGGCACTTGGATGGTTATATGTGAGCATGTGTGTATGCCTTTGCACAAGTGTACACATGTGAGGGCTGCACATATGAGACTACTGTAGTGAGCAGTTTGGTAACTGCATTCAGGTAGCCTGGCGCAGAGGGAATTCTGCAGGGTTAGATACTGACCTGGGGTTGGTCTTATAAGATTAGTAGAGACTCATAATGAAAAGCAGTGTTCTTTATTGTCTTATCTGCAGTGGCACTTTATTTTATTATATACTTAGGGGGAAATCTGCCTTAGAGTGCAGTTTCGTTTTGGCCCAGCCCTTTTGTCACCTTCCCTGGGCCAAGTTAATCACCTTGCTCTCCAGCAGCAGGAACAAAGACCTTCACTAACAAAGAAGGCAATTACCAATCGTTCACTGAGCTCCTAAGGGGTAGGGAAGAAAATATGCATCTGTTAATTAGCTATCACACTGTACCAGGGATGGGACAGCCCAGGCCCACTGAACACTGGAGGGTACCCAGACCTCTTGAGCCAACACAGGAGGGGGCTTCTCTTTGAGGTTTTGGTGGGAAAGGCCCTGACAGCGAGGTCAGCTAGGGACCGAGATCAGGCCCTGGAGGAGATGTGACCAGTGGATCTTGGATGGCGCCATCTTGAATTGTCCCTGCATGCTGAGCAGGAGTGTTAGGACAGTGGTGGAGAAGTGATGTGGCAACCCTCGGATTGGTCATGGGTGCCCCGTTTCTATAACATTGCACCCCCACTTAAAACATCTTGCACAAGTGGGTAGGATTGCTTTTTGGTGGAGTTGGACACTGCGACTAAATGGTGGCAGCCATGAACAACTGGAAGGAAGAACCCCCTGATGCCCACCTGGACTAAGGACTCCCCAGGACCAGTGGGTCTCTCACTAGGACCAGGGAAGCTGGTCCCCTTACACCCCGTAAGGACTAGTTTGTAGGGAGAACTGGACTTCTGCACCCAGGAGGAGAGAAGCAGAGAGGAAAATAGGAGAATGACTGGTGCAGGGAGCCAGTGGGAGCTGATCCCTGTATAGGAGGCCTAATGGAAGAGATCTGGGTGGCTAGAGCTTGTCACCAGGAGCAAAATTAGCCCTGGATAAGGCAAAATGGCTCAACAGGACCCAGGGTATGTGAAAAAGAAATGATTTCACCTTTAACCCCATACCTGAGGATCATAGAGTGTGGAGCTCCACTGCTAAGCCACTGCAAACTCCCAGGATGGGCCAGTGCCCGGGGCTCAAGGCAAGGAGCCTTTTCAATGAATAACCCTGGGAGGGGGCTTGTGTGGGTCCAACATCCACAGCTCTGGAGGCCCTGAGATCCCAACCTCTGGGTTGGTTTATGTTCTGAGGCAAGGTACTCCATCTCCGGACACCTGCCACTAAGAAATCAAGATATTGCCATCATGCCTCCACCCAAAGAAGTACAAAGGGGCCCAGGACCCCAGCTCCTGGCCCCCATCAGTAAGAGGAATGGGGAGCACCATTGTGCCTCCCCAAGAAGCAAGAAACGAGTCAGGGCCCCATCTCCAGGACACCGACATTGCCGAAGGTAGTGGGAGCGCCGTCATGCTCCCCTTGGAGGAGGAGGTAGGCCGGGGACCTCATCTCAAGGCCCTAACAACGCTGGAGCAGGGGAAGCTCTGGAGCGCTCACCCCATGGTGGTGGGCATGATCCCCACTCGCCGCATCTGGGGGAGTGGGACAGTCACCATAATGAAACTCCCTGCCAGCAAGAGCAGGTAGCAGGTAGGGGAAAAGAGTGCTGCTGGCTCCAATGCCAGCAGCAAAAGAGACTGCTGACTGGGTGGGATGTCGCCCGGGGCAGCTGGGGGTCGGATCCACATCAGTCCCAACCAAATGGAGATATGCAAGGTGCCTGGGTGTAACCAGGCCCCCCCAGGAAAAACAAAACAAAAGGCAAAAATTAAAGCCTTATGGAGGGGGCACTGTGACTTTTGGGGTCATCACCTTTTAGGGGTCAAATGTAATGTTGCCAAAGGTATTTCCACCAGCTTTATGTATATATGTACATTACTGCATAGTGTTAAGTAGTGTGTGGGTAATAAAGTTCTTTTCCTGTCCTAAAGAAAAAAAGCACAGACTGGCAATCATTTTTTGAGTGTTGTCATTGCAAGCCAGGGAATGGTGATTACGAACCCACACCACCTCTCTTCCGTAGGCCTTGGACATGCTCTGCTTCGCTATCCTGGAAGTTTCAGGTAATATAAATGGGATATTTGGTTCCCAGTGAGGGGGGATAGTGGACCTATTACTTGTGCATGCCACCCAACTAATGGCTGTTTCCTTCCACCACCCAGGTCACTTAAGCGGGTCAGCAACAGAATCATTGATTCATATTATCTACCCCAGTTTAGCTGAGCCATGTAAATATTGGCTATTAACAGTGTTAAGATGTCTAAATATTCAATCCTATAAAATGGCAGTGGATGCATGCCTAAAGGGTGACTCTGAACAGCTAACGTCTCGCTTTCTGAAAATTTAGGAAGTCTCTCATCCAGGCAAGAGCTGTCTTGAGCTACAGAGTAATTCAGTTGGTGTGGCAAATCAAGCGGTGGCATGATTTTAGCTTGGATAGTTTTCTTTGATGGCTAATGTTTTAAAGACTGGTCTCACAATGTTTGGCATGATTTTAATTAGTTTTTTTGCAAGCTGATTGTAGAATGTATTTTGATAATTATTTGAATTAGATCACACTTAAGCACTTTATAATAGCTTTGATTTTCTCTTATACTGAGGACCTGATTCACAAAGGGCCTCTTCACTTGTGGCAGAGGCCCTGCAGTCGTGGGATAGGCTCCACACTCGGGGCAAAATCTCTGCAATAAAAAATCATAGGAAACATTTTAAAACCGTCTTTAAAACATTTAGGGCCTGATTCACAAAGGGCCTCCGCACTCGTGGCGTGACTGGCCGTCGTGGGATAGTCGTTATATGCGGGTAAGAGTTCAAGTTCAATGTGTTTCATGCCTACCCAGTTCATGGTGAACACATTGTGCCTCCTCCAATTATTGACTTCTTTGACTCAGCAACGTTCAACCAATAGAGTGAGACATCCCGGATCGGCTCACAGGAACATTTTAAATTTAGAATTTTTCTGTTGGCTGTTTGGGTGAATCCTTCTGCTTTCATTCGAATGCATGAGGGACTGTTTTACTGCTGAAAATTACATTCTGTCAGGAAACATTTAATTATTTATGCCATCCATGCATTGTATACACAAATCAATCATTTATTAATTGTTTTGCACTGCGTTTTTATTGGTTTTCTCAGTGTTTAGTTACAGTATCAAACCTGTTGGACTTCTCAATGCTTATTATAAAATGCAACAGACAGGGCTCTAAGGGCAAATAACATTGTGGTTCCAGGAAATGAAAATTTGATAATGCCACACTTGAAATCGCCAATAGCATGGGGTACAGTAATTTTGAAGTATGGAATTACAGTATCTGCTGTCGGTTTTACTGTGAGTTTTACAGTGAGTAATGTGGAATTACCTTAGAAATCAATGTTTCCACACTGAATACAGTACATTACTTTCACATTTAAGGTACTTTTCTGCAGACATATTCCCCTAGGTTTTGACTGCTGAAAGGTATACATTGAAAACCTTGAGGGTTCATTATTACCATAGTTCATGTAATGGCAATTAGGGTGAGAGCTCCAGGTCCTAACTAAATCAGACTTACCAAAGTCCTCATAATGAATAGACCTATTGTCCTTCAGAAGAGTGGGCTTCTTCATGGTCAAATAGGTACATACCTGTCACCGACTTCAGTGATGGAAATATTGTTTCTATAGGATTCCAACTGTGTTTGATTATAAAATGTTAAAAGGCGTTTGTAAATTGAACTTTGCTACCACTGTCAATCATGTGGAAATTTGAGTCAACTTTGAAAAGAAATAAAATTCAAAGCAGTTTCAGGCCATGAACACAATGGTTGAGAAGGTTCATCTGAACCTTACCAAACAGCAACATTTGAGGGATTAGGCAAAGCAAAAGGCTTATTCTCACCCACATCAGCATTTGGAATCATGAACAATACAATAAAGTGGTATAAGGCTAAAATAATTAAAACAATAATATAATACATTCACTGGGGTCCCTGAAAAGCACAACACACTGACTAGCCACTAAGGATGTAGCTGCTCTGAGAAGACAGTAGGTGTGTCAAAAATAGCATGAGATGTGTAAAGTTGGATTGAAACATGTGAGATATATTAAAATTAATTTGTGATGAGGTATTTTTCACATATGTAAAGGCTTGGCAGGACTGATCCAAGTGTTCAGTTTGACATGAATTATTCCCTTGCCTGACAACTAGTGGAGGTTTGCTTTGTGGAAGTCAACTTCCCTTCATACTTCCTTTATGAGTAAAGTCCCTGAAGGATCAGAAGGCCCTTCCTAAATCGGACTTCCACTAAATGTGGTTGGTAGCGAGTACATTTGAAGGATGCCTCAGTGAACAAACCTTTGTTTGTATGAAGGTCTATGAGTATGAGTGTTGGGTCCAGTGGTTTGCTGCTTAGAAGGAATTCAAACAAGGTTTGGCCAGTCTGACGGCACTTTGTACAATTAGAGGCTTGAATCCATTTGTCTTGGCTACCTAGTGAGCACCAGGATAAGTTAGCAATCTGAATGGACACCCTAACTGGTATAGGTTTTTAATTGATATTAATTAAAGGCATGTCAATAGATGGCCAGGAACAGCCAAAAAGCCAATGAAACACAGAAGCTAAAAACGTGATCAACCTGGGAGCTGTTAAAGTTTTAAAATAAATATTTGATAATTTACAACTTCTTCACTGCTTTAAAAAATAGGTAAAAACAAAAAAGAATTCTCAAAACTAACTACACTTTACCATTAATAGGGAGACAACCTACCACCCAAACCTAAAAAAAGAACCAAAACATGTTAATTGCCCTTCAACATAAGCAGACTTGGAAAGCTACATCACAGGTGCAAACATCCTCCTGAAAGTCAGTACTTAACCACCTTCTTTGGGAAGTTACTTTCTACATGCCCAGAGCTCCTTTATTTATGCCTGCCTTTCCTATGTGATCTGAGAAATAAGTAAGGCCTATCTAATCTTTCTACTGTGTTTTGAGCTAAAGGCCACCTCAGGTTTGACCGAGGACCAGTGTTCTTATGGGCAAGGTTAAGTCTTCTGCTGAATACATCAAGAAATTCTCACTAGTAACAGATGTCTTTTTGTAGTTCTGTTCCTGTTCTCCACCACACCAGAGTTGGTGATGTACATAGGATGTGTCAAATTTTTCTTAGAGACTTCATCATTATAATTCCTCACAGGGCTTCAGGGAGGCAACTGCAAGATGAATCTCATCAGGAAGACTGGAGCTTTTGTCTGCATGCAAGCTTCTAATGCTGAGAGAACCTGTATACCAGGGCAGGAAACCACAGACATTCTCTCAAAAAGTGGAATTTCAGACTCAGGTAAAAGATTTGTGTCTCTTGGCATACCCTTCAAAGACAGATGCAGTCTGTACTGAAGAACACTCAGGATTCTAGTAGTCCTTAGAGTCACTTACAGCCTCCGACAGAGTTTAACTTCCTAGAATACAGAATATTCTGTGGAATTTGGAGAGCAGGAACTGTTGGCCCAAAGTAGCAAATGAGGACCTCAATCAGATATTTTCCTTTGCCATTGGACCAGAGAATTAGGGAACATAGATAGCAAGAGATGTTTGCAATTTCTGATCTCACAAAGTCAGTCTTTTCTCCCAAACCCTGACAAAGGGAAGTTAAAAAATGACCGATTGTAAAAGTTCACTAGCTGTTGCATCTAGGACAGTATGTTATGTTATGTTAATCTATATTTGTATAGCTCACGGCTACTCCCAGGAGTGTCCTGACGCTAAAGAGAGGAGCTGGACCACATAACATCAAACCATACACAGCCATGGCTCTGAAATTCACAGCTGGAAAAGCCAAGTCTTCAGACCCCTCCTGAAAATGAGGAGGTCAGGGCTCTGTGTGAGAGCGAAAGGAAGGCTATTCCACAGCCTAGAGGCCACAGCATGAAAAGATATACCGCCTACCCGGGAGAGTCGAACCTTTGGGACGGTAATCAGCAGTTGGGTAGAAGATCTCAAAGTGCGCTGTGGGAAGTAAGGTTGAAATGTGTCCCTAAGGTAGGGTGCACCAATCTTGTGGAATGCTTTAAAAACCAGGAGCAGGACCTTGAAGTGTATTCTTTTCCGAACTGGGAGCCAATGCAGTGAGGACAGAAGCTGAGAGGTATGGGTTCTGGGCCCAACCAAAAAGATGGCACTAGCCGTTGCATTCTGAATCGCTTGTAGTAGCCCTAGGAGATAGTCCGGAAGGCCGAGATACAAGGAATTCACATAATCCAGTCTGGAAACTACCAAGGCCTGCACAACAGTTTTCCTATAGGGGATGGAGAGCAAGGGAAGGAAATTACGCAACATTCTCAATAGTCCAAAACACACCACAGCCACAGTCTGAACTTGGACGTTCATAGAGAGGGTTGCATCCAACTTGACTCATAGGTTTTTCATGGTGGAGACACATTACACCGGGGGGGAGGGCATGTCTTGTGGCCAGGCTTCACAGGGACAGGCCCAAAACAAATAATCTCGGTGTGGTATTCCTATTGCTATTCTCTATTATCAGAATTGTATGTGTGCTTAAGTTCCATCCTAGCCTAGTATGGAATGTTCTGATGTCATTAGGGTTTTGAAGGATTCTGCTCAGTTGAAGCTTACTCTGGCAGCTGTTGGATGGGATCCTTTGTACCTGACTAAACTTCTGATGAAGTCTACAATGTTTCCTCATTTTTATGGAAATTCTACACTCGGGTTTCTCTGGGTTGCATTTTAAATGGTTGTGACTAAACCAGGAGAAAACCTTTGAAAGACAGGAATTAATTAGAGTACCATTAAAAGTAAGAAAAAGAACTCAAACATAATGGAATTCCTCTCTTGAGAACACTAGCAATTGTTGCTAATATTGCTACTACTACTAGCAACAATACAATTACTGCTACTACTACTATTAGTATTCCTATTATTGCTGCTACTAGTGGTACTAGCACTAAAATTATTTCTGCTACTGCTATTAACACTACTA
The DNA here is from genome assembly GCF_964263255.1 of Lissotriton vulgaris. Taxonomy (NCBI): domain Eukaryota; kingdom Metazoa; phylum Chordata; class Amphibia; order Caudata; family Salamandridae; genus Lissotriton; species Lissotriton vulgaris. The sequence goes on from NC_141699.1 coordinate 701,768,048, forward strand.
CTATTCCTGCTATTGCTACCACTGCTAATGCTGTTATTAACCCTTCTTGTGTTTGCTTCATTAATACTACTGCTACCACCAATAATACTACTATTATTATTACCAATAATACAAACAATAAAAGCACACTCGCAAACCATCTCTCTATCTACTTACATCTCTCTGTAACTCTCCAGGCCCAATTCTAAAAAAAATCAGGTGCTCGTGTAGTCTTATGTCAAAGTGCGGAGTAAGTGTCCAACTTTTTGGACTACTCTTGGGTTTTCTTCCCGTTGCCAGTCTGATTAGGGATTTAGTCCCACCCTTTGCAGGAGTAAAAGTCGATCTCTATCTATGCTGGAATTGTGCCCGCTAACAGGTTGTGAATAGCCAAATTTCCCAGGTTAATAGGTGTCCATCTACACAGGCAACAATGGACACAATGCTTTGATCACCACCCCTGCCGCCCCCATTGGATCAGACCTGCTCAAATGGAAGATGTGAATAGAACAATACACAATATCCTTGTAAAATTAATAGGACACACATTCCTTTACAAGTGTAACTTATCTTTTCATGAATACAAAACGTAAGTTTGTGCTCATGAATATAAGTGTTGGCCAGCTTAGCTAAATGTATTCCTGCTCACATTCCTCGCTCCCATTTTAGTTCACTCTTCCTTGCTGGTATGTTCTCCCTTTAAAAGTTCTGAAACCTCTGCAGGCCAAGATATGACTTACCCCTGATGACTTTAAAAGCAGACAGCAAGCAAAACACATTTGACCTTTCGCCTCTACGCTTGTGTTTTTATTTCTCTGTAAATGCTGGTGCACTTTTATCATCAATCCATTTTTTACAGCTCAAAGAGGTTACATCAGACACCTATTCAGTATGCTTCACACTTTAGGAATGCAGCGGCGGATTATCAGTGTCTTCGTATCTGTTTGGCAGCCTAAGTCACTACCTCAATCTTAAAAACAAACAACAAGCTTCATGTGTTAGCTAAGGCACCTGTTGGATGCCTCTTGTCCTTGTCCACAAAGTAATATATTGACAGTATTTAATCAGCAATGTATCATTTATGCCATCAACAGCATTTTAAAAAGTTATTTGCAGTACGGTGTCTGTTATCTATGGATGTAATGTGGTCAGATGTACAAAGCAACTTTGCTGGTAGCAAATTCAGCGATTTGCAAACTTGCCGCATTTGCAACTTCAAACACTTTTTAGTATGTGTTGAACACATTTTGCTAGTCACATGAACATTTCTGACTTGCAAAATTGATTTACTGATCCACACTGAATCATTATTAGGAAGAGGTATAAAAGGGGCATTTCTTCCCAATTGTAATGCGGTATGGTATGCATCAAAGCAGTCACAAACCACTAAATAGTTACCTTCTCCTCAAAAGAGGTAATAATCATCAGTCGCAGTCCGTGCTGGTAACAGCGGCGGGGCCGGGTAAAGGGGAATTTTGAGGGACGATGCAGAGGGAAAATGAAATCATTAATTTTCCCTCAGTATCGTCCCTTGAAAACCCTCCTTACCAGGCCCTACCGCTGTTACCTGCACGGACAGCGGCTGATAATAATACATTTGAAAATAGGACAAGGATTGCTGGACTTCTTTTGGGGACCTTGACAGATGACCTTGTGTGTTCTCAAATGGGAAACCTATTTATTTTTAAAGCAGCACCAGTTTCTTTAAGAAACACAGGCTGCTAAAAAAAGGTTTCACATTTGGTAATGCAAACAATGGGATGGTGGTCTACAGACCACCATCCCTGTGGTGGTAGTCAATCAGAAGGTTTCACAAATAGCAAACCGCCTAATAAATGTTCATTAGGCAGGATGTTCTGTGATGCACTGCAGTGCGAGATTTTGCAATGTGACTTATTAGCATTTACGATGCATATATAATGGAGAGATGCACACCTTTCTTTTTCTTCTTGATTCTTCCTCTGAATTGTCTATCATTACGTTAACTGTCCATATTACACATTGTCGGCGTGCTAGCCCTTTGTGCTCCGCCCATTCGCACTGCCAATGAAGAGAAAACCAAAAGAGAGACACATTTAGGTCTCTGTGTAGCTGCACAACCTATGAATCTAATGAATTAAATTTGTAATCCACTCTTTAATTATTCTTCAAATGTATCCATAAATCTTTTATCCTTTCTTCACACTGTTTTATTTCAATCCATTATATTCATTATCGTTCTTCTTTCACTCTTGAAAAACACACAGGAGAATCCATGTTTTCTATTTGCCACGTTTTTATTGCCAGTCACCCAATGCATTTCGGGAATTAATCCCTTCTTCTGGGGTTTCTACAGTACAAACAAAATAGAACCTCGTCAATTAAGTAGCAAACTAGTTTTATGGAAACATCTTTTTTATGCAGCAAGTAGCAAACTGGTTTTATGGAAATATCTTTTTTATCAAAACATCTTTTTAAAAAAACATCTTTTTTAAGAAAAAGCAACTGACTTTAATCACATATCATTATTTAAGTTCGTGCTTTTACTATCATTGTTGCTTAACTCCCCTAACTGCTAACGCTACCCACGTTCCCCTGTAGTAACTCCTAAATGTATCTCACGTCCGCATTACTGAAGTCTCACTGAATTAAATGCTGTCTATTCTTCAGAGGAACATTTACCATGCTGGTACAAAAATTACTCTGAAACGCGCTTACCATGGCACTAGGCAAATCGACCTTTCATATTTACCATTTACCTAACATCACAACACTACTGGTCGCAAAAGGCTGCTGTGAAATTTGCAACCAGTTTTTGAGACTAGTCTTTGAGCATGCCAGGTCCCAGGTGAGCTAATCGGAGGACTTAAGCATGTGCCTTGAAGACAGATTGCAACAACAGAGGTGCGGATCGGTCTATTTTGTAGTGCAGCAAATGTTTAAGGGCTTAATTACAGATATCCAGATTCGCTGAGGCGCGGCAGGGCGGTTGGACTGCCATTGCCCATCGCAGCCACCAGGGTGCCACTATTCCCTGGCAGTGGTGCGATGGTGTAGAGGCAGTAATATGCTTGGCGGGAGCTCTGCCATGATTTTCATGAAAACCATGGCAGAGAGGAAACACAGGGGACATACCCCTGATGCCTCACGCCATGTGGATGCACACAGGTGGGCATAACATGTGCCACCCCCCCTGTGTGCATGCACACTGGTTCCTGCACGCCCTTGCCGTGCAGGAACTGTTTTTGGCATTTCCATTGCAGTGCCCATTTTTACAGGCACCACCGTGGGAATGCCCAAAAAAAAGCCTGCCAAACATGAGAAACACTCATAATTTGGCGGATGGCCTGACCACAGATTTGGCGGTGTGGCAGCGGGGCAGATGCGGCACTGCACTGCCAAACTCGTAATCAGGCCCTTAGTGCGTGCTATACCAAATTTAAACACATAATACTGAGGACATATTTAGTGGAATGCTTAAAAAGGTATGCAGCGTACCTCCTCTTGTTATCTGGAATTATTCATATAAAGCATCACAGTCTAAGAACTCTCAAAATATGTTTTCTGAAGTTTTACTATTCGATGAGATTTATATTTTAAAATGCTAAGGAGAAGTGCCATGGTATTTGAAACTCCTCTGGAACACCGGCTTTTTAAGAATCTTAAACCTGTTTATGTTTTATACAAAGCTAGCATTTATTACACCACTAGCTTACCTCTAGAAACAAGACTGCCCCTACTTCTGTGCACAATTTTTATAATGTGATCATAATCTTGTGTAGCGCTCAAATAATGGGCTAACTATAACTCACATAGGGGCATATTACCAAGCAATAGCGATAATTATCGCTATTGCTTGGTTAGAGACAAACATTTACAGCTGAGCTGTGGCGATTTATACCGCAAATAAACCTTGGTATTACCAAGGTTTATCACAAATGCGATAAAAATCGCCGCAATGCATGAATATCGCTGAAAAGTCAGCGATATTCATGCATTACCGAGCTAATGTTCTTACCCATGTTATCCACCCCCCATTGGATAACATGGCTATATGGCTGAGATACCCGCCACCCCCTCTCAACACAATCCCCAAGGATGGGAAACCGGAAACAGTTCTGAAGTCTTTGGAAGACGGGAGGGAGTAACCCCCCCGGCCGTATTTATTAAAATATGAAACAAAATTAAAACATTAAATAAACAGTTTCATATTATGTACAATTTCATTACCACATTGCGATGTTTGGCTAACCTTAACAGAGTCTCTAATACAAAGGTTCTCCTAGCCGAACTAACATCCTGCAAAACATTTACTTGAAATTTTGAAATTGTACATCCTAACGTTTAAGGGCCAACGGCAAGGTCGTAACCGGTGTCAAGATCCCTAACCCAGAAATATCGCCCTCACTTGTGAGGGGCGGCCCAGAGGCGTACCTCAAGTGCAATTACCAATTTCCCTTGACTTGACGGGGGCCCCAATAAAACTCGTCGCCACTTAGAGGTCGTACGAGGACTCGTGTGAGGTATCTAGAAGGTAGCGTAGACCTCCCCCCAAACCCCACACAACTTACCATATCTGCCGTCGCAGACGTCCTGGCCCCGGGAAATTCCCCAGGAGGGGGCTGTAACCCCTCCTACCCAGGAAGGGGCCTTGACCGCCTTTCCTCTTCTTTCGGCGACCCATCCTTAGAAGGGACCGCCTCCCCGTTGAGGGGCCAATGGCCACCTCCCCCGAGCGCTCCCATCCGTGCTGGGTGACGCCCACTCATAGGGATCTTCCAATTAGTGCTCACCGATCATGACCTTACCGCCCGACCAAAATAAATACGACAAATGCTAACTAAATGATTAAACTAAAATACAGTAGCAACTATACTTTTATTAAAAGCATGCTTACCAATGAACACTAAAGCAGAATTTCTTTATTTGCAAAACACAAATCGACATTCTTTATTACATACTCAAAATCATCACGATAATACCACGACCTGTAAACGAAAATCAGAGTTGTCCATCAACTTTAATCAAAAACCACTTGCTGTCATCAGGGGCTGGTGGGTGGGTCAAAATTGGCTCTTCGTTCCGTCTCGAGCTCACGTGCAGCGAGGAGGTGCAGCTTCAGAGCACAGGAACAAGAGGATGCCTTCGGATCTTGCTTCTCCTTTTATCCGTCTTCAGGGCGGGCGTAAACCCGCCCCTGCCTGCCCCTAGGGCGTGGCCAGCCGCGTCGGTGTCTAGGCCAACCCACTCTAGGGCGGGAAAAGGCGCGCCCCGGCTACGCCGCTTCGGGCATACCAGCCGAGACTCGCCTCCCGCCCAAGATGGCTTCCCGGGGGGATCGTGGTACTCTGCCATACGTTCGGGGGGACCGAGTGGTCGCCCCTTTCCATATGGCTGAGATACCCGCCACCCCCTCTCAACACAATCCCCAAGGATGGGAAACCGGAAACAGTTCTGAAGTCTTTGGAAGACGGGAGGGAGTAACCCCCCCGGCCGTATTTATTAAAATATGAAACAAAATTAAAACATTAAATAAACAGTTTCATATTATGTACAATTTCATTACCACATTGCGATGTTTGGCTAACCTTAACAGAGTCTCTAATACAAAGGTTCTCCTAGCCGAACTAACATCCTGCAAAACATTTACTTGAAATTTTGAAATTGTACATCCTAACGTTTAAGGGCCAACGGCAAGGTCGTAACCGGTGTCAAGATCCCTAACCCAGAAATATCGCCCTCACTTGTGAGGGGCGGCCCAGAGGCGTACCTCAAGTGCAATTACCAATTTCCCTTGACTTGACGGGGGCCCCAATAAAACTCGTCGCCACTTAGAGGTCGTACGAGGACTCGTGTGAGGTATCTAGAAGGTAGCGTAGACCTCCCCCCAAACCCCACACAACTTACCATATCTGCCGTCGCAGCCGTCCTGGCCCCGGGAAATTCCCCAGGAGGGGGCTGTAACCCCTCCTACCCAGGAAGGGGCCTTGACCGCCTTTCCTCTTCTTTCGGCGACCCATCCTTAGAAGGGACCGCCTCCCCGTTGAGGGGCCAATGGCCACCTCCCCCGAGCGCTCCCATCCGTGCTGGGTCACGCCCACTCATAGGGATCTTCCAATTAGTGCTCACCGATCATGACCTTACCGCCACAGGCCGGATAGTTGACCGGCTATCCGGACCCCCCACAACACTCCTACCTAAAGGTCATGGTGTAACGTTTTTAGCCATGCTAAGAAGTCTCCTATGAGTAACTCATTCCCCACCCGAGACAAATGCACTCCATCCCCCAAATACATACTGTCATCATTAATACACCCATGGGAAATAGCATGCAGTGTCTTGGAACGGAACAACCTACTCACTTTGTTATTAAGCTTCCTAACAGAATGATTTAGAGCAGGAACCGAAATAGCACCCCGCCACACTTTTCGTGGGATCATATGGGACCATGCAATTGTGCATCCTGGAACTCTCCTCGCTAACCAACTTACAGTGGAAAGCATCGCCTCAAGAAGAAGTCGTCTACCAGTGGTGACCAAATCATTACCCCCAAGATGTACTATCACTACAGACGGCGGTGACCTCGTCCGCCCTAGCAAACCCTCAAAAAATGATTGAAACTGGTCAATACAGAGCCCGCCTCTTCCGTAGAAGGACACACTGTACCCGTATTCCCCAGCTACGTGAATCATATCACCTGCCTTGAATACGTCTGCGGCACGCCTCACGTATGAGTGGCCCACAACCCACACCTCCTTTTTCACAGCCGGTGATGTCTGACCGCTGGCCCGGTGTAGGGTCGACTGCAAAGTCCGCCCCGCCTCGTAGGCTTGCGCAACTGAAAACCAAACAAAAACAAGAAGCGTGAGTACATTGCTACAGCTTCACAACATGTGCAACCGCACATACCTCTTATAACAATTGGAGGACCAACGCCCCACCCGTTTAACTTGTTCAACATCCAGACCCCTGGCTGTTGCTTCTGTAGCAGCCCCTATCCGAAAGGAATGGGTCCCAAATTCGCCCGGGTTCAAGCCCGCAGCGGCAATCGACATCGCAAGCACCCGCTGAAACTGAAACTTTGTCAGTGGGGTGGCGTCAGCGTGTCTCAACAAGGTCCCCCCCCATGATGCCACCCTTCGTGCTAAATAATCTTCTAGACACCTTACCGGGCACATGGAGGACCCGGGAATCCTGCGTATGATTACGCAGTCACCCATCCCACTTTGATCGGTCTTTGACCTGACAAATGAGACCGTCATCGTCTCCCCTCTGATCTGGACGTGCTCCTGGCACAATCCTCCTGTCACATCCTGCTTGTTCCTCGCCACTAATTCGCTTACCCGCATAGCCCCATGGAATGCCAGCGTAAAAGCGGTTCGGAATAACACCGTCTCAAACTGAGATGAACACGTAGCAGAGAGACTGGATAATAACTGGGCCAGCCTATCCAAACCTATCGGGCGCCTCTCATCTACTCTGCGACCCTCAAGGCGTTGCCACCCCCGTAGCGCTTTCTGTACAACGAAAGACGCTGTCGGATCCTGGATCCCGTGAGCCCTGGCAACAAAGGAAATGGCAGCCCGATGTCTCTGAGCCGTGGCCACCGATTTCCCGACCCGATGTAAGGACATCAGAAAATCCACCACCCACTCTTCCTGGCCCCAAAGCTCCTCCCTATCAGTACCCAAAAAGGCCAAATAGGACCGGAACGCCCCTTCATATGCCTTCCTCGTCCTGGGTGCTAAACTCTCTCCCACGAGGTTACGAAGCTCGGGGCACCGAGAGACCAGAGAGCTTCGGGAAAGGGTGCCGGCTCCGGGTCCGCTGTGGGAAGGAAACCCCAGAAAGCCTGTATACGAAAACGAGACAGTGCATCAGCCGCCTGGTTCATTACCCCTGGGACATGTCTTGCTCTGAATAGCACATTCAATTGCATACAAAGTAAAACAATTTCTTTGAGCAGTCTCAAAATCCACTTGCATCGTGCTGCCTGACTATTGATACACTCGACCACAGTCATATTGTCAGACCAAAATACCACCGAGTGATCTCTGAACCCTTCGGGCCAAGTTCTCAGGGCCACTAAAATGGGGAAAAGTTCCAGGAAAGCAATGTTACTTGTCAGTCCACTGTCATGCCACCATGTCGGCCACTTTTGTGCAGACCATCTCGTGCCGAATATGGCACCAAAACCTATGCTCCCTGCCGAATCTGTCCACAGCCCCAGCTCCTCAGAGGACACGGCTGGTTTGTTCCAGACGACTCGACCATTGAAATCCGCCAGAAATGCCAACCAAATGCGCATGTCCTGGCGGACCTCTGCCGAGAGCCTTGTGCGATGATGGCACTCCTTCAGGCCGACCATGGCTTGAGCGATCGAACGGGAAAAGGGGCGGGCCATTGGTATAACCCTCAGGGCAAAATTCAACTGGCCAACTAACTGCTGTAATTGATGCAGCTTAACCTTAGGTCCCCTTATACACATCTGCAGGGATGTCCTGAACTTTAACACTTTGTCAGCTGGTAAACGAAAACAACCTACTGCGGAGTCTAACTCGATCCCCAGAAACTCGAGGCACGTGGAAGGCCCCACAGTCTTACCTGGTGCCAATGGCACGCCAAACTGATTCAACAAGTCACAAAACTGTGCCAAAGCCTGCCCACATTCCGAGTCCCCGGCTGCCCCCAGGAACAAAAAATCGTCCAGGTAATGCATCACATTTCGGAAACCTGTCTTCCTTGCGAAGACCCATTGTAGAAAACTACTGAATTTTTCGAAATAGGCACAAGATATAGAGCACCCCATCGGCATACACCTATCCATGTAATAATGACCCTGAAACATGAAACCTAAGAGACGCTGATCGTCTGGATGTACCGGGAGCAACCGGAACGCTGACTCGATATCAGATTTAGCCATCAGCGCCCCGGGCCCCAGGCGATTCAAAATGGCTACGGCCTCATCGAATGATGCGTACCGCACCGAACACACTTCCGGGTCTATCGCTTCATTGACGGAGAGACCACGTGGGGCTGATAAATTATGTATCAGCCGAAACTCACCCGGGTCCTTCTTTGGGACCACACCTAACGGGGAACAAACAAAATTAGGAACTGGTGGTACACTAAACGGACCGGCGACTCGACCTCGAGCAACCTCCTTCCTGATCTTATCCTGTACCACAGTCGTATGCTGAAAGACCAATAGCTGATTTTTACATTTCGATGCACCCTGAAAGTCCCCCACTGGGATGCGGAAACCATAAGAAAACCCGTTCCGCAACACCCCAGCAGAAGCACGATCCGGGTATTCACTGAGCCAAGGAATCATTGCCAAGGTATCAATCGGGGTAGGTAAAGGCGCCCCTCGGACTATGTTAGACCTGTTTGGCGCCTCCTCTACCCCCGTTATCACCCGTTTTGGCTCTGCACGTGGACTCAGGATGGGATGATTGCCCACACCCACTACATTCATGTCTAAATTTGCATGATCCCTGGGGCCTAGTACATTTACCCCTGTTGAAGTTCCAACAAACCCCCCTTTTTCCAGTGTTACCGGCAGGCTTCGAGTAATTGTCTGTACCCGCACCTGACCGAAAGGGCGTCCCCGCATACTGGCGGGAAGATTCGCCGACGATACTCCCCACTAATGGCAATTTTAACATACCAGTCTCCTTCATTTTGGACCATGACACAGAATCATAACAATCCCATGTTAAGTTTTTATCGTGTTCTTTAGCTTTTCTAAACAGGTTATCATAGCAGAACCAATGATTACCCTCGTGTGATACCGAGTACCCCATGATTCGTGATTGATAAATCGGCAATTCGGGTAACAGATCGGGCCTTCGCTCCCCCAAGATCGATGTAAAAACCCCCCACGCTTTGCCCCAATTGCCAATGTTTTCATTTACCTTAAAGGCGGCCATTTTTGCGCGCCAAACACTCGGATGCATGAGCTCCTTCTGGCCCTTGACATGCTCCATCTCATAGTGATCAGTAAGCAACGAGAATATGTTTACATACTTCCCTGCCCATATCTTTTCCTTAATAGCCAAAGGAACATGCTGACCCAATTTTTCCCTACGAGAGGGTGCCGACTCATCCCTCGCAATCGGCAATGGCCGCTTACCTGCACCGGACGTTGTCTCTGCTACTGAACCCGTCCCCTGCGGCTTCTCTACTGCTGCAGCCGGCGTGGACACCTTCGCTGCTTCCCGTGACTCACGCAGTTGCTTCATTAGCTCCTGTGCGTCGACAGCCGTGGCGCCCTCTTTACCTTTTCCCAACCACGCTGCCAATTGTGCTGCCAGCTCGGGCGGCATATCTTCCTCGGACACGGGGGTGACCACAACGGGAATCGGATTCCCTTCCTTCGGCACGGGAGTTGGTGCCTCGAGCGGGGCACTGGGACCCGGGATGTCTTCTCCCGCTGCTCCCCTCCTGGGCCTCTTGTTTTTCCCTCCCGGGGCTGCTCCCGCCAAAGGACGTTTTGGTCCCCCTTCCTCGTTCTTATCCACTCGCCTCTTTAGTTCGGTCATCTCCTTCATGAGAACACGCAGCATCTGTTCGGTAGTCATGCGCTTTCCCGCCTTCTTCGGCATTCTCCAACAGAGTATCTGCAAAACAAACAAGAACGATTACAACGCTCAAAATTGGCTCTTCGTTCCGTCTCGAGCTCACGTGCAGCGAGGAGGTGCAGCTTCAGAGCACAGGAACAAGAGGATGCCTTCGGATCTTGCTTCTCCTTTTATCCGTCTTCAGGGCGGGCGTAAACCCGCCCCTGCCTGCCCCTAGGGCGTGGCCAGCCGCGTCGGTGTCTAGGCCAACCCACTCTAGGGCGGGAAAAGGCGCGCCCCGGCTACGCCGCTTCGGGCATACCAGCCGAGACTCGCCTCCCGCCCAAGATGGCTTCCCGGGGGGATCGTGGTACTCTGCCATACGTTCGGGGGGACCGAGTGGTCGCCCCTTCCCAAGAACTGCTCAGGGCAGGTGTTAGCTTTTGGAGATATTCGAGCTTAGCGCGAATATCTCCAAAAGTTGGTAATAGGAGATAGCGATGTTAGCGACTGTTTTCAGTAGCTAACATCTTGGCACGCCCACTTTGCATGTCATTAGTGATAAATATCACTGACATGCAAAGTGGGGCCCAAAATGGTCGCTATCTCCGACTAGCTGTTGCTAACTGGTGTTAGCAACAGCTAGGTAATAGGGAGATAATTTTATCTCCGCTTTCTTGGATAATATGCCCCATAATTTCTTACGTGGATGCTGACTGCGTAGCTTTGCCTCACATAAAATTTGGTTTTAGCGGGAATTTTGAAACTGGATATTATGGCATGCGCTATGCTACCTATGTTTATTGCATAACTTGCAGAAAATGTATGGAGTTATGTTGGCTCTGGTACCTCACAGGACATTTGTACGTGTATATACGCGTCATACACATTTGCCTCTCAACAATAAAAAGACACATGGGAAAGCAATCTGAGATTGTGTATACTCACACGCAGATGGTGAAAATATGGGTCTTGTGTTAAAAAGCACTGAAAAAGTCCAGGTTTTCACACAGATACCCGCACTCACTTAACACACAGAGTATCCATTGCAATACACATGATACATGGGAAACGTAAGGCAAATTAACCCACGATGAATTGAAATAGGATTCAATCATAAAGCGTGTATTACTTCCTGATCTCTTTAATAATCCCAGTCCTACTCTTCTTCGTCACACTATTAAAAAAACTGCATAGAGTCTGCATCAAGTAGTACTGTTTGCGCAAGCGTACCCCATATCTGACCTACCCAGTGTGCATCAATTGCCATTCTAACGGAGTTGGGCCTCTTCATTTGCATAGAACTTCAGAAAGACATTAATTCCTAAAGCAATCAAAGCATCTGTATCTAGGATGTGATTGGAAATCAGTGGATTTCTGAGTAGAAAAATACTTATTTTTTCTCGCCAAGAGGCACAGGGCTCATTAGGATTTTAACTACTATTCGCAATGAAAAGCTCTAATGCGATTGGCCTGGATTGAGTCTGCTCCTTCAGAAGCATTATGCAATGCCTCCATTTCTATATATACATTGCTTTTAGTGTTTGACCTTCCACAGTATGAGCACTTTGGTTAAGAGCACATCTAACTGATCTCCAGCTAAATTATTGATCATACAACATATGTTTATGATGCAGTTGGCCCCATTTATTGAAAGAATTATTTTGTGACTAGGCTATTCTTGAGTGTAATGATTTACTGAATGTGAATTACTGTTTTTCTATATCCTCCTGAAGAGGGGATTGACTGACCTCTGAAAGGGGTAGAATTCAAAGCAAGTGGAGCGCCTGCCTCAGTGGTAATAGCCACCTTTTGTTGTAAGCACTGTGCCAAGGAAGATGGGCATGCAGGTAATACTGAATAAGACAATTATCTTCAATTATTAAACTTCAATAGATTGACCTCTAATTTTCCCTTCACACTCATATTGTGAGGTGAATCATATCCTTTAAATCGTTTAAATGAGTAGAAAAGGTTAAGGAGGACCCCTCTTGGTAATTATGTGGGACCAGGGGGAGAATTTGTAAAAGTATGGGGTGTCCCGTTTGTACAGACCAAATGGCCTGGTCGCCACAGGAGATGATATGTATACCTTTGGCTAGTCAGGGGTCTAAATGGGCTGAGTTAACTCTTTCACATGGGGTTTGCAACTATGAGCAACAAGTATCTGATGTACAAATCACTAAATTCTAAGGAGATAATTACAAAACAAGGCAAGATAATATGGCTGTGTATAAGTTTGATTATCAGGTGACAAAGATGTAAACTAAAACAGATTACTTTGGTAAAAAATATATTCTTATATTCTTATTCCATATACATTTCATTAATTCATCACGGTTAAAAACAACAATAAAAGCAAACATATAACTAATATTTTCACATAATATCATACAGTACGTATTAATTAAAATGGGGTACAACGAATTTCAAGAATCACAGGTAAAGTCGACGCAGCGTTTCGGTTTTTCTTATACGACACCTTTTTCAGGACTGATTCTAAAAATGTTTAAAAACACAAAGTTGCCCACTAGTATCTGTTTTAGTACATATCACTTGTTACACATATCTCCATGCTTAATGAAGTTTCATTGGATGTCACCCTGTTTTTTAATGTTGCATTCTCTTGCATCAACCAAACATTTATTACTATAACCAACAATACATTTATGGCTATGTACCAAGAACTCAAACTGCATGTCTACAGGTTATCAAACATCAATAGTTGTTGCTAATAGCTGTTGTTCTATATTCCTCAGAAATGTACACTCCCCACAGTAATTCTATCCTTGTTGTACTTCATTCTTAGGCAAGTACTCATCAAGGAAGTTTTAGATGTGTATATGTTGGTCTTTACACCATTCTAACTTCAAGTTTTTAAGCATATTTCTAGGCTCGGGCAGATCGCCTTACATTTTGTGCAAAATCTTTTTATGTTTAAAATCCACTCCAGTTATAGTGGTATGGTGTGTCTCAGTCTTGTATGATCTGTTGGCCTTAGTTAGCTTCTATAGTGGAAATATCTATATGTTCAAGGGAAATGGTAGATTCTATTAGTTTTTGTCCCTCATTGTTTTTACCCTCTAGATGTTAAGTAAGGGTACTCCATATACCTTTTTGTATTGATTCCACTTAGATTCTAGTAGTATGCAGTGCCTCAGTTTTATATGGTCAGTTGGCATCTACCGAGTTCAAAAAATAGATATATCTATATATACAGGGAAAACAAGATGTAACGTTACTCCTTTTATCATGGTGATTTTCCACACTCTAATTGTTTAGTAAGGGTACTCCATATACCTTATGATAGCGATATATCTTGCCTTTCACACTGTGCGAGGGAGCCACCGTTATGGATTCAATCTCCAGATTCCTTTAACAAATGGGGATAGTATTATAATGAAGGCATCTCCATATATGGTGATGTTTATAAACATCTTCTCATTATTTATCTGTTTGTTGAGGTCATTTGCACTCACCTAATGTCGCAAAGGCAAGCCGCTGCAGTCGTTCCAATATAGCTTGGCGTAAGAGAAAAAAAATTTTAGGATGTATTTTCTTGATCCTTTTTATTTTGCCCAATGCACTATGGGAATAAATTGTGTGGAGATTGTATTAGTTGAATGGGGTAGTCTGTGTTTTAGTTCCCTACCCAGTCTTCTAACAATATAACCTTTTATGATTATTACCGGGGAAATTTGCATATTGGTCCCCCCACTTGTATTCAAAATATTTCCCAGATTATTTATTATGTTGTTGACAGAGGTACTTGTTATTCATAATACCTTAATTAGATGATTTAAGGCCATTAAGGGAAAAAAAATTCTTATATTGTGGCTATGAATTGAGCACAAAAATGAGGATAATAGGGGTCTCAAGGTCTCTTTTACTATTGTTTCTATCGACGCAGCATTTCAGTTTTTCTTATACGACACCTTCTTCAGGACTTATTCTTTTGTGCAAAATCTTTTTATGTTTAAAATCCACTCCAGTTATAGTGGTATGGTGTGCCTCAGTCTTGTATGATCTGTTGGCCTCAGTTAGCTTCTATAGTGGAAATATCTTTTTGTATTGATTCCACTTAGATTCTAGTAGTATGCAGTGCCTCAGTTTTATATGGTCAGCTGGCATCTACTGAGCTCAAAAAATAGATATATCTTATGATAGCGATATATCTTGCCTTTCACACTGTGCGAGGGAGCCACCGTTATGGATTCAATCTCCAGATTCCTAATGGCGCAAAGGCAAGCCGCTGCAGTCGTTCCAATATAGCTTGGCGTAAGAGAACAACATTTTTAGGATGTATTTTCTTGATCCTTTTTCTTTTGCCCAATGCACTTATAGAGTTCTTGCGGCCTCCCTGCTCCTTCTCAGCACAGCGTCCCCGATTCCGTCATTTGTTCAATTACTGTCAGCCTGTACAAACGGGACACCCCATACTTTTACAAACATATCCTTTAAATGAACCATTCCTCTATTCTCTTTTCTCTTATTGTTTAACCCTCCCTTTTCACTGACACATCAGTTCAGTATCTTTAGCCATACCATAAAAAAATAAACATAAATAATTTATATCTCATAGTGCACACAAGAGATAAAAGTGACACCCAAAGAATCTACAATGCTTAATGTAAGAAGAGAGTGTGAGGAAGACATAGGATGGAATTGTTGCTGAATGGTAAACATTTTGAGCAAAGGACTTTCAGTTTTAGCCACAAAGCAGACTAACTGCCGTGTTGGTAAGTGTTTAGTAAAAATCAAAAACAATTTGCCTAGTCTAGCATGCTAGCATGGCAAATGAGGGGTTCTTACTCAACATACCAATGGCAAGAGCCACATGCAATTGATAGCTGTGTCAAGAATTTTCTGTCAGAACAAATATATTAGAAGAACTAAGTAAACTTCTAAAGCTAGAAAATTGTCCTTTTCTGGAGGTTGCAGGAAATTAAAAAATGACATGTAGTGAGATGAGGTGGAACAAGAATTTGACTCACAGAATCATGAAAAGATGAATCCTGTTGAGGACAATAACTATTCCTGCACATGCTTGAAGTCTAAACCTGCTTGTTAGGCAATAATACGCAAAGTGTGTTATCGCAATGCAAAAGCATCAAGACCTTCTACTCATAGCAGTCAGCACCTAATGCTTAATAAAACTACACTCACTCTTCTATGAGCTTATCTCATACTTCTGTTCACTAGCATCGAATGAAACACACATGATAGAAAATGAAACCCTGATATTGTTCCAGGTGCGGAGCTTTCTTGTGTGAAGAGTGTAAAGGGCTTTAAGAAAAGTTACATGAAACTTAAATTCCTTACATAGGGCCAGATCTGCAAAGCTTTGCTGCCAATTCGCAGAATTGGACCGTTTGCGACATCAAAAGATCTTTTTACCATGTACAAAAGGCAATTTGCAATTTGGTAACTTGGGGCCATATGTATCAAGCAAATTGGTATACAACTGTTTGCGACGTCAAAAGATCTTTTTACCATGTACAAAAGGCAAATTGCAATTTGGTAACTTGGGGCCATATGTATCAAGCAAATTGGTATACAACTGTTACAACGCATCTTTTACCACGCAATACCATTACCACGCATCTTTTACAACGCAAAGACTTTTACCACGCATACATTTACAATGCATACTATTACAACGCAAGTACCTTTACAACGCAGGTACCTTTACAACGCATTTTTTGGAAAATAAAATCTTGAGTATTATTAGTAAATAATTTTTATTGCATTCTATTTTGAATAATTATTATTACTAGAGTATTTTTTGGAGTTTTATTATTTTAATAATAATAAATCAGAATATATTTACAATGCATTATATTATTACTAGAGTATTTTTTGAAGTATAAAATAAATACTTGAGAATAATTTGAAAATAATTTTTAGTTAAATCTATTTTCTTTATTAATATTACTAGAGTTTTTTTAGAAGTTTTATTATATTAATGTTAACAAATAATAATATATTTACAATGAATTATATGGAGAAATTAATCCTTGAGATATTTTTGTAAATCCTTTTTACTTCATTCTATTTTGTTTAAATGTTATTACTGGAGTATTTTTAAAAATGTGAACATTTTAAAAAAAATGTAAAGGAATTATAAAACAATATTGGATAATTTATAATAAATTTAAAGGGATGTAATAAACTTTATTATTTGGTGAATAAAAAATAAAAGAGTATTATTAGAATTTTTTAATTATTTCATATAAAATTTATACTAGAGAAATATTTGAAGTATTATTATAAAAATATATGATTTAAAAAATATTATTACATTTAAATGATTCTAAAGAATACAAACAAATAATTTGGTAATTTAAAAAAAATATAAGGAATTAAATTAATTTTACAATGCGTAGATAATTTTATACCAGTGTATTTTTTCTCTTAATTTTTTCAAAAATCTAGCATCAGATTTTATACTACAGTATTTTTTATAGTATTTTATAATAATATTACTAATGTTTTGAAGATCAATAAATGTATATCTTCATGAAATGTATGTATAATTATTAATTATAACTTTAAATATTAATTTTTTACAAATACATATATAAACAAAATTACAAAAAATATTTATTAAAGCCAATGTGCAAAATGAAAGAAGAGTTATTTAAAACATGTTTTTAGACAATATATTTTAAGACATTAAGTAATAATTTTGTTAATTTTTATAAATGTATTATTTTATTTAAAATGTATAATCTGAATATATTAATGTAAATGGCTCATTTAAGTAGTTAAAAAATATAAATACATTTTTACAAAAAAAGAATGTAAGAGATAAAATTCATGAAAGTTTTGGTTCCCACGTTTTAACATTGATTCCAATGGGTAACATTGTCCTTCTTTTATTTTCAGGATATTTGCTTTGAGTCCCGCGGAACAGGAAAAGAATTTTGAAAAGAAGAAGTAAGAAGATATAAAGAATGGAAAAGGAAACAGAAAATAGGTAAGGAGACAAATAAATAAATTTACAAATTATAGAATAATATAAATAAGTAATGCATATTTAATTGAATACAATAAAAAGACGATAATTTTTTTTTAAACATTCTATTATTTATTTTAAATACATAGTAAATTTGTTGGTAATATTTATATTTTATTACATATTTT
This sequence comes from Lissotriton vulgaris, assembly GCF_964263255.1. Classification (NCBI taxonomy): domain Eukaryota; kingdom Metazoa; phylum Chordata; class Amphibia; order Caudata; family Salamandridae; genus Lissotriton; species Lissotriton vulgaris. The sequence goes on from NC_141699.1 coordinate 701,785,714, forward strand.
TCCATATTTTTTTAATAAGGGAAACATTATGAAATACATCAATAACAATTTATTAAATATTAATAAATAAAGTAGTCCCTTTTTTATCGTAGCAGCATTCGATTATGTAACGACGTAAACGTGAGCGTAAGCGGCCATTTTGAAGAGTATCCAAGGTGGAAGCAGCTGGAAGCTGATCTGCGTCCAGGTAGGAAACATTTTAAACTTTATTTTAAGAAGTAATTTTAAAAAGGTATACATATATTGTAAGGGAAGGATAAGGAGAGGTTGCTATATGTGTAAATGATGTTATGTACGTAAAAAAGCATGTCGCTAGTCGTATATCTAGAGTATGCCAATGTCAGGTCTGGGGGAAAAAAGTTCGATAAGTTTATCCGGTTTTGAAAAAGTTGTGTTTATTTTAAAAATTGTGCAAAGATATTTATGTATATCACTTTTGTTATCGCTACGGAAGAAATGTAAAAAAATGCATTTTTGATTTTATCGATTGCTTTTGTTTCAGTTAAGAAAGAGAAAAATGAGGTTAGATAATTGTTGAAAAAAGTTTCTTTGAAAGTAAACAGTTGTATTATAAATGTTTTTGGGTAAGGATTGTTTTTTTGGAATTGTTGTGTTGTTGAACACAGAACAGAGAGATCACGTAGTTTGAAAGGGATTTGTCGGTTTTTCCGATTTAAGGGTAACTAAAAAAATGTGTTCGTATTTTGTTGGAAATATTTAAGAGAGTTATTCTTTTTGTCTTTTGTTGAAAATACTATAATTGTAAAAGGAGAGTTTAGATTGAAATTTTTATAATTTGACGAAATGTACAGAGTAGGACTATAAAGATTGTTTACATTATAGTTCTGTTATAACGTTGAATTTTGATAAATGAATCATTGAAACAAGAACATTTTTTATTACACATGGAGTGCTTTTAGAAAAAATAACTTGTACAAGTGGACTATGAAAATGGTATGTGATTTTTTTGCCATCATTTAAACTAAAAATATATGGTTGTTTGCATTTTAGAAAGATATGTTTGATAAAATAGTAATGTACTGGAGTGAAGGAAGATGCATAAGGTATTGTGTTTTAAATAAAATTTTGCTTCAAAAAGGAAAAGGATTTTTTTTCACTTATTAAAAAATTGTGAGGTTTTGGATATAAAATGCATGAAAATGCAAATGGAATGTGATTTTTTGGTAAAAGAAAATTAAAAAAAATCTCTCTTTTTTAAAAACATTTTTTGGATTAAAAAATATGTTGTGGTCTTCTAGAATATGCCAATGGAGATGGGTGAATTTCAAAAAATCCAATCTGAAAAATGATGGATTGCTTTTTTGTTTTTGAAATGAAATTAACTTTGGTAAAAAAATATTTTCAGTATAGAAAATATTTTTACCAATCATGCTTACTCATTTGAAGAAGCTTATTTTTAACAATGTTAGTGAAAAGAGAAGAACAGAAGAGTTTTACTATTTTTCAAAAATGCATTTCTTTATGAATCAAAAATTGGTGAAATATTTTGAAAAACACTGGATAATTTTTCAACCTAAATGGAAAGAAGAAATAACTTGGAATATTTGGATTTTTGGATTGGTTTGCAACTAAGGTTTTTTTTAAGTTGCATAAAGAAGAAAAAAGAAAATAGAAGACAACTTAAGGTAAGGAGACCCAACTGTATTTTTTGATATTTAAAAATTTAGAAAAATGTAATAGCCAATTAAATTTAGAGAGGATAATTTGGAGCAAAGCAGGAAAGTAATGTGTAGGAGATAATTAAAAACTAAGAATGTTAGCAATATTTTCCAGGTAATCTAGAGCCACACACAACGTAAACTGTTGTAAAAGTGCCAATAGTCTCTCGGACATTTCCATTGTTTTTTGAGTTATTCGTGAGTTTAGACTACCTGTAAGAGTTTGGAAAATTCTCATTTCCTGAAAACTTTGCTCCTTCTTCAAAGTTTCCAAAAAAGAGTAGAAATTAGGGTGGGGTTTACCAATTAGATGGTTGAAGGAGTTATGCCATCCCTCAATGGCATTATTTGTTTTTGCCTCTACCTTTAAGCAATTCGAATAACAGTTCCTCCACTCCACATGAAAACGTGGCTTCCTCCTGCGACCCAATCTGCTTAGGTGTCCAATCCATGTGTCTTCCATATAATTTAGAATGGGTGCCAATTTTTCCTCATTTGCAATGTAATAATCAGATTCTGTAATGGCAGTGTAGTACTCGTCTACACTTTTGGGAGGGACAAAACAAAGAGCAGTCCGTTTTTTAAATTCAACTTGTAGTTTGCTGTCTGAAGAGTATTCTGTAACTAGGGGTGTTTTTTGTAACTTACGCCAGAATGCCTGGGAAAAATGGAAAAAACACCCCTGAATTTGGGTATCCGTGTACGTTTTGGTGATCACATTGATCATGCTCAATTCAAAATCAATAATAATTTTCCTAGGGCTTTGGTTTGTTTTTGATTTTATAACTGATAAAAGTTCAGTGTAGGTTGCAGAAGTCTTATCAGGCAGCAAACTATATACTAGGGGGATCACACTATTGTTAATTTTAGCATGTATAGTATAAATTAGGGTGAATGGATGGGTTGTACTTTTAAACGTCCCATCCATCATCCAAATTTCACTAGTTTCAAGTTTTAGAAGGTTGAGGGGTGTACTAAAAATTAATATACGTTTTTGAGGGTTTTCATTATCATGCAGAAGGAAAGGTTCATCAGCAAAAGAAATAGTGAGTTTGTGAGGAATAACTATGTCAGAAAAGGTATGAGGTGTATTTGTTTGTGTATTACTTGCCTGCTTTTGACGTTGAATAATTCTTCTCAAATTATGGATGGTAGGCATATTACTAGCTACACGACTAGGGACATTTTGAGCAACCTCTCTTAAAATGGATCCTGTAGAATCATTGGAGGTGCTTGCAAGTACTTTCATTTCGTTTACCGTTTCTCTGACATCAACCTCCATTGCAGAGGCAGAGTGGTTATGGTCAGTTGTTTTTATAATGATATCATCAACCGTAACCGCTCTGCCGCTGCAACGGGTTGAAAAGTATTGCACGCACCTCCAATGATTTCTAGGAAAACTTATCTTTTCCTTACAATTAATGTAACCTGCATGATTTAAAAGTCGGTTTCCTTTTCTGGACTTGATGTATTTAGCAGTTGGTTGAGTAGACATTATCTGCAAGGAAAGAAATTATGTTATTAAGTCTGTGCATATGTTTACTTTAAGTTTATAAACATAAATTTACACTTTCCCTACTGCAGCACTTTCTTGGAGTTAGAATAGTAATTGATATCTTAACAATATCCAGCACTTTCTCTACTGCAGCACTTTCCTTGAGTTAGAATAGTAATTGATACCTTTACACTATTCAGCACTTTCCCTACAGCAGCACTTTCCTGGAGTTAGAATAGAGATTGATACCCCCACACTATCCAGCACTTTCCCTACTGCAGCACCTTCCTGGAGTTAGAATAGTAATTGATACCCCCACACTATCCAGCACTTTACCTACTGCAGCACCTTCCAATAGTTATAATAGTAATGGATACCCCCACACTATCCTGCACTTTCTGTACTTAGCACTTTACTGGAGTTAGAATAGTTTTTGCTGTCCCCACACTATCTAGCACTTTCCCTACTGCAGCACTTACCTGGAGTTAGAATAGTAATTTATACCTCTACACTATCCAGCAGTTTCCCTACTGCAGCACTTACTTGAAGTTAGAATAGTTTTTGCTACCCCCAGACTATTCAGCACTTTTCCTACTGCAGCACTTTCCTGGAGTTAGATTAGAGATTGATACCCCCACACTATCCAGCACTCTCCCTACTGCAGCACTTAACTGGAGTTAGAATTGTAATTGATACCCCCACACTATCCAGAACTTTCTGTACTACAGCACTTTCCTGGAGTTAGAATAGTAATTGATACCCCCACACTATCCAACACTTTCCCTACTGCAGCACTTACCTGGAGTTAGAATAGTTATTGATACCCCCACACTATCCAGCACTTTCCCTACTGCAGCACTTTCCTGGAGTTAGAGTAGTAATTGATACCCCCACACTATCCAGCACTTTCCCTACTGCAACACTTACCTGGAGTTAGAATAGTAATTGATACACCGACACTATCCAGCACTTTATCTACTGCAGCACTTAATTGATACCCCCACACTATCCAGCATTTTCCCTACAGCACCAATTTATCTTGCACTTTAGAAAATGTGTTTTTCGTGTAATGTTCTTTATTTACCTTTAAGATTGCTGTTTTTATTTGTGGTCTTCTTTTTATTGCTGGTCTTTGCTTGGTTTTCTTCAAAGATTGCATTGAGTTTCTAAAACAAGGAAATAAGAAATGTAAATGTTTAATTTGCTTTCTGTTGAATGTAGCTGGATTGTGATTAGAAAATTACAAATTATATTTCTTCATCACTTTTTTTACAGCTGCACATTACTAGAGTGGGAATAGATAATTATAACCTTATACTATTTATCACTTTCCTTACTGCAGCACCTTACCTGGAGTTAGATTAGTAATTGATACCCCCACACTATCCAGCACTTTCCCTACTGCAGCACTTACCTGGAGTTAGAATAGTAATTGATACCCCCACACTATCCAGCACTTTCCCTACTGCAGCACTTACCAGAAGTTAGAATAGTAATTGATACCTCCACACTATCCAGCACTTTCTCTACTGCAGCACTTTTCTGGAGTTAGAATAGTAATTGATACCCCCACACTATCCAGCATTTTCCCTACTGCAGCACTTACCTGGAGTTAGAATAGTAATTTATTCCCCTATCCTGCACTTTCTGTACTGCAGCATTTTCCTGGAGTTAGATTAGTAATTGATACCCTTACACTATCCAGCACTTTCCCTACTGCAGCACTTACCGGGAGTTAGAATAGTAATTGAAACCCTCACACTATCCAGCATTTTCCCTACTGCAGCAATATATCTTGCACTTTATAAAATGTGTTTTACGTGTAATGTTCTTTATTTACCTTTAAGATTGATGTTTGTATTTGTGGTCTTCTTTTGATTGCTGGTTTTTCTGTTTGTTGGCTTCCTTAGATGTGAAATTTAGTTTTCTTCAAAGATTGCTTTGAGTTTCTAGATTAAGAAAATAAGAAATGTAAATGTTTAATTTGCTTTCTGTTGAATGTAGCTGGATTGTCATTAGAAAATTACACATTATATTTCTTCATCACTTTTCTTACAGCTGGACATTACTGGAGTGGGAATAGATAATTGACACACCCACACTATCCAGCACTTTTCCTGCAGAGGCAGAGTGGTTATGGTCAGTTGTTTTTATAATGATATCATCAACCGTAACCGCTCTGCCGCTGCACCGGGTTGAAAAGTATTGCACCCACCTCCAATGATTTCTAGGAAAACTTATCCTTTCCTTACAATAAATGTAACCTGCATGATTTAAAAGTCGGTTTCCTTTTCTGGACTTGATGTATTTAGCAGTTGGTTGAGTAGACATTATCTGCAAGGAAAAAAATTATGTTATTAAGTCTGTGCATATGTTTACTTTAAGTTTATAAACATAAATGTACACTTTCCCTACTGCAGCACTTTCTTGGAGTTAGAATAGTAATTGATATCTTAACAATATCCAGCACTTTCTCTACTGCAGCACTTTCCTTGAGTTAGAATAGTAATTGATACCTTTACACTCTTCAGCACTTTCCCTACTGCAGCACTTTCCTGAAGTTAGAATAGAGATTGATACCCCCACACTATCCAGCACTTTCCCTTCTGCAGCACCTTCCTAGAGTTAGAATAGTAATTGATACCCCCACACTATCCAGCACTTTACCTACTGCAGCACCTTCCAGGAGTTATAATAGTAATTGATACCCCCACACTATCCTGCACTTTCTGTACTTAGCACTTTACTGGAGTTAGAATAGTTTTTGCTGTCCCCACACTATCTAGCACTTTCCCTACTGCAGCACTTACCTGGAGTTAGAATAGTAATTGACACCGCTACACTATCCAGCAGTTTCCCTACTGCAGCACTTACTTGAAGTTAGAATAGTTTTTGCTACCCCCACACTTTTCAGCACTTTCCGTGCTGCAGAACTTTCCTGGAGTTAGATTAGAGATTGATACCCCCACACTATACAGCACTTTCCCTACTGCAGCACTTAACTGGAGTTAGAATAGTAATTGATACCCCCACACTATCCAGCACTTTCTGTACTACAGCACTTTCCTGGAGTTAGAATAGTAATTGGTACCCCCACACTATCCAGCACTTTTCCTACTGCAGCACTTACCTGGAGTTAGAATAGTTATTGATACCCCCACACTATCCAGCACTTTCCCTACTGCAGCACTTTCCTGGAGTTAGAGTAGTAATTGATACCCCCACACTATCCAGCACTTTCCCTAATGCAACACTTACCTGGAGTTAGAATAGTAATTGATACACCGACACTATCCAGCACTTTATCTACTGCAGCACTTAATTGATACCCCCACACTATCCAGCATTTTCCCTACAGCACCAATTTATCTTGCACTTTAGAAAATGTGTTTTTCGTGTAATTTTCTTTATTTACCTTTAAGATTGCTGTTTTTATTTGTGGTCTTCTTTTTATTGCTGGTCTTTGCTTCGTTTTCTTCAAAGATTGCTTTGAGTTTCAAAAACAAGGAAATAAGAAATGTAAATGTTTAATTTGCGTTCTGTTGAATGTAGCTGGATTGTGATTAGAAAATTACAAATTATATTTCTTCATCACTTTTTTTACTGCTGCACATTACTAGAGTGGGAATAGATAATTATAACCTTATACTATGTATCACTTTCCTTACTGCAGCACCTTACCTGGAGCTAGATTAGTAATTGATACCCCCACACTATCCAGCACTTTCCCTACTGCAGCACTTACCTGGAGTTAGAAAAGTAATTGATACCCCCACACTATCCAGCACTTTCCCTACTGCAGCACTTACCAGGAGTTAGAATAGTTATTGATACCCCCACACTATCCAGCACTTTCCCTACTGCAGCACTTTCCTGGAGTTAGAATAGTAATTGATACCTCCACACAATCCAGCACTTTCTCTACTGCAGCACTTTTCTGAAGTTAGAATAGTAATTTATTCCGCTAGACTATCCTGCACTTTCCGTACTGCAGCATTTTCCTGGAGTTAGAATAGTAATTGATACCCTTACACTATCCAGCACTTTCCCTACTGCAGCACTTACCGGGAGTTAGAATAGTAATTGAAACCCCCACACTATCCTGCATTTTCCCTACTGCAGCAATTTATCTTGCACTTTATAAAATTTATTTTACGTGTAATGTTCTTTATTTACCTTTTAGATTGCTGTTTGTATTTGTGGTCTTCTTTTGATTGCTGGTTTTTCTGTTTGTTGGCTTCCTTAGATGTGGAATTTAGTTTTCTTCAAAGATTGCTTTGAGTTTCTAAATTAAGAAAATAAGAAATGTAAATGTTTCATTTGCTTTCTGTTGAATGTAGCTGGATTGTCATTAGAACCTTACACATTATATTTCTTCATCACTTTTCTTACAGCTGCACATTACTGGAGTGGGAATAGATAATTGACACACCCACACTATCCCGCACTTTCCCTACTGCTGCACTTGCCTGGAGTTAGAATCGTAATTGATACCTCCACACTATCCAGCACTTTCCCTACTGCAGCACTTACCTGGAGTTAGAATAGTAATTGAAACCCCCACACTATCCAGCACTTTCCCTACTGCAGCACTTACCTGGAGTTAGAATAGTAATTGATACCCCCACACTATCCAGCACTTTCCCTACTGCAGAACTTTTCTGGAGTTAGAATAGTAATTGATACCCCCACACAATCCAACACTTTCCCTACTGCAGCACTTACCTGGAGTTAGAATAGTAATTTATTCCCCTAGACTATCCTGCACTTTCCCTACTGCAGCATTTTCCTGGAGTTAGAATAGTAATTGATACCCTTACACTATCCAGCACTTTCCCTACTGCAGCATTTACCTGGAGTTAGAATAGTAATTGATACCCCGACACTATCCAGCACTTTATCTACTGCAGCACTTAATTGATACCCCCACACTATCCAGCATTTTCCCTACAGCACCAATTTATCTTGTACTTGAAAATGTGTTTTTCGTGTAATGTTCTTTATTTACCTTTAAGATTGCTGTTTTTATTTGTGGTCTTCTTTTTATTGGGGTCTTTGATTTGTTTTCTTCAAAGATTGCTTTCAGTTTCTAAAACAAGGAAATAAGAAATGTAAATGTTTAATTTGCTTTCTGTTGAATGTAGCTGGATTGTGATTAGAAAATTACAAATTATATTTCTTCATCACTTTTTTTACAGCTGCACATTACTAGAGTGGGAACAGATAATTATAACCTTATACTATTTATCACTTTCCTTACTGCAGCACCTTACTGGAGTTAGAATAGTAATTGATACCCCCACACTATCCAGCACTTTCCCTACTGCAGCACTTACCTGGAGTAAGAATAGTAATTGATACCCTCACACTATCCAGCACTTTCCCTACTGCAGCACTTACCTGGAGTAAGAATAGTAATTGATAACCCCACACTATCCAGCACTTTCCCTACTGCAGCACTTACCTGGAGTAAGAATAGTAATTGATAACCCCACACTATCCAGCACTTTCCCTACTGCAGCACTTTCCTGGAGTTAGATTAGTAATTGATACCTTTACACTATCCAGCACTTTCCCTACTGCAGCACTTACCTGGAGTTAGAATAGTAATTGATACCCCCACACTATCCAGCATTGTCCCTACTGCAGCAATGTATCTTGTACTTTATAAAATGTGTTTTACGTGTAATGTTCTTTATTTACCTTTAAGATTGCTATTTGTATTTGTGGTCTTCTTTTGATTGCTGGTTTTTCTGTTTGTTGGCTTCCTTAGATGTGGAATTTAGTTTTCTTCAAAGATTGCTTTGAGTTTCTAAATCAAGAAAATAAGAAATGTAAATTTTTAATTTGCTTTCTGTTGAATGTAGCTGAATTGTCATTAGAAAATTACACATTATATTTCTTCATCACTTTTCTTACAGCTGCACATTACTGGAGTGGAAATAGATAATTTTAACCTTATACTATTTATCACTTTCCTTACTGCAGCACTTACCTGGAGTTAGAATAGTAATTGACACCCCCACACTATCCAGCACTTTTCCTACTACAGCACTTTCCTGGAGTTAGAATAGTAATTGATACCCCCATACTATCCAGCACTTTCCCTACTGCTGCACTTGCCTGGAGTTAGAATAGTAATTGATACCTCCACACTATCCAGCACTTTCCCTACTGCAGCACTTACCGGGAGTTAGAATAGTAATTGATACCCCCACACTATCCAGCACTTTCCCTACTGCAGCACTTACCAGGAGTTAGAATAGTAACTGATACCCCCACACTATCCAGCACTTTCCCTACTGCAGCACTTACCTGGAGTTAGAATAGTCATTGATACCCCCACACTATCCAGCACTTTCCCTACTGCAGCACTTACCTGGAGTTAGAATAGTAATTGATCCCCCCACACCATCCCACCTTTTTCCTACTGCAGTACCTAGCTGGAGTTAGAATATACAATAATAACTTTTTATCATTCTACACATTTGCTCTACTGCTGTACGTATCTGGAGGTAGAAAAGTCTATAGTTTTAAAGAATAATAGAACAAATTCATTTGCACCATTTATTTTATATACCTTTTTGTTTTTTTTTCTCTTTGTCGTCTCCTTTCTGATTTGATGGAGAGTTGGTTGGTTGGATTTTGGGTTGTCGGTCTCTTTGAAATATAATCCTTGTTTGATGATCTGGAGATTATTGTGATTTTGTAAAAAAAAGAAAAAGGAAAAGGTAATGTTATTTTTATGTGAAATGTTTCTGCTGTAGACAATAATGTTAGCAAATCTGTTTATAATAGATTTTACATATGTTACAATTTCTATTTTGCTGTACATACATTTATTTTGATTTTAAATTAATACCTCTACACTATTTCACACTTTCTGTTCAGCAATACCTATCTTGAGTAACAATATGTGGATTATGGATGGAAAATAATACTCTTTTACCATCCTACAATTTCCTTTCTGCTGCACTTAACTGGAGTTGATTTTAATTTGATACTTCTACACTATCCTCCATTTTACATACTCCAGCACTTTCCTGGAGTAAGATCCGAAAATAATACTCTTGTACTATCCTTCATTTACTACATTGCTGCCCCATTATTAAATTTGATTAGAAATTGTGACCACTACATTATTCAGCAGTTTTCTTAATGCAGCATCTTTCTGGTGTATGAAAAGAAAATAATTCCCTTTTACTTTCGTACACTTTTTTCATGCTGCATCTACCAGGAGTCTGATTAGAAATATTTAGTAGTTACTCTACACTATTTCACTCTTTTGTTACTGCTGTACCTTTAGAGATTACTATAAATACATTTTTATCTCTACAGTTTTAATTTATAATAAATCAATACAGTATTTTTAATTATATTTCAACATACAGTATTTGAAATATTAACATAATTACCTTTTTAATTAGTTGACGTTTCAATTTTCAAAGTAGAAAAAATTAAATAATTTTCTCCAAAATGATTTTCTCTGTAAAAAATAGAGTAAATATATGTGTATTAATAAATATATTTGCATTTCGTGTGTTTTGAATTGTCGATTAAAATATCCAAAAGTACCTTCAAATTATTATTGAAGAGAAGTGTTGGCTTTGTCACAAAATACAATTTATTTAAACTGGTCTTTTGCGGCGTTGTTTTTAGTAGGTCGACTAATAAAAAATACAACATTTTGATATGTTAGAAAAAGACATTATATTTATTTATTTGATTTCATTTTAAAATGTTAAACAGCATTTTTTTATATGTTTTTCTGAGCTTTTAAAAATGTAGGGTTTTGTATATATGTATAAATAATTTTAGTAATATCTTGGTGGTATAATATTTTCATTAAATAGCAAACATCAACATATTAGGTGCAGCGTAATAAATCTTTTAGAATATTATTCTGAAAAGAATTTCAGTAACTCACTTGTATTCCGAAAAATATTACTCCTGAGAATCGATATGGTTTTCGTTTAGATGAAGAGGTCAGAGGGTCAGGTTTGGCGTCTGGTCACTCTGGGAGTTGAGAATCAACTGTTTTAAAAATGGTGTCTGACTCGTATTTATAAGTTTTGGTCAGTGTCACAGGTTTTTTTGTAAACACAGCGTTGGTATGATTGTTTTATTTACGTTTTATTTCTGTGTAAACTTATAATTTAAAAGTTTGTTAAAATATATGTTAATAGCGTTTTTCGTGCCGTTTTGGCATCCATTTTGATAGTAGTCTTGTGGTTATATTTAATGGAAAGAGTTGTAGGACTAACGTTTGAACTACATAATTAAAATGGCGACTATGTGTGATTGTGTGTATGTATGAATTTGTTGGTTAAAAATAATTATTTTCGTTTATTCTAATATATGTTTAGTACATTTCTTTGTAAATTCGTTGCGTGCCTAAAAATTTCTACAAATCTAGAATACATGAGTATTATTTTTTAATACACGAGTATTAATTTTTAAAAATGGTATACATTTTATCCCTTACGTTATAGTTTTTCCTATCATTTTTAATACACTTCCCCACCCAAAACCCCTAGTTTCCCTGCACCCGTTCCAGGTTTTATTTTACAAAAAAAATATATATATATTATATTTGCGTTGTAATGGTATGCGTAGTAAATGTTTTCGTTGTAATAGTACTTTACTATTATTAGCACTATCTTGCGTTGTAATAGTAATCGTTGTAAAAGCATGGGTTGTAAAAGTATTTGCGTTGTAAAAAATGCGTTGTAAAGTACTGCGTTGTAATAGTATGCGTTGTAACGTCATATATCCAAACAAATTAGCATTCGCAAAGGCCGAAATTCACAGAATTTCGGCCTTTGCGAATGCTAATTTGCTAAATGGTATGTATGAAACATTTTGGCAGGAAAATAAGGAATCGCAAAATTTGCCATTCCTTATTTTGCGATTGCACTTAAGGAATCGCAAATTGTGCGATTCCTTAAATGCAATGTATCAAAGGAAAATTAATTCAAAAATGCCCATAAGGATTCGCAAATTACCACCAACTTCTAGTTGGTGGTAAGTTGCGAATTCTTTTTAAAAAAGCAATTTATTTAAAATCCAAAGTTGCCATATGACGCTCATACATGCCCTTAGGGCATGTATGTGCACCATATGCCCACACATGTCATTTTCAGGGGTGCAGCAGGGTGTTCTTGTGACACTCCTGCACCCTTGAAAATATTCCACAATTGCGATTAGCAAATTGCTAATCGCAAATTTCCCCTTCATTCTTATGGGCCTCCTGGCCCATAGAAATGAATGGGAAATTTGCGATTAGCAATTTGGTAATCGCAATTTAGGAATGTTAAGGAATCGCTAAAAAGAAGCGATTTCCTACATACATACCATTTTGCGATTTCTAAATAGCGATTCCTTAAAAATCGCTATTTAGAAATCGGAAATGGTCATGATGATACGTATGGCCCTTGGTACCAAATTGCAGACTCCTTTACAAATAAACAAATCAGAATGGTACGTATCAATGTTTAAAATAAAACAGTAATAATTTAACTGGTGGTAATCCATTCGCAAAGAGAAAGGAGTCCCTTGGGAACCCCTTCCAATTTGAGAATGTGAAGAAAATATATATATATATATTTTTTTGATAATGTTTTTATTGAAAATAATACAGGGCATATGGCAGTCATAGGGTACAGACATTGGGTATAATAGCTTGCATTAAACCTTTGCGACAATATATCTCTCTGTATAAACAGCAGCAAGGAACACATCCTCATTGGGACATCATCATGGTCCATCCCGCCCACCCAGTATTTACTCAGACTCACTTTCCCTTTCCAATGCCGGTTGTTCACACAAATAACCTCTGTATTTATTCCAGGCCCCCAACATTTTCTCCCATTTCCGGGGGCATCCACGGTGCAGATAAACCACCCTCTCTGCCATCAACGCTGCGTCCAGGTCCATACACCAATCTTTTAGTGTTGGTATGACCTCCGACCCCAACATCTAGCTATATTGCGTTTAGCATACATGACACTCAGCGTCGCCCAGTCCTGAGAGGGGTGGGTTAGATCATTCGGTGCCCACAGATTCAGGAGGCAGCATCTGGGCTTTGGGATAACTGATACTTCGACCACCTGGGATATTGTTCCGATGATTTTAATCCAGTACCCTGCGATCTTGGGGCATTGCCATATAGTGTGAAAGAATGTTCCCACCTCCCCACAACCCCTAAGGAAAAAGGAATGTGCTGCCCTCCCTATATTGTGAAGTGTGACCCTCATGTAGTATACGCAATGTAATATTTTGAACTGTACCGGTCATAGTCTAGTGGGTATCGCCACTTCCCGTGGGGAGGACAATGCTGTCTGCCAGTCCGCCTCGTCGAAGTCCCCCACATCAGTGGACAATTTGAGCTTCAATTTTAGTGTTGGAGCTGGAGTGTTGTTGACTAATTTTCGATAAGTAAATGATGTTGCCTTCTTGGGCATATGTTCAGTAAGCAATCTGTCCTCTAGAGGAGTGGCCTCAGGCACCTCTGTGCCCGGTGGTAGGACCGATTCCAGGGCATGCTTGATCTGTATGTATCGAAATTTCTCAGCTGGTGCCAAGTCGTATTGGGTCTGTAGCTGTTGAAAAGTCACTACCTCACCTCTCTTCCATAAGTCTCCCACTGTGGAGATGCCTATTAGGTCCCAAGCCCCAAATCCTTTGCTATTGCGAAGTTTACCCAGTTGCCGCGCTGACCACGGGGGGTCATTTGAGTAATAGTATCTTTGCATTTCAGACGGGTCTGTGCCGCATACCAGATACTGACTGTATGGGCCGTCGGTCCCAAAAGTGATGAGAAGCCTCTCTTATCATATAATGCGGAAAGGACTCCCGCCTCACCTAGTTCATACCTATCAGCCTGGAACGTTGGTTCCGTTTGAGGTGTATGTAACCACTGATTAATTATTTCCAGTTGGGCTGCCCAGTAGTATAGCTTAATATCTGGGAGGGCTATACCGCTGTCATACCAGCCTCTGATTAGTTTATCCCTTGAAACACGCGCAGGTTAATTGCCTCATAGGAGGCCCGAGACCATCGCTGCTAAATTTTTTAAGTATTTTAACGGGACCTGGAACGGGGTTCTTTCCTGCACATAAAGGAATCGGGGAAGTATCATCATTTTAAATAGGGCTGCCTTGCCCAGGAGAGTTAGAGGCAGGTTTTGCCAGTGAAGCACATCACGCCAAAATCTTTCGAGTAGGGGGTCTAAGTTTTTGAGAATGAAGGCATCTGATCCAGGTGTCACCCAAATACCCAGGTATTTGACAGAGTCTTCCTTAACTGTAAGTGGACAATCCACCGGGAGCAATGGGGGTGGGCCCTTAATGATAAACAACTCTGACTTGGACCAATTGATGGTATAGCCCGATGCACGGCCGAAAATTTCACAGATATTTAAGAGTGTCAATATGGAGCGTCTTAGGGTAGTCAGGTATAACAGCACGTCATCCGTATAGAGTGAGATGCGGTCCTCCCAGGTCGCAGCCCAGTTAATTCCCCGAATCATGGGGTCCTATCGGATTCAGGCCGCCAATGGCTCAAGAGCTAACGCAAACAGCAATGGAGACAAGGGGAATCCCTGATGCGTATCCCGCTCCAACGGAAAGTCTCTAGAGATGTGACCATTCGCCACCACATGTGCAAGCGAATGCGAGTATAATAATTCCACCCACGCTCTGAACTTGGGGCCAAAGCCCAGGTGCCTAAGAACCGCGAACAGGTAAGGCCAGTCCACCATATCTAAGGCCATGCGGGCGTCAAGCATAAGGATAACTGCAGGTTCTTGGAGACATGGCACACGCGCCATTACTGCCTGCACCCGCCTTAGAGTAAGCGCAGTATTTCTATTAGGCATAAACCCGGACTGATCCGGGTGAATCAAATTTTCGAGGTGTGGGGTTAGGTTAGTGGCTAGCAATTTTGCTAGGATCTTGGCTTCGATGTTTAGTAGGGATATTGGGCGATAGGAGGCGTATTCATCTTAGGGTTTCCCAGGCTTTGGCACTGCAATGATGGTGGCCAGTCGCTGATCTCGGGGCACCTCCCCTCTTCTAAACTATCTGTATACATTTTTAAGAGATGTGGGTCAGTCAGGTCAGATGTGCGTTTATAGAGTTCTATTGGGATTCCGTTGGGTCCCACCCCTTTCCCCGGCTGAAGGGCATGGATGGCAGTCCGCAATTCATCAATTGAAATATCGGCCTCTAATGTTAAAGCCGCTTCTTCAGACAGGGAAGGCATTTTGATATCTTTGATATATGTTTGCGCCTCCTCTGTTGTCATTCGGGAGTTAGAGGTGTATACCTTTTCGAAGTAGCCCGCCAAGGCCTCTACTATATGTTCGGGGGCGGTCACTACTTCTCCTGTGTGAGTGCAGAGTTGTGCTATTGTGTTCTGTGCTCTTTCTTTCTTATCTAACCACGCCAGAAGCTTACCCGTTTTGTCCCCTACTTCGTATATTGTGTGCCGTGTAGTTTGTGACCACATTTTAACCTGGTTATGCTGATACTCGTTGAGTGCACTCCACGTAAGTCGAAGATTTTGTGCTGTGTTTAGAGTGGGATCTACCTCATGTCGGGCTTGCGACTCAGCCAGTTCCTCCTCCAGGGCCTCTAATTCACCTCTCATCTGATGTTTATAGCCTGTTATGGAGGCGATTGCCTACCCTGTCACCACTGTTTTGAATGCTTCCCATAATATACAGGGGGATCGCACTTAGGATATATTTTCTAAAAAATATTGTTTTGTGGCTTTGACTATGTCATTATGGATCGCGAGAACCTGGAAGTAGCCTGGAACGATGGGGAAAACATGCTTCCTCGCCTTAGTGTGCATTATGTAGGCCAGGGAGACTGGGGAGTGGTCTGAAATCACACGTGGATGAATCTCAACATCAGCTAAATGGGCCAGACTATCGGCTGTAAGAAAGAAATAGTCTATGCGGGAGAGACTATTATGTACCCCTGACTGAAAAATGTAGTTCCGTACATTTGGGTTTCTATACCTCCAAGCATCCGAGAGACCTAAAGCCTCCATGAACCCCTTCATACGGGAATCACCCGCTCCAATCGTCCTGCTTGGGTAGCGGTCTCTAGTGCCATCAATGACCGAGTTCAAATCGCCTCCCACAATCAGTTCCCCCTCGGGTAATTTCAAAAGAAATGTACAGAGCACCAGGGAGGCCAGAGTCTGGAGGGCCGGGGGAATGTACACCAACACTACATTAAACCGCTTCCCCTCCCACTGACATGCTATCGCTGCAAATCGTCCCTGATCATCTGTCCAAGTCTGGTGTATTATCAGTGGGAACTGCTTATGTACCAGAATGCCCACCCCCGTGAGCCTGAAGTGAACTCCGAGTGTACTGTCAGTTTGTAAACCCAGCGATTCATAGCTCTACACGCTGAGCCCGTCAGGTGTGTTTCCTGTAGTAATGCCACTGCTGGTGCTCTGCGCCGTAAATACTGTAGCACCAATCCCCTTTTAAGTTTATCCCCCAGTCCATCCACATTCTAAGTAAGCAACGTCAGGGGAGACACTGGAGACTTCGGAGTGTTAGCAGTATCTTCCCTAGAGCTTAGCAACTCTGTTTCTACTGCCAGGAATAGTGTAGTAGTACCAAGCGACCCTTATGACATGTGTCCCTAAAAAGATGATCTGCATAATCCACATTAGACATTGCCCTGAACATAAAAACAACAAAGCAAAAACAATTCAACAACCCCACCTTGCCCTACCCACCCACCACCCTGCCTCCCTGCTCGACGGATTCAAAACTACCCGCCTCCCCAACAAAGCAGAGCGCTTAATACCCATTCCCAGTTCTTCAATGAGGGGGGAAGAGAAAACAGCCCCATCTCCACTTCGGGCCAATACACCAAGAACTTCAATAACCCAAAGCCCTTCAATAGAGTCTGCAACTAGGATTAATGGGATGAAGTCACTTAATAAATGTCCCGCTAATATCGCTGCAGTTCAACCTCCTTGCATAGGACTTAAAGTACCTGTGATCAGCAGAGATTAGCTCATAGAACAACCTCAAATTCCTCTATTATCCAGGTCACCATACCATAGAGGATACAGTCCTGAGGAAGTTAGGATCAGGCTGCCCATCATGAACACCGATGCCGTCAGGGACAGACCTTTCACCAGCTTAAAAAAAGAAATATTTACTTTTGTTCCATTTCGTCCTGCTGTTCGTCGTGCCTTGTGTCCCGACGGCAATTGCAGCCTGATCTCGCTGCCTTGCGCCACCCGTCCAGCCATTCCTGTGCCTCCTCGGGTGTGGAGAATAACCAAGTTTTACCCTCTGCTTCCACTCTCAGTTTTGCTGGGAATAGCATAGAATATTTCAGTTCACGCTCCCGGAGAGCCTTCTTCACCTCAAGGAATCCTCTGCGCTGTTTCGTAACCGCCGCAGTGTAGTTCGGGAAGATCGTGATTGCAGCATTATCAATACGGATCGGAGGGGCCTGTCGAGCGGCCTGTAGGATCGCATCACGGTCCCTGAAGTTGAATATGCATGCCAGGATCGGTCGTGGCGGGGCCCCTGGCTTCGGCCTGCCACCCGGGACCAGGTGTGCGCGCTCAACCGAGAAGAAATTCGACAATCCTTTCGGCTGGAGATGAGTTGTTACTAGATCCTCCACAAATAGATCAAGGGCCTGACCTCCTGCCGTTTCCAGAACGCCAATAAGGCGTATCTTATTCCGTCTTCGGGGTCCCTCCCGATCCTCGAGGCGGGCCATCATGAGCTTGTTGTCCGCCTCCAGTCGTCGTACCTGTTTTTTGAGAGTGGAAGTATCCGATGATAGGGCGGCTGTTGTTGTTTCAACTTCAGACACTTTGGTAGACATTTTATTGAAATCAGCTTGAATCAGTGCCAGGTCAATTTCAAGAGTCCCGATTCTAGAGTATACCTTTTTGAGGTTGGTCATAATGTCTTTTAAGGTGACCTCCTGTTGAGCGCCACCAGTCGCACCCGCTGTTGATGGGACTTCTTTGTCGGGCGCATCGTTCTGCGACTTTGTAAATGCGTATTTGTGCAGCTTTACCTGGTTAGGTCCTCTTCCAGCTCTGTTGCCCCTCTTTTTGCCTGGTAGAAGGAGTTTGTGTAGAGCGAGGCCTGTGCGTGGCACTGCCAATAGTTCTGAGCGATGCAATGTCTCAGTCAATTAGTGGAGATAGGTATCTATAGCCGGATTGGGGGGGGGGGCAAAACTACCACCACTCTCAGGAATCAGGTGCTCCGCCACCAGGATAGCAGCAGCGACAGCTCTTCAGCCCCCGCCCCGGCTGCCCAGCACGCACTTGTGGGCAGCGCTGTAGTGCTTTATAGTCCGGGGATACACAGTTCTGATCCCGCCGGGCGGCTGCCTCCGCCCGCCATAGTTTGCAGCTTTCACTTCGGCAATCTGTACCCCGAGGGCCCAAGATGGCAGCAGGGGCAACTCAGCCTCCGCTCCGGCCACCAGTTCTACGCCCGTAGGCAGCGTTGTGCTGTGGGGACACCTCCAGTCTTTACCTTGTCCTTGCACTGATTCCGCTGCCCCAATCCGTCTCGGGGACAGAGATGGGAGGGGGGGCTCACTTCATCCACCACCACTGACGCTTCTCCTCGAGCCGATCTCCTGGCCTCTCTTCCTGGATATCTCCGTAACTGGGGGTCCCGGCTTCCACGTCTCACCAGGCCGCCAGACGCCTCTCGACGCCGCAGCCACAGGGGTTCTCAGTTTCTGACGGGGATAATTTTGATTGATGCCAGATGCCTTCCGCCTTCACACCTCACGTTTTTGGGCAGAATGAATACCGTATAATAACGCGGATAGACTGGGCCCGTTTTAGAAGCTCGGAGATTCTCTAAGCTGCGGCCATATTCTTCGGCTGCAAGCCACGCCCCGAAGAAAATATTTTTAAGAGCAGTCAGTGGTCCCATGGACCACTGCCTGCTCTTACTGCTAGTAACATTACACACATAAATGGAGATCTCCAGAGATCTCTGCCACCGTGGCAAAAATCTTGTTATTAAAAAGTATAAGTAAAATATCTAAAGTGTAGTATTATTTTAATATTTTAATATAAAATGTAAATTTGTCTGTTTTTGCAAAAGTCACATAAGAATAAAAATCTTTTAACTCACCCCAGAGAGTGCTGGATTTCGTACCTATGAAACAAGGAGATTGGGAGCAGTAGTTTGGAGCGCTGGCACACCCCCGAGAAATAATCACCCGCCAGCGAGTGCACGGGTAAAGGTGATTGGGGAGCGCTGATGTATGTATATATATATACATATATATTTGTGTGGGTGTATGTGTGTGTAAGTATTTTTTAACTAGAAGTATGAACAAATGTTCCAGCACATTAACTCATCAAATTAAAACTGTATTAAATAACTAATATTAATACAATAATTTAATTTATAGCACATACTTAAATAATAAATACAAAAAATCCCACTCTCACTAACATTTTTGCTTTTATTTAATATGTTATAAAATTAGTTAAAATGATTTTATCTTTCCTCTGAATCTCATGCACAATGCTCAATACATCCTACTTGGGCAACTTCATAACCTCCCACTGTGCTAATTATACACAACACATGTGGTAGCTTCTTTCACAAGCATCCAGGACTGCTTCATGTCTGCATCTTGGGAATGAAGTGCTGGCCAAATGGTTCAATACAGTATAACACAATACAAGAGCTTCAGAACTCAAGCGGATCACAACAAACCGATTCCTAAGTGGTTTGAGCTCTATAAAAAACATGTTCATACTTTATGTAAATAATAAAATACAATTCCCCAGCAAAAAATACATTTGGGTAAAATACACTGCTTCCTACTATTTTATATTTGCAATAGTAGGACAGTGTCATGAACTAATGCAGCTTTAAAACCTCCTTTGTGATTACAATAGTTATATATTTTTTCTAATATTAATGTTGTATTGTGCCTTTATCACAAAAATCCCCATTGGGTCTTAATAAAATACTTTTTTCCTTTCAATTTTCAGTCTGTGACACCAAACCTTTTTGCTTGTATGTTCATTAACAAGCTCCTCTCTTGATGTTATTGCACCAGAATATTAGCGTCCGAATGTTGGGCCCGATTCACAGAATGAACTTAAGACTCAATCCTAAACTTACTACTGTTTCGGCTATTCCGGTGCACACTTCGCAGGAGAACGCCCCTGCTATCGATAAGGAGGGAGGGGGAAAAAAGGAGAAAGAAAAAACAAACCCCGCTTTCCCTGGTGATTCTACGGAGATTATGGAGTCTGTGGAGACTGCAACTGCTTCTAACACGCTGGAAGGCCAGCGAGGCCAGCGACAGGAGAATGGAGACGTCAAAAAACAGGTACAGAGACCGTTGAACTTTAAAAAAACTGTCCAGTGTGTTGGCAAGACAGCAGCCAAGACTAAATTAATGGCAGCAAGAGGGGGGGCAGCTGGGGACGGCCCAGCAAGCGCAAGCGCAAATCTAAACATAACGATGGGAAAAATAAACCAGCAACTAACCGCTAGGGAATTAGCCGCCTTTGAAGAGGTTGAAGCATCAGACAGACTTTGTCCTAACTTGATCGCAGATAGACAGTTTTTGTGCACCGATAATATGGGCTTACCCCCCCCTATCGAAATAGATATCACTAACTTCACAGCTGAGACAGAGGCTGACGGATTAGTGATGGAACACACTGATTTGATAGAACAAGGTTCCTTTGAAGACCTCGAAGCCGAAACAGAGGATGAACCGGATGAACTGGGGAAGAAGGGGGGAAAGGACGAATGCATAGGCCATTCAGCAAAAACACGAGCTAAAAGAGGACGTAAACAGAAGAACAAATCCAGGACAAAGAAATGTGGCAAAGCTGGTACTTTATTAAACAGATCTGTTGTTAACAATAGCCAAATATTGACAAAGGCCTTACAGGACAAACGTCCGCTAAGACGATGGATTGAAGCAAAAGGCTTAGTTAAAAATATGACACAGAGACTATCAGGGGCGAGCCCTACAGAGGCAGTTTCTAATAAAGAAGTCTTAGGTAATACTACTAGCTCTGACAATCTAGAAAGCTGCCCCCTACCTATCTCACCTAATCTATCACCTAACACATCCATTGATAGACTACCAGATCATGCACCATCGACCATAACAGAGCTACCTATGACAGAAGCAGATAAGCCACAATCACACCTACTTACTACTACCACAACAATAGCAGCGATTACCATCACTCCCCATCTCGGAGGCCCTCCTTCTGAATCCTCACTTTCTTATACCAGCATGGAGACAAATAAACAAATAAATGTTTCCAAAGAGAGATTAAATCAAAGACAAGAGTCAGATGATTCTTCTTCTTCATTAGATGCAATCTTGCAACTATTGGGCAACCAACGGGCTGAAGCACAGAAGCATTACCTACAATTAAGGGAGGACAATAGCAAAGTACAATCATCCTTACAAGAACTTACTACTAAATTTGGGGGGGTCTCACAAGACATTGAGGAACTACAACAACGGGTGGTTACGCTGGAGGAAACAAGCACAAAAACAGTATTTGTAGCCGATAAACATGAGACCCAACTTGTGTCACTTCAACAAAAGATTGAAGACTTGGAGAATCATCAGAGACGATCAAACCTAAGACTTTTTGGCATTCTGGAGGGAACAGAAGGATCTGATCCAAGGGCCTACTTAGTGGGTCTGTTTCAGAAAGCTTTCCCTGACCTAGCTGACTGGGATTGGGACTCACAAATTCAACGGGCTCATCGTCTTCCATTGATACAAAGAAACAGGGAAAATCAATTCCCACGCCCTTTTCTAATCTTCTTTGGAAATTTTTTACTGCAACAGGCCATATGGCAGAGAGCTCGTCCTAATACCCCTGTAACTATTGGCGAGATCTCAATGTTTGCTCGCTCTGATCTTAGTAAAGAGACAATGGACAGACGATGGATGCTACGCAAATTAATAGACCCAATCAAAACTAATGGAGGTCAAGCGTCTCTTCGCACCAAGGGGGGTAAAGGGGGGAGGGAAAAACCAAGAAAAGTCGTTCACAGGCTGAGGGGGTAAATTTACAAAATGATCTTAGAATTCTTTTGATCATTAATGACAACAGAAGTAGGCAATGTATGAGGATAAGCGGCTACGGACAATACCTTGGGCAATATGAGACAAGTTTAAAATCTAAGGCTTATACTTTTTTTTCCTTTTCTTCTCTCTTTTTACTTTTTAGATGTATGAAATAAAATGTTTAGCTTGGAATGTAGCAGGGCTAAATAGCAAGAACAAAAGATGTTTGATAAAAGAAGAATTGAAAATGCATAACCCCCATGTTGCTCTCTTATCTGAAACACATATTGCAGGGAAGGATAAGAAACTACTTAACGAACTGGGATACGATACTATAGTCTGTTCTACTTTTGGGCAATCTATAAGAGGAGTCGCTATTCTTAAAGATAGACGATTTAGGGCTGAAACAATACAAACGTCTTGTGGCAAGGATGGCAGATGGGCAATAGCACAGATTAGTTTTGAGAATATTAAGTATGTTATATGTGTGGTTTACGGTTGCAATACTGATGACCCCACTCTCTTCGACCAACTAAATATTAAACTTTTGGATTGGGAGGGAGAACTTATTATTATGGGGGACTTTAATTGTATTATGGACTACAGAATAGACATCACTAGAGCTAGTAGTCACCAAAGGATGCACAAAACTAGGTCATCTATTCTTGATTTATGCCGTATACACAATATCAAAGACGCCTTGCGATACTTACACACAAACAAACCGGGGTATACTTACTTTTCCGCACCCCACAAATTATGCTCAAGGTTAGACATGGCACTAATAAGTGACAATCTATTGAAAAATTGCTCCATGGTTTTATGTCCTAGAATTTCCTCTGATCATAATGCTATAATACAGATTTTTAAAACCACAAATATCAGGGCTGCTCCTCGGCCATTTTCTTTTCCCAGACATCTGATTTCAGATATGCGTTATATGACCCAACTTAAGCTACATCTTACCGAATTTATAGATATAAATATAAATTCAGCTTCACCCGCTATAGTATGGGCTGCCTGTAAGGCAAGTATCAGGGGCTTTACTCAGACCTATGTGATCAGACTAAATATAGAACTTAAAAAAAATAACGATTTATTGTTGTCAAAAATAACTATTCAAGAAGAACTATTATCGTCAGCACTTCGGTCTAACCTACCAACAAGTACAGAAATCGGTCTTAAACTTTGTTCACTTAAAAATGAAACCAAGACTAAATTTATACTTAAAAGCACAAACAACTTACACAAATTCAAAATAGCACAATATGAGGGGGGGGACAAAATTGGGAAAATACTAGCTTATAAAGCTGCTGAGGACAGGGCAAATTCCATAATTACAAAAATACGGGGTGCAGGTAATAAAATCTATACCCAACCAAAAGATATCTTAGAACAATTCGCCGACTTTTACAGAACTTTATATACCCCAGAAATGGTGTTTAATATAGATGACATACAGAAATATATTAAAGACCGCACTGTAGATATACAACATAGTTCAGAGATGGATTCACTCTCTGATGATATAACTATGGCTGAACTACATCAAGCTATTGCCTCTTTACCTGCAGGAAAAGCGGCAGGGGAAGATACTATACCCTTAGAAATATACAAACGATGTCTAAACGAACTTGAACAACTACTATTGAAAGTTATTCAGTCCGTAGGCTCAGATGGAAAGACACCTAAATCCTGGAATAGGGCAAAAATAACATTCTTCTTGAAAAAAGGCAAACCAAAGGTCATACCGCCCCATCTCTTTAATAAACACAGACGCAAAAATATTTGCCAAAATTTTAGCACTAAGACTTGCTCCTATCATGCCCCAGATCATCAACCCACAACAACATGGTTTTATAACTGGGAGAGATACCACCATACACGTTAATATGGCCATTACAGCATTCGACGTTGCGGAGACTGAATCCACCCCACTCGGTATGATTCTATTAGACGCTGAAAAAGGTTTTGACCGAGTGGGGTGGGACTTTCTCTGGTGCACACTGACCAAAATCGGGTTCGGGGGACAATTTTTGAGATGCATACAAGCATTGTATGACAACCCAACAGCATACACCAGCTATGGGGGGTTGGCATCCTCAGACTTTTTGATTCAACGAGGAACCCGCCAGGGTTGCCCTTTATCACCTCTTTTATTTGCCCTCTCACTGGAACCTTTTTTGTTTGCCCTTCGATCACAAACCCAGATTACATCATTCGGATCAGGACTACAAGAACTAAAAATAACTGCATACGCCGACGACATTGCGGTTTATACAGAAGACATAGTCGAGGCATTAAAGGGAATAGTATTAGAGGCTGAGAAATATGGGAGTGTGGCGGGTTATAAACTAAATCTACAAAAAACACAAATAATAGCCAATTATACTCCAACTGTGATTGTGCCCGAGATTTGCCACATTGCTACATATCTGGGGGTTAAAATAACGGCCAGACTACAGGAAATTAATAATATAAATTATAATGAACTAACTAAATCTACCAGCCTACTATTAAAAAAATGGCATAGACTACCTTTGAACTTAATCGGTAGAATTAATCTGATCAAGATGAAGGTATTGGCCAAATATGTTTATTTATTTAGATCTATACCACTCTCGCTAAATAACCAATTTTTTAAGAAACTTGATGGCGTACTGAGTAGCTTTATTTGGGGGTACAAAAAAGCAAGAAGATCATTGAAATATATGAAAAATAACACGAATGAAGGAGGGCTCAACTTTCCTGACTTTAAATTATATTTTTGGTCTGCTTTTTTCATTCGCCTTCGCTCTTTACTTAATGAAGGAAAGACTCTGTTCTTCCACTCTTTTATGCTTAAATCCGATTCGAATATGTTTTTGTTTAGAACTAATGATCCTAATTATTACAAAAGGGTTACATTTAAGACCGCAAGAGACATAACAAAGATTTGGGGTAATATACTTTTATTCTGCAATACTAACTTTTTTCACCCAAAGCTCCCATTATGGGGTAATCCGGGCCTTCCAAGTATCTTTAATGATAATACTACACGTGGTTGGCTCAGATCAGGAATTGTCGTTTTAGGGGACCTGTATGGCACACAAGGATTTCTAGAATTTAATACTTTGAAACTACTATACGATCTGCCAGAAAACATGAGGTACAAATATTTGCAGATACATGATTATCTGATCGATAAAAAACAAATCTTGGAGGTTACTGAATGTGATATATGGACTTGTTTATATTCACTAAAAAATAAATCTGTAATAAGCGAAGCATACAGATCTCTTACTGACTATAAATCAAACGATTGTATCACACTGGCTGGCAAATGGAGTAGAATATTGGGCTCAAACATAACCTCTAAACAGATAGAGAGTACCCTGACAAACATCAATTAACGAGTATGATCATCCAGTTTAAGACTCCAACAATTCAGAACAACCTGTATGCTGTATTACACCCCGGAAAGAATTTCTAAATGGTCATCTAATAACATCTACAGTGATCGCACAAAATGCCCCAAATGCTCTACCGAAGCAGCTGATTTGGTACACATGCTATTCTCGTGTCCCAATCTTAGGACATTCTGGTGCGAAATTGAAAACATCCTAAAAATGAAACAGATTCAGTTACCTACGTTAACGGCTACTTCAGTTTTATTAGACACCTATTCTGTTTCCTTTCCACAGGCTGCTCTGGCCACGATACTCATGTATTGCGCTAAGCTAACTCTGGCTAGAGCCTGGACTAGTTCAGAAACACCCAAAGTCTGGGATTGGTGGGCATTGGTAACCGAGATACATTCAATGGAATTAGCTTTAGCAAATATCAGAGGTATACGCTCATTGAAAAAGTATGAAAAAAATTGGGGAACCTTTATAGAGCGATAATGTTATACTTTAATTTTTCTCTGGATCTAGTGGAATAATCATTATGAATTGATTCTGGATAAAATAATCTGTATGACTGCTAAAAAAGAAACTGTCATAACTTTTCTATTTTCCAGGTGGCCTATCCTCTTTTTTTTCCTTTTTTCTTTTCTTTAATACCTTATGGCCTACTCGTTTTATTATATGTTTTATATGGTTTATATGTGTAAAACTTATGTATTTATGCTTTAATGTACTTTTTCCTTGTCAGCCTGTCAACAATAAAAAAGAATAAAAAAAATAAATAAAAGACAAGTTTTAAGTAGGCTAAGTACCTGGATAGGGGACACTAGTACTCTCACCAAGTACCAAGTTGGTTTTAGAGAAGAAATCAGTACAATAGACCAGGTATTTAGATTTTTATGTATCATCTGGAAATATATTAGAATGAAGAGGGCACATCTGTACGTGGCATTTGTTGACCTCAGGGTGGCCTTCGATCTTGTCCCTAGAAATGCCCTATGGTTAAGATTGAGGGACATGGGAGTTCCTGGGGAGATCATGGGACATATCGTTAGACTGCATGAGGCCAACTATGCCAGGGTGAGATGGGGTCCAAATGGCGAATTAACAGAGCGCATTATTATAAATTGAGGTGTCAGGCAAGGGTGAATAACTCCCCATTCATTAGGAATGAATGGGGAGTTATTCCATATTTGCGATTAGCAATTTGCTAATCGCAAATAAGGAATGTGTAGGAATCGCAATTTCTTTAGCGATTCCTACATGAATCCCGTTTTGCAAGCCCTTAATAGCGATTCCTTAATAATCGCTATTAAGGACTCGCAAAACGGCTCTTTGATGAATCTAGCTTTAACTCCATGCGCGCTAGCGGAATTCCGCTCGCACGCTGAGTTTTTTAAAAACGCACTTTACGTGACGAGCTGGGCTCGTCATCAGCGTGCGAGGAGGCTACGCCATGACGAGCCCAGCTCGTCATCAGCGTCGAAGGTGTTAAGTTACATAATCCGGACCTGGGTACTCTATCGCTTAAGTTTCTTAACGTGAAGGCGGAGAGTATATTCGAGCCATTCATGGACGAAATCTTGTCAGCACTAGCAAAATTGCTGTACTTAAAATTTCGTTATGGCGTTTTGCAAACTAAAGCAAATACCTCAAGATGGATATGTAAGGAGGGAAACTTAGAGAAGGATGATTTCATTAGATGTGAACTGTGCTGTACTAATGCTAAAGAGGATGATGCTCACATATTATTTTTCTGTCCTGTTTATACACACTTAAGAGAAAAATTGATAAAACCCATTTGTCGCCTCCTGGGGTTTGTGCACTTTTGGGAAGCAGAAAGAATTCTAAGAGTAGAAACAACTCAATCTATTGTTTTTAGTGTAAGTAGGTACCTGCTTTCTGTCGATATAGTAAGAAGGCGATTGGGCTTGAAGTTTTAATGTTAAACAGTCTGATTTTTAATTGAATTAGTATAATAACTATAATTCGCCTGTTAAGACACGTGCTGGGAATTAGTATGAAAATTGCCTTCCGGGTGCGATATCATGAATTGCGTTGGTACTACTTGTGATATTTGTTTATCGTATTTTTTTCCTTTGTTGGGAAAATGAAATGAGACTTTTTCCCTACATACAAATTAGTATGTTTTATGTAACTCTTTGTAATGCCTGGATATTATTATTTTATGAACTATTTTTAGACTAAAAAATGTATTTATTGTTTTAGAAATGCAAATACTTCCGATTGTTGTTCTTTATTATGCGTCAAAGTGAACTTTGGGAAAATGGGTGTGGAAAGGTTCACTGCCTGCCGTTTTTATGTATGTTTGAGTATCTTTTATGGTTATTAAATCAAAATAAAGATTTTGAAAATGAAAAATGAAATGAATATAGGAACTACACTACACTCAAAAAGTTGACATTGCTTTAGTAATCTGTGGCGTTTAAGGGAACTACTTTGTGTGTGGATTTGCTCCTTGAAAAAGGGCAAAATGCAGGGGCAGATTCTCCATTAGGCCTCTGGGGCTGCGCCCCTGATATTCCTTCACATTCCTGTACAAATATTAAGTAGATCGATGTATTCAGAGATAAGATCATATCTCTAAATAAACCAATGAATTTTAGTCTGCGCCGTGTGTCCCAGGCCGCCAGGCCTGCCTCGCTGTGAGGCAGGAGACAGAAGCCAGGCTGTAATCAACTTTCAGAAGGAATCATTGCCATTTTAGTCTATGGCACTATCCACTATAAGCCAGTGACACCGTCAGTGTCATGGTTTCGGGTGCTGAAGTCCCTGATGGAGCAAGTATTCGCAGGTTGAGCGACTTGCTTGTATCACGAACCTCAAATAATGTTAATAAACTAAACCAACATGTTCGTGTGACTAATATTGCAAATTTTTACACTACACGGGGTGTCCCAATGACGCTTGCCTATGTGTTTACTAAACCTAATACGCTTGCTACTAAAATGGTCACTGCTACGCGGGAATTAAAATTGCGCATGCGTCGGTCATACCCAAGTGACGTGACGTACTCGCAGTTCTGGTGGGAAAGTGTTTGCTCCTGCGCAATACAGCTAAAATGGCTGCTTTGTGTTCTCACATGCTCCAAGCTTGCATTGCCGCTTTCGCAAAGCTATTTGTTCTGCTTAAATACCCTAATGCTATAGTTATTATAAAGTAATGGGAATAGTATAGAGTTTCCATGGTATACAGTGGGATCATTTTTTCTATGTTCTAAAACTGTTCTTTTCCATTTCATGTAACACTTCAAAAACTTGGCCTGTTCTAACGTGATATACTCCATCTTGCTTGAATCTGAGTCTGCGCGAGATCTGCGAGTCTCCACAGAAATGACCTTTGGACGGAAGCCAGATGGCAACCCAAGCCAAGATGAGCCTGGGAGAAAACCCTCTCACCTAGTCTAAGAAGCCGAACTGTACTACATTTGTAACAATTGTATAGGAAAATTGTATTCACCATTGTTATGTGAAAACATATGTCACGGGAAAGTAAAATTCGAGGGGTGGGTAGAAAATTCAAATAAGGAGCATGAGAAAGTCTAAATTTTAGAAGGTGTGATGACCTAACCTCCTCCTTTGTCCAATCAAAATTGGGGTTCCTTACACTTGTAACATTGGGGGATGGTACACTGACCCGAAAAAAAGTATAACTAGCGTAGGTTTAGCTAGAGAAATTGTCTGACTTGTCCGAATAGCTGACCTGTCACTGACCCAACGCACTCTATAGGTGACTGAACTCAGAGAGCTGTGAAGCACTCTGTTGGGAGGTTCGAGAAACCCATTTGGGGTTTATGCAGACTTAAAGTGCTGGCGAAGCACTTTGCTGGGAGGTTCGAGAACCCAATCCGGGTTATTGGCAGATTCCTTGCAGAGAGGGAGTAGCGCAGGCGTTGCAACCGAAGCTGCGGGTGTTGGTCGTACCCTTTGGTGAACCCGGTCCTGATCCAGTTTCTGGGGTTATCCTGTCCTGACTGTCCATGAGCTGTACCTGCTCGCCTACTGGGACCTAAGTCCTCGAGGGTCCTTTCCCGTCTTTTCCAAACTGACCCGTGGCCAGGGTTGGTCTTCACTTTATCCTAGGTAAATATAAAGTCTGTGTGGGTGATTGCCTATCTATATTTGCATTTCTAACTCTTGAATATTGCAAAGCATAATTGCATAGGTTCCTGTTTCTCCACTGTCTTTTTATAAATAAGATTTATACGCATTATTTGTCTATTAGCATGTTCCACTTTTTTGACCTACCTTTAGACAAATGCTAAATCATTTTTTCATATAGTTTATGTTCCATTCTTATCCTCCCTATAGAGAATAAGCAACATCTGGATAAACTTCCTGAGTCTGTGGTTATTATAAAGAGTGCAAACATATTAAATTGATATTGTATTGTGATGACTGCTTATCTTTTCAGCTAGCTCCCTGATCCATTGTGATCTTAGGTACCTGTGACGAGGATTGGTAAGTCAGGTACATAGGAAATAAATAGAAAGGAACAGGGTTACTGGTAGTAGAGTGTAGGTTACCCGATTAGTCAAGCCAAGTCAAGTCAAGTTTGCTTTATTTCGATTTTGGTTGTAATCATAAAAGCATACACAAATATACATTCATATATATATACTATCAGCAAATAATTAATAAGATAAAACCGTCATTAATACATTATATGTTAAAAAAGGATTAAACAACAATATACAGTTTAAAAACAAGAGTGATTAACAACCAATAGGAGAGATACATACGTTTAGACCAGTGGTTTTAGTTTCTACCGATTAGGTTCAATACTGCCTTGTACGTTACTTAGGTCCATGGTCATACGGTATCTAACAAGGCATTTAAGGAAACTAGCCACAATAAAAACCATGTATTCCCCCTGTAACTTTTGTAAAAAAAGCAAAGCAGGACGACACTGTCTAAAACCATTGTTCCTTAAAAATAGGACAAGCCATTTTTTCCTAAGATATCTATAAAAATTGCAAAAGAGAATAGTATGCAAGGTGGACTGTGATGAGATATTGTCACAAGGACAGGGAGTAAGGTCTTTGGCCCAATTATTCCTAGTGGGGAAGGTAACCAATCTATGGAAGAAGTTCATCCTGAACCTGACCAGTAAAAATCGTTCATAACTTATGGTGCTGTAAGTGAGATACGGCTGGATAGTAGGCGCTGCTTGTACCATCAGGCTGTGTATTACCGAGGGTTTAGAAACCTCTAGCGCCAGTCTTTGTTCCTCAAGATAAGCAAGACATTTCGTTTTGAGGACCTTCCTTGTGATCTCACGAATTGAGCAAGGGTCTTTAAAGTATTTATTAAGCATGGGCGAATTTTGCGAATTCGCGGTCCGCGAATTTGCGGATTTGCGAATTCGCGATCCGCAAAATTCGCGAATTTGCGGATTTTTGTTTTTTTGCGGATTTTTGTTTTTTTGCGTGTTCGCAGGGTTTTTTGCGTGTTTGCGGGGTTTTTTGCATGTTCGCAGGGATTTTTGCGTCTTCGCGAGCCGCTTGCATAGGGAAGTTACCCATGCAGTCGTTTATGGGAGAGGTAGAGAGAGATAGATAGATAGATAGATAGATAGATAGATAAATAGATAGATAGATAGATAGATAGAGAGAGAAAGAGAGGGAAAGAGAGAGGGAGAGAGAGAACGAGAGAAAGAAAGAGAGGCCGGATCTCTGAAGGGCCAGATTCCTGAGTTGCCCCTACAGAACATACAGCTTTTTATTTTTAGCAAAATGCATATGAAAATTGTGCTGTAAAGGTCTCTTTTAGTTTAACCCCTCCTGACAACTCAAAATGGGTGTATTTGCCATCCTCTCCCTTCTTCCTGTTTTTTATATCTGTAAGGGCTTCCTGATGAGGTTTAATTCCTTGGACAGGTGCCTCGTTGCCTACTTGTAACTATTCTCTGGCCCTGCTTCAAGGGTCAGAGCAGGGTCAGAGAATAGTTGCAAGTAGGCAACGAGGCGCCAGGAAGTAATTAGCAGCAGGTGTCCAAGTTGAAGTTAATTTGTTTGTAAACCTTTTGTAAAAGGTTACAAAGAAATTAGGTTCAACTTTTGCACCTGCTGCTGTAACCCTTGCTTGGCTGAAAATTTGTCCCCCCTGATGCGCGGATTTTACCGCGATTTCGCGAGATTCATATCCAGCAGGATTGACCAAAGCTTGGAATGAGAGACACAGTCAAATGCCGACAACAAGTCGACATAGACCATATACAGATCGCCTCCCTTGATAGAGACATACTTATCGATCAAAAGTGACAGGTTTAATGCCTGCTCAATTGTTCCCAATCCTTGGCGAAATCCATACTGGAGGTCCGATATGATACTTCCATCTTCAGCCCAGTCTTGCAAAAGTTCTAAAATGACTCGACCTGCCACTTTACCAAAGGAGTCTAAAAGGGAGATTGGGCGATAGCAAGAAACCAAGCTCCTATCCCCCTTTTTAAAAATAGGAACCAGGACGGATTTCGACCATGAATCCAGCAACCCAACATTGCAGGTGGCATTCAAGACCCTGGTTAAGAGGGGGGTCCAAAGGTCCATTTGAGTCTTTAACAAATCAACATGGACCCCATCAGGGCCAGGAGCCTTCCCGGTTTTGCTGGCTTCTAGGGCCTGTTCAATTTGGTTCAGTGTGAATTGTAAGTCAATAGGATATGGACTTGTTACTTTTCTACAAAGAGAATGATCCTTTTGTCCGAGATCTCCAAATTCACAGGTTTCCGTGCTGAGTGAAAAGATCTTCGAGAAGTGCTGAACCCAATCCTTCTCCTCTATGGCTACCTCCAGCTTTGGGTGATCATTACTGTCAGTTAAAAAAGGGGACCTAACAACATGCCAAAAAGCGGTCGAGTTCTTGTGTTTACAGCTCTCATGTAGCTGGTCCCATAATTGGCTTTTTAATTCATTTTTTCTTAGCTTCAGCTGTAAATTATATTTCTTCCTTAGCCACGCTATCTCATGTGGGATCCTGGCTGATTTCTCCAGGGCTTTTTTCAGATCGGAATAGGCAACCGTGCACTCATGGTTAAACCAGCCTTTTTTTGTCTACTTTTGTGCTTTAGTTCAACCCACAGGGCCTCTTTTATTACTTTAACAATTATAGCAAAATGGGCAATAACCTCCAAGTCTGTTGAATCTAGAGTAAGACATTTTAGAATGGAAGAGAAGGCCCCTTCTACCACCGCCTTTGTTACTTTGATAGGGTCTGCTTTCTCCCATTTTAGCGTATAACCGTTCAACTTATCTAGGACCATGTTGTTTTGTGTTAAAAATGTACCAAGACCACTGTAATATTTACACATTATTGGTATAGAGATGCTAACTGGGGAATGATCACACAATGGAATGTCATGTGTTGTAAAAAGAACGTCTGAGGTCCTTACCCCACTTGAGACTAAAATAAAGTCTATTACTGATTGGCACCCCGTTCCATGAAAAGTTGGTTCAAGCACAGGGTCTGCTTTGTTCAGGTTATTAGCTATTAAGAAGTCTAGTTCCAAGATTATTTCATTAAGGTGATTACCTAGTATGTTATGCTTAAAGTGTGTAATAAGGTTTCCAGATTCGTCAGAGACTCCACATGTGTACCCACGAAGACATGGTCCCAAGTTAAAATCCCCTCCCCAGATGATTTCCTCCTTCTTAGTAGCCTTTTCCCTTTGATTTAGCAAAACAGAGCAGATTTTAGACCCCACAATCAATGCCTCAGCATCGGGCAAATTAGTATAGAAGTTCACAATGGTAAAACTTTCCCTGTCATTTAATGATAGCCTAAGGATCTGAAAGTTAATCTCCATCGCTATAGTCACTACCTCCCGTGTGTTGAGGAGGTTTGCGACATACAATGTTAGGCCCCCTTTTGCCCGTCCAGATGTGGACGGCTGGGCAGGCTAAAAATAAGTTTGGAAGCCCTCCATATGTATCACATCAGGAGACCATGTCTCCTGTAATGCTATTATATCGAATTTAGGGATGAAGGCCGTCCATTCATCATTGGTTACTTTGGAACGTTGCCCAGCCACGTTCCAGAATAGGGTAGTGATGCGTGATTTTACCTGCCCCATTTTATGTCTATGGCTCTCTAACATTGGGCTTTCCAAAGTTTTAGAATTTGGATTTTGATCGCTGATAATAAGTGGCAGAGAGTGACTCAAGTTCGTGGGCTTTATTAGGGTATCCATCCTACCAAGGCTATCAGTCTTCAGGGAATTTATATCTGGATTAATGAGTAATTTTTCATTTCCCTTTGTTGCCATTTGGGTCCTCTCGAAAGCAAATTTTAAAGGGTCCCCAGACTGAAGTCAATCGACTCCTTCCATGCCCGATAGAGCCGCGTAGTGGTTATATACAGGAATGGAATAGACTGGGGCCTGATGCTGAAAAGGGGGCCTTGGTTCTGGAACCCGTTGCTGGAAGCCATGCCTTTGATGGAAAATTTGATTTAGAGGCGAAGGCCCAAAATGATCATTCCAAAATGAGGATAAGGGCCTTGGGTTGAATACTTGATTTCGAGGAGGAGGACGGTGGAAATCATTCCGAGATTGAAACACAGGGCCATTATAGTTGTCCCTAGGTTGAAACAAATGCCTAACATTGGTTTTTGGGGCCACTAGACCTCTGGGGTAGAAATATGTCGGGTCATGTATTGCGATCGAGTTATTGTCGCTATAAGGGATCCTATCAGTAATATATTGGGCTGCTCTACAGTCCCTAAAATGTATTATTACAACATCGCCCCTTATATTCTTTTCTCTTCGACCCAGCCAGGGAGTGCGCCTGACAAGTAGGATTTCTCCATTTATATCAGGGGGCAGTGGACAGTTTTGTGTGAGCCAGAATATGACTTTATTCCTCAACTGTTGTTGGTCTTCTCTGTTTCCTTCCTTTAACGATGGCACCCCAGTAAGAGCAACCACGAAAGGGGCGGCTTCCGGGGGCAAATCTACCATATTTTTCTCAGATGGGAAAACCCTACTAATATGCCCTTGGTCTTTATATTTGGGGGTGCTCGGGTTTGGGGTTTGTTGCTGAGGATTAGGATTTCGACTAGTACTACCACTTTTCCCTTATCTTTAGGTTTGCTATTTGTGCCTGTTGTTTTGGAAAGCATTGGCTTTGCTAACTTTCTATTGTCTTTGGCTGAAACTTTAGACTCATCGTTTTTTTGGGTAAAACTCTTGTGGGCTGGGAAGACAAACAAGGGTCCTGGTTGGGGCTTTAAAGTGCCTTTTGGAACGCCTTTGATGTCGCCAATGGCCTGCTCCAGATTGTCCAACTGATGGGCAATTCTTTTTAGCCTCTCCACCAGTGGTAATATCATTGATCTAACTAACTGCTCCATGCCACCCAACAAGTCTTTAGTGACTATGTCTTTATTTGAAGTGTGTGTAGAGGTGATTGATGCAAATGGGGACGGTACCTTAGGCGAAGGTTTTTTTACACTCTCTAGGAAGTTATCACTCATCTTAACTTTGTGCTGTCGCCCGCTCCCCCTCTTTCTTCTTGAAGGATCCGTCTTGACCCTCACTTATGTTGTGCGTTGCAAGGACCGGTGAGAAAACTTGTTCAATTGGGCCTAAAGACGAACGCCTATTCTTCATCAGTTCCACTGAGCGGCGCCTTGCAGCACGTCTCTCTGCAAGGATGGCTTCTCTGTCAGTTTCCGGCGTGTCCCTTATAACAAAGTTATCTAATGTGCCATGATTTTGGCCACCACCCACTGCAGGTTTATCTTTGAGAAGGGATGGTGAAAAGTCAGAAGGGAAGGATGCTCAACGGTTTGTAGTAGATATGTTTTCGGATGCCTTTCAGGATCTTACTGGATGGGACTGGGATAAAGAAATCATAAGAGCTCATCGGTTCCCATTTAATCAAAAACCAGACCAGGAGGGGAGGAATAAACATCCAAGAGCTATTCTCATTTGTGAACAGAACTACCTTCTCCGAGAGATCTTATATGATTTGGCAAGGCCATCTAAACCCAGAAAAGGCTTGGGGCACGAATTCTTTGTTAGACCAGACTTTTGTGCCGCAACTGTTCAACAATGCTGGAGACTCAAACAGCTTATGGCACCTTTGCAAGCTAAGGGGGGTCAAACCTTCTTACTTAATCCTGCTAAACTTAAAGTTGTGCATAAGGGAAGAACGTTATTCTTTGTTTCGGAGATAAAAGCACAACAATACTTAGAAATTATGTAATAATTGTTATAGGGTGGAGGTCATGGGTAACACTGTATTTAGCTTGAATGGGCTGACCCCTTAGCAGTGTGTTATGCTACTTTACCTTTTTTTTTTTTTTTTTTTTTGCCTTTCTGGCTCTGGATGCATTCTATTTTTTCTATTTGTCAGGATGGTCAGACCCGGGCGGAACTCATAGCTTATACTCACATACCATCAATGAGGGCAATAGCCCATACGCTTCTGGTGGGGGGGTGTTGGGGGAAGGGAGGGGTGGGAGGGAACAGTGGGGGTTGTGGGTGGGAAGAAGTCCTTCTTTTGGGGTGCAATGTCATACAGTTGGAAGATGTACTTGTTTTTTGTTTAAGATTCACTTCTGGCAGATACCGAATCTTGGCAGTTGCTGCTCATGTATTTTTGTTTAGCCAAGTTTACTTAAAAATGTCTCATAATGGCTAAATTTTCGATATACTCTATCAATGTATATAGTTTGAATGATAAAAGAAAAAGGGGTATAATGGCGCAGATGTTAAAAACTATGCGGGTGGATGTAGTATGCATTCAAGAGACTCATATTGCCTGGTCTAACAGAGGGACCTTAAGGGATCTTGGTTTGGAAGTGGTAGGGTGCTCTCGCCAGAACTCTACAACAAGAGGGGTCGCAATTCTTAAGAGACATGGAATGGGGGAAGTAAAAAGAGTTAAAGAAGATCTATTTGGACGATGGGTGATTGCCGAACTTAAAGCTGGAGGACTGATTATTACTATTTGTTCAATGTATGGATCTATATTGGATGACTCTGGTGCGCTTGATCTTCTAAGTGTAGAGCTGGCACAATGGTCACCCAATATTATTTTTTGTGGAGACTTTAATCTACATTTGGAAGAAACATTTGATATTCATAGTAGTACTCCATATAAGGGTAGGAAGAAGAAGGTATTTACAGCACTTAAGGGGATTATCCAAGAGTATAGACTAACCGATGTAGGGCATAAGAAAAGAATAGGAATGTTTGGGCACACATTTTTTTCTGCACCGCACCAAAGATTTTTTAGATTAGACTATTTCTTTGTATTTAAGGGATTACACAATGACCTAGCGCAAGTAGAATATGAGGTTCTTCCGAAAGTTATTTCAGATCCTAACCCTCTAATACTCAAATTTGAAGTGAATACTTCTAATACCACTAGCTCATGGTCTTTTGATCGTAAATTATTGTATGACCCATCCTGTATTGACCGTATGAATGTTTGGATCCCGGAATTCTTTTCTAACAATAAAGGCACTGCATCACCTGAAATAGTCTGGGATGCCTTTAAATGTAGGGTTCGGGGTGAAACACTGAGCTATTCAATAAGCAAACAAAAGGAAGCTAGACTCCAGGAAATCTCTGAAATTAAAAACCTTAGATCTCTAGAGGACCAACTTATGCAAGCATACAATCAAGGATTACCTACTGAAACTGTTATAAAGAAATTAACAGCTTTGAAAACCAAGATTTATCAAAGATTCGCTACAAAATTTGCGCAACAAGTCTCTGCCTTTAGGACAGAGCTATATGAAGTTGGAGAAAACTCTGGTAAATTATTGGCAAAGAGGGCGAGGCAGAAAGCAGCTTTTGCTAGTATTAATAAAATAAATAATCATACAGGGACCACTGTCAGCAAAATGGAAGATATTCTGAGAGTCTTTAGTGATTTTTATTCTAAACTGTATGCTGATGATGAACGCCCTGATTGCTTAGATCAGATTAATCAGTTTGTTGACCCAGTATTGAACTCTACTCTATCTAATGAAGAGAAGGAGAAGCTAGACTTACCATTCACCTGGGAGGAGATTAAACTCTCCCTAATGTCGCTAGCTTCAGGAAAAGCTGCAGGACCCGATGCTATTCCTTTAGAATTTTACAAATTCTTTAGGAATGCGTTAAAATTAGAACTATTGGATCTATGTATGAATGCACAGCAAGGTAACGCCCCTCAATCATGGCATGACTCTATTATTACGGTGTTTCTTAAAAAAGGCAAGCCTCCGCTATTACCCTCATCTTTTCGCCCTATTTCACTTATAAATACTGACAGTAAAAGTTTCTCTAAAATTTTAGCGGTAAGACTATCCAATATTATCTCCCCTTTAGTTTCTAAGTACCAACATGGTTTTATCCCAGCTAGAGACACTGCCAATCATATTCGACGTGTAATTTCCTTTTTGGATTGGTCCCAAGCAACTCGGTCTAATATTGGACTCGTATTTTTAGATGCTGAGAAAGCTTTCGCCCGGGTTGCTTGGGGCTATCTCTGGGAAATTCTGCTCAGGAAGGGACTAGGACAGGGGATCATTAAAGCTTTAAAAACTTTGTATATTTCCCCCAGAGCGTACATTTGTATCAATGGGCAATTATCATCACCTCTAATAATTACCAGGGGTACCCGTCAGGGATGCCCCTGCTCTCCCCTACTTTTTGCTTTTTACATTGACCCTTTAATTAACCGGTTTTTTTTAGAAGCTAATATAAAACCCATACATCTAGCCAATATTAACTATCGAGTCCTTGCTTACGCCGATGATATTGTGATCACTACTACGGACGTTCAAACAGCCTTAACTATCATTGATCAGATTGCTAAACAGTTTGGTTTTTTTTCTGGCTATAAACTTAATTTGGAAAAGACCCAAATTCTGTGCTCAGGAGAAAACCCACCTGCAAACATCTCTACCACTTCAGAAGTTACATATTTAGGAATTAAAATTTCGTTACCTATAGAAAAGATTCTAGAGCGCAACCTAAATCCTAATATAACCCAAATTAACACCTCATTACAGCGTCTTGATCATCTACGTTTATCTCTCTTTGGTAGACTTAACATTTTAAAAATGCTGGTTCTACCAAAGGTTCTATACTTATTTCATACAATACCTTTGGATTTCCAACAACTCTTTTTTTTAAATTTACAGAGAACTGCATTTCGATTTCTTTGGGGTTATAAACGCCATAGAAAAGCTGCTAAGAAAATGATTCTTAGCAATGAATGTGGCGGATGGAATGTCCCTTATTTTCTTTTTTATTATTTTTCTGCCGTTTTACAATACATTGGCCCCTTAATTATGGGTGATAGAGTCGAACTTGTAGATTGTCAGACCCCATCAATTTATCAAATGATTCTGGGTGAGAAAGTTAAGGGTAGCTTTTTAAGAATAGTAGAACCCAGCTATCACAAAAAAACCAAATGTAAGACGCTGAAATCAGCTTATGGAGTCTGGCAAAAAATTTGAAAACATATAAAATTACGGTAACTAAATTTCTACACTCCCCTTATATCAATGGAGTTATTTCCAGAAATTTTTTATGATTTAACCATGTATAGGTGGCAGCAGAAAGGAATAAGGCATCTGGGTGATTTATTTTATAATGGTCAAATGGTTTAATTTCAGGATTTAATGACTAATTTTTCTGTGGGAAGAAACAATTTCTTTAAATATTTACAACTTCGTAGCTTCCTAAAGAATCATCCTCTAATTGCTCCAGTTAAAACTCCTTTACTAGAGCTTTTAAAAAAAAAAACCCGGATAGGAGATAACTATTTAAGCCTAATGCAGGAATACGGGGATGATTTAGGCCAATGTCAGATGAAATGGGCTAACAGTCTAGGTATATCGGATGTTGATATCTTATTGTTGATTAAAATGGCTGCAGAGTGTTTTATAACTGGGATGATGAAATCCCAACATTTCATATGCATCCATAATCTTTACTGACAAAAAGGGGACTCAGTTGTTCCTAGATGAAGAGTAATATGGTCAAGGAGGGAAGGGGATTAATAGGAGGGTAGTGCTCAGTGGAGGGCTACCCTGGGCATCCCATTAGTTGGAATGAATGGCCTCACACACTCTTGCAAGTGTCATGCTTCATCATCGGCGGTTGCTCCTCGTTGGACAGGCGGTGCAATGTCCAACGGGCTCACCTCTATGAGGGGCTCTTTATCGGAGATCTTTTTTTCCAACAGCCTGTGGGTGAAGTGCAAGTGAGGGGCCAGGTAAGGAGTGGATAGTGTAGGTGGGTGCGTTAAAATATAGCACGGGATACCGGAGATCAATTTATTCTGGTGGTTCCCATACTATAAGTAAAACCAGTGGGTAGCCTATGATCGCCAGAAGTTAGGTTCCGATCGCGATCTAGGACTACAAAGCGTTCTGTGAGGTCGACATGTTTCTCGCTTGTGCAAATATGCTGCGATTCTTCAGGACCTAATATAATTGTACATCTATCACAAGGAAAGACCTAATAGAGTGTCAACCTATAAACATCATATTTACTGTTGTACTACCTGGTTACGACTGCTCTTGCCTACAGGTCAAGGAGTACAGGTGTCAACAGTACCCGGTAGGTGTGACTTCAAGGGAGAGAGCCAATAGGGGTTTAATGGTTCTCAATGCCTTGGTCATAGCTGGTACGCCTACCCATCGCTACCGGGGTCTTTCCTTGTGATAGATGTACAATTATATTAGGTCCTGAAGAATCGCAGCATATTTGCACAAGCGAGAAACATGTCGACCTCACAGAACGCTTTGTAGTCCTAGATCGCGATCGGAACCTAACTTCTGGCGATCATAGGCTACCCACTGGTTTTACTTATAGTATGGGAACCACCAGAATAAATTGATCTCCGGTATCCCGTGCTATATTTTAACGCACCCACCTACACTATCCACTCCTTACCTGGCCCCTCACTTGCACTTCACCCACAGGCTGTTGGAAAAAAAGATCTCCGATAAAGAGCCCCTCATAGAGGTGAGCCCGTTGGACATTGCACCGCCTGTCCAACGAGGAGCAACGGCCGATGATGAAGCATGACACTTGCAAGAGTGTGTGAGGCCATTCATTCCAACTAATGGGATGCCCAGGGTAGCCCTCCACTGAGCACTACCCTCCTATTAATCCCCTTCCCTCCTTGACCATATTACTCTTCATCTAGGAACAACTGAGTCCCCTTTTTGTCAGTCATTACTATTTGGGGCTCTGACTCTGGTTGGACCTTCCATTCTATTTCTCTGGAATGGTAATTTGAGCCTTAGGATCAACATTTGATCCAATCCTTTTACCCCTCCTTTGCTACACATCCATAATCTTTACTATACTCCAAGTAAAGTTGTTAAATGGAGTACGACGGTAGGCACAAACTGCAGTCGATGTGGATTGTATGCAGCTGATGAATTACACATGTTTTTTCTTTGTTCTAAATTATCATTGCTGTATCAACAAATTGAAACTTTCTTATCTATTATTTTGAAACGTGACATAAAGATAACTCTTGAATTAGTATTACTTGGCATAGACCATACTGTTACTAGGCCCAGACCAATCTCTTACTTTCTTTTTCTTTGCATGGCTGCAGTCAGATCCTGTATTACTAAAGAATGGATCAGCCAGGATCCCCCCACGTTTTTTATGTGGCGGGAAAAATTATTACTTATGTATAACATGGAATCTGCTATTTATAAGCTTAAGGGGGTTAAAAAAAGAATCATGGGGGAAAAAATTTGGGCACCAATTGCCGAGTGGATTTAAATTCTTTTTTTTTATTTTTCTGTTCTATTTTTCTTCCATTATGTACTCTGTTAAAAATTACTATATATTTTGCTTTTTGAATATACTGTGTTATTTTGCTTACTATGCTTCGCTGTATTTCCTTGCAGTAAAACAATAAAATTAAAAATAAATAAATAAAAAAAAAAAAGAGAAGGGATGGTGTCATTTTGATTAAAGGGCGCTAGTTCAAAATAGTTTGAGATAGGCTGGGAGTACTGGTGCTGGCCCAAACAATTCTTTCGGGCTATGTACCCTGTTAAGTCTTGTTTAAGTTGTTTTATCGGTTCCTCTTGTTGATATGTCCAGACGGCCGGGGTGTAGGGATTACTGGATCAAAAAACTAAGGGAGTGGGCCCGGCCCGGCCTCTTCTGGCCTTGGAGGCCCATAGAGGGCCTGCCCTTTGCCCGGGCTTAGCCCCGGCGTCCCGTTCGCGCTCTGCAACGCGAGGGGTATCCGCAATTTAAAGCGTCTCCTAGCGCGGTTCAGTGCGGCTTCCGGCCGCTAGGGATGCTGGTCATTGAAGTCCCTCGCGCTGGTCCCCCCCCACTGCGGCCATGCTCAGGTGTTTCAGAGCAGCGGCGGCAGGAGGAGACTCGCGTTGGCTGGCACTGCAGGACTGTGGCTGTGTCTACACCACGCCGGGTGAGGAGCCGGCGCTGCAGCAGAAACAGGAGGGAAATGCGGTCAAAGTGCGTACCAGGAGCAAAGTAGCAACACCGTGTTAGATAAAGAACCCCCGCTCCACCAGGGGTATCCGCAATTTAAAGCGCCTCCTAGCGCGGTTCAGTGCGGCTTCCGGCCGCTAGGGATGCTGGTCATTGAAGTCCCTCGCGCTGGTACCCCCCCCCCCACTGCGGCCGTGCTCAGGTGTTTCAGAGCAGCGGCGGTGGGAGGAGACTCGTGTTGGCCGGCACTGCAGGATTGTGGCTGTGTCTACACCACGCCAGGTGAGGAGCCGGCGCTGCAGCAGAAACAGGAGGGAAATGCAGTCGAGGTGCGTCCCAGGAGCAAAGCAGCAACACCGTGTTAGGTAAAGAACCCCCGCTCCACCAGGGGTATCCGCAATGTAAAGCACCTCCTAGCACGGTTCAGTGCGGCTTCCGGCCGCTAGGGATGCTGGTCATTGAAGTCCCCCGCGCTGGTCCCCCCCACTGCGGCCGTGCTCAGGTGTTTCAGAGCAGCGGCGGTGGGAGGAGACTCGCGTTGGCCGGCACTGCAGGACTGTGGCTGTGTCTACACCACGCCGGGTGAGGAGCCGGCGCTGCAGCAGAAACAGGAGGGAAATACTGTCGAAGTGCGTCCCAGGAGCAAAGCAGCAACACCGTGTTAGGTAAAGAACCCGATTAAATACGTATGATAAATAAATTATGGGTCCAAGTGTGCATATTTGGTAATAAAATAGTTGGGTGACCTGCGCGCTCTATCAGTAATTTTCTGGTAGCAGAGGATGGTTAGGGACTAGTTAAGATAGGTAGATAGGTTATTCGCTGCTAACTGTGAAATTTTATTGCTGCTAAAAGTATTGATCAATCAAATGTAAAATTACTTTGAAATGTTATGAAATGTTTTTGAAATATTTTTGGTGAAATGCTGTAATATTGATCTATGTATTAACACAACTCGTTAGTAATTGTTATATGTTGTCTGGAATCCCCGGGGGCAGAATAGCGGGTGGTTAGGAGAATCCACCTCGCAGTGAGGTCAGTGGCTCGAGGAAAATTAAAGCATGGTTGGGCAGAACTGGAA
The DNA here is from genome assembly GCF_964263255.1 of Lissotriton vulgaris. NCBI lineage: Eukaryota > Metazoa > Chordata > Amphibia > Caudata > Salamandridae > Lissotriton > Lissotriton vulgaris. The sequence continues at coordinate 701,828,913 of NC_141699.1, forward strand.
GCACTAATTAGGGTTTTTCTGTATGAATAATGATAGCAACGAGTTCGCTAGCAAAACTTCTATTGCGATATAACCTAGTAAGGGTCACACGGAAGGAGTAGTAGGTTCGTCGGAGCTTGAGTGATAGCAAAAGGGTTCACTAGTGAAACTTTAGACTTAGTATATATCCCGAAACTAAGTGGATGAGTCGAAGAAGTAGCAGGTTCTCTAATGCTTGTGTGAAGGATAGGCAGAAGGGATCTATCCACAGTATATGAAAAGTAGACAGAAGAGGTTTACTTGCAGTAAAACAAATCTTTCCTTTCTAGACATTCGAGTACAGTGGCGAATGTTTTACGTTGTAAATTAAATAAAGCACTTGCCCTTTAAGAAAAGAAATTGAGTTTCCGTTACCTTGTGAAGGAGGGAGTCAGTTGCAGAGCTGCGCTGACATTACTCAGTGCTGCGCTGGTATTGGTCGAAACAGCGAGCGTGTAGCTGAGATAGCATTGTAAAGGAGGGGTGAGCGCAGGAGCGTGGGAACTTGTCTCACGGAAAGGCCGTGCACCCATCGGTCGAACTTATTTGCAACCACAGTGTTGATTGGTTGTCGAAAATTGAAAGACGCGCTAGCATTGGAAGAATATACTAAACAGAAGTACGTGTTTCACACGATCTACGTCCTTGCGAAGTATATTTGGTATCCAGAAATTCTACCTGATCCGAAATACTTAGAGTTTGCTAAGGAACAGATGTTAAAAGGCAGACCTTACAATATGTACGGAAGCAAGAGAAAAATGACTTTTGTAGACAAAGTTAAAAATTATTTCAAGAAAGACAAACCCATTAAACCTAGAGAAGGAGTTATTATTCCACCTCCAAACACTCCCGCATCCTTCATGATGTTTGACAGAGGGTGTCATACCTGTGTATGGTTGGAAAATTGGGTGGAATATACCAAAGATGACGGAGTTTTAGCATTTCCTTTAGATGGTACTTTTAACGGAAGAATTTTGTTCAGTCTGAGAAACCAAATGAATGATTTACATCCCAGACCTAGATTGACACAATATGAGGCTTTAGAAGAATGGGAGATTGAGGCCTTTGAGTGAGATAGACCTAGGATTGACAAAGGGATAAGTAAATGGTATCCGAAAATGCACGGAGAAGCAAAAGTGAAAAAAATGAAACAGTAGAGACAGAATATGATAGTGGAAGGTCTTTTCCCAATGCTAATGGTAGAAGAGGCCGTGGGAGGGAAAAGGACAGAGAAAACAAAGCATTTCATGACCAGTGGTGACTCTTATGATGATTACCTGGAGAATTTATTATTGAGAAATCCACCACCGTATAATGAGGAACCCAGGTCCCTGAATACGAGAAATCCATTCCTGAAACCAAATTATGATGCAATTATGCTTTGCAATATTCGAGAGTTAGAAATGCAAATATAGATAAGCAATCACCCACAAAGACTTTATATTTACCTAGGATAGAGTGAAGACCAACCCTGGCCATGGGTCTGTTTGGAAAAGACGGGAAAGGACCCTCAAGGACTTAGGTGCCAGTAGGCGAGCAGGTACAGCTCATGGACAGTCAGGACAGGATAACCCCAGAAATTGGATCAGGACTGGGTTCACCAAAGGGTACGACCAACACCCGCAGATTCGGTTGCAATGCTTGCGCTACTCCCTCTCTGCAAGGAATCTCCCAATAACCCCGATTGGGTTCTCGAACCTCCCAGCAAAGTGCTTCGCCAGCACTTTAAGTCTGCATAAACCCCGAATGGGTTTCTCAAACCTCCCTACAGAGTGCTTCGCAGATCTCTGAGTTCAGTCACCTATAGAGTGCGTTGGGTCAGTGACAGGTCAGCTATTCGGACAAGTCGGACAATTTCTCTAGGTAACCCTACGCTAGTTATACTGTTTTTCGGGTCAGTGTACCACCCCCCAATGTTAGAAGTGTAAGGATCCCCAATTTTGATTGGACAAAGGAGGAGGTTAGGTCATCACACCACCTAAAATTTAGACTTTCTCATGCTCCTTATTTGAATTTTCTACCCACCCCTCGAATTTTACTTTCCCATGACATATGTTTTCACATAACAATGGTGAATACAATTTTCATATACAATTGTTACAAATGTAGTACAGTTCGGCTTCTTCGACTAGGTGAGAGGGTTTTCTCCCAGGCTCATCTTGGCTTGGGTTGCCATCTGGCTTCCGTCCAAAGGCCATTTCTGTGGAGACTTGCAGATCTCGCGCAGACTCAGATTCAAGCAAGATGGAGTATATCACGTTAGAACAGGACACGTTTTCGAAGTGTTACATGAAATGGAAAAGAACAGTTTTAGAACATAGAAAAAATGATCTCACTGTATACCATGGAAACTCTATACTATTCCCATTACTTTATAATAACTATAGCATTAGGGTAATTAAGCAGAACCAACAGCTTTGCGAAAGCGGCAATGCAAGCTTGGAGCATGTGAGAACACAAAGCAGCCATTTTAGCTATATTGCGCATGAGCAAACACTTTCCCACCAGAACTGCGAGTACGTCACGTCACATGGGTATGACCGACGCATGCGCAATCTGAAATTCCCGCGTAGCAGTGACCATTTTAGTGACAAGCGTATTAGGTTTAGTAAACACATAGGCAAGCGCCACTGGGACACCCCGTGTAGTGTAAAAATGTGCAATATTAGTAACACGAACATGTTGGTTTAGTTTATTAACATTATTTGAGGTTCATGATACAAGCAAGTCTCTCAATGTGCGAATCCTTGCTCCACCATCCCCATCCCTGCGTGAGAGCAACTGCCCTTCATTCACAGGCATTGATTTTACCCTTTCCCCTTCCCCTTCGTCACAGTAGGAGTAGATGCAAGAATGAGTGTTTAGTGCCTTGTTTTATGTAATGGTAAGTGTTAGAATGCTGATCTTCTGTTATACATATTGTACTGAAACCCCTCACCACCCTAACCTCCATCACTATGACACCCCAGGCCCTGGCTACACGTCCATGGCCCTATTAGAAGTGGAGCTGCTGTATTTGTTCCCACGTGAAATGGATCCAAAAGATGAGCAAGCCAGGGTTCTTGTTCCCTTGTGAAGTTGATCCAAATATCAGAGTCAAATGCAAAGCGAGAGCAATGTGCTTATAGTAGACAGCTATCTGCTGTATGGCATTAAAACTGGCCCTAAGTAACAAGTCCTGCAGGTAAGTACATGCTGTGACCCTTAACGTCTATTCAGCTGTTGGCTCATTTTATATAAATTCATTGCAGTTCTTTTTTTTTTTATTGTTTTATTACAGGGAAATACAGCAATACAAATGAGCCAACTGCAAAAAGAAAAATTGATTTTTGGATGCTTACAAGACATAAAAAACATAAAAAGTGCACAAATTGATTAAATCCAATCGGCGATTGGGGCCCAAATTTTCTCCACCAGAATTCTTCTTTTGATACCTTTTAACTTATATATAGCAGACTCAATATTATACATAAACAATATTTTTCACACCAAGTAAAGAAAGAAGGGGGATCTGGATTGATCCACTCCCTAGTAATACAAGCTCGAGCCACTGCCATACAAATAAATAAAAAATAAGTTACAGATCTTGATCTAGAAATAGAAGAGTCCATTCCTAACAACACCATCTCGATGTTTACTGAAATATCACAATTAAGAACAGCTGCAAGAAAGCTTTCAATTTGTTGAAAGAAACTCCTAAGTTTAGGACATTGAAAGAACATATGCAAATCGTTAGCTGCATACAGCCCACAGCGACTACAGCTCGTTCCAATGGTGGTGCTCCACTTGACAACCTTGCTGGGGGTATAATAAAGATTGTGTATACACATAAAGTGCTGAGATTTCATTATCCCTGTAATTAAGCATTCTAAAGTGCATTTAACTGAAGACAAAACATCGATACCAGGGAGACCTAGTTTAGTAACCCCTTTCAGCTGGCATTGTGCCATATCATCCCCACATTCTTGAATCAAGCTTGTATAAAGAGGACCTATAGGAGTTTTTTTATGAAGAAATTCCAATAAAGAAATTTTTGTCATTCTCGCTGAAATAATAAATGTATGGCTCTGTAGATAGCTGCGGATCTGAAGGAATTTAAAGAAATCATTTCTTGCCAGCGAAAATTTGATCTGTAATTCTTGAAAAGATACAATTTGACCATTGTTAAATAAGTCACCTAAATATAATAGTCCTTTCTGTTCCCACCTGTAGACCGTAAGATCACAAAAAATATTTGGCAGAAGCCTGGGAGACGCTAAGGGGGTGTAAGGACTTAGTTTAGATATGGACAAAAGCTTACGTACTTTTTGCCAAGCTCCAAAGGCTGACTTCAACGTCTTATACTCTGTCTTTTTATGGTAGCTCGGCTCGACAACCTTAAGAAAGCTACCTTTCACTTCTTCACCCATGATCAATTCATAAATAGATGGAATTTGACATGAAGTGATTTCTGCTCTGTTACCAATTATGAGAGGTCTAATAAATTGAAGCGTTGCTGCTAAATAATAAAAGAAAAAATAAGGAACATTCCATCCTCCACACTTCTTGCTCAGCACCATTTTTCTTAAAGCTTTCCGATGGCGCTTATAGCCCCATAAGAACCTAGAAGTGGTCCTTTCTAAACTTTTGAAACAAGAAGGAGAAAATTCCAGCGGTATAGTGCGGTACAAGTATAACACTTTTGGCAGGATCAACATTTTTAAGATGTTGAGTCTACCATGCAGTCATAAGTGTAGATTATCTAGACGTTGTAGCAAGCTATTAATTTGGGATATCACGGGACTTATATTAAGTTCAGGTATTTTCTCTATGGGCAAGGTTAATCTAATTCCTAAATATGTAACCTCTGAAATAGTAGGAATGTTTTACAAGTGTATTGTCTCCTGTGCATAAAATCTGCGTCTTTTCTATGTTTAGTTTATACCCAGAGAATGCCCCAAATTGTTTAGCGAGTTCATTAATTGCAGGAAGAGCAGTCTGCACGTCGGTAGTTGTTATAACAATGTCATCAGCGTAAGCCAATGAACAGTAATTAATATTCGCTAAACAAATGAGGCTAATCCTTTGTTCCATAATAAACCGGTTAATTAAGGGGTCAATATAGAGTGCGAAAAGTAAGGGGGAGCAGGGGCATCCTTGACGAGTGCCCCTAGTAATCAAAAAAAAAGGAGAAAGTTGGCCATTGATTCGAATACACGCTTTGGGGCAGTGTAAATAGTTTTTAAAGCTGTTAGAAACCCTGGACCTAATCCCTTCCTAACTAACACGTCCCATAAATAGTTCCAAGCAACCCGGTCAAAAGCTTTTTCAGCGTCTAAGAATATGAGTCCAGCACTAGACCGGGTTGCTTGGGACCAGTCCAAAAATTTAATCACTCGTCGGATATGATCCGCGGTGTCTCGAGAAGGGATGAAGCCGTGCTGGTATTTAGAAACCTATAAAGATATGACATTAGATAAGCGTGAGGCAATGATCTTAGAAAATTTTTTGCTGTAAGCATTTATGAGGGAAATGGGGCAAAAGGATGACGGTAGTAGGGGAGGTTTGCCCTTTTTAAGAAACGCAGTTATAATGGAGTCATGCCAGGACTGAGGGGCTAGGCCTTGTTGAGCTCTTAAAAATAAATCCACCAGTTCTGCTTTTAATATGTTTCGAAAGTGTTTAAAGAACTCCAAGGGGATGAGGTTGGGACCTGCAGCCTTTCCGGAGGCCAAAGATAATAACGACCCCTCAATTTCTTCCCAGGTAATGGGCAAGTCCAGATTCTCCCTCTCCTGCATAGATAAGGTACCATTCAAGGCCTGATCAATAAATTGATGTATTCGGTCTGTGCAATCCCTGCCGTATCATCAGTGTAAAGTTGTAGATAAAAATCGCAGAACACTTTAAGTATATCTGCAGAACTATTAACTGTCGTACCTCTAATATAGTTAATTCTGTCAATACTAGCAAAAACAGCCTTTTGCCTTGCCCTCTTAGCCAGATGTTTTCCTGAGTTTTCACCCACCTCATATACCTCTGTTCGAAAAGCTGCAAGTTGTTGGGCAAATTTAGTAGCGAATCCCTGATGGGTCTTAACCTTATGAGCCAGTAGCTCCTAAACAATATTGTCTGTGGCTAGCCCCTTCTTACAAGCCTGCATTAGACAAATCTCTAATAATCTCAATGTATTCATCTCGCATTCCTCATAATTTCGAATCACCCTCTGTTTTTTTATAGAGTAGCTCAGAGTTTCTCCTCAAACCCCGCACTTAAATGCGTCCCAAAGTGTCTTTAACGAGGCAGAACCCTTATTATTAGCAAAGAACTCAGGGATCCAGGTGTTCATATGTTCGACATAAGATACATCAAACAAAAGCTTGCGATCAAAAGACCAAGGCCGGGGACTAAATGGTAAAGGTGACTCGAAACTAAGCATAATGGGGTTGTGATCTGATACAATTTTAGGTAGGACTCTGTATTCCGTTTGAGTCAGCTCCTTGAAGAAGTTCCTTGCCACTAAGAAATAATCCAGCCTAAAATGTTTTTGATGTGGGGCAGAAAAAAAAGTATATCCATAGGTTCCCACCCTTTTCTCAAAACCCACATCTATCATACAGTATTCTTGGACAATCTCCTTAACTGCTTTGAATACATTCTTTTTTCTCCCCATATATGCAGTGTTTCCACAAATGTTGAATGTTTCATCCAAATGGAGATTAAAGTACTCACATATGATTAACTTGGGTGACCATAAAGCCAGCTCTAAGCTTAATTGATGGAAAGCTGTGGGATCATCAACAGTAGAGGCATAAACTGAACAAATAGTAATGAGCGACCCCCCAAGTTTAAATTCAGCAATGACCCATCGTCCCAGCAGTTCTTCTTTAACTCTCTTGATATCCCCCACACCAAACCTCTTCAAAATTGCCACCCCCCTTGTCATTGAACTTTGACAAGAGCATCCCACAACCTCCATTCCCAGGTCCTTAAGCCATCCCTTGTTTGACCAGGAGACATGGGTCTCCTGTATACAGATTACATCAGCTCGGATAGCTTTGAACACCTGAGCAGTTATACCCCTTTTTCTTTTATCATTTAACCCGCAGACGTTAATAGAACAGATCGAAAATTTAGCCATTATCTTGTATTGGTATAATACCGCAGTTAATCCTACATTTACAAAGACAAAAAATTCCTACAATTGAACTCAGCCATACATATTTCAAATATCCCAAAACTAAGCATCCTTCAGCAGTATTTCCCTGCACCCAATGACGTGTATTCAACAAGGACCCCCTGAAAGTATGGATACAATGGTTCCTAGGTCAGGGAAAGCATGACTTTTGACAAAAAACAACCTAGGCAACTAGTGTTTTAAGACATCCAACAATGTAGTATATATAAGGACAATTGGCTACAAATTATTACAATAATACATGTTTTATTATAAATTTTTAAACAGTTAAAAAGAAACCAATGGCACAAATGTAGTTAAAAAAGACAATGAACACAATTTGAATCATATATCATACAGTATCAATATATATATATAAATATATATAAATAACTCTTGATTATAAAAAGGACAATTTGGCTACTTTGTTAGAACGCAAGATATTATGTGTTTTCCCTGCACCCAACACAACACCCTTTTCCCTCCAACCCCCCCCACAACCCCCCCCACCCCGCCCTCCTCCCAAAACCCCACCACCAGAAGCTTAGGGGCGAAAGTCCTCATTGATGGAAAGTGAAGATGAGCTAAGTGGTTCTGCCTGATCCACCCAGACTCTTAAGAGGAGGGAAAAGACAAACCCCAATAACCCAGAGAAAAAAGAAAGAGAAAAAAAAATCCTAACTGGGGTATGTAGCCTTTATCCTGTCATCTATTACATTTCATCTAAAAATTGCTGTGCTTTAATCTCGGACATGAAAAAGATGGTTTTCCCCTTATGTACCACCTTGAGCTTTGCAGGGTTTAGCAAAAAGACCTGCCCGCCTTTAGACTGGATTGGAGCCATTAGCTGCTTAAGCCTCCAACGTTGTTGCACTGTTGCTGGACAGAAGTCTGGCCTTACAAAAAACTCATGCCCCAATTACTTTCTAGTCTTTGAAGGTCTAGCTTGGTCATATAAGATCTCATGGAGTAAGTAATTTTGCAAACAAATAAGAATAGCTCTTGGATTCTTGTTCTCCCCCCCTGATCACGTTTTTGATTAAAGGGAAAACGATGAGCTCTAATGATTTCTTTATCCCAGACCCACCCCTGGAGATCTGTAAAAGCATCCGAAAACAAGTCCACAACAAAACGACGAATGTGTCTCCCCTCCGATCGTACTGCAACCCCCAAAATGCGCAGATTATTGCGCCTTGCTCGATTCTCCAAGTCGGTCAGCTTCCAGTCAATGTCCTGCCTGGTGTTCGCCAAGTCCTTAATTGATTTATTCTGTGTAGACTGTTTATCCTCTACAGCAGAGATACAGGCTTCAGTCTCATTAACTCTTAAGATAGTTTCACTGCTAGATTTGGCTAGGCGACGTACTGCATTCTGCAATTTTCACACAGCCCCTTGCGTGCGAAGCCCCTCCGTCTTAGTCTCCTCTCTGTGAGCCATGATTAGCCTGTACATGGAAGTTTGCAAATTGTAAATAGACTTGAGTGTGATTTCTTCGTCTCCTTCCAAAAATTCCTGTAGCTCGGGTTGGATTTCCGGAGCCGCTCCAGCACCCTCCCACTGCGGTTGAGCGACTGCACCAAAATTATCACCCAAAGGAGGGTTTTGCGATTCTATAACCTTGCAAACTGTATTTGGAGTCCCCTCATTCATCAAGTCGTCAGAGCCCAGAAATTCTTCCTCAGAGTTTTGATTCCCTCGTCAGCCCAATCCTTTGAGGATAGGTGACCTTCATTGATCACATCCTCGCCATTCTCACCGTCGGATACTAGTGAGACATCGGACATAGAGTAAAATTGGCCTCCTGATTCAATAGATTCAGCATAGTTTGAAGTTAGAGCTGGCCCATTTTCCTCTCCGTTGTCCCCTACATTAACTCATGGTGAGACTCTGACCTCACCTACTGCTTGGCAAAGTTCAGCAACATCTCTATCAATATCTTCTTTTTCAAGGGGGGGAGGAGCTTCACCCCCTAATTTTGCAGGAGTGAGTAGAGAGTTGGAACCACGATTTTTTGAGACAGCACCTGATGGGTCAGCTGTAGCGACTCCTTGCGCTCCTTGCACCTTCCCTTTGGTGAGAACTCGAGGTGTCTGCATAATATTCTTGTTTGGGATAGTTACATTTTTTTTCTGAATAAATCAGGTATTGTAGGCTCCTTACTAACCAAGTTTTGCTGGCGAGCACGGGTCTCTGGAGCAGAGCTGTCTAGGGGATTAAGCTCTGGTGCAGATCTTGTTGTGATGCTTTCAGCGTTGCATTAATATCAACAGGTTACAGCCCTTAAGTAACTAATTAGGAGAAATTCTGTAGCAATTTATAGCAGTTTTAGTAAACCTCCAAAACATAAACTTGCAGTTTCAGTTATTGTTAACTCAAGAACAGAGTCTTCAATCTCCTTTTACTTTGGGCTCCTTTTTATCTGCTTTCCACAGACCTCTATCAAGAGTTGCAGCTCTCACCTGCACCTCCGTGATTGTGCTCTGCACCTCCGTGATTGTGATCTGCCACGCCACACTGTTTCAAGCTCAGCGTTAATTGTTTTTGCCAAAATTGATACAGCTCACCATTCAAATTGAATGTGTCTCCAAACACGATGTTCAGCGATATTCGACAGTTCCTTAAACGCCGATACAATGTTGCAACAAATAGGCACAGAAAGCTCCCAGCTCGGCTCCCCGGCCCTCGCCGGTGACGGTGCCCCCGCCTCTCCTGCAGAGACGCCGCGAATCGCGTCTCCGCCCGCGGCAAGTAACCTCCAGCCGCCGCACCACACCAGCCTCGACAACAGCAGAAATGCTCCAGCGAAGCGCCGTGGGTCACGCCTCCACCCGCAGCGTGTAGCAGCGTCCGACCGCCACACCAACCAAACGGCAGCAATACGAAAGCACAGGACACGCCGGTCTCTCTCTCCAAAAACGCCAAAGTTCGCACTCCGGCACAGCGGCAAGATAACGCCGCGTAGCCTCACAGCTTTATCCCGAATACTTGGATAAGTTTTAGTTCACAGCAACAGTGGAGCAAACGCCGGTTAACACCAGGTCGAGTCGGACATCAGGCGGAAACACCACAGCTCCTCACACGGCTGCAGTAGCGGCCGCCATCTTACACCCCAGGCCCTGGCTACAAGTCCATTTCCCTATTAGAAGTGGAGCTGCTGTATTTGTTCCCATGTGAAATGGATCCAAAAGATGAGCAAGCCAGGGTTCTTGTTCCATTGTGAAGTTGATCCAAATATCAGAGTCAAATGCAAAGCGAGAGCAATGTGCTTATAGTAGACAGCTATCTGCTGTATGGCATTAAAACTGGCCCTAAGTAACAAGTCCTGCAGGTAAGTACATGCTGTGACCCTTAACGTCTCTTCAGCTGTTGGCTCATTTTATATAAATTCATTGCAGTTCTAATGCGGTCTGCTGGCAGAGAGTCTTTAAATCAGCTGCATGCCTCATTGCAAGTACTACATCCCTGCAGGTGTATGCTGAGCTGCTTAGTCTCCAGACCGAGAGCATGCAATGCAGACTTTAACAATAACAAGTTATTAATGGCATAGTTTTATGTTTCCAATGTTTGATGGAATAATACTCTGAAAAGAAAAGCATTGTCTGTAGTTTTCTAAATTTGATTTACAAGATAAAGGTGGCTATTAGTGATCCTAGTAGTCCAAGCCATGGCCCTCCAGGCCCCATTAGAGCAGTTCCGCACCCCAGTAGCATGCCTTTTACAACATTAATGCTAAAAACATGGACTGATTTACGAACAATGAGTGTTATAAAGTAAGGCAATGCATGTCAGCTATTAAGTTCCTCTCTTCTTTCAAGTTTTTCTTAATTTTGCCTTCCTCAGATTTAGCTATTGAATCATGTTGTGTTTCTTTCTGTATATTTTTTCCATGCATATGAGCTGGTAAGGTGTTTATGAGGGGCTTTGATTGAGAGCTCTGATGCCGACACTGAAGCCTAAGCAAAGTGCCTGGCAGCGGGTTGGCCTCTCTGCAGAGCACACAGAACAATGGCCATGTATTGCAGTTGTAATTACGATTTTGTGAGAATGTTTGTGAAGGGAGTGCACAGATAGAAAAATATTTACAGGGCAAGGGCAAAAGTAAATAAATTGCTTAAAAGTGAGTGAGTGAAGTGTGGGTTTGGAAGTGGTGAAGTGAGGGAGATGCAAGGAAGTACCTAAGGCGAAGAGTGAAAAGTGGGTGCAGAGGAGAAAAGAGAGGTGGTTGAAGATGTGCAGATGGATGAGATATGCAGAGAAATATAACATGTATATCTAACATAAAGTGCTCATAACTGAAAGCCAAAACCTCTTCCACAGGCCAAAATACTCTTTAAATTTCAGAACTGAAACATTTTGAAGGTTAATTATTTATAACAAATCCTTGTTGTTACTCATTTATGTTGAACAGCTAACAACCATTGACAAAGTCAATCGTACTGACAGGTTTTAGGTGTAGGTCAGTTGTATTATATGTCTGGATGCAATTACATATCAGAGAGATACAAAAATACTGGTCAGGGAGCACACTATGTGAATCACAGAAATGTATTTTACATGTTTCCTTTTAGAGAGTTGTTAGAACCGGCTGTCTCTAGTTGGCAGAGGTATACACTTCTGACAAATAGGGACACACCTTTTCTAGTCAGGGCAAGGGGATCACACCCTTTGATAACCCCTGCTCACCCCCTTGGTAGCTTGGCAGAGCAGATAGGCTTATCTCGGAGGCTGTGCGTTAAGCATTTATGACCACATACAGTAATAAAGTGAATACACTACAAATGGACACGACACAGTAGTATTATAAAAATAAGTATTTTTATATAAGGCTTAGCACAAGACCAAATAACGACAAAAATGTACACAATCTTAATAAATACTCTGGGTAGGGAAAAATAGTTCAAGGTAGTTTCTTCTTTAGCACAAAGTCTTTAGTATCAAAGCAAATCTTCTTCTTGGCAACACAGTTCTTAGCAACGAGGTAACTCACACGGGAGCTACACGACGTCGAGGCAAAGTTAATCCAAAGGTTCGGCGTCGACCACGAGGAGCGCTACGTCGAGCCCGGAGTCACACGGACTCCCAACAACACAGTACCTTGGAAAATGAATCACACGATGATCAGCGGCGTCGAGCAATCCGGCGTCGCGTCTTCGGTGTCGATCAGGCCTCAGCAGGCGTCGTTGTCGATGATGCTGTTGCAAAGTGTGAGCAGCGCTCACGGCGTCGAGAGGGCACGAGGGCGATGCGATCAGCAGCGGTGCAGACACGAGGTCCCTTGGAGCTGGAGCCGAACTCACTACTCACTGGCGTTGCTGCTGGCGTCGATCGGGCCCGGCGGCTGGCGTCGAGGAAGCGGGACACTTGAGCCGTCACTCACGGTGTCGAGCTGGATTCGGCGACGTCCTTCGGCGTCGAGGTTGCTGGCTCTTTCAGAGTTGCTGGATTCACAGGTTCCAGCAAATAGCACTTTAAGCAGATGAAGTCCTTTAGCCCTGTGACTTCAGTAGGAGACTGGCGCTCTTCCAGTCCTTGGAGATTTTCTTAGCAAGCGTGAGAGTACACACACAGTTCCTCTCTCCTGGTTCCTTGGCAAAAATAAAGAAGCACTGCAGGATTCCCCCCAGCAAACAGCACACTGGCAGAAGGGGTAGGCAAGTCCACAGATCAGCAGGCCTCTTGTCCTTGGTTACAGGGTTCCTTGTCAGAAGTTATCTGATTTCATGGTTCAGGGGTCCTTCTCTTATACCCCTTTTTGGCTTTGATCCCTTTGTCCATGCAGGGGAATTTCCCAACATCCTGGGTCTGTGGTGGGTGGAGCCAGGCAGAAGCACCTGGCCTATTCATTGCGCAGGGCTGGGTCCTCAGGCGCCCAGCAGGAGGTGGAGCCAGCATTGACACTGGCAGAAGTAGAGCTATCGGCCTCCTGGCAGGAGTTGGGGCTAGGATCGTCCATGGCAGGCACAGAGCCATCAGCCACTTGGCAGGAGGTGGAGCCAGCATTGTATCAGGCAGGGCAGGCTATCAACAACTACTCTCCCCCTACTCTCAACGTAAATGTCCCACTTATCCCACACTGACTCAACCAGACCTGTGGAGCCACCCAGCTCCTGTCACACACACGCAAGACCAGCAGAAACCAGAAATGGTCAGACAAGAAAATAGACACTTTCTAAAAGTGCTATTTTCAAACCCAGAGTCCAAAAACCATCCACACCAACGGATGCGTAATTAAACTCCGAGTTCAGGGATACCAAACTCGACATTGCACCATGCTCCCCGAGCCAGCTAGGATCATAGCAATAATAGTCCCGGCGGCCCATTCTAACTAATGGAGAGCAGGCTTCCTCGCAATAGTGAAGAATGAAGATGGCTGTAATTCACTATTAGGACATGCCAACTTGGTCAGGCGTGTCCTACCTTATACTTACAATGCACCCTACCCGTGGGCCTACCATAGGGGTGACTAACATGAAGTCAAGGGAAGGTGTGAGGGGCTGGCAAGTAGGTATACTTGCGCAGCCTGCGTGACAGCACTAGGCTGCACGTGGGTCTCGCAATGACCGACCCGTAGACATTCTTTTACGAGGCCGCTCCTGTGGGTGGCACAACACGTGCTGCAAGCCCACGAGCGGCATTTGTATTTACAAGCCCCGGTACTCCTGGTGCACTAGACTAGGGACTGACAGCAAACCAAACAAGCCAAACATGGATACAATAGATACATCAATTTAACATAGGGAGCACTTGCGCTGTGGCACTGATCAGCAGTGGCACAGCGCCCAAAGCATATACCAGCAAAACATCGTAACACAGTGGAGGCAAACAGAAAAAATGGAGGAGAGACTCAAGCCAATGATGTCAGGTCTAACACGTGTCCCCTCCAGCTGAAATGTGGGGAGAACTACCCTTGACCTAGGGAGTCCTCTTCACTAAGGCGGAAGAATCTGGACAGACCATCAGCATTGGCGTGATCTGTACCAGGGCGGTGTTCCACCGTAAAGTCCATCCCCTGTAGGGAAATGGACCACCTCAACAGTTTCGGATTCTCTCCCCTCATCTGCATCAACCATCTGAGGGGCCTGTGGTCTGTCTGAACCCGGAAGTGAGTCCCAAACAGGTAGGGTCTTAGCTTCTTCAGCGCCCAGACCACAGCAAATGCTTCTCTCTCTATCGCACTCCACCTTGTCTCCCTGGGAAGTAACCTCCTACTGATGAAGGCTACAGGCAAGTCTCGGCCCTCTTCATTCACCTGAGCTAGAACAGCCCCCACGCCATGCTCTGAAGCGTCCGTCTGGACAATAAAGTCTTTCGAGAAGTCGGTTGCCTGGAGTATAGGTGCTGTGCACATTGCAGTTTTCAGGGTGTCGAAGGCCGTTTGACAGGCATCAGTCCAGATCACGTTTCGTGGCTGCTTCCTGGAAGTCAGCGAAGTCAAGGGGTGCACAATGTTACTGTAATCCTTGACGAACCTCCTGTAATAACCCGTGAGTCCTAAGAAGGCTCTCACCTGAGTTTGGGTTTTGGGCGGCGCCCAAGCCAGGATGGTATCAATCTTGGGTTGCAGGGGGGCAACCTTGCCGCTCCCTACTTGTTGCCCCAAGTACACCACCGAACCCTGCCCAATCTGGCACTTACTGGCTTTGATTGTGAGGCCTGCTCTGCGCAGGGCCAACAACACTTCCTGGAGGTGGCGCAAGTGTTCCTCCCAGCTGGCGCTGAACACTGCGATGTCGTCCAGGTAGGCGGCACTGAAATCCTCCAGTCCAGCCAAGACCTGGTTGACCAACCTCTGGAAGGTGGCAGGGGCATTCTTCATCCCAAAGGGCATCACCCGGAACTGGTATAGCCCATCTGGTGTGGAGAATGCGGATCTCTCCTTTGCCCCATCAGTCAAGGCGATCTGCCATTACCCAGACGTTAGATCAAACGTACTAAGGTACCGGGCAGCCCCCAACCGATCTATGAGCTCATCAGCTCTGGGGATGGGGTGCGCGTCAGTCTTCGTGACCGAATTGAGTCCTCGGTAATCCACACAGAACCGGAGTTCCGGTGAAGCACCAGGCGCTGCAGCCTTCGGGACCAAGACCACTGGGCTGGCCCAAGGACTGCTAGAGGACTCAACCACCCCTAACGCAAACATTTTGGAGACCTCCTCCTTAATGTATGCTCGAACCTTGTCAGTCACCCTGTAAGCCTTGTGCTTCACAGGAGGGCTGTCTCCGGTGTCAACGTCATGGACACACCAATGAGTGACACCCGGAACCAAGGAAAACAGATCCGGGAATTGTCCCAACAGGTGGCGACAATCCTGTTTCTGCTCAACGGTCAGTGTGTCAGAGAGGACCACACCATCCACTGACCCGTCTTGCTCTTTAGCACACAGGAGGTCAGGAAGAGGCTCACTCTCCTCCTCCATTCCAGCATCTGTAGCTAGGAGCATGCCCACTTCGGACCTTTCTAAGTGGGGCTTCAAACGGTTGACATGCAGGACCCGCAAGGGGTTCCTGAGAGATTTCAAGTCCTCCAAGTAGGTGACATCGCTCTTCTTCTCCACAACCTTAAATGGTCCAGTCCACCTGTCCTTGAGCGCACAAGGTTCCACAGGGGACATGACCCACACTTCTTGACCAGGCTGAAGCTCTACCAGAGTGGCATGCCGGTCGTACCAACGCTTCATCTCCTCCTGGCTGGCCTCCAGATTTGCCTGAGCAAGTTCTCTGAAGCGCCGAGTCTGGTTCCGAAAGGCCAGCATGTAGCTGTATACATCCTGGGGAGGTTTCCTGGGAGATTGCTAGCAGCCTTCCTTGACCAGACTCAAAGGCCCTCTTACCGGGTGACCGTACAAAAGCTCAAAGGGGCTGAACCCTAGAGACTTCTGCGGCACCTCTCGGTAAGCAAACAACAGGCATGGCAAGAGGACATCCCATTTCCGCCTCATTGGTTCTTCAAGACCCATGATCATGCCTTTCAGGGTCCGGTTGAATCTCTCAACCAGCCCATTTCCTTGAGGGTGGTAAGGAGTGGTGAACTTGTAGGTTACCCCACACTCCTTCCACAGAGACTTCATATAGTTCGAAATGAAGTTGGTGCCCCGGTCTGACACCACCTCTCTGGGGAACCCCATCCGGGAGAAAACACCCATCAGTGCCCGTCCCACCACGGGGGCCGTCACTGTTCGGAGAGGGATGGCTTCCGGGTACCGTGTGGCATGGTCCACCAAGACCAGGATAAACCTGTTGCCCAGGGCTGTCTTGGGGTCCAGGGGCCCAACAATGTCAATACCCACCCGGTCAAAGGGGGTACTGACCACTGGAAAAGGTTGGAGGGGAGCCTTCTGCTTCCTTCCGCTTTTCCCACTTGCCTGGCAAGTGTGACAAGTCTTACAATGGATGTCTACATCCCTTCGCATCTGGGGCCAATAAAATGGGTGACAAGCCTGTCATAGGTCTTGTCCTGCCCCAGTTGTCCAGCTAACGGAACATCATGAGCCAAACCCAGTAGGAAGGCTCTAAAGCGCTGGGGTACCACCAGCACACGGGCTGACCCAGGCTCAGCAGCCTTAGGCTCGCTATACAGGAGGTCGTTCTCCCAGTACACAAAATGTGACCCTGACTGATCACCTGAGGATTGGGCTGAGGCCTGCTGCCTCATGCCCACAAGAGAAGGGCATACTTTCTGTTCCGCACAGAATTCCTCCCTGGAGGGACCACCATCCTGCTGCCAATGGGTCAGCTCGGGCAGGTCTCCCAGTTCGGCAATTTGTTCCCCTGTGGGCTCCAGGGCATCCCCCTCAGGGTCTACCTCCTCCTGGACCACGGGAACTATGGGGGCCGGTTTCCCGCGCCTCCTGCCTCTTCTCTTCACAGCTGGGTCCTGGGCCGTACTTTCAGGCTCCGGGACCCCATCAACACCCTTACTCGCTGTCATCGATCGAGTGGTTGCACACACCCACTCTGGCACGCCCAACATTTTCAAGTGGTCTCCCTCTCCACCTTAGCCCAAGGGGAGTCTTCTAAATCATTGCCCAGGAGACAATCGACAGGCATGGCGGGCCTCACAGCAACCTGAAGAGTACCTGAAACCCCCCCCCATTCAAAGGAAACCTGAGCTACCTCACACTCTTTCTGGGAGTTGTCGGCAGCTATCACAGGGTAGAATGCGTGGGGAACCACCTGCTCTCTGGACACCAAGTGACACTTGACAGCTGTCACACTCGCTCCGGTGTCTCTGAGGGCTTCCACTCTATGGCCATTAATGGTCACCCACTGCCTATATTTACTAATGTTACTAGGCAGAGGGGGTGGAGGGACCATTTCCATGTCTCCTAGCGAGACCAGGGACATTTCTGCGGGACCCCTCCCACCATGGGCAACCATCTCCTCCCCTCCCAGGGCTACACTCGCCAACTGACGGGGGGGTTGCACGCGGCGGTGCATTCGAATCCTTTTTGGGACACTGGGGGTCAAAAAAACGGTGTCCCACCTGCCCACAACCGTAGCAGGTTAGGGGGCCCCTATGAACAGGTTTACCCGTCGGGGCCCCTGGCTTCTTCTCAGGGGGAGGCTGGGAACCTTTCCCTTGGTTCCCTTGGGGACTACTTTGGGGCCCTTTCTGAGACTCCTTCTGTTTACCCTTGTCCCCCCCACTCTTCTGCTGGGGACCCTGCCCACCTTTGGCTGAGTCTCCCACTGGACCCTTGTGGACCCTGGTACTGACCCAGCGGTCCGCCTCCTCAGCAATTTTTCTAGGGTTAGATATCTTGCTGTCAATAAGGTGCTGGCGCAGCTCTGGAAAACAGTTATTAGACAAATGCTCCCAAGCAAACAAATCATGAAGAGCTTCATAACTTTCCACTTTGCTGCCCTTTACCCAACCATCCATGGCTCTGCAAAAATAAGACACATATTCAACCCACGTCGTACCAGGCAACTTCTTACATTCTCTAAAAGCTTGTCTGTACTTCTCGGGGGTTAGGCCATACCGCAACATTAAAGCATCTTTCATATGAGCATACGACATCCTATCCGCAACAGGCATGTCTAACAGGGTATCTCTCCCCTCATTCACAAAGCGACCCCACAACCCCGCTCCCCAATTCTTCTCAGGGACCTGGTGGGCCAACAATGCTAACTCATATGCTTTAAACCACTGACCAATATCTTCGTTCCTATGATAATCTTTTATCACATCTTTGGGAAAGTAAAACTTACTTTCTGCAGGCTCAGATGGGATGCTGCCACCAGAGGGATTCAATTCTAATTTCTTAGCTTGGATGTCCAACTCCCTCAACTTGGTATCACGCTCCAAAGCTAACTTCTCTCTTTCAAAATCTAACCTTTTGGTCTCCAAATCAGCTTCTGTTCTACCTCTTGCATTTTCTAATTCCAACTGCCCATTTATCTTTAGCCTTGCCATTTCCATGTTGTATGCACGCTCCTTCGCCCTTTCTTCTCGTTCTTCAGGGGAAAGACCTTTGGAGGAAACACTGCTTCCGGGAGAGGACTCAGGCCCATTCGCTGGTGCCTCCTCACCCCCTTCCACTGGCGGTACCACCACCGGATCAGTGGGATCTCTGGCCTCCAACCAGGCCTGCAATGCTTTGAGATATTCCTCTTTTCGCGAGATGCCTTTGGTAAGCACTTTCAACTGCTTGCAAAAGGACTTCAGCTCCTTCAGGCCGTAGTCGTTTATCTTCGCTCTGCCGAATTCCTCCACAACAACAACAGGGGTAGTGACTCCGGTGTCACTCATGGTCAAAACTGGCAGTGTTCAAAAAATCAAGTTTCAGAAAAGCGGAGAACCAAAAATAGGATCCTTCCCAATTAGATTGTGACTGCGCTATGGTCTGCTTTCACTATGTAGCGCACACTAATCACTGCACATGGGTCATAAATGCAAAGTTCAAATCCTCACCGCTGACCCACCAATGTTAGAACCGGCTGTCTCTAGTTGGCAGAGGTATACACTTCTGACAAATAGGGACACACCTTTTCTAGTCAGGGCAAGGGGATCACACCCTTTGATAACCCCTGCTCACCCCCTCGGTAGCTTGGCAGAGCAGATAGGCTTATCTCGGAGGCTGTGCGTTAAGCATTTATGACCACATACAGTAATAAAGTGAATACACTACAAATGGGCACGACACAGTAGTATTATAAAAATAAGTATTTTTATATAAGGCTTAGCACAAGACCAAATAACGACAAAAATGTACACAATCTTAATAAATACTCTGGGAAGGGAAAAGTAGTTCAAGGTAGTTTCTTCTTTAGCACAAAGTCTTTAGTATCAAAGCAAATCTTCTTCTTGGCAACACAGTTCTTAGCAACGAGGTAACTCACACGGGAGCTACACGACGTCGAGGCAAAGTTAATTCAAAGGTTCGGCGTCGACCGCGAGGAGCGCTACGTCGAGCCCGGAGTCACACGGACTCCCAACAACACAGTACCTTGGAAAATGAAGCACACGATGATCAGCGGCGTCGAGCAATCCGGCGTCGCGTCTTCGGTGTCGATCAGGCCTCAGCAGGCGTCGTTGTCGATGATGCTGTTGCAAAGTGTGAGCAGCGCTCACGGCGTCGAGAGGGCACGAGGGCGATGCGATCAGCAGCGGTGCAGACACGAGGTCCCTTGGAGCTGGAGCCGAACTCACTATTCACTGGCATTGCTGCTGGCATCGATCGGGCCCGGCGGCTGGTGTCGAGGAAGCGGGACACTTGAGCCGTCACTCACGGTGTCGAGCTGGATTCGGCGACGTCCGTCGGCGTTGAGGTTGCTGGCTCTTTCAGAGGTGCTGGATTCACAGGTTCCAGCAAATAGCACTTTAAGCAGATGAAGTCCTTTAGCCCTGTGACTTCAGCAGGAGACTGGCACTCTTCCAGTCCTTGGAGATTTTCTTAGCAAGCGTGAGAGTACACACACAGTTCCTCTCTCCTGGTTCCTTGGCAAAAATAAAGAAGCACTGCAGGATTCCCCCCAGCAAACAGCACACTGGCAGAAGGGGTAGGCAAGTCCTCAGATCAGCAGGCCTCTTGTCCTTGGTTACAGGGTTCCTTGTCAGAAGTGATCTGATTTCATGGTTCAGGGGTTCTTCTCTTATACCCCTTTTTGGCTTTGATCCCTTTGTCCATGCAGGGGAATTTCCCAACATCCTGGGTCTGTGGTGGGTGGAGCCAGGCAGAAGCACCTGGCCTATTCATTGCGCAGGGCTGGGTCCTCAGACGCCCAGCAGGAGGTGGAGCCAGCATTGACACTGGCAGGAGTAGAGCTATCGGCCTCCTGGCAGGAGGTGGGGCTAGGATCGTCCATGGCAGGCACAAAGCCATCAGCCGCTTGGCAGGAGGTGGAGCCAGCATTGTATCAGGCAGGGCAGGCTATCAACAACTACTCTCCCCCTACTCTCAACGTAAATGTCCCACTCATCCCACACTGACTCATCCAGACCTGTGGAGCCACCCAGCTCCTGTCACATACACGCAAGACCAGCAGAAACCAGAAATGGTCAGACAAGAAAATAGACACTTTCTAAAAGTGCTATCTTCAAACCCAGAGTCCAAAAACCATCCACACCAACGGGTGCGTAATTAAACCCCGAGTTCAGGGATACCAAACTCGACATTGCACCATGCTCCCCGAGCCAGCTAGGATCATAGCATTAATAGTCCCGGCGGCCCATTCTAACTAATGGAGAGCAGGCTACCTCGCAATAGTGAAGAACGAAGATGGCTGTAATTCACTATTAGGACATGCCAACTTGGTCAGGCGTGTCCTACCTTATACTTACAATGCAACCTGCCCGTGGGCCTACCATAGGGGTGACTAACATGAAGTCAAGGGAAGGTGTGAGGGGCTGGCAAGTAGGTATACTTGCGCAGCCTGCGTGACAGCACTAGGCTGCACGTGGGTCTCGCAATGACCGACCCGTAGACATTCTTTTACGAGGCCGCTCCTGTGGGTGGCACAACACGTGCTGCAAGCCCACGAGCGGCATTTGTATTTACAAGCCCCGGCACTCCTGGTGCACTAGACTAGGGACTGACAGCAAACCAAACAAGCCAAACATGGATACAATAGATACATCTATTTAACATAGGGAGCACTTGCGCTGTGGCACTGATCAGCAGTGGCACAGCGCCCAAAGCATATACCAGCAAAACATCGTAACACAGTGGAGGCAAACAGAAAAAATGGAGGAGAGACTCAAGCCAATGATGTCAGGTCTAACAAGAGTCAACACATCTTTCATCCCACTTAAAGATGTGTCTTCACATATTTCTATATAACTGGATAAAATCAGCAGTTGTGGGTCCTTCCCAAAGCCTAGTAGGAACATTTCCTTTTAAAGTTGATGCGACCAGCAGTGCAAGATACTGTGCAAGCACACACTTTAAAAGGCTGAAGTTGTTGCATTGTACCTTTTGCACATTACAGTATCTGTTGAACATATTAAAACAATAATATATAGGGCAGTTTTTTATGTGTTTAATATTTCAAAACTATACGTTCCCACTGCTTTATAAGGCACGCTTTATCACTAAATTAATTTGCTTCAAAATGCACCATTTGCCAATCAGTTTTTCAATTTTTTCCCCATGGAGGTTCCAGCCTGGACCCCACTTGTGTCCATTAAGCTTGCCTTCGTTGCTCACAACATAAAAGGCATACCAAACATTTAAGCTGCACCATTTTCAAATGCCACCAGTCACCACTGGCAGAATGCTGTCACTCACAGTGAAGTTAGCCAGTCGCTGCAGTGGGATGACCCACTGCCCCATTCTGTCGGCTGTAGCAGGTGGGAAAAAAGTGAATGACACAATTACAGATCCAATGGATGAAGAAAACTGGGTATAAGTTCATTATACATATATTGTCCATAGAATCAGAAGATCTTCGTTAACTGCAGACCTAAAAATGAGGAAACACTGAAGAAAATGAGAAAGTAAAAGAGCATGCACATAAATAGTGTTTCGTCTCAGGTAAAGGAATAACCCACTGCTGTATGTGGGCTACCAGCAGGACTATGAAACCAACCCTCTCAATCTGTAGAGGTCTCTATGGATGAGAGGGAAAACAGCAGAGTCATAGCAAACACTATCTGACAATAGGAAGACAATATGATCTAATTCCAAAGCCTCTGGATTTGTTTTTCATGGGCAGTAATGGGTAGGCATGGCACTTTTCTGGGTTGTAAAAGGTACCGTCATGCTTTCCATGTTATTCAGAATTCTACGTGAGAAAAAGATGTCCCAACCTCTCCACTGAAAGAGTGCCCTCTACTGTTAATTGTAGGCAGGGAAGATGAGCAAATCAGTTCCAGCACAAATCCCAATCATGCCACCAGGTATGCTAAATATCTCACACAGTTTCGCCAAATGAAATGTAGCAGTGGAATTATGTGTCAGAACCTGAACCATGGAGCCTAGTACCTGAAGAAGGGCAAATTAAAAGACTTGGAACATTGGCACCGAAGTTCACAGTAAGATAAGTATAACACTGCAACCAATTAAGCAATCAATCAATTAACAATCTTTATTCTGTTTCTTTCACAAAAACCATAAAAGTGCACACATGAAATACAGATAAAAAACATCATCAAATAAAAATCACGTACCAGTTCGAGATCATGTCCAAAACGGTGTATAAAAGACAAAATACAGAAAGAACAAGTCTCACACCCGGAACAACAGATAGATAAAATGGCTAGGTTAAAAACAACTTATCACATCAGATATAAACAAATGGTGGAAAAATTGCAAACATGGTTTACACAAGATACACCACTATAAGCTACAAAATAATAAAGGGCATTCTTTATTATTAGTGTGCAAAACATAATACAGGGCAAAGTGACCTTGACTGACTGGTTATTGCAACTACGTTGGCAATATATAAAAAAAATGAGAACTGTCATAACAGAATGCCAATAAATTATGTTAAAAACGTGCAAATTAATCCCTACTAGAACTAAGCCTAACTCCAGATTTAAAAAAATAAGTACATTAAAAACTGTGCTACCTGTAAGCATTAATATACATATTTAAGTGGGATGCACGTGCCTAAAATTGGCCTTTTTCAAAATCGGGATGATAAAGGGGTTCCTAAGTAAGTCATAAAAACTACAAAACCTCAACAAGTGAAGCATGTCCAGTGGAGTCTTACCATCGCACCCACAGGGCAACAACCTCAGGCCTTTACTCTGGCTTGTAGGGTGGGCAAGAAGGAAATGGAAAAGGTCAAACTGAAGCCTGGTCAGTTGAAAGCGATCATAGGCGTTCACAACCCTTAAATAGATAAGGTTCAGTCAGCTAAGTGGTTCTAAGCATGATAAAACAACATACACTGGACTTCATTAACTCCTTATCTTCCCTAGCAACTGACTGCTGTCTAAACAAGCATTTACAATGCAATGGTCTCGGCATCATTAAAGGAAGAGCTATTGGCATTGCTCATGACATTTCTTTTTTTTTTCTTTAAATCATAAACAAATGACATTGTCATTTACGTTGCCAATACACAGCACTCTGCACTCAACAGCACACAGCACTCTGCACTCAACAGCACACACCGCTCTGCACCTGCACTTACTGCTCTGCACACTCACTCTGCATTCTGCACTCACTACTCTGCACACTCACTCTGCATTCTGCACTCACTACTCTGCACTCACAACTCTGCATTCTGCACTCACTACTCTGCACTCACTACTCTGCACTCACTACTCTGCACTCACTACTCACTACTCTGCACTCACTACTCACTACTCTGCACTCACTACTCACTACTCTGCACTCACTACTCTGCACTCACGACTCACTACTCTGCACTCACTACTCTGCACTCACTACTCTGCACTCTGCACTCACTACTCTGCACTCACTACTCTGCACTCACTACTCTGCACTCACTTCTCTGCACTCACTTCTCTGCACTCACTTCTCTGCACTCACTTCTCTGCACTCACTACTCTGCACTCTGCACTCACTACTCTGCACTCTGCACTCACTACTCTGCACTCTGCACTCACTACTCTGCACTCTGCACTCACTACTCTGCACTCTGCACTCACTACTCTGCACTCACTACTCTGCACTCACTACTCTGCACTCTGCACTCACTACTCTGCACTCTGCACTCACTACTCTGCACTCACTACTCTGCACTCACTACTCTGCACTCACTACTCTGCACTCACTACTCTGCACTCACTACTAGGCACTCACTACTAGGCACTCGCTACTCTGCACTCACTACTCTGCACTCACTACCCTGCACTCTGCACTCACTACTCTGCACCCTGCACTCACTACTCTGCACCCTGCACTCACTACTCTGCACTCACTACTCTGCACTCACTACTCTGCACTCACTACTCTGCACTCACTACTCACTACTCTGCACTCGGCACTCACTACCCTGCACTCTGCACTCACTACTCTGCACCCTGCACTCACTACTCTGCACTCTCTGCACTCACTACTCTGCACTCACTACTCTGCACTCACTACTCTGCACTCACTACTCTGCACTCACTACTCACTACTCTGCACTCACTACTCACTACTCTGCACTCACTACTCACTACTCTGCACTCGGCACTCACTACCCTGCACTCTGCACTCACTACTCTGCACCCTGCACTCACTACTCTGCACTCACTACCCACTACTCTGCACTCACTACTCACTACCCTGCACTCTGCACTCACTACTCTGCACTCTCTGCACTCACTACTCTGCACTCACTACCCACTACTCTGCACTCACTACTCACTACCCTGCACTCACTACTCACTACTCTGCACTCTCTGCACTCACTACTCTGCACTCACTACTCTGCACTCACTACTCTGCACTCACTACTCTGCACTCACTACTCTGCACTCACTACTCTGCACTCACTACCCACTACTCTGCACTCACTACCCACTACTCTGCACTCACTACTCACTACTCTGCACTCACTACTCACTACTCTGCACTCACTACTCACTACTCTGCACTCGGCACTCACTACCCTGCACTCTGCACTCACTACTCTGCACCCTGCACTCACTACTCTGCACTCACTACTCTGCACTCACTACTCTGCACTCACTACCCACTACTCTGCACTCACTACTCTGCACTCACTACTCACTACTCTGCACTCACTACTCTGCACTCACTACTCTGCACTCACTACCCACTACTCTGCACTCACTACTCTGCACTCACTACTCACTACTTTGCACTCACTACCCACTACTCTGCACTCACTACCCACTACTCTGCACTCACTACTCACTACTCTGCACTCTCTGCACTCACTACTCTGCACTCACTACTCTGCACTCACTACTCTGCACTCACTACCCACTACTCTGCACTCACTACCCACTACTCTGCACTCACTACTCACTACTCTGCACTCACTACTCACTACTCTGCACTCACTACTCACTACTCTGCACTCGGCACTCACTACCCTGCACTCTGCACTCACTACTCTGCACCCTGCACTCACTACTCTGCACTCACTACTCTTCACTCACTACTCTGCACTCACTACTCTGCACTCACTACTCTGCACTCACTACCCACTACTCTGCACTCACTACTCACTACTCTGCACTCACTACTCTGCACTCACTACTCTGCACTCACTACTCTCTGCATTCACTACTCTCTGCACTCACTACTCTCTGCACTCACTACTCTCTGCACTCACTACTCTCTGCACTCACTACTCTCTGCACTCACTACTCTGCACTCACTACTCTGCACTCACTACTCTGCACTCACTACTCGGCACTCACTACTCGGCACTCACTATTCTGCACTCTGCACTCACTACTCTGCACTCACTACTCACTACTCTGCACTCACTACTCACTACTCTGCACTCACTACTTTGCACTCACTACTCTGCACTCACTACTCTGCGCTCACTACTCTGCGCTCACTACTCTGCGCTCACTACTCTGCGCTCACTACTCTGCGCTCACTACTCTGCACCCTGCACTCACTACTCTGCACTCTCTGCACTCACAACTCTGCACTCACAACTCTGCACTCACAACTCTGCACTCACAACTCTGCACTCACTACTCTGCACTCACTACTCTGCACTCACTACTCTGCACTCACTACTCTGCACTCACTACTCACTACTCTGCACTTACTACTCTGCAATCACTACTCACTACTCTGCAATCACTACTCACTACTCTGCACTCACTACTCTGCACTCACTACTCACTACTCTGCACTCACTACTCTGCACTCCGCACTCACTACTCTGCACTCTGCACTCACTACTCTCTGCACTCACTACTCTGCACTCACTACTCTGCACTCACTACTCTGCACTCACTACTCTGCACTCACTACTCTGCACTCTGCACTCACTACTCTGCACTCTGCACTCACTACTCTGCACTCTGCACTCACTACTCTGCACTCTCTGCACTCACTACTCTGCACTCTCTGCACTCACTACTCTGCACTCACTACTCTGCACTCCTCACTACTCTGCACTCCTCACTACTCTGCACTCCTCACTACTCTGCACTCCTCACTACTCTGCACTCTGCACTCTGCACTCACTACTCTGCACTCTGCACTCACTACTCTGCACTCACTACTCTGCACTCTCTGCACTCACTACTCTGCACTCACTACTCTGCACTCACTACTCTGCACTCTGCACTCACTACTCTGCACTCATTACTCTCTGCACTCACTACTCTCTGCATTCACTACTCTCTGCACTCACTACTCTCTGCACTCACTACTCTCTGCACTCACTACTCTCTGCACTCACTACTCTCTGCACTCACTACTCTGCACTTACTACTCTACACACTCACTACTCTGCACTCACTACTCTGCACTCACTACTCTACACACTGACAACTCTGCACTCACTAGTCTGCACACTCAGTAGTCTGCACACTCACTACTCTGCACACTCACTACACTGCACTCACTACTCTGCACACACTACTCTGCACACACTACTCTGCACACACTACTCTGCACACTCACTACTCTGCACACTCACTACTCTGCACACTCACTACTCTGCACTCACTACTCTGCACACTCACTACTCTGCACACTCACTACTCTGCACACTCACTACTCTGCACACTCACTACTCTGCACACTCACTACTCTGCACTCACTACTCTGCACTCACTACTCTGCACTCACTACTCTGTACTCACTACTCTGCACTCACTACTCTGCACTCTGCACACTCACTCTGCACACACTACTTCACACTCTGCGCACTCTGCACTCACGCTCACCTTCTGCCTCACAGAGGGATGAAGTGAGCGCCGTTCTACTGGGCAGACCTGGGGTCGGGCGGGAGGGTCACCAGGGGCGCGCACGGCTTATAGAGCTATACCGATCAACACAATATTCTCGGGAGTGCCATCCATCTACCGCAGTAGCAGAAATTAGTTTGAAAGCATTGTCGAAGAATGCCAAAAAGCGCCTCATTTAGAAGCGATGAACAGAATTCCATTTTTAGAGCTCCCATGATGTGAAAACAATTTACAATGTACTGTGAACAAACTATTTATGAAGATAAAACATTAGTGAGATAGGTAGTAATCCTTATGCATATTGCCAGATAAGCAGGTGCACCAATGGTCCTCTACACTGGAAAGTCATTTTGAGGATGTAAACACTTCTCAGAAGACAATCTCCTTGACTACAGCGGACCTGCAACAGTGTGCAAAATGTCATGACATTTTGTGTTTATGTACTCTGCTGTATAGATATTTATTGCCCTAATTTCTTTTCAGTATTAGAGGATATCTTTGAAAATACAAGCCTATTATGGAAGTGGATAGAAATGATTATGATCATCGTGGCTAACACAAAGGTGCAGTGAGGAAAGTGAGTGGCAGATATCGCCACCTCATGGTAACTGAGTATAGTGGGTCCAGTGGTAGCTTGCACAGCCACGTTCTTTCACTCCGTGTCCAGACTTTGACACTGTGGAATGGGGTTCAAGTCCCAGCGTCGGCTCTCCCAGAGATTACAAAAAAACATGCTGATCGAAAGAAATAAAATTAAACAATACCGATTGGCGTGACGAGGATAAATCCATGTGCAGTGCACTGCCCCCTTGCCTTGTAGACACAGCAGCCCAAGAAAACATGATTGACGGAGCAAAACGGTGGTCTAATTGTCCATAGCCAAAGTATATAACAAGCTGAGGATCAACGGGCGTGAAAACAGCGTGGTGGGCGCGCACGTGACGCAGCGTGGGCGTGCACATCAGCTGAAGGATCGCAGGAGAAGACACCGAGTCTGCCTGCTGCCATGACTGACCCACTGCGGAGGGAAAGAGCCCGGTGAGTGGGGGTAGAGAGGGGGCGGCAGAGAGGGAGTGGGCAGAGAGGGAGGGGGTGTGTGTGTGCGTGTGTCTGTTTCTGTGTGTGTCTGTGTGTGCACAGCGCATGGCTGCCTGCCTGCCTGCCTGTGTGTGTGCGTGTTCACAGACCCTGGTCGGCGCGCTCACAGCTCTAGCTCCCTTCAGAGCGAACTCCATGACAATAGGTCTCGATGCCGAGACCTAAAAAGGCTTTCTTGATCCAGGCCAAGTCCTTCTTGTCATTTGATTCTGGATTAATATAAAGGTCTGCTCTCCACAGTCTTGAAGGAACCAATCCCTAATAAATTTGAGCCATAGGATATGAAAGGCATGGTCAAGGACCACGCAATCCTTTAAGATTATTTTGTTTAATGAGGTCCCCTTGCCAAGCCAGATTTTTAGCCATAATAGTAGGGGGTGAAAAGCTGACAAATCAATAAGATAGGCCATATCTAGCTCCTCATGGACGATAAAGGTTGAGGTACCCTGAGAAACAGCTAGGAGAAGTATCAAAAAGGTGTTTTCGGAGATTTGAAGATTATCAAGGGCAATATCTCCCCAGATTTCAATACCATACAACACTTTAGCAATACAAGTAGCCCTATAAATCTGCAATATTGTCGCAACCGGTCTTTTACCTAAACTAGAGGCCAAATTAAAAATAGCTGCAATTTCCCGCCTGAAGTCACTTTTCTTACGAGATATTAAAGGCCTCCAATTCCTCTGGGTGTCCAGCAAAACCTCAAATAGGAAAAGACACAGGTCCTAGAAACCGGGGTAGACCCTGTTGTGTATCGATTTAGATTCTATGCATTTCCCGATTCATGCCCTTATATAGGTACAATTCACATTGCACTGATATAGGCATAGAAATCCAGTCCTTATTTAGGCATAGTCCATGCTACTCAAATACAGGCATGGCTACTTACATCTGTTCATCTACTTCACAACGAGTTCCTGGAAAAAAAGACTCTTAAGCATTTAGGACTTCCCCTTGCTTGGATATTGATATCTCCGAGAACTCATTTATTATGCATGAACATCTATTCCTTAGGGGTTCATTCATGACGTTCATATGCCCGACTTTTACGTCAATACTGGCATTTCTAAACACCTTCAAGGTATAAATATACCTTCACTTGTTATGGCAGGGCACAGTGCAGTTCAGCTACCTACTTGCACAACGCGGTTTGCCACAGCAAGCCCCGAAGGAAGTCATCCCCCCAACTGGCGCACTGACCAGACGCAGTCATCCTCCCTGCCGAGAATCCAGCTCCAGTGTTTCTGACTTCCCTTGCGGAGTGTTAGAGAATCGAGTCATGAGAAAGAAATACCAACCTCTCTCATTCTAAGGTAGAGAGCTGATTAGAACTTAGAGAAACCTTTGGCAATTCTTGGTGAAACCAAACTAAACTAAACTTATTCTAAAACAGCACCTACTTCTTCCCTAGTACTAGACTAGGTTAGGTACACTGGGGTAGGCTTATTTTAGAAGCACAAGTTGAGTATTTTAACCTGTGTTATTTATGTATGTATTTTTATATATGTCATAGCAATAGATCATGCTATTACATTATTAATTTATATTACTGTTTGCGCTGTACGCATTATACTTCGCATTCTAATGATTGTAGCACTTCATATCTCTTGCATGAGAAATAAGACTGTTCAATAAACCCCCTTTTATTGAAACGCCCCGTCTATCTATTTCTCTGCAACTCTGTAGAAACTAAGCATGCACGATTGACTGAGTGAAAAAGTTATCTATTGTTTCCACGACTCTGAAGATATTGTTCCAACTCTAAGGGAAACAAAGTTGTCATGTGTATGTGGTTGTCAGAGACTAATCCCTTCTTGTTCATTCGAGAAAGTTTGTAGTGACCTCTGAGTTAGCTGGCACACACACAATTAAGTTCAATATACTTGATAGAGACATACTGACCTCAGTCCTATGTCAAATCTATAGTGTATGTTATTCCAATGCGCAGAGCCTATTAGGGATATAGGAACTACACTACAACCCGACCTTTAAAGTGTAGGGCCTACTAGAGCGAGATGGCACTTGCATCACATAGGATTTCGAATTATTGACTATCAAGTCCTGCTCTACCATAAATTAGACAAAAGAGTTGAGCAACATTTGCAGCCCCCTCTCTGTTCTAGCCATCAAGACAGCGTCATCTGCATACAGAAGGACAGGGAGGCCATGCCGTTCCACCTGAGAATAGTCCACCTTAGACTCCAGTAATGCCTTCTCTAAGTTGTTTATAGATAAATTAAAGAAAAATGGGGCCAAGATGCAGCCCTGACAGACCCCTCTCTGTATAGAGAACTTTTGATTTACCTTAAAGTCTTTGGAGTATCTTACCTCCACCTTTGTGTCTCGATGGAGATCCTTTAAAAAAAGGACAATATCCCTATCCACCCTGATAGATGACAGAGTCTGCCCCAGCTTACTTTTATTAACGAGATCGAATGCGGAGGATAGGTTAATGAAGGCCTGGTAAATGGTACCAGGGTGGGCAACTGTATACTTATTAAGTGTCATGAACAGGTTCAGACATTGCTCCATGGTCGATCGACCAGGATGAAAACCATACTGAACTTCTGACAAGATGGTATTGTCATCTGCCGAGCTAGATAACCTGTCCAGTAAAATGTGTCCGATCAATTTGACCACTGAATCCAAAATGAAGATTGGCCTATAACAGTGTGTACTGTCTCTAGTCCCTTTTTTAAAAACAGGAACGATGGTGGAGGTGGCCCAGGAATCTGGGGGGCCAACTCTAACAGCCGCATTGATGATTGAAGTGAGGGAGGTGGCCCACAGCTCCTGATTGGAGATGTACAGGTCAGCGGGAATTTCATCTGGTGCCGGGCCCTTGCTACGGGATAAACCTACTATGCCTTTTCTAACTCCCCCCTCTGAAATATACAGGGCCGATTTCCCTGTTCCGGCTCCACTAGAGACACTCTGAGCAGGTGGACACCGGAACGTGTCCTCAAAATGTCTAACCCATTCATCCTCAGTGATGTAGGCATCAGGGCATTTGCTGTGTCAGATGCCATACGGGGATGTTGACAATGTCCTAAAACTTGGAGCTACTCTTAAGAGTGCTGGCCTCAATAAGCTTGCTCCAGGCATCCTCCTTCAATGCTTCCTTTCACCGAGCCAACGTTCCTTTATACTGCTTTCTAGAGGATCTTACTAAAAAAGTGTCACTTGGAGTGGTACAAAGAGCTTCCTTAAGCTTCCCAGACACGTGCAAGCAGGCAAAATCAAACCATCTTGGGACCTGGTCTAAGTACCTTTTAGAGGCAGGGGCCTCCAATATGGCAGCTACGGAGGGGAAATAACTGCAAAAGCATTAATGAAAGCTCCTGGCTCTGGCTGCGTAGCCAGGCACGTCTGTTGCTCCTTCTAACATTTGACTAATAAGGTCTCATGTAAAGAATCAGGAGTGATCTGGCCCCATTTAAGCCTTCTTCCACCATCGGTGGCTTTCAATAGTCCCCCCTTCCTCCCCCCTTGTTTGGGCTAGTGGGGGCCACCTGGCTTTCAGACACATGGGGGTTATGGTCACTGAAGATACTCGCTTTGCTACAGAAATCCAAAATATGGTCGAAAAGCAGGGTAGAAACAAAGATAAAAACTATAAATAAATCATTATCATTCCCTTTAAATGTGGGGATAAGTTCCCTCTGACCTGGGTCCACTTTGCCCAGTGCTGATAAAAGGTCAAACTCGTTCACTAGGGCATTAAGGTTATCTCCCTGACAGGTATGTTCTAGATGCCGCCCTGTCAAATGAGCGCAACCTGAAGCTCCAGCACCTAATTCACTTGGATCCCCACATGGATGGATATTAAAATCTCCGACCAGCATAAGATACCTCTCTGGGAGAATGGAGGTGTTAAGATTTCACAAAAATGCACCCAGCCTGGAGATGTTACAAACCTCTAGAAGAGACGATGTGGCATGACAAAAGTTTAAAAGCAACAGTTTACAAGACCCACTGGAAAGTGACAGAGCCTGCAAACATGATTTGTCTGTGGACAATACAGCAATACTATTTCATCACCAGAGAGACATAAACAACCAGGCCCTTCTAGGTCGCACCTGCTCTCGATGGAGAAGCGTGCACAAAAAAAGACTTAATACCCCTCCATAAAAAAGGAGTTTTCAACAGCCCCTGTCTCCTGCAAACATAGAACCTCAAACCTTTTTATAAAACAACACAATCCTGGTCAGAAAACTTGCTTCCCAGACTGGCTTTATTCAATGAAAATAACACTACAGCTTAATACCATTACTTTGAGCAGAACGGAGGTCCAGTGCTAACTTTGTTCCCCAACCCAATTGACCGGCATCCATTGTTAGGATCCAAGGTGATGGGGACATAATGACCCCTGGAAGGGTGATTAGGATTTAAAATCTAAAACATATTAAAGAGAAGGGAATGAGAGATGGGGTCTAGTTCTTTAAATACTCAAATGCCAGAATCCAAAGACTACTGATACTAATAACAAATATAGAAAAAACTACTATTCTCATGATGCTTTGGGGATATTGGAGAAAAACAAGTTCATAAGGAGCATCAACCAATGAGGAAATGAGTCCCAGCAATATCCAATCAGGACCAAGATAAGTGCCCTTATCATTTCCTTAATGATTCTGTGATACATTTGAGCTTATTAGGCTGTGGGTTTTTATTTAAGACTTAATATTTTTATCTTTCCAGAGTTTCCCTAGTACCCAA
The DNA here is from genome assembly GCF_964263255.1 of Lissotriton vulgaris. Classification (NCBI taxonomy): domain Eukaryota; kingdom Metazoa; phylum Chordata; class Amphibia; order Caudata; family Salamandridae; genus Lissotriton; species Lissotriton vulgaris. The sequence continues at coordinate 701,862,214 of NC_141699.1, forward strand.
AGGTTTACCCGAGCCACAGTACCTTTTTTGCGCTGCCTTCGCGGCTGTGTGTTGGTTTGGCTCTGCCGTGCACTCCTCGTCCCGCTAGGTGGTACCAGGGTTGTGTCCTGATTGTCAGCGCGCGAGTCTCAAAGCCCTTAGATCGGACTTGAGATTGCACGCCTCTCATGGAGCCATCAGCCTGGATAGATACGTCCTGCCAAATCAGTGTCAGTAGCCTGTGTGGGCATCTGCTTTATCCTTTTTGTACACCCTGTCTTTCCAGGGTCTGTGTTCAATTCATGCGGAAGCGGGCAACGCGTCGGGCGGTCGGTATTGCCCCCAGCTAGTTTCGGCCTTCCAGGCAAGTGTCTGACACCAGCCAGTAAACCAGGGCTGTTTCAGGGACACCTTCTCCCAGGCTTTTCATCCCAATTAATATTGGGTCACAGAGGGAGGGTGTAGACCCACAGAATCAAGGCTCTGCCTGTCATAAGTTGTTTGGATGTCCCACAGCCCTGCTATTGCAGCGCCTGTCTGCTAACTCTCAGTGCCTACTTGGATTGTATTTGACATTGTCTACCACATCAGGGTATAGAGTCCACCATTAATGGAGGATTTTCAGGAATTGGATGGGGAGGAGAACCCCCTAGACTGCCTCCCTTATGAAGATGATTTTACAAGGGCTGTTGCAGAGGCTATGGCTCTGAAGGACTGGGTTCTTTTGGACCCAGCGGTGCCAGGGCACAACACCTGAAACCTTCGTGGGTAACCTGCTCCGGCGTACAAGTCACAGAGACACGGGACACTTCCTTCGGCGTCAAAGATTCAAGGTTTATTTGCTGCAGGGAACACAGAAGTCACAGGAAGTACATCGAGTGTAGTTCGGGGAGACTGCTTCAAATTGGTTCTGTGGATCGCTCCTTTTATACAGTTTTTACCCATAGGATAACATTGAACACAAAAGTTTACAACCCGGTTCCCACATTTAACTCCCAGAGGGGTCGCTTTGGTCACTTTGAAACACACAAGGTCCGGAACATAAGTGCGGAAACATTTGGCGGTTCCCAACTGTAAAAACCCATCTTCCCACCATTAACAAATTCCAATCAGCAGTAAAGTAGATCGAAATAGGAACGAAGACAGGTGCAGAGGAAGACGGGGACAGTGGGGAGATCGGAAAGGGTGTAAAAGGGGAGGTATCGAGAAACACGAGATACAGGCATCAAAGGGATGTGCCTAATGAGATGCACGGCTGAGACAATAAGTCCGTGCGGCAAGATGAGCCTCGAGCGGCGCCACCTGCCTTACAGCAGCAACCCCCTTGTCATAAAGACACTTTCAAAGAACACGTGTCTTCCGCCAATATCTTGGGAGTCCCAGGGTCGCGAAGCGGACAGCGTCCGTTCGCTGGCTACTTGAGGGCAAGAGACAAAATGGATGCCGTATCTAAGATGGAACCCGTGGGTACAGATGAAAAACCCACATAACAAACGAACGGTTTAAGTTAGCACAGCGAAACTGCGCACACTTACTAAACTCGTCATTTGCGGTTCATAGATACCAGACTCGACCATATTCGTGCGAGTCGAAAACACCACTTACAATTGTCACGGAACCTCAGACGCTCCTTTTGCCCTCATGTAGGCAAGCACTAGTCGGAATCATATTCGATATTCATCAGACCATCAAGATGTCGTTGTAGCATAGCTCTGTCCAATCGAGTCCCCTTGGTAACAGATGGTTGTCTCATACACGATGTAGCACATAGGCCACATAAGGCAGGACCACACTGTACGCAAAGGCAACACGTGAACAGGAACACTACCACAACCCCGATGATCATCAGAATCTTCCAACCCCAAGTCGACATCAGGCCCCAAAACCATCCAAGTAGCGTCCAATCCCCTACATCCACGTGTATGGATTCGGAGATCTTATGCAACTTCGAGATGGCTTGATAGACAGTAGGAGCATTATCTGGAATGAAAATGCAGCAGCTCGAATGGATCACTTTACATACCCCACCGCGATCTGCTAAGACGACATCTAAAACCATACGGTTTTGTAACGTCATAAGTCTCTCCGCCTGAAGTTCTGTGGTGATATTACCAAGGGCACTGGCAGTAATATTAGCTGTCGATTCTACCACTCGAGTCAACTGTCTCAGGTTCCTACTATTAACCATAGGTCCCCAAAACGGGAGGAAACCCTTGAAAAAGTCTCCTGCCTCTTGACCGGCAGTATCCTCTTCGCTAATTACGCCTCGTACAACTCTAGTCTTATGATAATCGGCATCTACAGTGAACGTCGGAGGCAACAGATTTGCAATGAAACATGAGCCCATGAAGTCTGCGGGCAACCATGTGTATGCACGATCATAACAGATAAAGTAGGTACCCTTGGCAGCCAGAAACACAGGGGACGAGAACATTGGCAGAACGTAACTTTCAGTGCAAGCACTTGCTCCAAGTGGGGCTTGCGAACCACGACCCATAAGACAAAGATTACCAGTGTGGGGTACGACCCATATTGGAGGCGAGCTTTTAAGCTGCTTTTCACTAGTGAACATACTATATTCCCCTCTACTTAGGACCCTATAGGCTTGTACCTCTTCTTCAGGGATAAGAAAAGGATCATGGATCTCATCTTCCATATCCTCTATTGCCATCGATAGCAGCCTCTGATACGAGGTAGGACCAGAGTAGGGGGAACGTTGTTCTTGAGTGGGGTGGAAACCCAGTGCGCTTCGAAACATTGTTTGGAATGCTCGAGCTGACCCTTGGGAACTATACGGTAATACCAGATATGGAATTCCCTTACCCGTAGTATGTGGCATCAACCCACACACCCAACAATTAGTAGTGTTAACCACTAACTGATGCTGATGGAGGAGCTGAATAAAGGAATTGTTGCGGAATTCTACACGTCTAGCCTGCTCGTGTTCCGGTAACATATGAAAGGAATGAGGAGAAGCAGTAGAAGTAAGGTTAGGGTAAGGAGTAGGAGTAGGGGTAGCAAGTAAGAAGTAAGACATAGTGTAATACACCCCACCCGTCAAAAATGCAGAAGCAGTCAGAAACAACACAAACAATTGAAATATGAAACATTTGGTACGACTGAGTTGCTGCAGCTTGACTCTGTACGCCTGAGCTCCCTCCAAATCATTCAGCTTCGAAAATGCCATTCCCTACGACCGTCCGCAACGTTTCTTGACGCACTTCGTTCTGTGCAGCAATAGTCAATCCCCAGGAGTTCCTAGGAACCGACGGCCTTTAACCTAGCGTCAAGACCTACTGTCCAGAAGGAAGTACGCGCGCGGCCCTACGGCCCTCAATACACAATATGTATATATTAGCACAATATCTCTCAGCTGTGGAAGTAAAAAGATACAAGGAAGAAGCTTGATATATGTACAAAAAACTTTCAATGATACGAATGTTCAAAATTGATCATGGGAAACGAGGATATTGCAGTTGTCAATTTCAGCAAAGCAAGAGAATTTTATTTGTCCTTAGTGTGAGATCGCAAAGAATATCGATGTTTCCCGGGACGTGTCTGCTCGTCGAACAAAGGATCCGTTGAAGAAACAGCGTCCTGCTGATCAGTTGGTTGATCTGGTCTTGAGTCTTTTGCTGACAAGTGTTCAACAGTGGCTTTCTGCTGCGCTGAGGGTTCTCCAACAAGCTGTGCGTCGCTAAAAGGTACAAACGCCGGCAATGTTTCTGTTTCTGTTGACGCAATGCCTTTCCTTACCCACGGGTCTGCCGGCAAGGGAATAGGGACTCGCTTACAATGGGTAGCATGTACCCAATTTTTCCGCCCCTCAAGACGAACGGCAGTCCTCGTGGCCAGGAGTACCTGGTAAGGTCCGACAAATCGGGGGTCCAGATTGTTCTTGCGTGAGAAGTTACGAGTAACCACCCAGTCCCCGGGCTGGAGCTGGTGGCCTGGACCCTCCGTCTGCGTCGGCAAGGCGTCGTAAACCTGTTGGTGAATTAACCTCAGTTTAGCAGTCAAGTCATGTAAGTAGTCAATCAACATCGGATACTCAAGATCAGAGAATATTCCTGGCCTAGGAACCCCCCACACATTCGCAGGACGGCCGAACACTATCTCATAGGGACTAAGCCCTATTCGGGAGTGTACAGTCGCCCTAGTTGACAGTAGTGCTAGAGGCAAAGCATCAGGCCACGAAAGTCCAGTCGTAGCCTGAATCTTCGCTAGTTTTAGTTTAAGGGTGCCATTGTACCCCTCAACCAATCCAGCTGACTGGGGATGATTGGCGCTATGGAATTTTTGATTAATTCCAAGGCCCTTACACACACTCTTCATCACACTTCCAACAAACTCACTTCCATTATCTGACCACACGACTCTAGGCATTCCATACCGAGGAAAGTATTCCTTCAGTAGGATTTTCGCAGTAGACAAAGCAGTATTGTCTTTGAGGGGATAGGCCTCGATCCATCGGGAGAATGCGCAAACCACAACCAGAACGTATTTCAGGTTATTGCATCGCTCCATATGGATGAAGTCCAATTGGATCACCTCAAAGGGATACGAAGGAGGAGCAAAACTGCCAGGGGGAGTTGGGGTTCCTTTGCCAGGATTGTACATTATACACACCATACAATTCTTCACCAGACGTTCAGCACACTTTATAATGCCATCATTCTTCCACACATCAGCCAGCAACTTGCAAATGCCTTTCGCGCTAATATGTGCTAACCCATGTGCCATTGTCACAACGGCCAGCACATACGCATCAGGCAACATCCATCTTTTCTGATCCGACAAATCAATCCAGCAACCATTCACATCCAACTTTCCCGTACTTTCTTTCCACTTCGTCTTTTCAGTGTCGGTGGCCTCATTCTGAATTGCTTTCACGCTCTCTATGGTATCTTCACACATACTTGATTCTGCAGGCCACCTAACCGAACTCGTCACATACATTCGAGTGCTAAGGTTCCGGGCAGTCTCCTTAGCAATCTCATCTGCAAACGCATTACCACGACCAACATCATCCGCCACTTTACGATGCGCACTACACTTAACAATTGCAACTTGTGCAGGCAAAGTCAATGCATCCAAAAGATCGTTCACAAGCTGGCCATGCTGTATTTTCGTGCCATGCGACGTCAAGAAACCACGCTCTCGCCACAATCGTCCAAAACTATGCGCTACACCGAAAGCGTACTGGCTATCGGTGTACACATTCACACGTTTCCCTTTTGCTAATACACATGCTCTAGTGAGAGCAATCAGCTCTGCAGCTTGGGCAGAATTCTGATTCAATCTTGCAGTCTCAACAACAGTATTCAATGTTACAACAGCATAAGCAGTAGTCACATCGCCATTCGGCAACTTAAAACATGACCCATCCACATACAGAGTGCCATCCGGGTCCTCCAATGGGGTGTTTTTAAGGTCCACACGACCTTTCGTTTCCTCTTCTGTCCGCAAGTAACAGTCATGTTCTGCTACTTCATCTGACTCTGCACTAATTGGTAACAAAGTTGCCGGATTTAGGACATTACAACGTTTTATCTGAATGTGGCTTGCCAAGAGCGTCAATTCGTACCCAGACAACCTCGCACTCGTCAAGTGCTGAGTTTTCGTTCGATTCAGAAGAGTATCGACTGCATGCGGAACCATCACCGTAAGCATATTATCCATGACCAATCCTGCTGATTGTCGGATGGAGACCGCAGCTGCCGCAGTTGCTCTCAAACAACTCGGCAATGCTCTAGCTACTGGGTCTAAGGTCGAGGAAAAATATGCACATGGACGTTGCTTACCACCAAAAGGTTGCGTTAAGACACTCAAAGCACAACCTTCCCTCTCGTGAACATATAACGTGAACGGTTTGCTGTAATCAGGGGTACCTAACACAGGAGCCGAACACAATGAATCACGTAATTCAGAAAAACTTCTCTGACATTCTTCCGTCCATGGTAAAGGAGTTGAAACATCCTTGCACGTAAGAGCCACCAATGGTTTCGCTAGCAATGAAAAATTAGGAATCCACTGCCTGCAGTACGACGTGATACCTAGAAAGGCACGCACATCTCTTTGGGTTTGTGGCACAGCCATTCGCGCAATCGCTGCAATTCTCTCTGGGGTCAATCTCCTTCCCTCCTTTGACAATAAGTGACCTAGATAGGTTACTTCTTGACAACAATATTGGAGTTTAGAAGGTGACACCTTGTGATTTAACTCACAGAGATGTTGCAGCAACGACACTGTAGCAATTTTGCAAATGTCCTGAGTATCAGCAGCCACCAATAGGTCGTCGACGTATTGGATTAAAGCCGCACCAACCGGCAACCTAAACGCATCCAGTTGACCCTTCAAGGCTTGACTGTAAATCGATGGACTTTCACAGTAGCCCTGAGGAGCGCGTTTGAACCGGAAGCTACGTCCACCAAGAGAGAAACCGAAAAGGTCCCTGCTCTCTTCGGCAATCGGGATGCTGAAAAACGCATTTTTCAAATCAATCACCGAAAACCAAGAAGCAGTAGCTGGAATCAGAGTCAGTAGCGCCGTGATGTCAGGCACAACAGGGAATTGAGGAACCACAATTTTATTTACCTCCCGTAAATCGATAACAAAACGATAAACAGGCGGTTTGGTAGGATCAGTACGTTTAAGAATGGGCAGTACAGGGCTATTGCACACGTTTCCCCGAGTTTCTTCGATGACATCTTTCTCGATCAAATCATAGATGATCGCTAACAAAGCTCGTTCACCATCAAGGGAGATACGATATTGGGGAATACGTGGCAATCGCACATTAGATTTCAACTGAACAACATAAGGGGAGATATCAAGTAGGCCCACATCATTTGGACCCGTCGCCCACAAAGACGCAGGAAGAGAATCCAATTCCGGTGGAAGCTTATCGAGGGACAAATACATGGGAGAGACTACCCTCTCTCCTAACGTAAGCTTTACACCCGCAGGAGAACAATACAAAGTCGCATACAAACGTTTAAGCAAATCCAGACCCAAAAGATTTTCGCCACAACCAGTAGTCAAAATCAACGGAGCTTCGAGCTCACGTGGCCCAATTTGAAGGGGCAAAGGGCGTGAAACTGGATTGCTAACGGGGGCGCCAGAGAAACCAACGGAAACATTTGTTAAGCCAGACAAAGGTGCGCCAGGGAGTTTCGAATGCATGATAGAACTTTTCGCTGCACCAGTGTCCAACAGAAAAGGCTCAACGACGCCCGATGTAGCAACTGCGACGTAAGGCCCTCTCTGATCAACCGGAACTGATACCACTCCCTCTCCTTGTCTTTGGCTGTCCTAGTAATTACTATCGTCAGTTCCCTGATCGACGTAATAATCGTCTACATTGTACTGCGCAGATCGTCCTTGCGATGATCCACGTTGATCGAAACAGTTATTAGAATTTGATGAATGGTCAGAGCGATCATTCTGAGCACCACGACCTCTACCACGTGATGCGTGCTGTGAACCACCACGGCCTCCTTTAGACGAATTACCACTATTACGTTCATTTAAAGCAGGACAATTGAATTTAATGTGTCCCTCCTGTCTACAATAAGCACATTGATTGTACCCTAATGAAGATCTTTGGAAAGAGGAATCATTACGCGGCTGCGATCGATTCGATTGTGACTGTGATCTATTCTGCTGAGGCGCATTCTGATTAGAACGCGTCGGATACGCTTGTTGTAACAACACTTTAGTTTTTAGCTCTTTCGTCTTTTTATCAGCACGGTCATTTTCCTCTTTCTCTCTATTCTCGTAATATTGTGCCGTAGCCAATATCTGAGCTGAGGTAGAAACGGCCCACGCACTTTCTGAATTCTTTAATTTATTGCTTAGATCGGGCAACAAGTTCGACACAAATTTATCCACAAACAACCTCTGTCCACCCTCAGTACCCATATCCTGTCCACTATGATCAATGAATGCTTCCTCGAACCTCGTAAAGAAGTCTGATACACTCTCATCTTTCTTCTGCTTACAGGCTGACAACTTGTCCCAATTTACCCTCATAGCTGGCATAAGCGTTTTCATTAATGCAATGATTCGCTGGGCGAGAGCAGCAATCAACTGATCGGGTTTAGTAGCAGCCACTTGTCCAGCATCTGCCGCTGTAATGGCAGCCCAATCACCACCTAATTCATTTGCGTGATCTTGGTGACGAATCTTAGCCCATACCGGTTGCGGTACGACGTTGCCAAACAACATATCGATATCAGCAAGGTTCATCACCGTAGCATCTACGAGCTGCGATAATTCCTTATAATACCCAGTAGGATTTTTACGAGGATCGGGCAAAGATTGTTTCACCTGAAGCACTTCCGATCGTTTCCATGGGAGGTGTATCCACACTCTCTCAAAATGTGCCAATACCGGAGGGGCAGCTTGTGGATCAGCTGGTATCCAAACCGGCGGAACTTCACGCATAGGATATTGGCCAGACTCGTCTTGCTTTTCAATGTCCTCAACGAACAATGCATGAGGAATAGGAGCGGGACGAAGAGATAGCAACCGCTCAATAGCACGTCGGACATTAGTGTCTACTATCAGTCCAGTTGCGAACTGAAGCCGAAGTTCGGACAGGGCGGTCAGCACCTCGTCAGGCGCATTGGCCACTATCTGATCATGAAGGAACTTGCACATTTCGTCAAACACATATCTCTGAGTCGGTATGTTGAATTGATTAAACGTTTCGAGGACAACACGAGGTGGATTTCTAAGAGGGTTTACCATCCAACCCATCGCCATATTATATAGCGCAACACGTTCTCTGTTACCAGGAAGCTGACTACGTCTCTGAGGACCATCAGAACCAGCAGACCCAAAAACAGGTCCGAGCGACTGAAAGAAGTTTGTCGCAAGGGGAGAATTACGATTACGAGTAGAGGGAGAAGAGTAAGACACAGGACTAACAAGAGAAGGAGTAGAGACAGTAGCAACAGCAGGGGTTAACAACACAGGAGCAGTAGCAGGAGCAGGAGTATGTGGAAGCGGAGGAGCAGTAGGAATAGAAACAGACAAAGGAGCAGGAACAGTCGGAAGAGCGGGTGCAGGTTGAGGAACTGGTGGAGGAATAATAGGTGGAAGAACAGGTACGGCAGGGACCACAAGAGCTGCGGTACCCTGTACGTACGGAGGTGGCGACTTCATAAGATAGGACATTAAAGGATCCTCAACTGCCTCTTCCTTCTTATCCGACTCCGTAGGCAAAGCGGGATAGCATTTATCTATGGTCATACGCTGTAGTCTCTCAAACACTTCCTTATCCTTATCCTCCTTATCACGCTGAAACTGCTCAGCTTTCTTCACTATAGTAGCAACAGTATCTCGCTGACTACGTTTATTCTGTCTGATTTCTTTCTGTCGGGCTTCTTTGCGCCACAACCGAAAGGCATCAAACATGGCCGGCCTTGATTTACGTTCGAACAACTTTATTTCCAAATTATCTAAGATCGACGCCTCGAAGCTACCGTGAGGTGGCCAACGAAGGTCGCCGTCTTTCTTTGTATATTTAACCCAATAATCGTTAAAAGCAATCGGGCCTAGCCCATGTTTGCTATATAAGTCATAAGTAGGAGTTCCAACCGGAGGTATCGGACATGAGTCCTCCAGCAGGGAATCCGCACCACAAGGTCTAAAACAACTGAACAAAGTACTGTGACTAGGCATCTTGCACACTAGCCGAGTTTCACAAACTTCAAGGGTTACGGGATTTACCAAGTCCCAGCAAAGAACAAAACCCTCGGTTTTTGGCGGCTGCAGTCGTCAAACAAATACAACAACAAAGTACGCTAGCAAAGTGTCACCGACAAAAACACTCACACGGCGTTCACAACAAAGACACTCGCTAAAGTGTCAACAACCAAGAACTCTGGGAGCGACCCACAAATACTTAACCCAAAGATCGATGGCGTCCTCAGGAAGGCCCGTCAATCGTCTCGCTATACCAAGGTCTACGCCAGGCGCCAAAACAGGTCTACAGTCAGGGCAGCAGTCCGTCGCAGCCGTCAGGAGGCGGGAATCTTCGCGGGAAAAGTCTTCGGGCCACTTATTTCGACAACAGGATCGATGAAGCGGGGTGCACCTTCCCTCGGAGATTTCACACGAAGTTCCTCACGATCGTCGGGCTTGGACCGGTACCACTGATGCAGCCCCACGTTGGGCGCCAACTGAAGGACTGGGTTCTTTTGGACCCAGCGGTGCCAGGGCACAACACCTGAAACCTTCGTGGGTAACCTGCTCCGGCGTACAAGTCACAGAGACACGGGACACTTCCTTCGGCGTCAAAGATTCAAGGTTTATTTGCTGCAGGGAACACAGAAGTCACAGGAAGTACATCGAGTGTAGTTCGGGGAGACTGCTTCAAATTGGTTCTGTGGATCGCTCCTTTTATACAGTTTTTACCCATAGGATAACATTGAACACAAAAGTTTACAACCCGGTTCCCACATTTAACTCCCAGAGGGGTCGCTTTGGTCACTTTGAAACACACAAGGTCCGGAACATAAGTGCGGAAACATTTGGCGGTTCCCAACTGTAAAAACCCATCTTCCCACCATTAACAAATTCCAATCAGCAGTAAAGTAGATCGAAATAGGAACGAAGACAGGTGCAGAGGAAGACGGGGACAGTGGGGAGATCGGAAAGGGTGTAAAAGGGGAGGTATCGAGAAACACGAGATACAGGCATCAAAGGGATGTGCCTAATGAGATGCACGGCTGAGACAATAAGTCCGTGCGGCAAGATGAGCCTCGAGCGGCGCCACCTGCCTTACAGCAGCAACCCCCTTGTCATAAAGACACTTTCAAAGAACACGTGTCTTCCGCCAATATCTTGGGAGTCCCAGGGTCGCGAAGCGGACAGCGTCCGTTCGCTGGCTACTTGAGGGCAAGAGACAAAATGGATGCCGTATCTAAGATGGAACCCGTGGGTACAGATGAAAAACCCACATAACAAACGAACGGTTTAAGTTAGCACAGCGAAACTGCGCACACTTACTAAACTCGTCATTTGCGGTTCATAGATACCAGACTCGACCATATTCGTGCGAGTCGAAAACACCACTTACAATTGTCACGGAACCTCAGCTCCTATGGAGCAACGCCTCTCTGACCAGATTGTATGTACATGCACACAGGTGGCAGTCTTGGCCTCTACAGTCCCTTCCCTTGCCCCCCATCTGGTCCCTGTGGAGGTTCAAGCAAGACGCCCGTATCAGGAAGGGATGGATAGTGTCTCTTTTGAGCGGCTTCAACATGCCTTCTTGAACCATATCACAGCCCATAGTGCCCCTAATGGGCCTCCTAGTACCCTCCAGAAACTCTCCACACCTCCCCTACTCCAGAACCCCATGACCGGCATGGGGATACGTACGAGGATCAGGGCCCATGGCTTCCCTTCAATCCCTCCAACCCTTCCCCCTCAGGCATGCATGCCCCTAACCCCAGCGTCAGATCTCCTTGATCCATGTGATATTATTGACCCCAGTAGGCGGCAGTAGAGGGTTCCCTCTCACGTGGCCGCACAAATAAGAAGGCCCCTTGAGAAAGAAGTCTGTAAATGCCTCCTGGCGGAATGCCCTCGCCCATCTCTGGACAGCAAGGTGTCCCTGACCCCTAAGCTGGACCTAAGGTGGCTACCTTATTGGCCAAATTCACGAAGAATCCCAAGCAGGGGATTGACAGGTCCTGGCGAACTTCCCAGGTCAAGCTCCTGGATGCTTTTGGTCCGCTAACTAACATTTTCACTATAGTCGAGGATGCCAGGTCTTTAGGTACCATCATTTCCCTAGATGTACTTTCTGTATGGGCACAATGGGCTTTTTTTATTTGTGGGCAATGGCAATTGTGCATTGTCAGCTGAGGGTAGACTCTCGTTCCTTATCAAGGTGGACCCTAAGTTGGATGACCTGGCTGTCTCAGAGGCTGGCGCTGTAGGCATAGAAGACCTCTTCGGGGAGCCATTTGTAAAGGAACTAGGAAAGTTCGTAAACACATTCACATCCATGGACAAGGCCCAGTCCTCCATCCAGCGGGTCTTTCACACTCATGTTTTCCATAGGGTGAGGTAGGGGGCCTCTCGTCCGGCCGGGCATCTGCCCAGTACCAGAGAGGTTAAGGCTCCAGGCACGGCGCCTACCAGGACAACTCCTGATACGCCACATTCTACCCAACCAAACAGCGTCTTAAAAGCAGAGGCAAAGGATTCACAAAGCTATCAATTCCGGTGAGTGTCATTCTTTCTTCATCGCGAAGAGTAGGGGGCAACTGGCTGGCTTCGTGCATGTTTGGTGTTCTATCACCTCAGGTGCATGGATGCTACAAACCATTCAGAGGTTCCATATGGAATTCTACTGCTCGCCCAGGCAATAGGAATCTCCAAGACCCATTTGGTTTCTGGCGCAGAAGGAGGCCCTAATAGACAAAGAGATTTCCTCCCTCTTGCTCAAGGGCACGATCTCTGTCTCGTCGCTCCACCCTTGAGGCTTTATCAGCAATATTTTCTTTGTCGACAAGGCCGATGGGGGTCTTGTTGACAAAGGTCTCTTGTAGGGTATCCAATGTTCGAGCTCTGGACTCACAGGAAGAATTTTTTCCCCCTCTGGAGTATACTTCACAGTCTCTAGGAGGACAAAATGCCACACCAGGGTTATTTCTTAACTGCCCTTCCCGGATGTCTTGAAGATGTGGGTGGTGCAGTGCCTTAAGTCCTATGAGGACATGTCGTGGGAGTTCCGTCTCCCAGGGGAACGGCAGTTTTGATTGCCCTTAGGAAGCTGCACAAGATGGTCTCCTCTGCTACAATAGCCCATTGGATAAGGTGGTCAATGCAGGAAAGCGGGTATTGACTTGAAGCACTTTGGGGCGCAATCAGCCCAAGGAGCCATGGCTTCAAAGGGCTACAGTCTTTGCACACGTTTGGAAGACATTATGAACATGGCAGACTGGTCTTCTGATTTCACCTTCAAGCCTGTACTTGACATGGCTTAACTAGTGGTGGATAACGCATTGAACATGCATAATCCTTGCCAATGGGCCTGACATACAATGTAAATGTTCCTATCTATCGTAACAGAAAAATTAAATTCAATGAAGGACTCGGAGGTGAGGATTATCCATTGCTTAACTTGTGCAGGTGGTTTCCAGTGCTTAGCACCGGCACTTATCTGAAAGGGGTTTTTGGCTCTAGACTTTCTCCTCTGTGCAATAGGCCCAGTAATTATTGAAAATAAATTTACTAATGATCTTACTTGTCATGAACTCCTTCCATACCGAACTTTCGATGCATGTCTGCCTGGCATGTCCAGAGACTCGCCCACCCAGGTCCAGGGATGATGACTGCATCAGGTTAGTGGCCCAGAGTGGAAAAAGTGTTGTACGTTCTTCCTAGGAAAGAATCATCTAGACTTCGCTAATACCTTTCATACTTGGGGGGTCTTATTTGATCATACTGGCACGTGGACACGATTTGTTAATTTAAGGAGACTGTTATTCTCAAAGTCACTGGCAGCCCTGGTTAATTTTAGCATGAAATTGGGCTAACGCCCTCCCTCAGAACTACTTCAAATTTACAAGGCTAAATGTGTCGCAATAGCGACCTAAGGAGCAGGTATTTGGGGACATGTAGATGTGACATCTCTACAGAGGGAGAAAACAGATTTCTTAGATACCTGCATGCCATCCCGGTTAGTGTCTCTACTTTCAATTGCCACTCGGAGTTAGGTATATCTTATATAGCGGATGTCATTGGCATCCAACCAATTCTCCTCTGGCATCATATTTGGACTTCAGAGAAGACTGTTTTAAATCGACAAATGATTATTGATTGCTGTGGGTTTGAATGGGTATCACATATAAGTTGGCTCAGTTATGTCAAGGAATTATTTTGTAAATTAGGACATCAAACATATTTTGATAACCCCAATACCTTGACTAAAGTAAATAGGAAAGTTTTTAAACTTAGCTGTTTGTAGTATCTAGAAAACATTAGATTAAATATAGAGATATTAAAAATCTTTGTTCTTGCCCACCAAAACATCCTGACTACTTTGAAGATGCAGTCGTATTTAACTTTTGTATCCTCTGAGATTTTTATTAACACGTTTCAGGATGGGCATTGTCCATAGATCGCTCAGTTTTCCAGCAGTTAACGATTGGTCTAGGCAGCTGTCTAATTGCCCATGCAACGATTTTTCAGCACAATCCACCATGCATGTTTTATTCTTCTGTAAATTTTATACAGTCCAGAGGAAAGGGTGGATTCTCACGCTGCTTAGAACACTAAGCCTGCAACAATGCGGTCCTGCATTCATAGTCATGCAATCCCTTGGGGAAGAATTTGTAATTGTATCTGTTTCGTTGTTTTTAAAGTCTGTTTTTAAGTGTAGAAAATCTATTCTGATGTAAGATTTTTCACTGTATAACTTATTCCATAATTTTGTGGTTTCTTATCTGTCTGTAACATGCGATTTTATTGTTTTATAAATATGCTTTTATGAATATTTTATAATTGAAGAAAGCTTAACTGACTGACTGACTGCATCAGGTTACTGATGTGAGCAGTGCACGCCTGCATTTCAAGGAGCATGTCGCTCCCATTGGTTAATTATGGTTGAGGACGGGGCAGGCTAATGGGTGGAGCGCATGAGCTGGGTTTAGGCAAACTGGGAGTTGACAATTCAGGTCCGTCTCAAACTGTATTGTTTGTGTCAAGTCATGCGCAGTGTAAACTTGCATCGTGAGGTAGGAATATATAAGACCCATTTGCAAGCACCATCGGTCTGCTCCTGCCAGTCCCAATGAAGCTGCAGGTCATAGGTGAGACGGCGAGTATTACTGTCATGGTGTTGTAGGGTGCCACTAGGTAAAGTGTGTATTAAGTGTTGTTGTTAAGAGTTACTGTACATCAGAAAGACTGGAATCAAAGCATTACATGCTCCTCGAGGAGTTGCCTGCCACCCACTTTAGCCGTGCAGTGACAGTGTATTCATTGTTCCTTAAAGACCAGCCTCAAAGCACTATGTCCTCTGCAAGGATCTATCTATGAAATGACACCCATTGTACCTTGCACAGGCCGATCTATAGCAGATAGTGTAGGGCCAGGGAGGGGGTTGTTGTAACAGGTAGTCTCTCATCAGTCAAGAACTTCACTTCAATCACTGATCCACCCAAGCTTCATACATTCCCGCCATAGGGCCACCAGAGAGGGAAAGGCTGAAGGAGCTCAGTCACAGAAGGAGCCCAAGAGAGAAAAGGGAGAACATGCCAGAGAGGCGTAAAATATAAGGGAAGGGGGAAGCCAGGAGATGAAGAGGGAAGACTATGGTGGGTGCAGTGCTGGGGTGGGCGGTGTAGGGAAGGGATCTATCTCTGTGTGAGGGGCTCCTGAATCCTGACAGACTCCTTCAGTGTCCTTCAGTCCCGCTTCTTTCTAATCAGCCAAGGAGCCCAAAAAAGATGACCTGACCTCAGGAAGAGGCTTGAAGGAAGGTGGCGTGTCTTGTGGCAAAAGGCCTGTGTGGGTGAAAAAAACCTTTGCAGTAAAAGTACGCCTCTGTGAGAGGAGAAGTCTTACGTGAATGGCACAACGAGATGAAAGTCTTGTGTGGTGGAAAAAATCAGTCTGATGAAAATCCTGAAGGTCAAAGGAGAGTGTGGTTAATGTCCTTCTGGTAAAAGATCTCCTGTGTTAAAAGTAAGGCATGTATGGTGTAAGGTGGCAATCATCAGTATGTTAAACTTTACCATAGCAGACAAGTTTTCGGATTGCAATGTGTGACATTCCAAAGGTGGTTTCAATGTACTTTTGAGTGACATTAAACTGGCAAATGTGTGGCACTGAGAGTCACACTTTCTTTCAAATAAAACCAAGCAATGAAGTACATGATAAACGTTAAATATGAAAAAATTACACCCTTTTTCGCAATGAGACGCTCAAAATAGATCTTGAAACTGATGGAAACCCTTATTGAAGGTCACTAACCTATTGCCCTCAATTTAAAATGATTTGCATATTTGCAATGCTTTTAGTTGCAGGCTGGGTTCTTGTAGCGCTATACATAGGTCGCATTCCCCACTGTACCATGATTAAATTCTGTTTCTCGGTGATTACACATATGAACATTCACATACGCACACACCCCTGATGCGTGGTAATTGGCAAGGTTGTTTGTGGTATGTGTCAGACTTGCTGTACTTTCTAGAAAGCGCATCATAGACAAAAACTAAAAAGAAAGTGATGAAACATGTGCAATCCTTGTTGGATAATTTAGGTGTTTTACATAAATGCCAATGTTTGGGGTTTGGGTTCAGGCATCCTGGTGGGTGGAGCCATTGGGTGGAGCTGGTGAAGTGGGTGTGGCTTCTACAAAAATTTGAGCACCTGGATTACATATTTTACAAATTAAGCACTGGGATTATCCCTCCCTTGGATGGCGATCTGAAACCCGCCCATTACTAGTAAGTATGATTAATTTTTCTATGTTATGTGATTGTATTTAATTAAGTGTCTTGTGAATGAATGTTGTTGTTTTTTTCATGGGTTTCTGGGGACCCCTTACTATATTGTCTACTTGCTGATACAATGTCGATAATGTCCTTATATTCTGATTTGAGGAGTAGAGGAGACAGTTGAGTGACCGCTCATGTTTTTGTGTTCCAGGGACAGAGTCTAACAAACAGGAATCGTGATTGCTGGATACCGGCATGACTCACACGACGAAAAAGGACGTGGGGATATAAGTGAAGGACTATGCTGCAGTTAGTGGAATCCATCTTCCCCCCCTCGCAACTCCCGCCCCAGTAGCATGCCACATGACTTGTTGTTGCATCGAATTGACTCAGGGTAATTAAACAAATTAACTATTCTGTCCTCCATCCACCACCCCCATGCTGTGCCTGTTACCAAAAGCTTCAGTCAGGAGGACTCACATTTTTGCAAAGGAGTTTCATCATTTCCTTCCTCAGCAGCTGTGTAGTGCACAGGCTTAGTGTTCACCTCCGTGGCTTCCCTTCCGTCCCTCATCATTACCAGTGATATGTACCTCAAGGGACTCCCCCCAGTTTCAAGCAGCCACCACAGGCGGGGTGGCACTTGCACTTGTCACAGTCAAATCGTGGATCGAGACTCCCCAAACAAGCAGGTCATCAGCCAGCCTATCAACATGCCTCACTCTTTTCATATGGGACTGCTCTGCCCCTATCCATTTGATCATGTGTCTTAGCTAGTCAGTTGCTAGGGGAGGGGTCTCTGGGTCAGCCACCTGATGACTTTGTACTTCTTAGCCAAGGTTAGTCCAAGCAGCGCAAATTTCCTGCCAAATTTCCTATTTTTTCTTTTGGGCACCATGCCCAAGAGACAACTCTTTATCCTTTGGGATCACCCAGACATTTGCCCTAAGGAGTCATCCTAGGACCTCCTCCCAATAGTGCACCATCTAAGGGCAACTCCACAGCACATGGAAGAAGTCCGCCAGTGTTCTTCTACATCGCGCATACCCCAAATCTCTACAGAGATAGATTGCTTGCAGTTGCTTGGGGGAGAGGTATGCAAAATGGACAATATTAAAATGTATGAGTTTGAACCTTACATTACCAGACACCTCCTGCACTCCCCTATTATGATAGCTAGGAAATGTTGCATTCCTGCACAAGCTCAAGGATTAGAGTGGTTGTGCCAGCACAAGTACAATGCTGTTTGGAGAGGAGAGAGCTGAAGAATATAACAGTTGAGGCAAAGAGGCAGATTGTGCTCAAGCTGGATATCCACTGTAAGCTTCAACCTGCTCCTCAAACAAATGTAGCCAGTAAAGTGAAGTTGGGAGTGCATCATAGTTTCTTCGGGCAATGAACATACTCCCTAAACAAGCAGGTCATCATCCAGCTTATCCTCAAGCCTCACTCTTTTCATAAGAACCTGCTCTGCCCCTGTACATTTGATCATGTGCCTTAGCTAGTCCGTGCCGGGGGGGGCTGGGGGGGTGGTCTCTGGCTCAGCCACCTAGTGGCTATGTACAGCTTAGCCAAGATTAGTCAGCACACATTTCCTGCCAAGTTTCCTATTTTTTCATTCGGGCACCAGGCCCAAGAGACTACAATTTATCCTTGGGGATCACCCATACAATTGCCCTAAGGAGTTGTTCTAGGACCTCCTACCAATAGTGCACAATCTGAGGGCAACTCCACAGCACATGGAAGAAGTCCGCCAGTGTTCTCATACCCTAAATCTCTAAAGAGGAAAATTGCATGCAGTTGCTTGGGGGAGAGGTAGGCAATATGGACAATATTAAATTGTATGAGTGTGAACCTTACATTAACAGACACCTCCTGCACCCCTATGTACCATGGTCCACTCTTTGGTTGTGATGGCGTCCTCACTAATCTATTGCAAGGTTTCCTCGATCTTTGCAGGCATTGATAGTCTATCTGACCGTAGGGCCCAGAAGAGGTGTGTGATCAGTCTCTGACTTCCCGCCAGGGACAGTAACTTAACTTGTTTCTCTGTAGGTGTGGGACAATTACATAACTAGTGTCTGTGTGGGTGCTGGGGCCTTAGGGAACGTAGGCCATATCTCCTATGCTGTGGCAGCTATTTTTGTGTATTGAAGAGACTGTTCCCTCCCCCATCCAAATTTCTCCAATGCATCTTGCTTGCAGTATAATAAACCAGCCTGTCAGGTATAGATCGTCTAACGTAGTACACCATCTGTCCAAACGGTCAGATCTTCCAGACTTCCAGTTCCATATGGCGCCTTATGGATTACCCTGCTATCTGTTACTTCCCAAAGTCTGCCCATTAGCCAAACCACATGTGACAGCGTCTCTGGCACTCTGTTGCCAAGCAGCAGGAGGGCCCCTAGCTCAGTTTCCTCGTATGTGTGAGCCAGTAGGGTCTTCTCCCAATTGGGTTCCTTGTCAAACCAATGGACTGCGTGTTGCAGCTGAGCCGCAAAAAACTACTGTTTGAGGTCTGGCACCTCCACCCCTCTCTGTCCTATTCCAGTTTGAATGTGGCAAGTCCCACTGTGCATCTTTTCCCGGCTCAGAGCAGTTTCACCAAGAGGGCAATTCCACACCACATCCCAGGTCCTAGAAGACTATCCTGGGGATCTCGTAAATAGTGCCTTGTAATGCCTATGCGGGATACAGCAAAATCGAAGGGCATGAGTTCGATGAGTTGACCCAATGTATGGTGTCATTTCACGTCACCTCATAATATACGCAGATACCGCAGGACGAAGCACTCGAAGTGATCGAGGCATACCTGGAAGAAAGACCATGTCCCATTAGGGTACCTTCGCAATTCAATCTTCAACTAGCGGAGGTTGCCTTAAATAAAACTATTTTAAATTCAATGACTCCTTTTTAATTCAAATTAAAGGACCAGCAATGGGTTGTCCATTTGCTCCCAAAATGGCGGTTCTTTTTATGGCAAAATATGAGAATAGGTTTGTTTTCAACAATAATCCATTCAAGGAGAACATAGCGCAATGGCTGCGCTATATAGATGACATTTGGTGTCTCTGGAATGGCTCTAAGGAAGAGTTGAAAAGATTCCATGGTTGCCTTAACACTCGCCACCAAGATATCAAATTTACATTGACTATGAGTAGAGCAAGGTTGACGTTTTTGGATATTAAAATAGTACCAAATGATAAAAAGTTGACAACCACTCTGCAAAGAAAGGCTACTGACAAAAATACTATTCTTTACCATACAAGTGCTCATCCTAGGAGTTTGAGGGAAAATCTCCCATACGGTCAACTATTGTGAATACGTCGCACCTGTTCATCAAAATTGGACTATGACCACAATGCTGCAATCTTCAAAGTACAGATGATCCTTTGTGGATATCCTACCAAGCTTTTAAAGTATGCAATAAAAACAGTATGGTATACACCTCGGGAGGGCTTCTTACAAAAGAAGGAGAAACCACCCTTAGAACGCATGATTTGTGCAACCACGTTTGGTCCAGATACAAATAGGTTTAGGCAAGTTATATTAAAAAATTGGGATTTGCTTGAAAAATTGGAATGTGGTTTTCGAAAACCTCTGTTTGCCATGTGAAAAAAACAAAGTATTGGGCAACAACCAGTACGGGCAGATATTTTTCCTATTTAAAACAAACAGTCCTTAAGGTCACAATGGCATTTAAGACCTATTGAGGGCCATCAAAAATGCGGCATGTGCATGGCCTGTGATTCCACAATCGAGGCGCTGAACTTTTCCACAATGGCATCAAATGGCGACATTTGGAGTTTACAAACAGGAAATCAAAAAATATTGTATATGCGGTTGTTTGTCCATGCTCCTTCCTGTATATAGGCAAAACAAACCAACAGATAAATCAAAGAATCACACAGCACGGTTCAAGGAACAAAAAAGAAGGTTCTGACCACTCCCATGGTGCAACATTTTATTGATAAATCCCACTGTGAAAAGGATTTTAAATGGACTGTGTTGTCTTGCATTGACACATCTAAACGTCATTTCGACATCAACGCTGCTTTGTTGAGAAAGGAAGCCTACCCCATTTTAAAGTTCAATAGTGCTTCCTCTGGGTTAAATGGCATGACTGAATTAAGTAGAATTTAGTTTAGTTACTACATGTCCAACAATGCAATGCTTTGCCATGCTCAAAACGAGTAACAGTGCTAAGTTTTCATTGGTTGAAAGAGTTGCTACCCAGGATTCATAGCTTTCACCACCAGGAAGTGCTCAGTGAGAGATGCTGTGTGAGAGCTAATCCAATTTGTCTAATGAAGTAGGTACAAGTAACTTTGTTTGCTTCTTCCCTGCAATACTTTGACTACAAGCGAATCCGTTAATTAAATATAGGACTGCAAGCCTAACGCGTTCACGCTTGCTTTCTAGAAACATTTCCGGGGAATGCGAGCGCACTCGCATTTGAGGAGAAGAAAAGCCTGTCTATTGCAGAGTCTAATGTCGGGCGAAGTCACGTATAGTAAGTCCACATGACAACTGATTTTTAATCATACAGCGCAGCCGTTTCATAAACATTTCTTTTAATGAATACAACATCCTTTTCCCTTCCTGTAGATGTGTGAGACTCTATTTGAATAGTTCTGGTCCATGCTCCGCAGCCTTTGTGCAAGGTAAAATTAAACAAATTATTTTCACTGGCATTTAAAGGTTTAGAGGCAAGTAGAGAATAGAGTAGAAGTTTACATTTTATGAATGATCTCCTCTTGCATATTTACGGTAGAACGCGCCCATTGACAATAGAATCAACGAACTGGAGCGGCTGCTTCTACTCCAAGAATCAGTTACACAATACATCAGCGAGATATATGAGAGAGAAAGATAGTTTGGGGTTGATGCTGTTGTTGCGTCACGTTTTTCATTTTTTCTTGTTTAAGAATATCCCGATCATTTGTTTAAAGCCCACACGAGAGTATAAGTGCTATCCAGCCTGGGTCTTGAAACGCGTTGGCATTTCGAGAGGCATTTCAAGAGGCATTTAGTTAAATCTAAATGCGTTTAGTGTTGGATGCATTAAAGATTAATTCATTATTTCTAACACTTTTGTGATATTCTTCCTGAAATACCAAGTTTAGTCCATAAAATTGGACACTTTTCACAAATACTTTTGTGTCTTTTCACAAATGATGCAAGCTTTAAATGTTTTCTGTATCTGTTTCATGTTTGTATTCATTTTGTGATTTTGTCATTTGTTGTAACTTGTTGCAAATAATTCTTATTTTGAGGTATTTTTTATTTGCTTTTTGACTGTGAATTGTGTTATTTATATGTGATGGTTTCTGTGTCAATTTGAGAAATATGTGTTTCATTTTCAGTCTTTTGAAAAAATTGTTTTTGATCAGTTTAAAGACTACGTAATAAAAATTCTATTCGGACAGATGAAAGAATAGTCTGCCCGTTACTCCATAAATAGTAGGAGTGTAGGCTAGTACGGAGCCAGGTGGTCGTGTTGTATTTTGAATTTTGAATAGCCCTACCTGGCACCGGTCCTTTGGCCTTAACCCTTATCATTGTTTGTAATACGTAAAGGCAGCGGGGAAGTACTACCATTTTGATCAGTGCTACCTTCCCCATCAGGGAGAGCTTCAAGGTGTTCCAGAATTTGATAGATGGGGAGAGATTTTCCATCTTGTGACCCAAGTTTAGTGCATGAGATTGCTGTACCCTGTGTGCTATATGCATGCCCAGGTATCGGACGCTATCCGTATTCCAGGGTAGGCCTGTCTCTGGAGCATAGCTATGTTCAAGCCTTTCAACAGTCCCACTGGGAATAGTGCAGAATTTGACTGGTTCACACAAAGCCCTGAGAGCTCCCGAACTCGCCCAATGCATTCAGGAGGATCGGAATCGAGGTTGCCAGCTGGCACAGGTAGATCATTGAGTCATCCGCATATAGTGACACTACATGGGTCATTTGACCCACCTGTATTCCCCTGACTCGCAACACCTGGCACCACCTCCGGCTCCATTGCTAGGGTGAACAGCAGGGTGGTTAATGGGCACCCCTGACAAGTACCCCTATGCAACTGAAAGACCTCTGACGCAAGAGGTCCTTTCATACTTGCAATAATGGTCTTGTGTAAGGTAACTTTATCCAGGCAACAAATTTGGGTCCTATCCCCACTCTCTCCAGGCCGCACCATACTTACACTCAGCTTACATAGTCAAATGCCTTCTTAATGTCAACGAAGGCTGCGTCATACAGGTCCTGTTCCAGACAGGGTGTATGAAACTAGTGCGTCAAGCTCCACAAATTAAAGAGTGTGTTTCTGTGGCGGATTAACCTCAACTGGTCTGGGTGGGCCAGTTTCAACAGGTAGCGGTACGAGCACGTAGGCAATACATGCACAAGAATTTTTTTATCAACATTTAACAAGGAGAGGCTGCGTCTAGTAGGTCATTCCCTGATTTGGGTATCAATATGACTAGAGCCTCCCTCATCAATTCAGGGGGTCTCGAGGGCCTCCTGGTATACCGCCAACAGGTTATTGGCCATAGTCTTGGGAAACAACGTACGGAGTTCAGCAGGCAATCCGTCTCCCCAGGGGCCTTAGCAATCTTGAGGGGCTCTTTAGCCAACAGTATCTCCTGTTTGGTCAGAAGGCCCTCATGGTCTGTTAGTTCTTCTTCCCCTAACCGCGTCATCAGAAGCGAGTCCAAATAGGCCGCAACAAGATGGTCCATGGTACAACATGGAGATGCATACACACTTCCAAAATGTTTCACCAGTGTTCCGTTAATAGCCTGTTGCACATGCACGTTCCGCCCCCAGCAATCCCTAATAGCTAGTATGGGTTCAGAGAGATGTTCTTGTTTGATCATTCTGGCTAGCATGCATCCTGCCCTATCTCCTTCCATCTACAAATGTCGTCTATAAGAGAGTCATACAAGTTTCTCTAGTCTATCGCAGAAGGAGAAAACTTGCTTCTTAGCCTTACCCTACTTCAGGTATACCTCCTGGTCATGTGGAAGGGCAACTTTCAGGTTTGCTAGCTTTTCTTCCTGTAGTGTCAGCTCTCTTTCCAGTGTTTGGTGGATGCTTGTGGTGGTTGCTATATCCACCTATAAGAGCACAACTTACATTGCATTCCATTCTGTCACTATGTGTTGTTGCTATCCCAGTTGCATGTAAAGTAATGTGTCAGGGCATCCGTGATTAACCCCTAGTAAACCAGGTCAGTGATGGTTTCTGCTTTCATTTACTATAGCAGAATCCGCGATTTGTGCCTAGCCAAGGAGTAAGTCAAAAGCAGGGGTGAAAGGTCAGACATGTACCTGGCAAAATATGTTGTGTCCGTCACCCTTAGTGTTGTGTCCACCTGTGTTTGGAAATAGTGTAATCTACTGTACGTGTGTGCCGCCAGTGTTTAACAGGAATATGAGTGTGTCTGTGGGTGCCGGGCCCAACAAATATCTACCAGCCCCACTCCCAGCATCATCTGTTTGAGGGCTTTGGTCATGCTACGCTTTGTGCCCTGACATATGGGGGACTTGTCCATATCTTGGTCAAGTACGCAGTTGCGATCCCTTTCTATAATCATCTCTGCAGGCATGAATGCCTGTGCAGCCATCAGCACTTCCCCCAAAAAGTCTCAGTCGTCTACATTGTGCTCATAAACATTCACTTGGCAGAGCTCGTGTGCATCTATGGTCAAATACAGGATAATATACCTCCATTCCAGGTCCACACACATCAGCAATTTTGGACATGGGACCCCAGGGATACTCATATAAGTGCTCCTCATGCAAATCTAGAATAGTAGGTGGCATAGACCTGTTCCCTCCAGTTATTCAATAGGCTAGCTATACAATCCCCCCCATAAATGTGTTTCTTGGACGAACACTATCCATATACAATAACGATTTTAAGTAAGTATGTATTCTGTGACCCATCTCCAGCTTATTTAGTCCCCATATGTTTAGACCTGCCAACCTTATGGTGGCCTTCCTCCAAACCTTTTGCCTGCTTACCACCTTTTTTGGCTCTAGGACTCTGAGCACTTTAACAATGCTGACAAGTGCTAAAGTGCATGTGCTTTTCCCCTAAACATGGTATCATTGCTGTACTCAATTTATATATTTAGTTTACTTGTAAGCCCCTTGTAAAGTGGCATATCATATACCCAGGGCCTGTAAATTAAATACTATTTGAGGGGCTGCAGCACTGATTGTGCCACCCACACAAGTTGCCTTTCAAACATGTCTTAGGCCTGCCATTGCAAGGCCTATGTGTGCAGTTTACTTCAACTTGGCATTTAAAACTTTTTGCCAAGGCTTAAGCTCCCCTTTAATTACACTCAAGCAATCCATAAGGTATGCCCTAGGTAGCTTTGTAAGTAACATGTAGGACATGTACTGAAATGTTTTACCTGTCCTAGCCTAGTAATGACAAAGAGCTACATTTGTTTTTCACTACTGTGAAGTCTACTCCTCTCGTAGGCTAACACTGGGAATTCCTCATAATTGCTTTTAAGATGTAATTCCTGATTAGAAAGTAGTAGCTGCATAATGTTTCATATCTTTGAAATGGTAATGATAAATCCTCTTTATGGGTCAAGTTGCATTTAACATTACTGTTTTAGAAATGCCACTTTTAGAGAGAGAAAACTACTCTGATCTGAGTGCCTTGCAGTCTGTCTCCAATACACATCTGCGGTGGGTGACAGCTACACTTTGTGCATTCCCTCTATACAGTCACAAACATAGGAAGGGGGGGTGCGACAGAGACATCATCTGCATTCATCTGAATTCTGATAGCTCTTCCTGGGGAGGAGGAGAGGGGGGAGCTGACACCTGAATAGGCAGTATCCTTTTTCACCACACAAAGGGCTGATTACCCCTTACTGATAGTCTGAAGCCAGGGATGGGAAGAAAGGCGCCCCACTTCAAAGGCACAACTGTGTATAAGTACTGCACTTCTGACCCTACCACGCCAATACACTAATGGACCTGTGAGGAACTCTGCCAGGAGTAAAGACTGATGTGTTACAAGGATTGCCACTCTTCTTGAGTGCTGCTCTAAAAGAACTGCTTTCTCTGTGCTGTGCTGTTCTGCTGCTTGATGATCTCTGCCCTGCTGACCCATCTCACTTGAACCCAGAGTGACTCCAAGGGTTTGCTGGCTTTCCCCCTGTCCTGATGTTTCACGGCCATCAAAAACATCCTTCAACCTTGCAACTGCACCTAGAATCTGCCATCTGTGAGTCCTGCTGTGCCAATCTAGTCCTGGGCCCTTGAAAGTTGATGTCTGCTGTACAGAACCATCAAAACAGAATAAGTGATGACTTTGCAGCAATCAGACCCAACACATTGACCTTCGACGCTGATGCAGGAGCCGATCTACAACATTGCTTAAACGGACTGTGCAACTCGATTATGATGGACAGCGCGGTTTGGCATCGACACAGCACCCGCATTAAAAATGGGTTCATCTACGATGCCTTTATTACCTCCAAGGCTCGGAACAAATGCATTGAGTTTTCAAGACGTTAACATTTCATCCATCTAAGGTACTTTTTCAACAAGACCTGCCTGAGTCCTGTAGCAGGCTGGCCCTCCATTGCGGTCAGCCTGAACTTTGGATTTTCCCGGTCCAGCGCAATCTCAAGCAACCTCTAAGTGCTATTTGCTTCTAAGCACTACAGTTTGCTTTATTCTTTAAAAACTGTCTAACTCCAGTTCTACTTATTGTACATTTGTTGCTTCTTTTTGTTTAATTCATAAAAATACAATCTATTATTCCAACCATTTGTGGAGTATTTTTGTCGGATATTCATTGTGTTATGGTGTGTATGTGTTGCCCAAATACTTTACAAATTGCCTCTTTAGATAAGCTTGACTGCTGTGTACCAAGCTACCAGAGGGTGAGCACAAGTTATCTTTCAGTATGTATCTAGCTTACCCTGACTAGAGTGGTGGTTTCTGCCAGTACAGTGTGCATACACAGACAACCAGAAATCCTGTTTCTAACACTGTACCTTCCACGTGAGGAATTTATACTTTTTCCCTGTACCCTGCATGACCCAGAGCATTAGAGTTTGGGGCCCTCCCACTTGGCCTTTCTATCATCTGCAGCATATTAAGGTTCCAATGGGTATTAAGAGAACCTCTCATAAATACATCAACAACTTCCAACATTCCCTCTGACAGCCTTTCCAACCTCAGTCCCCTAGGCAGAATATGCAGAATACCTTCCAGCTGAACCGAATGCCAGTAGGGTGCTGGTTCCTGCCCCACATCCTCACCCTCCACCCCCCCCCCCAACAACAGCAATTAACAAATGCAGCACAGGTCAATGAGCTTTGTCTCCTCCGAGCTACAAGACCAAAGGAGGTACTCAGCGGACCATGAGAGGATGGGTCCTCCACCATCTCCCACAGTGTAACAGAAAATAGTACTACCCATCATACATTTGTTAACAGACCATCAATTTGCCAATAATCAACCTCCCTAGGAGCATAATATAGACATACTTTTGGCAAAAAATACAGCTATGCTGCGCCCCAACTTTTCAACTTGAGAGTGGGTCTCTACCACCCTCCTTATCATACTGGCTCTCTTTTCCTGCCCAGGTGTTAGGGTCCACACCACATGTATACCAGTAGTCAAGTCTGCTTGCCTCTGTCTCCATCTACTGGGCAACAGACGCATACTGTCGGACTCCTCGCCTAGCAGTCTCTGTACTGTCACACAGTGTATCCGACACCAATCAATTTTAGGAAAAAGCACTTTGGTCCAATGACCCCGGCACTTCCAATCTCAAGACCCCATCTGGGCACACCAGGATACAATTTCCATTATGAGTCTCTGGTCCCGGTATGATGGTTATGGCAAATCCCGCCTAGCGTAGCCACAGGTGACCACTTCCCCCCTCCCTCCTGCTACGGAGCATGCCGATTCATGCAGCTATTCCTGCCTTACCGAGTCAAGGAAGAGAAATGGAATGGAGTCCGGTACCCTAGACCGGAGAACACACCTGTAAACATCACCTTAAACTCCTTGGGGGTTGTGTCTCGATGGCCGCTGCTGCTTCAACCGCGGAGTGAGGTGCCTTCAGAGCCCCACTGGTGGCTAGAGAAGAGCCGGGAGCAAGAGGCAGCTCCCGAGCTGCGGACAGGGTCCTGCAGCGGGATTATGTTGCAGAGTTGTGAACACTACAAGACTATGGTGCATGAGACGCCGTGAGAGAGCCGAGCCGAGACGCAAGTTTCCATTCTGCTAGGAGGGAGATTGGCCAGCTGGAGAGCGGCCCCCTGTGAAGTGACTCAGTCTGGGCTGCGGGGCTTGGCCTTGACAAAGTCTGCAGGTAAGATCTGCCACTTTCATTACTAATTGCTGGTCTGGCACGCATGCAGGGATATTAGCTCCAGAAGTCACACGATTCGCAGAGCAAGGGATGTGTTAAAACCTGGGGGGAACCCCTTGCCGGCATGAATTGAGGAGCTCTATGTGGATTCAACAGATATGATAAAGGGCGATTTAAACTCCTACTGTGAAAGGCAAGGTCATCTATGACTCATGTGAAAGTGGGCTGTTTTGGGGGTCTCTGGCCTTTTTCGCCACACATTTTCTAAACAGACGCTTTTGCAAAGGCTTGGGCTATTTCTTGAACCTACAACTCCACCCCCCCCCCACCCCCAACCTCCCAGGTCAGTCCTAGTGCAGACGTTGGGCAGTACAACTGTTTGGGAACTGTATAAAGCAGTAAAAACTGATAGCTGCCAATCAGCTCAGCACAGTGTATCCAGGCGGATAGCTCCCTCCTTTGCAAGAGGTTGGAAAAAACACTGTGGTTCGGTTTTCTGGTCCCTTGTTATGATGGGGAAGCGCTTAAACATTGCTAATGTAATGGCCCATGTTGACTCATGTGCGGGCCTTACGTCAAAAACTCAAACAACCTAGATGAAGACAGCCTCTGCAATTGCAAGAGCTGAACGCTCACAGAAAGCCTGTCAGAGCTCAGTTACAATATCAGCCCTCCAAACTCGAATGACGATCTGTTGGAGCTCAGGAGGTGGACTAAGGGTGATCAAACCCCGGAAATATCCAAACCCCGTCACCTGGAAAAGTCAAATGTTGAACTAGGTGCTGAGCGGCTAATCTCGGCCCAATCTGGCTCAGACGCTAAATGGCTTATTTCTGGGGAGGATAGCTGGACAGCAGGAAATTTAGAGGAGAGGCCAAACCAAGAGGTCGCAAAGGTAAATTCTTTCAGCATACCTCAAAGTAAAACCAAGGAATACCCATTATTCTTGAAACCTAAATACCCCTACTGCCTGCGCATCCTCCAGTCTCAGAACAAAAACCAGTGGGAAAAATACAAGTGGGCGTGCCACTAGATGTCATGATGTCCAAGCATTTGCTTCACCTCTTAGCCCCCTGGATCAACTGAAGGGGGTTTTAATGGATGGCCAGTCTCTAGCCTCTCTGGTGGATAAAATTATAGCAGCAAATAGCAAGATCTGGTCCAGCTGGCACCAGAAGAGCCAGAAGGAAACCAGCTTTCCGAGACCGGGATCGGTATCCAATGTGACATCAAAATCATGCTGGATCTCATTTTGGAAGAGATACATGAGCTAAAAGTGACACATGCAAATGAGAATGCAGCATTACACTTCCGCTTGTCAAAAATTGAAGAAGCAATCTGTAGCTATCCGGCATGATTACAAGAAGCAGAATCCAGGATATCTCACCTTGAGGACCAGATGACCTCGATGCAACACCATTCTACTTTGGATAAAAAACTAAAACATTTATTGGAAAGTAAGCTAGAAGAGCTGTAAAATCAGTTAAATCACTCTTGACGCTCTAATCTGCATCTGGTCAGGGTTCCAGAAGGATGCTCCAGTGGGTTGAGTCTTATTAAGGATAATGTGCTGCCCAAGTTCTCTGGCCATCTTACCATCATGAGAGCACATAGAGTCCCAGCCCAGCCATTTTTCCGAACTCAAAGTTACCTCGAACAATCCTTGTTAACTTTGCAGACTTTCGGGTCAAAGAACGGATAGAGACTAGAGCTATTCAAAAGAAGCAATTTTCAACCCGAGAAGTTCCCAGCTGTCGCATTTTTTCAGATATGTCAGCAGCAGCGGCTCGCCATCGGAAAGAATTTGTTAAGCTTCTCTACCTGTTCAATGCACAGGGGGCTCAGGCGACTATAGCCCAGCAATTTAAGCTACGTGTCTTGATGCAAGCACAATTCCATATGTTTGCAAATCTTGAAGAAGCACAGGAGCTGCTTCAGACAATTACTATGGAAAAATAGAGACTTAGGACTGGTTGTTATGTCCTTTTTAGGGGGGAAATGCTTGTTTTTTGTCTTTGTTTGCTGAGACTAAGGTGGAGGGGCCATAGGTTACGTCAGGGTGCAATACACTGGCACCCAGCTTAGGGGTTATTTGGGGAGGGAGGCAGGGGGTGTGGTAGATCATTCCCCAACTGCCAGGGGTCGGAAGGGGCACGGGCAGGTGGTGAGGGTTAGGGAAGGGGTAAGCAAGGGAAAAAATGAGCAGGAAAAGAGTGAAACACACAGGATGTGCTTTCAAAACTAGTGAGATACCACAGAGAGTGGTATCTCACTAGTTTTGATTACATGTAACGTCAATGGATTGTTGAACCCACGTAAAAGTTGTGCATTTTTAAATTGGCTAACATCACTCACTCCTGAAATCTTATTTCTACAAGAAACGCATTTCAGGACTGACACCCCCAAGATATCTCTACCCAAGAAATATGCGATGGCACATTTCTCATCTGCTAATTTAGCGGTGCAAAGGGTTGGAATTTTACTATCTAACATGTTGGATTGGCAGGTTAAGGAGGTTTGCTTAGATGGAAAAGTAGATGGCTGGTGGTGAAGATAAAGCCCAAGGAAACAGTGCTAAATTTAGTTAATTACTACTGCACAATAGATGACGAAACCACAGAACTTGAGCAAATGTATCAATTAGCAATGAATATGGAAGGCATATTGATTTTGGGTGGTGATTTTAATTACATTTAGAATCTGACACTTGACATCTCAAATATAAGTCTAGGCTAAGTAAACAACGTAAGCAAAAGATTGTGGAGTTACAGACTGCTGTGGAGAAAGCCAGACAAGGTGCAAACTTAACAGAGACAGCAGAGAATATTATTAAAGCACAGCAGCAAGAATTATCAAAAGCTAAGGAGCAATAGAAGTATTTTTTTATGGTTAGAGGAGATCTCTGAAAGCAAGGCTTACCAACAAAGGCTCTATGAGGAAAGCCAGCATATTGGCAGATATTTGTCCTGGAGTTCTAAAGGTCAGAAAGCGGTGCAAATAATTAGTCATGATAAAAATCCTTCTACTGGCCTACTAGAAGAAGATTCACAGGTAATTTTATTTAAAAAGCCTAGAGGGTCAGGATGTTTCTACCCTGCCCCCTTTCCTTATTTTTCAACTTTGTTTTACTGTTTTCTTGTGACTTGGTTCTACCGAGGCACAAGATGGCTGCCAACACTTCCTGCTTTGGAGTGTTGACAGACAGTTGACATCCAATCAACATGCAGCTCGTGCTCGTAATTGTACGGATTTCCGTACGCGTACAGTACTTCGTCTCTAGATATCACTATGATTTTACTTTTGATTTTCTCAGGAACTTCTGAACAGATTTACACCATTTAACAAAAATCTGCGAACCAAACTCTACCTCTCTGCCAAATTTGTTAAAATTCCTTTCAGCCGTTTGGGCTGTAGCCCTGACTAAAGGTCCCTATAGAAAATTGCATGGGGAAAACATGTTTTGGGACCCCCCCTTTTTTGTTGGCCCCCACTTGACAAATCACCCCCAAACTTTTAGGGAAGGAGCGGAGCAGAGTAGGCCATTTTCTTGGAGAAATTCACGACGATTCGTCCACCGGTGCCAAAGTTATTCCAAATAGAATGTTGTGGATTTCCTATGGAAAGTAGCCCTAACTATAACTACCTACTGGCGACCGACAGTAGGTACTATATACATATATGTATGAATTTGATTATGTTATTGACAATACAACATTTTCAATACCTTATTTTTCAATGTTTTGGTTTGTTTTCAGGACAGAGATAGGGGTTACAGTATTATGTGTTTTATTTTGTCTATCTGTATTGTGTTACAGTTGATATTTAAAAATACTTATTTTCATTGTATTCGCTATTTTGTCATTTTCTTATACTCAATTCAAAGTCAATATTGTGCTTTTAGACATTTTGGAATCTTTTTATGCATCAATATTTTTGAAGTCGATATTCAATAGTGCAATTGTGCAAGGTCCATTGCATGCGTTTTGGAGTATATTCTCTGTTTGTGCAGAAGACAGCAGCCACGGCCCGTGGAGGGAGTTCCGTGGGGCAAAATGCAATGCAGGGCACGCTACGAAATTCGTTTTATTATTTTAATTGTTTACTTACCTGCAATCATCCATATTCCGGTGTTTACCTGGTGAATTTCCTCAAAAACAATTATACCATGCTGAGTGAGGTTGCACGTCAAATCACTAGGCAGATGTCGAATAAAATAGTGGGTGTGGGATTTTGGTATCATATACTACAACAGAAGGTTCATAGTGAAAAGATCATTATGAAAGAGCTCCAGAAAAGGCAGCAAGTGGCAGTTTGATAAATCATTACTAGAAAATACTGCTTGGTTGCCAGAAACTAGAATTTTTATCAGGGAATTTTTCCAGCTCAATGCAAATACTGCCCCAATCTTTATGGTTTGAGAGGTATTTAAAGCCACTTTTAGAGGGCAAAGGATATCTTATAAGTCTAGGTTAAGTAAACAACGTAGGCAAAAGATTGCGGAGTTACAGACTGCTGTGCAGAAAGCCAGACAAGATGCAAACTTAACAGCGAGAGCAGAGCATATTATCAAAGCACAGCAGCAAGAATTATCAAAAGCTAAGGAGCAATTGAAGTATTTTTTTTTTGTTAGAGGAGATCTCTGAAAGTAAGGCTTACAAACAAAAGCTCTATGAGGAAAGCCAGCATATTGGCAGATTTTTGTCCTGGACTACAAAAGGTCAGAAAGCGGCGCAAATAATTAGGCATGATAAAAATCCTTCTACTGCCCTATTTTATTTATTTATTTATAAAGTTTCATATAGTGCGAACATGACCCAAGAGGGTATCAGAGCGCTTTACATTTAGGATTGTTGCATTACAAGTTACATCAGATACAAGAGCATAGTAAGGTACAGTGCACATAAACAATGTTTCAATAATTCTTAGGAGGGAGGGGCGGAAGGAGTAATAGCGGGGAGACGAGGAGAAACTATGTCCAATGTTCGTCTGGGTAGATGACGGTCAAGGGGGAAACCAGGGCCAATCCCCTCATTAGCTGTCCAGCAGCTCCACCGGTCATCAGCCATGTTTCTCAGGTCTCAGAGTTAAGGAAAAAACAGTTTTTAGTTTATTTGATTTGCGACGGTTATATAGCGCTATCTAGACCCGGATGAATCAGAGCGCTTAACCAGGGGAATGTTGCATTAGAAGGTACATCAAAATGATTATAAAGTGCTGGCTAGACCTGTAGGTATCAGAACGCTATAACAGAGGAGCATTGCGTTACAAATTACATCAGTTGCAATAACGTAATAATGTACAGTAAAAAAAGAACAACGAGATTGAGAGAATTCCTAGGAAAGGAGGGGAGGAAGGAACCATAGCATGGAGACGAGGAGGAACTGTGTCAAATGTCCGGCTGGGTATGTGATGGTCGAGAGGGAAACCAGAGCCAATCTCCTCATTAGTTGTCTACCAACTCCATCGGGCATCAGCCATGTTGCTCGGGTCTCAACATTCGGGAAAAACAGTTTAGAATAGATGTATAGGCTACGAGGATAGAAATAATAGAAGAAGGTTGGGGGGAGGGCATAGAAACAATGCCAACATATCCTGACGGTGTGCTCAGAATTTGTCTCGTACTGTTTTAATGGTTATATTGTCCGACAAAAGCACTGTTTTTTACTGAGAAAGTATAAACTATGTAACAACATTGCCTCCCCTCCACTGGCCAATTTAAGCCCAGAGTACTAGGGCCCAGCATTTTTTTAAATGCAGGGTGAGAGACCTCCTTCCTGAGCCATCGTGATGCCCAGGGACTCCATCCTCTAGGGCCTAATGGCAGCAGTGATCCAGAGAAACCATCCTCCCGGACACTGATGTTCCATACTAGGGAGAGTGCTTGCGGGGAATGTAAGCAGGGACCACAGCTTTGCTCCCGCCCAGCAGGAGCAGAGAAAAAAATCTGCTCCTTTGGGTCAGGAGCAAAGGAGTGAAGCCAGCTTCCACTGACACCCACAAGGGGCACTGGCTGGGGAACCAGCAAGGGCTGTGGTGTCCGTGGGCTCCCGCCTCCCTGAACAATTTCCATGTTGTGGATGTACTGGATGGACACTCTGGCACCCAAAGGAATATAATAGCTGACTTCTGCCAGCAGGCACACTTGAGAGCCTGCAGTGGCCACAGCGGCCCTTGGATTCACAGGTAGCCCCCAACTTAAAAAAAGTTTTTAAGTGTCAGAGCCCCAGGTGGGACTGCACAAACAAAAACATTCTTTTCAACTTGGGAAAAAAGAAGACGAAATGAGCGGCAGGAACCATTCACTTATTCACTGCTCTGCTAAGAAGCACTCGATAATTTACTGCTAGGGGTTTTCAGTCATATTTTATGAAGCTGGCGGTGCCCCTAGAAGTGGCAGGGGCACCACCAAACAATTGTTTTATGTTCTGGAGACCTGTAGGGAGCACAGCAGCCCACAGCAATATCAGAGCAATATTAACCTCTTAACTGCTGCCCCCGCCATCTCCCCTCCATGCTGGGCCATTTTTTGGCTATTTGGGGTGGTTCTCGCTTAGGGGTAGATAACGTGTTTCTTGCACAGATTTCCGTACTTTGTTTTCCAATATCCTGGGGATTCTATAGGTACCCAGGGTTTGTGGATTTCCCTGGCAGGACCCAGAAACTATGCAAAATATAAAACAATTTTGAGTTTTTTTTAGCAACATAGGAAAAAAAGTGCATCGGATACAATTGCATGGTTTCCTTCCTAAAAATGGCATCAGCTTTCAGGAGCATGTAGAAGAGTCAAAATGTGTATCCTATTTTGAATCACTGGAGCTAACGCAGATAATTTGGCAGCTTATTGAGAAGGTCAATAGAAATCTCAGAAATTCTGACAGTATTAAAATGTATGTCCAAGGCTAGTAGGTTAGATGGGATCCTGGCAGAAGTATACAAGACATTTCAAAAAGAACTACTTCCTTTTTTAACAAAGCTATTTAACCAAATAAAGGATGGGATGGACACCCCTAAAAGTTTGAAGGAGTCAGTGTTGGTAGTCTTCCTTTAAAAGAACAAAGATCCTTGCGATCCTAATTTCTATCACCCTATCAGTTTGTTAAATACAGATTTCAAACTGTTTATGAAGATTTGAGCAGGAAGGATTGCTCCATGTGCCCAACTGGTGGTTCATACAGATCAAAAAGGCTTCCTTCCAGGACATCTAATGGCCACTAACACATATTTTTTAATGCAAGCTATTGATTATTTTTCCGCTAATAAGATCAAAGTGGCCATCCTGATGATAAATGCCAAAATGGCTTTTGATTTGGTAGACTGGCGTGCCTTATTTTTTATTTTGGATAAGTTTTGTTCCCCACTATAATTGATATATATGTTAAAAGAATTATATAGTCAGGCAGAAGCCAAATCATAATCAATGAAACAGAAGCCGGGTGGGTAAATAATAATCATGGCACGTGGCAGGGATGTCCATTATCCCCTCTTTTGTTTTCTCTGTTTATTGAACCCCTAGCTGAACAAATTCATAATAATTTACTGATTTTGCCCCCCCATGGAGGGGATGGCAAACATTAAGCTATATGCAGATGATATAATTTTATATCTCAAAGCGGGGGGTTCTAATATACAGAATGCATTGGATGATGAAATTCAGAAATTCATGCAGGTAGAGGGATATAAAGTGAACCAAGCAAAAACAGAAATCCTCACATTTAATTCAGTGCCCTCCAATATACCAGCTTTTGTACAACTACTATCACCACATCCAGGTATCTTTGTCACAACCAATTATGGCCAACTATTCCCATTGAATTATAGCAGTACGCTTGCGAAAGTGAAAAAATTACTAGATAAATGGTCTTTGCTCCAACTATCATTGGTAAGACGGATTTCCATGGTTATGATGTTGGTGCTCCCATTTGTTTGTTCCTTGTTTGCAATCTTCTCTCAAAAATCCCTAGTTCCTATTTTAAAGAATTGAATAAAATGATCCAGAAGTTTGTGTGGAATAATAAGCTCCCCGGTTAAGGTAGCCACACTACAACTGGATGTTGCACAGGGGGATTAGCATTCCTACATTTTGTAACCTACTACCAGGCCTCTCTGATCAACCTACTATCACGAATAGGAGAGGAAAATTCAGTTTTTGATAACGTTTTTCTAATATATATGCTGAAAGAAAGTGCCATAAAGCTCCCCACTTTTCTACGATTAGCGAAACTTCCTAAAAGGACCAGACACAAGGCAATACAGGCAATAGCAACAAGAACCCAGCTCTTTTACAAATCGTGAGATATTCCAGTCTATCATGCTTATACCCCTATTCAAGATTGTGCAGCAGGAGGTTTAAAGTTGCCTAGAGGACTTTACCAAGTATGGCAAGAATTAGGTTTTGGTCAGCTTGGATATTTTTAGAATCATGAGACATTATTTACATGGGAAACAGTACAATTGCAATCTCACAATCTAAACACCACTTTCTCTATGGATTTTATTCAGCTGGTGAATTTCCTCAAAAACAATTATACCATGCTGAGTGAGGTCACACGTCAAATCACTAGGCAGATGTCGAAAAAAATAGTGGGTGTGGGATTTTGGTATCAGCTACTCAACAGAAGGCTCATAGTGAAAAGATCATTATGAAAGAGCTCCAGAAAAGACAGCAAGTTAAATACGAAAGAGTTGCAGCAGATCAGTGAGATACTGAATAAAGCACCGCGAGGAGCTAATTTTAAGAGAAGGAATTTTTGTATTCAGATGGTTAGCATACACCCCTTTGAGATTGCATAAGATGTTTCTAACTAATCCGGACCAATGTTTCAGACGTAATAAACAGGATGATGGGGCTGGGTGCACATATTTTATCAGTGTAGCAATCTTCAGCAATTCTTGAAGGATGCTTTTATCATGATTTCCCAATCTCTGGCTTCAACAATTGCCCCATCATCTATGCTGGTTTTATTTGGTACACAGGGGAGGTAAAATATTTAACGAAATATCAACAGTATTTTGTGGTAATTTCTATAGCAGTTGCTAGGTCACTTGTCCTAGGATTGACCATTGCGTTAATAAAATGTGCAGGACTTACAGATTTGAGGAGGCCTAGGCAAAACGTGTAGGAGCTACTGTAAGATTTAGAGCTATTTGGGTAAATTCCTCTATGCATTTTATATCGGAGTAAATTCTATTCCAAGAGCCCTGTGCTTTAGGGATTTCATTTTTGCACTTTACTAAAAAATATCTGCTGCTGGCGGTACATACACTTTAAATAGTTTTTTGATACTTATACGGTAATCTGATGCAGCCATTGTATAGATTTTAGTTTGCTAACTGAGTAGTAATAGCCAGTAATGAATATATGTATTGGTGTTCCTGGGAAATTACCAGGAGGTAGCAAAAGCCTGGTAGATTAGGGGATTATGGTTTTGGGTGGATTAGTGATGAATATATTTCATATTCACTTTCCTATTCCACTCAAACTGCTTTTTCTCAATTATATTTATAGCTGATGTTAACCATGATCTTTTTATACAATTTCATTTATTTTTGCTGCTAGCTATTTGATATCCATAATTTCCATCTTTATTACTCATACTGTAATGCCATGCTTTTTTTGCTTTTATTCCTGCTCTAATAAAAATATTTAAAAAAAGAAAATGAGTCTCTGGTCCCTTCTTAAATATAAGTGCACACTAACCGAGGAAAAATCTAACTATTGTACGCACAAAATTGAGAATGCCTCTTTCTACTAAAGTTCCTTCTCACAACCCAGGGAGGAGCCAGAGGACTCTTTTAAAGGTTTTGTAATCAGTTAGCAACCTTCTTTCACTCATCATCATAGACATTCATGCTGGATTTGACATAACCCCTACCTTGCCTACTCAGGTAAGGGCCACTAGCTGGCCCCAACTGACACTTCAAGGGATGTCATCACACACAAGCTAAGAGTCGAAAGTTATTTCTGTTTTTCCAACACTTTGCCCCAAGATGGTGGAACAATATCTTCTAAAACATATTCAAGATCACCTCTGAAATCCTGCCCATCAGCAGTTCTCCATTTGGTGGCCAGTATTATAGCAGATCCACTTTCCAAAATAATGAACAAAGTGATAATATCCGGATCTTATCCTCGGAGCTGGAAGGAGGCTATCATTAGGCCCCTCCTTAAAAAAACGAATCACTCTGTAGACTAGACTGTAAAAATGATCGCCTGATCTCCCTGCTTCCTGTTCCAGCAAAGATTCTGGCGAAGCCCCTTAATATCCATTTGATGGAAACTGCATAACAGCAGCACTGGTTTAATGACTCCCAGTTCGGCTTTAGGAAACATCATGCAACAGAAATTGCATTAATCTCGGCTTCTGACTGCATAAGCCCGTTAGTGGATGAAGGACACGGTGTGGTGTTGATACTCTTGGATCAATCAGCAGCACTTGATGCCATCTCACCTGTGCTGTTGCTGGATAGACTTCAAGGCTGTGGCACTTCTCATCAAGCCCTAGCCCTTCTGTCCTCTTTCCTCAGGCAAAGATCTCAAAAGGTGAAGTTACAGTACTTCTACTCAGAGGTCTTTTCCCTGCCGTGTGGAGAGCCCTACACTTTTTAATCTTTATGTGGCCCCCCTGCGGCAATAATCCAGTCCTTTGGAATGAAAGCAGGGTCATATGCTGATGACACTCAAATTATGGTGTCAATCCCCAAGAACTCATGTTCCCCAGTAGAGAACGTCTCACGATGCATGGCAACAGTGGCAGAATGGATGTCTTGTAGCTTTTTAAAACTCAACGGGGAAAAGACGGAAGAGATGATTTTTGGATCAGGGGCACCCAGCTGGAATCACGCATTCTTAAGGAACTTGTCCGACTTTGAGGGAAAAGGCTCAGAACCTTGGTGTGCTGAATGACACCAAACTTAATTTTAATGCCCAGATGAATCGTACAATAGCAACCTGCACCTGGATCATAAGGATGCTCAAGAAAATCTTTCGGCTTATTCAGCAGTAGGCTCGTAAGCAGGTTGTTCTTTACTTGGCAATGTCTAGACTGGATTACTGCAACTCATTGTACCTGGACTCAAATAAGAACATGCAGCACAGACTCCAAGTGGTGCAAAATGCACTGGCTAGACTTATTCTGGATATTCTTAGGTACCAGTTGGCCGCTCTGGGATTGGAGACTCTTCATTGACTTCCAATCAGAAAGCGCATTATGTTCAAATCTCTTTGCATTGTGCATAAGGGTCTTCATTTCCCATATCAAACAAGACTAAAAGCCATGTTCAGTTGGTATTCCCCAGGCAGATGCCTTTGTTCCTCACAAACTCCAGCTCACGGTGTTGAGAAATAAAAGAAAGAAATAGGGCGACCTAGCATTCTGAACAACTGCGAGCAAATTCTGGAATACCCTTCTGCAAAATATTAGGACTATCCCTCAACTCTTACCCTTTAGGAAACCTCTTAAGACCTGGTTTTACTCTTTGCAGACATTTTCTGCATCTGGATGTCTAGTGGGCATATTTCGGATAGTTGTGTATAGCGCCTTTATACCATTGGGTAATTGTTGTGCTCTACAAATTCTAAATCAAATTAAAATAAATTGAAGTGTACTCGACCATCATGTTGAATGTGTAACTTGGCAGGGAACAACCGTCCATACTTAATGTTGCGATCGCTCAATTTTTTCTTCAGGGCCAGGAAGTTGTACCGTAAGTGCTGGACCCTACAGGTATACTCAGGGTACATAAATATTTGCTTCTCTCCAAATCTGGGAGGGCTGTGTCAGTGGACATGTTGCAAGATGGTGTTGCGGTCATGGTATTTGAAAAGGTGAGCTATGAGAGTCCGATGAGGTGCTCACAGGTTCAGCATTGCAACCAACTCCCTATGTACCCTCCCAATCTTGAAAAAGTTAGACAGTTGGGCAGGCTTGATATTTTCTATGTTCCAGTTCTTAAGAAAGACTTCCGGAGAGGGGCCCTCCATGTGCTCTGGGAAGCACAGCAAGTGTATATTGTTCCACCATGATCACCTTTGGCGTCTTCTATGAGGGTTACCATCTGCAAAGTCTACAGAATCATCCAAGCAGATGCTGCTATGAGCGCTGCTACCGGCCATATTCATCTGCTTGGAATACTGTAAAGCTAAATCTTCGCAGGATGATGTAGACTGCTCTGATAAAGAATACAAATCTCCTGATTCCCCTTCCAGCGATTGAATTTGCTCATCTCCCTGAGGGGTAACAAGTTGAAGATTAGCAAGTTGATTAATGCCCTGCTTTGAAGCATCTACAACTCCAGCGCCCTTCAAAGTATTAATGTCCTCAGTAACGGTATTGCCTACGGTAGTGCCTGAAATAGCAGGAATAGTATCTTGCAGCAAGTGCGAGCTCAGCACTGCCGTTGTTTCTGGGTTATGCACCATATCCCCTGCTGTTACTTCTAATACTTCTGGTATTTGTAGTCCATTTTCTGAGACAAAACCATCTTTTTCCCTTCCGTTTTTCTTTCGTTATCGAGAAAATTGCTGGTATAGTTCTATTATCTGACCCGCCCACTGTAACTCTCTTGGCCTCCAAGGAGTTTTTATCTTTTCTAAGCAGATTACTGAGATTTTTGTCGCTCACCTCAGTCTCGCCGCTAAGGTTATGTTCTTCTTGGGCTCGCGGTCTTCCACGGGTCCCTTTCGGCAGCATCTCCGCTTTGCACTCGCGGCTTACTATTCGAGTGTAAGCACAATCCCAGGTGGAGAGAATCACTATTCTGCAGAGACAGGCTGCGGCAGCGGCTGCCCAGCAAGTCCGTCGGCACCTGAGGAATCCCGCCACGAGGGCAAACAGTGCTTCAGGCATCAGCCGCTTCTGCCGTCCGACAAAAGCATCTGCGGAAGGCACCGTAAGTTTCTCGCCGTTTTTCACACACTAGCCAGAGTTTCAGAGTGCTCCTTAAACAAGAATAGAAATAACAGCAGATATCGTCTCCGTCACCGTCCCGTCTTTCCTCCGTTTTGCCGACTTGAAAGCTCAGGCAGGAGCGGTCAGCTTACGCGTCCACTCATGCGGATGCCATCTTGCCTCTCCTAGACCAGAACATGAGGATAATGAGTAATTGTCCCAGAAAGGAAAATAACAAGTAAACCTGGGAATACTGAGTGCAATTCCATGTGCTTTAATCGATTCCAGGGAACTATATAGATATTCAAAGAATGTGATGGGTAGCAAAGGTGTGTGGTCCTAAATTTGAATCTGAATTTATTTAGTACCTGCTTGGAGCAAGTGGAAAATTGAAGGACTGTCCACTTTTTTGACATGGTCACCCCCACTTTTTGGCTGGTATTTGAAATGATTTTGCCTGGAAGTGTACTGAGTTCCTGCCAACCAGGCCCCTGGTGCCAAATCTCTTTACCAAAAACTGTACCATTGTACCCCAATTTGCAATATCTTTTGCCACTCCCTGCAAGTCTCTAGTAAGTGCTACCCCTGGTTCCTAGGACAAGGAAGCCAAATGCTGCCTGTGGTTCCCTGCATCGATTTACCAAGGCAGCTTTTCTTGGGTATTTGCTGTATGGTCTGCCTAAGTTCCTCTTCTCCAACACCCCTTCACTACTCCTTGGTAAAACTGAAACTTCATTAATAATTCTCTCTAAACGTACATAAGCAACCAAATGCAACTTCCATCCACAGACCTTCAATCATATTAATCTCTCAGGACCTCATTATGAATTCTCTGTATTTTGGTCTGCATATGCTAGGTGCTGGATTCACTGTTTTTGGACGGTATTCCTGCACCGGAACATAGGGATAATGAGTAATTGTCCCAAAATGGAAAATAACAAGTAAACCTGGGAATACTGAGTGCAATTTCATAGGCTTTAACTGATTCCAGAGAACTATATAGATAGTCAAAGAATATGATGGGTAGCAAAGTAGCATGGTCCTAAATTTGAATCTGGATTCATTTAGAACCTGCTTGGAGCAAGTGGAAAATTGTAGGAAAGTTCCCCTTTTTGACATGGTCACCCCCACTTTTTGCCATTTATTTGATGTGATTTCGCTTGGAAGTGCACTGGGTTCCTGCTAACGAAGCCCCCAGTGCCAAATCTCTTTATCAAAAACTGTACCATTGTACCCCAATTTGCAATACCTTTTGGCACTCCCTGTAAGTCTCTAGTAAGTGGTACCCCTGGTACCTAGGGCAAGGAAGCCAAAGAGGGTCCTTAAGGTCTTCAGCATGAATTCTGCCACCCCAAATGACCTCTCAACAAACAACTACAAACTGCCACTGCAGGCTGCGTGTTTTGATGCAGACAAAAGTGAAAATAAGACATGCCCACAGATACTGCATAGAGTATAGGTAAGTCACACCTACCGGAGGCCTTACAGCCCTAAGGCAGGGTGCACTATACTACATGTGAGGGCATAACTGCATGTAGATATGCCCTTGTGCTGGTCAGCCCTATTCTATTACTGCCAGTACAAGTGAACAAGGAAGCAATATTGAGTACATGAGCTGAACACTGGTGAAAACGAGTTCCCAGCTACATGATGGCTTCACTGAAATAGCGTTGTTTGGATTAATTATAACATGCTCACAGAGGGTACCATAGAGGTGCCACCTGAAAGCCTACAAGCCTCTGGTGTGTTGACTGACTAGGTCCAGCCAGCCTGCCACCAGAGACGAGTTTTTGACCCCCAAGGGTGAGGGCATTTGCTCTCAGGAGGTCAGATACAGAAACTGCTTGGGAAAAGGCTGCTCACACCCCTTCCCACAGGATTAGCATTCCAAGGCTGGGGAGTTTCAAAGAAGCCACCACCTCCGAAATGCAAATCTGACTCCCCTTACAGGAGAGGAAGCTGACCACTTTGTTCAGAGCCCTTTTGCCCCTCAACAGACAGGAAAATTAGCCTGTCAGGAA
This sequence comes from Lissotriton vulgaris, assembly GCF_964263255.1. NCBI lineage: Eukaryota > Metazoa > Chordata > Amphibia > Caudata > Salamandridae > Lissotriton > Lissotriton vulgaris. The sequence continues at coordinate 701,904,926 of NC_141699.1, forward strand.
GGCGTGCCCACCCCAAGGCTAGTACCACCCCTAAGATGGGCTACCTGAAATGGACACAATTTTTTAGAGTTGGCCAGCTTGAAGATGCCAAACTTAGGAATTCTGAGACCGGTTTAGACTCACTTCCTTCAGTTATTTATCATATGGTGGTGCAGTGGCCCCAAAGGTAGGTAGTCCATTAGCTACTACCCTACACTCCCCTAACTTGCCTATATTCAGTATTTAGGGGAGCACCTTGCACCACAGGATCAGATCTTGATGACCTAAAAGAAGAAGATGGACATGAAGAGTCGCAAAAAGCTAGAACAGAAGATCCAACATCTGACTTGGCGCCACCCTTCCAGCCTGCCTGCTGAGTTTAAAAATTGCACCGAAAGCCGACTGGTCCTGCAGCGGCTGTGTCTCCAAAGCCTGTGAGACCCACCTGCACTTCACCCAGGAACCAAGAACTCCCATGGAACAGCGGACCTGTCCCCCTGCATCCTGCAGACACCAACGACTGAGCTGTGAGGCTCCAGGGCTGCAGAAACCCGATGCCAGACAGCACCACTGCACCAGAGCCGCCTTGCATGAGCTGAAGTGGGCCAATGGTGCAAACGTGGTCCCCAGACTCAAAGCCCACCCTGGGTTTCCCCATTGTGGACTCCTCAATTTCACCTGTAGCCTCTATTCACAGGCCCCCCCACTACTCCCTGTAAGGAAAACCTGATGCCTAAGGACACACTCTGCCCCGTCGCTCCTGACCCATGAAGAAGAGAACAAAAGGTGTCCCTATGTCCCCAAGCAACGTGAAGCCTGTGCCCCCTGTTGGTTTAGCCGACTGGTCTCCCAGTCAAAGCCTGCATTTTCTTTTTGCGAAGACCGATCCCCATTGACTTCCAGTGGGTACCCGATGCTGTTTGCACCCTTTCACCTGGCTGTCCTAGTGCCGCTGGTGGTGTCTGGCTGGTATGGCCTTGGACATTGCCCTCCGCCCACCTTAAGTCCTGGAGGATAGTCTCATAAGTCGCTGTACTGTACCTGAATGCCGTACTTGTTTTTCCTCCCATAGGATTACATTGCACCTTATGAAAAATGCAGTGTTGACTTTTTAAAAGCAAAAGTATTTCTATTGAAAAGCGTTCTTACCTGATCGGATTGATTCTGGTGCCTAAATATATATAAATATATGTGTTATTTTTATAAATTGGTGTGGATCTCAATATTGAGTCATGTGCTTCACTTGTTGACTATTGTGTGTATTTGAAGATGTCTAACGCTCCTCTCTGATAAGCCTGAGGCTGCTGGCCCACACTACCCTTTAGAAGAGCACCTTGGGATTGCTAGAGCCAGCCCTGTCCACTCACAAGGGAACCCCTAGACTCCTTGCACAAAATATCTTCTTTTGATTTATCATATAAGGAGGCAGCTTCCTACAAAAATGAATCTTGGGACGTTGTTGGGGCCCATGACATTGATGGTGGGGTTGGGCAAAGTCGGTGAGGGGAGACTTGGGGGCAGTCAATTAGCAATTCTCCCTTTTTTGCAGGAGCACTGGTGGGCTGGCACCAGCACAGTAATTGTCCACAGCCCCAATAGCACTGCATATAAGTCTGGGTCCAGTGTCCCCAGTTCTGGAATTACGAGGTCCAGCGTTTTCTTACCTGGTAATTCTGGGCCCGGGGACACCTGATAATTTAAAATGGCCCAGAGCAATGTTCTCTCTGATACAGCTCAATGTTTCTTGTAATGAAGGCTTTAATTGGAAATTTGCAACCCATCTCCATTCAGAGTTTATCTACAAATGCCAAAAATCGAAAGCAAAGCTATATATAGAGGTCAAAAAACAATCTTCTGTATTGTCTGTCAATTAAATACCATATGAAATGTTGGAATCTGGATTGCATCGCTTTGCATTACACCCTTTTTCAGGACAATAATTGAACTAGTGCAGGAGGACCCTGTACTACAATTTGTTTGTGATGGAAAATACTGTAATCCGAGTTATATTGATTGTATTGTATTGCAATTTCATTCATACAGCATTTATAACCCCTGACAAGGCTTGGAAGTGTTTTACACCAGGCACCACGCAGCTTCAAAACCTTCCTGCAATGTGTGTCTTTTTCTATACACTTTCACCCACGTATAATGCTGCCTCTGCCACGTGCACATCTGGGCCATTTTTGTGTTATTGAACAAACACTAGAAGCAGTCCCTTATTTAAATGTGAACATTTAGGGCCAGATGTAGGTAATGAATATTTTCCGATTCAAAAATACTGAATTTTACCGAATCGGTAAATGGGATGTAGGTAAAAATTCAGTAAATATTACCGAATCTGTAACATTCGGTATCATCCATTTGGAATTTTCCGAATCGGTATTCACCGATTCGGTATTTACCGATTCAGTATTTCCCATTCATTCCTATGGGCCTCCAGGCCCATAGGAAGGAATGGGGATTACTGAATCGGTAAATACTGATTCAGTAAATACCAAATCGGCTATTCAAAATAAGAAAAAACCCAGGAGTCAGCCAATCAGGTGAAACCACCCCCCTCCCAACCAGGAAGTGGCCACACCCAGGCAGGTGCAAGCAATCAGAAGCTTCAGGAGAGGCTTTGAGAGCAGAGCTCCTGAGCCACAGAAAAACGTTACTGCTTTTGAAAGAGAAAAAATGGCAAACAACTCTGAGAAGGAAGGTGCAGAGAGGAAGAGGAAAATCAAATTCAGCACCATGGAGCTGCAGGTCCTCCTGGAGGAGGTGGTAAAGGAACACCAAAAATTGTTTGGGAAGCAGTCCCTGATGGTGCCAGAATCTGCCAAAAGGAAGATTTGGCCGGAAATATAGTCAAAGGTAAATGCTGTTGGAGTGATCCCAAGGGAGATAGATGACCTGAAGAAGAGGTGGTACGGCCTCAGGAGCTTAAGAAAGTGAGAGATGGCAGAGCTCCACAAACAGGCGAACCTTACTGGAGCAGGGAGGAACAGGGCACCTGCCTTGACTGAGCTGAAAGAGCTGGTGCAGTCCACCATTGAACCAGACAGCATCTGTGGACTGGGAGATGCAGACAGCTCAGCTAGAGCTGCCACCTGAAAAGCTAAGAAGCATGCACAGCAATCACCCCCACCCCATCTCCTTCCCTTTCCTCTTCCACAATGTGGCAGTGTTAACCCCACTCCAGTAGAGGTAGCAATATACACCAGCAATGCAGGATTGGTGTCAGTACAACGCGATGTTTTACAACGCGTTCCGTTACAACGCGGTTTTTACATCGTAAATACCATTACAATGCATGCCATTACAACGCATGGCATTACATTGCAGATGGTATTACAACGCATACCATTACATCGTAAGTATTGGTAAGTATATCTTTTTTTTTAAAAATGTAATAAAGTTAATTAAATTAATTTAAAATAATAAAAATAATATAACATTTTTAAAACAGTAATTAATTTAATTATAGTAATTTAAAATAATATAATTAATGATATATAAAAAATATATATAAAGAAAATAATATAATGTAATTAATTACAATAAATATAATTATAATTTAAGTAAGTTATAAATAATACATAATATAATTAAAATTAATAAAATAAAAAGTATTTAATCAATTAAACATTTATAAATAATATAATTTAATTATAATCGTTTATAAATACAATTAAATTAATAATATATTAATTTAATATATTTAAAATAATATAATAAATGATATATAAAACATTTATAATTACAAAATAATATAATGCAATAAATTACAATAAACATAATTATAATTTAATTAAGTTATAAATAATACATAATATAATTATATTTAATAAAATTAAAAGAATTTAATTAATTAAACATTTTTAAATAATATAATTTAATTGTAATCGTTTATTAATACAATTAAATTAATAATTGTAAATATTGTTATTAATTTAATAAAATTAAATAAAATTAATTTAATTAATTTAATTTAAATAAAGTCGTAATACCCCTGTACCCCAAAACCCATACACTGCCCTAAAACCTAAAAACACCCCTGTACCCCAAAACCCTAACCCTGCCCTAAAACCTAAAAACACCCCTGTACCCCAAAACCCAAACCCTGCCCTAAAACCTAAAAACACCCCTGTACCCCAAAACCCAAACCCTGCCCTAAAACCTAAAAACACCCCTGTACCCCAAAACCCAAACCCTGCCCTAAAACCTAAAAACACCCCTGTACCCCAAAACCCAAACCCTGCCCTAAAACCTAAAAACACCCCTGTACCCCAAAACCCAAACCCTGCCCTAAAACCTAAAAACACCCCTGTACCCCAAAACCCAAACCCTGCCCTAAAACCTAAAAACACCCCTGTACCCCAAAACCCAAACCCTGCCCTAAAACCTAAAAACACCCCTGTACCCCAAAACCCAAACCCTGCCCTAAAACCTAAAAACACCCCTGTACCCCAAAACCCAAACCCTACCCTAAAACCTAAAAACACCCCTGTACCCCAAAACCCAAACCCTGCCCTAAAACCTAAAAACACCCCTGTACCCCAAAACCCAAACCCTGCCCTAAAACCTAAAAACACCCCTGTACCCCAAAACCCAAACCCTGCCCTAAAACCTAAAAACACCCCTGTACCCCAAAACCCAAACCCTGCCCTAAAACCTAAAAACACCCCTGTACCCCAAAACCCAAACCCTGCCCTAAAACCTAAAAACACCCCTGTACCCTAAAACCCAAACACTGCCCTAAAACCTAAAAATACCCAAACACCCCAAAACATATACAACAGTACCCCAAAACATATACTCCTATACTCATACTTATTTTAAAAAATACTTAAATTAATATATTTAATTTATAATATTTAAAAACGAAATAAATATTTTTTTATAATTAATAATAATTAAATCAATAATAATAAATAAAAAAAAATAAAAAAAAAAATTAAATACTTACCAATACTTACGATGTAATGGTATGCGTTGTAATACCATCTGCTATGTAATGCCATGCGTTGTAATGGCATGCATTGTAATGGTATTTACGATGTAATAGCTGCGTTGTAACAGCATTACGTTGTAAAAGTTCCGTTGTAACGGTAACACACCGCAATGCATTATTGGAGATGTAGTCATTGAAACACCTACCATGTCATACAGCACACCAAGCAACAAGGCATGCGACACACATCAGTGATAAGGAAGCTAAGGCAATAGGAACAGTGTTTCGGTGATTAGAATGTAATTGTATAAGCAGTGCTGCAGGAACACAGATCTAATGTATGCTTTTCTGTCCACAGGCGAGACATCTCGCAGGCTTACCAGGGCGAAGGAAGGCAATGCACCACAGAGGGAAGACACACAGGAGGCAAGCACAAGTGCAGGGAATACCACACAGGACACTGGTGCACCAACAGCACAGCCAGCCTCCCAAGACCTGCAAATGTCACCACAGAGTTTTAGCTCCCCTCTACTCCTGTCCTCACCTGAACTGCCTGCGTCACCGGCTAACACAACACCTGCAGTTCAAAAAAGCAAGAGGCATGTAGTTGTCACACCAGTGCAAGTGGAGCCATCAGCAGGTGACACGGTGGGGGATGATACACCAACCTTGGCTGGTGAAGAAAGCACTGCCATACAGCAGTCCAGCGCCGAGGGTACCCGCACAGGTACCAGGCGCCGCAGGCCCAGAGACAGCAGTGCTTCGCAACATCTGGAGGGTCCCAGTGTCTTCCGTGGACTGGAGGGTAGCATGGTAAAAATACAGCAGGGGAAGGCCATCCAGTCGGTGCAACGCCAGATGAGGCACCTGAATGAGAACATGACAAACATAGAAAAGGGCATCAGCTCATTGGTGGATGAAAACAGAGAGATGACATCAGGCATGAGAGAGATGGCTGCAGGGATGCGGGACATGTCACAGTCCATGCTGCACTTGTGCACCAAGCTGGACCAGGACAGGACAACAAGGTGGAAGGACAGGCAGCAAGCACAACAACACACTAAGGCAGTCAACCGCCTGGCCACAGCCACTTCCCTTTGCAGGCGATGCGTGAACATGCAGGAGGGACTGGCACACAGCAGCAATGAAGTGTCCAGGGGCCTTGCAAGGGTAACAAGTGCTGTTGAGGTGCTGCTTAATGCGCAGCCAGCACATACTGCTGCTCTGGATGAACCTGTGAGTGAGGAAAGCACCAGTAGGAGCTACATGACAACTCCCTCTATTGCTGAAACACGGAGGAGCAGCAGTCTCCATGGTGCTCCCACTGCCCACACACCCACTGAGGACAGACAGCCAATTTCATCTGGCACCGGTAGGCGTGGCCGCAAATGACTAATGCTGCCCACACTCCCTGACCTTGAATTGGGTAGTGACCCAGGACTCCCATCATTAATGGATACAATTTGTGTTGCACATTTGTTCCTTGAATACTTGCGTAGTGCCAAAAATTCAACTATGTTGGGTACATACTCCACCTGGCTGTGTCTCTTTACTTACTTAAATGTAGTTGCGTGTGATCTCTGCCCGTCTCTGTCTCCCATCTGTTGCTGGCACCACTCCTGCTGTGTTGGGCTCAGGCTGTGCACACTCATCTTTGTGGTCCTCAAAATGACTTAATTCCACTTCTGTACCTTTCTTTGTAGCAAGGTTGTGCAACATTGCACAAGTTGCAATGATCTTACACCAGATGAGTGGTGAGTACTGACGTGCGCCTCTGCTTTTGTGGAGGCAGCGGAACCTGCTTTTTAACAGCCCAAAGGTGCGCTCCACAACGTTCCTAGTAGATTTGTGTGCCACGTTGTATCGTCTCTGGCTTGGGTTTGATGGGTTCAGGTAGGGTGTCAGGATGAACGAGCGGACGGCATATGCGCTATCACCTATGTGGAAATGAGAGAGCCATAAATCACATGCGCAACAACACATTCATTTGCAATATCTATCAAGGTGTGTCACAGTGTTTTATGCAGCAGGTATCCTTCTCCGAATTCCCCCGCTGTCAGGCATGTCTAGATCCCACTGTTCTGAAAGATGTAGGAGTCGTGGTTGCTTCCTGTAAATTTGGCCACAATGTCCGTGATTATGTTGTTGGCATCACAGATTACCTGCACATTGAAAGAGTGGGTTGACTTTCTGTTTCTGTAAATGTATTTTGTGGCTGCAGGTGGGCAGATTGGGATGTGTGTCCCATCAATACAGCCAATGACGTGTGGGAACTGTGCCTGTTGATAGAAGTCAGTCTTGGTCTTTAACAGATCCACATGTGTGTCAGGGAAGCTGATGTAATGATGCATTCTCTGCATCATGGCCTCCAGGAACTTCCGGAAGAAACGGGACAGGCAGCTCTGGGACACCCCACCTACCTCAGCTATCACCCCCGGTAACTGCCAGATGCAAGCAGGTGTAGGCTACAGAGCACCTGCACATGGGATGGCATGCGCCCTTGGTGTTGGGTGCTCCAGGAGTGGGTGCAGGTCCCTAATCAAGTACAGGGTGGTTTGGGAGTGTAGCCTGTACCTTTGCAAGATCTCTGCCTCAGTGAGTTGGAAGAGAGTGATCCGCTGTCTGTAGACTTGCTCCTCCCATCTCCAGATCCTCTCTCCTGCTGCCTGTATCAGTAGCCGCTTTGCTATCACATAAAATGCCGCCATTCTGGTCACACTGTTGCATTTTGGGGCATTTTTTATGGCCTGCACCTGGTTACCACTGTCTTTCAATCCATGGTAATTACCGACTCTTAAATACCGAATTTCATGAAATTTGGTATTTTAGAAGTTACCTACATCTCAGTTCTCATTTTTTACCATTTCTTTAAGAATTCGGTATTTTTCGAATCGGTAAATACCGAATCTGTAAATACCGATTCGGAATTTACAGATTCGTAAAAAAAATACCAATTCGTATTTACTGAATCTGCCTTTTTTGGGCTCCTACATCTCAAAAGCCCAATACCGGTCGGTATCGGCCGAAATTCGGTAATTTTGGCCGTTACTGACCGGTATTGGGCTACCTACATCTGGCCCTTAATGTCTAGGTCTTGTTTCTTTTACCTGACTCCATTGTGCCAGATTCATTGCCAATAAAGTTGAGTGTTCACAGCCATCTTCAGAACTTTGTATAGCTTGACTAGAGTACAACCAGCACACCTAGTGGCCACAGTTTGCTCATTATTAAATATAATAGGTGACGTTCAAATGAAGTGTAATTATTCAGTTTGTTACGTTAGTTAGTTCAGCACAAGTTTGGGGCAAAAAGCCGAAATCACCTCCCCTCCCAACACCTATATTCATAAAGATATTTCTGTCAGTCGGGGTGACTTACTTCTGGATGGCTTCTGTCTTACTCCTGAATTTTAAGAAGTCACACCTGCTCATTGAAAAAAAGTTTGGAAACAGGCTCGGGAATTTACACAGTGCCATTCTCGCAGGGTAAAAACCTGCATAAGTTTCAGCCGGTTATACACTTGTATTGATTTACTTATGACGACATACACCTGCATCTAATTGTCTGACAACTGTGAGCCCGGGATCCCATTCAATTGTTGCAACACTTCAACAAGCATTGATACTTTGTGGTTTCTACTTTCTAGCTGAATGTAAATCAGTAGGAGTAGCTTGCTACCCTCCATTTGCCTAGGAGTCTTAACTCATGGAAAACATGAGATGGCTAGGGGGTCACAGCCCATTGCACAGCTTGCAGTCCAGGCTCCTTAAAGGCATCGCCAGAAGAATTTCTCAGAGTTGCTCAAAACAAAGTAATGTTATAGTAGAGAACAGAAGTTTAAATGCCACCAATTGCAAGGCTGGTTTTGACCAAATGGCCCAGACAATCTCAAAGACATTTGCGACCAGGTGGTCTCTAAAGAGTGAATTTTGACAGCAACACTTAGCAGAGTACAGCATAATGTATGCCAAATGTGCCTAGTGTGTTAAGATAACCCTCAGGACACTGTTGCCACAAGTGACTTTTCCCTCTGTACAAGTGTGAGATGCTTGGAGGTGTTAACCCAGCACGCCATAGGCTGGGCCTGTCCATGAGTAAGGTGGAACTTAAAATCTGGCAGACAGTGCCCTCCACAGTGATATCATTTCTTAGGTATGGCTTAGCAGCACAGCTGTCTGCTAGACCTATTGCTATCAATCTTAAAAGTATACATAGTGGGCTTTGAAGCCACTTAGAACAATGTTGCTTTCTCACCTCATGTAACTGACTGTTTTGTGTCTCATCCCACCTCTTACGCATGGACAATTTTACATCTCAGATGTACACTGAATCATCACACATTAAATTATTTATATCATAGGTGCTTTTGTATACCGAAATCAATAGCTTTACTTAATTTTGTTCGCTGAAGCAGTCCTTTATTTTATGTTTCACTACAGAGCTATTGGCTTTGCCGGTGAATGGTATTCGTGAGAGCCCCAAGCTCTTCTGTTAGCAACAACTGCTCCACAAATAATTTGAAATAAATATAGGAGGTGTTTGAAAATGTATCAAACTGGCAGTAAGACTAGAAAGAATAATTGATGCAGCAAGGCAGAAAATTGTTCAAATTCGTAGTTTGGGTAGGAAATAGCAGATAGTCATGGTACACTCTGTGCCTCTACTTATTAACTCTCAATTAAAAATGCCTACTATTATCCAGAGGGCGGGCGAACACTAAACTAGCAGGTGATGTATGTCAACTTCAGTAAATCAAATCAGGTCAATTTCTAGAGTACTTCTGCTGGCCCAAAAGCTCTCCTGAGTTAGCGGTAAAGTTTGTGTCAAGCTCCTGAATTATAGCAATATATTGTTTGCATCCAATGCAATAGTTTAAAGTACCATACACTAATACTCCCCAGGACAGTCAGTGGCTCAACCACTATTACAAATAAAATCTGGAATCAATGTCACAAAAATAAATATTGCAAAATGCAGATAAGGAATGATATTTCATCCTACTAATGCCATGATTTATATTGTGTCTTAGATGACTGACACAAAGGACCTCATTTATGAGGCCCCTTGCGCCATCGGAAAGTCACTTTTTCTGACGTTCCGTGGCGCAGAAGCCTGCGTGATATTTATCAGGCAGCACTAAGCCACTTTTTTTGGCTTAATGCTGCCTGATAAATATCAGTCCCTTTAACGCAGTGTTCTGCGTTAAAGGGGCGTGCATTGAGTGTTGCTGGGGGCTATCCCAGCAACATCCATTGGGGGCTTATTTATGAGCTCTTGGTCACTTTTGCACCGCCGGTGCATCACTTTTTGTGACGCACCTGCGGCGTACAAAATGTGCCTTGTTGCACCATATTTACAAAGTGACGCATCTAGGTAGTTGTGTCACTTTGTAAACCCTTGCGCCATGTTATACTTGTGCCAGGTATAATGTATGCAGGGGGGCGTTCTGACGCAAGAAAGGGTCACAGAAGTGACTTCTAGGATGCAAATGCGTCAATATCTTACGCCTGCCTCGCAGCAGGCGTAAGACTGACGCAGGCCCTTTCAGGACACATTGCTGGAGTTGCGTCACTTTTGTGACACACTCCAGCAATGCGTCACTTTTGCGCCATACAGATACGTCAGAAATACCGACTTATCTGTGACTCCTTGCGACATGATGCACAATACAGTAAATATGACACATTAATCATGTCGCAAGGAGGGCGCACTGAGATGTGACGCATCGCCGCTTTCACGAAGCGATGCGTAACTTCTCATAAATGAGGCCCATGGCCTTTTGACACTGCCCCAGATTTACGAGAAATCGTAAATCTGAAGCAGTGCCAAAAGCTTACGCCTACAGGAGGCGTAAGGGAGGCGCAACGGGGAGAAATATCTTTATTTCTCCTTGTTTTCCTTTTTCTATGTGTGCTGTATTCTGCAGCACAAGTAGAAAGAGGAAAAGCCTCTTGTGATAATTTTTGTACAGAAAGGTTTCCCTTCCTGTACAAAAATAATCATCCCCGCAACGCAGACCTCCTTGCACAATTGTGCAAAGGTGCCTGCGTTGGCGCAGGCAGCCCATTGTGCGCCGGCGCAGGGGAAAAGGACAGGAATGTGCCATATCTTATAGATACAGCGCATTCCTGCCCTTTTCTTTTGCCATAGGGAAGCGCAGTAGGAAGTCCTGCTGTGCTTCCCTACGGCAAAATCTTATAAATGAGGCCCAAAGTAACTAGCTCCTCTGTAAAAATTTAAAAGGTAGGCTTGTGAAGAATATATTTCTAGATAACATTTACGATACTAGGGTTAACACATAAGATGGCTGCATGGATCTGTGCATGTTAATTTACATTTCTGTATAATGCAATGTAGATCTAGATTGGGTTTCAAATCCTAAGGAATTTTCCCACTCTTTGCCCAGTCTGAATATATTTTGAACATTCCCGTTGGCATTGTGTCTGTTCATTTGACTTGGAAATATTTTTGGAGCATTGGTTCTGGTTTGTTGTTGGATGGGGACATATTCTGGAAGGCATTGCATACTCCCCTATTTCAGAAATACATGTGCGGAATTTCGGACAATCTCCTGCTTAACCTGTATTTCTGGTTAATCAAACACATTAAACATGTTGGGTCAGCGGTTTAGCTTTTTTCCATCATCAGTCCGTCATTCAGCTAATCAATCACCCTTAATATTGGCAAGAAGAGATCGATCAAAATGACAACCCAGCAGCAACATTCTTGCATGGACTGTTGGGGGTAGCTTATCTCTGAAACTGCTGTTGTGTCCTAATGGCAATTACTGACCTGCGGCTTTGCATCTGAATCCACTACACGATGCTGGACCACATGGCTGTGTACAATATTGTTTAAAACTTCCAGTGGGTTAATTTGTTTAAAAACTTGGTGATGTGGCCAAACAAGCTAGAACAGTACATTTTTCACTAAGATCCTCAGATACGGAATATGGGTGCTGCATGGATACGCTACCTGAACTATTACCACTAATTTCATACTGCAATGGTACTTACATGCCTGGAAAGTGCATTGCTATATTATTATCGCTCTAATGGTACAAATGTAAGTATTAGTTTTCTGTGGTGCCAGTAAATGGAGTTACTGACCCCATCGAAATTCAGTTTTTTTTGTGAAACTCCTGGAGAGAATGAGGAGTTACCAGTGGAATCAGGCACAATATTCCTGAGTCACCTGGCCCTGGTAATTCATTATTTCATATTAGAGCCTAGTAATCCGAGGTAACGTCACACCCCTGAAGTTACCAGTATCAATGGTATTGGTATTGGAGGACTTACTGGGGACCAGTCAGGGCCACTCATAATGAGTTCCTTAGTTGGGTCATCTCACTAAAACCACAGGGAAATGGATGTGACTTCACACATAGTTTGACCTTGGTATAACATCATAGGAAATTATATGACAGTCTTTAATGAAACTAAGTTCTGGGGAAAAGATTAAAGAAATAATTTGATTCAACAAACAGCTTTTACAACTTATTTTGGAAATTACATGGGCATAAAGCAGTCTACATGTAACAAGCGGCAACATCAGGGTTGCAATTGGCCCCTACTGCTATCGCTAAATGATGCCACTTTCTAGAAAGAAGCCATTGACTTATTTTCCAGAGATAACAATGGAAGAATCACATCTTCTGGCAATATTCAGAAAATATCTTAGTTTGAACTCGAGGTTCCCACTCCGGTGATGGCTGCCATATCTTTCAGTGTGGGGTCTTCTGCCTCTTATCTCATTCCTGCCATTGTCTCTGCTTTGGCTGCTGCATCTGTGTCTACAGTCTTTAATGTTGCATATCATACCTGGCGTAGTGTTTCGTCCCACCAGGATACTGCCCGTCGCCTGTCCGTGGAGCGCAACCTCACATGGCCTTTCGGGGACCTTCCAGGGGGTTCATCATTTATGTGTGGACTTCCGTGGGTCCCCCTCCTCCTCTGGCTTTCTCTTCCTTCGCGTGCCCAGTTTAGACTTTTGCCTGTTAACCGCGGGCTGTGGCCATATGTGAGCCTATAATATTTTTTACTATTTGGAGTGGCTCCCTTGTGGGATGTGACGGGTGCATGTAGGAAGCTACTCCGATGTCAGCCCTCTCTCAGAGCTTTATCTATAGTCTTAAAGAAGGGGAGGAGGTTCCCAGTGACAAAGACGAGACCTCCTAGGCTCACCTATAGTGAATGTGGGCCAATGGTTGCATAGCCGAGAGGGTTCAGCTATCTGTGGGCGGCAAGAGCACCCAGATCACAGTTGATCTGCACCTGCTGTTTCAGGTGTGTGTTCTGTAGGCCCCTCACCATGGTTATAGTTTGGCCCAGTAGTCCTTATGATGCTGCGTTGTTGCTGCGTGCAATATTCTTTTAGCCTTGTTTGCCCGGTTTTAGTTAAGTCCTCTCTTCGGTCCCTGCAGTCTTTCAGATGCTGTGGCTGATACTTACTGTGGGATCTGCCTCTCACCTCAGCTCACAGGCCTCACCTCTTTCATCCATGTCCTGGCGGCTCTTTCCACTATTCGAGTCCACGGCTGCAGGCAGGATCAGGCCTCAGTACGTCTCTCAATGTGATCCGCGAGCAGGGTTGCTGCGCGGTCACCAGAATCACACCGCTAGCTTGTGCTCTTCTTTTTGCCTCGATTGCCCTAAATTAGTTAAGCCTTCTCTTTGGCCCCGCAGTCTTAGGGCTTTAGGCCGTGTGGTAAATGATTTCTATATCTTTTCCCTCTCTACCACTTCATCAGAATGTCCTGTGACATCATGGAATGTTTGAGTGCCTTACTGTGGTGAGATTGTCAGTTGGTCATCTCAGGCTGAGGAGCTGGTAGCTCGCTCCTGGTGGGGTTTTCTCCTTTGTATCTTCTTACCTTATAACTTGCCACCTATCTACCTGCTAATAAAGAGGGATCTACTACTACATCTGGACTACTCATCATCATTTATGTACCACAGTTTGGCGACGTTTCTTGGACTAACCTACGCTGCTAAGAAGGAATACCGATACCCAGCTATAAGGAAACCAAGGACTGTTCTAGATTTAAGAAAGTTTATCTCCTGGAGATCAGAGAAACGCCCAGTAAACCCCACCAGTGTCCTTTTCAACTTGGACAGCCTGCAACTTGGGCGTTCGTGTTGTGAGAGAGTCAACTGCCATCTCGCTGTCATCTGGAGACTGTCTGTTTCCAGTTACAAGGGCCACTGTCTCAGCGGGCCTGATCACCCTGTTGTGCCTTCCGGCTTTCTTGTGTGCATTGACAGTTCGCTTTGAATTCAACCACTGTGGATGTAGTGTGTTTTCACACAGTGTGGGCACTTCTCCTCCTGTGAGCACTTTCTGTGTTTGCTCTTCTGGAGGTGCCCTGGTGCTAGCAGTACACTCTCAATCACAGCAACAATCATCTGTGAAGTCACGTCTTTTCCCTACTTCTATGTTGGTGAGTGTTTTTTTTTCTAGTTGGTTTATGAGGAATTTTGCCCTGAGTGTTACTTGACTGTCGTTGGGACTTGGCGGATCTCGCTGTTAATAACGGGGCGCACATTTAACTTTGAAGGCATGAGTGGCCGCCCCTCCACCACCGTTGTGCCGGCATCTTACAATTTGGAAATGCACATGGTGCGCACGTATAACTTTGAATTGCAAACAAACAGGAGGTAGGCCCTTGATGGGGCTGAGGGAGGGCTGGACCCTATATAATTATTACACACAAAAGATTGCCCCCTCTCAAGTTATTTTAGATTGAGGACCAAATAAACTATTGCATTAAATATGGTCCGGTATATTTATTTGTACCTTTTAATTATGTTCTTTCATACAAAAATTATTTCAAATGGCAGAAAGAGAATACACAAAACAAGCAATTACTAAAAACCTATTAAATGGACAATTGACACAAAGCATATCACGAAGATATCAAACAATAAACATCAATATTACATCCAACAAACAATATAAATTGCAGTGCAACAATTTTGCAATATATTAGGTCAATTCAATGATCAAAATTTCTTTACATAAAAGAAGAGATACTACATTCCAAGAGCAAATAGAAACATGTATCACTATTATCCTGAAAGACACACTAGTTGTTGCAATTGGCTCTTGCTGGGGTAGCCGACGCGTTTCAAGTTC
This sequence comes from Lissotriton vulgaris, assembly GCF_964263255.1. NCBI lineage: Eukaryota > Metazoa > Chordata > Amphibia > Caudata > Salamandridae > Lissotriton > Lissotriton vulgaris. Next base: position 701,919,978 of record NC_141699.1, read on the forward strand.
GGACCATGAATGTCCAAACCATCATCAGGGCTGTGTGTTATTCTGTTAGGATGTAGAAAAACGTAGTTTTAATACAACCAATTTACCTCTATTGTTAAAACTCAACCGTTTGGATAAGAAACAAATGTACCTGTGTGATACTATGTAGTTTAGCCTTTGATCACTTCTATCACTGGACACAATTCTTTTCTTCAACTATCCAGCGAGGCGACTTGTTCCACAAAAAGCAATCTGTGAAACAAACAACATATTGTCTGTATTTACGTAAACACAGTATTTGGGGGTTAAAAACCACCTAATACTGTTTTTTTGGGGGGGGGGGTTTCATACCTTAGTCTGCGCTATCTTGCGATGCACGGGGGCGGAGGGGTGTCGTTTTCTTATTCTTGTGATCCTAGGAATAAGAATAAGAAAACGACATCCCTCCGCGCCCCGTGCATCGCAAGATAGCGCAGACTAAGGTATGAAACCCCCCCCCCAAAAAAAACAGTATTAGGTGGTTTTTAACCCCCAAATACTGTGTTTACCTTAATACAGACAATATGTTGTTTGTTTCACAGATTGCTTTTTGTGGAACAAGTCGCCTCGCTGGATAGTTGAAGAAAAGAATTGTGTCCAGTGATAGAAGTGATCAAAGGCTAAACTACATAGTATCACACAGGTACATTTGTTTCTTATCCAAACGGTTGAGTTTTAACAATAGAGGTAAATTGGTTGTATTAAAACTACGTTTTTCTACATCCTAACAGAATAACACACAGCCCTGATGATGGTTTGGACATTCATGGTCCGAACTTGAAACGCGTCGGCTACCCCAGCAAGAGCCAATTGCAACAACTAGTGTGTCTTTCAGGATAATAGTGATACATGTTTCTATTTGCTCTTGGAATGTAGTATCTCTTCTTTTATGTAAAGAAATTTTGATCATTGAATTGACCCAATATATTGCAAAATTGTTGCACTGCAATTTATATTGTTTGTTGGATGTAATATTGATGTTTAATGTTTGATATCTTCGTGATATGCTTTGTGTCAATTGTCCATTTAATAGGTTTTTTAGTAATTGCTTGTTTTGTGTATTCTCTTTCTGCCATTTGAAATAATTTTTGTATGAAAGAACATAATTAAAAGGTACAAATAAATATACCGGACCAGATTTAATGCAATAGTTTATTTGGTCCTCAATCTAAAATAACTTGAGAGGGGGCAATCTTTTGTGTGTTATACGTATAACTTTGAAGGCATGAGTGTCCACCCTCCATCACCGTTGAGCTGACATGTTTAAATTTGAAAATGCGCACAAGCCGCGCACACCTTACCTCTTCACGGGCGGCACCCCGTCATATCTCTATGACGTCTGTCTTTGTTCCTCTTGCCTTGGCTGCCCTCAGAAGTCTTGGCGCAGCAACGTGCCTTGAGCCATTCGATGTGTGTCATGCGGACGTACCGCCATTTTGGGATTGCAATAGCTTTGTCAGTCTGCGGCAGCTTCGTGTGCAGTTTTTCCCACACAAGCGTTGCCGACCACAGTGTAATTTCAATAAAGTTACCGGCATAAAGCAAAATTGGCATATCATCTCGCGGTTTTGTTGGTGCCTGTGCTGGGGCTGTCGGAGTCACTATGGAGTTGTCGCATACGACTCAGTTTCTCTTCCTCTCCAATGCTGGCACAGGGACGGTGGATGTCGCAACTTTAGACAAACTCCTGCAGCAGTCTTCTTGTCTTGGTTGGAAGTTTCGTTTCCTTAAGCAGAGGATCCCGTGGCCTGCTTTTCAAGACTTGCCTGCACGTCACCCCACTTAGTTTCTTGGTGTGAAGTCACTCATCGGAGACCTCGGGTGAAAAATCGCTCACCGCAGCTAAAATCTTGTGATTTTTTTCATTTGCTTATGCTTCAACTTATTTGTATTTCAGTGTGTGTTGTGGGTTGGTGTGTGTTTTGAGCATAATGGATTGTTCCAACTATCTTTGGGAGGTTGTTGGAGTGTTTTTCCATTTGTGTATTCTTGTCAGTGGTTATTTTATGCTGTACCCTACCACCAGGAGTTTGGGCTGGGTTCCTAAGGCAATGTCTTAACCCTACGGTGTACCCTTATTTAGGGGAGGGTGTGTGGCTAGTCAATGCCACATTTTGAAACTAGGGCGATGTTGTACCTTATGGTGTACCCTGTATATATATATATATATAGGGGATGTTGTAGTCTTGGTCTCACATGGTGTGTATCCTGTGTTTCACCCTGCTTGGGCAGCTAGGGTGTTTGTGTCTAATCAATGCCCCATTCATGTACTAAGGGTTAGTACCCTATGGTGTACCCTTACTTAGGGGAGGTTGTGGTGCCAGTCAGTGCCAACATTTTGTTTCCTAGGGTCATGTTGTTACCCTTTGAAGAAGTTACGTCACACACTGTTAATGTGGTGTACCCTTTCATTAGGGGAGGTTGTCTGCATGTAACTATTATGTTCTGAAGTTTCAAGGATTAGTATCCTTTGGTGTACCCTTTTTTTGGGGAAGGTGGTGTGCGTGGTCAGCGCCACCATTAGGTGATGTTGTGATGAACAATTTTTACATTGTTCCATGGTGTACCCTTTTGTTAGGGGAGGTTGTCAGTGATAGTCAGGAAGTTGCATCACTCTATTTTTGTCTTGTTCCATCATTAGGTGAAGTTGCGTTGAACAATGTTTACTTTGTTCCATGGTGTACCCTTTTATTAGGGGAGGTTGTCGTGTTGCACTAGTCTGTTTTGCAAAGCATTCCTTTGTCTGTGAAGGTTGCTACATTTATGGCACAGTTGCCTAAGTACTTACTTTTTGTACTTATAGGTGCACCCTCTTTCTTGAAGGGTGTTTGTCCATCTGTTTTTTTGCTACAAGTTGTACCTTTCCTTTAGGGACGTGGTTGTAGACTCGTTGCTCATAGCTACTTTTCCCTTGGACATCTGGACCTGGCTTACATCTTATTGTGCTTACTTCCATCTGCACACATTTTGTCTTTTGGTTGTTACACCCTATTTGGCTTACTAGGATCGCTACCTTGTTCTATTAAGGAGGGTGGATGGGCATGTAATGCAATTTGCATTCTTGTGTTTTGACTAACCATGACCATTTGTGCATCTTATGAATATCTTTCTACATGCCTCTTTTAATTTTCTTTGTTTCTGCTTCCATGCTTAAGTTTCCTGCTTTTCAAATTATCTCTTTGACTTGCTCTTGTGTCTACAGTTTCCTCAGAATCATTCTGCTCCGTCTTAACTTATTACTTGCTGTTGTTCGCTAACGGAAGAGAATGTGTGGTAAATGATTTCTATATCTTTTCCCTCTCTACCACTTCATCAGAATGTCATGTGACATCATGGAATGTTTGAGTGCCTTACTGTGGTGTGATTGTCAGTTGGTCATCTCAGGCTGAGGAGCTGGTAGCTCGCTCCTGGTGAGGTTTTCTCCTTTGTATCTTCTTACCTTATAACCTACCTGCTAATAAAGAGGGATCTACTACTACACCTGGACTACTCATCTTCATTTATGTACCACAGGCCGCCTTTTAGATGACGCTGCTGATACTTGTAGCGGCACTCACCTCTCACCTTAACTCGCCAGCCCAGTCTCTTTTATCGATGTCTTCGCGGCTCTGTCCACTACTCAAGCCCATGGGTGCAAGAAGGATCAGGCCCTAGTGTGTCTTAGGGTGACCAACCGTCCGTAAATTTCACGGACAGTCCGTAATTTTGTCCGTCGGTCCGTTGTCCATGAAGACTTCTTTAACGGACGCCATTTGTCCGTAATTTTAACAGCTGTTACGTGACAGCGAATCATGTGCCTTTTTAATGCCAACTGTTTGCCGTGGAGACCAAACAAAGCTATTTAGGATTGGCTTAAAAGCCATCAGCCAATCCTAGAGCTCGCAGGTACTCTGCAGGAGTGCTCTCATTAGCCCAGATTCAGGGCCAATGACAACAGCTTTAGGGTACCTAGCCCCCGTACTTCTGAAACGCGCAGAGCAAATTTTAAGCCTTTCCCTTTTTAAATTTTTCGGGACCCTTACTCGACCCCTGCCCTGTAGACTCAGTAAATCGCGTTCTAAAGGGAGCGGCCTCAAGGCGCATTTGGCTAGATTGGAAGCTGGGGAACTGAACTGTTATTGTCAGAATCAGAGCCTAATGCATTTTTGGAGGTTTCCAGCAGTTCTGGCTATTCTTCAAGAGATCCTCATCGCACGACGCTTTAAACAGATTAAAGGGCAGATAAAATATGGTCTCTATGCGGTGGTGTAACATGAGAGCACTGGGCCCCGGTGCAAGCAATGATAATGTCACCCCGCTGTCTGTTTGCACTGTAAAAGGCAACAGTAATTGATGTGCAATGGACCCGGTATCAATGCTCTTTCTCCACCGTCGATAGCTACTGCCTGTATCATTGTCATCTTAATGTTTTTCGGGGCACTGTGCATGACATGTTTAGGGGCCACCTGTTCGGAACATTTGTGAATTTTATTAACCATTTAATGAAAAATGAAGCTTACACATAGCACAAAAATATTAAACTATGTTAAAGTTTTGAAAACTGAATCATGCAGAAACAGCTGATATATGTCTTCCTTTGGGGCCCAACAAGCCTTAAAACTACACAGGAGAGGGGGTACGTTGAGATAAATAGACATAAATAATATAGAAATAGATCTTCCTCTGGGGAGGGGGGCTTCATAGCTTTGGGTCCATAGAAGTTGCACACTTTGCCCTTGCCTTAAAACGTCTCTTTTCTGCATTTGTTTGCAAATGCAAACTTATTTTAAACAATGAGCGTAACGTTCGTGTAACTGTGTACCACAAAAACAGAACAAAAACGTTATAGGTGGTTTCTGCAAAGTCAGACAAAGTAAGCACTGTCAAACCCTAAACTATGTGTATTAGTCGCGCCCAGGAGGACAAGCTTTGTTGGTGCCCCTTCAATGACCTTCTTTATGTATTCCCAGACTACCACCCACCATGGTGCCCCTCATCTCTCCTTAGCCCCTCTCTCACATGTATTTAATTTATAGCTAGTCATGTATATACACTATACAACGAATGGCCAACAGAAGGCCGAGCCGCGCTTAGGCTCCTGGGCTTGGGATCACTTTTTAGTATATTTCCCTGCTTTAGAAGGTCTTCGGAAGCACTACTATGGCGGTTATGTTGCTACTACCTCACTGCATACATAGAGAAGTCTGCTGTGCAACTGGCACCCATACCTTTGCCCCAGGACTCTTTATGGCTCCCCACCTCGACTTTCACCGGTCAAGAATGAGGTAAGCATCTGCGGCGGACCTCGGTGTGTACTGAAGGTGGCCAGCAGCCTGTGCCTGGTTGCAACTTTAGGAGTCCCTCAGTCCATTGTGACCGATTAAGGGGTCGTGTTTATTGGCCGCAAGTTACTGAACTCAACCTGCCTGCTCAATTTCTGCGTTCATCGATATTCGTAGAAGAAGTTCTCCATTTTAGATTGAGGGTGAGGGATATGTCCATCCCATGGCCTATCCTAGAACTTGCCTTAGGAACTACAACAAGGGTGAAATTCTTGATGGGCCTCTTCCGTATGCAACTCTGCAGATAAAGACTCAGCTTATAAATAATATGAAAAGGTGGGCGAGCGAGTGAGAGAAGGGATAGTTGGATGGCTGGATGGATTAGTGAAAGGGTGAATGGATGAATGAAAGGGTGAATGGATGGATAATGAGCGAAAGGATGGATGGATGAGAGAAAGGGTGGATGATGGGCAAATGAATGGGTGGATAGATGAGTGAAAGGACAGATGAGTGATAGAGTCAATGGATGGAATCATGAGTGGATGAGTAGAAGGATGGATGAGAAGGATGGCTAAGTGAAAGGGTCAATGGAGAGAAAAAGGGAGGATGGATGACTTAAAAGGAGAATGAGTGGAAGGATGAGTGACTGAGTCGATGGATGAGTAAGTGACCGATGGCTGGAGGGTTTGAAAGGGTTAATGGATGAGTGTACGGATGGATAGGGTGAAAGGATGGAGGGTTGGATGGAAGGAAGGATACATGATGGATAGGTTTACAAATGGATGAATATGTTTGGATATAGATGGGATTACTTATATACTACAGGGTGACCTCTTTTGATGTGTCTGTAAAATGTACCTTCTGTCCGGAGGTTTTGTCCTGAATTTTGACCTCCTGTCCTGAATGTTTGTCCTGAATTTTTACACTCACCGTCCTGAATTGGCACCCATGCCAGTTGGTCACCCTAGTGTGTCTCCCTATATGATCCGTGAGTGGGATTGCTGTGCAGTCATTGGGGTCACATCACTGGTGTCTCCGGAACGATGACCATTCATTCTGCTGCATGTGATGGATAATTAGGGTGGATTAATTGGCGGTAGGGGTTAGAGAGTTACGGAGCCTCTCTAACAGGTGTCCATTTTCTCTGAAGCATAGCCATGCCCCCTAAGGTTGTTTAGCTTTAATTCCATTACATGCCTCTGTCTTCTCCAAAATACACTTCATGCTGATTTTTCTGTCTTTGACAGGTTCTTTTTCATACCTGTTTCCTGCCTTTGACACTGTTATGCTGTACTACCCCTTCTTTCTTATTTTTACACCTTTCTCTCCAGTGCTTTGGTACAAGATGTGATGATGAAAATTTCCCAAAAATAAGCCCTAGCGCCCACCACCCACAAGCACTTATATTTGTTTTGGGAATATTAAGCATTGACTATACTTGATATAGGAATGGGATACTTTTGCAAATTATTTATTTGGTCTTTTAGTGATACCTACCCTAACCAAGGATCTAAAAACAGGTAAAACTCTTCAATATCTCCTGCACAGAATTAAGGGGCATATTATCAAGGGGGTTTATCTCCGCTTTTTTGGCTTTAAAAGCCAAGAAAGTGGAGATAAAATTATCTCCCTATTACCAAGCTGTCGCTAACACCAGTTAGCGACAGCTAGTAGGAGATAGCGACCATCTTGGGCCCCACTTTGCATGTCAGTGATATTTATCACTAATGAGATGCAAAGTGGGCGTGCCAAGATGTTAGAGACTGAAAACAGTCGCTAACATCGCTATCTCCTATTACCAACGTTTGGAGATATTCGCGCTAAGCGGGAATATCTCCAAAAGCTAACACCTGCCCTGAGCAGTTCTTAGCCATGTTATCCAATGGGAGGTGGATAACATGGCTAAGAGCATTTGCTCGCTAATGCATGAATATCGCTGACTTTTCAGCGATATTCATGCATTTCGGCCGTTTTTTATCGCATTTGCGATAAACCTTGTTAATAGCAAGGTTTATCTGCGATAAAAATCGCCGATGTGCGGCGATAATTTTTGTCTCTAAACAAGTTAGAGACAAAAATGATCGCTAGTTGTTGGTAATATGCCCCTAAGTTTTTCCTTGATGCTCATGTTTGGAACTGATCCTTAGGGCAACCCAAGGAACATACATTTCCTACCTATAACTCTTACAAATAATCTGCTTGTAATCAACAAGAAAGCATTGGAAAAACGAATATGTGCCCATCCTATAACCCTAAGGTCAGTTCAGAAAATGTGCCTCTCTTAACTGGACAAAAGTAAGATCCGATGCGAGAAGGATGTTTTTGGGTCTTGGTTGGTAGCACAAATGACAACTTTTCAATTAAAATAGGCTCTGGGTTTCCTGCATTGCTAGTTAATTCCGGTTTAACCTAAAGATCTAGCTGCTTGGGAACACTTTGTTTGTTACAAGTAATTAGACAGTAATCATTGGAGACATCTATAAAGCAACAGCAGCACATAAATCACCCAAGTGAGGACAGCTCAGAGCTTGGCATTAATCTAGAAACAGCTGTGGGAAATGATAGGAATTAATACCTGCCACTGCAACAAGTCTAGCCTAGTGAGTATGTATCTCTTTGGAAGAGTAAGTGGAATTTTTGCTTGACAAAATCTTTTTAACTAGCATTTGCAATGACATAGGTCTCGCATTTGCGAGAGCTTAAGCTATTGGCATTGTAAATGACAATGCCATTTATTTATTTGTTTTGCTAATTAACCCCGCTTATGACGGAACCACGCCCTCATGAGCAACGGGTGGCATGTGCTCATGACGGCGTGGTTCCGTCATGCCGCGGCCGCTCTGCCCACGCGGCACTGATTCCCCGCCTGTGTGGGCGAATTAAAGAGTGGGCGGTGTCGTGATGGAACCATGCCATAATAAGCACAGCCCGCCCGTGGCTCATGACGGCGTGGTTCCGTCACAAGCATGGCGGCACCGCATGACCCCCCTGCCCCCCAGCGCCACGGCGGAATTACCGCCGCGGCCAAGGGGTTAACAAATAAAAGGAAAGGCATTGTCATTTACAATGCCAATAGCTCAAAATCTTGTGAATGCGAGACCTATTGTTTTTCAAAGAAGCAGCCGCCACTGTCCCTGGCTGCTCCAAAAGTGACCAATCATGTTCGGAACTTTCTGTAATCAGCTGTCGATTGGATTGTCAGGAGCGCACAAAAGCTCCCTCTGTAATAGCATAATTCTGTTTGGAAATTAAATGCACAACACACTTGAGCAGTAATAACGGATTACAGAAAGAGTAATATGCAAACGTTTGTACTAATTAAAATGTCTTTCCTAATGTAACCAGAACATTTTTACTGCCTTCTTATAAGGTATAGTAGCAGCAAAATGTTCGTTGAAGGCAAATCCAGAATATTTATCACTAATAGTGTTTCTTACACAGCAAAAAAAAAGTCAATGTTGTCTTCATGTACCAGTGTCGCTGTCTTCCTGGGTCTGTGCTCCCCCTCACCCGGTCGATGATGTGTCCTCATGCCTCATGGGGCCTCTCCGTCTATGTTTCTATGTTTCCTGGAGTCGCCAACTCCGCCACCCTGACCGACAACCTCGCCAACCTCGGCCTCAGACAACTCGTCACAGCACCCACCCACGCCGCTGGCCAGAAGCTGGACCCTGTCTTCTCCACAGGCACCCACGTCACCTTTGACCACACCACCAAACTCCACTGGACTGACCACCGCTGCATCCATTTCACCTTCAATAAACCAACCATGCACCACCGCACCCCACAGCCTCCTCGCCGCTGCTGGAGCAAATCCACTGAAGACCAGCTGATCACCACCCTCGCCCAAAACCCACCCACCGACCCCACCAACCCAGACGCCACAGCCCGCAACCTCAGACAGTGGATCGACGACTGCGCCAACACCCTCACCCCACTCAAGAAACCCAACAGCCACGCCAGCAAGAGAGCCACCTGGTTCACCGACGAGCAGCAGACCTCCAAACACACATGCCAGAAACTGGATAAGATATGGCTCTACGAACGCTCTCCGGACAACCACGCAGCCCACAAGGACGCCACCCGTGGACATCAGTGAAGTAGTGTGGCTCACTGGTTAGAGGCGGCAGACCCGAGAGCAGAGGACGGCCCGGGACCAGGGTTCGATTCCCAGCACGGCAGGTTTCTGGACCAGGGTCAGCGGACTCGATAATTCTCTCGCCTCGGTGCCCACTCTGATTAGCGGTCACACTCGGCAACTCTGGGCATTAGCTTGCCTCATCTTCCCTAACGGCCCCACCAGACCGCCGGGGATGCCTGGTCTCACCCTGGAGATACCCATTAAGGGACCATCTCTCAGGGAAGCCAGGAAGGGTTTCGCAGCGGTCGAAGCGCCTTGGGACCCTACGGGTAAGTAGTGCGCTATATAAATGCCAATACATACATTTACATACATCACAACCTCATTAGATTAGCCAAGAGATCCTCCTTCAAAGACCACCTGGATAACAACGCACACAACAGCAAAGAGCTTTTCAGCATGGTAAAGGAACTCTCCAACTCCAGCGCCAACGACATACCGCCCTCACAGGAACTGTGCAACTCACTGGCCATCTTCTTCCACCGCAAGATCGCTGACATCCATGACAGCTTCAACACCATGACCGCCCCGCCTACGCCAGACCCCACCTCCCCTGTGAACACCACCAGCGCCAACCGCCTGACCTCCTGGTCCAACGTCAATGACGACGAGACACACGAAGTCATGAACTCCATCCACTGTGGATCTCCGTCAGACCCGTGCCCACACCTCGTATTCAACAAAGCAGATGCTGCCATCGCACCCCAACTACGGAAGGTCATCAACATCTCCTTCAAAACAGCGACATTCCCAGAAAGCTGGAAACACGCCGAAATCAACGCCTTCCTCAAGAAGCCCAAGGCGGACCGCAAGGGCCTCAAGAACTTCCGGCCCATTTCCCTGCTCCCTTTCCCGGCGAAGGTCATCGATAAAATCGTCAACATGCCACTCGCCCGCCACCTGGACGACAACAACATCTTGAACACGTCCCACTCTGTATTCAGACGAAACCACAGCACCAAGACAGCCCTCATCGCCGCCACAGACGACATCAGGCGACAACTAGACAACGGCGAAACATCAGCCCTCATCCTCCTGGACCTGTCAGCCACCTTCGACGCGGTCTGCCATCGCACTCTAAAGATACGCCTCCTAGAAGCCGGAATTCAAGAGAAGGCCCTTGACTGGACCATGTCTTTCCTCTCCGGCAGAACCCAGAGCGTCTGCCTCCCGCCCTTCCGATCCGAGGCCAGCGACATTTTCTGCGGCGTCCCCCAGGGCTCAGCCCGACGCTGTTCAACATCTACATGGCCCCCCTCGCACAAGTGGCCCGCCAACACGACCTCAATGTCATCTCCTACGCTGACGACACCCAGCTCATCCTCTCCCTCACCAAGGACCCGCACACTGCCAAATCAACCTCCACTAGGGAATGAAGGCTGTCGCCGACTGGATGAAGAACAGCCGTCTGAAGCTGAACTCGGACAAGACGGAGGTACTCATCCTCGGACCCACCCCTCAGCCTGGGAAGACTCCTGGTGGCCGACCACACTGGGAAAAGCACCAACACCCATCGACCATGCACGCAACCTAGGATTCATCCTCGACTCCTCTCTCTCCATGTCTAAACAGGTAAACGCTGTCTCCTCCTCCTGCTACAACGCCCTCCGCATGCTCCGCAGGATCTACAAGGGGATTCCGACCGAAACAAGAAGAACCGTGACACAGACCCTCGTCAGCAGCAGACTGGACTACGGCAACGCACTCTATTCAGGAATCCCAGCCAAACACCTACGACGACTACAACACATATAAAATGCCTCCACCCGAGTAATCGTCAATGTCCCCCCCGCCGCAGCCACATCACCCCCCACCTGAGAGACCTACATTGGCTCCCCGTCGACAAGAGGATCACCTTCAAGCTCCTCACCCACGCACACAAAACACTCCACAACGCCGGACCAGCCTACCTGAACAGCAGACTCAGCTTCTACACCCCCACCCGCCAGCTCTACTCCGCCAGCCTCGCCCTCTCCGCGGTTCCCTGCATCCAATGAACAACCTCCGGCGGCAGATCCTTCTCCTACCTCGCTGCCAAGACCTGGAACACCCTCCCTACCCACCTACAGCAGACCCAAGACCTACTCGCCCTCAGAAGACTCAAGACCTGGCTCTTCGAGCAGCAGCAGCACCCCCTCCCCTCAGCGCCTTGAGACCCTCACGGGTAAGTAGCACGCTTTACAAGTACTCTGATTGATTGATCTTTCACTGTGTGACCATATTTTCCTGAGCCTGTGTGTCCACGTGTTTCCCAATGCCGCTCAGTGTTGGCACCTCACTACGTCTATCAAAGTACCCCATGTTGGTTCATTTATCTGGCGCTCTGTCCCTCCCATTATGCCTTTGTCTACTCTGTATGTATTAAATATACCTGTGGATGCAGTGGAACTGAGAAAGTATGAACCTAGGGGATAATCACGGAAGAGCTGAACAGAATGCTGAGGGGTACAACATTTCCAGGCTGTGTCTAAAAGCAACATTAGACGGGCAAACAACATACCGTTCAATTTTCTCCCCCACTTCGGGTTCAAGAGGCAGGACCTACCAAGCGCGTGGGGGACCTTTAGTCCTCATTGTGCAATATGTAAGCCCATTCTCTTGGCATTAGCACGAGCCACCCTGAGCGCGTGACGCAGAGAACCCGTACCAGGTACACGGCACCATGTTCACCCCGTCAACAGGAGCCCCTCTGGGGGCCCTTTCAAAAGTCTTGACGAAATTAGGTCAGCAGATGGTTGAAGAACGGCGATCCGTTACATTCCCCAGCCTTGAATTAACAGATCTTAAAACCTGCCATTGTAGATTATCGTATGAAATGAAACGCAGGTTGCAGCGATTTGGTGCTTTCCACGGGCCCGTGCTCACAGAGTTCAGGAACACTTTACAAGACCCGCATGCAGCTCGTGAGTGGCTCATCAGCCGCGCGACGCCTTCAAAGCTGTCTGTCACAAGTGATCATCCGCACGTGAGGCAGCGCCGGGCTCAACGAGACCTGAAGCCTCCGAACCGAGGGAGGCGGGCAGCAGGAAGTTCCAGCTGAGGTTCACAGTTCCAAAAGGCTGCAACCTCCTAATCTGTTCAGGGTTTGCCGTGGTTTCCTGCAGTTCAACACATGGTCTGCTTCTCAGAGAAGGGGGGTCACCAGCAGTTTATGAATATTTCATACCGGTGCTTAATTTGTAAAAGAATGAGTGCAATTGGTAAAGTTTAGCTCAGAAGCCTTGGGCTGGCGCTATCATCGAAACCCAGGTCATGTAGTCTCGGTTCCTTCTCGTGCCTCTTTCATCCACCACCACACACTCCCTGTCAATTTATCTCACTCCTTCAGGTTCTTTGTCATCGCTGCTTGTATATCTTCGTCAATATTTTCACGTTTTGCTGTTCCACCTTCAGGATTTCCTCTGTGTTTTTCTCTATCTTGCTCTGGGTGAAAGTCTGATGAGGAAAAAGAAGTGGCATTCCCCAAAAATGTCTGAGCCTCACCTGCATCAACTGGTTCAAACTAAGCACTGTTTTATACCCCTTCATAAAATCATTAGGATATAGGAATGAAGGCAGTGGCGGACCGTTGCAAGACACAACATTGAGACAAGTAGTAGGCACAGACATTTTTACAAATGTGGATGCATATTGTTTATTTTATTGAATTTATTGCAGCTATTTAAACCTATATCAATACAAACATTTTAATTTTTGTGTGGTACTTTTGCAATGAATTCTATTATTCTTCAATAAAGACTTATTTGCAAATGTTATGTTAATCATTGACTTTTGTTTTCCTGAGTTACCGACAGAAACAATATTTCTGTTGGTTAATGTGCAAATTACTTTACCGTTCATGGCAGCAGCGCTGGCCCCATTTTTTAGACTGGAGTGCTGGTTTTGTAACATCACCACCCTAAAGGCATCGAGGATATATATCACACTCTCTTTGAAAACAAAACAACTAACCTTCAAATAAAAGCATTTGAGTGGCCCCTTTATTGTTCTCTAAATAAACTCTTTTTATCTTTATGGGGATGCTGCGCCTCCTGCATCCCTAGTTCCAGCGACACTGGTTAATGGTGTTTTTGCCACAGCCTTTCCAAGAGCAGCGTAACACAAAGTGATTCCAAGCCTTCAGAGACCCCCAAAACTTCAAGAATGGCCTTTTTCATCCAAGGCCAATGGATATGTGTAACAAATGGGAGACTCGGAGGCCTCTTCACATACTGAGGGGGTGCCCCATCATTTTACCTTACACCACTGCTTTCCACTGTATTTACCAGAATTGCAGTTTGGGACAAAGTATACACCAATATAGTGGCTGTTATTTTTAAGGCCATCAGTACATTTACTCAAAATGATGGGTAGGAGTGTTCAAGAAAGTTATTACTTCATCAAAATTTTGCAGATTCCCTGAGGAGCTTTGTAACATTTTCCAGTTTAAGGTGGCCTTCACCAGGGATGTTTTTTGCCCTTTAAGAAATCGTTTTCACCACAATGCATGATCATATTCAATTCTAGGGAATCCAACCACGTTGCACACATTTTCTCTGCAAATGTACCCTTGTGCAGTCGTTCTTTTATGTACAAAACCAGACATCTGCAACATGTATGTCTGGCGATTTACCTCTGATGAAATAGGTGGCTACACAAGTCACAATTTCATGTAAATGTGGAAAAGCCAAAAACTTCACAACTCATGACGTTTGCAAACTCTCCCATTGAATTTCTTGAATGTTGCCCCCCCCCCCAAATAAAATGCATCTTTACAAACCCCTAATACTAGGTTGTCCCTTCAGAAAAGTGTAGGCTCTTTACATGACGTTCGTATATATAACTGATTCAAAGGGTGGTCACAATCAGTTACCGCTAATGGCCTCTTTAGGTGCCCCGGTAATTCTGTAGGGCAGGTAACCAAAACTAATAACTGTATCCGAATAAGTGGACCAGAGATTTTACCGCTGACCTTGTGTTTCTCACCCAGGAACTTTGGCTGGTTCTATCATTATTCCCATGGAAAATTAAAAGTTACTGGGGGTATTGGGTACGGAATTACTTGTTCTCTTGTCAATTCATTTATCAGGGTACCCTCATGGTATAACAATGAATCCCTCTTCTGTCTTGCCTCTAGCATAGAGCTAGATAAATTCCATATACATACATGACCCCTTCTTGTTCCGGTCCCACTCCACAGAGTTACCAATACAATACCCTAGGTATGTGGTGAAGCGTGGCTCAATGGTTAGAGCGGCAGACCCTGATGCTGAGGTCTGGCCCGGGACCAGGGATCAATTCCCGCCTCGGCGGCTCTTGGACTCAATCTAGCCGGACCTGATAATTCTCGCCTCGGTGCCTAGTCTAATCATGGGTCCCACTCTGTGACTCTGGGCAATAGCTTATTTAATCTCCACAACGGCCCCACCAGCGCTCGGATGCCTGGCTTCACCTTGGGGGTGCCCAGGAGTGGACATCTCGCAGGAAAGCCAGGAAGGGTTCCACAGCAGGATGAATATAGCGCTACGAGACCTCTGAGTAGAAGGCGCTATATAAATACAAACACATTGGTTACTCCGGAAAGGTGCCGCCAACGAAAATATTGGCTCTCATAAAAGGGTACTTAGTGCTAGTCAGTTTATATGCTTGTCTGATTGAGGTAGAAACTTCAAGTGTCATAGGTGGATTTATGGCAAAAGGCAACCTGGCCTGTTGCAAGCACCTTTTCATTGGACACCTTTTTTCAACTCTTTCCTTCAATAACACGATTGCTTAATTTGTTCTGGTAGTTTGAGGTGGTGGGCACAGACACTCATTTTACAGCACTGTAACTTAGAAGAAAGAGAAGGAAAAACAGGAAAGGAAGATAGAAAGATTAAGAGAAATATAAGGAAACAGTGGCAAAGGGAGAAAACAGGAATGCAACCGGATTAGGGGCTGAGTAAGAAGGGGTCAAAGATGTAAACAGAAAGAAATCAATCAGTTGGTTTGTATAGAGCACAACTTGTCACACCGGGCTATCTCTAGGCGCTGCTCACGTGCAACCTCTGACACATATTTCATGCCTACTCAACGTGTTTACCTCTCAGCTTACTTTGACAAGGAAAAACTGACAATTATTGCCAATTGGAGGTTCTGTTATATGCTTGTGGGGGTGATGACACTCACCAACGGCAAACTAGAGAGCTATTATCAAAGCTGTTACCACGAGCCAAGATGTAAGAGTCTGGAGCACGGGACACAAAAGCTAAAGAACCGCGGTGTCGCTCAGTGACGTCAGGGTGGGCCTCGAGTTGCCACTCACCTCATGTATTTGCAATAATCTGGATGTCATGTCTTTCTTTGAATACAGGCGAGGCAGACCCAGTCTCCTTCTAAGGTCGGTAAATTGAGTGGATTTGTACTTGGTTAAGCAGTGATATACATTATTTTCTGTGTTTACAAATTGAAAGGGGGGTATGAATCAGTGCGTAAAACATGACATTATGATTAATATTAAAGGGCCCGCTTCAGAAAGTGCTTAATTATATTTCCCCCATATCACTGAATTAAACTTCATCAATAACGATGTTTGACCCTTCATTATTTAAATCGAACCTAGGTTTTGAAACAGGTTTATACAGGATATCTTCAAATACTATTTTAAGTTAAAATTACTTAGAATCAATTTAGTTTGTATGCATATTTTTGCATTCCATATGATATTTGTAATTCACTTCTATTTCTTATTTAATTGCACGTCCTTGTTAAAATTAATTTCAGAATAAAACACATCGAAAGAGCAGAGCTGGAAATACGTGCCTGCCCTGAAGAGACACCCACGGTCCATAGTATTCGATAGGAGACATCAACCGTAAGGAATGCCCTTCTGGGTAAGTGACTGTGTTATGTCTACAGTAAAGTATTTTACACTCTGCATTCACAGTTCTGTTTGTTGGAGAGCCTGGTGGTAAGTAGTTCTACTCCAATGCTGTCAGAGTGACAGACAAGAGTCATACGCCTGAGTTGAGGGCCCCCGTGGTGTGCTATGCTGTTGAAGAATGTTTAGACTTGCCCTTTTACCACAAAAAATGTAAAGCAGTTTGCAAGTGTGTATGCACATGTAGTACAGGCTGAAAGGGTTTCTGCAGTGAATGAAAGGGGGAGGGTGTTGTGGGGTAAGGACTGGCATTCTCAGTGTAGTTTGATGTGACAGCAAGCTGGTGTGTCTGCTGTCAATGAAACTTTAAAAATGCCCCAGTTCAGACTCAACTTTATTATGGGTTTCCAAATCTTTAACCTTATGTTAATGTTTGAACCCTGCGGAAATCAATTCAACCAACATGCCTAGGGTAGCAGAAGTGACATCACACTCCATTTGACCTTACTTTCCCTCACACACTTACCCATAAACACACACACATTCACACATACACACATCATCTCATAAAATCACTCACACCCGCAAGCACGCACACACACAACATACATTTAAAATCATTTTTTCTTACCTCAGGTGCCATAGAGGCACATATCCCAGCTAACGGTACTCCAATTTGTATTACACTAATAGTGAATAATATAATATTAGTCACTATTAGTGTAATACATTTTTTACAGAAAACAAGGAAAGTGGAGCTCCAACCAATGTCCATGAGGATGAGCTGTCTCTTTGTTCCTGGCACTTGATTTACCACCTCTGAGGCCATGGGTCGCAAAAGCAGTGCCAGGGGATGCAAGGGCCAAGTTAAGGGTTGCAGCTGCGACCCGTGTGGACCCCCAAATGACGTCCATGCCTGTGCTAGGTTGTGCACATGTCAATTCAATTTTCAATTAAAAAAACATTTATTCGATTAACATTGCGTTAAATCATGAAAAGTAGATTTACAAATTCAAATACTGTAAAAACACACAAATTATGTACAGTTAAAAAGGGACAAATTAATAATTTGAGACATAACTAAAAATTGATGATATCAAGATAATCAGAGTATGGCAATTTATAATAAATCAGGGTGATAGGAACGCATTTTCAGACATGTTTTTAGAAAAAGAGCTACGCATTTGGCTACATACGGTGCGTCTAACATCTGAAGTGCCAGATAGGCTGGCCGACATGTTCTCAACCCCATTTTACGAAGGAGTGGGATGATCCAGCGTTTACGGGTTTGTTCATAGTAACGACAGAACAAAGTAAGGTGGATGGTCGATTGCGGTGATACTCCGTCACAAGGACACTTTGCCAGATCATGAAACCAATTTGACACCTTGGGGAAGGTTACAAGGCGAAAAAAAGAGTTGAATCGAAACCTCGTTAAGACAAATTTCTCATGGTTAGTCAAAAAGAAAGTAAGGTAAGGCTGAATACCTGGGGAGATTTGAGCCATAAGAATTTGCATGTTAGTAGGCTTAGAAACTTCACTTAAGAGGCGGAGGTCTCTCAGATGGTTTAAACAGAGAGCTTTCAGCGCCTTTCTACTGATCTCTGTCAGGGTCGATGGTTCGGTGAAGTAGAAAGCACAATTCAAGTCTGTTAAGAAGTTGAAAACATAAAGAAGCCATGGAATTTTTTTCCATTTCTCCAATGATAGACAGTCTTGTAATAAAGAGCGGGTTAGGTGACATTGGAGTTTGGTCCAAATACGGTGCCATAGAAGTATCGGCTGGCATCTAATATTGTCAGTAATATAATCGATACCCAGCTCGATATGGGAACCGTATATTGGAGCACTAGGAGGAAGTGCCAGAATATATTTTAAAAACCCATTTTGGACCAGTTGTAATCCATCCACAGAAGCATAGCCCCAAACGCCAGCACCGTAGATGGCAACACTGTGGCATTTTGCATGGTAAATTTTAAGCAGCTCTTTTGGGGCTGGTTTACCCGATTTTTTCGAGAATGAGACAAGAGCTGAAGTCGCTCTTTGAAACAGCATTTTTTTACTTATAACTCCTGCTTTCCAATCTAACTGATCGTCCATTAGGATACCTAGGTAGGGGTATTGTCTAGCACGCTCCAATCTAACCTGTTCAATAAAGATGGATTTAGGTTTCTTCACCTTGGGACCAAAATGCATAACATAGGTCTTACTCTTATTAACTTTTAGCCCCAGAGATAGCATAAACTGGCAATATTTGTCTAGTTGTTTTTGCAACTGCATTAGTGTCCTAGCTAAGAGGACAGAGTCATCAGCATATAATAACGCTGGGATTGGATGATGTTTGATAGATGGTAAGTCCTGGCTTCCCTCCAGCATGGCCTTCTCAACCCCGTTGGTGTAGAGGTTCAACAAGAAGGGGGCCTGGACACACCCTTGCCTTACTCCTCTTTCTATTGTGAATAAAGATGTTAATTCACTGCATAACCCATATCTCACGCAGGCTGTGGCGTCAGAATAGAGCTCGCGGAGGAATTTGATAAGAGGGGGGTCCACCCCGAGATCACTAACAATGGACCATAGCTTGGAGTGGATCACACAATCGAAAGCGGAGCTAAGGTCGACATACACTATATGTATGTTGCCGCCCTTCGCTCCGGTATATTTACCTATTAAGAGGGTTAAGTTTAATGCCTGCTCGACTGTGCCAAGACCCTCCTGGAACCCGTACTGAAGGTCAGTCATGATGTTATTCTCAGACGCCCAATCCTGCAGACGTTCCAGGATCAGGCGTCCGGCGACTTTCCCCAGGGAGTCCAGGAGAGAAATGGGTCTATAACAGGCAGGGTTATTACGATCCCCTTTTTAAAGATAGGTAGTAAAATGGAGGAGGACCAGGAATCTATAAGGCCAATTTTCGAAACTGCCGACATCACCTGGGTGACGACAGGAGACCACAGTTCTATGTTGTTTACAAAAATATCTACGGGGACCCCGTCAGGGCCAGGCGCCTTGCCAGATTTAGAAGATGTTAATGCTTGAATGACCTCACTAAGGCTAAAAGATAGTTCAATAGGATAAATCTGTGACCTAGCGGGGTCATCTGCTGGGTTAGTCGGTTTTATAGTATCTACTGGGGACCCCCCAAAAATTTTTGTGAAATGGGTCACCCATGCATCAGCGGGCACAGCCACGTCAAGGTGCTTTGGCGCATTAGTAATAGTTAAAAAAGGTGACTTAACGACACGCCAAAACTGAGAGCTGTCTTTAGTTAGGCAACTTTCGTGAAGTTGGGCCCATAAAGTTTTCTTTAGCTCCTTTTTACAGTTTTGTTGAGCAGCTTTATAAATCTTTCTTAAGTTAGCTATCTCCTTTGTATTTCTAGTTGGATTATGTAGTGCCTTTTTTAATGCGGATAGGGCATTTATGACATGCTGTGTCAAACCATCTTAGGGACCCCTGATTACCTGATTTATGATTACGGAATAGCTCTGACCGCATTGCTAATAAAATCTCAGAAAAACTATTTAGAATCAACTGGGGTGGTGAATCCTCTGCTAAACAGTTGGTTATCCAGGGAAGGGTTTTTGATACAACATTGCCACTGATAACTGCCGGATCTATTTTGGATTATTTCACAGAAAATCCGTTTAGTTTGTCCATGGTCAGTGATTGCTGGGTTAGTTGACTGACCTTTTTGCGATGACAAGCACCAGTTTCTATGGATAAGAGACTACTATTAGGGAAGTGGTCACTAGAGATATCTGTACCAGTCCTAAATCGTTGGAGTTTACCTTTTAGCGCCGAAGAGCATAAAATGAAATCAATAGTGCTAAACATACCTCTACCATGAAAAGTAGGTCTAAATTCAACTGGAAAATCTACTAGATTGTTAGCATAATCTAGTTCCATTGTGAAAAGACAGTCATTCAAAGCATTACCCAAAAGTGAGTGTGTAAAGTGGATTAATGGACAGTCTTGTTCGTCTAACAAACCACAAATACCTTTCATATAATTGGCACACAATGAGACATTAAAATCTCCCCTCCATATCACAAAGCAAGCAGGTGTGGAATGCTTTTTACAGTGTTCGTTTACAACAGACATGATTTCTTTTACAGACTTAACACATTCAGTCGGGGACAAGTTATTATAAAAATTAATAAAAAGATACATTGTATGATTGCTAAATGCAGCTTTAACGATTTGAAATTTCGCGGTGGTATGTAAGACATACAAGCCAATTACAGATAAATTATTTGAAATATACATCGCTAGACCTCCCTTGGATCTGCCATGTGTGGTAATACTGGCTGGGGAGTGAAACGTTTTATAGCCCTGCATATGAATCGGATCTATAGCCCACGTTTCTTGTAGACAAGTTATTTGGTGGGAAGTTACTGTCTCCAACCATGGTTTAAGTTTTAGTTTCGAACGGAGACCTGCAACGTTCCAAAATATAACTGAGAGTTGATAAGTGGAAGGAGTAGGCTTTTTGGTGTTCAAATTTTGTTCTAGGGTTAAAGTAACTGGGGTAAGAGGAGAGTGTGCTAGTGATTCAACAAATGATATATATAAATGAACTTCTTTGTTAATAGCAGAATCTAGATATAGTATTGGTACAGCAATTTGCACTTCTGACGTTGTTGCATGAGTAATGGATAAGTTACTAATTGGGAAGGGGGAAGACAGAGAATCATCGGGATGATCAGGTAAATTGGGCACTGGGGAAAATGAGGCAATGTTATTGTGACGGGGTGGCGGACACTGGGGATAATGATGATGTTGTGCCACCGACCTGGTGGTCTTCTCTGCCACTGACCCCCCTCTCTGTTGTCCCTGCACAGACTAATGCCTCCGCTGATGTGCATCACGACTGGTGGACTGCCCTGCCGCGGACTCCTCCACCCGTTGTACAGACTCTCGAGGTGAGACAGGAGGAATGGGATGCGACGGAACCCGACAGCATTTGGAACGTCACGCCGAGAAAGGACAGCGGTCCCTTTAACTCGGGACCTTGGATCAGCGAAGCCACGCCCCCTACGAGCGTGGAGGAGACAAAACCAGGAAGTGAGAGGGAGACGACGGACGGCGATTCCCTGGAGGCGGAAGGAGTTCACGAGTGGAGAAGCAGAACTACGGAGGCGTGTAACCGAAGGAGAGAAGAGGACGGAGCGAGCCCAGCTGACCCCGTCAAGCCAGGAGGCCACCGATTTGGCGCATCGCCCTGCCACGGTCCCACGGGAGGAGCGTGGCTGGACAAGGTACGGGGTGCAGTGGCGGGCTGGGTGGGGAGGAGTGATCCGGCAAAACCTCGAGACCCTGTGTAAAGTTTGTACAGTCTGTTAGTCCCTCCCCTCACGAGCACTACGTACGGCTGTAGTATAACGAGCACTTGGTTTCCCTCACTCCCTGGCCCCTACGAGTCCATAACGGACGCCCCAGTGACAGTTCCTCTCTCTCTTTTCTTTTACCGGGATTTATCTGGACGAGGTCAAGAACAGGGACTTCAGAGAGACGACATCCCTTACCTCAACCCGGAGAGTGAACTGCTCGACCCGTCCAAGACCCTGCTTCATACTGGATCACTCAGTCTTCACAAGAGGTGTCAGGACGGAGACCTCTGAATTCGCAAGACTGAGAACGGCCACAAAAAGACGCAAAGCTTATTTAAAAATAAAACCTTCCCTCAGAGCACTATTCCCTGACTCTGTCTCTTTGGATCCGACCCCCATTGTAGTTGACGCCCCATCTCCTGATCTCCCCGACACTACCCCTTTACAGTTATCCAGATGGCTGTCGGGTGGTTGTCAATCCACCATCTCCAGGCAGTCCTATCTGTTGGTCAGGGGAACACCTCTCCATCCGAAGGTTGGAGCTACATCTCTACCCCCAGTGTTTGACCAGTCGATCCAGTCACGTCTCCTATTCCAGTTACCAACTTGTGTCCAGTTCCATTCTGGACCGATGTTATAATGCTGCACTGGAGGATAGAAGAAGGAAAGTCTCTTGGTACCAATTCCATCGGGTGTATATTGTGTACCCCAGGAGCAAATGTGCTCTACAGTATGGGGGTCCTCAAAGTTAATGATGACACAATCCCCCGGTAGGGATTTTGGCTCTCTTCCTATCCAGGGGACTCTACGAACTGTTGTAACTCTGTTATCAGAATAAGGAGGGAGTGGCCTATTGACAGAAAGCCAATGGAGTACCTTATTCCTAAGGGACCAGCATGGTTCCTCCACGTTATGATTCAACTCGGGGACCCCTGTCATAATGACAACGTATGGGGCAGCTTCTGGGGGAAGATGGATAGAATGCCCCCCCTTCCTTCTGTTCTTATAGGTGGTACTTTGTGTCCCTGAATTACTAGTTTGCTTAGGGGGCGGAATAGTAGAATGTACAGGTAGAGGGGCAGGCGTAGTCATTTGAGTAGGATTATTATTTTAGTCGCCCTTGGGAGAGAAGGTTTGGGCTGGGAAGGCCCTACTGTGGTATTTGGCTTTGTTGGCTTTGGTGCTGTGGCCCCAACAATTGGATTTTTGGGTTGTGGCTTTTGAGCCCTCGGTTGTCCTGATGTAAGGCTAGGGGCAGATCCTTTATTAGTTTTTATCACTGATGATAGCTCTTCTGGTTGTTTTTCTATTTTTGAAAGGGTAGATTCAAGCGGTTGGAGGTAGGATTTAATTAAGGCCCCCAATCTGTCTAGTAGTTGATTATTTAGACCGTTGGGATCACTATTGTTATCAATATTACTAGTAGCGCTAAGATTAACTGAAGTAGTAGAAAGGTTTATTGTATCTGGGGGGAATAGGATTCCCTTCGTCCAGTGAGGGGGTGACTTTTTTAGGGGATTGATGGGTGGGAAGGGATTGGGTTGTGTTTTGAGATTGTTTGTTCGCAATGTTAGTTTGCTGGCGGCTCCTGTTATGCTGTTGGTTCTTTTTGTTCTTTTTGTTCTTGGGTATTGCTCCCTCCCTGATACCCCGAATTGTGGTAGCGGTAGGGTCATCCCTAGTCGGGCTGATAAGAGGGACTGGTGTCTGCTCCAAGGACGTTGATAAAAGAGATGCTTGAAGAGCTGATAGTTCAAGTCAGACTGACAAGTCCACAATACCTGGAACTGGATGAGGGTCAGCCAACAGAGTATCAGCTTCTAGAGTGCGCAAAGGGGTTTTGGCTGCCGCCAATAAGCCCAACGAGGAGCGTTTCGTGGCGGTCAAATCCTGTGAGACCCTCTGTTCTAATAGAAGGACGCCTTGATTTATGGCGTCATTTGCTTTGGCAATAAATTGATCAATTGGGCCTGTAGTTTGAGCACTATGAAGCGCCTTGTTACTCCTGGTCCCTCTAGGAGACATAGTTCGTAATGGTAGGACCCAAGTAGGGAAATAAAAAAGTACACAATAATTAAAACTGGAACAAACAGTGATTAGCAGTATAAGAGGTACCAATCGGCAAAAGTCAAGGGGGTGGCCCAGTCCAGTCTTACCCGGTCTTGAACGGGCTTAAACGGGCCCGCACTTGGCCCGGGCTTAGCTCCGCGCTTGGCCCCGTGCGCGTCCCGCTTGTGCGTCTACCGTTTTCTGATTATAACGAGAGGGGGGCGGGAAGAGGACCAGCTGCGGCGAGTCTTGAGCGCAGCGCCCGCTGGTCCTCGCAGTCCCGCAAGGTAGATGGCCTCACAGCTTGGCTCCTCTCGTAGTCAGAGAATCCTGGAGAATCCTGTAGTTTGGTAACCTCGAGCGGCGCCCGCGAAGCGGGGGCCGCGAGGAGTGGAATCGTAGACAGCAAAAGAGACACTTGTCCAAGCAACAGAGATATCGTCCCTCAGAGCAGCGCGGTGCACAGAGCTCCCAGCGCTCTGTTCTTTTAATCCTGGTGAGAGGGGGGCAGGAAGAGGACCAGCTGCGGCGAGTCTCGAGCGCAGCGCCCGCTTGTCCTCGCAGTCCCGCAAGGTAGATGGCCTCACAGCTTGGCTCCTCTCGTAGTCAGAGAATCCTGGAGAATCCTGTAGTTTGGTAACCTCGAGCGGCGCCCGCGAAGCGGGGGCCGCGAGGAGTGAAGTCGTAGACAGCAAAAGAAACGCTTGTCCTAGCAACAGAGATATCGTCCCTCAGAGCAACGCGGTGCACATGTCACAATTACAAGACGTGCAGAGTTTATTGCACCTGGTAATTATTGGGTGTGATAAAAATCCGCTCACCCACAGTTTTCTCCAATCATGTCTGTCAAAACTTAACAGGTGTAAAAGGCCTACTAAAAATTGGGACGTGTCCATGTTGGTGTGGAATGCATGGTAAAATAGAATCCTCGAGTATTGGATTTAATTGGATGCCATAAGAAGCACACCACCTTCTAAGGCACTCGCAATCAGGGCCAAATACTTGGAACAGGATGCATTTACCTCACATGCTAAACACCTTATCCCAGTGTAATGGTGTTAACGAGGTGAAATAAATACCTAATTCTACTTGAAGTAGGGACCTAAGTGTTTAATGAGGAATCCGAGGCAAACCAAATTTGTGCCCTGCGGAATTTGAAGGTAAAGCACTTAAGCATCCAATTTTAATGGCTGCTTGTGCTTGCTTCCACATCCTTTAATTCCCACACCTTTACTTCATCTCCTTTAACTGTTATACTTTGATTTTACTCCCCTTTCTGGATCTTTGAGGTTACCTTTACTTAAGTCTCCTTATGTCTACATCCTAAACATTACCCCCAGGTTGCCTTTTCCCTTTTAATTAAACATTAGGTGAATTCACCCCGCCAGACAGAAAAAAGAACCAAAGAATGCTAGTAGTTACTGCCCCTCCCCATAACACTAGGGCCTAATTAGACAATACTTACCCAACATTCCTTCTCTTCTTTTTTCTATCTCACCAATGACAAAAGCAAGGAGATAGTGGCTCCTGCTGGGATCAGGCTGCCAGGTGGTCCATGACTCGGACTTCATTTCTGTGGGTGGACATGTTGGCTAGTGTTCTGCACATATCCCTACCTGCTGGGCTTGGAGGGAGATCCAGCTTGTAGCAGTGCATGGAAACAGAAATGTTGGACATGGTAGGATCATTGCTACTTCCTGGTTTCAGAGGACGCATGCATGGACAAGTGGATATGGGCGCATGCGTCAGGTGGTCTCTCCTCCCTCAATTCTTGGAAGCAAGGGTAATCAATGAACAGTACTATAGTAAGTCCACAAAGCAATGAAGGCATGTCATTTTGTCCTCCTTCATGGAGCCTTTTGGTTCTCCCACTACACCCAAGAAGCATTTGGAGAGTAAAGAGGACAGATTGAAGCCCCTGATTTGAGAGACTTTGTTGGAGCGTGCCCTAGTTAAAGTTCAAGTGTGTCTGAAGCAATTGGTGCTGTCCTATGAGGCTTCTGACTCGGAGAAGGACAGTCCTGTGGCAGAAGAACATAAGGGGAAATACATCCTAAAGAATATGTTGCCGGAGTTAATTCCACATGTTAAAGTAACATGGGCGATACAGAGGAGTAGGTACCTGAAACCACCTCTAGTTTGCTTGTAAGGCAGTTCCAGAATTCTGCACCCTTTGATTTCCTGGTGCATCCCTACATTATTAAAGCCCTTAGAGAGAGTGGGAGGACTCCGATGAGAACATCTTACCATGCTTAATGGCTAAACTCTATCCTTTTCACAACATGCAGCAGAATGTACCTGACACCATACCTATTGACTTCTTTGTGAGCAGCCTTGTGGGGAGAACTTCCCTGACTGAGGATGCTATTATTAAGGACTCCACTGATAAAAAGATGGACTCAGCCCTGAAGAAAGTCTATTCATGTTCCAACTTAGCCCTTTGAGCTGGCCTATATGGAACATTGTCGCTCAATCATTGATCTCGGACATTAAGCAGCTGTTTTATTCTTTGGATGATTCCTCTAGACTGTTGAAGGATATTGAACGGTGTGGTGAGAGCTACAGCCTTATATGGGTGAGCATGTATATCGGCACTCAAGGACTGGTGCACGGATTCAGCTCAGAAAGCTTTGGGTCTCTGTCCGCCTTTTCAACCTACTTAATTGTTTGATGGTGAAGTGAAAAATAAGCTCCACAAGCTTTTTAAAGAGAATAAACATTCTTCACCTTTAAAACAACCTTCTTTTCATAAACAGAGCCTGTTGAGCAGAGATAAGCAGAAGCCTAAATCTCCTTTTCGTCAGTCCTTCCATAGACAACTACAACTTTCTCAGTTCCAGTCTAGGAGAAGTGGTGACAAGAAGACCAAGTCCCCTACAAAACCGAGGTGATGATTATATGGCAGTTGGCTAGGAGTGTGCGGTCGGAGGCAGGATCCAGCACTTTCTGAAGGAGTGGGAGGGGTCTCCTTCAGACAAATTAGTTATTTGCATAATCAAAGTAGGATACAGCATAGAGTTTGTATCACTCTTTGGAACTCAGGTGTAAGAATGGCCCCATGGCTTTCCAAGGAGTTGAAGAGGCAGGCCTTCTGTCAGGGGATCAAGACCGTTCTCCAAAAGGCAGCAATTTTCAGAAGATCTTCTTGCGGAGAGGGGCAAGGGGTTTTATTAAACAGGGGGATTTTGCATGGTTTTCTATCTGAAGACCTTCAACAAGTTTGTCCGAACAGTACCCTTCAAAATACAGAGAGTAATTCCACTATTGGTCAAAAGACCTTTCATGTGCATTTTGGATCTCTGGGATGCATACTATCATATCCCGATCCATTCAGGACATAAAATGTACCCGAGATTTTGCATCAACTAGAGGTACTGTCAGTTTCGGGTGTTGCCCTTTGGGCTGAAATAAGCACACAAGGTGTTCACGAATGTGGTAGCTCCCTTGGTGGCTTCCCTTCATCTGCAGGGAGTGCACCTTTATCCATAGCTGGACAAATGGCTCCTGCATACACCCTCCAAGGAGTAGTTGCTTTGGGACCTCGACTTGGTGTGCACTCAAGTTCAAGCACATGGGCTTCTCCTTAACCTAGAGAAATGCAAATTGACACCTTCAATGGACTTGACTTTCATAGGGGCCAGGTTTCACACCAACCTCAACAGGGTGTTTCTTCCGACTTTCAGAGTGGCCACCTTGAATCTCTTGCTGTACAGGTGATGAGCAGCCAGGCCTGTCCCTTCTGGTAAACCAATGGTTAAAGCTTCTGAGATGGAGCAGACAGAAAATGAACGTCGAAATATCAAATTACATGAATATCAAGTCAAGAATATCGATGGTGGAAAATATCAAGGTACGTTTTTTCGTTGTTTAAAATATCGATTTTTGTGTAATGTAGAAATATTGAATTTATAAATATTGATTGCAAATATATTGTTGTAAATAATATCAACTATTAGTATTTATTATTATTTTTTTAATCAATTTGGTATTAGTTATTTAATATTTTTTTATTCTTTTGTGGGTGAAAATGTTTGCTTTTATTGTATTTTAATTTATTTTTAGGAGCAGGACGTTGGGTTTAGAGGGGATAAGGGTGGGAGTAACTTAAAAATATTTTTTTTAATCGTACATTTTTTAACATTTTTGTAAAAGTTAAGGTGCGGGATGTTGTTTTTTCTGGGGATCAGGGTCGGGAGTAATTATATTTAAAACATTTTTTTATTTTATGTACACATTTTTGAGTGGATGTTAGGTTTATAGTAGGCTAATTTCTAGGGGATAATGGTGGGTAGTAATTTAATAATGTTTGTTGAAAAGAAATGTTAATAAAAAATTATTGAAATATATAAATCATAAAAAAAGATAAAAGTAAAATATTCAAAAATTTCGGTTTTTTTAGGGTTAGTATTTTGGTATGAACTGTGTAAAATATGTTTTAAAATAAATACATATATTTATTGGTTTATTATTTTTACATTTTTATATATAATATTTTATTCTTTTTGTTTTTTATTATTTTAGTTTCAATAACATTTTGAGAAGTTTACATTTTAAATTTGTTACATTTTATTTGTGATTTAGAATTTAATATTTATATTTTTTTATTGTGTGAGAAGGGGTATTTCTATTTTTTAATAATATATTATTTAATAATTGTATTTTTAATTATGCTTTTGTAATAAAAAAATCCTTTTTTTAAACAAATGTCAGAAAAATCGAGTTAGATTTATATTAAAACATTTTTTTGAAGCTTTGTGATAGTTTTGAAATATTTTATATTTTTACATATTTGTCATTTTTACATTATGTAGGGGCCGATTCCTATCTGGGTCGGAAAGCTCTCCGACCGAGCCATATCCAGAGGGTTTTCCGACCGAGCCAGACTCCTGCAGTACGACCGAGCGAGTACGATGCAGCCGCATGCTGCCGGACTCGGTTCGGCCGGACTCACATAGAAGTCAAAGGGACGCGTACATGGGCTCCCATTGACTGAATGGGTACGTCTCGCTTAAGGGCGCCCCCTACAGAGGGTACACGTTGGTGCCATCCGCACCGTACATGCCTGTTTTGGGGAGACCCTTGCGTCTCCCCTTGTGTCTGAGTAGTAAGGCTGCGGGTGGCGGGAGGTCGGACACAGACCCCCAAAGGCAGCTTCCCAGACGTTTTGAGAGCTGGACACTTCAGATCGATCCGGCTGTACGACGCATGCATCGTACTGGCTTGGTCGTAATTCGCCTCCATTGCATGGCACGGTTTGCTTATAGATGAGGCGTACGGAGCGGTCCGGACCCGGAAAAAATTTGGTTGGCGATTTTGCATTTCTCGCATCATACTTGCCCGCTCGTACAGCTGTACGAGTCGGGCAGAGGACACACGTTTGGCTCATACTTTTTACGGCTGGATCGTGTTCGGGGACCTTCCGATCGAGATCGGAATCGGCCCGTAGTATTTCATTCCAGAATTTTTGTTTTTAGTTTAGTTTGTTTTGGAGTTGGAATAGTAATTTATTATGGTTTATTAGCCAGCACTTTCTTTGACTTTAGTTTGTTTTGGAGTTGGAATAGTAATTTATTGTGGTTTATTATCCAGCACTTTCCCTGAGTTTAGTTGGTTTTGGAGTTGAAATAGTAATTTATTATGGTTTATTACACAGTACTTTGCCTGAGTTTAGTTTGTTTTGGAGTTGGAATAGTAATTTATTATGGTTTTATATCCTGCATTTTCCCAGAGTTTATTTTGTTTTGGAGTT
Source organism: Lissotriton vulgaris (assembly GCF_964263255.1). Lineage (NCBI taxonomy): Eukaryota > Metazoa > Chordata > Amphibia > Caudata > Salamandridae > Lissotriton > Lissotriton vulgaris. Next base: position 701,949,368 of record NC_141699.1, read on the forward strand.
AGAATACCAATTTATTATGGTTTATTATCCAGCACTTTCCCTGAGATTAGTTGGTTTTGGAGTTAGAATAGTAATTTATTGGGTTTATTATCTAGCACGTTCCCGGAGTTTAGTTGGTTTTGGAGTTGGAAAAGTTATTTATGTGGTTTATTATACAGCACTTTCCCTGAGTTTATTTTGTTTCGAAGTTGGAATAGTAATTTGTTAGGGTTTATTATCCTGCACTTTCCCAGAGTTTATTTTGTTTTGGAGTTGCAATACCAATTTATTATGGTTTATTATCCAGCACGTTCCCTGAGTTTAGTTGATTTTAGAATTAGAAAAGTAATTTATTGGGTTTAATATCTATCACTTTCCCTGAGTTTAGTTTATTTTGGAGTTGGAATAGTAATTTATTATGGTTTATTATCCAGCACTTTCCCTTAGTTTAGTTGGTTTTGGAGATGTATTGGTAATTCATTATGCTTTATTATCCAGCATTTTCTCTGAGTTTAGTTGGGTTTTGGAGTTAGGAATATTACATTTTTATTGTTTATTATGTCATTTTTTTAGAAAGTTTATATGTACATTCAAATAAAAAAGGAGACATCTGTTCATTTTTATTGTTAATGTTTTTATTTGCAAACACATGTATTTTTTGTTCCCGATTACATTGTTTTTATTTTGTTTTGTTATACACTTTTTTACAATATTAAAAACATGATTCAACATTTTTGATATTTTTCAGAATTTATTTTAAAGTATAATATATTTTAACATATATTTTTCATGTACATTAATACAATGAAAAATGTATTTTTACATACATATTTTTAACAGTTTTCAAAAACAAAACATTTTCTAAAGTATAGTCATGTAATAGTAAAGTAGATATATTTGTAATTTTTTAATTATAAACATTTTCATTTTTCTTTTTTGTAATTTTTATGAGAAAAAGTAAACATTTTAGTACATTTATTTTACATTGTTTTATACATTTTATATACATTGTTTTGTTGTACAATTATATGATATGCATTTTACAAATTTACATTTTGTACTTTTTTTTTAACTTTATTGTGCAATGCAAATATCATTACAAGTATGGGCCTACAACCACAGGGGCCGGCCGCTAGGGCATAAAAAGCAGTCGTCAAACATCACAAAGCAGCGACTGATCCCCTAGAGGTCCGGCAAAATACAGGATACAATTCTCAGCAACACAGGATGGAATCAGGATGTAGTTCTTTTTGTTTTTTTTGGAAAAGAATGAAAAGAAAAAACAGACAAACAAATCTCAAGGCGGATATCATTATGGACAAAGTCGTGCTCCGACGGGGGGACCTTCAATACAGGAGAGATAATCAGGAAGGCAATAGAGATGACCAGGGAGGGGGGAGTCAGCGGGAAAGTCAGATAATCAGGAAAAAGAGTAAATTCTTCCAGGAATGTCAGGATCAGGGGGACAGAGAAATATCCGGATTGTCCTCAAACGGGGGTGTACAGATGTTCCCTCGGTAGGCATTCCATTGACCCCAGATTTTATTCCACGCCCTAGGCTTGCCCCTAGCCAAATACACAGTCTTCTCTCTAAACATACACCAGTCCATATTCTCCTTCCATACTGACACGGTGGGGGGCCGTCAGGAACCCCACAGCTGCGCAATATCCCTCTTTGCGATCCTGTTCCCAAGGGCCGCCCACCGGGCCTGAGCGACATTGTAATCAATCGGCTCCCACACATTCTGCAAGCATCTCCGAGCCTCAGGCAGCAGAGCGACCCCGGTGACACATTCCATTACCGCATGCACACGATTCCAATACGCCGCCACCTCCCGGCATTCCCAAATGATATGGAAGAAGGTAGCACTTAATCCACACCCGCGCTTGCATAACCCATCCGAGGAGAAGCCCATAGCAACCAAACGAGGACCAGTAACATACACCCGATGAAGAATTTTGAGTTGTACGAGACGGAGATGGGCGGGAATGGCGACCTCTTTCGGGGAAGACAGTGCTGACTGCCAATCTTCGTCATCCAACTCCAACCCGTCTTCAGTCCAGGCCTCCCTGAGACGCACAAGGAGATCTGCCCGATTGTTGATTAACTTCTTATAAATCAATGAGATCGTACTATCAGGCAGATGACCATCAAGTATACGGTCCTCGAGTGGGGACGACTCGGGAACATTAGCGTCGGCAGCGAAGACCGACGTCAAGGCATGGCGGACCTGCGCATACCTGAAAAACTCTCTATCACTCAACTCATACTCACTCTGAGGCACCTCAAAGGTCTTGACAGCGCCTTTCACCCAAAGGTCACCCACTCTGCTTATACCGATCATATCCCATTTCTCAAAACCTTTCGTTGTCCAGAGGCATCCCAGTCTTTCGGACGCATACAGAGGGGTCGCTCGTGTCAATCGATCGTTCCATCCCATGGCCGCATTTACATCCGACAAAAACCACAATAGTTAGAAAAAGGGTCCAAGGGATATATAGTTTAAAGACCCACACCTGATTTTATCCCCAGTTCCTACTCAATGCATTTGCATCCTTCCACACACGCACAGCAATCTTGGTGGGTCCCGTTAGGTTCCTCCCTGCTGTCCGAGAATAGAGCGCCCTATTGTAGTTACCACCGGGCAATTGATGTTTATCCATCTCGAAAGCCTGATTTGGACTGGGTGCATACATTGCGTGGTTGATTGCGGACAACTGGGAGGCCCAATAGTACCTTCTGATATCCGGGAGCGCCATGCCCCCGTCATACCAGGGGAGAGTTAGTTTTGCAAGAGCAATACATGCGCGGCCGTCCCAAGCGAGCCGCCTCTGTAAACCTTCCACCTCCCGAAAGTAGCTTGCTGGAATGACGTCAAACAAATTCTGGAGTGCGTATAAAAACCGGGGCAGGGACATAATTTTAAAGAGTGCTGCGCATCCGTGCGGCGACAACGGCAATCTACGCCACCGAATCACGTCTAGTTTCAATCTTCAGAGAGGAGGAAGGAGATTGTGCTCATAACGGGCAGCTGGGTCTAGCGATATAAAGATCCCCAAATATTTGAAGCCGGATTGAGAGACCTGAATGGGAAATCTACTTGGTAATGGGGGAAGGCCGCCCACGATAACGTACACACAAGATTTAGACCAATTTATGACCAAGCCAGAGTTCTTGCCGAACGAGGTGAGAACGTCAAACAGGACGTTAAGGGATTCGCGAGGGGAGGTAAGGTACAAAAGGATATCGTCGGCATACAACGAGACTCGGTCCTCAAAATCGGGGTCCCACTGAATGTCCTTTATCGACGGCTCCCATCGGAGCCAGGCTGCAAGCGGTTCTAAAGCAAGAGCAAAGAGCAGGGGGGACAGCGGGCACCCCTGGCTAGTACCCCTCCCGAGAGTAAAGGACTTGGACACTCGACCGTTGACCACCACCTGAGCCAGCGGTTCCATATATAAAAGTTTCACCCACCCGACAAATTCCGAACCAAAACCAAATTTCGCGAGGGCGGCCCAGAGATAGGGCCAATCTATTGTATCAAAGGCCATCATGGCGTCCAGGGAAGCCGACATGGCCGGCTCCGGAAGCGACCCCGCCCTCGCGAGAACACCATGTAGGCGCCGCAAATTGAGAGCAGTGTTCCGTTGTGGAATAAAACCGGATTGATCCGGATGGATCAGGTCACAAATCACTGTAAGCAGATGATTAGCGAGGACCTTGGCAAGAACCTTAGGCTCAGCATTCAACAGGGAGATAGGCCTGTACAATTCGCAGCGATCCCGAGGCATGCCCTCCTTGGGTATTACTACGATCGTTGCCAAACGCTGGTCACAAGGGAGGGTGCCAAGATCACGTGACTCCATAAACATCTCGCGAAGATATGGTGCGACTTTATCCGGGCGCAGTTTGTACAGCTCAATAGGCAAGCCGTTCAGGCCCATAGCCTTGCCCGAATGGAGAGAACGAATTGCGGTCGCAATCTCGTCTACAGACAACAGAGCCTCCATGCACTCTTGGTCCTCCGCAGAAAGTCAGGGCAGCGCAATGTCCCGCAGCAATGAATGGGAGTCGTCCTCATCTCTATCGGACACCGGGGAGTACACCGCATGAAAATAATCCACAAAACACTCCACAATCTCACTCGGGTCAGTCACATTCTCACCATCTATAGTCTGAATCACAGGGACCACACGATTCGCTCTTTCCTTCTTGTCAAGCCACGCAATCAATTTACCCCCTTATACCCAACATCATACAGTCTACCCTGCTGCTCCCTGTACATCGTCTTGGCAGCATCCGTGACAAGGGATTTATAGTCAAGCTGCTTCAGACCAAGGGCGTGGAGTCTATCATGGGTAACGCCTGATTCTAGGTCAGCCTCCAATTCCAATATTTCCGCCTCAAGACTCACCACCTCCTGATTCCTAGCTTTCTTGGTTACAGCTTTTAAAGATAGGTCCTGTCCACGGATAACAGTTTCAAAATCTTCCCACAGGGACACAGAAGACGAAAAACAGACCCCTCGTTCTCCAGAAAATAGTGGTATAGTGTCTTTATCAGACTATTACGGGTCTTAGGATTACACAGGTACCAGGGGTTGATAGGGGCGATCCTCCCCGCAGTGTTCACCCCAGTGTCCATGCAGAGCCACAATGGAGAATGATCCGAAATGTCCCGGGCCAGGTGCCTGATCTCCCTAACAGAGGAAGACTGGGCAGCGGGCATAAGGATGTAATCAAGTCTGGAGAGACTCCCATGAGCCCCAGAGTGAAAGGTGTACTGACTCTGTGTCGGATGCATTAACCTCCAGCAGTCTACCAAACCAAAGGTGTCCAAGAACCCACTGAGCCATGACTGGGAATTAGGATGATCCCTGGGGGGGGTGACGATCCATATTACCAGAAAGCACAGAATTAAAATCCCCACCCATAAGGAGAATGCAATCAGGGAGCTCCAGCATCACACGGCCAACATCTGAGAAGGTAGAGGTCTGGAGACCCAGGGGAACGTATACAGTGAGCAGTGAAAGAGTCTTATCCTCCCACCTACCAGTGAGGGCGGCATAACGCCCTCTGTCGTCGAGGATTACGTCATCAATCTCTAGAGGGAGAAAAGACCGAACCAGAATACCCACCCCTCTAGAACCAGTGGTGAACCCGGAGTGTGCGACCAGGCGATAACCCCACCTGTTCATAGCATGACACATATTTCCCACCAAATGTGTCTCCTGCAAAAGTACCACATCAGGAGACAAGCGACGCAGATAGTGCAGTGGTTTTACGGTACGACTGGGGACTCCAGGGGATCCTTTGGATTGAGTGTACCGGTCCATAACGTTGGATTGGACCGGTCCCCCACGAAGGGGCGTCTTAGTCTTCCATTTCTCGACTTCGCCCCTGGCTGCCATGCTGGAAGATGCGCCCCGGACGGGCCCGCGAGACCTAGTGAAAATGGCTGCCTGCGGGCAAGGCAACAACAGTCCACAAAAACTGGCTCGTGCGGCCGATACAAAGTCACGACTTGACCCAATCGGCTGAGATGGTAAAGTCGCATTCACACTGAATAGAGGCTGGACAGGTTCCCGACCAAGCGGAACCTTCTCGCAATCAGACCATGCCAGGACCCAGAAACGAAACCAAAAGTTGGAGTAGGGCTACTGGGGAGACCCTACTGCCGTTGTTATTCAACTTCGTCCCGGCTTCACAATTCGCCAAGTCCCCGGCTCGCCGCAAGGTGGGCCTCAAAAGTTCAAATCGCTGTAATTTCGGTTTCCTGAGTCCGAATGAAAATCTGAAAAGAGTTATGATCTCAGTCAAGGTTCATCTTCAATAATCCGTCCAAGAATTCAGGATATTATCAGGATAAGTTGCGAAGAGTGGCGAGGGTCCGGGGAGCTCTGTGCTCACGCGACCATCTTGGATGCGCGCTAAGCTCCTCCTCTCGTACATTTTTAATCTTATGTAATATTTTAAATATTATCAGGGAAATAATATTTAATTTATTAAATGAACTACAATTTTTTTAACAAATATATTTTTTTACAATATTGCATTTTTTAAACATTGTTATATTGGTTGCACATTTACAATAGTCTTATTCTAATTTTTATCTTGATGGTTAGTACATGAAACAAACCTAGGGCCTGATTACTATGGTGGAAGGCCTGCCACCAACAGCTTTTCTGTGGCAGGCCCTCCGCCATCGTACTGCGGTTATTCGCCTGCCAGATTACAATGGCGGGCGTAAACGTGGCGGTTGGAAAGACCGACCACCACGGTTCCAACAGGCGGTCATTTTTTGACCGTCTGTCCAAGCAGCCACATTGCCCAGCATGGCAGTGGTGCCGGTCACGCACCGCCATCAACAATATATTATACCTGTTCAGCACGGGGCGCCACTACGCCAGGATGCCCGTGGGGTTGCAGCGCGCTTTATAAGTGTGGAATACATACATACATACACAGGCACTTTCTTCCGTTGATGTTGTGGTTTTGTTGACTTCTTTAGAAGCTGGTAAAAAGTATTTTTAGATATGTTTGATTTTTTAATAAATTTATTAGTTTTACATTATTTATTTTTATATTCTTTATTTTATTTGTTGGTTAAGACATATACTTATATTGTTATATATTTTTTGTAATGTTTATTTTATTACTGTTGTAGACATATAACTTTTTGTTGAATTTTGTAGGTTGGTTTTTAGTAAAGTTTAATCTGTGACATATAAAGGAACCATGCCAGGGCACAAAAATGTTATTTAAAAAAAATATTTTATGGCAGGAGCCATGCTAGAGTTGAGGCTCCTGCTGAAGTCTTTAAAAAAAAAGAAGTACGGGCTCCAGCCCTTCTCTATTACTTAACCCCCATGTGGGCCAAATCCCAAGGGCATTCAAGCTTAAATGATATTCAAAGGAGGGTGGTGCACCGGGCTCCCCTCCTTCTGTCCTGGGGACCACCACCTCCCTGGGGCTTATATTATGTTGGGGGCGTGCAGACCCCAAGGCCCAGGGCTAAATTAAAAGAAATGGGGGAAGTTTCTTGCGGATAACCATTCACCACGGACCACCACCTACGCACGTCTATTTACTTTGCAATGGGGGGGCCTCAGGCACCCTCCTGGATGGCGAATCACCACCTCCGTTGGGAAAAATTGTATTTTGAGAATGGGAGGGGGGCCACATATATATATTTTTTTTATTTTTATTTTTTTTTAAATTTTCCCAGACCTGGTGCCGCAGCACCAGAAAGATGGGACCCACTCACAGCAAGGTTTCACTCTGCTTGTTTATTCAGTTATTTAAATCAGGAGTATTTGCGATGCCAAATTGAACACAGACCACCATTAATGCTTGGTCTTCTTTTTTAGGTTGCGTGAGCACCGTGATGCGTTTCAGCCACAGCTGCGACCTTGCTGACACAGACACGGCTGCACCGTTAATGGTGCTTTTAAATCATCAGGTTAGCACAGACATGACCATAGATAAAATACTTCATACATTTATATTGGTTCGTTTGAATGGTAATTTACATTATCTATATATAGGGGGTGTCTTTCTTTACTTTGTGCCAGATTTTGCTGCCTGCTGTGGCTGGAGAGATTACCGCCTCTGCTTGCCTCAAGGGGAACGCATTCCCTGGCATCTTCTGACTCTCCCATCACCTGTTGCAAATTGGAGGAGAGCCATCACGAACTGGAACCACAGGGGACTATAAGTCTCAGAATCTGTACCAAATTTGTACTATTTAGGCAGTCCCGCTGCCTGGGACATGTGCGGACCATGCCCAGAAGTAGCCCGGGTCAAGGGCAGGCCCACCCTGCACCTGTCAGTGCCCAGAGGAGGCCAGTCCACCCCTCGTGTTTTTGGAACCTAGCAGCTGGAAGGATATGGGCAAGCATAATCTCCAAGTGGATAAGGGGGAAGAGAAGGGCAGTAATAAAAAACCCTCCAGTGAGACTGCACTGGATTCATATTTGGCTCAAGTGATGGGGGCAATTACTGAAGAAATAGACTTGGTCGAACAGCAGTTAGATTTGGATGAGGGGAGACACCCTCACCCTCCTGCAAATTCGAAGTCAGTGTGTTGCACAAGGTATTGACTGCCTGAATGTAGCTGTGCTCCTCATCATGAATCCATCTCTTGATGAGGACCAGTGCTTTAAATGGACAAAAATAAGTGCAGGTACTCATCAAAGGGAGGGATAGACTGGGGGTGAAGCTTGGGGCGGGCATAAGGGTGGTGCTAAAGGCAATAAATATGCATGCATTGTTAGAATATCAGATGTATCTGTCCATTAGCTTTTCACATTAATAACCATTTATATAGCACTTACTAAGTGTTTATTACTACCCAAAGTAACCCCTTTATAGAAACCTTAAAAAATGAAAAGATTGAGAAAAGAACAGTAAGGTTCAATATATATATGCCTTGTTTTTGCATGTAGTTCCTTGCTGCGGGGACATAATTTACTAAGGTATATGCCAAGGATGTTAACTTGTGACCTACAGGGAAGACAAGGATCTATGCAACAAAAACAGTATCCTACTGAGCTATCTACATAAAAAAAATCTCTGAACAACATGTTGCATGCTATGCTTTCCAGCAGGAACAATGACCCTTGATGCAATTTTATTGTGAGTTGAACCTTAGATTAGAATGCACACAGATCTTTCTAGCAGCTCATTAACCACCAGAGTTATCCACTTTCTTGCTACTTATGGTGCCCCAATCAAAGTCACTGGCTCCCTGTGTCATACGATTAGTAAATGCCTAGCTGCAAAAAACGAGCAATTTATCAGATCAGACACTCTTCATTCTCGGCCCACCACAGGCATCGGTAACTGGAAAAAATACCTATATGTGTTTTGAAGATGCACAATATCAAGCGTTTGACTTTTACATAGTGCTCGACATCTTGTCTTGTGATAGAAGTACTGGTGAATTTGTGTTAGAAAGTCTAATAGTAGCAGTTTACAAATAGCGCTTTCTGCTACAGAAGCGTCATTGTAGCACTGTGTTATCCTGAACAATGCCTCTCACACCCTCACCCATTAGGTTTACTAGCCAGCTCTCTGCCCCCGCTGTGTAAAAACAAAGGCTAATTGAACCTCCCTGCAGCCACACCTCTGATCTGATGGCTTCCAGAGCAGCATATGCAGATCACTCTTGTACGAGCCCGGCCCACGCTTCCACTGTGATTAAGAGTGGAAGGGGCTGCTGATGTACGAGGTGATTGATAACAGGAGCGCCACCTGCATCAAAACCAGGCCCCTTGCCAGTACCAGTACTCTCCTTATTCAAGGAAAAGTGCCGGTACTTGATGCGAGAAAATGAACAAGTGCCGGTACTCAGCACCGGTGAGTACCGGCCCATTTAAAGCACTGATGAGGAGCCTTTAGAAAAAAACAGGACAAATGTAGTTAATGGTAGCGATTACTCACCAGCAACAAAATAAAAGGGTCAAAATAAGTGCTTAATCGGAGCTGAACTAAAAGGAAACAAGACGCAATTGGGCCTACTGAAGGTGAAAGTGATATGGTCATAGCAAATTGGGACAGTATTTTGGATACGTTAAAACCTGTAAATCTATGCACTGTCCCTTTGGTGGAAAAGTTGCATAGTTTGGACATAATTGTCACTACCTTAACACAGAAACTTGACAATGTAACTGGTCCTTCTGTTACTTTAGAACGCCGGGGGTCAAGAGACAATTCTGAGATGTTTCTCTATGCTGGAGGGCCAGAACCCCCCCTCAAACCACCCGTTGTTCTCCCTGTCGCACCTCGAAAGCAAGCCTCTATTGGGGAGGTGGGACCCAGCATACTTAACTGGAAGACTGGAAGATCCAATTATGCAGATGGGGCTTGGGTGAAAGTTAGAGATCAACAAGAATGATTGGGGGGACTCAGAAAAGTGCCCAGGAAGGAACCAGCTTGCTTCATTTGAATTTATCATGAGCATGCTGCCCCTATATTGCCATAACGACTGGGGACCCGGAATTATCCACCACTAAGAAGACTGCCTCGCGCAGCTCCGGTCGCTCCCCCAGGCTCCCTGAACTCTGGGTATCGTAGCGCTAGCTTCCTGATTGCACCCTTGGCATTTTTGCTCCGCATTTTGACTTACATTCTCTCATGCTCATTACCTTTGAAAAAGCGCGATATTGAAAACTAACTGCATATTGCCTGCAGCTCTTGTGCCTATTGTTGTGTCAGCCCGCTTTCAAGTCTAACTGTGCCTCTGCCCACTTGCACGTTTCTTTTCCCTGGCTGCCGATCTTAAAATATTTGCGGTGATTTACTTCCGGCCATTTTGTTTGTTGTTCTGCCTGCCAGCCCGCCCCTCCACCACGATCACACCTCCCTGCAGCCCCTCCCTCGCTCCGCCCCCTCCTCTCTCCATTTATGTCTGATGTCCCCACGCGCAGCGTCCACGCGCTACGGCCACGCCGAAGGTGCGCCAAAGGTAAGCCCGTCTACGCCCGTCCGCGCCTGGACCGCGCCCAGCGCCAGACCCCCTGCCCCTCGCGCTGCGCTGCCCTCCCGCATCACCTACGATGCCGCCACCCTCCTAGCCCTTAACCCCGGTCGCGCCCCCAACTGCGTCCAAGCCGCTCCTGGACACACCCATGGACCTTTCTCCTGCTACTCCTGCAAATTCAGCGGCACCAACTGCATCTCCGCTACGATCACACCTCAGATTCCCGACCCCAACCACCTACAATGCATCCTTCTCAACACCCGCTCGGTCCACAGACACGCCATCGACCTCTGGAATCTACTAGACACCATCTCTCCAGACGTCGCCTTCCTAACTGAAACATGGATGAACGCTTCCTCCGCCCCAGACATCACCATTGCCATCCCTGAAGACTATAAGATCACACGCAAGGACCGCACCGGCCACACAGGAGGAGGAATCGCTATCGTCCATAAGAAATCTATCCGCATCTCAACCAGCTCTGACGCCAACCTCGCCAACTCCGAACACCTTCACTTCCAAATACACATCGACCCCAAGACCACACTCAGAGGCACCCTCCTCTACAGACCACCAGGACCCCGCGCAAAATTCAGTGAAGACATCACGGACTTCGTCACTCCACACGCGCTCCCCTCCAAAGACTACATCCTTCTGGGAGACCTCAACTTTCACCTTGAAAAGATCAACGACCGCAACACCACCACCCTCTTGGACAACCTCGCCAACCTCGGACTTAAACAACTAGTCACCTCCCCCACCCACATCGCAGGTCACACACTCGACCCCATCTTCACCTCCAGCAATCATGTCTCCTTCAGCCACACTACGGATCTCCTCTGGACTGACCACAGCTGCGTTCACTTCACCTACAACAAGCCAAAACCCACCAACCACCTCCAACCAACTCTGCTAAGAAACTGGAACAAAATCACCACCGACCAGATCTCCGCATCGCTCCTTCTAAACACCCCAGCCCACTCTTCTAACCCAAACCAAGCCGCCGCTAACCTCACCCTATAGTTATCCAACACCGCCGACACCTTAGCACCACTGAAAAAACGTCAAAGCAAACCTGGCAGCAAGAAGGCCTCATGGTTCAACGATGATCTTAAGAAGTCCAAGAAACTCTGCCGCTCCCTTGAAAAGGCCTGGAAAAAAAACCCAACCACTAGCACCAAGGACGCCTTCAAAAACGCCACCCGCACTCACCACCAACTAATCCGAAAGGCCAAGAAAACAGCATTCAAGGATCGACTTGACAACAACGCCCACAACAGCAAGGAACTTTTCAACATCGTCAAGGAATTTTCCAACCCCTCGGCCAACTCCAACGACATCACCCCCTCTCAAGCCCTCTGCGACTCCCTAGCCTCATTCTTCCACAACAAGATTGCAGACATCCACAACAGCTTCGACAACCAACCCAGAGACCAACCCACCCAACCATTTGCTGAAAATTCTCCCCCCGTGAACACCCTTAACGACTGGAACCCAATCTCCACTGAGGACACAATCCGCCTGATGAATTCCATCCACTCAGGATCCCCCACAGACCCATGTCCTCATCACATCTTCAACAAAGCAGACTCCGTCATAGCACCGCACCTCCGAGACGTCATCAACTGCTCCTTCAACTCCGCCACCTTCCCGGAAGACTGGAAACACGCTGAACTCACCGCCCTTCTGAAAAAACCCACAGCGGACCCCACCGAACTCAAATATTACCGCCCCATTTCGCTCCTTCCATTCCCGGCCAAAGTCATCGAGAAAGCCGTCAACAACCAGCTCGCCGCTTTCCTCGAAGCCAACAAATCCCTCGACTCCTCACAATCTGGCTTCCGAGCAAAACACAGCACTGAGACCGCCCTCATCGCAGCAACAGACGACATTCGAACTCTACTGGACAATGGAGACACAGTCGCCCTCATCCTCCTCGACCTCTCCGCAGCCTTCGACACAGTCTGCCACAGCACCCTGTTACAACGCCTCAATAACATCGGAATACAAGGAAAAGCACTTGAATGGATCACCTCGTTCCTCACCGGAAGAACCCAGAGAGTCCGCCTCCCACCATTCAAGTCCGAGGCCACTGAAGTCATCTGTGGCGTACCACAAGGATCCTCACTCAGCCCCACCCTCTTCAACGTATACATGAGCCCCCTCGCAGCCATCGCCCGCCAACACAACCTCAACATCATCTCTTACGCGGATGACACTCAACTAATCCTTTCTCTCACCAATGACCCCAGCACCGCCAAAACTAACCTACACGAAGGAATGAAAGAGGTTGCCGAATGGATGAAACAAAGCCGTCTGAAACTGAACTCAGACAAAACAGAAGTCCTCATCTTAGGTACATCCCCCTCTGCATGGGACGACTCTTGGTGGCCGGAAGCCCTTGGTAAAGCACCCGTCCCGACAGACCACGCACGGAACCTAGGCGTGATCCTGGATTCCTCACTTTCAATGAACAGACAAGTCAGCGCCGTATCCTCATCCTGCTTCAACATTCTCCGCATGCTCAGGAAAACATTTCGCTGGATCCCCACCGAAACAAGGAAAACAGTCACCCATGCTCTAGTCACGAGCCGACTGGACTACGGAAACACCCTCTACGCAGGTACTACCGCTAAACTCCAGAAGAAACTCCAACGAATCCAAAACGCCTCAGCCAGGATCATATTAGACATCCCGCGCAACGAACACATCTCTGGTCACCTGAAAGACCTCCACTGGCTACCCGTCAATAAGAGAATCACTTTCCGACTGCTAACCCACGCACACAAATCACTCTACGACATCGGACCAGAATGCCTCAACTCACGACTGTCCTTCTACACCCCCTCCCGCCAACTACGTTCTTCCAGCCAAGCCCTCGCCACTGTACCTCGCATCAACAAGACCACCATGGGAGGCAGATCCTTCTCATACCTGGCTGCTAAAACATGGAACTCACTCCCCGCTTACCTTCGCCTCACCCAGAACCACCTAGCATTCAGAAAGCTACTTAAAACGTGGATATTTGACAAGTAATCCTCCTCCCCTTTCTAAGCGCCTTGAGACCCTCTGGGTAGGTAGTGCGCTATATAAATTCTCTGACTTGACTTGACTTGACTAGTTGCAAAATAAAGTTTGCCACTGGTTGGGGAAAAAACACTGATTTTGACATAATGCAGTATAATTACATATTATTTTTTTAAGAGGTTGGGATGGGTGGGATCTGCTAGGAAACATTTTTGGGGGTACTCTGTGGTGATCAATTCCAGATATCCCGCCCTGGCAAAGAGATTGTTTCCAATCTTTAATATACAACCCCCACTGGAAGAGAGAGTAGGTATTGTGCCATTGGGGTTTTTCTAAAAGGCACCTGCAGTTTTCTCACACGAAGGTTGGCCATTGTTACCCATGAGAACCAGAGAAAAAAATCCATTCCTACCTCTTCCAGGTATCTTCCATTAACAAGATTTGATAAGAACGATTGACTCAGTGATCGTTCTAAATCTCCTGAAAATTGGGTAAGTTAAGAACAGCCCTTGTTGGTGGACTCAATCACAACTAATAAGAGTTCCACAACAAGGCCCTGATTTAATAATTATTAGTTGGAATATAGCAGGTATTAGATCAAAATTGATATATGCAGAATGACTTGACATAATCACGCAGTATGATGTGATAATGTTACAGGAAACTTGGGCACACTAACCTTTTTTTCTAGATAGGTACGAGAGTTTCTGTGTAGAAGCTAAAGCTGTCACCGAGCAGAGAGCACAAGGGGGAATTGCCACCCTGATCCGCATATCAAAATTATTTAAAGTTGTTACCATTCCTGTGAGATATGGGGGGATCCAGGTATTATGGGCTGTGGCATTCTAAAAATTCAGCCTCGTTTTAGTACATTCTTACAATTCTGTATACAATCTTTGCTGCCAAATTGAGCCTTTATTTAGGTGCTCCTAAAAATAGAGGCTAGAGCCCCTCTAAATTGAAATGTTTCAATATGGTACTATGTGGGGATTTTAATGCTAAGATAGACCAGGCACTCAATTATACTCGCCCTTTTGTGAGAGATGATGCTCCCCCCTGCCTTTAAGAGATCGATGAACGGGGCCGGAGACTGATCAGTGCTTTGGGTCAGACCGACCTTTTCTACTCGGCGACCATTGTGAGAGAACAATTTGTACAACAACCTACCTTTGTGGGGTGGAGCAAAGGGTCTGTAATCGACAATGTAATTGATTTGAGGCAATTGGGGGAAATGGTACAAGATGGGGGAGCCATGGACACTTGTTATATTGACCAAAACCCCATTGTTCTTGATATGCTAATGCCCACAGGGAACATGAATATAAACAAAACAGGTTTCATTGGATTAGGTACCCAGGACAAAGGATTCAGAATAAAATGGTGCAGTGTTGCAATCCCTGTCCTGTTCAATTCCCTTATTCGGCCAACCCTAAGTGTGCATATGTATTCACTACTCACAGTAGACTCGACACCAGCAGGTGTCTGGAAGGGTCCCAATCTCTAAATAATTCAGACATGCAGATCATGTATAGTCTTTCTGATAATAGAAGATTGGCTATAAATGAGTGGTTTGAAGATAAATGTAGAGCCGCTAACCAGTGATTAAGAGATGTCCGTAACTCCTAGTTAAGGAGTCTGGAAATGTTTTCCTTGCCAGAGCCAATTACAAACTAGCCATCAGGTAGAGTAAACAATCCCTGAAAGAAGAGGTATGGGATCGCCTGATGGTCAACTGTCAAATGGGAGATTCTAAAGGATTCTGGGAGATTGTAAAGGGGAGGCAATTGTCCCCAGGTACTCCAGATGATATTGGTACCACCATACCACAAGAGCAGTGGGTGGCCCATTTCACAGTGATTTATTCAATGTGTGCAAGAAAGTCAGTAGATAGTGCAGATGATACATTTAAGTTCCCACTGGATATTTAGTTTGAGCATGAGGAAGTTACCTCTGCCACACATGTTAGCCCTTCTGATAAGGCTCCTGGCCCTGATTGGACCTTGACAAGTTGAACATCCTTTTTTGGGTACTGTTAATTACAAAGGTCTTCAATGCAGCTGCTGTAGAAGGGAGTCCTAAGGCATGAAAAGTTTGTACATTTGTAACCATATTTATCAAAACTAAATAGGCAAGACCCTGGCTATTACAGGCCTAGCTTCTGTTGAATTAAATTATCAAAAAGGCAGACAGAATTATTCTGAACCGCATTGATGAGTGGGTGCAGTTTAATAACATTCTTAGCCCAGTCCAGTATGGGTTCAGAGAAGGTATGGGTACATTGAAACAATGCCTAAACCTTAATTTGATGATTGGGAAATATGTTGTGGCCAAGCAAGATGCTATTTATTTAGCGTTTATGGACCTGAGCAGCTCCTTCAACCGAGTTAACTGGTCAAAAATGTGTACTCTTTTGGCTGATTTAGGAGTGCCCATATCCCTGTTGCATTTTTTCACGAGCTTTGCATCCAGATATTGCTGCTGCCATTAGGTTTGGAAAGGAGGGGGAATCCATGGAATGTATAAGTCTTCCGCAAGAGGTCATACAGGGGTGCGTGTTGGTGCCACTTTTATTTTTATTATACATTATTGGTTTAAACAATTTACTGTCTCTACATGGGAAAGACATACCAAACGCTGTTTTTGTCCGATCCCTGCTATAGACAGGTGAACCAGTTTTGTTATCACACACTCCAAATGGTCTCGGGTTTGGTAGACCTGTTTGTTAAATTCATGGATGAGATTGAACTAGATCCCAATATTTCTACAACCCATTAAAAAGGGAAGGGTATTTCAAGGGTTAGTTTCTTTCCATAGTACTTGCATGTCACCTTTGACCAACAAATCACCTGATCTCCATTTTTAGCTGGTAGAAGCAAGACTTAATCAAGCATGTTGTGATCTGTTTAAGTTTTCCCTGGCTATTGGTAGTAAGTCAATGGTTCCCTTGCTCCAAATTTACATAATGAAATGCTTGCCGATTCCTATTTATGGTTCTGCCGTCTAGGAATATTGTAATCGTATAACAACATATCAGGAAGAAAACTGGTTCTGCAGGAAACTGCTTGAAGTGGGTCCAGCTAGCCCAACTTCCTTTTTTCATAATGAGCTAGGGCTGAGGCCATGTTGAAGATCAAGTCAAATTACTGTTGTGTTCTTATCTAGGACCCTAATTTGATATTCCCGATTTATGCCCTTGTGAGGTTATAATCAATAATGTCCTGACAACGGCATAAGAATCAGATTCATATTCAGTAATAGCCCATGCAATCCAAAGCACAGCACGGCTACTCCCATCGACTCCTAGAAAGCACAACGGGTTCTTTAAACAAACCAAGCCTTCAGCAGCCCGGGAACCCCCCCCCCCTACTTTTGTTTTGATTTGAAGAACTCCTGAAGTCCTGCAAGAACTGTTAGTTCTTGGTGACGTCTTATGTCCAACCTTACGTCAAACCCGGCACCTTTCAGGTATAAAATACCAACAGTTGCCTTAAGCAAACACACGGTGGTTTGGAGCAGAGCGGCCATCTACTTGCCCGAGAGCCCAGCTGATGCGAGTGCCCACGGAAGCCGCCACTCCTGTTAGACACACTGAGAGAGACGCTGTCTTTTTCTCCAGCCGAGAAAATCCAGCTCCGGTGTTTCCAGCCTACCCTTGCGGGTTGCTGGGATATCGAGCCTGCGGAAAGAGATACCAGACCTCCCACATTCTAATACCAAGGTACGGAGTTGACTAAACCCTTAGGAGAATTCTTGATGCAGATTCTTGGCAAAACTATCTTAACCAACTTAACTTAACATCGCTACTTACTTGTGCCTTCCCCAGTATTAGGCTTAGGTCAGGTACACCGGGGTAGGCTTAGTTAGAAGCACCAGTTGAGTATTTTAGTCAATGTATTTGTGTATGTATATATTTTATCCATTTTAAAGTACCATATGGCTAAGAAACCGTATCAATGCTTTTACAGTATTATTTCATAATACTACTTTTACTGTATGCACTTTACTTTACTCTAAGTATTGCAATTGTTGCAATTCAGTTCTCTTGTATGAGAAAGAAGACTGCTCAATAAATAACACCTTTTTATTGAAAACGCCAGTCTCTCTATTTCTCTGCACTCTGGTGAAACTAAGTATGCACTGATGACTGAGTGAAATATCTGTCTATTGTTTTCACACGACTCTAGAGATATACTCTTATTCTGAGGGAGCAAAGTTGTTATGTTTATGCGGTTGTCGGAAACTGAATCCCTTCTTGTCTGAGCCAGGGAAGGTTATCCATCCCTCTTCATTCCAGAAAGTTTCCAGTGACCTCTGAGCTAGCTGGCGCAAATCTAAATTAAGTTTAACATAGTCAGTAGAGACCTAGATGACCTCAGTCCTAAGTCTACACTGCTGCTTGTATTCCAATACGCAGAGCATATTGGGAAAATAGGAACTACACTACATGGCGCCCAACGTTTGGTAAGGCAATAATCTAACGCAAGACAATAGAGTAACTCAGTCGTGCTTTTTCACACAGAACCCTTTCCCCGTAAAAACTCCAATAGACGTCTGGAGTGGGTGAAAGGTTATTATCCGCCGGAACTTAGTAGGATGAGAATCCTATGTATTAGTTTCTGGGTTTGATCATCGTTGAAGGATACAGTGTTCCAAAATATTGTGCACCTAATCTTTGTTTCCTTGAAACTCGATCTGCAACAGAAAACTTTCAATTAGTAAAATGACAGAAAGTGACGAAGAAAGGGAGCGAGCAAGACTACCAGCTCTACTCTTAGAGGAAGATACAAGTCTTCATGAAACCGACCCGGATGCAATACTCATTCCGGTCAATCTAAGAAGAACTATAACTCTAAAACTTATAGAAAGTGGCCTGACACCGCGAGGTGGTACAGTCATACTCGTGATAGAGGCACACGCATATCGGCAGACAGAGGTATTCTATTCATGGATACACTTTCCAGCAGCACACGCTACGACAAAAGACTTCCACTATTACAAAATAGAGGAACCCCCGGATGAATACAATCCTTTCGAGGAGATTGAAATTCCACTAAAATACCAAGAGTACCTGCTCTGGTTTAAAGGCGCCCTAAAACATAATGATCACATCACCAGGCTCGGTCTACTAGGTAGACCAGGAGCAACGTGGCCGGTTCTAGCCAGCTACACACCACATCCAGACATTGATAAAATGTCAGTTCCTGAACTTTAAGCTCAGCTAAAACTCTTAATTAAGATACATAGACAATTAGTCCAATATGTCATGCGGACCTCAATAGTCCAACCGACATTTAACATTCCACAGCAGACCCCTCACCAGGGGACGATAAACAAAATCACACCACAGAACATACAATCATGTCTTGGTAAAGTACCCATAAAACGGGAACTAATTCCATTTTGGCTAGCACAGAAAATTACTCAAATAGAGGCAGTATTTCCTGATACTACGCCTACTGATAAAAACAGAATTCTGACTATCTGTCTCCCAATGGGGATCGCACCACATGTGGAGGACTGTGACACTTGGGGCACAGTCAATGCTTCCATCTACACAAAAACACAGTGTCCCATCTATGGAGGTC
Source organism: Lissotriton vulgaris (assembly GCF_964263255.1). Taxonomy (NCBI): domain Eukaryota; kingdom Metazoa; phylum Chordata; class Amphibia; order Caudata; family Salamandridae; genus Lissotriton; species Lissotriton vulgaris. The sequence goes on from NC_141699.1 coordinate 701,968,442, forward strand.
ATACCAGATGTATTAAGACAAATTCAAAACGAATACGGTCCAGAACCAGCTTTAACTCTAGGTATGAAATTACTAAAAGACTTCAAGCTGGTCTCTGCTATAATACTAGTCAACATAAAAAGTGAAGCAGCATCTGTGGCGATCCGCCAGAAACTGAAGGAAACAGAAATAGCAGCCCAACCTATGGAACTTGCCAGAATCATAGAAAAATCCTATGAAGAGCTAGGAAGAGATAGTTTGGGTGGGAAACCGATAAAACCCCAACTAACTGAAAATCCTGAAAAATCATTTATTAAAAATAATGTAAAGACTCCAAAAAAGAGCTGGGATGGTAATAAACAATCCAATCCCAGGGAAAAACGTTTCCAGTCCAGAGGAAGGTCTCCTCAGCGTAGAGAGAGATCTCCAGGCCGAGAAGACAAGTCTCCCCAAAGGGAACCCTCTGAAAAAAGATACAACCTTAGAGATAGGGATAAAATAAGAAAACCTGACAGATATCAAGATGTTGATACACGTCCCTCTAGATCATTCTCACTGAATCCTTCTCGATCTTCCTCACAGAAATCGGAAAGAAGAGGACGATCAGAACACAGAGAAGAGCACGCCAAGTCCAAAGGCAAGGAACCTGCTCATCAAAGTAAAAAATTACAATTTCCCAGATAGAAGGTAGCAAGTATTAAGATTAAACATGCCGAGAATTCTGAGGACACAGCTGAAAAACGGAGAGTGGGCACAGACAATGCTAGCCAGCGGAGCAGAAGTGACCATTAAGGATGGGCGTAAAATCCGTTTCGCGGGCGAATTTGCGGATTTTCCGCGATTTCGCGATCCGTGAATCTCGCGAAATCGCGGTAAAATTCGCAAATCTGCGGGGACGATTTTTTCAGCCAAGCAAGGGTTACAGCAGCAGGTTCAAAAGTTGAACCTAATTTCTTTGTAACCTTTTACAAACAAATTAACTTCAACTTGGACACCTGCTGCTAATTGCTTCCTGGCGCCTCGTTGCCTACTTGCAACTATTCTCTGACCCTGCTCTGACCCTTGAAGCAGGGTCAGAAAATAGTTACAAGTAGGCAACGAGGCACCTGTCCAAGGAATTAAACCTCATCAGGAAGCACTTACAGATATAAAAAACAGGAAGAAGGGAGAGGATGGCAAATACACCCATTTTGAGTTGTCAGGAGGGGTTAAACTGAAAGAGACCTTTACAGCACAATTTTCATATGCATTTTGCTAAAAATAAAAAGCTGTATGTTCTGTAGGGGCAACTCAGGAATCTGGCCCTTCAGAGATCCGGCCTCTCTTTCTTTCTCTCGTTCTCTCTCTCCATCTCTCCTTCCCTCTCTTTCTCTCTCTATCTATCTATCTATCTATCTATCTATCTATCTATCTATCTATCTATCTATCTATCTATCTATCTATCTATCTATCTATCTATCTATCTATCTATCCATCTATCTCTCTCTCCCTCTCCCATAAACGACTGCATGGGTAACTTCGCTATGCAAGCGGCTCGCGAAGACGCAAACAGCCCCGCGAACACGCAAAAAACCCCGCGAACACGCAAAAAACCCTGCGAACACGCAAAAAAACAAAAATCCGCAAATTCGCACAAATTCGAGAATTTTGCGGATCGCGAATTCGCAAATCCGCAAATTCGCGGATCGCGAATTCGCAAAATTCACCCATGCTTAGTGACCATAGCTCACAAGACCCTGTTGAATCTTCTGGAGACAATGGACACAAATGAAAACATTCAAGTGGAAACTGCAGACACACGAGTTAGTGTGCCCCATAAGCTATATGAAATAACATTACGTATAGAGGGAGATAAAACCAGGAAAATAAAAAGTCTCTTTTGGGAAAAACTTTCAAAAGGCTATGACATTCTGTTAGCTGAGAAAGACTGGCCACCAGAGTTTGTCAGGGAGTGCCCTCATGGTGAACAAATGATTATGCCTGCCTTCTCGAATCATATCCCATTTCATAAAAAATTTACTTATGCAAGAAAATGGGCAGTAGCCCAAGCTCCTGCTTTATACAAAAATCATGTAGGATGGGATGAGGACTCACCTCACCACAAGATCCAGTTAAAAAATCAGCCCACTGCACAAAGGCAGTACCCAGTTAAACAAGAAGCTAAAAAACAAGTCAAAGAGATCTTAGATCAACTTGAATACCAAGGGGTGATCGAAACATGCACCTCTCAAATGAACAATCCTTTGTTTCCTGTCTCCAAGCCAGACGATTCATATCGTCTAGTTTTGGACTACAGACACCTAAACTCTTGTTGTAGAACATTTGCAGTGCAAAACTCACATAGTGCAGCACTAATGAATAACATTGTACGAAAAAGATATAAAACAACACTAGACATCTCTAATGGATTCTTCTGTCAAAATATTGCACCAGAAAGCAGGTTTTTGACCGCTTTCTCAATATTTGGATCACAAAAACAATTTTGTAGACTCCCACAGGGATTCAAGAATAGCCCAGGATTATTCTCAGCAAGAGTAACAGAGTTATTACAAATATATGATGATGAAGCATTATCATATGTCGATGACATCTATCTCACAGATGATGACTTGGAGACTCACTTAAAAAGGGTGAACACCATAATACTTGGACTCGCCTCAGAGGGTTACAAATTCAACTTTAAAAAGTCACGAATTGCCCATTTAACTGTCCTATTTTTAGGTTATGAATTATCAAGTGAAGGCAAAAGCCTGGCAGACAATTTCTTAGAGAAATGTGCTATACTCCAAGCACCAAAAACGCTGAAGAATTTACAATCACTACTAGGTTTTCTGAATTTCGGAAGAACATACATTCCAAATTACGTGGAGAGGGTTAAACATCTCTATGAATCAATAAAACCAGATTTCAAACAAACCAATTGGACTCAGAAACACACTGAAATTTTGAGATCACTACAAACAGACATGTTAACTAAAACAAAATTGCAAACACGTGAGAACACACGCAAACTTGTAATCCGAGTCATCCCAGGAAGATGCAAATTCACATACCTGACCTCTAATGAGGGAGAAACTGTACCTATAGCTTACAAATCACACTTGTACACTGAAGCTGAAATGAAGTTCAGCTCCACAGAAAGAATTCTAACTGCAGTTAAAACTGCTGTAGCAAAAGAAAGAGCCTTAGCCCAAGGCAGAAGAATATCTGTTTTTTCAGCAGAATCAGCCCTTGAGGCGTTAACAAGTCCTCGTAACTTGGTTAAAGGAGTACTAGATCCAGAATGGATAGAATGGGAAACCTCTTTTTCTACAGAGGACGTTAAATAGTATTTTGACCCAAATCTGAAAAAATGATCTGATCTAGTATATGAACGCGAATATCCTCTGCCAGCTGAAATTCTGCCTCTAGAAAAATATACCTCCGTAATCTATATGGACAGATGCCCGCAACGCTATGATGTAGAAAATAAATCCTATGATGCAGCGTGGGGATTGTTAAAGGTCGCTGGCGCTCTGGCAAATTCAAACCAATGATTACCAAAACAGAATCACTCAGGAAATGTTCAGTTCAGCGAGCTGAAATAAGAACCTTAAAGATGGCGCTTGAAAATGCCGATCGCGAATTCCCCACACTAATAGTGTGCGATTCGTATTTCTGCGTCAAATCCTATAACAGTGACATGCAGACATGGATCAAAAATGGTTACAAAGATGACACAGGTGCCACAATAAAGCATAAAAAGCTTTGGGAACAGGTAGTTCTTTTACAGAAAGAACTACGAAAGACTCATGTGATACACGCATTGAGTCATCAACGTGATGGCGTTCATGTTGCAAGGAATTCATTGGCTACCACAGCCACAGCGCAAGCGGTTCATCCGTCTTCCGTAGCCACTAAAAAGCGTTCAGAAAAACACATAGATGGGGAAACCATGCTAGCGGTGAAAGCCTCATTAAAAGGCGATTATTCAGCACTACCTCTCAACTATCCACTCAGTAACACATACATAATTGATGCAAACTCCGTTCCGTTTGCTCGAATCCCTGGAGTGGGGGATAGGGTAATTCCAAACACGAACCGGAGAACCTTCTTATTACAAGAAGCACATATGGGGTTGGGTCTGAGGCACCAAGAGATCCTGAAATCTCTGATGGAACTAGAATCGGAATACTGGTGGCTGGGAATGAGCGTAGATATCTACTATTTTGCAAAGAATTGCAAGGACTGCAACAGAGATCGCAGTCTTGAACCGGTCCAGCCTGTAGCCCAGAATCCACTATTAGAGAGCATTAAGCTCTCTATATCGCAGAAATCCAGTCGGAGAAATGCGTCCCCATAATAATTAAGACTGAATTCACTTAAAATGTAGGCCCCCAGCGCTCAGCTGACGCCAGAACTGTTATAAAAGATTTGCGAGTCTTTATCGGCACATACGCAATTGGCATGCTACATTCTGATCAGGGTCCTGCGTTTAGCTCTCGAGCTTACAAAGAGGCCATAAACAGCATGGGCATCGCATTGCGGTATTCTTCTCCCTTCCATCCTGAGGGAAATGCGGTTGTGGAAAGAAAAAACCGGGACATAAAGCAATCTATAACGGCGAGGGTATTAGGTTCGGGAGATGGGTGGGTCAAACATTTAACAAGTGTCCAACGTAGTCTTAATAATCTGCCAAGAAACTCTCTAAAAGGTCTCACTCCATACAAACTATTGTTCGGAACTAGAATGCATATTCAGGACTTAGATAGTCATACTTCAGTGGTAGAAGAAAAAAGCTTTGATATCAAAGATCGTTTGGCTGTTTTACAGGATTTAAATGACACAAGAAAAAACCTGAGTAACATAAAGTTGAAACAACAGTCGAAATCCACTGAGGAAAAACCACCTGTCCCAGCAAGACCTGTCTGGATTCCAAAGATTGGGGATCAGGTCAGAGAAAAGATTGCGGTAAAGAAGGAATTTGGGCCTTCATAAAGAAAAGCAGTACCTGTCTTAGCTATCAACGGAACAAGATCATTAGTACTACCGCCCCTTGCTGGTAAAAAGGAGAACTGAGTTGTATCCATCGACCTGGTAAAACCACAATCATGTGGCCAATAATAAGTAGTAGGCCAAGTGGACTGCCAAGAAATAGCAGAATACAAAAGTTTGCTACAATCCAAGAGGCTCATGCTGAGAGACTAATCAAAATTGAAAAATCTGCAATGAATAAAAAAGGACTATGCAATAATGCCATGGAACTTGTGCCTCTTGAAACCCAAATAATAACAGTTCGTCAAGAAACACCAATCTACAATGATGTAGCTTTAGACTATTCTAATAAAACAACGAAAAATGCAAAAGCAAATGAAAATCCGGAAGCAATTCCAACAATTAGCAGAACTGCATCAGGCTACTTCATCAACTTCGACAGTTTCTCTGAAGACCCAAGCGAACATGAAGAAACGCCTCCAACACAAAGTTTTAAAAACAAAGTAATTGAACTTTTTCACCAACTGAAAGAGACATATCTAATTTCACCATGGATTGAATTTTGGATTGTGTTAGGTGTACTTTTCCTCCTGCTTTGGCTCATCATGGTTGTATGTTTGGGAAGGTTCATTGAAGGAAAATATAGTACAATGGACACAGTAAGTCAGAACATCAACTTGGTCCTAAAGCCACACACATCTTCTCACATCGAGAAAAGAGAACTGTCATCAGTGAACATAACAGCAATTCCAATACCCGGTGGGGTAGCATGGGACAGAACTGATTATGACATTTTTGGCCCGGTCGAGCTTTTAAAGTATACCCACCAGCTCAAGATTTCCTAAAGTGACTTTGTAACACCTAGTACCTTCTCTGATGACCGGGACTTTGAAAACATTAATAATATGATGTCAGAATTAGTAATGTCAGCAAAATTTACAGAACAAGATTACTTGCAGGGTTCGTCCAATTATGAGGAGCTTTACTGCTACAACCATTATGGTAATCACTATTTGCATAAAAGTGCTCAACCTAGAAATGTTTTTTCTTTTAACCAGTGGGAACACTGTCCAACACCACCAATAGGCAGTTCTAAAAAGTTTTCAGATAAATTCCAATACTTCTCAGGACTTAATAACAGTGACCCAAGAACGTTTTATTTTAAAATGTCAAATGGAACAGGAATGAAAACAATGTTGACAAATACTAAATTGATATATTCAGAAAAATTTTATGACAAAATGTCTACATTAGGTTTCGAAATTTGGAAAAATAGCATTGAAACAAAAACAATCTGGGGTTCCAAAGCTTGGCAAGTACAAGGCCTAGAAGCACTGTTTAGGGCCTACATGATCCCAGAACAAATTCTTTTCTTGAATGACACAGTTCAACAAACCACTTGTCTTGGCCTTGCTAAGATAAAAGACATGAACACACCGTCTATTCCAAAACCCATGCCTGATAGTGACAGCACTACTGATATGGAGATAGACTTTTCTAATATTTTATACCAAAACAGAACACATACTGATTGGAAAGAGTGGTTGATCTGGCCAACAGACACGAATAACTGTCAAGATAGATTCCTGAACAAAACACAGGGGTTCAAAATGACCAGACCAGACCCTAGATATTCCCAGAGACAACATCCAGGGATAGTTACAACATACAGTGAAGGGAAACTATGCCTTGAGTGGCTACAGAAATCCACACTGGCTGAAATTAGGCAACACTTGACTTTACTTAAAGATGGTGCTGACTTGCGTGATTTCATAATGGGACCACGCAAACAGTGTCAAAAACGTTTCATAGCGGCCGGTATATACGCTGCATACAACGAAGCATGGAAAGTAATGCAAATTGAAACTTCTGAAAAAATACGAGAAATTGATCGTATTAATTTGGAAAAATCACTTTCTGTTGTGGACAATGGGTTAACAACTCTGTCTTCCAGAATATATTCACTGGACAGTATTGTATCATATGCCTTTGATATAATAGAGCAGGACTTACTAATGTTAAATCATGGTCAGTCTCAACTACGTTCTATTGTACAGCTTGGCTGGACGTTGCAAAATCTGCGTTCAGGCTACGTACCATGGCTTCTAATCAACACAACATCATTATTCGGTCTCTTTAACCTTACTGATAAACAAATCAGTTTGGCACAAAAAGGAGCAGATTATACAATCCTTAGCATTGAAAAACTCAAGAGATTACCATTGACAATGTCAGAAAGACCTGTCATTGAATGGATAATACATGGAATGATTACAATTCCGATAACAACTTTCCAGTTTAATTACTGTCAAGAGTATATACCAGCAGGCCAGTATGAAAGGTTGGGTAAAGATTACATCAAATCAACCTGGGATTTACCTTATACACACATATGTTACAGTGAAGGAAACAGAGAGGTATTTCTTAGGGGTACAAATTGTAAAAAATCACTAAGCGGTACACTTCTGTGTCAGGGAATTAATTTACATGGAGCCTGCGAAGGGTCTTCGAATAACCTTTCATGTCACTTGCATGGCACGCCTGCAAAACAGATAGAGCCTTTCTTTAGACCAGTTTCAAACGGTAGTTACATTTTAATAAGTGACCACAGCTGTTGTTGCATGCTGCCAGGAAAAGCCTATCTGACAACTGTAACTTCCAGGGCCATTTGCTGTATGCAAGTATTGTATCCACACAGCAATACAGATATGGGGGCTGCGTTATCGCCTCGGTTGAATATATCTTCTATTCGAATTGATACTTTAAGCAGAATGAAGTCTATTCTTTTACAAACAACTGTGCCTCTAACATCATCAAAAGAAACATATGATCTGCAAGTTGCAAGGACAGCAGCAAAGAGACAGACCCTTTTATCAACAAATTTCCCCGTACATTTCGTAGAAGTGTTGAGCCAAATCTTAAACATGTCTGATACCAATGGCATCGCACATGTATTTAAGACAATTTTTTTGGGACTGTTAGCACCCTTTGAAACAGTTCTGGGCATCTTCCCGAATTTTGTCCACTCTGTCTTTGGCGACCTACCCTTAATCTTGGGACTCGTAGCAGGAATTTTATCTTTGCTTCTTCTGCACCGATATGGAAAGCCAATCCACAGGCAAGACTCTAGCAACGATGGAAGAAACGATCCTAGCAATACCATACCGAGACCGTATCACTAAGGTCCTCGGATTGGCCCGGCTAAGAGATCTAAGTACAACTTGGTTTCTTTCATTCAGACCAATCTGGAAAGATTGCATCATACCTGTGCTTCAATGTCTGCTATGCAGAGAAGAATGCGTGTTGGACATCTGTCTTACACTACAATCAGCAGTACCAATGGATATCGATACCTTGCTAGGTCCGGTAACGACTCATGCATCGTGGTGTGCCCAGCGGCTACCGATTCTGATGACGCCATTTGTTGAGACTTCACCACTACGAGTATGTGGCGGTGAGGTAAGAGAGGAAAGCAGCACCGAACAGGTACAGCTTTCCGTGAGCATTGCTGATCCCACCATCGATGATAGCACTCACGCAGCAAACTGCACAGTTGCAGCATATTCATACTTGGTCGAACTTTTACCTGATGGTATAGACCTATTCTTTGCGAACATGTCTGAAACACTGTTCTCTCCATCCAACGAGAATAACTCTTAAGAAAAACAATGAGCACACAGCGTTCCCAGAACTCTGAATTTGGCCTTCAGCTTTTGATAAACAAAGCTACAGAAAATATTTGGAACTTTTCCCCTGAAAATTTTTCTCCCATATTTTCAAAATATTTACTTTTTTTTGGCACATGGTATTCTGCTTAAAGTAGAACTATTCTTAGAGAACAGAGCTTCTATTTTAGGATACTAGAGACAATATTTTACCTCAGCCTCTAGCACATATAACAGAAATTTGTATAAATATGTGATGTAATGGTCTCGACCTTCTTTTCTGTATTTAGAGCCATTTCATGTGTAATTTTGCAATTCATTCAGCTGATATAAATATGCATTTCTCTGAATGATAACACTGCTTGAAAAGCGTACAGTACAAATACTCATTTTCTGTGTATTTACCGTATATCATTTCAAATGCAAAAAATGGATTTTGAGGTGGGTCAGAAAAAAACACATGCACCTTTGAATGTTTAATATTGCTTAGTTTTAGTAATGATGGACATCAATTCGTGGAGTGGGTGTCGTGTTCTTATCTAGGACCCTAATTCGATATTCCCGATTTATGCCCTTGTGAGGTTATAATCAATAATGTCCTGACAACGGCATAAGAATCAGATTCATATTCAGTAATAGCCCATGCAATCGAAAGCTCTGCACGGCTACTCCCATCGACTCCTAGAAAGCACAACGCGTTCTTTAAACAAACCAAGCCTTCTGCAGCCCGGGAAAACCCCCCTGCTTTTGTTTTGATTTGAACAAGAACTCCTGAAGTCCTGCAAGAACTGTTAGTTCTTGGTGACGTCTTATGTCCAACCTTACGTCAAACCGGGCACCTTTCAGGTATAAAATACCAACAGTTGCCTTAAGCAAACACACAGTGGTTTGGAGCAGAGCGGCCATCTACTTGCCCGAGAGCCCAGCTGATGCGAGTGCCCACAGAAGTTGCCCCTCCTGTTTGACGCACTGAGAGAGACGCTGTCTTTTTCCTCAGCCGAGAAAATCCAGCTCCAGTGTTTCCAGCCTACCCTTGCGGGTTGCTGGGATATCGAGTCCTGAGGAAAGAGATACCAGACCTCCCACATTCTAATACCAAGGTACGGAGTTGACTAAACCCTTAGGAGAATTCTTGATGCAGATTCTTGGCAAAACTATCTTAACCAACTTAACTTAACATCGCTACTTACTTGTCCCTTCCAGAGTATTAGGCTTAGGTCAGGTACACCGGGGTAGGCTTAGTTAGAAGCACCAGTTGGGTATTTTAGTCAATGTATTTGTGTATGTATATATTTTATCCATTTTAAAGTATCATATGGCTAAGAAACCGTATCAATGCTTTTACAGTATTATTTAATAATACTACTTTTACTGTACACACTTTACTTTACTCTACGTATTGCAATTGTGGCAATTCACTTCTCTTGTATGAGAAAGAAGACTGCTCAATAAATAACACCTTTTTATTTCTCTGCACTCTGGTGAAACTAAGTATGCACTGATGACTGAGTGAAATATCTGTCTATTGTTTTCACACGACTCTAGAAATATACTCTTATTCTGAGGGAGCAAAGTTGTCATGTTTATGCGGTTGTCGGAAACTGAATCCCTTCTTGTCTGAGCCAGGGAAGGTTATCCATCCCTCTTCATTCCAGAAAGTTTCCAGTGACCTCTGAGCTAGCTGGCGCAAACCTAAATTAAGTTTGACATAGTCAGTAGAGACCTAGATGACCTCAGTCCTACGTCTACACTGCTGTTTATGTTATTCCAATGCGCAGAGCCTATTGGGAAAATAGGAACTACACTACATTACCTCCACTGCTCCTATGGTATCAGTATGGGGTAGGGTACACACAACCCTTAATCGGGAAGTGATCCAGGTTTGTGACCATGGACAAAGAATCCCTTGGCTGTTGTATATAAAAAAATTAGAAATTTGGCTGGGACACGGTGGAATGTACTAAGCCCCCCAGACTATCACCAAAAGTGATGGGAGGAAGGTCAAGGAGCTGTTTTTCAAACAAGCTATGGCAAGAAAGGTATCTGTGACTCTGGAAAAGCCAATCATAAGAGCCTGCAAGATCATCCAATCTAGAGATGGTCTTGAGCACTATCTTTATCTAGTCAGAAATCCTTGGGAGAGATGTCTTCTCTTCAAATTCCATCTGGGTGCGATACTATACATAAAGGGGCCGATTATGATGGCGGATGGACCTGAGTCCGTCTGCCACCATAGAGTAGGAGGGACCGTCCGCAGGGGCTGCGGAGGTCCCTCCGTGCAGATTAGGATGTGACCACCAGGGTGGCGGTCACATCCTCAATCTTTAACATTGTGGCAGGTGCAGCTTCAAGCTGCACCCGCCGCAATGTTAAAAAAGCATGCACGGCATTTGCGTGCACAAAGCAGCAGGCACCGCGCGGTGCCTGCCTCTTTGTCCACGCAAATGCAGGGGGGTACCATAGGTATCCCCCATGTGCACCCGTCACCAAGGGGGCCCGTAACGGGCCCCCGAAGGCAATCTCCGTATGCTTTTCCACGGCGGAAAAGCCGCTGTGGAAAAGCATATGTTTTCCGCTATCCTAATATGGCTGGCGGTGTCTGACAGACACCGCCAGCCATGTTAGAGCTTTTCCGTCGTGGTCGGAAGGCGACCACGGCAGAAAAGCAGCAGACAGATTTTGAGACCCACGCCATCCTAATATGGCGGTGGGTCTTCTGTGCCTCTGCAGCGGTTTTCCCGCATCCTCCGAGCCGGCGGTGGCTTCCGCCGGCCCGGAGGATGCGGGAAAACCGCGATCCTAATCAGGCCCATTATGTTTTCCACTAGGGCTATTTGACCCGAACTTTAAATTAATATGCCTTTGTGATGGTAGTTCACTACAGACTTTGGACCATTTAATATTTTCTTTAAAATTTATGAATTCTCCCAAAGAAGATATCTATTGCCCATCTTTTCTTATATCTTCAGATGCTTGCTGATCCTGCTGTTACAACTGCTGTTGGGTCAGTTTTAAAAAGCGCTGTATTTGAATGCCAAACTGAATACATGATCCCCGGGTTCAGGTTTTATCATGTAAATAATAGCTGTATGAAATTGACTTATATCCTGCTTTTATGTGATTTAATTCTGTTTTATGATCATTTTAAAGATTTATGTAATAATCTATATTTTATTACTGTCATATGCAAGCTTTTATATTGATGATTTTGATGTACTTTTATAATTATTAATTATTAATTGAATGAAGATATTTTAATCAATATATATATACACACGCACACACATATATAAATATACACTTACCTGAAAAAAAGAAATGTCATTGTAAAGGCATGCGTGGTAAAGGAATATGCATTGTGGTAAGAATTTGCGTTGTAACCATGCATGAAAAGGCATATGCGTGGTAATGGATGCAGGGTAAAGGTATTGCATAGTAATGACCACGTTGTAAAGGCTGTATCCGATAAGCACTTGTTAATCACATCTGATCCAGTAAGTTGTTTCATTCTTTACTAGACTGTAAAGGCACCTATTCGGACCTTTGGCACTTGGCCATCAGAGGAATGAATATTCGTTTTCACTGGAGCGCAGGTTCCTGTTAGGTTGGTGCAAGTGTGTTACCATAAATCATCCTGGTAGAGTTTAACCCTGGGCGTAGTTCGCGTAGTAGTGCTACGCGCAGCTACGCAAACTGCATAGTGCACTGTGCAAAATGCTGTTCGCACAGATTGCACAGTGCCGGATGCTAGTGCGCACTGTGCAATCAGTGCAAACCACATCTTGCACAGTGCAAGCGGTCGTTTTCTGCCGCTCGAGTAGATTTCTACTTGAGTTGCAGCTTTCTCAACGCAGACTGGTAGTTTGCCACAGCATACACTCCATGCAGAGGATTGAGCTGACCCTCTCCTGATTTTCTTTACTGCAATTAGTAGAAAAAGAATGGATCTATAGGAGCAGGAGTCCTACTATGTCTGCCAATTGGGGTCGGTGCTTCAACTCTTTTCTAGAGGCTCAGAGAACATTTTGTATACAAGTAATATTAGGACTGGAGCATATCTGACGCTGGTAGGGCAGGAACTGAGATGGACCTGGCTATATTGGGGTTCCGGTGGTTCTAGCAGGAACAGGTCAGGATCTGGAGCAAGAGTTGGAGCTAGGCAGGAGTGTATAGGAGCAAGCTGGAGAAATTATGATGCACTGGTACTCCAATCGGAGGCAAATTTCATACTGGTAGAACAAGAACCACCTGACTGGAAGGATCTGGTCTCTGAACAGGAACCAATTGACTGCAGGTGGCTGGTCTCAGAAATGATCTCGAATGGTGTGGCTGTTTGCTGGCTATCTTATAGTGGAATTGCGCTTAATGGCCATCTTGGAACAGGGTTTCAGCAAACAAGAATTGAACTGTAGCTAACAGAATACAGCAAAATGTATGCTATTTCCCATATTGATTTGAGATCACTGGGTGGAACTTCACTTTAGTGTAGTTTTTAAATTTATTTTATAACAGATAAAGTTATGCGGGATGCCCTATTACATTATACGGGATGTGGCCTGAGATGTAGGCACACACAGTATCAGTGTGCACATCAGGGCTCTTCTATAAAGTCTACCGGAAGATATGAGGCCTTGGAGGGAAGGTCTGACAATTCCCATATGGGCATAGTCTCTAACTTATGGAAATCATGAGCCTTGACCCTCGAAGCTGTAGGTCCTGAGCATCAGGGCAACTCCCCATAATGCATTCTAAGCAATGCAACCTGGATCTGATCCATTGACCCATTGCCACTCATCCCCTTTGGGGTGCCACTCATACTATACCTCCTCCATGATATCTTTTCCAGGGTCCGAGGGATCCTCATGTCAATTCCAAAAGCCAAATCCTGGGTCAAATGATTCTTCCAGTGAAAAAAATGAATTATAGGAAGTGTTTCAAGAGTTTGGTCAAACCTGTGCATTTAGCTCAATGTATACATTATGAATAGCTTTGAAGCAGTAGGCCAAGCCCCTTGTAAGTGCATGCAATTAGTACAAAAAATGTTCTGGGGCTGCCTAAGGATAGATCCCAGGTTGTGCAATGCCTGCATTTTCCATTGTATTAATTGTAGACCTAAAAAAACACACCAAAAGTGCCTGCTCGTAGTGTGTTAATATTTTACTTAGCATGGCGAAATCATGCATAGTTATTTTGCTATGAAATATAGGTTGTGCAGTCTTAACCCCTTTACTGCTAAGGCATTATTATTCCTCTCATATAATTTCCATTGAAATCAATGGAAAGTCCATGACGAGTTACCCTTGTCATTAGCAGCCAAGAGGTTAAGGCAGCATGTCCATGTGACGGGCTGGAGGACCTTCACTGGCCAATGGTCAGTGTTCAGTTAGATTATCCCAATGTAAGGTACATGTAGTCTGGTACTTGTCTGTGACAGTACTTTTATTACCTATCTTGTAAACAGAGCATGTATTGTATTCCTATGAAAATAGCAACTCTCACAAATCAAGGTCCATCGTTCCAGGGTTCAGGAGACAATGCAGAACTGGAGGGGGGCACAGCAGTGGACACTGACGTGCATTCGGGTATCTAAGACATTAGAGATAACATGAAACCTTCTGGGTCCTGAAGAGCCAAGCTTTCAGTTTCTTCCTGAATTCTAGGACTAAACTGGCAGCTGTAATGTGAAGGGGGATTACATTTCAGTAGTGAGGATCCAGGTATGTTAAGGTTCAGCCACAGGCTCTGGTTGATTGGATGTGGGAGACAATGTTGAGCAGGAAGTTTACAGAGTGGATGTGTCTGGTCAGGGTGTAGAAGCTGATGCACTTGTTCAGGCAATGGGGGGCTAAATTGTGTAGTGCTTTATATGTTTGTTGAGTAATTTGAACTGTGCACGTTTGTGTATGGGAAGCCAGTGGAAGTTTATTAGGTGGCAGGAAATGTGGTTGTGTGGAAAGAGCTAGAGTGTGAGCCTAGCTGCTGTATTCTGAATGGCCTGGAGGTGCTTGGTTAGCTGGGTGGAGATTTCAAAGTAGAGAGCGTGTCCATTGTCCAGTTTGTTTTTGATCAGGGCTTTGGTGATTGTCACCTGAAGATTTTCCTACGGATATTGTGGGTATGGAAGAAGGAAGAGGTGATCGAGTTGACTTGGCTGGCTATAGATCATTTGTTGTCAACTACAATTCCCAGGTTCCTGGCTTGGCAGAAGGGATTGGAGTGGGACCAAGTTCTGTTGACCACCAAGGTAATGGCTGGAGAGTTCGTTCTTTCCCAAAGAGTACTACCTCCATCTTCTCTGAGTTGAGTTTGAGGCACTTGGACTTCATCCAGAGGTTGACATCTGAAATCCATCAAAGCAATGACTGAGTGAGGCATATTTTAACTCTTGTTAGAACCGTATTTTAGCAAAGATCTGTAATTTTTAATTTAATAGACACTATTACACTGAGCACACTTGTATTTTGCACGCTACCCTTAACTGCCATTGTGCCAGCCTCCATCCAGCAGTTTTCTACCGCCCCTCTCCCCTGTCCATCACTGTCGTCCCGATTGCGTGGAGGGAGCAGGTGGCAATTAGGAACTCATTTCCGGGTTGGAGGCAGGGGGCGGAGCTCATGATCATCAGTCTGGCTGCTGAAAGCTACTTAAGGCAATTCCTTTCACGATGTGCAGCGGACGCGTGCAGCGGGAGCACCAGCGGTGCGCCAAAGGCAAGCACGTCTATGCACGTCCGCATCGGAATGCGCCCAGCGCCAGCCATGCTGCCCTAATTCATCCAGGTACTGTGTTTTCATCAACAATGCAAAAAAGCTAAACATCAAGGGAAACTGTGGTTGTCACCTACCACCAGATAAAATTATGGGGTCCCTCACATGTTATAAGTGTAGATCAGAGCTCCCCTTTATAGACACATACCATGAAAATGTAGGGGAAAGTCTCTAAATTTAGCAGCGCTACACTAAAAGGGGGACTAATCAATGCACACTCTATATGTAAACATGCCCTTGACCTCAGAGATTTGATCACAGAGCACCAACTTGATTATCTATTTGTCATTGAAACCTGGCTACAGGAATGGTGTAATCCCGACATTGTGGCAGCCCTCCCCCCCCAGCTACATAATTTGTAGGGAAGGCAGAGGAGAATCTAGAGGAGGGTGGGCTGGCCATTATTCTTTGTGATTCACTGCAATGTACACATTTTGAACTCAATTCACTCAAGGGAGCAGAAAGCCTTGGCTTCTGTTTTACAATACATGCCTCCCTCTCCTTTACAGGAGCCCTAATCTATCGCCCACTTGGCCCTAGTGCCACTTTTCTAGACTCAATATGGGAAACCCCCAGCCACTTCCTGCTCAGGTTCGCTAATTTCACCATCCTAGGAGACTTTAATCTCCATCTAGAATGCAGAAAGGAGCCAGGAGTGGTCAACTTCCTTGAGATAACAGACTGCTTCGGATTGCACCAATTAGTTGAGGCCCGATGCACCAGGCAGGTCACACATTGGACAGGGTCTGTTCTAATTTCATCTTTCTTTCAGTGGACACTCCCATCTCGCAGATATGGTCTGACCATGAAATTATCCCCCTCATCATCAAGAGGCCAATTGTGGATCATGCTGCCAAGAAAATCCCCCCTTCACAACCAAGGCGCAAGTGGGCGCAATTAGTTACCAATTCAAAGCTGCCCATTACTGCCCATGCCTGCATCCTTTCCTAACTGTTAAACCGCAGAAGATTCCCAATGCATCATGAGTGGATGACATTAATAAGTGATGAGCTAATTCACCCAGAACAACCTCATAAGAAAGTGACAGCCAAATCACTTAAAGCCCCTTGGTTCACGCCCGCTTTAGCTCAAACACATCTCCAATGTAAGCAATTAGAAACCAAGTGGAGAATGGCCCCTGACCCAGTAGACCAAAATGCCTTCAAAACAAGTAGGAGACAATATCATACCCATATTAAATTAGCAAAAAAAGAGTACTACTCCAATAAAATATTCAAGGCCAACCAAGATCAAAAATCTATCTTCTCAATTATAAAGTTCTTCACCGACCCAAAAGCATTGAGTAGAGAAATTCCCCTTCTATGTGACAAGATCTCGATCTTCTTTGAGGAAAAAAATCAAGAATATTCAAAAGGACTTTGCAACACCCTATGCACAAGATCCTGACTCAAACCTGATGCCTGAACCTACTAGCAGTAGTCCTTCCCTCCATGTTTTTGAACCAGTTTCGCTGGAGCACAAACGGGCAGCAATCGCTGCCTACAAATCGGGTTCTCCATTGGATGCCTGTCCCACATGATTCTTCACCTGTTAATAAACACTGTCAATCGGTGATCAACCAGATAATTAACTCCTAGTTACTTACAGGCACAGTCCCAGGTGAATGGAAACTAGCCATAGTGAAACTATTGAAACAAAAGCAAAATATAGGCTCATCTAATCTCTCCAATCTCCACCCAATATCACTCCTACTGATTCTGGGCAAAATCACATAAAGATTAGTCAACAAAAGAAATATAAAAATTCCATGAACCGCTGGAATCCTCTAACCGCTGCAATTAGGCTTCCGTCCAAAGCATTCAACAGAATCCTCTCTTCGGGAAATATTGTAACCATTAAAATCTATAGCTGACAAAGGCAGGAAGGCAGTGTTAATCTTGCTCAACTTGTCTGTCGCATTTGACACCATCTCACACAGCATTCTCCTTGCAAGACTAGAATCCAGTGACATCTCTAACATTGTTCTAGCCTGGATTCGGTCCTCCCTTAACAATTGTAGGCAAGCCGTGTCTCTTGGTACATTCCTCTCTGCTGAACGTCCTATTACATCAGGAATTCCAAGTGCTCCTCTCTTAGCCCACTGTTGTTCAACAAATATATGGCCCCTTTCATCTCCTTGATCTCTTTATTTGAGATTGAAGTAACGCCCTATGCATACGATTCGCAATAGTTTCTATGCCTGGACAAAGACTCCACCAAAGCTGAACTAAATTTCAAACTATGTCTATCTGAGGTCATCCAGTGGATGAAGTCCAACCATCTTAAGTGTAACACAGACAAAACCGAGCTCCTCCTGATAGGTAAAGCCAACCCCTTCCAGCCAAGTGTCTGGTGGCCGGAAGATTCTACAGCACCCCCCTCTTCTGTCAAAGTAGCAAAAAACCTGGGAGCGCAATTTGACACCTCACTCTCCTTCCAACCACACGCCTTGATGTTGGCAGGGACCTGCTTTAATCTTATAAAAACACTTAAAGAAATTCATCAATTTCATCCCCCTTCCTGCTAGGAAGACAGTAGCCATGGCGCTGATCCTTTCGTGCCTAGACTACTGCAATAGCCTCTTAGTGGGAGCAAATAAACAAACACTAAAGAGACTACAGGTGGTCCAACAGGCAGCAGCTCCCCTCGTCCTGAAATTACCTCATAAGTCCTCCGCATCATCAGCTCTTTAAAACCCTCCATTGGCTTCCACTGCATAAGAGAATCTTATTCAAGATACTCTTAAGTACCTTCCGAGCATTGTCATACCTAGGCCCAACGTACCTCTCAGCTAGATTCATCCCATACACCATGGCTAGGACTCTCAGATCTTCATCGGCAAACCTCCTCAAACCCCCCTGTTTTAGATATAAACCCAAGGGAGGAAAAACTGCAGCCTCTCTAGGAACCAAAGCATGGAATCTCATGACAACTCAACTGAGGCTCTTGAAAACAGAAACACAGTTCAGAAAGGAGCTGAAGACCTGGATTTTTGGATCTTCAGACAAATTCTGCCTATCCCTCATATAGGGCCTCCCGCCCTGCTCAGTCTTGACCTTCCTCCGCCCAGCACCAGGAGGCGGAGTGACAGCCCGCGCTTTCCAAATACACAATCACATCAAATCAGAACCCCGTAGCCCAATTTCATGCCACTCCAATATTCAGAATGCTCAAAATGTACCTCTGGCAATTCTCCTCTGGGTTGATCTTGTGTTAATATGCAGCATCCCCAAAATCAAACACAACCTTAGTTTAGCAAAGTAGGAAATGAGTAACTAGCACCACTCAATAACTGACTTCTAGATCTTAGAAAGGTTAAAGGATTGTATTACAAAATTGTCAAAAATCAAATTTTACAAAATAAATGCAGTAGGGCTCATATGCAGAGTTGTATAGAGTAGTCATAAATCAGAAATATTCCAAGTCCAAGTGAACAGCAGAATCATGTAAAGAAATGGACAGTATCCCAGCTGCGAGATATTCAGGAAAATCTATGGCTCACCTGCAAAACCAACAGGTTTCTTACATACAATACTTGCATATAAATGAGACAAAATGTAGTCTTATGGTGGCATGATCAAAAGTGAACAAATCGGAGGGAGGAGCTTCGCGGGCAACCAAGATGGCCGCGTAAGCTCGGAGCTCCGCGGACCTTCCGATCCTCCTCATATATCATGCCTGAAATCCTGTTCCACGTTGGTGGATTCTTATTGCTGATGGTCTACTTAGGCGGGAACTGCTTTCCGTTTTCGAATCGGTGGTTCCTACGCTGAGCTACGTCGAGTGGAACTCCGTGCCAGGACTGTGCCATTGTCTCTCCGGTCTCCGCCACTCCGCACGATTGGAATGCAAAGTGCTTGCCTGTTGTCCCTGCTGGCGGAGTACTAATGCCTACAGTGCGTTCCGTTGTCGGCCTGGTCTAACTGTTTAGCCCGGGTTCTCTATTTGACTCGCTGGGCTCGGACTCTGCTGGTGTAGCCCTTTGTCCTCATCGGAACCAACATGGCGGGCAGAGGGGACCCCGAGAAGACGTCGAACAAAGGTGTCCGTGGGAAAACACAGTCGCAACAGAATAGGATTGAGCGATATGTCCAGCCGAAGACGCCGCCTGTCACGGGTTCCTCTGCCAAAAGCCTTCCATCTACGGGCTCGCCCGACGGCTCTGAGCCTACCCTGAGCGACATCATGGGTGCCATCACCAGTTTTCGGGCGGACATGCAACAGCAACATGAGGTCTTGACCCACAAGGTGGACACCATGGCAGTTGATCTGACTCTCATTAGAGCCGACCTGGGCAAGACTAATGATAGAGTGAAGACACTAGACATTAAGACCTCCAGCCTCACGGTCGACGTCTCGGACCTGCAAACCGAGGTCCGAAACTTGCGGATGAATGCAGACCAATTCTCGAGGAGGCTGGAGGACTTTGAGGGACGTGCCAGGCGGCAGAACGTCCGCATTGTCGGTGTCCCGGAGGGATCAGAGGAAGCGGCGACAGACCTCTTTGTGGAAGAACTGATAAAGACCCATTTGGCACCGTCTGGCCTTAGTAACTTTTTCTCAGTGGAACGTGCCCACCGGGTGCCGGGCGGCCCGCCAAAGTCGGGCGTGGCGCCTAGGCCCATCGTGGCACGACTTCTCAACTTTCGGGACCGGGATGCAGACGACATGGACCGCTTAAGTACCAGAACGCTGAGATACACTTCTACCCGGACTTTACCAGGACGGTACAGCGGCAGCGCCAGAGCTATGCGGGAGTAAAGCGGAGACTGCGTGATATGGGATATAAGTATTCCATGATGTTTCCTGCCAAACTCCGGATTGAGCATGAGGGCCGTGCTCTGTTCTTTGACTTTGCCGAGAATGTGAGTGAATGGTTGGACACTTTGTCGCCGCGTCGGGACGCTCATGATGAACAAGATGGAGGTGCGGCTGGTGGCCCGGATCTATGAGACTTGGCTCTATTGTAGGGACACCGGTGTTTGATGACCCCGCTTCATGAGACTGCGGGAGGTGTTCGCGGAGATTCCTTACTCCTCTGGGTCTCTTTTTGTAGAGTAGTTTATGGGGCGACAGGCACACTGCTGGTTGGGGGGGCTTTTTAGTCTGATGCAGGGGTGCAGGGTGGGGGGTGCAACTATGCAAGTTTATATGTTGGTTCGTTCTTTCTCTTCTCTTTTCTTCAGGCAATGGATCGTGTTTACTGCTGTTTACTTGATGATTGGGTTGGCCGGGGTTGGGTGGGACGGGTTGCGGGATGATGGGGGGTAGGAGATTAAAAGTGATCAGTTGGAATGTTAATGGGTTGGGTGACCGTGTTAAGAGAGGGGTGGTGATTCAACTGATTAAGAGGCATATGCCTGATGTTGTGCTTTTACAAGAGACGCATTTGGTAGGAAACTCTTGCAAGGCTCTTAACCGTAAAGGCTACAAGATGGTGGCCCACTCTGGGTTCTCTTCGGGCTCCCGGGGGGCGGGTATCCTTGTGCGTGCGTCCCTTCCCCTTGAGATAGACGTCACTGTGATTGATGAGAGGGGGCGCTATGCTGCAGTGGCGGGGAGATGGGAAGGGCGTTCCCTAACGCTGCTTTCGGTTTATGTTCCCCCGGGCCTGCAATCTAGTACCTTCCAGGACCTTGGTGGCGCCATTTTGTCCTTTCCTGCTGGCCTATTGATAATGGGGGGTGACCTCAATTCAGTCTGCTCTGGTTCCCTGGACCGCCAACCGCCGAGAGATCTCTGCAGTTCCCAACTGTGGCTGCCTTCCTTTCTTGAATCCATGGGTCTGGTGGACACTTGGCGTCTACTACATCCCGTGCTCCGCCAATTCTCTTTCCTTTCGGGTGCCCATGGTAGTCTCTCCCGCATAGACTACGTTCTTACCCTGGCTGCACATGCGTCTGCCGTGTCTGAGGCCCGTTTTCTGGCACGGGGTATTTCCGACCATTCCCCGATGTGGGTCTCGTTTGATTTTAACATCGTCCTGTCTGACCGTCCGGTGGCGGTTAACCCATGGTATTTCCGTAATCTCAAGACTCGTGCACTCCTTGCTAAGGCCATCGACCTTTATTTCTCGGAGAATGTGGGCTCGGTTGGCTCGGCTCTCACTTTGTGGGAAGCGTTCAAGACTGTGTTGAGGGGTGAGGCTCTTGCTCTCATTGCGGAGGCCAGGCGAGTCAGGGATGCCGACCTCTCTTGTGTTGAAGACGAGGTTTTGCGCCTCGAGTCCCGATTGGGACCCGAACCCAACCCCTCTCTTTTGCATGACCTTTCCCTTAAACAGGCGGAATACCATGATCTCGCCACGAATGCTGCCCTTACCCTGGCCAAGGAACAGCAAGGTCGTATGTACGACGTTGGGGATAAAGCCGGGAAGCTGCTGGCTTGGCTAGACAGGCGCGAGATGGCTAGCCGTGTGGTGCCTGAGATTCTGGGCGACGACGGTGCAGCCGTCACAGACCCAAGTGCCATTGCCGAGTCGTTTGCTGATCATTTCCGGGGTGTCTACACTTCCAGCTCAGACCGCTCCGAGGCTGACTCGGCTGCTTTCCTCTCGACGATTGACCTTCCCTGTCTTTCTGAAGAGGACCGTGCCGACTTAGATCGGGACATATCCGCTGACGAGGTCGCCTTGGCGATCTGTGCGTTGAGGTCGGGTAAAGCGACTGGCCCCAATGGTATCCCGGTCGAGTTATACAAAATTCGACCGGATGTGGTATCCCCGCACCTGCGGACTATGTTTTTGAAGGCACGGGATGAGGGTCTCCTCCCCTTGGATCAGCGGGTGGCCACCATTGTGGTTATTCACAAAGAGGGAAAACCGAGAGACGTGTGCTGGTCCTATCGCCCCATCTCTCTCCTCAATGTGGAACCTAAGATCCTAGCCAAGCTGCTTGCCAATCGGTTGGTTGGAGTCATTAGTGATTTGGTGCACCCGGACCAGTCGGGTTTTATTCCCCGCCGTAACACTGCCCTTAATTTGCGCCGGCTTCATGGTGTTATGGCTAGAGCTCACACCCTGGAGGAACCGGCGGTACTTGCTTCTCTCGACGCCACGATGGCTTTTGACTCCCTTGAGTGGAGTTACCTTTGGGCGGTACTTGCGAAGCTGGGATTTGGACCTGTCTTCCTGAGTTGGGTTCAACTCCTTTACGCTTGCTCGTTGGCTAAGGTCACGGTCAATGGCCGTGTGTCGGCTTCCTTTGCCCTTCACGAGGTACCAGGCAGGGTTGCCCCCTGTCACCTCTCCTGTTTGCTCTGGCTTTGGAGCCGCTTGCGGCCATGCTACGTGTGCACCCGGACTTACATGGTATAACCTGGGCCCCGGGCTTTGAGGATAGTTTCCCTTTATGCAGATGACATTCTGCTATATCTTACTTCCCCCTGCAAGTCACTCATTGTGGCATGCGATGTTCTCAGGTTGTTTGGACGCTACTCTGGCCTGGTTATCAACTGGGCCAAGTCTTCCCTTTACATTCTGAAGGGGGACACACCGCGCCTCCCCAGAGGCTGCAATATCCAGATGGCCGGTCAGGGCTTTAAGTACCTGGGAATATACATATCCGGTAGCTCTAAGGCGCGATACGAACACAATCTCCTCCCCCCTCTCCAGCAGCTGCGGAGAGATGTGGATGGTTGGCGCAAGCTCCCGCTCTCTCTCCTGGGCCGGGCAGCATTGTTTAAAATGATGTCCTTGCCCAGGTTTCTGTATGCCTTGCAGAACACTCAGGACCCTTTTCCGGCCCGCTATTTTCGAGAGATTGAGAGCTTGCAACGCGCTTTGCTCTGGGAGGGCCGACCTCGGGTCGCCATCCAGAAGCCCACATTGCCGTGGTACGATGGAGGCATCGCCCTACCGGATGTACGTCGGTACTACTGGTCCTCTCAGCTCACCGCTATCAACCACGGTTTTTATGGCCCTGTGGACAGCCCAGGCTACGCAATGGACAGGTGGCTTTTACGCGGTGGCAACTACTATCGTGCCCTGTATTCCAGATCCTTTGATCGGCGCCTATCAGGCCCGACCAAGGCGGCGGTTACATTTGGCGGACGATTACTAAGGCGCAGGGTTGGCAGGGCAGACTGACTGGGTTTACCCCACTGTACGACTCGGATATCTTGGGCAGGCTTTGGCACACCAAGGGCTTTGACAAATGGGACCTCATAGGTATCTCCAGGGTGGACGATATGCTTATTAAGGGCGAAGTTAAGACCTTTCCTCAACTGCAGGCCGAATATCACTTGGGCGTTTCGGAGTTTTTCCGATACGCCCAGCTGAGACACGCGCTGACCACTGCCAAGCCGGCGGAGGGTGAGATCCCCGAAAGCTCCCCCTTGGAGGACAGGATTCTGGATGGCCATATGCCTGACAGTGCTATTTCCCTGTCCTACAAGAAATTGATCAATGTTCGAACTGATCTCCTGTGCTTGCGAGATCAATGGACGGCGGACGGCCTGGAACTTGACGATGAGGACTGGCAGAGTGCAGTATCCTCCCCTAAAGAAGTCGCTATCTCCTCACGTCTCCGCCTGGTACAATTCAAAATCCTTCATCGGGTGTATGTCACCGGCCCTCAGCTTTTGCATATGGGATTCTCGCCTGACGGCCTTTGTCGTCGTGGTTGTGGGGCTCTCGCCACCTTTCTGCATATTCTGTGGGAATGCCCCGTCATTGCCCCTTACTGGGCGAAGGTGCACCGGATTATGGGAGAGGTGACTGGTGTGGTGTTGGCAGCAGAGGCGCGGAGGTGCCTCCTTAATGTTTGGGAACCGTCTGATCACAACACGGCGCAGACTCGTTGGGTGACATTGGGCAATATGATTGCCAAGCGTGATATTGCTCAAAAGTGGGGTGCTGCTACGGCCCCTCTGGTGGTACAATGGAAAGCAAACATGGATTGGTGCATGTTCAGAGAAAAGACGGTTTATGTTGCCAGGGGGAGGCCTCAGACATGGAATAGAGTATGGGGGGCGTGGAATGCCTACAGGGGCGATGTGTGTCTGCCACCGGAACCTGTCCCCCTGGACGAACACCTGTCACCATAACCTGTGACACCAACTGTTTTATGATGTTTGTAATTCTCCTGCTCTTTCCTTCCCCCCTCTCCCCATCCTACCATTCCTTCTTGTATCGAATCTCTACCTGCCCTCCTCTGCCTCTGGCCGACTCCTCTACGTCTCTATTGCTCCATTGCCACTCTTACGCGCCCTTTGGCGTTTCTTTTCTTGTTTTAGTTATCTTGTTATTAAAAAATAAAAAACAACCTGCAATGTTCTGATTTAAATCGCCTTGCACTATTCTCCTCCTGAGTCTATGCTGCCTTGCCTCCGGGATGTTAGGCTGAATAGCTGTGTGCTTTTTTACAATAAAGGTTTTAAAAATTAAAAAAAAAAAAAAAGGTGAACAAATCAGAGGTAAACTGGTCACTGTAATGCTAATAACATTCACCCACTTTTAACCAAAAGACTAGGAGGCAGATGTATCAAGAATCGCTATTTTTTAGCGATTTCTTATTTTTCCTTATTTGCGAATTCGCATTTTGGAGGTGGTTTTCCATTCAAAACAAATAGGAGCAATTTTGACCAATTAATGGTGTGATCTGAGTAGGTGCCGAAGTTAATGAAAATGTTGAGAACGCTATGCAGGGATCTCCTTGGAGAGGCTAGGTACAACAAGATATTGTCAGCATAGTGTGAGAAACGATCTTCCCTTTCCTCTCTCCAATTTAATCCCCGTATTATAGGTTCTTTACGGATCCAGTATGCTAGGGGTTCTAAAGTTAATGCAAATAAAAGCGGGGACAAGGGGCAACCCTGTTGTGTCCCCCTGTGAAGATGGAAGATGGTCAATTGTTTATTATTATCTACTATTTTTGCTAGGGGGTCACATACAAAAATCGCACCCAGCTGATAAATGCCGAACCAAACCCAAGTTTCTCCAAGACAGTGAAGAGATATGGCCGCTCTATGGTATCAAAGGCCACGGTAGCATCCAGGGACACCACCATTGCATCCTCTCTTATGGTATTTACCCGTCCCATCACCCCATGTAATCTCATAAAGCCTGATTGTTCAGGATGAACCAATCCGGAAATAACCCGGACGAGTGTGGTTGCCAGCAATTTGGCCTAAATTTTGACCTCGCATTCAGCAGTGATATAGGTTGATATGATGAGCATTTGTTTTTAGGTTTACCATCCTTATATATCACTACCAGTGTGGCTATTCTTTGGTCGTGCAGAAGGAGTCCCTTCTCAAGACTTTCCTCATACATTTTCTTAAGGTGGGGGCAATTTTATCCGGTCACAGCTTGTAGAGCTCGATCAGAAGACCATTAAGGCCCATCGCCTTCTCTGTCTGATTGGCATGTATCATGAGGTATTTCTTCCTGTGAGAGATCTGCATCAAGCTGTGCCCTCTCATCGTCCACCAGCACCGGTAGATGCATTCAGACAGTAACTCCTTCACCTCCTAGTCCTGACTAGTGAATCCTGGAAGTATAGAGCTGCTCGTAATATTGGGTGAATTCGTCCGCAATATCTTGCGTATCTGTGATACAATCACCATCGTCCGCTAGGAGCTCTCTGACTAACCGGCTCGCCATTTCTCTCCTGCCTAGCCATGCCAACAGTTTCCCTGCTTTGTCCTCTAGCTGATATATGTGACCAAATTTGTGCCTATTCAATGTTCTTCCCATGTCCCTTGATTCGCATCTATACTCCTCTTTCTTTAAATTAAGAAAGTGAGTCTTGTTCCGCTCGTCTGATGTGTAGTACGTTCACTCGCTAGCTTCAATATCTCTTCCTCTAACCTTAGTAAACCTGCGTTCTTTTCCTTTTTTTCTCCCGCTATCTGGGATACCGCATGACCCTAGATCACCGCTTTGAAGGCTTCCCAAAAGATCTGTGCTGATGTGACTGATCCTTCGTTCTCACTGAAATAATGTTCTATTTCCTGAGTGATCTTTAGTTTAATCCTCGGATTTCAGAGGTGCCAGTGGTGTATGGGTGCTAATCTGGTACCACAACCTCTTCTGACCTCCACCTGTACACATACGGGGGAATGATCTGATATACCCCTCGCTAGGTGTCAGATCTCCTTAATGTTTCATAATTGGTCCACCGGGGTAAGGATATAGTCTATCCGTGAAAGACTATTATGGGCCCCAGAGTGAAATGTGAACTGTGCCTCAGTGGGATGGTGAACCCTCCATACATCTTCTAGTCCCATTGCGTCTGAGAAGTGTGGGAGTGTCAGCTGTGAGTGAGCTATATTGCTGAGTGGATGGCGGTCTAATCTCCCCGACATTACAGAATTGAGGTATCCCCCAATTATCAATTTTACATTGGGAAACATTAGCATTATGTTCCCTAAATGTTTTAATGCTACCTCCTGTAGGCCTGGTGGTGAATACATTGATATTAGGGTCAGTACTTCCCCCTCCCAGATCCCAGACATTGCTACATAGGTCCCAAGGTTGTCGGCACATGTACGATCTATGGTCATGGGGAATGATCGTTTTTTTTTAGAATACCCACTCCTCTCCACCCTGTGGTAAACACTGAATGTTCCACCACTTGATAACACCATCTAGTCAAGGCTTACACATATTTCCTATTAGGTGCGTTTCCTGGAGTAGTACCACCTCAGGGGCATGACATTTTAGAAACTGCAATATGATTCCCCATTTAAGTTTGTCTCATAGTCCATTTACGTTCCATGACAGGAGCCTGAATCCTTTCTCACCTGAGGTGCCCATGATTCTGTACACTACTCATCCCCAAATGTAGTGCCTCGCTCCTTCCTCACATCGAATGTGTCCAACCAAGGGGGGGTGGCTGTGGTCAGTTGGTCCCTTTGATTCGACCTCCTCCCCATTGTCCCTCTTATGTCCCTGCTCGTAGTATATGAATCTGTAATGGACTAACAATAAAACAATAACACAACCCTCCTTACCCCCCTCCCTGCTCCCCTACACTCTGGGCGCAGAACTGCCCACATCCCCAACTATGCAGAGTGCCTGTCGCCCCATTTGCAACTAACTAAAGGTAATGCCAGGCGGGGGCCCAATCCAGAATCCCCGGTTCCTGCTCCCTCAATCAATGTTTCCTTATATCTTTAACACCCATCTTTACTGACACAACAGAGTCACTTATCGTTCTCTGCTCGGCCCAGTCCATCGGTGATGCCAATTCCGCCCTTCTCTCAGCTGTGTGCTCCGGCCCCCTCAGTCTCCTTTGGCAATGAATTGTGCCGCCCACCTTGCTGTGTAGGTTTAGCATTCAAAAAATGTTCCTTCCCTTTTCTAGGATTATCGTCTCTTGCCGGACTCCACTACTCCAGCCAGTCCGCCGCTGACTCAGGAGTCTCAAAGAGCTAAGACAGTCCCTCTGCTTCGACTCTGAGCTTCGCCAGGAACAGCGTTGAATATATTTTACCTTTTTCCCTTAGTTGCCTCTTGACCTCCAGAAAAGTCCTTCTTTTTTTCTGTACTGTGATCGGGAAGTCAGGGTAAAAGGTGATCTCACTATTTTCATACTTGATCAGCGGGGCGTTGCGGGCAGTTTGTAAAACGATGTCTCGGTCCCTGAAATTTAAATGTCTTGCCACTAGGAGCCTAAGGAGGGCACCCAGTTTAGACCTACCTCCGGGAACCCTGTGTGCTCTTTCAACTGTGAAGAAAGCGGACAAGGATTTTGGTTTGGAATAGTCTCAGATTAGGGTCTCAACAAAGAGGTCAGTCGCGGGCCCTTCTGCTTTTGCAGGGACTCCAAGTATCCTGATATTATTCCTTTGTGATCAGCCTTCATAATCGTCCAATAGTCTCTCCATTTTCTTGCTGGCCACCTGGAATTCCTTGATATCCCGTTGCATCTGAGCTGCCTCCACACTTAACTCTGTCGTAACCACCTCCATATTTTGGACTTTTTCACAAATATTGTGCATGTCCGCCCTCATCTGTATCACCTCTGCCATTATCGAGACCATCCTCATTTCAAGACATGTACGAATTCCCACTATGACCTCCATGATATCCTTCAGCGACGGTTCTCCACAGTCCGGCCCCTGCGCCGCTTCCTCTCCACCCTTACAGTGGGAGTCAGTCTCTGTCCGTTTTTGCATTGTAAACTTATCAAGTGTGGTCTGGAGGGAGCCCTTAGTTCCTTTACTTCATGACATCATGGCCAGTTCATTGGCAACTTGCTGGGGCCCAGGCAGCTGTAATACTCTCCTATTCTCTGGCCCCATTATGGAGTCATGCTCGTGGCATGTATTCTGTACAGGGTGCAAGTCCTGGCTCTCCTGCCTATCTTTTCTCCCACCCTCACAATTCAGGCCTCTGCATGGTCGTTGGTTTGGTCAGTGTCTCCCACAATCCAGTAGGGTGACCTATCAGACGCTGTGGTCTCCTGCTCTCTCGTCCACCACACTACTGTGAGTTTGTTCTGTGCCTCGGGTCGCTTTTAGAAAGTCTTCGTCGTTTGTAGGACCCCACTTCTTGTTGCAGCATGAGTCACGCCCCACCTTGTTAATTTTACGGTCAGCGACAGTCCATTACCTCTTTTTCTGGATCTCGCGACCCTTACTAGCACTTCTTTCTGCTTGAGTTCCGGTGCTTGCTTGTCACGATCCGAAATGAGAAAGCGGATCAATGAGAGGATTAATTACGGGCAAAAGCCCAGGGAGTCATGCAGCCTCACAGAGTTGCGGCCATCACGCTCAGCGCCCTAGGACATCATTCTTGTCTTTGCTCTGTAAAGCCTGTGGGAAGAGGAGATGCACAGAGGGGGGAGATAGCCAGGGAAATGAGCAGAAGTGAATGCGTAGCATCAGAACAGAATTCTTATTAAATATAAGAGCATCTTGTAAAAATGTGAAACAACTAAGTCACAATAATTAACTAGTTTCTGCACATCATATTTCATTTTTTTCAACTGAAAAGTAACCAATTCAGTATTTGCATCTTGAATGCATCATAAAACGTATTAGTTCTCAATATTGTAGCCCAAAATTATGAATTAAAAAAACACTCTAACACATACACTAAGTGAATTTGCTTGAGTGTTTTTGGTGTTCTTTAAGAGGGAAAGGATGAGTTGTGTGTTGTCAGCATATGCAATTATCTTGATTCCAAAGGTTTGCACAATGCTGGCAAGGGAGGACACATAGATTTTGAAGAGTGTAGGACTCAATGATATTCTATGGGGCACTACGCAGACCAGTTTGTAGGGTTCACAGTTGCAGGTAGGTATGCTGACTTTCTGTGTGCGTCCTGTGAAGAAGGAGCTGATCCATTAAAGGACTCTTCCACAAATTCCTGACAATCTAGTGTTGTGGTGCTCTGAACCTAAATGAACAGCTTCAGTTGTATCATGACTCACCTTTCCTGCATTTCATCTGAAAAGGTATCTTCTGTGTGTCCTGCCCCTTGACAAGGCTCTTGTCTTGCACAATGCTGATTATCAATTATTTTGATCTTGTAAAGTCCTGATGTGACTGTGTGTGTGATTGGAAAAAGGCCTGGTGCCCCCTCCCTCCAAGGCCTTGGATTTATGTGAGTTGGATAGGCACCAATGACTAGGAGGTGGGGACAATTTCTCCCGTGTCTTTCTTCCCTTAGTTGGTCTGCTTCAGATGATGTTGTATTGCAGTGGTGAAGTAGGACAGAACCCTCTCTTTTTTTACCTTTGTTTCTCATCCCATCAGCCATCACCAAGCTCAACCACTGCTTCTAGACTAATCTGCACATCAAAGATGATGGCAAGAGTTGGGAGAGGTTGCTTTAGTCCCTATTTGCTGACACCAGAGCACAAATACTGTGTGGAAATTTAGGACAGTGTGCCTGTATTCTCTTCACCAAGGACAGGACACAACCTTGTGTTCAGGATGCCTTTGAGCTCCAGAGCAAGAATCCCTGCTTCCCAGCTTTCTCTCAGATTTGGATAAAACCTGGAATGGCTTGCATCTTTCTAGAAGTGCAAGGAAGTGTCTTGAGGGAAGACGCATTCTTGATCAAGAAATGGTACTGTAGAATTTCTAGCAGAGGTGCACTGCCTTCAAGAGGAATTCACAACCCCAGGGCCTGGACAAGCGTTGGTCTGCATTAAAACCTGAATGGTTATATGCATACATTGTTTGTGGCTCAAAGGCCGGATCACCCTGCCGGCAGCTGTGGTAAGTGCCCTTCCTCCCTGACCACCAGTGCACCGCTTGGTCAGCCTCACCAGAATATCAAAGTTCTACTTGCTCCTTTCTTCAGGCCTGGATAAGTATTTGCAAAGTGACTAGGGACAAAAAGTTTGTTGTCCTGCAGCCCCAATGGGGAAATACAGCCACAACTGCAGAAATCATGCAAGACCACTGATAGCTGCAGACCACTGCATGGCATGAGTAAATTTGACTAAATTAATTCACCTCAATGGTCCTGGGATCTTAGTGCACTAGCCCCATATTTCTTTGTTACTCCCCAGTGATACTCCTGCCATCAAAAGCATTGGCCAATGAAACCCCGCCTCCTTGCATCAAAAAGATCATCAACATACCTAGGGAGTACTCTTCAGTCCCATTTTGGGAAAAAGGCTTGTTGGCAGGGCATCAAAATCTAAATATATAAAGGTCTCGGAAGATCAGTGTAGAGGTTCCCAGCTATAGCGGCTCCTAAGAAAGGTGCTGGGCAGTGGGCAACCGAGAAGAGATGCACCTAAGATCAGGCTGGGTCCTGAATGACATCAATAGATATTGGTGGTAAATCCCCTGCAGTGTCTGCTACTGTGAGTAGCATAGATGGACACAGATCAGACTCTTCAGAAAAGACCTATAAGGCCCACAGTCATCTAGGGCTAAACAGAGTCATGGTGGCAGGTTGGATGGGGATATGCACCATTGATCCCCCTTATTATTGCAGTGTAACGATTGCAGAACCTATATACTTCTGCTTTACCACAGTACTGTTGTTCATGAGTAGTTGAGTACTGGGTGTAAAATAAAAAATTCTTTTCTGTTCTAAAGAATAGAGAATTTTGTGGACATTTATTTATTATGCAGTTTTGCAAGCGTGCTAGGTTCTGACTCACTATCCAACACTAACTCCTAAGCTTTTGACTGCTCTGCTTTGCCATCCTGGTGGTTATGCATTACATGCATGTACCTTTTCTTCATTTTTGGTGTTGCTAGTATGGATTTCCCTGGACACCAGAGTTAAAAAGCTCAAATTTGGGCAATTGGATTCCAGTAACCTCTAAATTGCCTGGGATCCCATCAACACCATGTGATATTGAAATTAACCGTGATATTGAGGCACCCCAAATAACTATTCTGATATATTGAAGAAATCAAAATAGTTTGCAGATAAGATTGATGAGTGCCATCCTCTAAAAAAGTGGTAAAGGCGTGCATTGTAAAGTCTTTGCATTGTAAAGACATTGCAAGGTAAAGGTTTCATGGTAAAGGCATTGGGGCTTATGTACAAGGAGCTTGCGCCACCAGTGTATCAAACATTTTGACGGATTGAGGGTGCAATCACTGCTCCATATTTACAAGGTGACGTATCTGCGAGGATGTGTCACATTTTTGACTCATGTGAAGACCGACACCTTTGATCTGTGGTGAGGGTGGGCTGGAGCATACAACCCCCAGCAACCCCAGCGCAGGTCTCTTCCATTGTGCGCCCGGAGGGGCTTTTTAAACAGCGCGGGTCTCCCGCTGGGCAGGGAAGACTGGCACCTTTCATCTTTGGTGAGGGGATGCTGGATCCTACAACCCCCAGCAACGCCTGCGCAGGACTCTGTCATTCCACATCCGGAGGTGCTTTTTCAACAGCGCAGGTCTCCTGCTGCGAGGGACACATGTGGGTACGCCCGGGCAAAGCCCTGGCCAAGCGAGGCACATCCACGCCCTTCGGAGCCTGAATGAGACTGAGATGGCCCCCTTCTGACATGTGTAATTCCAACCTCACAAATGTCTAGACTGCAGATGGGGAAACGAACGTCTACAACAACTACGCTAGGAGGTGAGCCCGCCAACACTTTATTTATTGTATTTATTTATTTTTATTAAGAGCTACTGATGTATTGGACAAGGAGATTTAATCCGTTAAGGTAGACTCTCCATGGAGGACTTGGGATTACCGGACCAACTAAGCGAGTCTGTAAGTGAGCCCTTAACTGTGACCATAGCTGACACTTTACAATCTATGCCAATGCCAGCCACAACTCGCTCAAAATGCCTGGTTGCCCGCTCAGAAATGATCCTACTATCACCCCCGGTACCCACAGAACCACCTTTGAAGAAGATAAAGGGGGGAGGGTAACTAGTCCAACTTCAGATGCTCTCCATGATCCCATTGCGACCTCTACTCCTATGTTGGGCATTTTGATTAAAAAAATCAAACAATCAATTGCAGTCTTACTCCAACCACTTGCAGACAGACTAACTAAAATCAAGGACAATATAGCGTCTCTCTGTTTAACATGGAAAGGTCCAATCTCTTCCAATTCATCAGCAGAAGTAGTAGAGGCAATCATTCCTAATGGTCCAAACCCTGCATTCTTGTGCAACCCCCACTAACCAAACAGATTACTAGGCCTATGCATGAGTGGACACTAGTGGAAGGCCTAAATGTTCTTACCCTGGACGTGTGACAGCAGGGGCCCGCATAACTCTGGCTCAACCTTCAATGCAGCAACTCAGTCACTTACCTTTGCACCCACCCTTTGATAATCCTGATATGTCACAGGGGATATTTAAGGGACTGTCATTGGCACCAGTAAAACATGATAGAGAGAACACATTGAAAAGAGGGGAGAAAATAGACTTGCATATAAGCCTGGCCCTACCTCCTGCAGCCTCTCCTTATGTTGTAATTCTGGAAAATGTCCCCAAACGATATAGTAACCAAAAGGAAACCACAGACCAATTGATGTCTAAAGCCTGCCCATGGATAACTAAACATATGGGAGGGCGGGGAGATATTGTCTTGAATCTTAATTGCAAGAAGGTTGGGCTTGTTGGGGGACTCAAGGAAATCTATTGAGGGGGACTGTGTGGTGGTTAATTCCAACTCGTACCAACTGGTTCAAAAATTGTTTCATTGGCTTCCGAGAGGGCCATCATCTCGCACTCAAATATTCGCGCTGCCACTAGGCTTTTCTTATAAACCAGTTAGGACCAGCCCCTGGAGACAATAGCCCCCAGCCCCTCGGAGTCTTCCCCACCCTGAGTCTCACTCCCTTCTGCCAGGACAATCCTTTATCTCGCTTCCCACCCACAATCGATTCAGAGTACTAACAGACTTAGAGGGTTAATACTGACAGAGGATCAACAGGAGGACCCCCACTACTGTTCTAAGCTGCATAACATCAAGACCAGAACATCCCAAGCCACTGATCTTTTTGCATTTGTCACCCCGAGTGGGACGGATATGCCTAGATGTGGGTACTGTGCTCTCTATGCTACTGGAGTCAAGCTGTCCTGGCTGAAGAGGGTCGAAAGCCCGAAACTGGTACTAGGATGCCTGTGTCCAGTCCAGGGAGGACCTGGCCTGGCAGTTTGGGCTGGACTATTCCCATTGGGCGCATGGTCAAGACTGATTTGTATATGGCTAGGTCCAAACTGGAATGCCGAGCAAAAAAACGATGGATTTAGGCCCAGCTCTCTGTACTGGGGTGAATGTATGACATTGTTCTGCATTCTGTCCATTAATTGCTCTTTTTGCAATTGTCACCCGAGTGGGACGGATATGCCCAGACGTGGGTCCCGTGCTTTCCATGCCACTGGAGTCAGGCTATCCTGGCTGATGAGGGCTGAAATCCCGAAACCATTTCTAGGATGCTTGTTTCCAGTCCAGGGAGGACCTGGCCTGGCAGTTCGGGCTGGACTGTTCCCATTGTGCGCAGGGTAAAGGCTGATTTACACATGGCTGGGTCAAAACTGGAATGGCAGGGTGAGCAAAAAAACGATGGATTTAGGCCCATATCTCTGTACTGTGGTGAATGTATGACATTACTCTGCATTATGTCCATTAATTGTTCTTTTTGCATTTGTCACCTTAAGTGGGACGGTATACCCAGACCTGGGTCCCGTGCTTTCAATGCCACTTGAGTCAAGCTATCCTGGAGACAAGAGCCCACAGCCCCTCTCAGTCTTTCCCACTCTGAGTCCAACTCCCTTCTGCCAGGACAATCCTTTATCTCTCTCCACACCCCCAATCGATTCAATGTACTAACAGATGTTGTACATTCTTACACTGCTTCTTAGCTTCCTTAGTCCTTTCTCTGTGTTTCTGTCTTCTTACATAGCTGTATTCTATCTGTAGTGTTGGGGATTCTACTACTGGCAGTTGGTCTGGTCAGCTGTGGGGAACTATTGCTTTGTGTCTTAACTTCTTAACTTATTCTTAGTAACTTAATAAATACAACCTAACTACAAGAAGACGTGTCCTGCTGCTTACTTCATTCTATTTACAACATTTGGCGACGAGGGTGGGATACGAACCCAATGAAGCAAATTCCAGGACCCGCTAAACCAAGAATTGGGTGGGGACAAGAAGATGTCCCTAGACTGGTAGAAGACAAATAAAATTCCATGACCCGTTAAACCAAGAGATGGGTGGGGACAGAAGAGTCTCTGGTCTGGAAAGTACCGGGAGAGGATATAGGATGTCCCAGGACCGGGGTAGGAGTACCGGGAGTGGACAGACGTCGTCCCAGGACCGGTGGTGGACAAGACTCCCACAACCTGTACCAGGAGAGAATGAAGTGAGGTTCAACTCCGGCAGGGTTCATGACCGTGGTTCATGAAAGTCTAGAGTCTGTGTAATGAAATTTTAAGGATTTTGGAAGCCTAAAAAACTATCTGAGGCTCTTAACCCGAAGGATAGACCCAGAACCTGCACACCTGCTTCTAAACTAACTTTTTGGTCTGTAAGAAGTCAAGATCTATATTTCCTTCGGGGTTATCCTTCCAGAACTGTTGTATCTTCTATGCAGCTAATATCTGCGATGGACAATTTTTGTTTGAGAAAGTGTACTTTCTTTTTCTGTCTTTGGTGGCCACATTGATGGAAAGTAGAGGGTGGTCTGACTCTTCATTTTTGTCTGCTGAAGGGGAGAAGGTGGTTATAGGGATCTTCATCTTATTTCACTTCTTGATCCTGATTCTTCTCTCCCTGTTCTGGAAGTTCTTGAGGTCTTTGACCTCTTTAGTGTTATACGTTTTCTTTTCTGTTTTCCATGCTTTATCTTCTTACGTGTTTGAGGTTTTCATATTTGTTGTTTGTAGGGGGGAAGATATGTTGTACATTCTTACATTGCTTCTTAGCTTCCTTAGTCCTTTCTCTGTGTTTCTGTCTTCTTACATAGATGTATTCTATCTGTAGTGTTGGGGATTCTACTACTGGCAGTTGGTCTGGTCAGCTGTGGGGAACTATTGCTCTGTGTCTTAACTTCTTAACTTATTCTTAGTAACTTAATAAATACAACCTAACTACAAGAAGACGTGTCCTGCTGCTTACTTCATTCTATTTACAACAACAGACTTAGAGGGTTAAGACGGACAGAGGATGAACCGGAGGACTTCTACTCCTGTTCGAAGCTGCATAACATCAAGATCAGTACGTCCCAAGTAGGCATGGGCGGAAAATCCGTTCCGCTCGCGGATTTTGCGGATTTTCGGGAAATCCGCAATCCGCGAGATTCGCGAATCTCCCGCAAAATCCGCAAATCCGCGAGCAGCGGATTTTGCTCGCACTGCTCGCACTGTTCGCGTGAGTTCGCGCCCCGCGAATAAGTGCAAAATTGCAGAAATACGATCTTAGCAAAACTGAAAGTAACTACTTACCAGGTTCAAAAGTTCAGGCTCATCATTAGTAGCCATTTCCTGTAGTGCTTCCTGAGGGGCCCCTCCAGAGTTCAGTTGCCAGTTGAAACTATTATGTGACCCTGCTCTGAACCTCAGAATAGTTACACATATGCCACAAAGGTCCTGAATTACAGCTAAGGGAGACAAGCAGGAGCCAGGCTGGAAGTTAAAATCCATTAATCAGCCCCTAATTCATTATTGTCAGTTGGGGCAGGGCAGGTGTTGTAACTAATTTTGCAACAATGAAAGCACTTAGCAAGTGCAAAAGATCACTAATCAGGGCGCACTAAGGAAGCAGGTGCCAGCTAAAAAAATATTCTGTGACACATTAATCAGCCCCAAATTAATTCAGGTCACTTGAGGCAGGGAAGGTGTGCTTTGCTTTGCCGAAAATAATGTACACTGGACAACCAGAGGGTGTGGTGATGAAACAGAGGGTGGCATGGGTGGGCCAGAGGGTGGCATGAGTAGTCAGAGAGTGGCAGTGGTGACAGAGAGTGGCAGTGATGAAGAAGAGTGTCCCAAACAGGCTGGACACGTAGAAACAACAAGTTCGCAAAACTTGCGACCCGACAGGTAAGTTCGCAAATTGCGAAATTGTAAAAACCCTCGCGAACTGGCAGAAACACGGGCGAACACAAAAAAAAAAAATCCGGGAATTCGCGGATTTTGCGGATTGCGAATCTGCAAATCCGCAAAATTCGCGAACGCGAGATCCGCAAAATTCGCTCATGCTTAGTCCAAAGCCACCAATCTTTTTGCATTTGTCACCCCGTGTGGGACGGATATGCCCAGATGTGGGTCCCGTGCTCTCTATGCCACTGGACTCAAGCTATCCTGGCTGATGAGGGCTGAAAGCCCGAAACCGGTCCTAGGATGCCTGTTTACAGTCCAGGGAGGACCTGGCCTGGCAGTTGAGGCTGGACTGTTCCCATTGGGCGCAGGGTCAAAACTGATTTGCATATGGCTGGGTCCAAACTGGAATGGCATGTGAGCAAAAAAACAATGGATTTAGTCCCACATCTCTGTACTGGGTTGAATGTATGACATTGTTCTGCATTCTGTCCATCAACTGTTCTTTTTTCATTTGTCAACCTTCAATGCAGCAACTTAATAATTTACCTTTGCACCCACCCTTTGATAATCCTGATTTGTCACAGGGGATATTCAAGGGACTGTCATTGGCACCAATAAAACATGATAGAGAGAACGCATTGAAAAGAGGGGGCAGAATAGTCTTGCCATACAAGCCTGGCCCTTCTTCCAGCAGCCTCTCCTTATGTTGTAATTCAGGCAAATGTCCCCAAACTATATAGTTACCAAAAGGAAACCACAGACAAATTGATGTCTAAAGCCTTCCATTGGATTACTAAACATATGGGAGGGAGGGGGAGATATTGCCTTGAATCTTAATGGCAAGAAGGTTAAGCTTGTTGGGGGACTCAAGAAATCTATTGAAGGGGTCTGTGTGGTGGTTAATTCCAACTCGTACTAACTGGTTCAGAAATTGTTTCATTGGCTTCCTACAGGGCCATCATCGTTCACTCAAATATTTGTGCTGCCACTGGGCTTTTTTTTTTATAAACCAGTTAGGACCATCCCCTGGAGACAAGAGCCCACAGCCCCTCTCAGTCTCCCACACCCTGAGTCTCACTCCCTTCTGTCAGGACAATCCTTTATCTCTCTCTCCACCCACAATCAGTTCAATGTACTAACAGACTTAGGCGGATGTGACTGACAGAGGATGAGCAGGAGGACTCCCACTCCAGTTCAAAGCTGCATAACATCAAGACCAGAAAGTCCCAAGCCACTGATCGCATTATGTGATCGGATGGATAATGTTAAATTAATTATTTGAATATTGCTGGTTTGAGCTCCAAACTATCTGATCCGGATTGGCTGAAAATAGTCATCTCCAATGACCTGATGTGTCTTCAAGAAACCTGGGAAACTGGGCCATTTAATTTAGATGGTTACCTCTCTTTTTATACCGATGCCCTTCCATCAAAATCAGGTTGTACTAGGGGATGGGATCTTGACTGTGCTGAAAAATACCCTCAGTCTGGTTGTCGTCATATCATAATGGTTCACGTTATTATCATTTTTGGTATCTAAAAGACCCAGGCAGTAATACAGTGTTATTAATCAATTTCTATTATAACAACTTCACCAGTGATATGAGGACGGTTGTTGACCAGTTGGAAGGGGAAATTAATGTTATTTTTAATACGTTAAAAAAATTCCGAATATCTTATGGGTAGGCAATACCCACTATGGAGATGCTTTGAATAGATTCCTTGTGATTAACAATTTAGAGATGCAGAATCCTATAGATTTAAGTTCAGGTGTATTACAAAATACATTTGGCACACCAACTCACGATTCAACCATTTATTATTTATTCATTTCAGACCCCTAATGAAAATATATTTGCAACATATAAATTAAGCATTTTATTTTATTGACCATGCTGCCATAATTGGCAAGTTGGAATGGGTAGGAATCCATTCAGAGCACTCAAGATATGCCAAACCCACGATATCCAGAACAATGGGATCATTCTTAAATGGGCCACAACAGATAAAGCATACAGTGTTCCCACCATGGTCACAAATAGGCAAAATGATATTCTGACCTGCCTAAAAGCAGAGCCTGATCCCATCCAGCTAATTACGGACTTTGAATCAATACTACTTGAGATTAAAAACCTCCTTCCTCAGAAATAAAACACTGCTAAAATCTCAGGCACTAGAGGGTTTGACCAAGCTTGTACCGAATCCCTATCAGTCTTGTACCAGGCTCTCAGAGCCATGCCTACATATGTGGAATTAGTCAAACTTCTCTGCCTCTGGTACAAAGAGGCCAGGAAGATTAGAATGAACAAATTAAAGGACGATGCATAGGAACAACTGTATTCAGCTGCCATCTCTAATAATGTCAGGGACTTTTGGAGAGTTTTCAACACTCCCTTTCTTAAACCATCTACAGCCCCAAATCTGGATTGTCATGTGGATGAGGAATCTTGGGTTGTACATTTTCCCTCAATATTTGACCCTAAACCTGAGGGATTGACTGCCCAGCGGGCAGTTATATCTCCCTCCACTAAACCTCTCCTCAATTTGAACCATCATAAGATCAGAGCGTCCATCATGCAATGTTCCAGTAATAGAGCCCAGATGGTGCTCCAATGGATTCCTTTACTGCGCAGCCAGACTTATGGGGACCAGCGCTGACAAAATTTTTAACGTAGTCGCTAGAGTGGGTCCACCAGACTCAAGGACAAAATCTATTTTAATCCCCATCTACAAGAAAGGAGATAAATCTGAGCCCAAAAACTACAGACCAATTTCTCTTCTGGACAGTACTGCAAAGTTTATGGGTAGGGTTCTTTTGAACAGACTTGAGGAATGGGCCCTCAAGATCAGTGCCTCAATTTAAGTCTGTTAATCGCCAAGTATACCCAAGCCAAGCAGGGCAAGTTACACTTAGTAATTGTACTAAGTGCGGCACTTACGTCTGCTGTTTCAAAACTTTATCAGTTAGATAAAAGTGAGTCTGAAATGGCTTGCATAGCTCAGTGTTGTTATCAGCATGCTGATCTGCAAAATGATTATCCACATGTTGGGATCCAAGTGGTTTTGGAGGGATTTACCAGACTCCAAAAGCACTGCATATTACTCATATAGCTTGCTTCCTTTAAATCCTGCCAACTTTTCTCATCCCAGGACTTTTTTGCATTCAACATTACTTTCTTATGCAACTTCCTAGTAGCTTGTACTCTGGTCAAGTCTCCTAATCTTATTGCCTCCCCCAGGGCTCCTTGGGCGTGTTTGCACTCTTTGTAGAACCAATGGTGCCCTGGCTGGGTGCCTTTCCCCTTGGGCTTATAGGGTCCTAGGAAATTTGACTGCATTTTTAAAAATAGGGTGTTGTGCAAAGATGATTACGAAGGGAAGTCTCATCTCAAATAGGGTGTGCTCGACATCACTGTTGATGGCTACCAGTATTCCAGGCCGCTCAATGACCATTGGCAACTTTAAACGCCGCATATCATTAGTTGGTAATAATTCACCTGTAATAAGTGAATTTTCGGTTTGTACCTGTTCATGAAGTTCCCTAATCATGAACTTGGAGCATAGCGGATTGTGATCACTCTTCATTCTATACGTCACAACCATATCTATTAGAGTGTGCCGGAGATTTAGACTAAGTAACAAATAATCTATACGGCTAGAGTGGTGACCGTTGTTATACTTATGGATCCCTTGCTTACACAAAATCGTTCTTCCATTGGCCACCCTTATGCCATATTCTAGGCTTAAAGCCTTCATCTGTAAAGCTGCTTCTGACCATCTTTTGATTGGGGCTATGTCCAGATGTGGGATGCCCCACTGCTCATCTTCCTCTCCCATTATAATGGAATCTCCACAGTCTAAGGGCTCAAAAGTTGTATTTAGGTCCCCCGCTTTAACCACGGAGGCAGCCCCACAAAGATTGTCTATGAGGTCAACCAATGCAGAAATAGTTTCGTCCTTCGCCCCCCGCTGAGTCCTATCGCATAAACATTGTAAATGTCAATGTTGCCATAGGGAACGCATATCATCCGGATAGCAAGGATGTCATTGTTCTCTCTTGGTAGCGGCTGTATCTTAAAGCCAATGTCCTGCCTAATCCAGATTATGAGCCCCTCCCCCCCGAAGGATGACCTTTGCTACCTTAGATGGCTTAAGTATTAATATATGCACGGTATGCGTTCTGTCAATCAATCAATCAATCAATCAATCAATCATAGCATTTATAGAGCGCATTACATACCCGAGAGTCTCAAGGCGCTGGGGGGGGGGAGTTGCTACTTTTCGAAGAGCCAGGTCTTGAGAAGTTTCCTGAAGGTTAGGAGATCTTTGATCTGCCGCCAGTGGGTAGGGAGGGTGTTCCATGTCTTGGCAGCGAGGTGGAAGAATGATCTGCCCCCGCCGGTCACTCTTCGGATGCGGGGGACAGAGGCGAGGGCGCGGTCTGTGAAGCGAAGCTGGCGGGTGGGGGCGTACAGGCTGAGTCGGCTGTTGAGGTACGCTGGTGCGGTGTGGTGGAGTGCCTTGTGTGCGTGGGTGAGTAGTTTGAAGGTTATCCTCTTGTTCATGGGGAGCCAGTGCAGGTCTCTCAAGTGGGGTGTGATGTGGCTGCGGCAAGGGATGTCAAGGATCAGGCATGCAGAGGCATTCTGGATGCGTTGGAGCAGTTTCAGGAGTTTGGCCGGGGCTTCTGCCTAGAGTGCGTTCCCGTAGTCCAGTCTACTGCTGACGAAGGCCTGGGTGACCGTCCTTCTGGTTTCGATGGGGATCCACTTGAAGATCCTGTGAAGCATGCGGAGGGTGTTGTAGCAAGAGGAGGAGACGGTGTTGACCTACTTTGTCATGGAAAGGGTGGAGTCGAAGATGACCTCTAGGTTGCGTGCATGGTCGGTGGGTGTAGGGGGTGCTCCTAGTGCTGTCGTCCACCAGAAGTCGTCCCAGGCTGAGAGGGTGGATCCGAGGATGAGGACCTCCGTCTTGTCCGAGTTCAGCTTCAGTCAGCTGTTTCTCATCCAGTCAGCCACTGCCTTCATTCCTTCATGGAGGCTGGTTTTGGCAGTGTGGGGGTCTTTGGTGAGGGAGAGGATCAGCTGGTGTCGTCGGCGTAGGAGATGATGTTGAGGCCATGCCCTTGTGCGACGTGGGCGAGTGGTGCCATGTAGACGTTGAACAATGTTGTGCTGAGGGATGAGCCTTGGGGTACGCCGCCGATGATCTCGGTGGCTTAGGAGCGGAAGTGGAGGAGGCAGACGCTCTGTGTTTTGTCAGAAAGGAAGGTGGTGGTCCAGTCCAGGGCCTTCTCTTGGATTCTGGCGTCATAGAGGCGTGTTCGTAGTGTGCGGTGGCAGACCGTGTCGAAGGCGGCTGACAGGTCCAGGAGGATGAGGGCCGTGGTTTCTCCATTGTCAAGCAGGGTCCTGATGTCGTCGGTGGCGGCGATGAGAGCAGTATCGGTGCTGTGGTTGCTGCGGAAACAAGACTGGGACCGATCCAGGATGCTGTTCTCCTCGAGGAAGCTGGTTATTTGTTTGTTGACAGCCTTTTCAATGACCTTTGCCGGGAACGGGAGCAGGGAGAAGGGTCGGAAGTTCTTGAGGTCCTTGGGGTCTGCCTTAGGTTTCTTGAGTAAGGCGTTGATCTCTGCATGCTTCCAGCTCTCTGGGAAGGTCGCTGTCTCGAAGGATATGTTGATGGTTTTCCAGAGGTGGGGTGCAATGGTGCTGCTGGCTTTGTTGAAGATGGCCATTCAAAGCCATTCCTGGTGGCTTAGTGTACCAACACAAATGTGATAGAGAGACCACTACCACCAGAGTGTCATGAAAAGTAAGGTTCACAGCAGCCAGGCCTCTGTGACTGAGGACCCATGTCTCTTTGCCTGGCATTGTGTGACTTGTAGTTCAGGTGACTCATGCTGTACATACAATTAGAAGTGGTGGTTAACAGAGGTGACTGTGGTCTGGTGCTACACTTCACACATGGAAGCAAATGACATGATGTAGCAGGAGTGAGCTGTGCACCATGTAACAGGCCAGTGTGACCGACATATATCTATGAAGCTTGCCAGTACAGGACCCACATACCTGCTCTTTGCCCTGCACACAGCACAGTGGAGCGGAGGTACTCAGTAGCTGGAATTCATGACATGACCTTTTCCCCCTCATTGTCCCTTTTTGTGACTTACACTGTAAGTCTTAATGTTCCTCATGGTCTTTGCTGTCTTGTCCTGGAAGTCCTGCCACCAAGTCCTCTGGAATGACAGCTGCCACCCGCTCCTCCAGGGCATCCAGCTCCTCCTGGTCCGCTGGGCTCCCTCCTCCGGTCTGCACAACTGCCTTAAAGTTGATTGTCATTTTCTCTTTCGTCCTGCGCTTTGTCATGCCAGCTTTCTTCGGTCACTGCCCTCTTCGCTTGTCCCATGCTGTTGACCTTTTGCCAGTATGAATTCCAAATAGCTTCCTTCTTTGATAATGGCAATTTAGAGGTAACAAACAGCTGGTGTTGTTGGACTGTCACCTCCGTGATGAGTATATCATTCTCCTCCTCACTAGAGTTACTCTACCTCTACCTCTTCTCCAGGAAGTCTGCCTGGACAACCTAGCTTGTGCTGGGGTTGTTGGGGTTGTTGTCCTGGCTGCTGGTATCTTCTCTCTATTCCATGGCTGCTTTCAGTGAAATCCTTTTTTTTCATTTGTGTCATTTAATATCTATTTTGTAGGCGTTTTCACGCAGTGAAAAGTGGTGCTAATGTTGTATGGCTCGCGTTACGTGGTGCTATTCTGACTTATGACACTTTAACAGCAGATGCGTTCGTTTTTGCATCGCCAGCGTCCTCTTTCTTTTACGGAGCTTGCAACTTGCTGCACCATACCATAAATATGGCGCATCTGTGTCGCAAAAAAATTACGTAGTGTTTCGTAATGATTTTGACACATTGCTGCGCTGTGGCACC
The DNA here is from genome assembly GCF_964263255.1 of Lissotriton vulgaris. NCBI lineage: Eukaryota > Metazoa > Chordata > Amphibia > Caudata > Salamandridae > Lissotriton > Lissotriton vulgaris. The sequence goes on from NC_141699.1 coordinate 702,012,204, forward strand.
GATGTGTCTTTTCTTGTAAAGGAGGCACATTGTGTGGAAAAGACAGGCTTGTAAATGCTGTTTTCCTCCAAACATATTAATGCTTAGTCTTACTACATGTGAATCGCTCTGAAGTGGCCAGAGAGTACCTTGGCATGTTAGTAAAAGAGACAAATAAAAAGTTAAATGGTTAAAGCGGAATCGTTTTCAATATGTCACACACTGTGATGTGTTTCCTAAGAATATGCCTGGCCTAAAATGGATGACGTTTAAAATGACATTGTATGAGGTACCACCAAATTATAATTATACAAAGCTTCAGATGGTTCTTAGCATCGTAAAAATACAGATTGAAGTGCTCAAATGACGACTTCACAAGAATAAGTGACTGCTTTCCCTAGCAGAGACTCGAATGTATATGGCTCTGGGTAAAATAAGCGGAAGTTACCTTTCTGAACCATCCGCCAATACTCTTCCCTGTTCTGATTGCAATTGTCTTTACGTCAGAATCTGGAAAAAAAACGAAGTTGAATATTGATTTTCTCTCTGTTAAATTGTGTTTTTGGGTAAACCTGTGCTATTTGCCTATAGCGAGCGGCTATTAGGTAGTATGTGGGTTTGGGTTTATTATGTATGATAGAGTAAATTATAGCCGACTTTTGAGAATTAGCTAAATGCATTTTTGTTACTTCCTTGAATAAATGTGCGCTGTAATACAACACGATTTTGTATTTTGTGGTGTCAGGCAGGTGGCTAATTTTTGTACCTATTGCTGTTGATTTTATTTACAAAAATAGCACACCGTTCAGGAAATATTTTTTAGCAGGGGGTGCTGCAAAACACCAATAATCTTGGTGTGTCATATGTTTTCATCTTGTACAAGGACGTCACTTAAAAAATTACAAAATAATTAGCTGTCCCATGTCTCACCCACTTAGCAGAGCTATCAACTCCCCGTGCCAAAGGGCAACGGGAAGTCAAGGCCTGTAGAATATGTCTCACGTGATAACTGCCTTTTAGAAGCAATATTTCAACTCAGTACGAATTGAAAAGAAGTAATTTAACTTCAATGCTATCTCGGGCGCGACATACCTCACATTCACTAGTTGGGGCTTCTATACAGCTCATCTCGACGCGAGCACGTGACGTTCCCCAGGGCGTGCGGCAGAACAAAACGCGCCTTTGAATGTAACTACGACACAGTCCAGCTGCACGTAAAATGCACTTAGCTCTGGGCCCAAAGATCAGCACGAAAGCCAAAAATCCAAATTGACAAGAACTCACAAGACATTGACGTTTAGGCTAATACATTTCTTTCACTCGTGGCTGCTTGGGAAGTATAATTGAATCTTTTGGTGGGAGCGGAGAGTGCAACAGGATGACCCGCATTCGAGTGTGTGAGTACGCTGGAGTATGTTTGCAGGTGGCTCTAAGCCTCAAGGGGCGAGACCGGCCCAACCTTTGCAGCTCCACGCACCAGGGGTAAATAATTTGAGAAGAGTGGGTACCGATTTTTGAAAGAGGTTTCAAGCTAATGCTAGGTAGGTCACGAGTGTGTGAGCGTTGATGAAAAGCACGTTGGTATGTGATTGGCTTCATCTTCATAAAATAGCAACAAGCATTGGCAAAGCCAATTGATTTAGGCAATGGCAGAGCTCCGAGCTATTGGCGTTTTCAACGGTATGCGTCGCATAGGATTAAATACAAACACATTTTCTATGGAAGTCCACGCAGACATCCAGTCTATGGAATATGTACTTTTGTGTGCATTACGCAGTTTCAGACTACTCTCATACTGTATTTCCTTTAAGGGTTACCATTATCAATGAAATGCGGGCTAATCGAAAAATAATATAGTTTGGACAGTTTTGACCAGCATTAGGCATTTGTATGACTATAGTACATAGTTATCTGCAGCACTTTTTAATGTGACGGGCATGGTATTAGAAGAACGCGTATCAACAGTCATCAAAGATGGAGCAGCTTGTGTAGTACATGTTGGAGGCGGTTGGGCTGTTCAGCCCTGTAGACCCACTCGTGACGATGCACAGGTAGTCTGCAGGAGGGATGACTGCTGTTGACTCTGATGAGGATGAGTATGAAGAGTGACTGGTAGAGTCTATCAGGTTGTGAGTAATGAGGGTGCCCAATGTGGAACATTCATGGAAGGGATGCTTGTGCACAACAGCAGGGGAGGTGGACTTTGTCATCACCAGGGAAGGTGGGTACAGCGCCGGCTCTAGGGCGGTGCGATAGGTGCCACTGCACCAGACGCTGACTTGGAGTGGGGGCGCCATGTTCATCTTTAAAAAACTAAACAAAACAATCGGTTCGGTCGGGTTTATCAATTACTTTTCAATGTTCAAGAAACATACAATCTACTTGTAACAGTATCAAAGATTTTTGAGAAAAGAAAGTGTAACACACACAGGGGTTAGATTTAAAACTTATATTTTAGGGTATATCAAATACACTATAACACCAAAAGGAGGTCCCAGGGGAGGTTTAACGACCACGACTGCTATTCCCCCTAACTGAACAATTACACCAACAAAGAATAGCAGTAAGTCAAAGGACTAACTAAATTATGTATCTGACAAAAAACAAGAAATGTTTTGTCAAACAAGTAAGGAATCTTGTGAAGGAAAACCACTCAACGTGAACAAGTTTCCATCAGTCCACCATCGAGACCGCCCTTCATCATCTGGGATCTCTTACACACCAAGAGTACTGGTACCCACAACAAACCGGCAGATGTTATAAACCAATTCTAGGGTGTACCAGGAACACAAACTCAGATGTGAACAACGTGTGTCTTGCAGTGACCTGAATAGCAGTGCTAAATGAAGTGAAAGTGATGAAGTGAAAAGTGAAAAGAATTGCTCTAAAATTGGATAGTGATAGGGGAACAAACCTTTAATATGCACCCCTTCACTCCCAAATCAATAAAAACAGTGCAAGTAGTAGTGTAACAAATGACTACCAACGAGAAAGGTCGACATGTTTCTGCAGTCACTCGGAGCCATACGGTCTCCTGCTGCTTCTTCAGGACCATTAGTGCTACTGCTATATACAAAAATGTAAAGATATCACCTGAAAAGTGCGATAAGTAGTCATCCTCCTGACTTTAGATCACAGTATTCAGCAGGGGAAATTATAGATACATAAAAAGAAAGACCAAAGAAAGCACAGTTAGTAATCATAACAACGTGCATGGATCATGAAACAATTATATCATGAACAACATGCTGGCTCTTAAATGCCAGCCATCTGTGGACAGTGTAATCTGCCACATGTTTTTGATGTTTCTCACTCACCAATTAAATGGAAGGGAACAGCCCCATCTCACCTGGCACCAGCTCAGGTACTGGGTGCACTGCTCTGTAGTAAAAGGAAAAGGATTTATTTTGGTATAGAGGAATTATCCCTCAGACTGCCATACACCACCGGCTCTTCGCGTACCAAATCTGGCACTGTATTCTCTCACATAAGGTCATCTCCACATTGTCAGCAAACACCAGCCTTGATGGTAAATTATTGCTGGTTTCACTAAATATGTCACCAATCTAAGAGCAACACATTCTATACTGGCTCCATTAATAACCACCTTCGGGTGGTAAGCCCGCTGTAAAAAACGCGCCTGGCACCTTTCAAGGAACCATAATTGGAATAGTTAGCAAGCATAGCTCTTATGTTTACATCTAGTTGTTTAAATGCCACTCGTCTAGGTATTCCTTACATCAAATTTCACATAAAATATTGTTTAATAAAAATACAATCAGACAAAACAACAGATAGATAGATATCTGGCCAAGATGAATAATTTAATTAGGGAATATAGAGTGAGATCTTGGCAAGTTACCAAATATGAGGAAAATGTGGGGCAATTGGGTATATGTATTTATGTGAGAGTTAAAGAACAATATGTTATATAAAGAAGAACAGTAGAAAGTGGGAAGTGACAATTAAGACTAACATAAGAAAGCATATTGAAAAATAAGTGCCATTATACTGTCCAGTAATTTATTGTTTCTTTGTTTAGAAAGATTTTTATGAATCAATGTCCTGAAGAAGGTGAAATTTTTTTAGAACACCGAAACGCCGCGTCGACAATTTTTTCTCAAAACGCATTATTGTTTCTGATTGTATTTTTATTAAACAATTTTTTATGTGAAATTTGATGTATACATGTTTTTATAAATAGTGTGACTAATGTGTTTTTAATATTGAAATGATGATGTTTTCAATGTACTAGCAAATGACGAACAATAATGATAAAAAAAATATAACAAATCCCGTTGTTTTAGTTTTAAGCAGAACTCTCTATGTTTGAATTAGTAGTTTTGTAAATTTGGTAACTTGTGAAAGTCTTTACTCTTTTGCTCAAACAAAGATAGAAGTTAGTCTTCTTCCTTTCGAACAGTAAATTGGAAAAGGATCTTTTTTGTTCTTGTAACATATATGGTCTTGGGCCACAGCGACTCGGGGTACTAATAAAGCAGGGGAGCAGGGTCACTAGGAACCCCCGTACTACTGTGATATCAGGCCCCACAAAAGACTTGAGAAATATGCACCTAGACCTCTCCATCACCAGGAGATATCGAGAGATGCCAATGACAATACTTTGTCTAGTGTCATATCTAAAAATGGGGAGGGCCTCAACAGCGCAGAGACACCCAATGGTATTTGTGCGGTCTATAAATTGCTTAAATAAATAAAATACATTTTCTCTCTCTTAATATGCGGCATACTGCGAAAATCCAATTTGTCCTCCCTTTACCATAAGCAGGACAAAAAAATAACATCTGTTGCACAGTTTCTGCACTAGCACTACCGGCGGGACAATCCACCTATCTTGTTCCTGAGAACGTTTCCAGCCTGAGGTAAAGGAAAAAAAGGGGGAGAGTTCCATAACGAAACTGAAGATAAAGTTTCCTGGCTCCCCGAGGTTCAATCTCGTCAAGGAACTGCTCCACCTTAAACTCATCCTTCACCAAAAGGAAGGTGTCAGATAAGGGCTGAAATAGGATTGTGACTGCAGTTTAATCATAATCCAGCCTTAAAGTCCTATTAGCTTTAACAAATGCTTTTCACAATAAATAAGTCAGCCCTACAGCCTTTATCATAACTTTTCATAGTAAATAGATCCATGATTTCCGACATAACATTTTCCAATGAACCTATTGGCCTAGAGACTATATCATTATAATGGGGGAAATACTTATTGGGTTAGAGAGTAAGTAGCACTTTATCAGTAGTAGCCTGATAGAGCAGTGTGCGTGCGTGACAACTGTAGGCAATGGAGTGACTCCTCACTACTAAATTACTGCAGACACATACTAACACAACAATAGAGGATAGATCTCCAAAAGCATGGAAGGGAGGTATTTTGTTTGTCTTTTTAGTCAATTGTTTATGGAACAGCTCTGGAACCGTTCATCAAACACAAAATAGGCAAAATGCAACCAGCAGTGAAAGCGCAGAATAGGTATAAAATCACAGCAACTCTGAAAGGTTCCCTCCAAAAAAACAAAATAATAACAGTGTTTTTATGATAGATGCGTATGGCATTTTTATCTCGACTCTTCAACAGATTTTAGGCAAGAATCTGTGTTTCAACCAGAAAGAAGATCACTGAACGCTGGAATATTTAAAGTAATGGCAGCACTCTTAGGCTAGTTATTCTGGTTCTGGAAGGTCTTGTGAGTTGAAGGACTTATAATGCAAACAAACTAAAAAATAAAACCTTCACAGAAATAGTAAATATACGCTTCACACTAATATGCACCTCAAACTGGCACACACTCTGTGTGCTGTCATCTACTAAGCAGGAAAAACATACAACTGGTCAATGTAGTAACACATAGTTTCACTATTCATTAATACACCGACTGCTTCCCAGTGTCACTTCCATAATTAATCTGTGCACTGTTTTCTCTGTGTGCAAAAACTTGTTTTAGTTGTTTCCTTTTTGCAATTTCTAAGCACTGTAAATAACAGTTCACCAGAAACAGGGATAGGATCAATAATAATACCTCAGTTTTGATGTGAAGTGATTAGCGAGAGTGAATAAATCATAAGCCTTAGGGATTTCTTACCCTTTGCTGAAAAGACTCTTCACGTATTCAGGCAATGTACAATAAAGGAAGTAACACAAGGTTACTGTCAATCCTATGAATGAAAGGATGGCATTTAGAAAACAAAAATACTACTCTGTAACATTGGGGTGAAGGGACCGATACCACACTCACCAGAATCACGGCATGATGGATGCATGTATTTATTCCAAGGTTCTCTATTGACTTAATCAATATGAATGAAGCTGTCAGGAGTCTGGGGAAGACATGACAATAGTTAAAAATAGTTAACAATATTGCTGTGGCAATGATGGCCAATAAACTGCAACCACATACTTAAGAAGGAGGGCGAGGCTTACCTAAGTCTCCTGACGGTGGTCCATGCTTAGCGGGTAATTCTTCCGACCAAGCATGACCGGCTGGCATGTACAAGTACCGGTTGCTCGTGTTCATTTGCACAGCACCTCGACCAGTCTGCACAAGCGTGCTTACACTCTGGGAAATGGTCAAGGTCTATGAGTAAGCTGTTTTACTAAGACTGCTGCCATTTCGGAATGGATGTCGTGAGGGTTAAAAGGTTGGCGCCGGTAAGAAAATGTGTGAGCCCTACTTGTTGGGAGGACCTGGCAGTTTGGGCTGGACTGTTCCCATTGGGCACAGGGTCAAGACTGATTTGCATATGTCTGGAGTCAAACTGGAATAGCATGGGGTGCAAAAAACAATGGATTAAGGCCCAGATCTCTGTACTGGTGTGAATGTATGACATTGTTCTGCATCCTGTCCATCAACTGTTCTTTTTGCATGTGTCATCCCGAGTGGGATGGTTATGCCCAGACGTGGGTCTCATGCTCGCCATGCAACAGGAGTCAAGCTATCCTGGCTGATGAGGGGTGAAACCCCAAAACCAGTCCTAGGATGCTTGGTTCCAGTCGGGGGAGGACCTAGCCTTGCAGTTCGGGCTGGACAGTTCACATTGGGCACAGGGTCAAGACTGATTTGCCTATGGCTGTGGTCAAATTAGAAACGCATGGGGAGAAAAATGATGGATTTAGGCCCACCTCTCTGTACTGGGGTGAATGTATGACATTGTTCTGCATTCTGTCCATCAATTGTTCTTTTTGCATGTGTCACCCAGAGCGGGACGGGTATGCCCAGATGCGGTACCTTTGCTCTCCATGGCACTGGAGTCAAGCTAACCTAGCTGATAAGGGGAGAAATGTCAAAACCGGTCCTAGGGTGCTTGGTTCCAGTCCAGGGAGGACCTGGCATGGCAGTTTGGGCAGGACTGTTCCCATTGGGCACAGGGTCAAGACTGATTTGTAGATGGCTGGGTTTAAACTGGAAAGGCATTGGGAGCAAATAGCGATGGATTTAGGCCCAGATCCCTGAACTGGGGTGAATGTATGACATTGTTCTGCATTCTGTCCATCAACTGTTCTTTTTGCAATAATCCTAGACAGATCAATGAGGGGCCGTGAATTGAGGGGATAAAACAAGTATGCTTGACCATTCAGATAATGGGAATGATTACTCGGGTGACAAAGACTCCCACAGTTTAAAATTCTGCGTACATCATACCTCTTATTAAACCTTTGCGTGATCATGTACAACAATGAATAATATCCTCTTTCATTTAAGAGCAGTGTACAATAAATGTACATCATGTTATCATGTATATCCACTCGAGTGTCATCAATGATTTGCAGAATCCTTCTAGTGGTAAAGCCTCATTATAGCAGCTGAAATAATTTTTAATGCCAGTCCACTGGAAAAAAATCATGAATATCAGTGAGTGGTGCTCTTCGTTAGGCATGACGCTTGGACCCTTTGGTGTAATGGCCCCAGTTGTCGGCCGATACAATTTAAAGTATTTGTACATACAATGCATCTTCTAGATACATCAATAGTGTTAGATTATATAACATATTCAAAATACAGAAGCACATATGTGCACAGTTACAATATGCTATAACAAGGGGGACCGGTAAGTCTTTAAAAAAGTGTGTCTAGGATTCAGAAAATGGGAGAGGATCCTATTAATTATAGGTAAACCACTGAGATCTAAATCATGATTACTGGTAATTAAATCAGGTTACGCTGATGAATTTGCGCCATTTCTCCAGAATGTTTAATTCATTCCTGATTGAATCGCATTTATCAATCCATTTACACTCTAATGTTTGAAGGATCAGTGAGATGTTGACCCCTCTAGGAGGGGTTTTCACCTTGTCGATAACCTGCCAGCGTATATCCTCTGCTGTGTGTGATGTTTCCTTAAAATGCTGGACCAATGAAGCATTTTCCACCAGGCATGGTATCCTACTTCTGTGCTGGCTAATCCGAGTCTTCACTGGTTGAGTTGTTTGCTCTATAAATATGAGATCGCAAGGGCACCAAATACAGTATAAGACGTTCATATTAGCACAATTTGTATGGTCATGCAACGTCCGTTTCACATCTTCATGTGTAAAATCCTTTGTGTTAAATGTGTATTGGCAAGCAGTACAGTTGCCACATTTGAAGTGGCTGTGACCGATGGTAGTGACCAGACTTCATTAATGGTGGTCTTGGATTTCAGAATACTGGTATCGGAATGGAGCAGGTGATCTTTAGTGTTCTTGCCTTTCCTGTAGGAGAACATGGGCAATTCCTGACAGGTCCTGAGTGTGTTGGGTGAAGGCCAATGTCTCTTGATGGTTTTGACTACTTGTGTACTGGGAGGACAAAAGGTAGTAGCACATACATTCCTATTATTCTGTGTTTGGGTCTGTCTTTCAATATTTCCTCCTGAGGGCTATACCAAGCCCTCTTCATTGATGTTTTGATGAGTCTCTTGGGATGTCCTCTCTCCAGCAGTTTGTTACTTAGGGTATTTGCCTCTTTGAAGAAGTCTTCCTTTTCTGTACAGATGCTTCTCAGTCTTAGGAACTGTCTATATGGTGATCTATCCCTGAGGGTTCTGGACCTATTTTTATGGCACTTTGGGGGGTATATGCCAACTACGCTGCCCGTCATTTATAATATTTTTATTAACATAGCACTGGCATAACAAAACAGTAGAAAAGCTTGCTGTGCAACCATTTGTTAATGGCTTCCATGTGTTACACACTCATACCACATTGGAAACGATGGAAAATAAAAGAAAAAGCATCTAGGTATACTCAGTAACTGAATTTAACTGGCAGGTCTTACTTGAATATATAGAAGGCTCAGGTAGGCATGTGTTGACCCTCTAAACAGGGGTCCATGAAAGAATGGGGCCTTGGGCCATTGCCGTCTTTGCTCATGTCTTAAAACCTTTCTGCAAGCAGTTAACAATACCTGAGCAAGCACTGGAAATTGCATTAGCAGCATGTGTAGAGAGCTTGGCTAGGATGAGTAAACAATGGTGTGCAAGAGCAGATGGCTGCACATAGGTATGCACTGAAGGAATAAAATACAAAAGTGGAAAGAGGAGGAGACTATGGTGGCATTACAGTGAGATGCTGCACAGGAAATTGAGAGAAGAAGTGTGACAAACCACTGAGAAGATCTGCTGATGTTACTAAAGGGCCCTAACAATGTAATGAAAACTTTAAAATGACTGCCAAGGAAGGACATGAAAATTAGACAAAAAAACTAAAGCAGTGTCATCCAGATGCTTAAAGTCCTAGAAGAAAGAATAAAGCAGGGCATCCAAGAACGTGCATGTGTGTGTTTTTTTTAATGTAGCGCTTAGAATTTGCTATGCTATACCCTTAATTCCTATATTTGTGTCCTTTCCCAATCATACGCCCTTGGCCCACCCACACAAGTGAGGTATCATTTTACCCAGGAGAACTAGGGGAATGCTGGGTGGTAAGACTTTTGTGCCGACACAGTGATCCGACAGAAGAATGTGTGGAAAAAGGGATTTGTTTAGCTAAATGTGAGGTTTACATGTGATTCTGGGTAGGAAAACATTGGGGGATCTATACAAGCATACCTACCATGACTCCCCAGGGTGTCTAGTTTTCAGTAATATGTGGGTTTGGTAGGTTTCCCTAGATGGCCGAAAGACTGGAATTTTGCTAGGTGGTGGGGGTATTGGTATACCCATCTTGGTCAGCCCCACCCCTAAATCATTTGTTTTAAAATCCCTAGCTTCTAGGGGGATTTCTGTGACCCCGGGGGTCGGTGGGCAGAAAGACTGGAATTTTGCTGTGGGGGTGGGGGCATTGGCATGCCCAACTTGGGAAGCCCCCACCCCTAAATCAAATCCCCAGCTTCTAGCAGGTTTTCTGCCCGCCTCCTGGAGGCAGAAAGACTGATTGTATGCAAATCATTTTGGGGGGAGCAAAGGCCCTTGTTCAAGGGGCCGTTCCTCCCTCCCTGGTGTCCATTGGGTGGCTCATGGCGACCCCTAAGTGATGTCCATGTCTCATAGGGCACATTATTACCCCCAAGCAAAATCTTATATTCCAGATCGGAACTTCAGAACTGTGGTACAGTCAATGTTGGATAATGACAACACTTTTCTATTAGGTGTTGTGAAGATCTAATGTTCTTGCCATTCTTATTCTAATGGATAATCTATATCAGTCAATCAATTAATCATATAAAATGCAATAAGTGCATTCCATAAAGGAAAGAATCCCTATTCTATGAATAGGACAGAAATGTTGTCAGTCAGAACCCATAAAGAGTTCTTGTTAGAGAGAGAGAGTTCAAGCATAAAGCTTACACATCAGTTCAATAAATCAATCAAAGCACAACTTCCCATAAAGAGAAGTTCAAGAAATTCAGTAGAGTCTCAAAGCAGCAAGGAATAGGGCAAGTGGCAAAAGTTGGGTCTGGGAGTCTGGCAAAAAGAAGTGGTGGCCTACTCTAGGAACATGCAAAACTAAACAGATGAAAATTATGTTTCAGTCTTCATGTTGCTTCTTCTTCTATTCTCGACCAATACAATTTTAATGCTCTCATGGGAAAGCGTTTTCTCCCCATTTTCTCACAGGAATACAACTGTCCATAGACAGTAACTTCTAAGAATGCTACTAAGTTGTATAATTTCTAAACTGCACAGGAAACATTTTCCTATTCAAGTCTACTTTCCGTCATACAAACTACCACCCCGATTCACAGAGGCAATCTGAGACAAAAGAATAACTTTAAAACTTTTGATATTCATAGAGGTCATTTACGAGTCGTATCTTTACGTCTGCAGTTTGGAGTAAGACTACAGTCAACACTGAGAGGAGCGCAAATTGTGAACTGCATGTACCATAATGCAAAGGAGAAAACTTTTCTGGGATGGGATGTAGAGTCTGACCACACCCTTTTCCCTGCCCAAACTTATTTTCGTGACCACCTTTACCAGTTATCTCATGTCCCTAATGTTCCTTTTGGTTAAAATTGCGTTCTGTCCTATTGATTACACTTCATCCGGCCCAAACCGAAGTTTCTGCCCGAGTGTGGAGATTACGGCCTGGGTGCAGAGATTCTGTCCCCAGGCGGAGATTTCGGCTGACTGTGAATCAAGCCGTACACATCTAACCTTCTAATATATCAGGTTTATTCATTTCTAACAATGTCTATATAGAAGTGGAAACATCTGCGTAACGAAAAATAAAACATTTATGCACAACAACCATTAATTTGAAAAAACATGTTTGTTAGAAGGGTCATGTTCAAGTTCAAATGCTGCATCTGTATATGTGAATTTCTTCATCAACTCACTAAAAGACAAATCTCTAATCATGTGTTAACAGTGCTCTTTGTGCAAGTAGAAACATTTTTTCAGAGTTACATGAAAACATTTATGCAGCTTTTATTCATTAGGAAAAGCATGCCCATGGAAAGGTCAAGACAGAGTTTAAATACTGCATTTCCCATGGAAACGTCAAGACGGAGTTTAAATACTGTATTTACAGTTTCTTAGCTTAGTTAAGTCTAATATGGCACCTTTTCCGGAAGTTAGGCCTACTGCATTTAAGTTTGATGGCCTGGTGCAATTTTTTATTAAACCATCACAAAGCGAACTTAATAAAAGTAAAACAGATCATAAACGTACAACCTGTAACCACTGGTAATCACTGTACTTAGCATCAGCCTGTAACATAAACTGCATTATGCACAGTACCACATCAGGCGCGAATTACATTCTGCACCAACCTCCCCAGCATAAACACATTATGCAATCTTCTCCTAAGTCTAAATACATTAGACCCTAACCGCCTAAACATAACTCACATTTAGGGGCATAAATCACACAGTGAAGCATAATCTCACTAGCATAAACCATGATATGCAAAGCAACCTCATAATTATAAAAACACATTAAGAGGTATCAAACAGGGTGCATAAAACATACTACATACATTATATTTCCTAGCACCATGTAATCACATTAGGGCCTGGCGCCCTAAAACCTAATAGTCCTCCTGGCCTACTGGCCATCTCAAAAGGGGGGGCTCAAATGCCCTATGTCCAAACGTCAGGGCGCGCTGCCTATGCAGCGACAGTCAAGGGTGCGCCACTGCGCAAACCTAAACTTAGCAGCTGCCCACTACTTGCTGGTCAGCTGGGAAAGTATGGGGCAAAGGAGTGCATCTCACTCCTAATTCGGCAACATGCCCCCAAAGAATTGGGGACCTAAATGTAGCAGGTGGCACTAAGTACTGCGCAGCTGTCAAATCAAGATGTGGGCACTGGCACTCACTGTGCCCTTCTAACCCATGTGCCCAAGAACGTTGCAGCTGCCCTCTCGCAAGTGGGGCAGCTGTAAAGAGTGGCCACACAACAGGGGAACAGCATGGACCCCTCTGGGCCATCTTAAAATAATGATGCCATCATTGGAGCCACCTAGGCTCTAAAAACAATTATGCCTGTGGGAGCCACGCAGGCTCTGGAAACAACTGTGCCCCTCGCTGGAGCAGCCCTCTGTCAAGCGGGGCTGTTCGGGAAAGAGGCACTGGCATGGGGCCTCGACTTCGCTCCCCCCAGCAAGCTCCACTGGCGGGGTCTCCTCTCCTGTTCCCACCTACTCCTCTTCACCGGGCCCCCTCCTGGGACCTGGGACTTATCTATGGAGCCCCAGAGGCTCCACCGGCACTTCCTTTCGGGCGCCCGGGCTCCCCACAGCTCTTGGGAGCCCAGTGTCGGCCTATGACTCTCGCACCTCTTCCGGCCCTGCCCGCATCATAGGCAGACCTGCCTGACTTCCAGGGGGCCGCGGTTCGGGCCACAGATGCAGCAACTTCTGCTGGCTGCAAATGAGGGGTAGGCTCCCTCGAGACACAAAATACACAGTGGGTGGGCACCCGCTAGGGCGGACAACGCGGGTGGGCACCAGCACTCCAGAGAATAAGTCAGATGCTGCCATGATGCCGGGTGGGCACCCGCTATGAAGTCAGCACAATCTGGGGAATATCTATGTCGGGATTCCCTCGCAGATAATCACAGCCCCGCTCCTCTCTCTGGGCAAAGTAAAAATAAAGTGGTCCTTCACAAAATAAAAGCCCTCTTCAACACAAAACGCTCCTTCTGTGACTGAAAAGTAAAGCGCTCACAAGGGGCCAAGGAGCCACAGCTCCAGTAGCAAGCACAGGTCCCCCAGTAAAAAGGCATCAGTCCTTAGGTGAAGAAAATTAAGCAAAAAGGTCTTGTAGAGAGTAAAGGCAATGCAGGGCCCGAGGAAGCAAGACCTCATGGGATTCCCCCCCTCCCCCCCCCCTTGGGCTCCAGCAGCAGCACGCCCTGGCAGGTACAGCAACTAGGAACTGAACAACTTCATTGGGACACAGCCCCTATATTTATATTAGTAAATCCCTTTGTGTCATAGCACAGGGCTGGGGGGATACCAGTCAGAACTGGTATAGGAGAGCTTTGGATCACTTTGTTTTGCTCAGCTCCTCTCTCCTTTGTCAGGTGGGGGCTCAGTGATTAGACGCACCACAGGGGGCAGAGCCGGCATTGTGGAGGGAAGGCACAGTACTATTCAGGTTCCAGGTGCAACTCCTCCCTCCCAAGCCTATACTATTTAACTTTAGGAATATTATTTGTTATTTATTCCACGCTTTGTTTTTCTGCTAATTCATGAAAACTACTTATGAAAAGTAACAAAGTAAATGGAGATCTGCAAAGTCATTTAGTAGCGTTTCTAAAGTGCACATATTTAGGCATTTGCGGTAATAACAAAGACCATACGTTTAATGCCTTACGAGCATTGAAGGCAAGTAAATAAAACTCGTTAATTTCCTGTGCACACTCTGATCCCACACAGCCGTAAGAGTACAAAGCAGACTCACCCACTGCTATAGAAACAAATGATTAGACTAGAAAGTGCTGTGGGGCATGACCAGGACGTGCTGGGGTTCCAGATTTAGCAAGGAGGGTAACACTCCTGCAAACGCGTAGTTCTTGTTTGCAGTGCAGCTTTGTAAAATACACTTCAGTTGTCTTTGGGATAAAGGAGGTGATTGATTGACTAATTGTGCTCCACAGTGTCTGGCTCAAAGTACCTGTGACGGAGACCTACAGCAACAAGTGGATTTATATGATTAAACCAAATTTCTCAAATCTTTGCAAGTGTACTCTATTTGGAAAGTTAGAACAGGTTTAAACAAATAATACTAACATGGTGAGGAAATCATAATACGTTTGATGTGAGGCATTCATTTTAACCTAGCAGTTCGGTCTGGGCTGTTCCAATTGGGCGCAGGGTGAATACTGATTTGCACATGGCTGGGTTCAAACAGGAATGGCATGGGGAGAGAAATCATTGGATTTAGGCCTAGATCTCTGTATTAGGGTGAATGAATGACATTGTTCTGCATTCTGTCCATCAATTGTTCATTTTGCATTCAGTCTAAAACATTCCCTTTTTAAATATTTAATGTATTGTTTTTGTTTGTTTATTGCCTCTACAAACTGCACTGTGTAGTAGTTTTTCAAATGCCTAACACACCTAGCCAGAAATTGCCAACCGTATGTATTAACACACACTGATTGATTCTTCAGTAAGACACAAACCCTAAAATTAAAACCATTTACTTCATTATATCTTTATATTAGTATTTTATAAATATGCAGATGTCATCCAATTTACATGGAGTTTTAAAACATGGCATTTAAGAATTGATATATTAAATCACCTACCTTACACTTCCTATAGTCATTGCTTACTTTTTCCAGATTACCCTTACAACCTGCACTCCAGCGCATAGCCACCCATCTCTTTGCCTTGCACAAACATGGCTTACTTTCTCATTTGATGTTTAATACATATTTTCTTCAGCAAGCTCTTTTGAAAGGCCAATACGTTTTCTGACAGTAACAATTAATGGGCCCGATTAACAAAGGTTTTGCTGAGAGTAGGTGAAGCTTACTCCTTTAGCGCCCCTTGTTTACTCCTGGATTTCAGGAGTATTGTTTGGTTCACGATTTACAGCATTCAGGAGAAAACCATGAGTACTACAAGAATAACCATAACAAAATCCCTATGACTCAGGCCTATGGTGAAGGAGGATATATCAACTAACAGAGCTTGAAGCACAAAGTATCTTTCTAAAGGTAAAATGTCAAACAGACTAACAGCCTCCGATTGCTTGTTATCAGGATGAATTTAAATCTATAATTCTCTTGACAAAGGCTTACAACAATTACAGAATGTTAGAATAGGGGGTCTCTGGTTGGCACAGGTAGGCACTTGTGACAAGCAGGGACCCTCTCCTCTAGTCAGGATAAGGGGATTACCCTCTAAAATAATTCCTGCTCACCCTCTAAGTAGTGTGGCGCGAGTAGACAAGACTTATCTCAGAGCGTCACATACAGTAAATCAGCGACAACACCACACAGGGACACCACACCAGGGTTTGTATAAGAATAGTATCTTTTATATAAAGGCTTAGCACAAGACCAAATAACGTAAGAAATAGGCCACAATACTGTTAGCAAAAAGAGTTCTTGTTTCAATGTGCTTAGTTTAGACGTTCTGTGCACTTCACCCTATCTGTGCGGTTCTCCTGGGGATGAAAAATGGCTTAGGGAGAGTCAAAATAGGCGCCGCGGACTCTCGTGTCCGGGGCGCACACAAATGTGGTGCGAGTCTCACAGTACCTTAGGTTTGATGTTTCCGACACGGACAATGCGTGTGCAAGTGAAGGCGTAGCAGGAGCGTTGTCGGCCTCTCTTTGATAAAAACCTGGCTCGTTGCAAGTGTCTCTGTGCGAGGCGTTGAGCGGGGGCCACGAGGAGAGAGGCGGGCGGTCCGGATCTTGAAGCGGTCAGTGTTCGATGCGCTGTGCGAGCCGTACCTCAGAGCGGGGATGCTTTTTAGATCCAGGCAGCGCGGTGCGAGGCGGCCGGTACGCTTCGAAGGTACGGGCCGTACTTTCCAGTGCGGGCTGCCTGTTAGATCCCAGTAGTGTAGTGCAAGGAGGCCGGTACGCTTCGAACGTACGGGCCGTACTTTCCTTACGGTGCGCTCGGATCTCGAATTCCCGCTGCAGGGGGGTGGGGGCAGCGAGCAGTGTGGCTCAAGGGGAGAGGGTGAAGCGGTGTGCAAGCTACGACTCGTAGATAGAGCGGGGTCACATGGTGTGGGGCGGCCACGGGCACGGCTTCACAGTGGTCCATGTTTGCGAGGCGCACTTAGGTCACGGCTCCAGCGGCAGGGGGAAATTGGCAGATTCTAGCAGCTCTGGTTGAGGCAGTAGCGTTTAGGGACTCCGTTCAGGGGGCAAGCTCACCCACAAGCCCTTGGAGATCTTTTAGAACCACAAGTTGAATAAAGTCTCTTCCAGTCTTTTCCTCTCCTCTCGCAGCAAGGCAACCACTGCAGGTAAATCCCCCAGGTCAGGGACATTACTCCTCCCTCCAGCTTTCCCAGTTCCTTCTCGTAGAGCAGAGGTTCTTCTTGTTTCAGCAGGATCTGATTTCTTGGGAGCAGTGCCCCAATATTTATACCACAATTATTTTGTTCTTTGAGGCCAGGGGGCCTTTGCCTAGTTCAGTCCAGTTCTTGAGCACTTTGTTGATATGACTCTGGCTTGTCTTTTCAGTGTGCAGGGCAGAGACATCAGAAGCTCCACAGGAGGTGGAGCCAGCATTGTGGTGGCAGAGCACAGCCCTATTCAGAGTCCAGGTGCACTCCTCCCACCCATCTGGATGTAATTGTCCTATTCACCACCTGGCTGCCCCAGCCTGTCTCCTGGAATTCCCCAGCCCTGTCACTCACAGAAACCAGACAGCAGATACACATCCTAGCAGAGGCGGGCTGAAATGGTTAGGCAAGCAAAGACCAACTTTCTAAAAGTGGTATTTGCAAACACAGGATATTAAAATAAACTTTACTAAAAGATGTGTTTTATTATTCTGAGTTCAGGCATACCAAACTTGAATTTCTACCATGTTCTCTGATTCTGTTAGGATTATAGAGTGTAATAATTCCAGCAGCCCATTCTGGCCTATGGAGAACAGGTAGCCTTGCAATAGTGAACAACGAAAATGGCTGTAATTCACTATTCGGACATGCCACACACATCAGGGCTTGTCCTACCTTATGCTTACAATGCACCCTGCACTTGGGCCTACCCTGGGGGTGACTAATATGAAATTAAGGGAAGGTTTAGGGACTGGCAAGTAGGTGCACTTGCCCAGTCAGCATGACAGTACCAGACTGCACGCAGGTTCTGCAATTGCAAACCTTAGACATATTTTACAAGGCTGCTTCTCTGGGTGGCACAACCAGTGCTGCAAGCCCACTAGCAGTATTTGGAGTTACAAGCCCTGGGAACTCCTGGTGCACTTTACTGGGGTCTGACAGTAAACCAAATAAGCCAATCATGGAATCCAATCAATAGGTACATTGTACACAGGGAGCACTTGCACTGTGGCACTGATTGGCAGTGGCACAGTACTCTGAGCAGCTAACACCAGCAAAACACATGAGGCAACAGCAACAAAAATGGAAGGGAGACCCACGCCAATGGTGCCAGGTCTAACACGTGCCCCCTCCAGCTGAAATGTGGGGGGAACTACCCTACCCCAGGGAGTTCTCATCACTAAGGCGGAAAAATGTGGACAGACCATCAGCGTTGACGTGGTCTGAACCAGGGCGATGTTCCACCATGAAATCCATACCCTGTAGGGAAATGGACCACCTCAACAGCTTTGAATTCTCACCCCTCATTTGCATCAACCATCTGAGGGGTCTGTGGTCTGTCTGAACCTGGAAGTGAGTCCCAAACAGGTAGGGTCTTAGCTTCTTCAGTGCCCAGACCACAGCAAATGCCTTACGCTCAATTGCACTCCACCTCTGTTCCTGTGGAAGTAATCTCCTACTGATGAAGTCTACGGGTTGGTCAAAGCCCTCCTCTAACCAGTGGAGTGGTGTGACTCACTGGTTAGAGGCGGCAGACCCGGAAGCAGAGAACGGCCCGGGACCAGGGTTCAATTACCGACGCGGCAGGGTCATGGACCAGGGTCAGGGGACTCGATAATTCTCGCCTCGGTGCCTACTCTAACCAGGGATCACACTCTGCAACTCTGGGCATTAGCTTGCCTCATCTCCTCAACGGCCCCCCACATTCCCCGGGGATGCCTGGTTTCACCTTGGAGATACCCAGTAGGGACCATCTCACAGGGATAGCCAGGACGGGTTCCCCAGCGGTCTACAGCACCATGATGCCTCAGGGCAGCAGTGCGCTTTACAAGACACATACATTTACATTTACAGTCATCTGTGAGAGAACAGCCCCTACACCATGCTCTGAAGCGCCTGTCTGCACAAGGAACTCTTTGGAGAAGTCGGGTGCCAGGAGCGCGGGCGCCGTGCACATGGCAGTTTTCAGGGTCTTTTGACAAGTGCCAGTCCAAATCACTTTCTTTGGCTGCTTCTTGGAAGTCAGCTCTGTCAAGGGTGCAGCAATGTTGCCATACCCCTTGACAAACCTCCTGTAGTACCCGGTGAGTCCTAAGAAGGCCCTCATCTCTGTCTGGGTTTTGGGGGGTTCCCAAGCCAGGATGGTTTCAATCTTGGGCTGAAGGGGCGCCACCTGGCCGCTCCCAACTTGGTGTCCCAAGTACACCACGGAACCCTGCCCGATCTAGCACTTGCTTGCCTTGATCATGAGGCCTGCCATGGTCAGTGCCATCAACACTACCCAGAGGTGGCGCAGATGTTCTTCCCATGTGACACTGAACACTGCGATGTCATCAAGGGAGGGGGCACTGAACTCATCCAGTCCAACCAACACCTGGTTGACCAACCTCTGAAAGGTGGCAGGGGCATTCTTCATCCCAAATGGCATAACCCGGAACTGGAAATGCCCATCTGGTGTGCAGAATGCTGACCTCTCTTTTGCCCCATCAGTCAAGGTGATCTGCCAGTACCCAGACGTCAAGTCAAACGTGCTGAGGTACCGGGCAGCTCCTGACCGATCAATGAGCTCATCAGCTCTGGGGATGTGGTGCACGTCAGTCTTCGTGACTGAATTGAGTCCTCTGTAGTCCACACAGAACCGGAGTTTGAGTGTTGCACCCGACGCTGCAGTCTTCGGGACCAAGACCACTGGGCTGGCTCAATGACTACTGGAGGACTCAGTCACCCCAAGAGCAAGCATCTTTGATACCTCCTCTTTGATGCAAGCCCTGACCCTGTCAGTTACCCTGTAAACCTTGTGCTTCATAGGTAAGCTGTCTCCTGTATCCACATCATGGACACACTAATCTGTGACACTAGGAAACATGGTGAACAGATCAGAAAACTGTCCCAGCAACTGGTGACAGTCATTCTGTTGCTCTGGGGTCAGGGTGGGAGAGAGGTTAACTCCATCCACTGACCCATCTTGCTCGGTGGCTACCAGGAGGTCAGGAAGAGGCTCAGTCTCCTCCTCCATTCCAGCATCTGTTGCCAAGAGCATGCCCACTTCAGACCTCTCTAAGTGGGGCTTAAGGCGGTTGACGTGTAGGACCCTCAAGGGGTTCCTAGGTTACCGCAAGTACACCAAGTAGGTAACAGGACTCTTGCTCTCCACAACCTCAAAGGGGCTGGTCCACTTATCCTGGAGTGCACAAGGCTCCACTGGTGCCAAGACCCACATCTTTTGTCCTGGTTGAAGCTCTACCAGAGTGGCATTCTGGTCGTACCAACGCTTCATCTCCTCCTGGCTGGCTTCCAGATTTGCCTCAGCAAGTTGCCTGAAACGCCTAGTCTGGTTCCTGAAGGCCAGCATGTAGCTATATACATTCTGGGGAGGTTTCCTGGGAGATTGCTCCCAGCCTTCTTTGACTAGACTTAGAGGTCCTCTCACTGGGTGGCCATATAGAGCTCAAATGAGCTGAACCCTAGAGACTTCTGTGGCACCTCACAGTAAGCAAAGAGAAGGCATGGTAAGAGGACATCCCACTTACGTCTCATAGGTTCTTCCAGACCCATAATCATGCCCTTGAGGGTACGGTTGAATCTCTCAACCAACCCATTTCCTTGGGGATGGTAAGGTGTGGGGAACTTGTAGGTTACACCACACTCTTGCTAAAGGGATTTCATATACTTGGATATGAAATTGGTACCCTGGTCAGAAACCACCTCTAGAGGGAATCCCACTCTGGAGAAAATTCCCATCAGCGCACGTCCCACCACGGGGGCCGTCACTGTCCTCAGAGGGATGGCTTCCGGGTACCGGGTGGCATGGTCCACTAGGACCAGGATAAACCTGTTGCCCTTGGCGGTTCTGGGGTCCAGTGGCCCCACAATGTCAATACCTACTCGCTGGAATGGAGTACTGACAACAGGGAATGGCTAGAGAGGAGCCTTCTGCTTCCTTCCACTCTTTCCACTTGCCTGGCAAGTCTGACAGGTCCTGCAATGAACATCTGAGCTCTTGCACATTTGGGGCCAATAAAAGTGGGTAACAAACCTTTCAAAGGTCTTTTCCTGCCCCAAATGTCCTGCCAATGGCACATCATGAGCTAGCCCCAGTAGGAAAGCTCTGAAGATCTGGGGTACCACCAGCACACAGGCTGACCCAGGCTCAGCTACCAAGGGTGGGCAGGGTCCCCACCCTGCCCTTGGGCCTACCATAGGGGTGACTAATATGAAGTTAAGGGAAGGTTTAGGGACTGGCAAGTAGGTGCACTTGCCCAGTCAGCATGACAGTACCAGACTGCACGCAGGTTCTGCAATGGCAGACCTTAGACATATTTTACAAGGCTGCCTCTGTGGGTGGCACAACCAGTGCTGCAAGCCCACTAGCAGTATTTGGAGTTACAAGCCATGGGCACTTCTGATGCACTTTACTGGGGTCTGACAGTAAACCAAATTAGCCAATCATGGAATCCAAACAATAGGTACATTTTACACAGGGAGCACTTGCACTGTGGCACTGATTGGCAGTGGCACAGTGCTCTGAGAAGCTAACACCAGCAAAACACATGAGGCAACAGCAACAAAAATGGAAGAGAGACCCACGCCAATGGTGCCAGGTCTAACACAGAAATAGTATGCGTTTTGATGCTCAATGACACCTACAAAACAGATAAATGTCCAGTAGGAGCCCCTTTGAAAATGAACATGTGTGATGTCCACAATATATTTTAGACAACCTGTTTGGACGAAGGATTCCTCTTCATATTAAGAGAAGTGTACCCCCATCCTAAGTGCCAAACTGTAATGTTGTCTGGATCCCTAATACTAATTTGTTTTGTCATAGGCGAACACGGATCATGCTTTTGTGCTGAGAAATAAGTATGTCTCATCGATTGTGATCATGTTCGACCAGGAGTGTCACCCAAAGCACTAGCTTAATGATTATGGAAGGCTACCTCCTTCAATGGGAGTTAATCAGCATGAGCACAGTGATAGCAGCATACTGTGTAGTGATCAGTAGTAGTGAACAGAATGTTTTTATCCTGTGTAATTGGAGTGAAGGGCAATAGGCTCACTGACCTTTGTAACATTTAAGCTGCTGTGTGCTTAACTCACCCCATGGCCTACATCAGATATTTGCGGAGTGCTGCACAGCGCAGCAGAAATTACTCGGTGCTGGATGTATATATGCCTGGGATGGCAGTGGTGGCTCCTCATTAAGGCGGAGGAGCATCGCCCCACTCCTCTGCAGCAATGAAATAAAGGAAACATAAAGTGATAATAGCTCTTTGTTATTATCATTTAATGTTTCCCTGCTGTGTAGCTTTGCAGGCGGGTGGGGCTGCTCAGCTTATAGAGCAGGGCAGGGGAGGAGTGGTTTGCACTTCCTACGTCTGCATGAATGTTTGGCAGACCCTCTCAGTCTGGCCAAACAGTCATGCCCACTTTTCATGTTCTCAAAGCAGGCTGCATTACAGCCTGCATGCAGAACATGCCCAGGCCCCCAGTCCACATCTGAGCGCTGAACCACGGTGCTCGGACCAATCACAATGCTGCATTGCAGTGCTGTGATTGACTATGGGGAGCCTAAGAGCCGGGTGCTTCCTGCTTCCCTGTTACGGCTGGAGACATGACGGAGGGACGGCAGAGGAGAGACACTACAATCACGTACATTTTTTTCTAATTTTTAACCCCCACACTCTTACCCCCGATTCCTGCCGGGCACCACCGGGGAAGGGTACAATACAAGGATAAAGCAGTACTGTGCAGTGCATGTGTGGTTAGTGCGTGTACTGGGTGCCTCGGAGGGATACATTACATGAGAGAGACAGTGCTGTGCAGTTGAGTGTGCAATGAAAGCATGTGCTAGGTGGATGAGTGCTTGTGTGAAGTACAGTACATGCAGGGTGAAGTGTTGTCCAGCGTGCACCTGTTGAATGTGTTCGCTGGTGGTGTATGTGTTTGTAAATAGCACACCCCTGTTAAATATAGAAAAGCTTCAGTGCTGAACAGTGCATGCAGATTGAGTGTGTGTGCTGAATACCTGTGACTTGTAATGGTACAATTCATGGAGGTAACAGTGCTGGACAGTAAGTTGGCTGTGAATGTACACTGATTAAATGTGCCTGCAATGGTACATTTCATAGAGGAAACTGGGTTCCATTTTGGGAAGACCAAGCCAACCTGGTGAAGACATGAAGAAAAGAGGAATACCTTCTGATTTTTGTACTGTTACATTGTTGTGAGCTGGATGGGACACACACTGGAGGAGAGATTGAAGGAATTACCTTTACAGTGTTGTGTGTCGATTTAGATACCATATATAGGTTTCCCGATTTATGCCCTTACATGGCCACAAGTCTCATTGCCCATATTTAGGCATAGAAATCCTACCCTTATTTAGGCATTATCCATGCTAACCAAATACAGGCTTGGCCACCTACATTCATCCATCAAAGTCACAACGAGTTCTTGGAAAGCCAGACTCCTAAGCCTTTAGGACTTCCCCATGCTTGGATTATTGATTTCCCCAAAAACTAATTTATTATGCATGAATATCTTTACCTTAGAGGTTCATTCATGACGTTCTTCTGCCCGACTTTTATGTCAATACTGGCATTCCTAAACACCTTTGAAGTATAAATATACCTTCACTTGCCATGGCAAACCACTGTTCGGCTGCCTACTTGCTCGACACAGCTCGCCACGGCAAGTTCGGAAGGAAGTCAAGTCTCTGCCTGACGCACTGACCAGACGCTGTCATCCTCCTCACAGAGAATCCTGCTCCAGTGTTTCTGACTCCCCTTGCGGGTGTTAGAGATCAAGACCCGGAAAGAGGCTCCAACCTCACTCATTCTAAGGCATGGAGCAGACTAGAACCTAGACGGACTCTTGGCAACTATACCTAACTATACTTTAGAAAACAGCACCTACTTCTTACCTCATACTACACGTAGATTAGGTACACTGGGGTAGAACTAACTAGAAGCATCAGATGAGTATTCACAATTTAGCCTGTGTTATTTATGTATGTATTTTTATGAATATATGTCATAGCTACAAACCATGCTATTGCAGTATTATCTAATCTTACTGCTAACGCTGTACGTATTATACTTCACATTCTGACTTACGATTGCAGCAGTTCATATCTCTTGTACGAGAAATAAGACTGTTCAATAAACCCTCTCTTTATTGAAACGCGTGTCTATCTATTTCTGTGTAAACTCTGTAGAAACGAAGCATGCACAATTGACTGAGTGAAACTGTTATCTATTGTCTCCACGATTCTGAGACTGTTCCGATTCTAAGGGAAACAAAGTTGTCATGTTGATGCGGTTGTCAGAAACTAATCCCTTCTTGTTTATTCGAGAAGTTTCTAGTGACCTCTGAGTTAGCTGGCACACACAAGTAATTAAGTTTAATGTACTCGACAGGGACATATTGACCTCAGTCCTATGTCAAATCTATAGTGTATATTATTCCAATGCACAGAGCCTATCAGGGATATAGGAACTACACTACAACAGTTCAAAAGCCTGCTCTTTGATTCAGTGATATATCACAAGGAAGGGGCCTGGACACATCTCAGGAAGGGAGATGGGGCTGATAAAGGAATCATAAAGAGTAGAGTGGGCAGTCTGGGAACAACCTTTTAATGCATATATTACTGTTGATTACATCCAGTTGTGGACTTTGGTCACTCCCATGAATTGTGTTGTGAGACAATCAATTTCAGAAGAAAAAGAGAAGTGTCCCCTACAAAAAAGCAAAACCCCCAGCATAAAACTTCAAAGCCTCAGATTCTAAATTACATTTTAGTGTCTGGAAATGGACTATATTAAGGGGAGGTTGAGACCCAAACTTCGTCATCTGCCAAGTAGGCAGATGGACTGTGTGAAAAGGGCATTCTCTGCAAGACTTCTGTCTGTGACTATGACTGTGGGCAAAGTCCTGCTTGTCTTCCTGCTGTGTGAGGGGACATCACCCAAGGAAACCAAGAAAAGCTGCCCTGGAGCACCAGCGCCTGCCTGTCTGAAAATACCAGTGTGCTCTGTGAGGAAGAGAAGAGTGTTGGAGGGATTTAGGTCCAGTGGGAAGCTCCTACCAAGAGGTCTCCTTTTGCTAGGTGAGAGGATTCAGCAGTGAACTGATTGAGTCACTGCCCACGTTCAGTGTTGGCTCGGCAACCCCCGTATGCTGCCTTGGACTGAGCTATGTGTTGAGAGCCATGCAGGTCTTGCTAAGCCTGCACATTCATGTTGCAGTGACCCAGTATGCCAGAGGGGCAACTGGTGAATACATATTCTCAGAAGTGCAGAGACTTGCAATAATTTTGGTAGGGGTGCTTATGCTGGAGGAGCCTGTGCCTGTATTATTATCCTGTACAGCAGCAACCCTGTATGTCAGGAGGGGCTGCCGGTACCAACGTTGCCAAAGGATTTGGGCCACTGCCTAAAGGACAAACTGAGGCTACATTCGGTGGGTTAGACCTGCACTGAGAGGGAACTGATCCAATTCACCACAAGGGTGCCATGGATGACATTGGAGCCCTCACTGCCTCCATTCGGGAGCTGAAGAAATGATAACCCATGCCCCTGCTACGTAAAGACAACTTACAGTGCTTCGAAACCTGGTAGCTGCTCTGACAACTGAGAGAACTCTGGCAGCACTGATCATGAGGGAGAGCCTGCACCACTAGGAGCTGCCACATGGGTGACTTTTCTGAGCAGAGTGGGACTCCCAGGGTGCTAGTTGTGAAGGCACCAGCTGAACTGTTATTGAATTACATTTAAACAACGAATTGATTGCAATATATGGACGATTGTTTATACTGTCCATATTTCTGAACAAAAGGTGTCACACACTACTGTATATGTTGTAGCTAATGAGATAATAGTTATTTGGTTGCCATACATGATATGATTTATGGAATATTATTCTATGGTCTATCTAGAGAATATATTGAATATGTTCATAGATTGATTCTAATATAAAAACAACTACTTTCTGATAAAAACTTCTTGAGTTCTGTGGAATTGTGTTCACTTATGTGACAAACTTAAAATATGAATCAAAGTTGAATGAATCCTCAAGGATCACTTATGTTTTGTTAGTCAATCAGAGCATGAGTTCCAGCAGGAGTTTGGAAGAGATTATGTTGGCCAACAGGATAAAAAGCCCTCTCGGCCAGTCAGATAGTTCTATTATTTGAATTTGCAGGATCTTCCAGGACCCAACCATGGAGATATACAAAGATTTTGAACCATCATTTTTCAAAAACTACTACACAGATTTACAGCAAATCAAAAAAAGGATACTTTCTGGACCAAGATCCAGCTTTCTGCTAAATTTGGTGTAATTCATTCAGCTGTTTCATTGTATCACTGTTTAATTTTCCTATGGAAAATCACATGGGGAACTTGTGTTTTATGACGCCCCTTTTTTCTTGACCCCAATGGATGAATCACCCTGAAACTTTCCAGAAAGGAGTTGAGGTGGCTGAACCTTTTTATGGAAAGTTTTGTTAAGATTCCTCAACCAATGACAAAGTTATTAGCAAATCCAAAAATGCTCTGTAATACACCAATATACACATACACACACACACACACACACACACACACACACACACACACACACACACACATACATATATATATATATATATATATATATATATATATATATATATATATACTAGCAGCCCGCCCCAGCGTTGCCTGGGGCAGAAAGGGGCTGGGGGCAGTACACCCGCTCCCGCCCTGACCCCCTCCCGCACCGACTCCCTCCCGCCCCGACTCACTCCCGCCCCCCTCCCGCCCTGACTCACTCGCGCCCCCCTCCCGCCCCGACTCACTTGCGCCCCCCTCCCGCCCCGACTCACTCGCGCTCCGACATTTTCATTTACTGCTGCCTCCTTCTTTCCTCCCCCTGCATCACACAGTCTCGCACTGAACTTTCCCTTTACTTACCTGTGCCGCCGCTCCTCACTGCACAGCCGATCGCCAGTGCACCGCCGCTCCTCCTTCGTCGTCATCACGCGCGTCGCGGTCATCACGCACGTCGTGGCCAGAGCTAGGTCCCAGCCGGCGCTACTTTCAGGGGACTACTTTGTCTACAAACTTAATTTTTTTATGTACTTTTTTTTAAAATTTATATAGCCTATGTCCATCTACACACCCTGACATTTTCATAGATGTATCGGGTGTGTAGATTGGCGTTGTCGTTCCCGAGTTTACCTGGCCAAAAGGTGCAAGTTCTCTCTTTATAATAGTAGTATATATATATATATATATATATATATATATATATATATATATATATATATATATATATATATATATATATATATATATATATATATATATACACCAAACAATCACACGCTTAGAGTGCTGCATAACTTATGCAAATCACGGTTCGCAACTCTGGGAGTACCTGGTGTAGCTTGACAACTGCTCTTATTTATGGAGTGCATCTAAGGCACCAACGATGCTTTAAATCTGCCCACCTCAAATGTCTGTTTTTCTAGCAAAATTATAAGCACGCGATTAGGACAGTTCTATGCATGCAGAGCTAGAAAAGTGACAAAGCCTTTTTCCTTTTCATAATAAAGTATTTTAGTATATGACAAGCTAGGGCTATCCTTTCTGAGCTGTGTTTGGGTGTGAGTATTTTCCACTGTACTGACCGAAAGCAAGCACAAGCAGAACTTCATAAGGAAAGGTTTAAATTCAGTTGCTAACACATTTAAGGCTCAATTACCTTTCTACAAACATGAAAACAATGTTGAGCACGATCTTTTTGAAGTCTCATATGCATGCCCTTATAGACATGGATGATAGATTACTACAGTGTATTACAAGTACAACCCTACTCGGTTATCCATGAAAGAAGCTCATTTCTTAAACACATAGGGCCCGATGTAGGTGGCCTTTACCGGTCGGTAACGGCCGATTTCGGCCGTTACCGACCGGTAAATGGGTCAATGAGATGTAGGGGGACCTTGTTTACCGATTCGGTATATTTACCGAATCGGTAAAGTTACCGATTCTGTAAAATACCGAATCGGTATTCATACCGATTCGGTATTTTACATATGTAGGTGGGACTCTTCTGAGTCCCAGAGGCCTTACAGAATCGGTATTTTACCATGAAATAAAACCTCATGGTAAAATACTGATTCCGGTGTGCATGCACATGTGTGCATGCACACCCATGCCATGTGACAGGCAGACCTGCCCTTAGGGCATGTATGCCTGCCACATGGCACCCACGCCTGTATTGGGGGTGCCAGAGGGTGTCAAAGTGACACCCCCTGCACCCTTGATGGATTCGGTATTTACCGATTCGGTAAATACCGAATCGGTAATGCCCATTGTTTCCTATGGGCTTCAAAGCCCATAGGAAGCAATGGGCATTACCGATTCGGTATTTACCGAATCGGTAAATACCGATTTTTACCGAATCGGTAATCAAAACATCTGGATTACATACATTTCCCCCCCTCCAATTTACCACTTCTTAAATACCGAATCGGTATGATTCGGTATTTAAGAAGTGGTAAAGTGGAGTTTACCTACATCGGGCCCATAGTTACTTCAACAGTCCATTTTGTCATGACAATTAATTCCATGGTCATTCTCGCCATAAACCTTAATTTCTGTTCATTTCGATCCAATAGTCCCTGGCTGTGTACTGAGCAATTTCATATAGATTGATACCACTATTACTATAAAGTCCAAATCTCCATTTTGGAAACATGCATGTTCATATTAAATAGTAAAGGTAAGGCTCTGGTGCTCTAATCAGTAATCATTCTTGTTCATGTACTTTCAACCAGTGAGTTTTCAAAAACAGAGAAATAAATATAAGTATGCAACAATATCATATACCAGTTTATCTCTAGTCCATGAACTATTTAACCTGGATATCAGGTTTCTGATGAAGGTGTGTTCATGTTTTTGAATAATTCTTTCTCCTATTACAATATTTCAGCAAATGCTTGTCCATTCTAGACAATCAGTCAATTGAGAACTGAATACCTAATATTACCTTAAGGTAAAGAAGAGAAGACAAGAACAAGAGTCGAAGGAGTAGAAAAAGAGATAGACAGAAGAAAAACTATGTGAGAGGACACAGACCGACAGGTGAGACTTTGTATTGTTAGAACAGTTAGCTCACAATTGAATGCGCACTTCTTCTTCCATATTTTATCCCTTTGGTTCCTTAGTTTCAAGTGTATATTTATTGAGTCCAATCTATGTAACTGCAGTGCCCTGTCTCCCTTACTACTATTAAAGAGTACAGTGTCAATCTGATAGTATTTCAAGAGCGCATTATTACTGTTATGGCTTAGTTCAAAATGCCTTGCTACTGGATAAATCTTGTTCCAGTTTCTACTTGCATATCAGTCCTCTAGTACATTTTTTTCATTGGAAACGTCATACTTCCCATGTATGTTTTTCGCATACACATTCCCGTACGTACACTAAAAAGTCTGTCTTGACCATAATAGTATTATTACTCTCTTGTTTTGCTTGATATTGTGCTGCATATTTTTTTACATGATTGCTGTATTTGTAGGCTTTACAACTGCTGCAGGGTAAAGAACTACTATGCCTACTTGTTTTACTTGTGGTTGTTGTGGTTTTTATTTCTCTCTTTACTAAAATATCCTTGAGTAACTTTAATTTTCGGTATGTTACATGTGGGTGTAATCAAACTATACTTTTAAAAAGTCATACAATAGCAAGATGCTCCAAACCATTTTCATGATTCTTTGAATTGCTTTTGATCGCTTGCTGCAGTTTGGTATTATTCTAGGAGGATACTTTTTATTCTTCTTTGCCTTGGAAACCAATAGCTCTTATCTTTGTTTTGATTCACCTCTCATAACTGCCATTATAGTACTTTATCTGCGTATTATCTGATATAAACATTTGTAAGCATTTACATTTTCTTTTAAATAACTCTTCATGGTACTGCAATTCTCTTTAATACTTATCACCTCTCCATATGGAATGCTATATTTCAGAGGTTCTGGATGAGTGCTGGATGCATGCAGTGTAGGGTTAGCTGCAGTCTATTTCCAGTATAACGATGTTTGCAACCAGAAATCTTTCACAGTTCATTTCAAATCCAGAAACTCCATTTGCTGTTGTCTTGTCATGCTGTTAAAATGGAGGTTTAGATCATTCTTATTTAGCTACTTTACACATTTTTACTTCTGTTTTCGTTCCACACTAGATTAGGAATAGGTTATTCATGTATCTTTACAAATGTATGATGTGTTCAGAATGTTATTCATTTTCAAGAGTCCATACTAGTTTTCCCCCTTCCATTCCATCATGATAATCGCATAGGTTTGATCAAATTGTGTGACAATTGAAGAATGGCATGATTTGCAACAGTATTTGTTTAGAAGGATGAAAATATTGTGCATAAGACAGTATTCAGTCATGGTCAAGAACACGGTGTATGTCTTTGGTGGAGAGGGGATTGAGCTTTCATAAGCATTTCAGAGCCTCTTACCCCATGTTTATGCTTGATCGACATGTATGCTTAACTTACAACCAATGTTTTAGCCAAGGGTCATTCTACCAAGGAATATTGATTATTTTAAGTAGGAAATCACTAACGTCCCTCATGTAAGAGGGTAACATCATACAGATGATTGCTAGAAAAAAATTAATGTACTCTTATGTTGTTTCCAATAAACAAACATCTTACAGTGGATACTATTGGACATACTGTAAGATATCTTTTGTCCATGTGGATGTTTGGAATAAAGTAAATCTCAGGTACTCACGGATGTGTTTCTTTCTGAGATTCCTAATATTCAAATTATTCTTTGATGAGCCATTCCTGTAAGTTTTCATGATACTCCTATATTACTGCCTTCTACCTGTCATAGATGTAATGCTCATAGCAATTGGGGTCTTCTGCTGTCTATTTTCTTCAATATAATATGTTTTTGATACTAATACCTCACTTCCTCCTTGGTTTAATGGTTGTATTATCAATTCTGAATCACTATGTATAATTTTCAACTGCCTGGCAATATTCCCTCTCATAATGCTATGTTCTGATAAACTGCCTCTGTCTGGTTTTGTTTTAGATCTTTCACTACTGCTTCCTGGAAAACATCTATTGAATCAGTTCAGTTCAGTTCAAAAAGCTTTTATTCGGTTTGCAGAGCACAACCATACAAGCAATCATAAAATACATAAACATCATTGTTATTACCAGTCCTCATTTAATACATCAATAATACTTTCCTGCCAAATACATTTGTACAAAAAAGTGCTTTGTGCAATCTAAACCACAAAATGTGCAAATATCGCTACACGGTATTACAATATGTGCAAATCTCGCAATTGAATCATAGTTGGTCCTCTGCATACACTTGGGTTTATTTTAATGTCCCAAAGATTGGCTTAATGTAACATCCCTTTCAATGTGTTGCAGTCATGCACCTGATTTAATTTCATTATCATCAGAGACCAAATAATGCAATACTTATAATGTGTCCACATCACATATCTATATATGTGTTGGTTAACAAAATCGTTTAATTTGGATCACTGTACTTTGTGTGCATATATTTTCATCAATTTAAACTTTCTGACATAGCTTAAGGTATCTACTGTCATATAGGCATAGTAGGTCTCCTTTTTACGGTCCATCTTTTCTTGTAGACGTTTTCTTTGGTAGCTGTCCTCATTTCCTTCTTTCTTTCACCTGGTCCATTTTGATTAGGTGAATCTTAAGTCAAAAAAGTGTGCAGGGTACACTCTTTCATGTTTTTCTGTTGCATCTATCCTTTTCGTATCTATTTCAAGACTGAGGAAATGTCTTCTGGTTCTATTGACAGTGGCTCCTGTGCTTTAATGTTATACTCCTTAGCCACCCATTTTCTCATTTGATCAAATCTTTTGACAAAGGTATTTACTTTAGCCTGTTCCTCATCTTGTCCATCCCAATTGAATTTCCTTTTTCTTTTGCTTTGTTCTTATTTTTCTAGTTATTATTTTTTTAAACTCCTCAACGTATGACTGATTTTTTCTTCTTTTACATCCTCTAACATGTGTTCTATTCCACCCAAATTCTTTATCAATTTTAAAAAATATCTTTTAATTGATTTTACATAAACCCTGGACATTGCAGATGCAGTGAAAACTCAAGCACATACATGCTCCCATCTCCAGTCTCCCCTGTTCCCCCTCAAGCCCTCTCTGGTGCATATCACAAATTTGGTATGCTGCTGGCGCATCTGCTGGCACCATTGACCCTAGTGCCACCTCGGTGAGGGATGGCACTATGGCGGGGTCTCTCCACCCAAAGTTTTATCAGAGCTATCTATCAGTCTGTGGTAGGCTCTCCCTTGCCCCCAAACCATTTCACATTTCTTGGGGCAGCCACAACATTTGTAGACTACTCTTTCTGCCTCCATACACCTATTCATTTCCTCTCACCACATATCTCTCATGGGAGGGCTTCCCGCCTTCCCCACAGCCTGGCCACATCTCTTTTAGCTACAACAAAGTTCAGAATACAAACAGTAGCAGCATCCTTAGGGTATCTACATCTTTGGGTATACTTAGTATAATGAGTTGAGGTGTTATCAGAATAACAGTATCCACCACAGATTCCAGTTCTCGTACAATTGTCTCCCAGTACTCACACACCCTCTGACAACGACAAACCATGTGGAGAAACATGTACTGCTCCTAAACACACCGAAGGTATGTGGGGCTCTATGCTTTTCTCATTTTGTAGAGCCGGGATCTATTACAGTATGTTCTATGGAGGATATTAAACTGGATCAGGTGCACCTTGGCTCTAATGGCATCTTCTCTAGGATGCATCAGGGTCCCCTCCCAGTCAACGCCTTCCAGGTTTCCCACATCAGCCTCCCAGTTTTCCTGTAATTTCTCCAGGTTGTCTAGTGTGTTGCTTAGCAGTGTACAATACAACTGAGATGCTGCTTTGTTTGTGATCGCACCTCAAAGGACCCACTCCCCAGCAAGCCACGGTCCAGCAAATCCATTTCCAGGAGCCTTTCACTTCTGAAAGCATGCATCAGTTGCAGGTGTTTAAACCAATGAGTGTCGGCTAAGCCGTATTCCCACTGCAGTACCTCAGATGTTTAAAACCCATAAGGATATTCCAAATTGTTTCTATCCTTATTAGTTCCTATCTATAAAAAACGGTGAGTTTAATCATTTCAATTAATAGTGTTCCCTTCCATAAGAGGGTGGCCAAGGTGAGCTTTCCCTCCCAACCCATAACACCCTTGGCATCATACCATGCCCTCAAAGTGGTCTGAGTCGGCTTGGGTAGGTGTTTCCTATCTCTTTTTCCATTAATGTAGTGGACTTATGGCGCCTCCCCCATGGCTACTCTTTCTAGCCTATATGCTGGTTCGTTGTGGGAGCTATGTCCCATGTTATGTATAACTGTATAGCCCTATAATAGGCTTGCATGTTGGGAAGCGAAAGCCCTTCATTGTAGATAGATCTATAGGTTTTAAGGGCTAGTTCCCCATCCCGCAGCAAGGTACAAAGTGTTTTATCTAATTTGTCAAAGTATTTATTGGGAATGTAATATTGGGTGTTTTGCAATATGTAGGGCAGCTTAGGTAAGACTATCATTTTACAAAGGGTAGCCCTGGACATGATTGTCAGGGGGAGTTTGAGCCACCTTTCAGTGTCTTTGTGGAAGTCTCCAAGGGCCCTGTCTAGTTTCAGCTCCAGAAACCACTTGCGGTCTGGTGTTATCTCAATAGCTAGGTATTTGACGCCCAGTTTAATCAGTTGTATGCTACCCTTCATGCCCTTCTGTCCTTCCTAGTTGTAGAGGACAGACTTTTCCCAGTTAATGCGATATCTGGAGCATGTCTCAAAGGTAAAGAAACACTGACAATACCACTGGGATCGAGAGCTCTGGGTCCGCTAGGTACACCAAGGCATCATCAGTGAATAGCTATAATTTCTACGTGCTGTCAGATATCTGGGGAAAATCCAAAATGTCTGCTCTCTAGTGCACCCCAACAGGCCAATGGCTCAAGGCACAGTGCAAATAGTAGGGGTGACAATGGACATCTCTATCTCATTCCTCTTCCCAGAGTTAATGTTCTGGGGAGCGTCCATTTCATCCAAACCACCGCAGTGGGTACTTTGTATATGAGGGCTACCCAGCTAAAGAACTTTGGCCTGAATCCAAACTACTGCGGTGTCCCAGATAGATACTGCCAATCTATGGAGTCAAATGCTTTCTCAGCGTATAACAACAGTATTGCCGTGGGTTTGCCATCTGTCTTTAGCCTGCCTTACCACAGTTGTAAGCGCCAGAGGTTCAGTCTTGTGGCCCGCCTCAGCATGAAACCGATTTGGTCAGCGTGTACCACATCTGGGGCCAAATGTAGGTCACCAAATACCGGCCGATAACGGACGATTTCGGCCGTTACCGACCGGTATTTGGTGATTGAGATGTAGGGGGCCAAATTTTACAGAATCAGTAAATTTACCGATTCGGTAAATGTACCGATTCTGTAAAATACTGAATCCGTAAATTTACCGAATGAGGTAAATCTATATGTATATGGCACTGGAAACAGTGCCACAGGCCCCTAAGAATTCGTTATTTACCATGTAATACTATTGCATGGTAAATAACGAATTCCTGTGTACATGCACGTCTGTGCATGTACACCTGTGCCATGTGGCACACATACATACCCTGAGGGCATGTATGTGGGTCACATGGCACACAAGCCTGTATCAGGGGTGCAACAGGGTGTCAAAGTGACACCCTGTCCCCCTTGTAAATTCAGAAATTTTACTGAATCAGTATTTACCGATTCGGTAATTGACATTGGTTCCTATGGGCCTCAAGGCCCATAGGAATCAATGGCAATTACCGAATCGGTAAATACCGATTCGGTAATTACCGAATGTTACAGATTCGGTACAAAAATTGGTAAAAATACCTACATAGCATTTACCGATTTGTAAATACTGAATCAGTAAAATTCGGTATTTACGAATTGGTAAATGCCATTTACCTACATCGGGCCCCTGGTATCAACCCAACTATTCTTTTTTTTAAATTTTATTAAAGCTTTATTCATATATCAAGCGTTCACCTGTACAAGAAACCAAAGAACAAACAAGAGACTCTAGCATAGCATCCCAGTATATATTTACAAATTATAAATGTTGATGTTGCTCCTCCCATTGACCCAGCCTTCCCCCACAGTGTACATCAGGTATAATACAGCGAGCCACTCTATTCTGCATTTGTGGACAGCATATAGGTTACATATGGAGCCCAAAAGTCTCTTGGTCTGGATGCCAGAGGTCACTCTTCAGCGTATGTTTCCAGTTAAGCCTTACAATATGCAAAGTCATGTCTCCAGTCGACATGCCTTGGCGCTGTCCTCCCTCCCCAACATATTGACACTCTGCATTCGGCCATTAGTAATGACACCGCTACTAGTTTGTGTATTAATGGCGAGAGCAATTCAATAAGGCCCAAAAGGTATATTGTGGTATTGTAATCTATCTGTGCCTCTGCCATTTTGGATAAGGTCTGTATAACCTGCATCTAGTACAGGAACACTGGGCCACATGTCAACGCCAGGTGCAAGAAACCCGCCTCAGCAGCCCCGCACCGCGCACACATCGGCTCTGTTCGTAACCCACATTTATGAAGCTGGAGGGGGGAGTAGTAGGCCTGTTGTAAATATTTAAAGTGTATTATCTTGAGGTTACAAGTGGTGTAAGCTTGTCCAGTAGGACACAACAGAACTCCCAAACTGTCTGCATTATTCGGACGTCCAAAATCACACTCCATCTCTCCCTGGCCATGTCTGTGGGTCCACCTCGCTCTCCCTGGGAGGAGTTGTACAGTTTGGTCATACGTTTTTTCCGATCAGCACATGAGAGTAGGGTCTGCAGCGAGTGCGTGGCCGTTCTTGGGGAAAGCAGGAATATTTCATAGCTGACATTAGTCTATAACAGGCTTCTCCAATGAGTAGCTTGTGAACTACTGGTAGCTTTCCAGCTACCTGTAAGTAGCTCTCCTATGTATAGCCCAGAATACTACATTAACTTTGTTTGGTTGAATATATGAAACCCAAAATTTAAAGGGTGTATTTGAGACAATAATGTGCATATTTTCATAACTCATAAGCGAATGTTTGGAGACTAATGGTTGGATTTCCAAAATGTAAAGCTTATACTTGGCTGTTGCACTGGGGTGACATATTACCTTGGTCTGAGGGACATTTCAGCTTTGGCTGTCATGTATTAACAATAAAACTGTATCCAGTCACACAGAGATAAATTGAAATAGTGGTTTCAAGAGTTCTTTTATACCTTTATAAATATACGAGTCCCTTGCCAGCACATGTTTTGTCTCAAGCTGTTCACCTCACAACAGACTACCTCATGGCAAATTTCAGTCTCTTAACAGATTCTATATTGTTTGGGTGAATTAGTACCAATGGTTTTCAGTTGTAACTCAAGTCATCCCAATGCTGTATGTAGGGCTGATATTGAAATTATATGTGATGTATCTGAGTCTGAAAGGAACACCCCTCCCAGGGTGCACTGTCCTCCTCACATTGCAGATATGTCTGAATTTTACCTTTTGACTGTGGACAAGAAGGTGATGTATCCTTCCGCAGAGGTAATTTCTTCCCCCGCACATGCACTTGGTTTGGCCCATACAGTCTGAATTAGCCATCAAACATTTTCTTCTGAGGAGTGAAATATAATTTCAATATCAGCTCTACATACAGCCCTACATACAGCATTAGGACAACTTCAGTTTCAATTGAAAACCATTAGTACTACTTCATCCAAAGGATATAGAATCAGTTAAGAGACTGAAATTTGCCCTGAGGAAATCTGCTGTCACAAGAACAGCTCGAGACGAAATACATGTTTGCAAGGGGCTCATATATTTACAAAGGAATAAAAGATCTATTGAAACTCAACCTCAATTTATCTCTGTGTGCCTGGAGAACAGTATTGTTCATTTCGGAACCTTTTCTGATTGAGGAAGAATCAATGGCCCTTCCTTCTCTGGAGCACCAGATAACACTTGGACATTGATCACTTGACTTTGATACTTTGTCAATATCGATTTGGTAGATTGCCCCAATTAACCCAGCCATCGCACTCATTCTTTTGTTATATGTTAACAATGTAGAGGCATTCCAAGTTGATTAAGCCTTATTTGCGTTAATACTGGCAACTCTGCCTGATGCGCTGAGGTGATAACTGCTGACCATATTTCATGGAGTGTCCACTAATATAATCTTGTCTGATTTGGTCACTATTACAAGACTATAATAATAGTAACTTAGCATGAATTTCATTCAGCGTAAGTAGCTCCCATTACAGAAAAGGTTGGAGACCCCTGGTCTATAATATACAAAGCTCTGCAACTGGGTACAATCCTGCCCCATCCCAAACTCTGTGAGGGTGAGAAAAGATCCAGCAGGGAAAGCATCACCCATAGTCCTCACTCCCGCCTCCTGCAAAATGATTAATGCCCCTGTTTCCTTTGTGACTGATAGGGATGGATGGTGTATTAGTGGTAGTGACATTGCTTACTGTGGAGTCTTAGGTACATCGGTAGTGAGTGCCTGCCATGCTCTGGTTTTGCTATGTACTGGACCAATAGACTTAAGGGTACTCATCCACTGCACATGAGGCAATATCGCGTTCAGGGGGATTGGGTGGGCTTTATCATGTTCAACTGCATTGTGTGCGATGTACCATTGGGGGTAGTACCAGTAGTGAGTTAAATGGCCCTGAGCACACAATTAATACAGATAAAAGTCCAGAGCAGCGTACCCGCGTCGTAGATAGGGACGTGTGAGCATCTGCCAACTGATTCTGGGCTGTTTGCAAGCCCTAGTGAGAGTCGTCATGCAAGATTGTTGTGTTTTAAAAAACTCCTGCGTTAAGGGGATGGGGATGCTGACAAACAGTTATAAAAACGTAGGTAACACAACCATATTCATGTTTGCTCACCTGTCTGCTAGTGAGAGGGGAAGACAAATCTAGTGAGCTATCTGATCTTGCAACTTTGATACAGCTGTTCCATAGTTTTGACATATTACAACCTCTGGACCGCGATGTATCTAGATCCCCAGGTGTTTTAGGGGGTCGGTGCACCATTCTAATGGGTCTTCTAACTTGCGCTGAACCGTGGCGGGGGTCAGCGGAAAAACAACCGATTCGGTCCAATTGATGCTTTGACCAGAGAACCATTCACATTTGACATACTCCCTCACCGTCAGAACTAGGTTTACCCCAGGTTCCCTCACATACACCATCATATCATTGGCATAGAGTGAAATGGCTAGGGGACGTTGTCGGAAGCGCAAAGCATATGAGGGGCCATGGCAAAACAAATTGTGGAAAGTGGGCAGCCTTGTCACGTTCCCCTATATATTTGCATGGGGTCAGAGATTGTGCCGTTTATACAAACTCGTTTGACCGGGTCTACGTAAGGCAACCAAATCCAGGGTAGGAAAGGCAGTAGCATCCTGATTCGGGCCAGCACAGAGAACAAGTATGACAATTGTATGGAGTCAAACACTGTTGACCGATTTAGGAAAACTGCTGCACCTGGCAGCGCAGGGTTCAGCTAATGTATGATGGCACTTAGGGTGCAGCTTTTGTGAGTGATGGACCTAGGAGGTATGAACTCCGCTTGGCGTGGCAGTACCAGAGACGGCAGCAATGGCTGCAGCCGGTATGCAATGGCTTGTGGTGTAGTTCCTATTTTCCCTATAGGCCCTGCGCATTGGAATAACATAAACAGCAGTTTAGACGTAGGACTGAGGTCTTCTAGGTCTCTACTGACTATGTTAGACTTAATTTAGGTTTGCGCCAGCTAGCTCAGAGGTCACTGGAAACTTTGTTGACTGAATAGGAAGTGATCAGCTTCCCTGGCTCAGACAAGAAGGGATTCAGCTTCCGACAACCGCATAAACATGATAACTTTGCTCCCTCAGAATAAGAGTCAATCTCTAGAGTCGTGTGAAACAATAGACAGCTATTTCACTCAGTCAGTTGTGCATATTTAATTTCACCAGGGTGCAGAGAATAGAGAGACGGGCGTTTTCAATAAAAGGTATTATTTATTGAGCAGTCTTCCGTCTCATTTTTTTTTTTTTTGAAATATATTTTTATTGCAGGAATTAGTAAATCGTTACAGTATCGACCAGCTTTGTATCATAGGCAGTATCAACAGTATAAAACCCCTAGGCCCCCCACCTTCAATCCCAAACACAGCCATCCGGCCCACAACCCTGGGGTCGGGCGGCGAAAAACCAGAGGGGGGTCCGTAGGATGCTTGAGCTGGTCCGGATGATACACTGTCCGTCATCTGCTTTTCTAAACAAGCCTATAAACCCAAAATAAAGGAAAGAAAACCCCAACCCACAAAATACTAAGCAAAGAAACCCCATCCCACCCCACCACCAGCGCTAGGGAGCCACCTATATAGGATCTGCCTTGGGACCCACGGGGAAAGCAATAGGACCATCAGTACAATCGTTTACTGGGACTCGGGGCGAGTCGCTTCTTCACTTTCCGAGTCGCTGGGGGCACAATAATCCCTGAGGGCCTGAACCAACATTTCCCATTCCAACGCGGCCTCCTGCGCCTTCTCATCACGCCGCCTCCAAGCTAGTTGATACCTCAGCGCGCTCTCCCCCGCCGCCCATTTCAAAAGCTCACTGTGCCATCTGCTGCCTGTCGGACCAACCCGTGCCTTCCAGTTCCTGGTCACCTCTCGCTTAGCCAGGAGGAGCCCTAGGTCGATAAATTTACTAGAAATTTTATTTCTGGGGGTATGGGGGAACCAGTGCAGGAGCCCCACCGCCGCATCGAATGACAAGGCTCTCCCCGTCACCTCCTCCAGGGTCGTCTCTACTTCCCGCCAGTAAGACGACAGACCTGGACAGGCCCATAACATATGTAGGAGGTCCGCTTCCGGCGCCGGACACCTAGGGCATGCCGCCGAATTCGTGGCAAAATATCGCCGGATTTTCACCGGAGTTAGGTACGCTCTATGGAGAACGTAATAGTGCACCAGCTGGAAACGGGCGTTGCGAGTGCCCTTCCAGGCTCGTTTCACCAACTGGGACCAAGTCGTCTCTGGGATCTCCCTACCAATGTCCTCCTCCCAGCGGTGTCTGAGAGTGGTGAGAGGGGCTAACCCTTCGTTGATCAACCTGCCGTAGAGGCAAGTGACCGCCTTCACCGTGCCCGCCGACATCATCACATACTGGCACACCTGAGATAAGGGGGGTTCCTCCTGCCCGTTCTTCCAGTGGGCCTGGATCGCTCTCGTAATGGCCGAGTGTAGCAGAAAGTCACCACGGGGGATCTCGAAGCGGTCAATAAGATCTTGAAAGGACAAGAGCGCTCCGTCCTCGTATAAATCCCCAACCAGCTGTAAACCGGCATCCTCCCAGGCCGCCAAGCGCGACCAATCCCCGCCGTGGGGGAGGGCCGTCAACATCCCCAACGGTATTTCAGGCGCGTACGGGATCCTCAATTGGCCCCGGGCGTGGGCCCGGTTCCAACACAGGCGGATAGTCCGCTCCTCCATCGACAAGTCCCGAAGGGCCAGTCGCTGTCGCAGCGCTATAAAGGATAGAACATGCCTGGCCATGCCCGTTCCCCTCCCATCCTCCGGGCCCCGGAATTCCCTGGCGGTCTCCTGGGTGAGGGTCTGGAGCTGTGCCGCCAGATAGTACTTTTCAAAGTCCGGCACCGCGAGCCCCCCCTCGTCTTTCGGTCTCATCAGGGTCTTGAGGGCCACCCGCCGGCGGCCCGATCCCCAGAGGAATCCGACCACCATGGAGCGTAGCAGTTGAAACGTGGCCGGTGGGACCCAAATCGGTAGAGTCCGGAAATAGTACAATAGCCGAGGAAGCGCCACCATTTTAAGCAGGGCGATCCGTCCCGCCACCGAAAGCGGCAGCGTGGCCCAAAAGGCCATGCAGCCTCGGAGTGCCCGGATGCTGCGGGCAATGTTCCCATCTAGGAGGTCAGGTTGGTCGTGATAGAGAAACACCCCAAGATACTTAAAGCAGTCGGGTTCCCACCTAATCTCCCTACTTAGAACAGGGGCAGGAGTGCCCCTGCGCACCGGAAAAAGACAGGTCTTGGGCCAATTCACACGGAGCCCCGAGACCTCCCCGAACTCCGCAAGCGCCTCCGCCGCTCCACGTAAAGCGTCGATCGGGTCCTCCAGGAAGAGCAACAGGTCATCCGCATACAGTGAAACATAATGCGGGCCCGCAGGTGTCCACAAGCCCGTATAATGGGCTCCCGATCGAAGATGCAGCGCGAGTGGCTCCACCGCCAGCGCAAAGAGAAGTGGGGACAGCGAACACCCCTGCCGCGTGCCTCGTTCTACCGGATACTGCGAGGAGATCAGCGGTCCCGCCCGGACCCTGGCCGACGCGGAGGCATATAGAACCGTGGTCCACCTGATAAAGCCCTCTCCGAGGCCGAATCTCCGCAGTACCGTGCAGAGGTAGTCCCACTCCAGGCTATCAAAAGCCTTCTCTAAATCCACCGACAGGACGACCGGGGAGGGGGCATCCACAAAAGGTTCCCCTAGCAAACGGAACAACCTGCGGATATTCATAGTCGTGTTCCGTCGCGGGATGAAACCAGCTTGGTCCACATGTACTAGGGAACTCATGTGTCCCAGCAGCCTCAAGGCCAGGATGCTGCTCAATATTTTATAGTCCACCGTCAGCATCGATAGAGGACGGTAAGACCCCGGGTCGGATGAGTCGCGGCCCGGCTTCAGGAGAGGAACCACCAACGCCTCACACATCGAGCTCGGGAGTCGCCCCAGCCTCTTCGCCTCCCTGTAGACCACCAATAGCCGAGGGGCTAGGAGGTCAGCGTAAGCTGCATAAAACTCCACCGGCAGGCCATCTAGGCCCGGGGTCTTGTTTCTCGCCATCCGTTTGATGGCCCCACGGATCTCTCCCAACTCAATGTCGGATCCCAGGGCTTTCGCCACCTACTGCTCCACCGTGCAGAGCTCCAGTGGGCGTAAATAATCCTCAAGTCGGTCAGGGTCTCGAGTGGAGCGACTACGGTATAGACATTCGTAATAATGCCGGAAGCAGCTAAGAATCTCGGGTTGGGTGTGCACCTCGGTGCCGTCCGCCTGTCGCATACTCGTCGTCGATTGGGATTGGCGCGTAGGGTTCGCCAACCACGCCAACAACGCGCTCGATCTGTCCCCCTCTGCAATGGATCGGACCGTGTAGGCCTTATAGTCAAAACAGCGGAGCCGTTCGACCTCTGCCGCCACCTTTTCCCTCGCCTCCGCCGTTGGTACTTGCAATTCCGGGTGCCCGGGGCGCCGAAGTTCAAGCTCGCGGAGTTCCCGATCCGCTGCATCTAAGTCAGCCAGGATAACCCGCCTCATGCCCACCCTTTTAGAGATACAGTAACCCCTCACCACTACCTTAAAAGCATCTCACTCTAACGCTCTGGTACTCGCGGTGCCGCCGTTGGACGCAAAAAATTCCACCACCTTGTCCCCCAGGTCCGCCCTGAAAACACTGTCCTCAAGGGTCTCGGGTTGCAGCTTCCAGGTGGGCACCGCCGGTCTCCCGGGGAACCAGCGAAGGTCCAGCAGGAGGGGGTTATGGTCTGAAATGGTCCTGGATAGGTACTCGGATCGGAGCGCCGCCGAGACCAGTTCGGGCGACCCCAGAAAGCCATCGAGTCTGACATGTAGCTCATGAAGGCTCGAGAAATATGAATAATCCCGAGCTGCGGGGTGATGCGCTCTCCAGATGTCCGTCAACCCCCAACGAGTCTGCCAATCCTGGCGACCCTTAGCTGTGCGACGAACCGGAGAATCGGGAAGCGGTGGATGCGAGCGATCAATGTCTACGTCCACTACGGAATTGAAGTCTCCGCCAAGCAGAAGGGGCCCGGAGAAGAAGTGGGCCAACGAGCCCGATAACCTGGAAAGGAAGGCAGTCTGGTCCACGTTAGGAGCGTACACACAGCAAACGTTCAAGTCCCTCCCTCCGAGTGTTCCCGAGATGGCCACGTAACGCCCTCCGGATCTACCACTGTTCTCGTGACCTGGAAGGGGACCCCCGCCCTGATCCATATTAGCGCCCCTCTGGCATAAGCGGAGTACGAGGTGGAGAAGATTTGCCCCCGCCATCTACGCTGTAGCGCCGCCCCTTCCGCCTTGTTCAGGTGAGTTTCCTGCAGCAGCGCCATTTGCACTCCCCTACGCACTAAGTAAGCGTGGACCTTGTGGCGCCTGGACATAGTATGAAGCCCCCTTACGTTCCAAGTGACACATTTCAAATTAGCAACATCAGCCATTGTCCCATAATGTTCTCACACAGTCTCCCCATCCGGGTCCCCACAATAAAAAAACATCATTTTTCCCAGCGCTGATGGCGGCCATTTCCCCCAACCAAAACCAAACCACCCAAGAACGAACCAAACCCTCACCCACCCGCCCCAGAACAGGACCCAAACTATGCCATCTAGATCCCATCCAAATCAGTCTTCCGTCTCATGCAAGAGAAATGAATTGCCACAATTGCAATACTGATTGTGAAGTAAAGTACGTACAGTAAAAGGAGTATTACGAAATAATACTGTAAAAGCATTGATATGGTTTCTTAGCCATAAGACACTTTAAAGTGGATAAAACATATATACATATATACATAGGCTAACATGCTCAACTGGTGCTTCTAAAATACGCCTACCCCGGTGTACCTGACCTAAGCCTAATACGTGGGAAGGAGCAAGTAAGTAGCAGTTTAAGTTAAGTAGGTTTGTTGCCAAGGATCTGTTCAAGAATTCTCTCAAAGGGTTTAGTCAGCACTGCACCTTGGGAATAGAATTTAGGAGGTCTGGTATCTCCCTCTCAGGACCCGATATCCCAGTCACCCGCAAGGGTAGGCTGGAAACGCCGGAGCTGGATTTTCTCGGCAGGAGAAAAGACAGCGTCTTTCTCAGCGCGTCAAAGAGGAGGGGCTGCGTCCGTGGGCTTCTCGCTTCTGCTGGGCTCTCGGAAAGTAGATTAGCTGCTCTGCTCCAGAATCACCACCGTGTGTTTGCTTAAGGCAACGTTGGTATATTTATACCTGAAAGGTGCCGAGTTTGACGTAAGGTTTGGACATAAGACGTCAATAAAGATGTCACTAAGAACTGGCCGTTCTTACAGTGTTCGCAGGAGTTCTATTACAAATCAAAACAAAGCAAGCTGGGCTTTCCCAGGTTGCTGGAGGTATGGTGTGTCGAAAGAACTCGGTGTGCTCTCTAGGAATCCAAGGAAGTAGCTTTTGCCGTGCCTTGGACTGCAAGGGCGATTTACTGAAACATGGATCTGATTATTATGCCATTATAGCGATATTATTGATTATAGCCGTATAGGGGCATAAAGTCACAATATTGAATCGGGTTCCTAGATAAAACACATCAGGTTTTCGCTAATATTTTTACATCAGTATTGAATAGTGCCAATGGGCGATTTGAGTACACTTTTCGGGTGGTCTCCCTGGTTTCAAATGTGTGATTAACAGCGCCTCCCAGAGGGTGGGAGGTAGAGATTGGCTGTCATATGCCTCTTGATACATTTCAAGGAGGTGAGGAATTAGCATGTCTGAGAACGTATTGTAAAACTCACCTGGGAGGCCTTCGTCACCAGGTAACTTCCAGTTTGATAATGAGCGGATGGCCCCACCCACCTCTTCCTCTGCTATCGGCTGGACCAGATACTCACTCTGACCCAGCAACAGCCACGCTAGTTCAATGTCATTCAGATATGCGTCTGTTTCACGTGGAGATGCCGAGGGTCACTTGCCATATTGTTTGGCATAGAAGTCCACAAAACAGTTCAGGATTGCTCAGGAGTCATATTGTTGCATCCAGTACTGAGTGGTAATACTCAATATTTGTGGGATGTCTCAAGGCCACCTTTTTTTAGTAGCCAGTCTGCGCCCAGGTCGGCCTCCCCGCGCATATGCCAGCACCATCCAATGTTTCACATTCGGACAGGTGCACTCT
Organism: Lissotriton vulgaris; assembly: GCF_964263255.1. Lineage (NCBI taxonomy): Eukaryota > Metazoa > Chordata > Amphibia > Caudata > Salamandridae > Lissotriton > Lissotriton vulgaris. Next base: position 702,057,200 of record NC_141699.1, read on the forward strand.
TGTCTGCCAGTGTCTTAGGCTCTGGAGTGGCTCTGTACGCCTCTCACGAGTCTGAAGTGTGATTTTAAGGTATTTCAAGTGAGAAAGTAGGGACTGTAGTACTCCCGACTTGAACCCTATGCATGTGCTGCGGATTGTGACTTTAAAAGGCACAATGTCCCTACTTTAGCACCCAAAAAATGTATTTTCATCAAAATACTGCAAAATGGCTGTCTTCATTCCGTCTCTGAATACAGTGTCTGATAAAACGGAAGCCTGAAGCCTCCATTGCAAGGGTCGGGGCCCGGTCGGGAGTGCCAGAGACAGTAGCACTGGGGAGTGGTCCAACAGTGTCCTGGGTAGGGTGCGTACATCTTGCGCACATGTGCTAGCCTCCCTAGTCACCAGCCAGTAGTCCAGTCGCGACCACATATTGTGTGCTGTCGAGACGAACGTCCCTTCTCTGCTCTTTGGGTGCTGAACCTGCCATATATCTGTGAGTTCATAGTCCACCAGTCCCTCCCGAAGTACCTTACTCACCTGTTTGATCTGTGCAGACAAGCCTGCAGATCTGTCCATGTTTGGGTCTAATGGAAAATAAAAAATCTCCCTCCCCAGATAACAGTAGGGGAATGTAGCTTATATATCCGTGCATAGACTCTGGGGTAGAACTCAATAGCGTTGGCGTTGGGGCTGTATACATTGATTAGGGTTAGTGTTGTGACCCCCGCATGTTCCCTGCCATGCTTCCCTTGATCATCTGTTTCAGAGTGCAATGTGGTAAAGGGGGTCCCTCTAGGGACCAGAATAAGGACCCCCTTTGAGTAGGAGAAGGCCAGTTTCATGTGTGCCCATCAGCACCTCACATTAGTTGCTGCCTGCTCGTTAAATGAATGCCACATGGACCCAATGATGTTTCAAGTATACAAATACCTGCCTGACCATTCTAGGGTTATTCAACCCGTGCACATTCCATGTGAGTAGGTTGGGGTTGTCTTTCATACAAGTACACATGTCACTGTCACATCATGCTATAGCAATGTATGTGGGGTTGCATGGTGGGAGGCCCATCTGTGTGGTTGTGTGCCAGGTAGCATGAAATCAGAGTCACAACAGCAAAACAACAACATACCTTCCCCCACCCACTTCAGCGCTTATAAACTTGCCAAAGCCATACCCAATGCAATAAACAAATACAATATGACCGTACAAAACATTCTGGCCCAGATGGACCGAAACATAATATAACATATTCACTCCCAGTGGGTTTTACCCTAGTGGGGGGGGCGTAGATTAAGGGGACACATCATCCACCATTCTCTAAACACTTGCATGGTGTTGTGTAGGGCACTTTTGTACAGTGGATCCTAAGATGAACCCATCCGCCGAACCATCAGCTAGCTGCTCTAAATGCTTACTGCCCCCATCTGTTTCTCCTACAACTGCACAGCACATTTCAAATACAAGAAACCCCCCAGTTCCGAATCTTTCCTCAAAAGACTAAACTATGTAGACTTTCCTTTACTTCAAGTCCATTTCATTAATCCCCAGCTTAAGGAGCGGCTGCGTCGCCGAGAGGGGTGTATGGAGGGGATGCCCCACAGTCTTAATGAAGTCCATAGCTGCTTTGGGGGAGGTAAGTATAGTTTGACAGGTGTCATGGTCACTTTTTTAGATGAGCAGGGTACAGCATGGCGTATTTGAGGCCCAGGGTCTGTAGTTTCTTCTTTGCTGGGGCGAACACCTATTGCGCCGCTTGCACCGAAGTGGTAAAGTCAGGGTAAAAGGACACTTCCTTTTCATGGTACTGTGCGACACCAATTTCATGTGAGAGGCGCAGCACTGTGTCCCGATCCCTGTAATTTATGAGTTTGGTGATAATCGGCCTTGGGGAGCCCAGGTAGGTGGTCGTACTTGCAGGGATCTCTGGGCTATTTATACTATTAGTACCACAGACTGCTCTTTACTCCCGAATACGCTCTTCAACATTTTTTCCACATATTTTTTTAGGCGGTCTGTGTTTGTGGACTCCGGGAAACTTAGTATGCACAAGCTGTTGCATCGCAAGCGCACCTCCAAGTCCTTATTATTGGTTTGAATGATGGCCAAGATCTTGTCCATATTCAGTTGCTTGCGGGTAATCTCTTGAATATCATCTTCAGCTCCCAAAATGTGTTGCTCCCCCGTAGTGAGGTGTGCAGCTTGTAAATCTAGTTTAGAGGCCATATTTTCCATGCATATATTTAACCTCTTCCATGCTCATGACGGCTCCCGGCCGTCATGAGTCACGGTGGGCATGTGTTGATGACGGCCGGGAGCCGTCATGACCACAAGCAAACATGTATGAACTGGGGTGGCAGAGTGGGCTAAAGAACGATGATGTATTAAACCCAGATCAGTTGACTGGGGGTGAGTGCTTGTATTGTCAATGCTCCGTCCATCATTTCCTTTGGTTTTTCTTCGTTACTATCATTGGCAGCATGGCAGGAACAGTGTGTGGTGTAAAGCTGCAGTGGCCTCCTGCAAGAGCCTTGGCACTTATTTTTTTAGAAATGAAGCACTGACCGACCTCTCATTCTCTTCAAAGTATAGTTAGATGTCAACGTTTAGGTACTCCGCTATGTCTGTGTGCTTCAGGGACCAGGCATCTAGTCTCCAACTCGCTTGGGTTATCGGGTGCCCTGTTAAACCAACATAGGCGAATGGGCCGATATCCCTTGGGCCAGGGACTGAGTCTCCCTCACCATGGGTATCTCTGTCTTGGGGAGAAATGTATAGTCTAGACTGGACATGGCCCAGTCAGTCCCAAAGAGGAATGAGTACAGCACTAAGCCACATTGCATGGATGAAGTGAGCTTCTTCTTTAAGTGCTTTAGGTGTGTGTCTGTCGAACTCTCAGTCCAGGACCTCATTGAAATACCATGGAGATCTTTGGATGTGCCTTTGAGGAAGGGACCCAGGCTCTCTAGTATCCATTTCAGAAGCTACGGGGGTGGGGCATACACGTTAATAAACAACACCTTCCTTCTGCACCACTTACCCTTCACTGCCACCAACCAGCCCTCTGAGTCGACCCATTTTTTTTCTATCTGGAAGGTGGAGTTCTTATTGGCAAAAATTGCAATGCCTCTGGAATCTCTTGTGTACTCTCCATGAGCAAACACCACATATTTGTCTCTTTGTCGACAACTGCAGGTGTTTCTCAACAAGTGCGTCTCCTGCAAGAGTAGTGGGTCAGGGAAAGGCCTATGATTATAGTATGTTATGACCCTGTTCTTAATTTTACAGCCAAGACCATTCATGTTCCATCAGAAATATGTCAGTGGGTTAGGTTGCTGCCCAGCCATCTAATATGCTGTCCACATGACTGCTATGGGTCCTAGCAGGTATGAGTGAGTTGCGTCCCCTATCTTGCGTCATAGTGTGATTGTTTGATGGTGCATCCTGCTGTGCCCCTAACGAACAACTAAATTCAATAACCCCAACTGTGCCCCCAAACCTCTTATGCATAATATGCATTTTCAACTATCGACTTCCCAATTTGGGAAATGCCTTTCTCCCACCCTTCTAACATCTACTGAAACGTTCCCTTTCCTCAGTTAAAATCAAGCACTCCCTCCCTCTTTCCCCTCGACACTCACTCACTTCCAATTCACTGTATGAAGCATGTCCAGTAGGGAACTGCCTAGTTGTCTGTGCCTGATGGACCTTCACTGGCCTCCTAGTGCGGATGGGTTGCTAGTGCATTGCCAATGCCTGTGTCCAAGTAGTGAGTCTTTGAGGTCTTCTCACGGTAGGCCTGAATGTCCCCCCTCTTTCGTGGTCGCGACTCTCCACTGCGTCTTCTCAGGGTCCGATACCACTGCATCACTTCCCTCCAAGCATCAACTATGGTAGAGGCTTCTTGGGGTGGCAGCTGGTTACTCCAGCGACCGCTACAGCTGTTAATTTATCCACACCCACAGTCAGTCTGGATGGTCAAACACAAAGGTTTTGTACTAAAAGATCACTTTGAGTTTGCCCAGGTAGAGCATCACATATTTTCATGAGTGGGGAGCACTACCAACAGCCTCGGCTGTATCCTCTGCACAAGGTCACCTCCTGTCCAGTTCCCAACACAGCTATCATGTGGGTCTCGCCTCTTGGGGAAGAAGGCCACCACTTCCCCTTCATGTCTCTTTCTCTACCTCTCCCACTGGGGAATCTGCTATGATGCCTCTCAGAACTTTCCTTCCTTTCTCACATGAAATGGAGGGTCAGGCCCTGATGAGGAAGGTCCCTGGCATCTGCAATTGTGTCAGGGCTTTGGGGGTCAGCCATCATGACTCTCCTAAGTCATCCACCGCACTGTGGCCTCCCCGAAGTGGCCATCTAGGATGTTATGCCACCGCAGGGAACTGGGCTGCAACAGCGGCAGAAGCATCTTCCTCATCCTGTTGCCTCCTCACTCCTTTATAGGACCATAGACTGTCCCCATGTAGGAGGGGTACTCTAACCACTGGGCAAGTGCTGTACAGTACTAGGGGTGGCTTCAGCCTTTTGCACCCTGTCTATGGGCGAACCAGCTGTGGGAGCACAATGGCCACTATATTGGGCTCTCAGCCCCTAAGTATTGGAACCTCGGCCCAGTGGAGTCTTGTCTCCCGGTCTCTATAACCTCTGCGCTGCCTCTCCAGGGACTCAGTCCATCTCCCAGCCCATCCTTTGAATAGCTGCAATGTGCAAATGTAGCAGGATGATCAGTGCAGGCACTGGAGAGCTACAGAATGGTGACCGCCATCTTGCACTGCTAAACCACAACCCTCTCTATACATTTTCTTAATACTTATTCAGATTGCAAGCTAATGCATGGAGCAATCATTTGTGCTTTCTACTCACTCTTCTATCATGAGCATAAAACTGACCCAGCACCCAAGAAACACACACATTGTGACGGCAATGTAGCAAAATATTTCTAAAACCAAAGCAAGATAGAACAGATAGCTTCACAATGAAAAAGGCAAAACAATGGTGTTTTGATTGTAGAAACATGGTCCTTTTATTCTCCAAAATGTTTTATTCTTAGCAGACACAACAGACTTGCTCGCCAACGCCTTTCATACCTTTATTGGGACTTCTTCAGGGCTCAAATTGTTTCCTTTAATCGTTGTTGTTTGCGTGTAGGCTTATAAATCGATTATAATGATCATCAAGGCACATGTAGCATGTCTGAGTTCAATATAGTACCCGTATGGACAGATAGTGTCAACAAGGCATCATGTATCCCGTCATTAAGTGGCAAGAATTTGGGAATAGGTATATCCCTTCGCCTATGTGCGGGCGTCTTGTCAGAACCTTATCTTTATTCCCTAGTTTTGACATGTTCGTGCAAAAATGTTTGTTTGGAAGGAAACATCACCTTATCAAAGACCATGGCAAAGTGCAAGGCCACTGCAATATCTGAACAAAAGATGTGTACCAAGTCTCCATCCCCACCATGTGGTGTTAACTCTTACAGAGGAGGACTGACATCCAAGACATAGTACTTGGTTGGCTGAAGAACTGTCTGAGGAGAATCCACAAACGTTGGTGTTATTATGGGATGTTATCCATTGCTATGTGACCACGACTTTCAGGACATTATGGGAAGTTAATTTCTAATTGACCACACTCAAGCTTGAGAAAAAAAATCACTGAGGCAGATTACATTTCCCCAACATGCAAGTGCTGCACCAGCTCGGAGAGACTTTTTGCGCATCCCCAAATGTCACTCTCTGAGAATATAAGATGGCTCTGTTACCAAGGCAAGAAATCATCACTTTCAACTGAATTTCTGTGCCAAGCCACAGAAGGATTAAAGTCGGTACAGAAGATGCACTGGTCTCTTCCATGATTCTAGACCACACTTGAAATACTGTTGTAAACTCTTACATTACTAAAATTTGGAGGAAAGGAGGTGGACTAGAATGTGGGCTGAGAGTCTTTCTTACCAGTTCAAAGTACCAAGGCCCAGTTGCTGGTTTTCTCTGCCATGGCGACTACTTCTCAAATCGTGGAATGCTTCAAAGATCGGAGTGATACACCTCTGTCCATCTCATCATGAAGACAAGTGTTAAACAGAGCCAAAAGACAAAAGAGAGCTCATGCAACCTATTCTGTGATCCACTTTTTGCAGCAAGATTTGCTCAAGATGCTTGCCCTGAGACCAGTATGTAACTATATGTCGACCATAACATAAGAGCCATGTCACAAATACTATGTAATTCTGCATGGCCACATGGATAAACACAAAAGCTGGGCTAACCCCCACAGAACTGCACACACCTTTTCAAGCAGCACAGAAAAGCTGCATGACCTCTCAGTAGTGAAAGACCTTAAATGCAGAAGTATCAGGCACAAAACCTCCCCATTAAACTCAACTTCTCTGTTGACCGCCTACTTAACTTCTGTCTCAAAAAATAATTCTGACCCCATATGTGAAATAGCTTGTGTCCAACTGGAATAACCAACCATGGGCTGAGCATCCTGCAAAGACAGGGAGACTTGCATAACCAGCCACTTAAAACATTGCGGCCTCTGCCATGCGGTAACGTTCCTGGCCACTCTCATATCATGAATGCAAATCTTAGACATACACCACAGTTACTTTTCATGTGCATAGTGTCTGATAGCCAGAATGTCCACATTACTGTGATGAATGTAACTCACTCTATGCTTAAGAAAAATATATTTTACTTTGCTATTAAATGTTGTTCTGAATTAAAGTTTTATATTTTTAACACTGTCTGGACAATATATTTATTTTGTGCCATTCAAATGTTAACAATATGTGAGCATTCCACTCTTTTTGCTCTTTAAGAGCAAGCTTTGACTACACACCATAGGAGGAAGCTTTGAAAATTCATCACCTCTACACCTGTGAGTAAACGCCTAAAGAGGAGGGTCTTGGCATTCCAAGAACCTGTAGAAGTATCTACTTTGAAAGATCCAAGGGACAAAAAGGCAATACTTAGGGGTGTAGCAAGATACCAAAGATGGTGGACGCTTGTTAGGGAGCTCTGTTCCCAGGACCTTCATCCCCAGCTATTCTCAAAGTGGGGGCATGATAAAACAGACACAACAGTCTGACACCAGAGAGTGGGGGAGATGATGCTTAGCGCCAGGCCCTTTTGTTGATGTTGTTGAAGTTGGGACCAGAAACAGATACCATGCGACTGGCAGCCAGGCCAAAGATGGAGGCTGTGATCTGGGTGCCCCACGGATGAGGAGGGCGTCCCACCGGGAGGGCTCCCAGGCATTTGTGGGGTGTCAAAGTGGTAGTAGCAGCCCAGCCCCCTGGAGCCAAATGGGCAAAGGCTGGAAGGCTTGGGTGCAGGCTGAAAGGAGGCTACAGGAGGTGTGTCGTGATACAGTAGCAGATTCATGATGTGGCCCCTGCAGAACCTAATGCGACCTGCAAAGAGAAATGGAGACCTCCATACTTGCAGGGTGGAGGCCGGGCCTGCAGCATCCTGCTGACTCTGGGGGCAACTCTGCGGGGCAACTGAGAAGAAACACACTCTGCATTTCCTTGCTGGCACATGCAAGGGAGGGTGCAGCCTGTCCCCGTCTGAACCTGCACTTCATTACCACGACAGTTCAAACAGGTATGTTAGGTGCTGCTGACTGAGGGGGACCTATTTCCCTGCCTGATCTTGCTTCAACACAGGTGTTGGCCCAGTGAAAGGATTTATATCCACTTTCAGACCAATGTTGGGCATCTAAGGCCTGGACTCAGTGATAGACCAAACAGAGGAAGGCTGCTGCTGCCCGGCAACAGTGATACAGAAGCTAGCGCTAGGGTGCATGGAAGAGATGTGCTAGCCAATAAATGCTGTCTCCGAAGCAAAAGAGTGGAAACTCCAGGCGGGGGGAGACCCTGCGATGCGCCCATGGGCACCAATACGATATTGAGGTAAAAATTGAGGACCCTTTGACTGGGGGTCAACCAGCTACCAATATGTTACATCCATACTCAGTACCAGTGTGACCCAATAGGCTATTCCCTGCCGCAGTGTTGGGCCCGTCTTGCTAAGTGCTCCAAGATCACCCTAGCTCCGGTGTCACACATGTACAACTAGTAGAGCCCACGCTAAACCCAAGTATATTACAGGCATCCTGTGAGTCAGTCCCAAGATAGAAACTTGATCAAAGACTTCTTTAGGCACTCCAAAAAGCTGTTCAACACTGTACCATCTAAAGTGGAGGTGGGTGAGTACCCTGATAAATGATCTGCTGCAAACTATGGTCATTAATAAATCTTTTTTCCTTCAACTCTTTAAAGAGATAAAAGTGGAGATCCAAGCCTTAACGTCTGACCTTCAAAGTGACTTGCAAGAGGTTAAAAAGGATGTGTTGGACTTCGGCAACAGGGGCAAAGAGGTAGAAACAGGGCTTTAACAACACATGATGGTGCTGGAGGAAAAGCACATAATTCTCCAAGAAAGACAGGAAGATCTAGAGAGTAGATTCTGCAGAAATAATATATGCATTAGGGGAATTTTGGAGGAGATTTTACAACTGACCTCACTGCATGCATCCAAAACCTCTTTGAAGCAGTCCTAGAAGCAAAAGGAGATCCACCAATTACCCTCAGCAGAACACACAGAGCCTTCCATGCCTTTTGAAAGTCTATGTAGTAAGCTTTATATATGGATTCATAATAGCAAAGAAAGCGTGTTGCTTCCCGTCCTACGATGTTTGAACAACCCCGGAATTATCCTTATATTCGGTTATCACCCTCTGTGCTCTGGTGGAGGGTTTTTGCTTTATTGCACCCTACATGATATTTATACCCAGCCCTTTCAAAAATGTAGTTTGCTTTGTTGTAGTCAAGCCTGGCCCCTTAATGTCGTTAGTTGCATGATATGCCTGCACATGTTTTTAAAGAGGTTTTGTGCTTCTGCTATAAGGTTCTGACTTTAACCATTCCAATGTAACTTCCCTCAAGCCTCATGGGCGGCCAGGTATTCGGGTCCTGTGGACTTAAACGCTCTGAAAACAAGTAAGAGGATCATCTTATGAATGGGTAGCCAGTATAGTATTTTTAGGGCTGTGAAGATGGAGCTTCATCTGTGGAGTTTCAGTACTAGTCTGGCCATGGCATGTTGCACCATTTGGAGCTTATGGTATATGTTTTTGGATGATCCTGCATATAGATTATTACAATAGTCAAGTCTGAAGGTGATAAGCGTGAAGGTGACTGTTTTCCTGGTGACCAATGGAAGGAAGTAAAAAAATAAATTAAGGATTTGAATAGATTGAATCACATTCCTGTCACTGCTAAAGCTTGCAGGTGGAAGGAATAGGTGGTATGAAATGTTATCCCTAGGTTTTTGCAACTTCTACTTTAGCAGGGAGGGGACACGGAATGTTGCCACTATTGAGTTTGAGAAAATTAATTTGACTTGCTGAATAGCAGAATATCGGTTTGGCTTTGTTAAATTTAAGGTGGTTCGTTTGCATCCACAGGATTACCTTGGTATGACATTTTTGCAAGTTTAGTTCTGAGTCAAAAGAGCCTTTATCAAAGAATGGGATCAACAGCGTATCATCCTCATAGGACATGGTGGCGATTCTAAATGAGGCTATGAGGGTGATTAGGGGGTTCATGTATGTATTAAATAATGCAGGGCTGAGAGATTAATCCTGCGGAACTCCCGAAGTCTCTGGTCTCTCCTTTTATGAAAAGGGTCCTAGGGCAACTGCTTGTCTCCTGTCAGTCAGAAAGGATTTGATCCAAGGCAGGGCTTCAGGGGAGATGCCACAGTCCTTCATCTGTTGAAGGAGGATAGAATGGGAGATAGTATTAAATGCAGCGGAAAGATCAAGTAACATCAGCACCTCAATATTTCCCACGTCCAGGGACATTTTGATTATTTCAGTGACCTCCAGTAAGTTTGACTCCATGTAATGTTTGGAGTTGGAGCCAGGTTGACGGGGTGAAGTGAGTTTGGGTTTTCAAGTAAGGAGACACATTGGCCATTAACAATTCTTTCCAGCATTTTGGAAAGTGCGGGGTGTAAAGAGATGGGTCAAAGATTTGGGGTCTGCAAATGCTGTTTTTTGCAGGGGTTTTATGACTGCCAGTTTCCAGGCTGGGGGGATTTCAGTCGTAGAAAGAGATGTATTAGGGATTTTATCAATTAAAGAATTGACGTTATCAACGGCCATATGGAGGCTAGCAGGTGGGCAGTGGTCATTTGGGGTGCCAGATTTGCAGGAGCGATGGCCTAGAATGATTATAAGAGTGAAATCTCCTGAAAGGCCACAAGAATTACAGCTGTGGTATTGGAGGGGTTTTCTGAGGAAACATGATCAGTTAGGGGGGTAATAGTTGAAAAGCCCTATTGTATGCTCTGAATTATATCCTCTAAGAAAGTTGAGATCTGATCACAAAGGGTTTGAGAGGGGGCGATTTCTCTGGAGAGTGCTTTGGGTTGTAGACATGATTTTGATCTATTTAAGATAGTTTTTGTGTCATGGTGGGCCTCTTTATTTTGGGGGTGAAATATGCTTTCTTGGATTCCTTGAGCAGGGAAAGGTATGCTTTATGTGCAGTCTTGAAGCAGTGCAGATCATTGGAGTTATAAACCTGTCGTCATTTACATTCTAATTGTTTGCAGAGCAACTGTTGTTTTGCTACAATAGGGGAGAACCAGGGAACCGAGGGCTGTGGTCTGCAATTCCTGGAATGTACTGCAGGAACTAGATCATTGGCTGCTTTGGTGATCCAATTATTGAACAGGTTGTCTGCTAGACTTCCCGTAGAGGCCAGGGCAGAGCTTGCAAATCAGGAGTTGAGGTTTAAGTTGGTTATCATCTTGACCCATTTATGGAGGGTAGGGGGGCCATGATTGTGCTGAAGGTGGGGAGACTGTAGGTATTGATCGGAATTCTGAAAGTTACTAAATTATGATTAGACCACCTCTGGGGGATGCACTCTTCTAATGTTCGATTGGGATTTTCAGAACAGACTTCATCCAAGGTATGTCTGCAGTGTGAGTGGGGTGGTCACTAGCTGGTAGAGGTGATTATATGTAGGGCTTCGATGAGGTTCAATATGTCTGAGTTATTGGTGACTTCAATTTGGCACTTAAAGTCACCAAGGATAGTGAGATTGGTGTATTGGATTAGGAGAAGTGATAGGGCCTCCCCAAGAGTGGACAAAATGGTAAGCCTTGGGCCTGGTGGGCGGTAGAGTAGACAGTCTGCGAAGGTTTGGGCGGGGCTGATCTTGAATGAGAAACCTAAGCCTTCTGCTCCTTTCAGAGAGTTTATATCAAATGTGATATAATAAAACACATCACTAAAAATTATTGCTAGGCCACCTTGGTGGCCTTCATCTCTAACGTGTCTAAGGAGGGTGTACCCTAGGGAAAGGGTCGAGGCCATGTCAGGATTTCACCAGGCTTGAGCCTTGATTCTGTCATGAATAAGAAATCCAAGTGGAGGTCCTCGATTATCTTGTGGACTTCTTATGCATGTTTACTGAGGGACCTGGCATTGATAAGCCTGCCTAAGAGTGAATAATGCATGTTTACTGAGGGACCTGGCGTTGATAAGCCTGCCTAAGAGTGAATTATGAGTGGGTGTGGAGGTGTGGTTTGCTGCAAAGGACAACTCTAATGAAAGCCCAAACTTGCCTTTGCATGTGATGCAAGACAGTGGACATTCAATATGGGAAAGCTTCCATACATGTCCACAGTGAGGAATTTCATGCTTGTGTGATTTCAAAACTTTAGGGGTAAATTTGCACTTACCTTCTCAATATGTTGGTCCTTGATATTTTTCACACAATTTTCTGTCCACTCAATATTTTTCCTTCCAATATTCTGTAAGTAATCCAATTGAGGTCTAACTTGTGAGATTAGAAATTTTGCCTCAGTTTAATTGTAATTGTCGCAGTCATCTTTCTGCCCGTGCTAATCATGCCTTCTAATTCTGCTCTTTTATGAAATGTAAACCTCATTTTCCTGCTTGACAAGTGAGAGTTTGCATTTGTATATCAGTATGAAAGTTTCCTATTTTTCTCAATCTTCATCAGTTTGAAGGTCTCCTACATACTTTGTGATGACTTCAGATCCCTGCACTTATGTAACTACTTTGGTTCAGTCTCATTACGTGATCACCATTGGAGCCCTGTATATTAAAACATGTACATTTTTGTCTTGCATTTGCATCTGCAGCTTATGCCAATTTGGGGTGCCGGGATCCCCTTTTTGTCTGGTTGCATGCATCATAGATCGAATTTTCTTTTTTTTTTACATGTCAGACTTTGAAAGGGCTTGGCCAAGTAGATGGTGAGTATGCTTCGGCCGGTTTGCGACTCCTTAATGGGTGGGATTTATAAGAGAGGGTCCATTTGAGAATGCAGTGCTCTTGCTTTACAGCAGCTGCAACATTTCTGTTGAGGAAAGGGTGTTTGAATCTGATGGATTGCTCGATGAGCAATGCATATTGTTTTGAAGGTGATGCATTCAGCCATAGAAAGATAGCGTTAGAAAATTATGTTTGGTGTGATGTGATATCAGATTGGTAGGTTGAAAAGAGGCCTGTAAGCTGCATTCTAAATGTGCTCTAATTACCAAAGTATTAACACTAGTGTTCCAAGGTAAATCCTGTTGACATGGTCAAGCCAGGAAAAAAATAATTATGATGGTAGCCTGAATTTTTTAATGGGTAGGTAGGGGAAGGGTATGGCATGATTTGCCAAAGTCATCTCATTTTGTCAAACCAGAGTTTGGAACCTTAATTTATTTATGTCATAAGCAAGAGATTGGTGTCCATCTTATGCCTTAAATTCTTAACTTTAGGTATATGGAATGATGGTTGCTCTAGTGCTTGAGGTAAGATGGTTGACAAGAGATATTGGTTCATTTGCTGCATTATAGTGTCTCAGTGTTTGAGGTATTTGCTTAGAAGCCTATCTATAACATCCAACTGGGAATTTAATGTAGGCATTATCCAGTGGTACAGGAATCAAAGGTTGATGGGTGCTCAACGGCAAGTATGATTTGCTTGTCATCTGCATGGTCATTGAAGTTGAGACTAAGTGAAGACATGAGCTCGGGCAGAAAGCTAAGGTGAAAGCTGAATAAGACAGGAGCAGTGTCCAACTCTTGGGCCATGCTACCTGTGGATCTGAATAACACTGAATCAAGGGAGTGAAATGAGAGATCTGTCAGTATAGAGAGAGGCACATTTTTCAGTAATTCAGATTCCTTAATCTTCTATTTAATCAAGAATCTGTAGAAGTGTAAGGGTGGAGACCACAACCACATCCTATGAAAAATCAAGCAGGGGTAATCCTACTTAGATCAAAACTAGTTTAGATATCATATGATGTGGCTAGTAATGCTCCTTCAGTGCCCTGGCCAAGGTGGGATCTAGTTTAATAGTCCAAAATGAAGTTAATTCCCTCAAATAATGCAGAAATTGACTAAAAGGAGATTTGCCAATGAATTTTCCTAAGAATGGGCCATTAGATATAGGTAGTTAATAGGATCCATAGGAATAAGGTCCTGTTTCTTTAACGTTGTTTTTTGTAAGCACTTATCAACTCAGTACTATATATGTCATTTGATGATCTTATGTCAGTACTCAAAACAAAAAAATTCTAGCAGATACCTTTATGCTACTAGTTACTTTCTTTCCAGTTGCAGGCTTGGGTTTGATAAATCAGTGAATTATGGGAGATGTGGTCTCAAGTATTTCAGTTGAAGTGATAGCGACAGCAAGTATTCACATGGAATTTGCACCAGAGATGTTTATAATAAACAAGCATTGGCAAAAACAATCGGTCTGTCATTAGATACCTGTCTTTTGGCGTTTTCAGTTCTTCTGTTTTGTCATGGTTTTGTAAAATGTTATTTTGAGGGAGCTGTCAGCCATTGCAAATGTAAAACTGGATAAAAGCAAGAATATTTTTAGTCTTAAAAATACACATTACCATAGTTGTCACTGCCACTAAAGAGAAATACTTTCTGTGCGAATGTGCTAATTTTATTTTATTTGATTTGATAGGAGAATTTTAGAGTGCACGTATACTCCAAAGAGAGTCCCAGAACTAAATACAAGGCTACCTGCCACAAGCTGATCATCCTATTAAGCCTGTTGAAAGAGCCAGCTTTTTCGTTTTTTTTTGTCTTGAAGATGGATAGCTAAGATCTGAAACGGAGATCCAGGGCAGGTTATTCCTGGCCATCGACCCAAGGTAAAAGAAGGAACTGCCACTGGCCTGGCCCAGCGGATTTTAGGAATTCTGGCTAAATAGCCATTAGCTGACCGTAAATTCCTGGGAGGGGCATTAGCACAAATACTCCTCCTCAGGTACACAGCTCCTTTATCAGGTAGAGTTTTATGAGCCAGGACCAGAATTTTAGAAAGAATACTCTTTCTGGTAGGAATCTAATGAAGGGATTCAAATGACCGGATACTTACCAGTAATATTCATTACTCCGAGTCATAGACCTGCCCGTCACAGTCCTTAACATATGAACCAGGACTGTGACGTGGATGATTGATGAGGAGGTAATGTTCGGTTACTTACCGGTATATTCATTACTCAGAGTCGTAGACCTGCCCGTCACAGTCCTTAACATATGAACCAGGACTGTAACGTGGAGGTCTAACGAGGAGGTAATGTTCGGTTACTTACTGGTATATTCATTACTCCGAGTCGTAGACCTCCCCGTCACAGTCCTGGTTCATATGTTAAGGACTGTGACTGGGAGGTCTGACGAGAACGTAATGCTGGGTTATATGGGTTCTTGAGGCGAGGTTTAGAAGAGTTCTAGCTGCCGCAATCTGCACCACTTGAACTCTATTCAGGAGGTATTCTGGAAGTCCCAAGTATAGTGAATTTCCATAATCAAGTCTGGAAGTGATTAGAGCTTGGATCACCATTTTCTTAGTTTTGACAGACTGAAGAGGTAAGAAGTTTTTTCAAGTAGCGTAACAGCTCAAAACAACCCAATAGAGAGCAAAGTGCCATCACTCACAGTGAAGTAAGCACATGGATGAAATGGGCTGACCTATTTCCTAAAGCTGTATCCTGTAATGGGAGGAACAAAAATATGAATAATATAAAAGCAGACCAGTGAAGGAAGATGGCTGGCTGAAAGCCCCTATAAGAAAGCACATTACATATATATCATTTTAGTAAAATCAAAAGTAGGCCTGGGTGAAATTTAATGTATGCCGGAGTAATCAAAGTAATTTTGGTCATTACATGTTACTCTCTGATGCAAAATTACTGATAATGAATTTACGCCTGCTTGTGTGATTTCAAGTAATTTGGAGGGGAAAATCCTTCTGCAAGAGAACATTTAGCGAGTGCAAGTGAATGTTCGCACTGCTCTGCGTTATTTTTTTTAGCAAAATACATCTTGGCTGCGAGGTTGCATCTTACACTCAGAAACAGGTGCTAAATGCCTGGAGTAAGTTAGGGGGAAAACCTAACCAAGAGCACATTTAGCCATCACTTGTGGCTGCTCGCATTGCTACTCATTCTCGGTTGCATTTAGCGCTCTTTTGAAGCGCAAAATGCATCCTCCTGTCCATTTTAGACGCGAGGGGGCATTATTGTGCTAAGAAAGTACCACTAAATAAATAATTACTCTTCTTGCATAATTCTGCATAATCTTGTGGAATATCGGAATAATTCCATGTGATTATGGTAAACGGAATTACGCGAGTTACCCCCACCTCTAAAAGGTCTTGGCCAACATCAGACCTAAGAATGGGGATTGTGTGTGTTTCTCCGGCTGTACATAAAAGACCTTAAGATATCTGACATATGGAACACGGAGCGATCAGCTGGCCCTGTGTCACCCGAGGGACTTTCAGCCTTACCTAGTCCATAAAACGAAATATTTATTGTTTCACATGCTCTATAACACAATACCTGCAACTGGCAGCGAGCCTAGTTTTGTAGATTGACCAAATATAACTGGCTAGAACTCACCCTCATTACATGGGACCAGTTGACAGCCATGCTCTGATTCTTTGAACTCTCTGAATCATATATGCTCGGTATATACCCTATACAGACACCGTCAGTAAATAAGACACCCCACACTCCTTGAAGTTATTCAATGGCAGAGAGTAAGGGAAAGTATATTATGCAGCATTTCAATTTACAATTCACAGCAGTAAACTGTGGCGGGAAAGGAGAAGCGCAGTATCTAGTTAGCTTACCTACCCATGGTGTCAGTGGTATCAGTTTCCCAGACAGGATATCTGGGCTTTGCATGTCAAAACTATCTGCTGTTGTTTACGCTGTATCTTGTAACTCAGTGCCTCCCAGAGCAAAGCCTCGATATGTGCTAATTGTCCTTTAACCCGTGTCACCTAGTGGCACTTTACCTAATAACCAGAGCAGATATCATGGCTGCCATCTCCCTGCGGCAGGCATTTTAAGTTTAAACTGAAAATAAATAGAAACACCGTGCAGGAGCAATCCGCAAACATTCCTCGTTTAAGGCGCATTTACACCGGCGAGAGATGCGAGTCTTCTAAACTGAGGTAACAATTTACAAATTGTACTTCACAATAGG
This sequence comes from Lissotriton vulgaris, assembly GCF_964263255.1. Taxonomy (NCBI): domain Eukaryota; kingdom Metazoa; phylum Chordata; class Amphibia; order Caudata; family Salamandridae; genus Lissotriton; species Lissotriton vulgaris. The sequence goes on from NC_141699.1 coordinate 702,073,756, forward strand.
TCGCACTGCAAAGTGTCAGAAGTCTAGGGTAACAATTAGCAGCGAATGAAAACGTGTTGACACAAATTCCTCGAGGCGGGGATTCACCTGGGGCCTGACCTGTCACTAAAACAACATGAGCCTGGCCAGGGCGCTGCCGCAGCTTTGTACTAGTTAAGTGCTTTCTGCGGGTGATCCCTGCTGAATTGTGCTTTCCATCTGGCCGGGTTCCTCGGGCAGGGGAGGGGCCTTCTGGCCTTGCCGTTTGATACAGGCCAGGTGGCTGGGTTTTTGGGAGCTGTCTGTCACTGGCGCAGAAGCGGGCCCGGGTGGTGGCTCGGGTAGAATAGGATGTATGGGGGAACAAAAGCGGGCGGCAGCTGCTGGCAGCCCGAACGGCCGGATTCCTCTCATACCGGGAGCGCTCTCCTGTGACAGCTCAGCAACACCTGGGAGTCCTCCGGCGGGTCGCGGCTGCTCCGGGGGATGCAGGCCCCGCTCCGAGGCCGGCTACAGACGTAGCTCGTCTCAGGATGCAGCCAGACTCGTTAAAAGGCCATTTGTCATACTTTGCCCCCACTCCCCCCGGCTCAGGCAGAACGGCAGGAGTACTTCCTAGATGAAGTAAGGCCTTCTGGGCGATACTATAAAACCCCAAATCACAAAGCCACCACAGAACTCGAATACATGATGTATTTAGTTTATAGCGTTGTTGTACTTAAATGTAGTTAGACTTTCATTACTAACGAACGTTTATATCTCGGTGATGTGAAAATAAGGATTCATGCCTTTTAAATTCTACACTATTCCACCACATTTACCAAATGTTTCACTCACTAATTTATAATATAAGCAGGGCTCGAGTCGGGGTACCACGCAGGTGGACGGCGTTCCCCCACTTATTTTACCAGGTGGACACCATCTCCCCTACCAAACAGCTGGACTTCACTTTTTGGCCTCCCCGGGTGAGATTGGAGCTCACGCTGCTCACGTGCTGGCTTATCAGATGCAATCGCATCTAAGGGGTGAGCAAAGGGAGGCAATGAGCCTGATGGTTCCAGCCACCTTTCATGACGCCACTTCCTGTCGTGACGTAACTTCCGGTGACAGCATCCCCCCTCCACTTCTTTTTTTAGGACTCGTGCCCTGAATATAAGGGTTGACTCCCGAGAAGCACTTTTCTCCAAGCCTTTGCCCTAGCTACATACACATATAACCAAACACCAGCCACCATTCATATTTCTTGTGCTTTAATGTTGTATTTGCCCCGTAGATATGGGCCATATTACAGAAGTGCCACTGGGTGCAATGGGCATTTGCGCCTGCGTTGGCCCCCCTCCCCGGGGCCACTTTGGTATTACAGAAGGGGCTGCAGATGCGATAGTGCTGGCGCACATAATGAGCCAGCTATGTCATTAGAGGGTGTTCCCTCCTTTGCATGAGGGCATGTCCCCATGCAAATGATGGAATTCCTTTGCCTCTGCACCCGCACAGTATTACAGACGTGGGCACGGAGGCAAAGAAGTTGTCAGGAGGCGCAGTACTGGAAGTGTGCCACTTGAAAGGTGGTGCCCTGTCAGTGCGCCTCCCCCCCCCCCCCGATGGCTGCTCTCTGGAGGGGGAGAGGGGGTTCCATTGACCTCCCAGGCATCCCCTTGCAGGCGGGTGTGGTCACTCAATGAACCTGCCTGGAAGGGGATCTTTAATGCCCCTTAAAAGAGCAGAAAGGTTGCAGTCTGCACTGTGAAACATGGAGCAGCTTCAAAGCAGCTGCTCAGTATTTCATGTGAATGTGCTGGCCTTGGGGCTGCGCAAGTTCGCGGTTGCCCAGGGGGCAGCGCATTCATCCTAATACGAATCATTTTCTTTGTTTGTGCCAGGCACACCTTTTACAAAGTGCGCCCGGCACAAACAAAGAGAATGCAACGAATGTATGATGCAGCCGATAGTATCTGTTTTTAGGTAAGTGGATACTGTAGTGACTAGAATGTTTACCCAACTTAAACTGGCGAATCCCTTGTTCCCTGGGTGTAATTTCAATCAACTAGTTAGAAATTGGTTGAACAATTCATGGCATTTTGGGCATCTCCCACTTTGCTGACAAGGAAAACTATAATTGGCAAAGTTAGCAGGTCTGACTTCAATGGTAAAACAGGCAAACAAATCAATAATATAATTTGAGATGTCATCAGTGATATCATCAGTGATGTCACTGAGCATGTCATGAATGATGCGATATGTGAGGTCATAAGTAGTGAGAGAGCGCCATGTTATTCTGAAAGTTGTAGGGGTGCATTATACTCACCCGTAGTCAGCATCCACATATTTAGAGGATTTTACTAATGTAGTTTAGGAAATGTAACGTTTGGGCCGGGGATCAGTGCAAAATGTGTTGTAGTGTTTATTAACCATAGACAAAATAATGCTTTGATCATGCTAAATGTTTGCCTAAACGTAGAAAATGTAATCTCATGTGAAATGTCGTGTTAACAATGAAGTGCCTTAGTGAAGAATAAAAATGCTTATTAATGAGTGATTTAACATAGATTTCAATGTGAAGAAGTGTAGCTTGTATTAAAAATAGAATTAAAGTTCAACCGATGAAATGTATGCTCATGTTATAATAGAAACGCAATTAGAATGTGCAAGGCCTGAGGTGTGTTAAAGCTGGTAGAGGCCTAACTGTATTTTTTCCTTTTCTTAGCTTTAGCTGAAGAAATAGTTCTTATTCTTGGGAAAGGCTGTTCTCAGCAAATGTTGAATTGTAACTTCGAATGTTGCAAATGGGTCTTCTCACATATTCCAGCTCACAGGAGCAAGGCCATGGGCCTCGTTAGGTAGAAGGAGCCATTGTTTGGAGGTTAGGATAGTAGGAGTGAGCGCGGAGGAGATGCCAAGGAATTTGGGAGTGCAACATTTAGCGGAGAAGGTGCCTGGGACCCAATGACACTCTAACCGACGCTTAATGGAGAGGAGCCATCCTGGAATAATACGAAGACCCAGACCTGCCAGAGGGGTGTGCCTGGGACGTTCCTAAGGCGGGCCCAAAGGTGTGTCAACTGTTTTGGGGTTTTGTATTAGGGACAGCACCCGGGGGTGGAGGGCAGATTAGATTTTAGTGGGCTTCAGGAGAGAGTAGATGTAGAGGCAGAGAGTGATTTTGGGAAAGGCAAAGATGTAGGGAGATTGTGCACTTCAGGCAGAGTAGGGTGGAGGAAAGAGGACCTGAGAGCGAGTTCTCTAGCGGAGGATACCTAGGGGGAAAGTGGGTGCACTTCTTAGGAAGTCATCATTGCTGACACCTTTATTCTTGCTTTGGTGAAATGCTAAGTAGGGATGTCACTCCAGAGACAGTGTAGGGACAGACTAACCTGATTCTTTTCCTTTCTGTAATGCAATCCCAGACTCAGGTTGGGAATTTCATCCTTTGCCTGATGATTCTTGAACTGATTTTGCTTTTCATTCTGAGTCGTCTGAGACTCTTGCGTAGGATTATGAACGTATTAGTTCCCGTTTACTTCTTGAATTTTTTGCTGAGATGTTTGTTCATCCAATTATTTTTGGCTATGTAATAAATCTTTAAAATTTCTTTGGTAGTCAGTGGTTCTTGAGTACAATTTGAATTTGACTGGTTACATTGTTTAAAGTTGTAACAAAAGATCTTCCCTCCACGCTTCTATGACAGGGAAAAAGGTTCAGTCGGCCTTATCTGGGATTCTGGAAATTGGTAAGACAATCGAGAAAAGAATCCCAGCTTCTCCAGTTGGTAGCAGTGTAGGATGGTTCCCTTCTAGAGCGAGGGGAGATCTAGATTAGGATAAGTGTTTCCCGAGGCCTTTAGAAGTTAGGTGATGATTGCCCTGTGGATTGTTGGCGGAAGACGGCATTTCATGGAGACAGGCCGAGAGTAACAGTGTGGCGGATGCAGCAGTTCCGGGGAGTATGAGTATGAATAGGGTTTATGTTGTTAGATTGCGGGGTTTATGTTTGCGCTTTGTGTTGTAATGTCTTGCGGAGTTAGAATGCCTGTTGTATGAAAGGAGATCAGGCTGTGAGCGCGCACAGCCCGGGAAAATATCAGGCTCAAGGAGCAGCTTAAGTGGTTCGGGTGTATCGAACACCTATAGTAATTGTTGACCATTGTTAAGGGAATCATGAGGGACCATCGATTGCCCGTTGAACCGAGATAGGGGGAACGAATGTGTGAGTGTGTGAGTAACTGACGCGGGACGTGACTTGCTGTGTGGTTGTAACCTATCAGTTGAGGTGATTGTCCGGTCGTTTTGTGGACAGACAGTTGCCAGTTCGGTGACAATTACGCGACTGTGGACGTACAGTCAAACTGTGGACGTACAGTCAGTGAAGTAAATACTCGGTCGGAAGTGATCATTTCGGTGTATGATTGGGACGCGTGTGTGAATGAGAGACGAACTGAAAGGGAGGGTAACTGCTGCGAAGTGGAGGCGTGTGACGTCAGAAGGTGCTGCGCTGGGATAGGGCGATTGGTGTAGAACCGCGCTGGGATTGGTGGACTGTCATCAGGCAGTAAAAGAGCTCTGCGAGAGAGGAAACGTTGGGTTTCATCATGAAATGTTTTAAAGGTTGCGTGATTTGTTCAAAAGTGAAAAAAGATTGGAACCTCGAGGGGAGAAGACGGCCCGCCTGAGGACACTCCGGCTCTTTATATGGCTACGAATGTTGGGTCACAAAATATATTGTGGCTTGAAAACCGGGTGAAGATGACGGATGGAAAGGAGGAGTTAGCGTTTCCCAGATATGGAACTTTTAGACTATAGGTGTTGTACCAATTGAAATCGATTATGGGTTCCTTGAAACCCCTACCCAGACCGACACAGTTTGAAGCCTTGAATGCATGGATTAGAGCGGGGCACGCGATGAACAAAGAAAGGCGACAGCAAAGAGTGACAAGATCAGTTAGGGCAGTCCAGGAGGCAAGATGGGATGCACTGGAGAAAAGGTGGCGAGTGCAGGAGATTGAGGGAGCTAAGCTGTACCCGTTGTTGGTCAAGGCCGGGGAAGCACAGAGAAACAATACTGAGGATGATGACAGTGAGAAGGATGATAGCTTGATAGAAAGGTTGTTGTCGGAGAGACCAACACCATATAACCCAGAGTTGGGAAAAGAAAGGTCAGCTCTAGTAGAGGAAGTCAGAGAATCACAGATTCCTCCAAGGATGGAAGTCGCGGGAAATCTTTCAGCCGGAGAAATGCCAAAGGTAGAGTTTGTCAATTTTCAGAGGTTGCTGGATGCCCTTACAGTACCGGTTACCATTGGTACCATAGTGTCGGTACTGGAGGCGCCTGGGATGGATGATGCCTGACTTCAACATGGCGGCTCATTGACCCAGTAATCCACGTTGTACCTGTATCAACCTAACGGCTCAACTCAGGGAGGGGCACGCCTGTGACCCCGCTAAGACCCCCACAAATACCCTTCTCCTGCACTTCGCACACAGTTCTCACCCCTCCTGACAGTATTCACCCTCTCCCAAAACCACAAGGAAGCGGGCCTATTCAGGGGATGACTGGCACTCTTCCTACATAGACCCTTACGGACCTGCTACAACCCTCATGCATCACCTGGTAAGTGCAAGTTACCCGTGGGACTAACAAGCCAGGCACCAAGCCACACCAACAGTGCACTGCATACTCCGCAACTACTGGCAACGCTCGCTGTTTGTGGGACCCCCCCAATCACTGCTTCATGTTAGGTGAACTGACTAGCTGACTCCTGCTTACCGAGAGGGAATCCTTTAATTACAACTCTGGCGACGACTGGAAAGCGAACTTACGAAAGAAACTGATGGAAAAGAAGAGAACCTGCACTCCCTTCAGAACATTTACACTGTGAACTGTCCCTCGACCGTGGAGACCTTGCTACCTGACCGATGACCGGTGGAGCTAACCCGATAGCTATAGGGGAGATGGGCTGTGGATTCCCTCCTCAGCTGTTACCTGCCAAGCCGGACATTGGGCAGACCTTCCTTCGTCTCTCCTGCCGTCATCTCGCTCCTTCCCCCTACACACTTCCCTCGTCCCAGCCGAGTACCCGCACATTGGCTAAGCTGGCAACTATAGCCCACCAAATCCATGGGAACTTCTTGCTGAACTACCTTTCCCCCTACCCCTCCTCGCGCTATTCCTCTCCACTTTTCTGCTTTTGACCTCTGCCTTCACCTGTCCTGGCCCTAGTCCCTACCCTGTTTATCACCTCGCTCTACTCCTCTCCACTTTCCTGCTGCTGACCTCTGCCTTCACCCTTCATGGCCCTTAGTCCCCACCCTAACTATCTGCAAATTTTCCCTCGTCATTTGAGATCTAGCTATTTTGTCTGATTCCCGATGGAGCTACCTGGTTTAGCTATAGGGGAGACAGGTCGGGGATTCCCTCCTTGGACGTCACCTACCCAGTCGGTCTTCAGACAGAGTTCCTTTCGTCTCTCCTGTTGTCTCTTCCCGCATCCACCCTCTATTTTTGTCTCTCCTTCTCTCCTCTCTCAATGTATTGAGACTGAACTATTTTGTCGAATGCCCGATGGAGCTACCTGGTTTAGCTATAGGGGAGATGGGCCGTGGATTCCCTCCTAGGTCGTCACCTACCCACTCTGCCTTTTGACAGACTTCATTTTGTCTCTCCCTGTTGTCTCTTCCCCTATCCCCCCTTTCTCTCCTTCATGCCCTCTCCCCTCTACACTCTATTTATTTAGCCCTCCATGTTTCTTTAATTGTTTTTTCCATTGAGACCGAGATATTTGGCCAATGCCCGGTGGAGCTACCTGATAGCTATAGAGGAGATGGGTTTTGGGACTTCCCCTCGACCGTCACCTACCCAGCCGGACTTTGGACAGACTTTCCTTTCGTCTCTCTGCCGTATCTCCCTCCTATCCCTTTACCCTTACCCCTTCCCCTCTACACTTCAATTATCTCGTCTTCTATGCTCTTGCAACTGTTTGTCTAGCAACTGATGTAAATTGGAACTGATGTAATCTTGTAATGTAATTTTTGTGGAACCTCATGTAAAGCGCTCTGATACCTCCGGGTCTAGCCAGCGCTATATAAAACTCTTGAATAAAGAGAGGGAGCTGTGTGGTGGATGGACTGGGTCCGATGTCGAGACATGTAGAATCGAGTAACCCCTTACCAGCGACTGCAGATTCATCTAGAGGACCGATGGATCTGAGGGGTCCGAGACCGAAATCCTTTCGGGAATTGAGGCCAGATTTGAGGTCCTGGGAGACAGTTGAAGGGACTCAGAATGATAGGCCTAGAGAGGATTGGGACCAACGAAATGCTGAGAGTGGGAGGGTTCCCCACAATACCCCCGAAATGAATAGGAGCGGGGACAGGACAGTGGTTGTAGGGAATCAAGCGGTACATCTAGTCGAGGTACTTTGAGTGCAACAATAAGGGCAAAGAGGATTGACGTGATGAGGTTGAAAGCAGAAGTGGATGAGATAATAGAAGGAAATTTGCCTATAGAGAGAGTTAAACTCTATGAAATGGATGAATAGCTGTTTGTAGCGAAAGATGTGACTAGGAAAGCTAGATCGGCCCACGAGAAATTGACTGAATTGGCAAACAAATATGATGTGGATTTTTCAAAAACGAAAATGTTGCAGAATAACCATAGGTTGCATTACAGTGATCAGGATCTGGAAGAGAAAAGGGTGATCGGGTTGAAAACTCACATTAGGGAGTTGATTATAGGAATACGGCTTGGAGTAGACTTGACAAATGGGAGGAAAGGTGGTCAAAGAAAAAGAGTGTCAGAAGGAGTGGGACAGAGACATCCCCACCAGGAGGAGGAATGACAGGGGTTGGAGTATAAACTTTACGGGAGGTAGCCCATGGGGGTTATGTGCATGTGCCCTGGAGTCGGGGAGATTTGGCTGCTTTCACAAATGATTTCCCAAAGCTGAGAGAGAGCCCGGTGGAATGGTACAAAGAGGTAGAGAGGATTGTCAAGATCTCCAAGGTACTGTGGATTGACTTGAATACCTTGTTTGACATTGTGGTTCCAGGGGATTTGTGGGTAGCATGCAAGGTTGCTATAGAATGGCCCGCTGTGGAGCCAGATAGGGACACTCTTAACAATAGACCATCACCTTTGGTGATGAAGAAGTACGAGCAGGTGATTACCTGGCTAAAGTCTAAAGTGCCACCGCAAGATATTGATTGGGTAAAAATAGATTGCACGATCCAGGAACCGAAAGAGACAGTGCATGAGTTTTATGAGAGACTGCTACAGGTCTTTAAACAGTACAGCTGGTTGGATGTAATGGACCCTAAGGATATAGGGCAGTTTGTTTCAAAGTTTGTCCTAGTATTGAGACCTGGTATCAGTCTCATGGTCCAGCAACATTTGATTTGTTGGCAGAACAAGCCGCTGGACGAGATTTTGAGGTACGCTAGATACTGTAGTGTCGAAATAGAGTCGAAGAATAAGAAACTCAAAGATAAGCTGATGCTGGTTCAGATGCAGACTGGGGACAAGGGAGGTCAGGTACAGTCAGGCGGAGGTACCCTCGGGAGGAGACAAAATAGTCAGAAGAAGGGAAACGGCGATGACTCCAAGCCAAGGGTGGATTTGGCGACTCTGAACAAGACCACCGAGTGTCACCAGTGTCATCAGATTGGACACTGGAAATGCGAGTGTCCCTTTAATCCTGAAAATCAGATACAGCAGGAAGAGCAGGTAGTTCAGGCACAGGTACCTCAGGTGACAACACCAGCAGTAGCAAAGACGAAGATGATAAAAGGGGGAACTCCGGCTCCTCGAGCCCAGGTTCCCCAGCCAAAGAGGATCCCGACAGGGACTCGGACCTACCAACAGATGCCTCTCTTTGATGAGAACAATGATTGTTTTTCAGACCCATTGGCATGACGGTGCCTGAGGGGGGAGGAAGGCTGCACTCTTGGAGCAATCTTGGAGGTAGACCAGAGGGGACCATTTGTAGAGGCTGATGTTTATGGTCACCCCACCACCTTTTTGGTTGATACTGGTGCTACCCGTTCTACTGTAAGGTCTGAAGTTGTCCCTAACCTACCCCTCTCGGGACAATCAATCCAAGTTGTAGGTGTTACTAATAGGAGGATAACCAGCACCCTGACAGAACCGATTCCTGTGAAGATAGGGACGTTCAGAGATAAGCATCAATTTGTGGCGTGTGATTCTAGTCCTGTGTGTTTGGTGGGGAGGGATCTCCTGTGCAAGCTTAATTGTACCATCTATTGCACCCCCAAGGGAGTAGAGTTGCAAACAAATGACGATGATGCTACCTTTAAGGTCGAAAACGAGCATGTGTGCATAGAAATGTACCCTGCGCTGACAGTGGAGGAGCTTCCTTTAGACCTAAGAGATTCAGTCTTGCAGGAGGTGTGGGACTTTTACGGGGGAAGACATAGGTTTGATTAAAGGAGTTGAGACAGTTAAGATTCAGGTCAAGCCGAATGCTGAATTCCCAAGAACACCTTAGTACAATTTGACTCCGGAAACGATTGCGGGAATAAAGCCTGTGATTGACTCCATGATTAGGCAGGGAATTCTGAAGGAGGTTTTGGGCAGTCTGTGTAATTCACCAATTATGGGATTGCAGAAACCGAGCAGAAAGTTTAGGATTGTACAAGACCTGCGCCGGGTGAACAACATAGTTGTTCCTTGTTGTCCAGTGGTACCAAATCCATCTGTAAAATTGTTTTAGATCCCGTGCCAGGCTGAGTGGTTCACTGTTATTGACCTGTGTCAAGCCTTTTTTTCTATACCCCTGCATGAAGAGAGCCAATTTCTTTTCGCTTTCAAACTGGAAAGCCGCGTATTTACGTGGTGTCATATCCCTCAGGGGTACACAGAGTGTCCATCGATCTTTAACCAGATCTTGAAAAAGAACCTTGAGAGTCTAGTGCTGCCGCAGAATTCAGTTCTCGTGCAGTACATAGATGACCTTCTTGTTGCGTCAGAGACCGAGGATGCGTGCAGAATTGACACCATCGCGTTGTTGAATCATTTGGCTGAGAATGGGCACAAGATGTCGCCAAATAAGTTGCAGTATTGTTTGAATAAAGTGCAATATCTGGGACACAGAAATGAGAAGGGAAAAAGGAAGGTGTCTCCTGACAGGATTCAGGCCATCATGAGTATGATGGCGCCGACAACCCAGAGAGAGGTCAGGATGTTCCTAGGAATGGTTGGCTACTGTCGCCAGTGGATTGCCAATTTTTCACTGAAGGCAAAGCCTTTGCAGAGACTGATGCACAAGGACGTGAGTGATCCGGTAACATGGGACAATGACTGTATGACTGCTTTCCTTGGGTTGCGGGAGGACCTTTGTCTTGCTCTGGCTTTGGGAATGCCTGATTACAATAGGTCTTTTTCATTGTTTTGCTGTGAACAAGATGGTTGCGCATTGGCAGTCTTAGTTCAGGAACATGGAGGTGTCCGTAGACCAGTCGCATACTTTTCAGCTACTCTAGATCCAGTAGCTTCAGCGTTGCCCGGATGTCTCAAACCGTTGCTGCAACAGGCGTCAGCATTGAGAGATGTGAAAGCATTGTGATGGGTCATGCACTTATAGTTTATGTGCCACTTTCAGTTGAATTGTTGATGACCAGGATCAAGACACAGCACTTGACAAACAATAGGCTCACACGCTACGAGCAGGTTATCCTTGCTGCAGAGAATGTGACCCTTAAGAGGTGCTCTGTTTTGAATCCAGCCACACTGATGCCATTGCCTAACACACTTGATGAAGATTGTGAGGATCATGACTGTCTCGATGTAACTGAACTTTGTACCAAACCGAGACCCGACATTGTTGATGTGCCATTGACCGACCCTTATGAAATTTTCTTTGTTGATGGTTCATGCATAAGAGACAGTGTTGGTCAGTTGAGAGCAGCGTTTGCTGTATGCACCATCACTGGAGTTGTGAAGCTGCATGCTTGGAAGGAGTACACTCCGTCCAGGTGGCTGAAATAATTGCCCTGACGAGTGCCTGCTTAGCAGGAGACAAAATTCGGATCACAATTTACACTGACAGTCAATATGGGTTTGGTGTGGTTCATGACTTCGGACAGTTATGGTCCCAGAGGGGTTACATGACTTCTTCTGGATCTCCTATCAGAAATGGGGAGTTTGTTCGATTGCTGCTAGAAGCCTTGCAATGTCCTAGTGAAATGTCAGTTGTGAAATGCACAGCCCATGGTAAAGGGACAGATTTCGTGTCACTTGGAAACCGCTATGCAGATGAGGTTGCACGATACTGTGCTGAGCAAGATTACAGTTTTACTGAGCAAGAAAAAGGTGGGTGGGTTACCAGAAAGAACAGAGATGAATATGATGCTTGAATTGGCCGATACTTGGGATGAGCTCAAGAACGTGCAGGAACAGGTGTCAGACCATGAGAAGAACGTGTGAATCAATTCAGGCTGTGTGAGAGGAGATGTGGATATTTGGGTTTCAGCTGGCGGAAGAGCGGTCCTGCCAGATGAGATCTTGAGCCCGATGGCAAGACAAATTCATTGTGCAGTGCATTTGGGAAGAGATACAATGATGAGAGTGTTTAGACAGACCTGTTATAACCCAAGGTTTCATGCAGTAGCAGAAGCTGTGTGCCAGAGGTGTGTCACGTGCCAGCAAATGAATGTGGGAAAGAGAACTGCAGCCACCATGAGTCACATTGGAAGGTCCGGAGGGCCCTTCAACTGAATGCAATTTGATTTTGTTGAGATGCCTAGGTGCAATCATTTGAGGTACATCTTGGTGGTGGTGTGTGTGTTTTCAAGGTGGGTGGAGGCATTCCCCACGCGTAGATGCGATACACTGACAGTAGCTAAGCCTGTTGCTCAGAGAGCTTGTGCCAAGGTTCGGGGTTCCGACCTCTTTGGAATCGGACAGGGGTTCACATTTTCATAGTGAGATCATGAAGAAGCTTTGCACAGCACTGAACATTGATCAGAGACTCCATTGTAGTTATCTCCCAGAGGCGTCTGGGATAGTAGAGCAGATCAACGGGACTTTGAAGGCTCGAATGGCAAAAGTGTGTTCGTCCACCTCCCTGAAATGGCCGGACGCTTTGCCCCTGGTCTTAATGAGCATGCGCAGTACCCCAGACAGGAGAACAGGTCTCTGGCCACATGAAGTGTTGATAGGGAGGGCCATGAGGTTACCATCGGTGCCATCGACAGCCTGGCTAAGTATCACAGATGATATGATCCTTGATTATTGCAGGGGACTAGCTGATGTCATCTGTTCTGTGTCCCATCAGGTGCAGGCTGCTGTGGTCCTGGCTTCCAGTGATCTTTGCCACGACCTGAGCCCAGGAGATTGGGTGTTAGTGCGGAAGCACGTGAGAAAAAGCTGTTTGGATGTTCGCCGGAGGGGACCCTATAATGATAATCCTTGTTACGAACACTGCAGTTAAGTGTGGAGGATTGCCGAATTGGGTGCATGCTTCACACACCCGTTGAGTTCCAGCACCCTTGGAAGTAACAGCTCCTCTCCCAACTGAAAATCCAGCTGAAGTGGCAGGTCCACTGGAGGGGACAAGTGAAGCTGTGAGGATGTCTGACAAAGCTGGTTGCTCACTAGATCAGGCTGAGGAGGGTCACAGCAAGAGCGGTAAGGAAACTCCCTCAGAAAGGGGAAGTGACTGTGAGAGTGACCCAGAGCCAAACTCAGCTGAAGAGAGTTGTGAGCAGAGTGTGCAAGACGTAGACGAAAGGACCAGCAGAACAGAGGAGCAGTGGCCAAGGAGACAAAGGCGACGGAATGTGAGGCTGATCCCTGAAAGAGATCTTGCACCTGTGTCTGAAGAGTCTGAGTCGAAAGGAGAAGCTGCAGAACAAACCCGAGGAGGTCCAAGGAGGTCAAGGCGAACGAAGGTGCCTTGCCGGAGGTACGCAACTCTTGAGTGGACCTATATTGTGACTGATGCCAGGTGTATTGAGATCTAGGAGGGTCAGGGCAGTGACAGTGATCAGTGCCAGTCCTAACATCAAGTTGGATGTGCTGTTGTTGGTACGAGGACTTGAGATCGAAGGTGTACTGACAATCACAGTTCCGAATCCCCGATACTGAGTGGAATACGTCACCTGATTCTAAGTAGATTGCTTTTCCCTACGTTTGGCCCTGAGATACATCTCATGAATCAATTGTTCTTCGTCTTGAACTTTTGGAGTATGTGCTAGAAGCAGTTGGAGCTGAATTGATTATTGATTATTGACTAAAGACTTTCTTGTAATTACTTGCTGTAAATAACCTAGGTCCGAGTGGAAGAAGAAATTTAGGGACTTCCCATAGAGGACGGAGAAGGGTTAGAGTTGTCTGTTGCTCACTTTAAATAATGAACTGAAATCGAGAAGGGGACTTTCAGCTTCTAAGAGGTGGGTCGAGCTTCAAGCAGTCGAAGAAGAAAAGAGACTGTGTCCTGTTGCTAAACAACAAACTTAAAATAGTCCTGAGACCATGGAGGCTGGAAACCCAAACCGTAGACTGAGGTGCATGGTAGGCACATTAGTGGGAGGAGTGATATTTTGCATTATTTTAGTAGTTTTAGTATCATATTTGGCACCACATGAGCAGGCAGTGGAGGTTGAGGGAACACCTACACCTACCACTCCTAGCAAGAAAGAGGTTGAGATAGGAGACAGAAAAGCTTTGCTGCTAGAGGAGAGTCGTAGATTACATACAGATCTGTCTAAAGGCAATTTCAAGCTTAATGCGTATGCAAAGTTGTTGTATGAATACATAGATGCTATGGATGCGAAAGATTGTTATGTGTGTATGCAGTTGCCTGCTTCTGTAGATGAGGGTATTAGATACCATCACCTTCCATTAACGTATGGAATTTCATTTAGTTTGCTGCTTAGCATATTTTATGAGCGAGAACATTTTGAATATTTCTTTTCGAATTAAGATGCCGTCCTTCCTGAAGTGCCCCATACAAGCATTTGAATAAGTATGATTATTATAAGTCCGAGGACAGGCTCGGGACATATTTTATTCCGACCCAAGGGCTGGATACAGCGTACGCTCATCATCATAATTTGACATGCTTGTTGTCCGAGGCAGCGAAGAAGTTCATAGATCAAGTGGAAGATAGACATCGTAAGCAAAAACAGCTGTGTGATTCAGGACAGGGCAAGGTAGATTGGACTGAGGAAGAGAAGCTTCACAAGTCAAAGGGAAGTTATGGTCCGATAGCTCTAGATGAGGTGCAAAAAGGGAAACTATGCATTCACAGACCACAGACATATTATGAGAATGTCAATGTGGGTCACACCACATGTGAATATACGTTCAACCTGGAATACTATGCAAATAATTTCTTGCAGGGGGTAGTGCAAGTGATTACGACTGTGTATTTTGTTTGTGGAAGGAATGCTTATGTGCGACTGCCTGAGAAATGGTATGGAACGTGTTATTTAGCGATAACAATAATAATAATAATAATAATAGAACATTTATAAAGCGCATGGCTGCACAACTGTGTATCCCCGCGCTGACTGCCAACAAAACTCACAGAGGAAAAAAGAACGGAAAAAGATCAGAAAGAATTATTGGGGGAAGAGGTGGGTTTTTAGTTTGGCTCTAAAAAGAGTCTCCGAAGGTTCCATTCTTAAATGAACAGGGAGGGCATTCCAGTGTTTTACTCCAAGGTAGCGAAAAGAGCGGCTGCCTATTTTTGCTCTGTGGACACGGGGAAGTTTGAATTGTGTCATTCCCGAGGATCTAAGGTCTCTGGTCGGGCGATGGATAGTCAGAAGATTTCTTAGATAGGTGGGTCCTTTGTTATGGGCAATCTTGTGGGCGTAGCAGAGGCTTTTAAATCTGATTCTTTCCCTAACAGGGAGCCAATGTAGTTTGGACAAGGCCGCTTTGGAAGATGTTCTTCTGGGAAGACTCAGTACCATGCGAGCGGCAGCATTTTGAATGCATTGAAGCTGGTGCAGATGTTTTTGGTTCAATCCTAATAGGAGAACATTTCCATAGTCCAAATGGGGTGTTATGAGCGCATGTACGATGGTTTTTCTAGCTTCAGTAGGGATGAGATCGATGATTTTTCGTAGAATTCTTAGCGTTCCGATGCATTTGCCTATTATTTTGTTGACTTGGGATTTTCCTGAAAGATCTGAGTCAATCATAATCCCTAGATTTTTGACCTTTTCTACAGGGCGAGGGAAATCGCCCAGTGTTGTAGGCCACCAAGCTTGGGACCATATTGAGGTTTTATTCCCTACCACCAACACCTCTGTTTTATCTCCATTTAGACGGAGGCAGTTGTTATCCATCCACATGGCGACAGCAGCCATGCATTCTGAGAAATTGGAGGCAGATTTCTCGCTATCTGGAGTGAGTTTAAACATGAGCTGGGTGTCGTCAGCGTAGCTGCCAATGCCCACCCCAAAGTTCTCTACGACTTGCGCCAGGGGCTCCATATAGATATTGAACAATGTGGGGCTCAAAC
The DNA here is from genome assembly GCF_964263255.1 of Lissotriton vulgaris. Classification (NCBI taxonomy): domain Eukaryota; kingdom Metazoa; phylum Chordata; class Amphibia; order Caudata; family Salamandridae; genus Lissotriton; species Lissotriton vulgaris. The sequence goes on from NC_141699.1 coordinate 702,089,219, forward strand.
TAGAGCCCTGTGGAACCCCGTAGCTCACGTCACGAGAAGATGATTTAAAGGGTGGGGAATGTATCTGGAAAGATCTTTTGGTGAGAAAAGACTTAAACCACGCCAGTGCATGGTCTTTCACTCCAATGTCTGAAAGTCGGGACAGCAGCGTGGCATGTAGCACAGTATCAAAAGCTGCGCTTAAGTCTAGCATGACCAACGCTGCTGTCTCACCTTCGTCCACCATCTTGCGGATGCATTCCGTGGAATATAAAACAGCTGATTCCTTGGAATAATTAGGTCTAAAACCGGATTGTGTGGGGTGAAGTACGTTTTCTGATTCTAAAAAAGCCATAAGTTGTTTGTTGACTATTTTTTCTATTATCTTGGCACATTGTGGCAAGAGGGAGATAGGCCTAAGGTTTTGAAATTGGGTGACCGGAATGTTGTTTTTTTTTTTTAGAGGAATGACTTGTGCGATTTTCCAAACCTCTGTAACATAGCATTCTTTAAAAGAGAGGGTTATCATCTGTCTTATTTGATCCATAAGAGCATATTCCATGATGTGTTTGCTTTTTCCTAGAGGACACACATCATTAGGGGAACCTGAATGGATACTATTAATAATGCTGGTCAGGTTTTCTTTGTCGGGTGTGGTAAATTGGGTGAGGATGGTTTTTTGAATGGGGAACGTTTCCTTTCCTGATGTAGAGGGTTTGGGAAAAGTAGCGTGAATTTTCTCAACTTTTTTGACAAAGAAATCAGCTATTTGTTCGCATAAGTCGTTTGAATATGTGTCCTGGGTATCTAAACTTGAAGTATCTGTAAGTTCCTTATAGATCCGGAATAGTTCTTTCGTAGGATTGATAGCTTCTTCAATTCTGATCTGATAGAAGGAACTTTTTTCCTCTCTTATCATTTTCTGGTATGATTTTAGTTCCAGTTTATAGGTTTCCTTAAGTTCAGTAGAATAATTTTTTCTCCATTTTCGTTCTATCGCTTTGCAGCGAGCCTTAGCAATTTTCCCTAAGATTTATCACACGGAAGACTTTGAACTTCTGGAGGGTGGACAACATATGAGAGTAAAGCGTGGTGCAAGTGTGGTAGAGATAGTCGGAGATGTGTTTGGAGCAGTGATACCAAATTTAGGAGTGATCCTGAATGATGTGAAGATCAGAAGGTTGGCGACTGTTGTGGATGAGTTATCTATGAGTACTGCCAAGTTCCTAGTGTTGGTTGAGGGTGAGATGTTGTCGATAAGGACTATGGTTTTATAAACCGTCTTGCTTTAGACGTCCTTCTATCAAAAGAGGGAGGAGTCTGTAAACTTTTGAAGGTCCAAGAATGTTGTACTTATATACCAGACAATAGCAAAGATCTGAAGAAATATATAAGTAACATTACTGCAATTCATTATGAGATCGAAGATTTGACAACTGTGTGGGAGAAAGTTGGCAAGGGATTTGGCCAGGTTGGAAGTTGGTTTGCGAACCTTGGTAAGGGAATTCTTGGTTACATTCTAAAGCAAATCATCATAGTGATCTGTTGTGTGATTGGATTGTGGGGCCTGGTGAGAGCCTACAAGTGGTACAAGTCGAATAGGGTTGAAAGGTCTATGAGAATGCAGGAGAGGTGTATGGAGAGACTGCAGGACAGTCAGTATCAGAATTTAAAAACATGGAGATGCTCAAGAGGTCGAAGACGGCTACTAGTTCTCTATGAACGAGTTCTTACCCTTAGGGATGGTGTAGTGTAGGGATGGTGTAGTGTATGATGACACAGGTCATCAGAGGGAGAACTGAGAGATCGCCATGTTAGTCAGAAAGTTGTAGGGGTGCATTATACTCACCCGTAGTCAGCACCCACATATTTAGAGGATTTTACTAATGTAGTTTAGGAAATGTAATGTTTGGGTCGGGGATCAGTGCAAAATGTGGTGGAGTGTTTATTAACCATAGGCAAAATAATGCTTTGATCATGCTAAATGTTTGTACACACATAGAGGGGTGGAAAGAAGAAACAAGAAAAAGAAGGAAGGGGTGTCAGAGCCTTATACACGAATGACCCTCTCCCCTTATTTGTGTTGAATCATGCTAAATGTTTGCCTAAACGTAGAAAATGTAATCTCATGTGAAATGTCGCGTTAACAATGAAGTGCCTTAGTGAAGAATAAAAATGCTTATTAATGAGTGATTTAACATAGCTGGTAGAGGCCTAACTGTATTTTTTCCTTTGCTTAGCTTTAGCTGAAGAAATAGTTCTTATTCTTGGGAAAGGCTGTTCTCAGAAAATGTTGAATTGTAACTTCGAATGTTGCAAAGGGGTCTTCTCACATATTCCAGCTTGCAGGTGCAAGGCCATGGGCCTCATTAGGTAGAAGGAGCCATTGTTTGGAAGTTAGGATAGTAGGAGCGAGCGCAGAGGAGATGCCAAGGAATTTGGGAGTGCAACATTTAGCGGAGAAGGTGCCTGGGACCCAAGGACACTCTAAAGGACGCTTGGTGGAGAGGAGCCATCCTGGAAAAATACAAAGACCCATACCTGCCAGAGGGGTGTGCCTGGGGCATTCCTAAGGCGGGCCCAAATGCGTGTCAACTGTTTTGGGGTTTTGTATTAGGGACAGCATCCGGAGGTGGAGGGCAGATTAGATTTTAGTGGGCTTCGAGAGAGCATAGATGTAGAGGCAGAGAGTGATTTTGGGAAAGGCAAAGATGTAGTGAGATTGTGCACTTAAGGCAGAGTAGGGTGTAGGAAGCAGGACCTGAGAGCGAGTTCTCTAGCGGAGGATTCTTAGCGGAAAGTGGGTGTACTTCTTAGGAAGTCAACATTGCTGACACCTTTATTCTTGCCTTGGTGAAATGCTAAGTAGGGATGTCACGCCAGAGACAGTGTAGGGACAGACTAACCTTATTCTTTTCCTTTCTGTAATGCAATCCCGGACTCAGGTTGGGAGTTTCATCCTTTGCCTGATGATTCTTGAACTGATTTTGCTTTTCATTCTGAGTCGTCTGAGACTCTTGCGTAGGATTATGAATGTATTAGTTCCCGTTTACTTTTTGAATCTTTTGCTGAGATGTTTGTACATCCAATTATTTTTGGCTATGTAATAAATCTTTAAAATTTCTTTGGTAGTCAGTGGTTTTTGAGTACAATTTGAATTTGACTGGTTACATTGTTTAAAGTTTTAACAAAAGATCTTCCCTCCACGCTTCTATGACAGGGAAAAAGGTTCAGTCGGCCTTATCTGGGATTCTGGAAATTGGTAAGACAATCGAGAAAAGAATCCCAGCTTCTCCAGTAGTGCATTGCGGGGGCGCCAGGTAACTATAACTGCTGCATTTTACTGGTTTTGTATTAGAGAAATGTGAGCCGAAATATAATGTCCCTGTAACCTTTGTATTATTAGTGAATTTCAAAGTTTTTAAATTCTATTTCTTATTTGTAACCTGTAACCTTAGAACATGAGTGTTTGAGTGAGTGCAAGCGTCCTTCAGTGAGAGTGTGACTGAGTATGTGAGTGTCTTAATGGGTGTGTGACTGAGTGTGTGTATGTCTGTGTGGGTCTGGGACTACCTGTATAAGTGTCTCACTGGGTGTGTGAGTGGGTGCCTCACTGTCTGAGTGAGTCTCTGACCATTTGAGTATCTGTCTAAGTGGGTGCATGAGTGTCTGAGTGGGTCAGTGACTGGATGCATGAGTTTTTGAGTGGATTTGATAATTTAGAAAGACATATGACATGTCAAGGTAGACTTGCAGTGAGAGAGCACAAACAGGAGCTGCACTAGTAGCCATCACCCATGTTTGAAGAACTATTTCTGTTTATGGTTGAGAAGGTGTGTCAGTACTTGCCTAAATATCTGGTAGAGGAGTACACCTCTACCACTGCCATGAGATGTTTCTGTAAATGTGCTGGTATGTAACTGCCTGCTATACTACCTCTTTGGCTGCCTAAATGTGTATGCAAATGGCTGCACAAATACTTCAGTGCCTGTGTTAGTCAATTGAGCCCTATGCAAGTGTCACTGCAACTACCTTTGAATCTGCTACAGTCAGAAATACACTTTGGTGAGCGACTGAATGCATTAGATCTTCTTTAGCTGACTCTGTAACTGAAAGACAAGACTCCATGCTTTTGTGAACATGTATTTATTTATTTAAAAGGTTTTATATAGCGCTACTGGACCCAAGAGTATCAGAGTGCTTTACAGGATAAATTACACATCAAACATATCAACATAGGGAAATTTATTAACATAGGATAAGTGTTATGTTTATTGTATGCTCTATATCTTCATGCTTGCTCGTGAGTCGCTCTGGGCTTGTGCTGGCATTTCCCTCGTGCCTCCAAGCCAAGGGTTCTCTGACAGAGCCGTTGAGGTTCCGTGACAATTAAAGTGGTGTTTTTGACTCGTTCGAATATGGACGAGTTTTGTATCTATGAACTGCAAATGAAGAGTTTAGTGGGTGTACGCGTTTTCGCTACGCTGGCCTGAACCGTTCGTCTTATTCGTGGGTTTCTTCATCTGAACCCACGGGTTCCATTTTAGATACAGCAGCCATTTTGTCTCTTGCCCTCAAGTAGCCAGCGACCCTGGGATTCCCAAACTCTTGCGGAAGACACGTTTTCCTTTGAGGGTGTCTTTATGACGAGGGGGATGACACTGCAAAGGCAGATGGCCCCACTCGAGGCTCATCTTGCCGTGCTGGTCTATTGTTTCAGCCGTGCATTCATTAGGCATATCTCCTTTGATCCTGCAATCGTGTTTCCGATATCGCCCCCTTACACTCTTTTTAATCTGTTGACTATCTTTGTCTTTCCTTGCACCTGTTTCTGACTCTTTTCTTAACTCGTTTACAGCCGGAATGGAATGTACTTAATGGTGGGATAACGCACTTTTACAGTTGGGAACCGGCGATGCTACTGTAATTATGTTCCAGGACCCTGAATACATGAAAGCAACCCTTTTGAAGTTTACTGTGGGAACTGAGTTGTAACCTTTTGTTCACCATGCTGTGCTATGACAGAAATATGTATAAAAGGAGCGATCCACAGTTGCCATTTGAAGCAGTCTCCTAGAACCTACATGCGTTGTACTTCTTGTGACTTCTGTGTTCCCTGCAGTAAATAAACCTCGATCTTTGACGCCGAAGGAAGTGTCCCGTGTCTCTGTCATTTGTACGCCGGAACGGTAACCCACGAAGGTTTCAGGTGTTGTCCCCTGGCACCGCTGGGCCTTAGAATGGCCCAGTCCTTCAGTTGGCGCCCCACGTGGGGCGACATCAGCGGTACCGGTCCAAAGCCCGACGATCGTGAGGAACTTCGTGTAAAATCTCCGAGGGAAGGTGCACCCCGCTTCATCGATCCTGTTGTCGAAACAAGTGGCCCGAAGACTTTTCCCGCGAAGATCCCCGCCTCCTGACGGCTGCGACGGACTGATGCCCTGACTGTCGACCTGTTTTGGTGCCTGGCGTAGTCCTTTGTACAGCGAGACGATTGACGGGCCTTCCTGGTGACGCCATTGCTCTTTCAGTTAAGTATTTGTGGGTCGCTCCCAGAGTCCTTGGTTGTTGTTGAAACTTGGTTGTTTGCATGGTTCCATTGCATTTGTGGTTCTTAGTGTTTGGTTCTTAGTTGTTGGATTTTATTTGACGATTGCAATTGCCAAAAACCAAGGGTCTTGCATTTTTGCGAGGATATCGTAAATCGATAACCCTTGAAGTTTGTGAAACTCGGTTAGTGTGCACGATGCCTGGCCGTAGTACTTTGTTTAGTTGCTTTAAAAGTTGCGGTGCGGATTCCCGATTGGAGGACTCATGTCCGATACCTCCAGTTGGAACTCCGGTCTATGAGCTATATAGTCGCCATTGAGTGGGTCCTATCGCATATAATGATTGCTGGATCCGCTACACTAAAGATGATGGTGTCCTTAGTTGGCCACCTCATGGTAGTTTCGAAACAGCAATTTTGGATAATCTTGAAGCAAAATTGTTCAAAAAGAAATCTAGGCCGGCCATGTTTGATTCCTTTCGGTTATGGCGTAAGGAGGCCAAGCAAAAAGAAATCAAACAGCTTACACGAAATAAGAGGGAAGGTATCGTTACGACGATGAGAAATGCAGAGCAGTTTCAGCGAGACAAAGAAGAGAAGGAAAAGGAGGTTTTTGATAAATTGCAACGTATGGCGGTGGATAAGTGTTATCCCGTTTTACCGCCGAGTACTGATAAGAAGGGAGAGGAAGTAGTAGAGGACCCTTTGTTGTCCTATCTACTGAAGTCACCACCTCCATATGCACAGGATACTGCGGCTCCTGTGGTTCCCCCTGTTCCTCAACCTGTTGTTCCGGCAGCTGCTGGTCAGCCTGTCGCTGGTCCTGTCCTTCCAAATCCTCTTGTTCCTCAAGTCGTCCCTATTGCATTACCTGCTCCTACTGCTCCACTGCCTATACCTTCTCAGTCTGCCATTCCTGCTACTTCTGCTCTTTTGGCTACTCCTACTGCTCCTACTGCTCCAGTGTTTAGTTCCCATGTTGTTGCCCCTGTACTTCTCTCCTCTTCTCCATCTGTTCGAAGTCGCATACCTAATGCTGTTGCTAATTTCTACTCTCCTTTTGGACTGATCCTTGGGTCCGATGTTTCCGATGTTCCTCAACGACGTAGTCAAATTCCTGGTGGTAGGGAGAGTGATACGTTAATTAAAATGGCGCGTAATTGGATTAGGTATCCCGTTAAAAACACCCCGCGAATAATTTTCGAGACCTTCTCTCAATTTAATGAGCCCACACAGAGAATTGTGTTTGAGGAAATGTGTAAATGTTTACGAGAAGTGATGGATAATGATGAGGTAGACAATGTGCCGCCCGAAGTGACTGAACTTCAGCATCAGTTTTCGAGTGGTATGATTGTGGGTAGTAATGTTCGACGTGCTGTAGAACATCTTCTATCTTTTCGGCCTACTGTAATACCTAGAGCATTGTTTAAAGATGAAACTGAGGAGTGGATGGCGACACCTGGTCAGTATCCCATGCGAAAAGTCCCTCCAGTGTGGATGCCAGGTGATGCTAATGCCGTTCCTATTATTCCGCCACACTTCCAGAGAGTTTGGATACATCTCCCATGGAAGCGGTCAGAAGTTTTGGAGGTGAAACAAACTTTGCCTGACCCCCGCAAAAATCCTGCAGGTTTTTACAAAGAGTTGTCCCAATTAGTGGATGCTACTATCATGAATCTTGCCGATATCGACATGTTGTTCGGCAACGTAGTACCTCAACCGGTTTGGGCGACAATACGTCAAGAGAATCACGCAGCTGAGTTAGGCGGTGATTGGGCTGTACTTGTAGCGGCTGACGCATTACAGGTTGGTGGGGCTAAGCCTGAGCAGTTAATTACGGCTCTGCCTCGAAGAATCATTACACTTATGAAGACACTTATGCCAGCAATGAGAGTTAATTGGGATAAACTGTCTGCGTGCAAGCAAAAGAAGGACGAGAGTGTCTCCAATTTCTTTACGAGATTTGAGGAGGCATTCATCGATCACAGTGGTCAGGATATGAGCACTGAGGGAGGTCAGCGGTTGTTCGTAGATAAATTTGTATCTAATTTGTTGCCTGACCTTAGCAACAAATTGAAAAATTCTGAGAGTTCGTGGGCTGTCTCTACCTCTGCTCAGATATTAGCTACGGCTCAATATTACGAAAAGAGGGAGAAGGAGGAAAATGATCTTGCGGATAAGAAAACAAAGGATCTCAAAACCAAAGTTCTGTTACAGCAAGCGTATCCTCCGCGCTCAAATCAAAATGCCTCTCAACAACAGAATAGATCGCAATCGCAATCTTTTAGGTCGCAGGCGCGTAATGACTCTTCCACGCCGAGATCTATGCTCGGTTATAACCAATGCGAATACTGTAGAGGTGAGGGCCATTTAAAGTTTGATTGTCCGGTTTTGCGCGACCGAAATAGTGGTGGTTCGGCTAGAGGAGGTCGTAGTGGTCCTCAACAGGCTTCACGTGGTAGAGGTCGTGGTGTTACCCAAAATCAGAATGAGCGTTCTAATAATTCATCTGATTCAAACAATTGCTTTGATCAGCGTGGTTCATCATCAGGTAGATCTGCACAGTATCATGTGGATGACTGTTACGTCGAGCATGATATTGATGATGTGGTGATGAAGTGAAGTAGTGTGGCTCACTGGTTAGAGGCGGCAGACCCGAGAGCAGAGGACGGCCCGGGACCAGGGTTCGATTCCCGGCGCGGCAGGTTTCTGGACCAGGGTCAGCGGACTCGATAATTCTCTCGCCTCGGTGCCCGCTCTGATCAGCGATCACACTCGGCAATTCTGGGCATTAGCTTGCCTCATCTTCACTAACGGCCCCACCAGACCGCCGGGGATGCCTGGTCTCACCCTGGAGATACCCATTAAGGGACCATCTCTCAGGGAAGCCAGGAAGGGTTTTGCAGCGGTCGAAGCACCTTGGGACCCTACGGGTAAGTAGTGCGCTATATAAATGCCTATACATTTACATACATTTACATGACGGTAACTACTAGGACAGCCACAGACAAAGAGAGGGAGTAGTATCAGTTCCGGTTGATCAGAGAGGGCCTTACGTCGCAGTTGCCACATCGGGCGTAGTTGAGCCTTTTCTGTTGGACACTGGTGCAGCGAAATGTTCCATCATGCATTCAAAACTCCCTGGCGCACCTTTGTCTGGCTTAACGAATGTTTCCGTTGGATTCTCTGGCGCCCCCGTTAGCAATCCGGTTTCTAGCCCTTTGCCCCTTACAATTGGGCCTCGTGAGCTGAAAGCTCCTTTGATTTTGACTACTGGTTGTGGTGAGAATCTTTTGGGTCTGGATTTGCTGAAATGGTTATATGCGACCTTGTATTGTTCTCCTGCGGGGGTGGAGCTTACTTTGGGTCAGAGAGTGATCTCTCCTATGTATTTGTCAACTGATAAACTCCCACCGAAATTGAGTTCTCTTCCTACATCTTTGTGGGCAACAGGTCCCAATGACGTGGGCCTGCTTGACATCTCACCTTATGTTGTCCAACTGAAATCGAATGTGCGACTACCACGTATTCCCCAGTATCGTATCTCTCTTGATGGTGAACGAGCGTTGTTAGCGATCATCTATGATTTGATCAAGAAGGATGTTATCGAGGAAACTCGGGGAAACGTGTGTAATAGTCCTGTGTTACCTATCTTGAAACGCACTGATCCATCCAAGCCTCCTGTTTACCGTTTTGTTATTGATTTACGGGAGGTGAACAAAATTGTGATTCCACAATTTCCTGTGGTGCCTGACATTACGGCTTTACTGACTCTGATTCCAGCTTCTGCTTCTTGGTTCTCAGTGATCGATCTGAAGAATGCTTTCTTTAGCATTCCGATTGCTGAGGAAAGCAGAGATCTATTCGGTTTCTCATTAGGTGGTCGCAGCTTTAGGTTTAAACGCGCTCCTCAGGGCTACTGTGAGAGTCCATCCATATACAGCCAAGCCCTGAAGAGTCAACTCGATGCGTTTGTGTTGCCGGCTGGTGCGGCCTTGATCCAATATGTTGATGACTTGCTGGTGGCTGCTGACACAAAAGAGATCTGCAAAACTGCTACGGTATTGCTGTTACAGCATCTCTGTGACTTACATCACAAGGTGTCACCTTCTAAACTGCAATATTGTTGTCAAGAAGTAACCTATCTAGGTCACTTATTGTCAAAGGAGGGAAGAAGGTTGACCCCAGAGAGAATTGCTGCGATCGCCCGAATGACTGTGCCAACAACTCAGAGAGATGTACGTGCCTTCCTAGGTATCACGTCATACTGCAGGCAATGGATTCCAAATTTTTCATTGCTAGCTAAGCCATTGGTAGCACTCACGTGCAAGGATGTTCCAACTCCTTTGCCATGGACCGAAGAGTGTCAGAAAAGTTTTTCTGAATTGCGTGATGCGTTGTGTTCGGCTCCTGTGTTAGGTACTCCTGACTACAGTAAGCCGTTTACACTATACGTTCACGAGAGAGAGGGTTGTGCGTTGAGTGTTTTGACGCAACAATTTGGTGGTAAGCAGTGTCCATGTGCATATTTTTCCTCGATCTTGGACCCAGTAGCTAGAGCGTTGCCGAGTTGTCTAAGAGCGACAGCGGCGGCTGCGGTGTCCATTCGACAATCTGCAGGATTGGTCATGGATAATATGCTTACGGTAATGGTTCCGCATGCAGTTGACACTCTCTTGAATCGTACAAAAACGCAACACTTGACGAGCGCAAGGTTGTCCGGTTACGAGTTGACGCTTCTGGCAAGTCATATACAAATAAAGTGCTGTAATGTCTTAAACCCGGCGACGTTGTTGCCGACTAATATGGAATCAGATGATGTACCACCACATGATTGCTATTTGCGAACTGAGGAAGAAACGAAGGGTCGTGTTGACCTAAAAAACACTCCATTGGCAGATCCCGATGGTACCTTGTATGTTGATGGTTCGTGTTTTAAGCTGCCGAATGGTGATGTGACGACTGCGTATGCTGTGGTGACGTTGAGTACGGTTGTGGAAACTGCGAGATTGAGTCAGAATTCTGCGCAGGCGGCGGAGTTGATTGCGTTGACGGGAGCGTGTGTTTTGTCGAAGGGAAAGCGAGTGAATGTGTTTACAGATAGCCAGTACGCATTTGGCGTTGCACATAGCTTTGGTCGATTGTGGAGAGAAAGAGGCTTTATGACATCGCATGGCACGAAGATCCAACACGGACAGCTCGTGAACGATCTTTTAGACGCACTTACATTGCCTAAGCAGGTGGCAAATATTAAATGCAGCGCGCACCGAAAAGTGACGGGTGATGTTGGTCGTGGTAACGCGTTTGCGGATGAGATTGCTAAAGAGACAGCTAGAAACTTTGCAACTCGAATGTATGTGACGAGTTCAGTAAGGTGGCCTGCAGAGACTGGTATGTGTGAGGACACTGTTGAGAGCGTGAAAGCGATTCAGAATGAGGCCACCGAAACTGAAAAGACTAAGTGGAAGGAGAGCACAGGAAAGTTAGATGCGCACGGATGTTGGATTGATTTGTCGGAAAGTCAGAAGTGGATGTTGCCGGATGCATATGTGCTAGCTGTTGTGACTATGGCACACGGCTTGTCACATATTAGCGCGAAAGGTATATGCAAGTTGCTGTCCCCTGTATGGAAGAATGATGGTATCGCTAAGTGTGCTGAGAGAGTGGTTAAGAATTGTATGGTATGCATGATGTACAATCCTGGCAAGGGCACCCCCACACCACCTGGCCATTTTGCTCCTCCTACATGTCCCTTTGAGGTTATCCAACTGGACTTCATCCATATGGAGAGATGTAATAACTTGAAGTACGTTTTAGTTGTGGTTTGCGCGTTCTCCAGATGGATCAAAGCCTATCCTCTCAAAGACAATACTGCCCTGTCCACAGCGAAAGTCCTACTGAAGGAATACTTTCCTCGGTATGGAATGCCACGGATTGTATTGTCAGATAACGGAAGTGAGTTTGTGGGGAGTGAGATGAAGAGTGTGTGTAAGGGCCTTGGAATTAGACAAAAATTCCACAGTGCCAATCATCCCCAGTCAGCAGGTTTGGTTGAAGGGTACAATGGTACTCTGAAACTGAAACTTGCTAAAATCCAAGCTACGACTGGTTTGTCATGGCCTGATGCCTTGCCTCTGGCTCTCTTGTCGACCAGGGCGACTGTACACTCTCGAGTAGGGCTTAGCCCATATGAGATTGTGTTCGGCCGTCCTGCGAATGTTTGGGGAGTCCCTAGGCCTAAGGCCTTCGATAGTCTTGAATATCCAATGTTAATTGATTATCTTCATGATCTGACTGCTAAACTGAGGTTAATTCATCAACAGGTCTTTGAAGCACTGCCGGCACAGACAGAGGGTCCTGGACATCGGCTCCAACCGGGTGACTGGGTGGTTACCCGTAATTTTGGCAGGAAGCGCAATTTGGAGCCGAGATTCGTGGGCCCGTTTCAGGTCCTCCTTGCCACAAGAACTGCAGTTCGTTTGGAAGGCCGGAAAAATTGGGTGCACGCCACCCACACCAAAAAGGTGCCTATACCTTTACCAGCGGATTCGTGGGTGAGGACAGGAATCGCCGCAACAGAAACTCCGGTGAAATTTGTGCCGTTCAGTGATGCTCAGCTTGTAGAAGATACTTCATTGCAGTCAGACACACTTGTTGAACCTTTGTCATTGGAGAACTCGAGACTTGAACCTTCATCTGATCGACGGGACTCTGTTCCGCAACCTGAACAATTATTCGAAGAGCAGACTCGTCCTGGGAGAAGCAGATATTTTCTTCGTTCTCACAACAAAGACTAATAAAACACTTTTTGCCTTTTTTCCCCTTTTTGAGTTCATATTACCTCTACTGTCATTTTGAACATTATGAACAATTGTAGCCTCTATTAATTTTTGAGTTCTTTTCCACGTGTGTTTTTCCACAGCTAGGAGATTTTGTATTACACTTGAATGTTTGATTAAAGAACCTTACATCCGGGTTGACCGTAGGGCCGTGTGGGTACTTCCTTCTGTTTAGCAGGTTCCTGACACTAGGTCGGTACTTTTGTCGATTCCTGGGAACTCCTGGGAATTGATCATCGCTACACAGAACGAAGTGCGTCAAGAACGTTGCAGACGGTTTTTAGAGGATGGAATTCTCAAAGTTGTCGGAAGTGGAGAAGACTTTAGCTCAAAGATCTACACTACACAGGGTTGTACGAACTAAATGCTTTCTGTTTCAGGTGTTCCTGCTGTTCTTGACTGTTTCCATGTTATTGGTGGGTGGAGTGTATTTCGGAATACAATCGTTATTGCCTTCTGCTTTACCTACTTCTTCTTCTGAACCAAAATCTACTCCCACTGTTTCTCCACATTCCTTTCACCCTCTACCCCAACACGAACAGGTTAGACGTGCGAAATTCATGAATAACTCCTTTGTCCAGCTTCTTCATCAACATCAGTTGGTGATGAATACTACCAACTGTTGGGTGTGTGGGTTAATGCCACATACCATGGATAGGGGAATTCCGTATTTGGTTCTTCCTTATAGTTCCCAGGGGTCAGCTCGAGCGTTCCAAACTATGTTTCGTAGCACACTAGATTCCTACCCCCATCGAGAGCCACGCAATGCAGATCATGGTCCCGGCCCGTACCACAAGCTTTTGGCAAGAGCGATTGCTGACTTAGATAGAGATATTTTTGACGCATCGCTTATTCCAGAGGAAGAGGTGCGAGCATACAGAGATCTGAGTGAGGCTGAATATAGTATGTCAGTGGGTGATAGACAGCTTAAAAGCTCCTCTCCGATCTGGATCGTACCCCGTCTCGGTAATTTCTGCCTGAAAGGTCTTGGCCGAAGCCCACGAGCTCAGCTTGGGAGGAGTTCTTGCACTGAAACGTATGTTTTACCAACGTCCTCTTCCCCTGTTCTGTTGACTGCCAAGGGTACATACTTTGTATGTTATGACCGCGCATATACATGGTTGCACCGTGACTTTTCAGGCACCTGTTATATTGCGAATCTGTTGCCACCGACTTTCACAGTCGCCTCGGACTATCACAAGACTAGAGTTGTGAGAGGCGTTATTAGCGAAGAAGATACTGCCGGTCAAGAAGCAGGAGACTTCTTTAAGGGTTTCTTGCCATTTTGGGGACCTATGATCAATAGTAGGAACCTAAGACAGTTGACTCGAGTGGTGGAATCGACTGCTAATATAACTGCAAGTGCTCTTTGTAATCTGACAGCAGAGCTTCAGGCGGACAGGCTTATGACGTTGCAAAACCATATGGTTTTAGACGTTGTTCTTGCAGATAGAGGTGGTGTATGTAAGGTGATCCATTCGAGTTGCTGCATTTTCATCCCTGATAACGCTCCAACTGTCTATCAAGCCATCTCGAAGTTGCGTAAGATCTCCGAGTCCATACACGTGGACGTAGGTGATTGGACGCTACTAGGATGGTTTTGGGGCCTGATGTCGAAGTGGGGTTGGAAGATTCTGATGATCATCAGGGTTGTTGTAGCATTTCTGTTCACGTGTTGTCTTTGTGTGCTGTGTGGTCCTGCCTTATGTGGCCTCTGTGCTACGACGTGTATAAGACGGCCATCTGTTACCAAGGAAGCACTGATGGATAGAATGATGCTGCAGCAACAACTGAATGATCTGATGAATATCGAGATCGATTCTGATATCGACTAGTGCTTGCCTACATGAGGGCAAAAGGAGCATCTGAGGTTCCGTGACAATTAAAGTGGTGTTTTTGACTTGTTCGAATATGGACGAGTTTGGTATCTATGAACCGCAAATGACGTGTTTAGTGGGTGTACGCGTTTTCGCTACGCTGGCCTGAACCGTTCGTCTTATTCGTGGGTTTCTTCATCTGAACCCACGGGTTCCATTTTAGATACAGCAGCCATTTTGTCTCTTGCCCTCAAGTAGCCAGCGAACGGACACTGTCCGCTTCGTGACCCTGGGATTCCCAAGCTCTTGCGGAAGACACGTGTTCCTTTGAGGGTGTCTTTATGACGAGGGGGATGACACTGCAAAGGCAGATGGCCCCTCTCGAGGCTCATCTTGCCGTGCCGGTCTATTGTTTCAGCCGTGCATTCATTAGGCATATCTCCTTTGATCCTGCAATCGTGTTTCCGATATCACCCCCTTACACTCTTTTCAATCTGTTGACTATCTTTGTCTTTCCTTGCACCTGTTTCTGACTCTTTTCTTAACTCGTTTACAGCCGGAATGGAATGTACTTAATGGTGGGATAACGTACTTTTACAGTTGGGAACCGGCGATGCTACTGTAATTATGTTCCGGGACCCTGAATACATGAAAGCAACCCTTTTGAAGTTTACTGTGGGAACTGAGTTGTAACCTTTTGTTCGCCATGCTGTGCTATGACAGAAATATGTATAAAAGGAGCGATCCACAGTTGCAATTTGAAGCAGTCTCCTAGAACCTACATGCGTTGTACTTCTTGTGACTTCTGTGTTCCCTGCAGTAAATAAACCTCGATCTTTGATGCCGAAGGAAGTGTCCCGTGTCTCTGTCATTTGTACGCCGGAACAGGTAACCCACAAAGGTTTCAGATGTTGTCCCCTGGCACCGCTGGGCCTTAGAATAGCCCAGTCCTTCACCGTTAGATAGAGTTTCAAACTCGACTCTGCTGGTCAGGTTTTTCTCGGTTGTTACTTGGCAAATAAAGAAATCATCTTTATCCCACCCTTGTCGCCATAAAATGTTGTAAATGATAAGCTGGAGCTGACGGGTCGTTAGATGGAGTTTCAAACTTGGCTCTGCTGGTCGGGTTTTTCTCCGTTGTTACTTGGCAAATAAAGAAATCATCTTCATCCCGTCAGCTCCAGCTTATCATTTACAACAATAAGGCATTAGAGTCTAGAGAGTGTAAAAGGATAAAGAATAATTCAGAGATCAAGTAAAGAAAATGAGGACTGTTTGATAAGTAGATATAGAGGGATTGAGTTGTTAGATTGAGGATGAAAGAAGCAGAGAGATTATAGGAAAGGCAGTAGGAAGGAGTGAGTAGTGGAAATGCAAAGAGTGAATGGACAGAGAGTTCACTATAATTAAGGACCCCACTATTTGTTGAGAAGAAGCAGCTTGAGGCTTTTTTTGAAGAGGGGGTAGGAAGCGTTGCAACAAAGATCTTTGGGAAGAGAATTTCAAATAGAATACACAGACAGGATTTGCACTAGTAGCCATCACCCATGATTCACAGACTATTTCTCTGCATGGTTCAGAAGATTGTGTCAGTACTTTCCTACATATGTAAGTGAGTGTAGCAGTACATCTGTATGAGTGTCATAAGATGTTTAAGTAAATATGCTGGTATGTGACTGCATGTTTTAGTAGCTCTATGGCTGTCTAAATGTGTATGCAAGTGGCTGCACAAATACTGCAGGGACTCTGTAAGGAAATAGAGCGCTATGAACATGTGACTGAAACTACCCTTGAGTCTGCTGCAAGCATCAGTAGTTTCTAGTAAGTGACTGAATGTATATGTGCCACTGCAGTTGTCTGATTAGGTTGCAGTGAGGGTCTCTGCTTTTGTGAACATGTATATCAGTTGCTTTATTTATTTTTATTTATTTATTAAGTTTATAAAGCGCGACACCTACCCAAAAGGGTTTCCCCGCGCTAACAATGTCACAAGCAGTTAAGCACAAAAGATACACAGTTATCGATTGAAGAGCCAGGTCTTAATGGCCTTGCGGAAACGAGCATAGCAGTTCTCAGAGCGAATGTCTAGAGGGAGGGAGTTCCAAAGCTTGGGTCCCAAGAACGAAAAAGACCTGCCTCCCATCCTCGACAGTCTAAACCTTGAGAGGAGGAACGGAGAGAACGTGACAGGGAGTACGTTTTGACAAGAGATTGCAAATAATTGGGAGCATTACCCGCCCTGATTTTGTGCATGTAACTTAACACTTTGAATTTCATTCGGCTCTCCACCTTCAGCCAATGAAGATCACAAAGGCGTCCAGTTATGTGATCAGTTTTACGACAACCACAAAGCAAACGTGCAGTAGCATTCTGCACTAACTGGAGGCGTCTCGTGACCGCCTTGGTCGCCCCCAGGTAGAGTATATTACCATAGTCCAACCGGGAGGTAACCAAGGCGTTCACCACGGACCTCTGGGTGTCAGTAGGCAACTTCCAAACAATCTTCCTAAGCCAGCGCAGAATGGTGAAACAGATGGAAGACACTTTATTGGCTTGGCATTGCAAAGTCAGACCCTTGTCAATGATCATCCCCAGGTTGCGCACGTGCTCAGATGGTGGAGGAAGCAAGCCCAACTCAGAAGGCCAGTGCCTGGAACTCCAGAGGTCTTGTTTTTGTCCAAGGACCAGGACTTCAGTCTTTCCTCCATTCAGTTTGAGTAGATTTAAATTCATCCAATTGGATATATCCCCAAGGCCAATCTGAAGGAGGGAGGTGGAGGCCGGGTCAGATTGTGATAGGGAGAAGAACATTTGCGAGTAGTCGACATAGGTAAACAGAGTAAGCCCGGCACCATCAGCAATACGAGCCAAGGGAGTGACATAAAGATTGAAGAGGAGGGGGCTAAGGATCGAGCCCTGGGGTACACCACGAGGTGATAAATAAGTTTTGGAGGTTGCAGAGTGAGAAAAAATGTGAAACGTCCGATCAGTCAGGAAAGAGGCCAACCAATCCAGGGCTATCCCACTGATGCCCATGGCGGCAAGAGATCTGAGAAGTATATTGTGGGAGACAGTGTCAAAAGCTGCACTGAGATCGAGTAATATCAGTACAGCTGTGTCACCTCTATCTAGCAAGGAGCGAAGGTTCTCCGTAACGCCAAGGAGTGTAGTCTCGGTGGAGAAGCCTGGGCGAAAGTCCGACTGGGAGGGATGAAGTAAGTTATTTGCAGTGATGAATTGAGACAGGTGGTGGTGAATATGCCTCTCTAGGACTTTAGAGAAGGCAGGAAGCAGAGAGATGGGAGAGATGTTTGAAAGAACTTTGGGGTCAGCAGTGGGCTTCTTCAGCAATGGCGTAACCATTGCATGTTTCCAACAAGCGGGAACAGCAGCAGACTTTAGTGAAAGATTAAGTGTAGTGCAGATCATGGAGAGTTGTGGGGGATCCAATAACCAGAGTATAGGGATGGGCAAAGGATCGGTCGTGGAACCAGATTTTAACTTACACAGAATCTCAAGAAGGGCAGCTGGGTGCAGATAAGGCCATGAAAGAAGCGGGCATGGGTGGGGATAGGAGCACAATTTAAACCGTCAGATTTAACAGTAGATACAAGGGAAGTGTTGCTGCCATTAAGGTCGGGAATGTCTTGATAAATCTTGTCAATTTTTGCAATAAAAAACTGAGCAATTTCATCGCACTTGCTGCTCGACAAAGGCGAAGGTTTTGCTATAGTGTGAGAGCCAGCAAGGTTTTTGACCAGGTCAAATAATACTTTGGACTTATTAGCTGCTTCAGTTATGGTTTTGGTAACGTAGGCAGCCCTAGTCAGGGCACAGGCTTTATGGTAATTCTTCAGAGCATTCTTATAAGTGGTGTCTGCCATGTGGGAGTAGTCCTTTCTCCAGATTCTTTCGAGTCTTTTGCAATAGGATTTATCCACTTTTAGTGCTTCATTAAACCAGGGTGCCGGCGAGCCATGGATTGCCTCCTTCTTGTGGGAGGAAGGAAGGCAGATATCAATAGCGTCAAGAAGCCAGGATTTAGTAATACCTGCTGCTGCTTCCATATCAGTGGACTTGAGCAGTTCAGTAGGAAGATGTGTTGCAAGCTCATTATTAAGAGAGACAATGTCCAACTTTTTCCAATCTCTCCTGCTGGTGACCAGTGGGCCTCTAAAATGAGGCAACACTTCGGAGGTGGTAAACATAAATTTGATGAGATAGTGGTCGGACCAATGAACAGGTGAAGCAGGTAAACAGTGTAAATGAGGAACATTGGAAAAAATTGGGTCCAAAAAGTGACCACCTTGATGCGTGGGACCGCAATTCTGTAAAATAATATTCATGGCATCAAGATCGGCGATTAAAGTTCTGCCAATAATATTCTTGAAGTCCTCTAAATGCACGTTTAAATCCCCTACAATTAAAAAGTTACTGGAATTAGTCAAAATGGAAGCTATAAAGTCAGAAAATTGAGCAGCCCAGACATTGGCAGGGCCAGGAGGGCGAAAGACTAATAGCCCAGTCAGAGTAACTTTAGGGTGAAGGGCCAGCTTAAAGCACGCTGCCTCACAATTTTTTAGGGTAATGGGATTGAGTTGGCATTGGTAGGTGTTTTTAAATATAATCGCAATGCCACCCCCCGTTTTATTGGGTCTGTCGCACCTAACAATAGCGTAATTAGAGGGCAATGCTTCAGCAATGTCCGGTCCGGAACCGTCATGAAGCCATGACTCGGTGATAAAGAGGGCGTCAGGTAGCTCATCAGCTAGGAGGTCAAAAATCTCACGTTTGTGCTTGGGTAAAGAACGACAGTTCAAGCTGAGAAACGTGAAAGTGGGTTTATGGGCGATATTAATCTGTGGGGTGCAACTACGACACAATTGAGGAACATCTAAAGAAAGTGAGCAGCTAGGACAAGACTAGGGGGAACAACTAGCCATGTCAAAGATAGTACAGCCATGCTTAGTTACGGATCTATATGCGGACAGTTGATCGGTATTATAAGTGAGCCTCTTTAGAGTGTTTTGAGTGTTTTGACCAGGGGGTATGGCCCCTGGGCCCGTATGGGCCCGGACGGGCACTCCTTTGGGGCGACTTCGGCGTGCTGCCGGCGCGCCCGCTGCGCCCGCCCGCTACGCGGACAGGGAGTGACAGGCATTTATACAGGAAGAAACAAGGGGTGCAATACTCTATGTAGCACTTTGCATAGGGCCTACAAGTACTCAAGTAACTTATTCAACTCAAAAAGATATATGCTAATCTCTCAAGCACAAAATAGCATCCTTTGTGGCATACGTACAACATATCTTAGAAGTGTGTTATATGCACTAAAACGTGAGTTTGACAGTTCAGTAAGACCTGTAACATGCCAAGTGAAGCTTGCAATGACAGTGCATGGACAGGGTCTGCAGTATTAGCCATCACCTATTGGAAATTCTATTTCTCTGCATGGTTGAGATGATTGTGTCAGTATTTGCCATCATATCTGAGAGGGTGTAGAAGTACAACTCTATCAGTGCCATGAGATGTTTAAGTAAATGTGCTGGTATGTAACCACCTGCTATAATACCTCTATGACTGTCTAAATGTGGAAGTGGCTGCTGAAATACTTCAGTGGCTGTGTTGGGCAATACAGGACTAAAAAGGTGTCACTGCAACTACCTTTCAGTCTGATGCATGTAATAGTTTCTGGTGACAGACTGAATCTATACGTGTTTCTGTAGCTTACTCAATAGCTGAAACAGTGGCTTTATGTTTCTCTGAACATGTATGTCAGTTACTTTAGGGATGGCATACTCTATGTACTATTGGCATAGGGGCATATAAGTAACTTGGTGAAGTGAAAAGAACATCTCTCATCTTTTAAGTACAAACCAGCATGCTTTATAGAACTCCTACAGCACCTCTCACATGTGACTTGTGCACACTGAAACTTGGTTTCAAGACTTGATGAGCAGAGTTTACAGGACAAATCAAGCCACAAGTAAAAGTGCACAGACAGGACCTGTTCTACCAAGCATCATCCATGTTTGAAAGAGTATTTCTCTACAAGAGTGAGAAGGTTGTGTCAGTACTTGCCAAAATGTCTACGAAATTGTAGGAGTACACCTGTAGCAGTGCCATGAGACGTTTAAGTAGATGCGCCGGTATGTGACTGTCTATTTTAGTATCTCTATGACTCTCTAAATATCTATGTAAGTGGCTCTAAACAAACACCACAGTGCCTGTGTTATGGAAAAGAGAACAATATAAATATGACTACAACTATGAATCTGCTGCGTGCACATATAGTTTCTGGGTAAGTGACTGAATGTATATGTGCTTCTGTAGCTGTCTGACAAAGCAGGGTAACAAAACGAAAACACTCAGAATGTAAAGAAAAACACTCTTTGAGAACAGCACATCATATATGCACATGGAAATGACTCCACATATTCTAATGCCCTGCTAACTCAGGACCTCATTTACAAACTTTTGACAGACCACAGCACGGGAGGCCTTCTTACTGCACTGCCGTCCATCAAAAGAAAAGGACAGGAATGCACCAGATCTACAGTGTGTTTTTTTAAGGGAGGGGCCCGAGCGGACCCCTCTCCCTCGGGTCATTTTCGGCCCCGGGGACACCATCCCCCGGGGTCCGCCCATTTAAAAAAAATGCTGCCTTTCTCAATGTTTGCTTAAATGTAAGCATCCCATCTGCAAAGCTGTTTAAATGCACCTGATTTCACGCCCATTGGATAATGAGAACTGGACATTTAGGAAGAGCTAGGCCGTCCAAGTTAAATCGTCTATTTTCGGCCACCATATTTGCATGTCAATTGTTAAATTAAAACCTCATGGTACCATTTGTGTTAAATGGAAGATTCCTGTAAAGTACAAACATATTTCCCAATCTTGCCATCAATTGGTATAAGGCAGGAGACACGAACACTTGCTGTGTTTCCTTTATACTATGTACATAAATATTTTTTAAATAAGGATAACCCTCCAGATACAATTGTGGAGGTGTCATGGGAAAAATGTAAATCGTTCTCTTTATTTTTGTGTGTGTTTGTACTAAACAATAACCATATTAATGGAACAAAAACAAAAGCCTTACATAGTCTATTAAACTGACATAGTTAAAACGACATGTACATTTAATTATCACAAATATGTGGATTCTGTTTAATTTACTATACCTTATAATGCTCCATTTACAATAAAAATTGAAGGTTATCCCCACAGACAATGGAATGTTATATTTATGGTACTGTCTTTGTAACAGTACTAAAACACATGCATCAAAGGATTATAAAAAAAAAATGAATGAGGAGTGCACAATGAGAAAGTAGGTCTTGACTATGCCCAAAACAGCCAGCCAAGTCTCAAAGAGTTTCCTAAAAACAGTCAAACAAGGTATGGTGACAAAGTCAGGAGTAGTAATTTCCAAGATGTAGCCTCTACCATGGAGAAAACCCCATCAATGAAACTAAATTATTTTGTCTTTGCCACATGAAGTTAACACCAGTGCTTAATTTGAGCTGCTGGTTTCTGTGCTTGGCACCGCACTTCATTGGGGGCACCGACTCTAGTGAAAGTCCACCACATGGTGGCGCTGTCTGTTTAATTATGAGATGAGGATGACAACTGACGTAATTAAGTAAAATCTGCATTGAAAATAAATAATATCAGCCTCTCACGCCATTATTAGCTTTGTGTGGCCTGATATAGTCTAAATTATCACACTTGTAGGATTGTGATGGTTAGGTGTTATGTTGGCACTGTCATTGGCAGCTCTGGCAGGGGCAATGCGTGGTGCAGGCTGCAGTGGCCTTCCGAGAAGGGCCCTGGCAATTGTTTACAATTTAAGCACTGAAACTGAGCTGAGTGGAGCAGGTGTGTGCCATCTAAATCTAGGTTCCAAGACATCACATGCCTTTTGATAGATGATTTCTCCTTCGAGCCGAAAGTCTCAGGAAATGTGCAGAGGATGTAGGGGTTACATGATCATGTCAGGAAAGTCCGGTAGGAAGCCGTATATCGGAGTTCCGTAATAGTTGTAATTAGTGCAGAAATTTTACTGGGACCACTAAAGAGATGACATTGACAAAGTTCAAACAAGTCTGGCAAACAGCATTTCAATAACTTTATTAGCATGCACCTAATCAAAACACTTTTGTCAAGATTGCAGAATCCATTGTTATATTTTGCTTTACAGGTGAGATATGGGAAATAACTTACTTTCCAAATAACAGATATTACGGGGATTTGGTAGACTATCTCATTGGAATGAATGCTTGTTGGGACTTTCTTTCCTGAACAACCATCTAGTGAGAACTTGGGTGGTGGCAGAATCAA
Source organism: Lissotriton vulgaris (assembly GCF_964263255.1). Taxonomy (NCBI): domain Eukaryota; kingdom Metazoa; phylum Chordata; class Amphibia; order Caudata; family Salamandridae; genus Lissotriton; species Lissotriton vulgaris. The sequence continues at coordinate 702,111,745 of NC_141699.1, forward strand.
GTACACCAAGAAAGTAATCAGCCATCTCATTATTCTATCTGCCCTAGCATGCAACCATACTTGTTTATTATATAATATATCATGGACAATTGAGGCAATCTCACCAAGCACTGCATAACATAACATGACATAACATATCATGACATAACATAAAACAACATAACATAACCTTACCCTATGCCACAACAAAAGCATGGAAATATATACCATCAGACTTAAAAACCAGTGGTAAATAAAATCTCACTCAGTAAGTTGTACCAAAGTGTTGTTGTAAAAAATTGGATTATTATTTGGGTGGGTGACTGCACACCTCGAGGGATAATTGCATCTCTTGTTAAGGGTGAAACCTCAAAGCCACTAAATTATCCTGAGCTCAACTCCCTTATGGATATGGCACAGATCAGCCAGGTTTAACTTACGGCAATGTGTTAAGTACTTATGCAGTACCAAAACAGAAATAAAGTAAAAATGCAAAGCAGAACAAAATCCCAAAACGAATTAGGAAAGTAGAGTAATATTTAGTAAGCAAAATGACATAAAAATCACAAAAATCCATTAGGGGGGATGGAGATATGATTTTTTTAAGTTTTAAGTGGGAATAGCGCCAAGAAGCATAAAGTTCCAATGATAGACAATGATCGTGGTAGACCGGGTGAAGAAATTGAGTTTTCACTAGGTCCTATTAATTCCTCCATTCCTTGCCATCTCGTGACAAAACCCAGCCTACAGCCTCCATTTCTGCTGACGCTAAAAAATATCACATACCCAAACCCCCCGCTCTTTGCAGTTAACCAATTCCTCAACAGAAAGCCATGAGATACCTACGCCCTGTGTAAACAAGCTTGTTTTTCATCTTCTGCTCCCTGCTTGGTAAACATCCTTGACACCGTGATCAGGTTATCTGGACAATGGTCTGAATGCCGAGCCTTGATCATGCTGATTGAACAATAGTCTGAATGCCGAGCCTTCATCAAGCTGATTGAACAATGGTCTGAATGCCGAGCCTTGATCTAGCTGATTGAACAATGGTCTGAACACCGCCTTGATCAGGTCATCAGCTACAAACACCACCCTGATTGAACAATGGACTGAATGCCAAAGAGTGGAGTAAAAAATGTATATAAGGCTTGTTCACTGTGGAGTAAAGCAGCAGCCTCTTGGGTTTTGTTTCTGACTAGCTTGGGACTCTGTTCCATAGCCTGGGCTGTTGTACTAAAGGTAGTTCTCTCTGAAGACGAAGGTTTCCAGGTCCACTTTATTACATAAGGAGGGTAAGAGTAGACTCGGGTGATTCCTGCACCGCCAAGCCCCCACTCTTCCTTGTGGTGGGCTTTTCTTGGTTCTACAAGGGAACTAGGCTAAATATGTTGAGTTAGACAAAGCTTGAATATTGATAAAGAGATGTTTGTTTTCTTAAAAGATTGACTTTCTTCCTGCTGTGATAGGGAATATTTGTAAATCTGTGAAGAATTGACTTCTACATGTCCAGTATTTTGAATTCCTCAGGTTAGATGATGAGATTATCTGCTAATCGAGTAGTGGGGAATGCCTACTATCGTTATGCTTCTAGATTGTCAATTGTACAATATATTGATGTTTGTGTTAGGGTTTTTTGATGGTTTAGAGAAAAAATCAAGGAATGTCATTACAGACTGTATAAAGAGAGCTAGAAATGTTTACAATATGCTCTGATATATATCATATGTGTTCTCTGCAATTGACTGTTCCTTACTGTGCACTTTCCTCCCTGATTTTGCCTGGGGTGGGTCTTTGTAAGACAATTATCAAGTTAGAATACTCAGTTTCTTAAAATTATAATTATCTTTTTACACAAAAGTTCTTTATAGACTTTATTTTTTCTTTTTTACCTTTTTTCACTTTGAACTTCTGGCAGATGGTCTATCACTGTACATAATATCCTAACTTTTAACTGCTTCTTACTACTTAGCCGAGAAACTACCAAAATGGCCGACAACATAGTTAGTACTAAGAAAAGCTGTTAGCATTGGATTTATACATTGACTGAGTACCACCTAGCTACTTTGCTCTCTACTTTTGGATTTCTCGTATCTTAATTCGTGTTTAAACTTACGAATGAGTCTTTTAGAAATTCTTTTATATAGATATAGTCACAATATTAATAATTCTTCCTCACTAGGCAGGGTCAACTACCACATGAAAATGTTGACCAACGGGTCTTTTACATAATATCGGGCACGTTTTGGGAGGCATAATGTGATGTGGGTGTGCATATAATTGCAGTTACTACATCAGACTGCATTTTATTAATACGCTGAAAATTCCGACGTGGCATATATAATGTAATATAATATATAAAAATGGCGGACATGGGTTTACGTGTACGTCATTACGCGATACACGTGTTTCTCGGTCTTGTTAACATTGGGGTATTTAAAACATGGCTGCAAACAGTGATGGTTTGACGCAGCGTTTCTCGAAGCGGATTCCAACCATGAGGTAAATGCGATTTTGCTTATATATGAGGCATTCCTTGCTCACACGTTATTTAGAAACTCATACCATCCGTTTCCTTACCATGGGTTTGCTCGTTTTATCGTGTTTAGAATAGGTTTACATTATTAACTATTAGTATGCGAAATGGTATCACTTTAATCTGTATTTATACGTCTGCTGAATTTAAAGGTACAATATGTGTTCTAAACACTATTCGGGGCTCAGATTTTTATGTATGCAGTACTTTTTGAGCTCTACGTCACTCTGCATTATTTTTACCGATGTTAAATGCATTTGGGATGAACAATATTTTTTTTCCAACCACTTGGTATGCACACATGGACTTGCGAGTATACATGGAAATACTATAAGAATAATTTGACTCTCTGATTTTGATACATGTCCAAAGAGGTATTTAGAGGATTCGTGCTTACTTAATATGTTTTTTCTTTGGTGTGTTTTCTGCTCCTCAGCTAATACAATTATCAGAGAGCCTGTCTCTTAGTGCCATCATCAAGTGGCATTTCCTGTGTTTTCTGATGCTCCCACGTTATCTGAACACTATGATATAATATTATTAGTAAGTTACTTTCAATTTTGATTTTTTCTCTTTTCTTTAAATTCTCTCAGCATACTTGTGATGAAAATGTGTCTTTGATTTGGGCACTTTGAGTACATGGATTTGCCCATATTTCCAATCGCGAGTTAACATGTGATTCTATAATGGGTAGCATCTAAGATCTTGGTGATCTACCCAAATTATACTTTAATATCACTAGTTCTTATGATGTTGGTTATGTTTTTATGTATTTTAGTGGGGAAGAAACCACTATCTTCGATTCAGGAATCATACACTAATACAGCTCAGTTGGATCGGAGAATGACTGATGTAAGCTATTCCGTAATACTTTGGAGATAATGGGTTTATTCCTATATATTCCTGCTCAAATGACTAGGTTCTAAAGGTTTTTTTATCCTATACTGGCCAATGTGCCAATATAATCCTTTGGTTTCTCTTAACGGTTGTCTTGTCTAAAACAACATGCCTCACACTAGGTTTTCTTCCTTCTGATTGACATTCTGTTTGTACCTACAGACATTTTTGAATCAAGATTGAAAGCTCTACCTGCCGTTAACAAGCAACTTTTAGAATCTCAAAAGACGCCGTGAAGTGACTACGCCATCTTTACAATTCTTTAGGTACATAATTAGGTGTCTTTGTGGTTACTTGGATTGCCAGTGGACACTCTGTATATACACTCTTATAGCACCCTTTGGTCATTTGAATGTGTGAACCCATTAATTGTGGGTTTGGTTAACTGTATTTTCTTTAACACGATTTCAGGAATCCTCCTTTTTTTGCATAATTATTGCTGTTTTTCTTTTCCTTCTTTTTCTTTTCTTTTTCTTTCTTTTGGATTTAAAATTTTAAAATTCTTTTGTATGTTTCTTCCTTCCTTTAATTCTAAACTGGATCACGCATCACTTTTCGAGCACATTCTGGTCTATTTTTGCTTTGTATGGGCACTAAGTTGAAAATAAATATTTTCTAAAAAAGAAAAAAAACACTGTTTTTTTCCTAGAAGTGTTTTTATATGTTACATAAGATATATATATATATATATATATATATATATATATATATATATATATATATATATATATATATATATATATATATATATATATATATATATATATATATATATATATATATGTTTCTTGTACAGCCTTGAAAAAGTTGTCTCAAGACGAAACACGTGTCGGCTGCGAATTTCTATCTATCCACGTGTCAACTTATGATGAAGATCTGAAAATTAAAGACGTTTTTCCTTATTGGACATCTTCTGAGTTGTGCTATTTATTATGTCACGTGCACTGCAACATACTTAAGTTAATGTGACAACATACTTGTGGGTTGTGCTCTGGCTAACTCAACAAATTTTGGTTGTATGGTGGATCTTCCTACATACATTGTGACACTGTGGATGGCACGGTGTCAGACATAGAGCACGCTGGAGAATATCCTTGTATATATATATTAAAAAAATGTGACTGTTGTTACAAACTGCTACAGAGGTGCTGGCTAGAATATACCACTGCCATCTTGCATTCAGTATTTAGGCTCAATATGTGGCTGGCCACTTTGGAGCATGGGTTGGATACAACAACCGGATTCACCCTGGCTACAGATTTTACCTTATGACTTAGGCCTTTAAGTTCCAATCCGCCATAGGAGTACACTTTTAAAGCCCCCCAGAACCTCATGAGAGGTACTTAAAAATGTACAGGGTGCCAGGTAGAGGCCAACAGCAGGGTCCAGGACCATTTTCTACTATGCAACCGGACAGTTGAGGAAAACTATTCTTATAGCATGTTCTATCACTGTTTCTTGAACAGGAGGGCAGCATATGCCATATAGAGCCCAAGTCTTTGTCCTGGATGCAAGAGGGAGCAGGTCCAGCTCTTTTAGTTTCCTCTTTAACCACAGACCTCTTCTATTCTTACTCAGGTCTAGCAGTGTTCTGAAGTGGGTTCCTGGAAATTCCAAATGTATGCCTGGCAGTAGCTGGTGGGTTTCAATGTCTCCTGGGTACCAACTAACCAATGGGGTAAATGTTCCCACGGTCAACCATACCAACTTTGGTAAATTGTCAAGGTGGTGAAAGTCTTCTACAACATTAAACTTGGGGTTTCAGGACCGGAGGCGTGTGTGGAGAGTGCACTATGTTAATCCCAGTATCCTCCAACATCGAACCCTAAAATCCAGTTTGAGGCAGCCACTGTATCCACAATGTATCCAGTGACAAAAATCTGGTAGTACAAATGCAGGATTCTTCAGCAACCAGACAATGTATACACAAGAAGTGTCTTGGCATCCTGCTCCATTCCTTTCAGGTGGGTCCCAAGCATTACATACAAAACCCAGAGACCAAGGTCTGGTTGGACAAGGGTACACAAGAATTGTCTTGGCATCCTGTTCTCTACCTTTCAAAAGTTACATGTGGCTCAACTGGCTTGTCAAGCAGGATTTGGCACTGTGCCCTCAACCCCACCTAGTATATTCTACTGTGCTCAGAAGACATATCTGCCTATTCAAGTAATTTTATTGTTTGCTCCTAGGGGCATTTCTCACCCTTTTCACACGTATTTAAAGGCTAGTCACTAGCTGGGACCTGCCAGAGAATTATACTATTTACCCTTCTGACAGCTCCGCCAGGTAAAGGTTAATTTTTATAAAAGTTGATTTTCCTTAATATTCATTTAAAATCTGAATTCAACATTGCATTGAACTTTTAATAATTATTAAAAATAGTTATTCAATTATTTTTCTAGCTAATCCCATTCCATGACACAGTATGAATTTTAAGCTGTACTCTGGTATCTCCGTAGGACAACCAGGCCTTGCACAGTGAAAAATAGATTTTGGGTGCTATTCACTGTAAGGACATGTTAAGATTACTTTTCTACATGTCCTACTTTTAAATACCATGTACCCTGCCTTGTGGACTATAATGCCAAAATATGGATGACTTACAATATTTAAAAAGAAGGTTTTAACCTGTCAAATAGGTTTATTCTGTCAGGTCGAATTAAAGTTTTACATTGCTATAGTCAGGCTAGAATGCTAGGCAATAAGCCAGGTTTGCACCGTCAGTGTAGTAGATGGCACAATAAATGCTGCAGTCCACCAATGGCATTTAATGTCCAGACGCTGCATACACTTTGTACCATATACTAGGTACTTAAAGGGAAATTACATATATCAATTTGAAATATGCCAATGTAACCATGTTAAAACGGGAGCACAGGCACTTTACCACTGGTTAGCAGGTTAAGAACTCAGCAAAAATATAGCTGCTGAGCTGTAGTTCTTTGAGAAGTGAATGGGAATATAATGTTAAAAATAGTTATAAGTGATCTACTGCAGTTGGCAGGATTTCGCTGAAATTCTAATATCATTTTGTTTCAAGCATGTGAAAAATATCAGCCAGAACTTTTCCAAACACTACCCAAAAATGAACTGCAGGTTTTTGAGAGATTCCAAAATGACTCTCCAGTTTAGAGAATGTTATTATCACTGAACTCATTGCTAGTCGAAACACTGGTAATGTGTATGATTGATGAAATGAAATGATGATGATTGATTGATGATTGATTGATCAATCAATCATGAATGTGTATAAGCAACAATTCTGAAAATAAAAGAATACTGCAAACCAATTATGTGTTAGACCCATCCAAAAGACATTTGAAAGGAAAATAGCAGTTCAGAGGAAGAGTACCTGCCATCAAGAAGTGGAATTTTGAGTGGCATTATCTTGAAATCAGGAGTTTAATAATTACTTGTTGCTCATTTTCCAAAGCAACTGTTCTGCAGTGGATTACACTGTTCTTAAAATTGCATGTAACACTCAGTAGATGAATAAACAATAAAGGGATTCATTATGTGTACCCAGATATAGGTTCAAAGATACTGGAGGGCTAGAATCTCCGACTGATTCAGGCCAGTATCCCCGACCTATGTCTGAGATTATGAGTTATATACCAGTCAAAGGGAGAATAGACGGTGGATCTAGGAATACCAGGTCCAATGCTGTATGTTTTTTACCTTCTGGAGGACATAGCAAGCCTAAATAGGCGCACATTTATAACTTAATTTGAGCAAATGAGAAATGTGTTGAGGGCTTTTCTCTCAGCTTTGGTGTAGGAGTGGAGGCAATGGATGTCATTAGAGGATAGTGGAGTTTATTTCAGCTGTGGGATGTGTTTTTCTGCTACCCCACACAGAAGTAAGAAGCCAAGCAGGGAATCAAGAATAGCAGCTGCCCCGGGCATACACCAGCAAGTCCAGGGCACGTGTCTAGCAATGCAGGTCCCAGAGACACTGGAAAACTCATAGATCAGGTTCTCCTGGCAACTCATAGTCCTATTTTATTTGTTCGATAAATTGGCTATTCAGCAAAACAAACATTTCCAAATATAAAATAATTTAAAAAAATCCTTCACAAACTTTTTCCTCAACCCAATAAAGGATCCACATAATTCATCACTTCACCCCATCAACCCATTAAAATCTAAGCAATTTACCCCCACCAATGTCTCATATCCTTTACAAATCTAAACCCCACTTTTCTAAAAGTGTTTAAAAAAATCTCATCAGTGCAAAACATAATGACATTTTTTCACAATTCTTAACCACCACTTTGATAAGTTTCCTTATTCGAAGAGAACGAAAAACTATGGGTAAGGTGACCCTTCTTTCCCTTGTAAAGTACGTGCAGAAGAGAATCATATGTTGAAGAGATAAGACACCAGCCTTACATAATCTACACTTATCTTTGTCCTTTTCTGGATTGGTCGCCCCGAACTTCCACTCTATACAAACAAAGACTTGACCTAGTGTTAACTTCAAGGCCCACCTCCTGGTGTTTCTACTTCTTTATATGCAAAAGGTGAGGTTGCATTTTTCCTGGAGCTTTTGGTGGTTAGTGCAAAGGGCACAGTTTGGAGTCTCTTACAATAATCAATAATCCTCAGCATTACTTGCATATATAATCTTTCTATTGCCTTTTGTTTTACCAGATTTTTCCTGTGCACACTTGGATTTCCCAACTTTCGGTATATGGAACACATCTAATTGCCTTGTAATAAATTGCAAATCCTCCTGCTCAGGGGTTGAATTGTGTTCCTTCAAATAGGTATGCATTGTGTGCCTTAGTGAGTCTGGCACAGCTCCCACAAGCTGATCCATATAGTAATCTAGTTTCCAGTAATATTTGAATCTGATCCAGTTCCAGTCGTACTGCACTTTTTATTTACCCGTTTGATAAACCTAACCAGGCTTTCCAAATGCTTCCAAGTACTTACTTCAACACTCTATAGCTGCTGTATTGATTTCACATCCAGTATTTTACACTCATACAGCAGACAGCTTACTACTTTCAGAATGTAGGCTTCTTTCAGGACCTCTTCTGACTTATGCCCTAATTCACTGACCAGCCTGTGGAGGGTGCTTGCTACTGCCCTTGCATTTGAGACACTTTGTCAACAAGGGTCTTCAAATTTAAGTTATGGTTAAAAATTACTCCCAAGCACTTGTATTCCAAATCTGATTTGAGTTGCTGCCCATCCCACCGCCACTTTACGGCCTGCTTCTTACTCGCTTGTTTTGAGAAAATCATGATTTTTTTAATTAAAAAAAAACTAACTGTGCTTGCAATATGCTACACTACATTAATACTACATTAATTTGTCACTGCAGGCTCACTGAAGTAAAATCTATCAGCACTTTATCATCTGTGTAAAAAAGGTGAGCTATTGCAGTGTCAGGTAGTTTTGGTGGAAATGCACAGACTGCCCCTAGGGTTTCAGGGATATCTAATATATGAAGTGAGAACAGCAGCATGCAAAGATACAACTCTGTTGCAGGCCATTAGGTGTAACAATTGTCCTGGTTAATGCCCAATTGCTTTATAGCTCGACCTGTGTGTATGTTCCCTCATGCAGTTATATGACCTGATTTAATAAGACCTGCAGGATGTTCCTGTCTGACAATGTTTCCCACAGTTTCCCTCTTTTATTATGTCAAACACTGCGGTTCGGTCTATATAAATAAAGGCCAACTCACAATCGGATTAAACGTTCATAGCTCAGATGGGGCCCTCAGAAGGCAAGAGCTTGAGGGTCAGTTAGCTTCCATAGCCCTAGAGGAGTAGAAGTTAGAACTAGCTGGAGATAACTGGGAAGAGGCAAAAGGAAAAAGAAATGGTATCAGTGACAACGAAGAAGATGCTGAGATGCCCAGGGGTGGTGGGTTTAATAACATGCTTCCCAAGGGAATAGTTCCCATCTACACTGACGGGGATGACTTTGACAAATGTCTGACTGCATTTGAACGGGCCCTGGAGATGAGAGGGGTCCAATCTAGGTATTGGGGTTCACTTCTGGGGGAATTGATCCCATAGTTGGGAGGGATAGGCTCCTGATCCTGCAGGGAGATATGGCAAAATCTTACTCCCACACGAGGCAATGTTTAGTCAAGAAATTTAGTGTGACCCTAGAGCAGGACCGTATAGAGATCAGGGACACCCATAAATATAACATGCAGTTCAGGGTGGAATTTGTGGGCATTTCAGTGAAGGCACTAGAGTGCTGGATTAGTGGTAACCAAGTGAGTACTTATGAGGGGCTGTACAATTTGTTGCTGAAAGAGCACATCCTAACTCATTGTGTGCAAGAGAAGTTACACCAGTACCTAGAGGACTCTACACTGACTGGCCCCAAGGAGCTGGGGGAGCTAGCTAATGAGTGGTTAGAACCCAGGTTTCCAAACAGCACCAGGGGGGTGATGAGAAGAAGAGAGGACAGGTTCCCCCGGGGGAACCAAGGTCAAAAACTGAAAGAGTCTTCACAAGACCCAGAAAAACATGCACAGGGGAAGGATCCCGAGCCAATCCACTTTCAAGAAAAAGGGCTATCAGGGGAAGTCCTTTGACCCTGCAAATGCAGGAAAGTTCTGTCACCTTATGAAGGCAGGTCAGTGACCATTATCGGTCAGGACACAAGAGGAAATGCTGTCTCCACAAAGAAGCCTCCCACTGGTGGGCAGTTCAGGGTGGAATTTGTGGGCATTTCAGTGAAGGCACTAGAGTGCTGGATTAGTGGTAACCAAGTGAGTACTTATGAGGGGCTGTACAATTTGTTGCTGAAAGAGCACATCCTAACTCATTGTGTGCAAGAGAAGTTACACCAGTACCTAGAGGACTCTACACTGACTGGCCCCGAGGAGCTGGGGGAGCTAGCTAATGAGTGGTTAGAACCCAGGTTTCCAAACAGCACCAGGGGGGTGATGAGAAGAAGAGAGGACAGGTTCCCCCGGGGGAACCAAGGTCAAAAACTGAAAGAGTCTTCACAAGACCCAGAAAAACATGCACAGGGGAAGGATCCCGAGCCAATCCACTTTCAAGAAAAAGGGCTATCAGGGGAAGTCCTTTGACCCTGCAAATGCAGGAAAGTTCTGTCACCTTATGAAGGCAGGTCAGTGACCATTATCGGTCAGGACACAAGAGGAAATGCTGTCTCCACAAAGAAGCCTCCCACTGGTGGGCAGTCCCAGGGGATTGCCAGCATAGGAGTGGGGGTGGAGATTGTCCCGATTTGGGGATGGGGAAGAAATTGACAGAGGCAACCTTTGTGCCCTTGGTTGGGGTGTAAATTGCAACCCTACCCACCTTGCCTTCCAGCATGGAGATGTATAGGCAGATGCCTAAAATCAATGGAACTGAGGCTCTGAGAGATATAGGATCAAGGGTGACTATGGTCACAGAGAAACTGGTTTCCCTAGGGCAGCTTATACCTGGTGTGTATCACCAGGTAACATATGCAGACAGCAGCTCCCAACTCTATCCCATGGCAATGGTGAGTCTGGAATGGGGAGGTGTGGCAGTCCCTAAGAAGGTAGGTGTGTCTACAGCAGTCCCAGTGGACTGCCTACTAGGAAATGATCTTGAAGCATTTGACTGGTCATGAGTGGAGAGAATGGCTCGTGCATGGATGCTGGATTTCCCTGAGTGGGTATGTGCTGTGACCAGATTACAGACTGCCCAGAAGGGAAAGACTAGAAACTTCGACACTGGAACAATGGGCCTAGCATCCAATGACAAGAGAAAGGGCACCGAGTCTGGTGAGCCAGTCCAAAAAACTCCACAGGTGCAGGAATCTAACCCTGAAGGGGAGGATCTGACCTCTGAGGTAGGGATTCCAACCTTGCAAGATCTGACTGACTTGGCAGAGTTGCGAGGAGCTGGTGGACCCTTCAGAGAGGAGTTGTATCAGGGACAGAGAAAGTGTCCCACTCTTGAGGGCTTGAGGCTGACCGCCTCCAGGCAAGGGAAGGGTGATGTCCGGAGGCTTCCACAAAATCTATTGGGTGGATGGAATTCTCTACACTGAGGCTAGAGACCTCAAAGAAGGTACTACCTGGAGGCAGGTGTTCCCCTTGAAGTACAAAGAATTCCTCCTGACTCTAAGCAATGACATCCCCTTGGCAGGTCATTTGGGGCGGAGTAAAACATGGAAAAGGTTGGTTAACCATTTATATTGGCTCAATATGACTGTCAAAGGGAAGGGATGTTGCAGCTCTGTGCAACCTGTCAGGCCAGCGGCAAGAGAGGGGCAAGCCAAAGGCTCCCTTCATACCACTGCCAGTGGTTGGGACTCTATTTGAGAGGGTGGGGGTGGGCAATATTGTCCCCTTAGAACCAGCAATGACATCAGGGAACAAGTACATCATCCTGGTAGTGGACATATATACACTGTGCCACCAGGCCATTTTCATAACCATCATATTTCACAATTAGTGAAGACAACCAGTAACTACTGGTAAGAGCGTACTTAGCACCAGGCCTGAGCATGAACATCCTAGCATTACATAGAATAGTGTAGTAAACCTATACAGTATCAGTGCACCATAGTAAGCACTGGTCATAGACAATACACATCCCCTCAGCACTTAATGTAATTCCTCATACGGTGCACACATTACCACAGCAGCATAAACAAATTATGCATAGACATCATAGCATTGTCTAGCATAATATGCAAAAATATAACCAGCAGTAATGCAGTGCAACACCACAACACATCATGCTCCTCTTAGATATAACCATAATGCATAATTTGCCACCATACCCCTGAGAGCCCACTGGCTCCCAATCCACACTCCAAGCACCTCTGCGCTCACCACATGGACAGCAGGGTAGTTCAGAGTTGTTCCTTCCCACTTGGGGACTACTAAAGCTACTCCCTATCCTTAGTAGGGAGTGGGGGCTTCTGACGAGGTTTACTCCTGATTGCCCAGAACACTACAATGCAAGGGGGGCAACTCACCCTGTCTCCCTAACTGGAGAATGCCCCCGATGTTGCAGCTGCCTGCGACCCAGCAGCGCAGCTGTGATATGGCAGGAATGCCAAAGTATGTTGGAGACCTCTCCCGGTCTTGGGAGCAGAGTCGGGGTAATCCCTACAATGCTACCAACAGGTAGAGCAATGGCCCCGAGGGCGGGAGGACCTCGCTCGGTCCCTGCCCGTGAAGGCCACTCTCACAATGGCCAGACTCACCCTCACTCTGGCGAATCAGGTTCCCAAAGGCTGTCTCAAGGCCTCTCGATGGCCAAGGTAACTGTACTGCGACCTTGCTTCCCTTCTTCTTGGCCGGCTCTGCCTTCAATCAGGCTACGTCCCTGCCTGACTTCCTTCTTGTGGCCACAGACGCCTGCGAGGCTCCGTCTCCGTCTCTCCTGCCGGCCCTGCCCACAACCAGGCACAGACTTTGCCTGCCTTTGGCGGCTCTGTGTCCCACTTCCCGGCCAGGACTTCACAATGCAGGGTGGCTGGCAACAGGTAAGAGTATCCCAGGAAGGCGATAGAGAGAGGGAGAGCACCTCTTGCCTCAGCTCCCCCTCTCTTCCCGGGCACACACCAGGCACGTGCAGCGCTACACGCGCTAGCTCCAAGACTTCCCCTTTCTCTCTGGAAATAGGTATAGACCACTCTTGCGAAGTTTACCATAGAAAACACATGCACTTTAACATTGGATGGCACTGAAATGTAAAACCGCCAACACCAGGTCAGAAAAAATACCAGGAGGAAGGCAAAAGGGTCTGGGTTGACCCTGCAAAAAGGGCCAAGTCTAACAACTTGGCAGAGAGATCTGTGTTTTTCTAGTCACCATTTTGACTCACCATAAAAGAGCATAGACAACTAAAGTGCCTGCAGCAAAGGAGAATTTCTAATTTACAGTTCACAGATTTGTGTTTCCTGTAATTAGCTCAGTGGGTTACCACATCTGCCATGGATATTCCTTTGTTAGTACAGGGAACTGCAACCACTGTGTTACATTTTAAATCATGACCAGACCAACACTCTTAATATATAATGTCTACCAGTATGGATGAGATGTGACTCCTATACCTTGTAATCCTCATTGTGTTATGAAACATTTCTTGTATATTGATTTACACACTTGTGTAATTCATTGTCACTGAATAGTTTGTGAAGTAAGGCACTCTGACACCCTACATTAGGATGAGTAGAATTATCAAACAATTACATAATTGCGCAGACTTCAGGATTGTGGCATTGGGGGCACGATCCATTAGGATGAGTAGAATTATCAAACCAATTACATAGTTGCGCAGACTTCAGGACTGCGGCATTGGGGGCACGGTCCTTAGGTGGATCTCCTCCTTCTTAGAAAGCCGCCTGGAAACTGTCTGGTCACCCCCCTTTTCGCCCATCATTCCTCCTTTGAATGTAGGAGTGCCACAGGGCTCTGTCTTAAGTCCAACCCTGTTTAATGTTATATGCCCCCCCCTCGCTCCTATAGCCAAACAGCACAGAGCAAAAGTAGTCTCTTACGCCGACGACACACAACTGTTTTTCACGTGGGAGAAAGATGCGGCTTTAAGAGGCAAAGAAATCAGCACGTGCTTGACCAAGGTGTTTGCCTGAAACAAACACAACCAACTGCTATGTAACTCAGATAAGTCTGAGATTATTTCTTTTTGACACACTCCTGGGGATGAATGGCGCCAATGGTGGCCACAGAATCTGCCCCCCCTATAAGCCCTGTGACCACCATAAAAAACCTTGGGGTGAAACTGGACGCAGACATGTTTATGAAGTCCCAGGTCCAATCTGTGGCCTGCACCTGTTTTGGGCTGTTAAAAATGATGAGAAACTTCCTCCCCCTGCTCCCTATAGTGCACAGTAAATCCGTGGTCCAAGCCTTGATCATGTCACGGCTGAACTATGTTAATGTGATATACCTGGGCCTCCCTGAATACCTACTTGGCCACCTACAGGTGGTACAAAATGCCGCGGCTAAGGCAGTACTTAGGGTTGGCTCCAGGACACACATGGCCCCCTGCCTAAGGTCCCTGCACTGGGTCTCATTGAAAAACAGGGGCAAGTTTAAAGCCTTGGTGCTAGCTTTTAAGGCTCTCCACATTATTGGAGCTCCCTCTATTAGGAATAAAATTCAGCCCTATACCTTCTTTCCATGGGAGATTACCTATACTCCCGCCTCATCTTTCTCTCAGAACGCATGATCCCGCACTGCTTAGAGATATATATGGAATATGTTACTGCCCACTTGCTTTTGTATAAATACAATGACTCATTGTATAATTAATGTAGATGGGATAATGTATCTCGCAACTCTAATATTCTCTGTATTGTATCTTTTCCCAGCCCTGATGAATTTGTGGGTTCCATCCCAATCGACGAAACACGTGTTGGCTGGACTGGAGGAAAACCTCTAAGATTAAATGAATTCTAATTTTTACCAAACTTGTACTATATTTGTGAACTTGGAATATTGTCGTAAATTTCTTTCTGAATAATCCTTGTTGGTGTGACAGGCTTTGTACATATATACCTAAATCTGTGGATTATTGTGGGTAAGGATGACAACCCATGCCTAGGCACCCAACTACATATACAACTATCGGTGTGGATGATAATATTAGACTATATATTGTAAAGCGCCAACACCACCAAGATCAGTCATCCCTCTAAATCTTTATAACAAATTCAGTATATTTCACTGGTATCATCCCGGATCTACCTCAGTAATATCTCCCGGATCAGAGGACCCCCTCATTTCCTGCATTGCTGCTTTAAATAATTGTTTACATGCTGTAGGTGCAGTTTCCAACACCTCATTTACCCATTATCTTCCTCAATCTCTCTCTCACCCTATGCAGCTATATGCCAGCAACCCCCGCCCCCGCCCCCCCCAACAGCGGGCACCAGGTAGATGGAGCTAAGCCGTGGATGGTTCGGGTGAGTTGGGGAGAAGCATAGATATTAGTGTTCAGAGTCCGGTCCATGCTCAGTCGGGACTGACCAGTAAACAGAAAATGGGACCATTTTCTTTTCCTTGCCTGGCACTATTCCAGCAAATGGCACCTTTGAACTTAATAGTCTCTTCTTTTCTCCGACAAACTCTCGCCTGCACTTTCCTGCTCCCTCTCAGTCAGTCAGTCAGTCAGTCAAAATTTACTTTATTTGGTTTATCACAACCCTAAAGTATACATATAAAAATAACAATCAAGATAAAAAAATAAAAATTCATATTCTTAAAATATTTACAATTGCTCGAAAAATTCTCATTTCAGTCCCAACTCTTAGGGCCATATGTATCAAGCCTTTTTTGATTCGCAAAGGCCGAAATTCGCCGAATTTTGCGATTCCTTAAATGCTATGTATGTAGCATTTTCAGGCTGCGAATTAAGTTTTTTATTTTTTTATTTTATTTTGAATGGCAGAATGCAATACATACAGAGTTGTCCGCCTACAACCCATCTCAGGCCGGCCTTACTTTAAACTGGTTTACAAGGCGAATAACAAGATGGGTGAGCAGTATACAAGTCATGTACTCAAAAGTCAACTTGGCAGGCAGACAGGGCCCTGCTCTGTTCATATTAGCATATAACAGTACATTTTAACATTTTCTCCTCCCGCCCCCCCCGAACACCCTGTCCCAACCCCCCAACTCCCCCGGTGCAGCTCCATGTGTGTGATTGTGTGGGTATAGTGAGTGTAGTGCAAAACCTCGCCGCAAAAGCTCCAAGGTAGATTTCTGGGCCTACCCCGTGGACCACCACCTCCCGACAGTTCCTGCCCTCCCCCGTCAGTGTCCAGAGGCGGAGTAACCGCATCGTTGTCTGCTTCCACCGGACTCGGGGACTATGGTGTGACTCAGCCTTGCCCCACTATTCCTGCCCCACGTGTGGATCTGTATCAAGGGGCTCTGACTGTCCCTCCCCGTCCTGTGTTGTGGGTTCCCCATCTGTGTCTTTAGTGTTTAAGTAGGTTTGGTACAGGCCCCAGAAGTTCCTAGGCCGGCTCCTGGGTGGGAGCAGCTCGCCATATATCTCAGACTGCGTGTTACAGAACAACATATCACTGGACCATCTTTTCAGCGTTGGTAGAGGGCTCCTCATCCAGCACATTGCCACCACCCTTTTTGCAAGTAACATGCTCATGCCTACTAATTTTCTCACCGCCACGGGGACCCTTTTCGTGAATCCCAGAAGGGCTAGTGCGGGATCCATGGCCAACTCCAGCTCGACTATAGTGCCGATTTCAGCAAACACCCCATGCCAGAATCTCTGCACTCCCGGGCAAGCCCAGGCCATGTGTAGAAAGTCAGCCACTGGGGCGTGGCACCTCTCGCACTCCGGAGTATCAAGCAGCACATACCTGTGCAGCCTCTCCGGCGTGTAATAGACACATTGCAAATATTTGAAGTGGACCAGGCGATGCCGTCCGTTCAGTGATATTTTCCTAGAGGTCGCGCAACAGTATGTCCACATGCTGTCATCTATTTGGATATTTAAGTCGTTTTGCCAGGCCAGGCGCGCTTTAGGATAATGCACCGCAGTATGTTCGTGGCCTATTTTGTAGAGTTTCGTTATGAGTTTTTGAGGCGCCGCCGTGGCAATGACATACGTCAGCTCCGGAACTTCCGGTGGTTCCTCCAAGTCAGGGCCCAGCAGTTCCAGGAATGCGCTCCTTACTCTATGGAATGGAAAACGCTGCAGCAACGAGGGCCGCGTCCCTCCCCGCGTGAGCTGCTCCCACGTCTTAACTTTCCTGAGTTCAAACAGGTCTCCCATTGTGTGGACACCAAGCCCGCGAAGTGCGCTGCAGACCCCCGCCTCCACCAATGTGGGGAGCCATAGTGCCCAGTGGATAGGCATGGTCGGCGCGTACAGCAACTCTTTATCTTGCCTCCGCAGTATAGAGTGCCACGCATGATTAGTGGTCATTAGGGAGTCCAGTGTCCCTACTCTGCGGTCCATAGGGCCACATATAGTTTCCGGGAGAGGAAGTGGGTCCGCGAACAGTTTTTCCAATATCACATGCGGAATATCCGGACTACCGTGGATCCACGTATGGAGATGGGTGGCCTGCGCGATTCTATAATACCTTTCCATATCAGGCGTGCCCAGGCCCCCCCTGCTCATATGGTAGCTGAAGGACCTCCCATTTCACTCTCGGTTGTTTGCCACCCCAGGCCAAGCGGACGAGGAGTTTGGTCAATGTAGCAAAAAAGGCCTTAGATAACACTACAGGAATGTTGTTGAAGAGGCATAGAAACCTCGGGAGTACCACCATTTTCATTATGGCGATGCGTCCCATTAGGGATAGTGGTAGTTTGTTCCAGATCTCCACGTTGTCGGCCAGTTTACTAGAATGCGAATTATGGTTAAGAATTCGCAAATTACCACCAACTTGTAGTTGATGGTAACTTGCGAATTCTTAAAAAATGCACAATTTGGCATTTTTGAAGGTGGCATGTGATGTACACACATGCCCATAGGGCATGTATGTGTGCCATATGCACACTCATGTACATTTCAGGGGTGCAGCAGGGTATCTTTGAGACACCCCTGCACCCTTGAAATAATTCTCAAATTGCGATTAGCAAATTGCGAATTCGCAATTTGAGAATTATTTCGCAATCATTCCTATGGGCCTCCTGGCCCATAGGAATGCATTGGAAATTATTCCTTAATTGCGAATTCCCAAAATGCGAATTCGCAAATAAGAAAGATTAAGGAATCGCTAAAAAAAAGCGAATTTCTTCATACAAACCATTTTGCGATTCCTAAATAGCGATTCCTTAAAAATCGCTATTTAGGAATCGCAAAAGGGTTTTTTGATACATATGGCCCATAGTCTATTCAACTTTCGAGATTAAGGTCTCTACTAGAGTCATGAATTTTACTCCACGGCATATAAGAATGTTCGAAGTGGCACCCATCCAACTCGTCTGCAGGTACGAATTTTTAAGATGTTTAAGACTGATTTCAACAATTTTCTTCTTTCATCTTTTACTGTCTTGCACGTGCACATTAGGTGGTGCAAACTTTCAGTATGATACCCGCATAGGCGACATGACTTTGCTTGCTGTTTGCTTTTCCAAGTCGGAATCAGGTCTTTTGAGTAATGATCGCCCCGTCTATATGCCATGAATTTCATTTTTAAAGAAAGCCGGAAGTGAGCTTCAAGATAAAATTGAGGTTTTAATCTTTTATACGAATTGATTCCGATCCAAGCATGGCGGCGTTTGGCCAATCTCCTTTTATCTTCCACCAAGGATAGTGATTTTGCATTTATGTTACAGATTTTATTAAATGATGTTCGTTCCAAGTGGCTGTTCCAAATTTCCCCGATATTTAATGTCTCCAGGGCGATTCGCAGGTAATCCCCCCAGGTGTTGGTTCTTTTTGATCATATTGTATCTTAATTTCCAGCCAGCATAGGTTATTCAATGATCCTATTTCTGATGCTCTAAGTTTCCAGCACCATTTTGTGAAAATTGCTTTCCTTTGGTAGTCTTGATTTTGTAGGCCAAATTCTAGGCGTATTTGCGCTGGGGATGATCCTTTAAAGAGATTGAAAACTGATTTGTAAACTTTTATCTGTAGTTTATTTAGGATATCAGTTTCTTTCCCATGCCATATTTCCAACCCGTAAGACAAGGTTGGTAGTAGTTGAGCTGCCATTACTTTTAAAAGATGTCCATATGAAGGGCATTGTAGTCTCTTTTGGAGCTGTTTATAAGCAAAGGTGAGCGAATGGGCTTTGGCTGTGATATTCCTCTTTTGTTCCACCAGGGACATATTTCTGCTCAGTTTACTACCCAAATATGTATATGTGGTTATCTCCTCAATTTGTGTATTCTTTGCATACCATTTAAATTTTCCTCGGCTCGGGCCCGCCAATCTCACTATCTTGGTTTTTGTTTTGTTAAGTTCCAGGCCTAGTAGGTCAAAATAGTTGATCAGTTTATTTATGACCCTTTGCAGGCCTATCGGGGTTTGGCTTACTACCACAATGTCATCTGCATATTGCAGGAACTGAATTGGCTCGTTTGCCAATTTTGGCGGATGGGCGTTTATGTGTTGCAGGTAGCTGTTTAAATCTGCTAGATAGGGGGCGTGGCCAAGATGGCGGGGTAGGAGGACGTGTCTGCCGGAGCTCCCGACCCCGTTCGAGGTCCCAAGCCCTGATTTAGGCTGAATCTCCCCCCCGGAGCCACACTGCATAGCTGGGCTGGTGAGGGAGACGGCGCCCACTTGACCACCGCTGCCAGCACCCAGCAAAGCGAAAACTCACCGAGTTCCGGGGGCTGCATCGTGGAGCGGCGCAAGCCGAGGCGGACACAGCGCTCCAACCCCGACGAGGCGGCGAACCTCGGGTCGACGGGGTGGCAAGGGACCGGCCGCCTGGAGGACGCGGGGCCCCCCCCCTACCAACAGTGAGCTGCTACGCAGAGCGGAGCGGTGCAGAACAGTGCAGTGTCCGGGGCGAGTCCGCCCCCCTCTGGGCTACAAGATGGCGGCGGCCCGAGACGGAGAATCTCCACCCGGACCCGCGGAAGACCAAAAGACCGCGCAGTGAGTACGCTGCCTGCAGCGATCGCTCCCCGCCGTCAGACGGGAACCCCCAACTGCGACGCAAGTGCGGTGCCTGCATCGAAGGGCTCGCAGGCTGAGATCCGGGAGTCCCCTCACCCCGAGGTACGGGCTCGACTTGGGGGAGTGCTACGCAAGTGCCCGGCTTTAAGGCCTTCCCGGGCTGCGTGGGAGGCCGGGCGCAGCCTCCAGCAAGACTGCCACCTCACCTGGTGCTGATCAGAGCCGGCGGGACGAGGACGCCCTCCAGGCCTGTGACGCTCTTGACTCTCCAGCCCCGGCCTAAGTGCACGTAGGGCGCCTGCGAGGCCCACAGCGTTCAGGCTGCACGACTTGCGGTACGATACCAGCGGTGGGACGTCTGCCTGGGGAGAGACGTCGAGGAACTGGGGGGCGCCCCTTGTTGATGGAAGCCACGATTAGCGTCTGACCAAGGCGGACTTGTAGTCGCTACCAGGGTGCTGTAAAAGAGACAGCTCGGAGCACGAAGGGTCGCCTGGCCCCGGGTACCAACTGGACGCTCCTGCTGGCATTGGGGCCCCGGCGCCAGTGTACGCTCCGGCGACGCTACTCCCGGTGCTCCCTGGGGACAGTGAGCGTAACTTCCCCCGCGCCAACCTACGGTGCAGCTACTGACCCGGCCCCGCCGTGGTCTCTGGGGTGGACGCAGTTCTACGCTCGCCCTGGACTGAAGGAAGACTACTGGGAGCTCGGGAGTCGGCGTGAGGAAAGGCACAGACCACCGCACGGACTGGTGGGGGGCCTGCATCATGGCTGCCCAGAGAGGGGGGGAAACGCAATGATCGCACGCTTCCAGAGATGCAGCAGAACAAAGGGGACAAGAACTCTTCTTCACCTGGAGCGGCTGGGTCTTCACAGTCTGGTGTAGCAGCGGAGCCTCCGGTCACCAGATCCTTCCTGGAATCTCTCTTTGGCACGTTGAGAGAAGACTTCCAGGCCCTGAAGCAGGAAGTGGCAGGAGAGGTTCGGGAAGTCCGTAGGGAAGTGGAAGGCTTAGGCGAGAGAGTGGACACTGTGGAGAGCGCCACGCACAGACAAGATGAAGAGATCACTCACCTGCAGCAGGAAGTGCTAACTCTCCGGGAACAGCACTTGGACCTCCAATTGCACAACGAGGATTTAGAGAATAGATCACGAAGGAACAACGTCAGGGTCCGGGGTGTGCCATCATCAGAGGAAAATCCGGACATAGTTAGGTACCTGCAGGAACTCTTCCGCATGGTCTTGGGAGAAGGGGATGATTTCCTCATTCGAATCGACAGAGCTCACAGAGTGGGACCAGCCAGAAGGAATAATGGCCCCCCTCCGGACATCTTAGCGTTCCTCCCAGACTACCCACTGAAGGAGAGGATTATGGCAGAGGCCCGTAAGGCACGCTCTCTCACTTTCCGAGATCACCCAGTGGCGCTATACCAGGACCTGTCCACGCTCACGCTTCAGAGGCGCAAATCGTTTAAGATTGTGACGGACTTCCTCAAACAACACGAAACACCCTACTCCAGGGGACATCCCTTTCGTATTATCTTCAAGTGGCAGGGTGAGACACACCACTTGCGAAACCTGCAGGACACCTGCGAAATACTGGGCATTACCGCGGAAGAAGAGGACTCCCACACGCCGAGACGGCGACGCACAATTGACGGCGGCTGGCAACGAGCTAGGCGACGAAGAGGGACGGCGGAGGCGTCGCGGAGGCCGGGGTCTCCAACAATCAGAGCGGGTCAAGAAGCCGCTGTTCGGACGGCATCTACGGCACTTGAAGGTCCAGGGGAGGTTGCACTAACCGCTTAACTGTGCTCCGGGGGGAATTCATCATAGCAATGTTTCAACTGCTGGCTTGAGGGGAAGGGAGGGAGCGAAGGTTTGACCACGTGTGGCTGGACGTCCACTAAGGTAACATTCCACGGACTGGTCCGTTTGGGCCTGTCTGGGACAATTTTTTCAAACAGTTTTTGGATTGTCTGGGGAGGGGGGGAGGACTACAGACGGTTGTGAGGGATGGGTTGGAAGGTTCAAGTTGGGGTAAGGGGGAAGGGGAGGCGGGGGTCGGGGAGTTGGGGTAAGGGGGCCTTGGGATCCGGGTGGGGGGAGTTCGGGGAAGCTCTGTCCGGTGGTTTTGTTATGTTCGCTCAGCTTAGCCAGACCTCACAGACCGATCCGAAGGCAGGATTGGCACTTGCTGCTTTTGCTCGTTAGACGCTGGGAGGTTACGTTCATCTGGCATGGCAGGATTGAAAGTAGTGACTTTGAATGTGAAAGGGCTAAATAATCCCACGAAACGTAGGGCGGTTCTCTCCTTGTTAGAGGCCTCACAGGCAGATATCTGTCTGCTGCAAGAAACGCACTTGCTGGTTGGTGACTGTCATAGGTTGCGGTCCCGTTCCTTCCCCACACAGTTCTTTTCCTCCAACACCACTAAAACGGCGGGAGTAGCTATATTGGTATCGAAATCCTTTAGGGGTGAGGTGCTGCACAAATTAGCTGAGCAGAAAGGGAGAGTGCTGGCGTACAGATTTAAGTTGGGGCCTCTGCAATTCACGGTGGGGTCGGTTTACTGCCCAAACGAGCGTCAGGAACACTTCCTCCACACTACATTGATAGATGTCACAGCATCTCCTGACAAACATCTCATTCTGGGGGGGGACCTGAACCTGGTGTTTGATTCCTCACTAGACAGATCAGCGCAGCGCTTTCCACAGACCGGGGAACTGTCAAACACTATGAAAACACATTTAGCTGAACTCGATATGCACGATCTTTGGAGAGGATTTCACCCCACGGATAGGGACTATTCTTATTTCTCGCACGCACACAAAACATATGCACGGTTGGATTATCTACTGGTCTCTGGCCCGGTTCGGGACATGGCCACTGCCTCTGAGGTAGGGGTCATCTCCCTGTCAGATCATGCGCCGGTCTCGGGGACCTTCCTGCCCCCGTTGACCCCGGTTCAGCGCGGAGTCTGGCGTCTACGGGACACCCTACTACACAAAAAAGTTGTGGTGCAGCGTATCACTGAGGCAGTGACTGAATTTCAACTGCATAACTCTAACTCCGACACCACATTGGCTACTCAATGGGGAGCACTTAAGGCGGTTCTACGGGGAGAATTTATAACAATATCGGCAACCGAAAATAAGGAGAGGAGAGTTAAACGGGAAGAACTCACGCACAAGGTCAGGGAATTAGAGCAGGTGCATCGGCGAACGGGGGCTCCTAGAATTTGGAAACAACTGAAAGCGGCGAGGAAACTCCTTTCGTCTTTGGACCTGGACAGAGCTGAGTACGCGGCTCTCCGTCCGAAACACGCATATTACACGGGAGGGGATCGCTGTGGCCGGTTATTAGCGGCTAAGCTCAGAATCGCACACCAATGCCGTCGAGTCAAAGAACTTGCGGTGCCAGGTGGACGCACAGTCACAGAGGACACCGAAATAGCTGAAGCTTTTCGACAGTTCTACTCTGAGCTCTATGCGGAGGACGGCACGACGACTGGGGACCCTGATGAATATCTGGACTCAGTGACTCTCCCGTCCCTGGCCCAAGTACAGACAGACTACCTGGACCGAGAGATTAGGATAGAAGAAGTTATTACGGCGATCGCTAGGCTGAAACTCGGGAAGGCTCCGGGACCAGATGGATATACCACCCTCTTCTATAGGACGTTTTGCACTACCCTGGCTCCAATATTGACCAAGCTGTTTAACTCTTTCGACTGCCCCGGTGCTATCCCACCGGATCTCCTGCATGCCACGGTATCAGTCATACCAAAACCAGGGAAGGACAGGGCTCAGTGTGGCTCGTACAGACCGATTTCCCTCCTAAACGTTGACCTTAAAATCTACACGGGGATCTTGGCTGCGAGGTTGGCACAGTACCTCTCCGGGCTGATTGAACCGGACCAGTCCGGCTTTGTACCTGGCAGGCAAACGGTGGATAATACCAAGCGGTTGGTGCACGTACTGGAAAAAGCTTCGCGGATCCCTGGGGAAAGGATGCTTCTCTCGGTCGACGCCGAAAAAGCGTTTGACCGGGTGCACTGGCCGTATCTTGAGCGGGTGATGGCTCGAATGGGAATAGGGGAGAAATTTAGGTGCATGGTCTTTAACTGTTATAAGTTCCCGTCGGCGGCGGTGCGTGTCAATGGCTGTGGATCGAAGCGCTTTTATATTGAACGCGGCACGAGACAGGGATGCCCGCTGTCTCCTCTACTCTTCGCTCTCTACATGGAGCCCTTTGCCCAGAGAGTGAGACAAAATCCAGATGCTACGGGAGTGCGGATGGGGGGTTACACCCACACGGTCAGCTTATATGCAGACAATGTCATTTTTGCGCTAGAGGATCCGCAGAGGGCTTTACCCGCGTGTATGGGGGAGCTCGGGGCTTTTGCGAGAGCGGCCGGGTTTAAGATGAATATGGGGAAATCCACGGCATTGGATCTCTCCCTGACACCTGGAACGAGACGAGATTTGCAGAGGCGTTACCCACTAAGGTGGTCGCGGGATCACGTGCCTTATTTAGGTATCCTGCTGGCTCCCACGCTGCCGGCGATGGTGGCGGTTAATTACGAGACGTTAAGCAGGAAGGTGAAAGAGGAACTGGGAAGGTGGAACAAGGGGATGATATCGTGGCTAGGCAGGATAGCGGCGCTGAAGATGACAGTGCTACCACAAATCCTATATCTCTTCCGGGCACTTCCGCTGCAGCCCCCTAAAGGCTGGATACGGATGATGCAGACTGCTCTGTCCCAATTCGTCTGGCAAGGCCGTAAACCCCGAATGAAGAGAGCATTGACGACTCTAACGCTGGAAGCGGGTGGACTGGGAGTCCCCGACCTTCACAAATATTTCCAGGCGTCACAGTTGAGGTACCTGGTGGAATGGAGCAGGTGGGAGTCGGACAAGCACTGGCTCTTCCAGGACCAGGCAGTGGCGGGCCGGCCATTGCAGGAAATACCATTCCTGCGCAGACGACACAGACCCCCGAATCTCTACGCCTCCTATGTTACTAGGGTGCCGCTGAGGGTGTGGGATGCCACTAGTGAACTATTCGAGCTTACTTCGTTCCCCTCTCCGTTCACTCCTATTGTGGATAATCCGGACTTCACGCCAGGGACGGAACAGGGTGCCTTTGCGCACTGGCGAGAGAAGGGCTGCAGAGCGCTTTTTCATGTGTACGGGAGGGATGGGATTCTCCCCTTTGAGGACCTTAAAGAGAGTTACCAGCTAGCCAAAGCGGATAGGATGAGATATTGGCAAGTCAGACATTGGGCACTACAACCACAGGTGCGGGACAAGGCGGATAGGGACCTGCTCCCTTATGAGCGATGGATGGCGACGCGTACATCGGATGCAAAACTCATATCGGATCTGTATAAAATGATACAGCCTCCACCCACACACATCTATAATCCTGGTAGGGAGAGATGGAACAGGGAACTGGGGAGGACGCTTAGCCACAAGGAATGGGAACAAATCTCATACCGAGCACGACATTCGGCTTATCATGTGGGGCTCACAGAAACCTTCACCAAAGTGTCAACGTACTGGTATCGCACTCCCGAACGCTTGCACGAAATGAACAGGCTCATAGACACTACATGCTGGCGCGCTTGTGGGCACACTGGGACACTGACGCATATCTTATGGGACTGCCCACTGATACAAGACTACTGGAAGGAGGTGATCGATGAAATTGATAAATGTTTTGATATAGAGTTACCTCGTTTCCCGGCCTATACCCTACTGGGTCTGCCCAATGCCTTGATGTTCCCGTTGAAATCCCGGAGAGGGAGACACATAGCCATCGCTTTGGGCTCAGCCGTGCAGAACATTTTAATACACTGGCGCACCTCCACTGTTCCCTCGATCACGGGTTGGCTACACAGGCTATGGCACGTACTGGGCATGGAGAAAATTTCGCTTACACTCGCTGGGGAGGTCGACCAATTCATAGAGTTGTGGCAACCATTCCATACTTTACTAGCTACTGAATTCAAGGAGCTTACGTGCCCCAAATACCTGCGACTCCTTAGGCTTACACCACCGATCACTTGAACGGCCAATAGGGAGTGGAAAGGTTGGGTGCGCATGTTGGGTAAAGAGCAGGAGAGGACTTGTGAGTCTCTGAGTTCTTCCTTGCACAACACCGGACAGAGAGTGAGGGGGTGGGAAAGGGGGTGGGCATGAGGGGCTGTTGGGGTAGTTTGTTACGTTAAATGTGAGGTACAGAGGGATTGTTATTTGCTTTCTGATCGACATTCGACTGCAATGCTCGAGGACGCCACCCACGGCGGCTCTCGCCTAACTAGGACTGTAGAACTTTGCAGGTGGCGGTGAGCTCTGGAGAAAGCATCAATTTTCCACGCTAGGAACTGTCTAATGTCGTCTGGCTTCTTTCTTGTTTTACACTGCTGTACCACTGTACTTACTTAATAAAATACTTAAACCTAAATCTGCTAGATATAAATTGAATAAGCTTGGAGAGAGCATGCAGCCCTATTTTAGGCCATTTCTTATATTTGTTTGTGATGATATTCTTCTCCCATCTCCAAGCTTGACTTTAGCCCACGTTTCGCTATATAAAGCTATTATAGTGTCTATTAATTTCTGCGGGAGGCCCCATGATTCCAATTTTTTCCACAGGCGATCTCGTGGTACTCTATCAAAAGCGGATTTTAGCTCGAAATAGCATGCCAGTAATCCTGCCTTCTTTTTTTCTGCTGTTTCTATTAATAGCGGCAATACTGAAAGGTTTGTGATGGAACCCATGCCTTCCCTGAAGCCAGTTTGGAATTTTGAAATTATTTTATTTTTATTTGTCCATTCCTGTAGATGACGTAATATGCAAGATGCAAAGAGCTTTGCCTCTACATCGATGAGGGCTATCAGCCTGTAATTCCCGGGTTCAATTCTGCTCCCGTTTATATAAATGGGATGGAAGAGGTTACCACACCAAGACCGTGGCATCTTGTTGTCACAAAACAGTTGGTTAAAAAGTGGTGTGAGATAATTTGCCCAGAATTCAGGGTCTTGTTTAAATAGGGCATTTGTAGCCCGTTTGGGCCTGCGGCACCTTCGGCTTTCAAATGTATTGTAGCCATGTTGTTTCACTTATTCCTATGTTCTGCTGGGGTCTTATACATTTTGATAATTTGTTGAATATGCCCCAGAATTCACTGCTGTTTGGTAGTTTACTTGTCCATAGCAGATTTTCCCATAGTTTTTGCTATATATAGCCTTTTTGCTTTTCTGCATTCTTATTTATATTCTTTTCTCATTTTCTGTATCTCACTATTGTCTGTTTCCTATCCCATTCTGTTTGTTGCGGCCTTTAGTCTTAATTGTTTTGCAATTTTCCTTTTGTTGTCTTTTAGCTTGGTGGTGTACCATGGCTACTTGTTGGGATCATATGCACGTTTCGCTAATAACTTTGCTGGAAATTTATCTAGCACCAAAGTATGTAAGTTCTCCCAATCTTTTGCCAGGGAATGCGATTCCAGAGCCATTGTGTTTTCTGCGTGCATGTATACCGTTTCCATTATCTCATTAATTATGGTCCCTCCCCATTTGAGTTTCCTTAGATTATATACTTCCGGGATTGTAACTAGTGACGCTATACTTGCTTTTTGTTGAATGTTTAGCTTTAAAGTAGTTTCTTGTGGGAAATGGTCGCTCTCCGGTCGTGTTAAAATACCGAAGTGGTCGACCAGCTGTATGAGATCTTTGCTAATTATTGTATAATCTATTGTGGAGTTTTATTTCCACACAAAAAGGTGATTTTTGCAGGTTGATCTCCCTTCATATTTCCATTTAGAGTCACTAGTCCCAAGGATTCCAGGTCATTCCATGTTGTTTGAATTTTACTTTTAGTGCCTTTGGCTCTTATCAGATTACATTTGAAATCACCTGTGATGAGCATCTCATGATATTGATGTGTTATCTGTAATGTTTTTATTATGTTTATTAACTCTGACAATTTTTTTATTTTTGTGTGCTTCTCAGGGTGGATATATACGTTAAAGGCCAGTAACTTCCATCCGACACCAGTTGTGGGCTCTTTGTTTTCTAGTTTTGTGACTTGTATCCAATTTACTCCTAGATCCATTGTCTCTGTCTTCCAATCAAATTCATTTGTTATATCTGTGGATAGACCCCCCCTTGGATGTCCATACTTTGCGATCTTTTCCGCCATTACATGATGTTCTTCATATCCGGCAATATGTCTTGGGGTAATGTTCCATGTTTCCTGCAGTAGAATTATGTCAAATCTACTCAAAAAGGAAATAGTCTCTTGGTCTTGTTTCATTTCCTTAAAACCATGGACATTCCAGGAGCAAATTCTTATTCTTCTCTCACTTTTCTTGCATTCCTCAATATTTTGCTCTTGATCTTTGCAGTCTGAGTTGTTTCCATCAGACTTAATAGTCTCTTCTTTTCTCCCACAAACTCTCGCCTGCACTTTCCTGTTCCCTCCTTCTCTCATGCCTTTGTCCTAGCTCTGCTTCCCTCCAGCCTTCTGATGTAGATATAAAAAGACAAATGATATACAAAAGCGACACAATATTTTCGATTTTTTCTAATCACAGCATCCAGTGTAGGTGAGTTAGAATTATTTGGCATTTCAACTTGTGTAAATGTTTTGTATTTATATATTCTCCGATGAACATCAAATCAGAAATGCTGCACAGAGGTTATATGGATTAGAGATTGTATCAGAGACCTCTTTAGAAACAAGCATTTGCAAAACCTGCAGGTCTGGCTTTTTGATCATTAGTACTTTGTCTTTATAATGAGCCATAGCATCCAAACAGAAAATACTTCCTGAACCAGAAAAGTACATTAACAAGCCATTAAAATGTTGTTTTAGCAAAGTAAATGCATAAGTAAAACCAAAATACGCCAAAGAACACACACTGGCTCTCAATTTCAAGCTACATATCATTTGGCATCCTCAGTCTTACACAAGGATGTGGAAAGGTGATAGGCTGATATGTGCAGCATTAGTATATTAAGATGCGATAAAAGGAGGAGTAAGCAGCTGACCGAGAGGGCAAAACTTGTAAAGTATTCCCTCATTCTGCTCACTGCAAGCACTCAAGTGGAGGTGGAAGGATACACCCAAACAGTTAATAGCATTATGTAAGTGATGAATAGGCCACTAAGCTGAGCCAACACATGATTGACACATTCTCAAGCCAATGACTGAAAAGGCAGGTGAAAGAAAGTCAGTAGTTGAAAGGGGTAGACCCAAAGGCCTTTCTAAGTATATTGTTAGCAATAGGTCTGTTTGACAGCTCTGTGGTCAAAACCAACGGCAGCTGCTGCCAATCCGGGGAGCACAGGGAAAAAATAATAATAAAAAAAAATGGTACCCTTACCTTTTGCTGCCGGCCACCTTCTCCGTGGTCTTCTTCTCCTGCCCCGTGCCTCGCTTCTTCTCCGCTTCTGACACTGCAATCCCCATGAGCACAGGCTCCCAGACTCCCTACACAATCCCAACACTGCGCTCATGCTATTACCCAGCATGAGAGAGGCAATGTGATTGAGTGGAGCGGGCCAGTTTTATGCTCCAGCAGATACTGAGACCCTGAGCTCCTGAGCACTGCTGATATCTCCAAGGAACAGGCTGGAGATATGTCGGTTTGGTCATCCTAAGATGGCCGGCCAAACCGACATTCGCTCTTTCAGTGCCTCCCTCTCCTCCTCCTTCGGCTGCTGATGCTGCGACATGGCCCCGCACCACCCTAGGTTCGGCAGACTGGAAGTAAAAATAAAAATGATAGTATAATAGTTTTATTGTCATTTTATTTTTATTCTGTATGCTAACTTTCAGCAGTGGAGTGACGCTCCTCTGTCATAGCGGGGGAGCCACCCCTGGTCAAAACCCAGATATAATAAGAAAGGGTTTAGAAGCATTACACATCATGAAGTCTACACTTTTAGAAGTACAGAAGGAATTTTTGTTATATTTACCTCTACCATCTCTTGAAGGATACTGGAAAAACTGAAGTGATAATCCTACAAGTATTCCAACCGCCTCCAGGGACTGAACACCCCATATAATTATCACACCACAATTAGCACTGCTGTGACAGGCGCAACACCAACAATCCTAAAGAAATTCATGATTTTAAACCTAATAATAAGGCTATTTGTAAAGCACTTAGTTGCATCTAACGGCACGTCCCAGCAATGCGGGACAGTAACCAGATAAAAGAGATAAAATGCCATATGTCTATCTACTTGCCTGAACTGAGATTTATGACTATGCTGGTATCTAGGGGAAATAGCCATGTTTTTAATCTTCGTCGGAACAGTAGCTCCAATGGTTCCATCCTCAGTTGGAGGAGTAAGTACTTTCATGCCTGAGCCACTAGAAACGCAAAGGAGTGCCCATCCCATCTAGCTTTCCTTTCCCGCAGAATAAATGCCTGGTTCGTTCCTGAAGATCTGAGGTAACGGCTTGGTTTGTGGCATTTCACCAGAGAGGAGAGGTACCATGGACCTTTATCATTAATGATTTGGTGTAAGTAGCATATGGCTTTAACCGCATGCGCGCTAGCCTTTTTCCCGCTGAGCGCTGCGATTTTAAAAATCCCACTTTACTTGACAAGGTCAACTCATCACACGCACAGCGCAGGTAACGCCCATGACGAGCTGACCTTGTCACACGCATCGAAGGGGTTAAGTAAGATTCTCTCTTTAAGTGGCAGCCAGTGCAGGCTAGCCAGAGCGTGTCCAGCAGCAGCATGTCTCGGCAGATTTAGTACAAGGTGGGCCGCAGCGTTTGGCACTCAGAGAAGTTGCTGCAATCTCAATGTAGTAGTTTCCAGGTAAAGTACATTGCAGTAGTCCAACTGGGAGGTGACTGATGCCTGAACGATGATTTACCTTGCCAAGAGCGTAAGGACATCGAACATCTTTTTTAACATTTTCAGGGTGTTAAAACACTTTCCCGCCACAGCAGCTATCTGGATTTCTAATGAGAATGTCTGGTCTAGACTATTTCTTTCCTTGGGGACAGGGATGGGGCCTATTACATCAGGCCACCAAGCTGAAGACCAGATAGAAGGTCTTTTTCCTACGAGAAGAACTTCAGTTTTGTTGGCATTTAATTTGAAGCAGGTATTTGTCATCCATTTATCCACCTCTGTCAGGCACCTTTCAAATTTCACAGCCCCCCCCCCCCGTCCGACCCCTGAGATAGAGCAACCATTAGTTGAAGGTCATGCCCATAGGATACTGTTGTCACGTTAAGAAACTCAACAATTTCAGCCAGGGGATGCATATAGATAGTAAATAACAGGGCTCAAAATAGAGTCCTGTGGCACCCCCTGGGTCAGTGAAATAGGATCTGAGGAGGAGGGTGTTTGAACTACTTGGAAGGAGCTTCATGTAATATTGATGCTAACCATTGCCAGGCAGAGCTGTTTAGACCGCAGGCACCTAGCCATTGTAGAAGTAAGCAGTTTGACACAGTGTTGAAGGCAGCACTCAGTTCTAACATAATCAGTACAGTCGTCTGGCCCCATCAGCATAGCGCTGCAGAGATTTCAATGGCCAATAGTAGGGCTGATTTCGTGGAATGGTGTCCATGGGAGCCGAATTGAGCACAATGCAATATTATTGGCCTCAATAAACTTAGCCAGCTGGCTATTGATCAGTTTTACTGTGACATTTGCAAAGAAGGGGAGCAGAGAGATAGGTCTTAATTCAGTTTATTTAGGGGCCCTTGTCCCAGTGAGAAAGACTTTGGTAGTAGGTTGCTAAAATAGGGCAGGATAGCTTATTGTGCTTGAACAAGGATTTTTTCAGGGGTCAGGTCCAAAGAGACTCAGATTTAATTTTAACTCCTAGCCCACGAGCTCACTCTCAGGGGGGACCTTACAGCTGAGAAGACTAACTCATGAATAATGGTTGTCAGAAAATGTTCTCACTGCACAGACTTTTCTAGTATCTTGAGGGAAGGCGTCATAGATTTTTGAGATCTTATTAGTGAAGAAACATGCTATTGATAGTTTTTTAATCTGTGCAGCATAAATCTTTTGTGGCAAATTGGCTCACTTACCTCCGTTTGTACAGGTGGGTAAAGTGGACCAGACTTTTTCCTTTGAATTTTTTTCCTTTCATTGATAACGTGTGCGTGTTTAATAGCTTTTAGGTGATTCTTTCCTATTTCTTTGGGAATGGTTTACACAGGGCTGGTTGGTGTGAGTTAATCGGGTGGATGCCGGGAGTAATGCACGGCCTTAAACTCACTTCCACTTTGTTCCCACTAAAGACACCATTTTGATAAGCTGCGCTCTAACCTTTTAGCACAGCAGGGTCTACTTGAATGGCTGATGCACTGAACGTGCAAAGGCAAGCCAGCCTGTGCTCCACTGTGCCTGGCCGAGCCCGGCTGTACCTGGCTTTGCCCAGCCAGGACCAGGACCCCTGTCCATTCTGGGCTAACTCTCGCCATGAACTATACCAGAGATGAACTCTATCATCTTGCATCTGTCGTGGCATTCAACTGCCACCACATGATGCACACCTCTAAGGGCATTTCATGGTGCAGTCATTGAGTCTTTGACCTAAGAGATGAGACTACACCAAAGGTGGGCACAGGTGGAAAGGGTCTGACAATACAAGCGGTGCAGTGTCTTGTGGTTGATTGTCGTTAGCTATCCAAGCACACGCTAGAAATTTTTGACATTCTTTCCTCACAGTCTCCTGACCGGCTGTTTTTAACGGAACATGGCTCTGTGACTCTTCAGCACCGGACATCCTCAATGCCATTCCAGTTAGCTATGGCATAGTGAGACGTGATGGCACCTAGCAGCAGGGGGGCGGGCAGCATCGCATTCATTTTTAAACAGACTCTACAGTGTTCTTTCACAGCCTTAGATGTAGAGGATAGTGAAACAGACCTTTTCACTATCACAATATCTGGTAAGCCCACCATTGTGGGTTTTTAATTTATCGCCTACCCGGATCTGAAATGTGCTTTATTTTAGCAGTTCTGGATCTAATACCATCCTATGCACGCCGCTATAAGCATATGTTGGTCTTAGGGGATCTGAATTTACATTTTGATGATAGAAATTGCCCGGTAGCTAACACATTGGTGGAGGATTTAGGTATTCTGCAGCTAACACAGCTAGTTCAAACTCCCATGCACCATGTGGGGCAGACGTTAGATCCTATTTTTGCTAACTTTGCCAGCATTACAGTACAGCATCCCTGGCAGGTAATCTGGTCAGATCATATAATCATACTATTTCAGATGCAGCTAACCATACCAAACGTGGGGCCCATGAAAACTCAAACACAAGAATCCTGTAGATGGACAAAAATGCCACAGGAGGATCTGCTGAACACTCTACATCAAACAACTCCGACGGCCAGTAAATATTTGTTTGCAGCTTTCACTGGCATTGTTAGTTGGATCTCAGCTGCCCTGGACAAGGTGGTCCCTCTAACCCAGATCGAGGGGACACATACCCGCCCCACTGCAGAGTGGTTCACAAAAGATCTAGCTCTCTTCAGGAAAGACTGTAAATGTCTAGAGTGAGAATAGCGGAGACTATGGTATTGAAAGCAAGAATGCATATAAGGAGGATTTAAAATTATACCATCGATCAATTTGCTGCACACATAGGGCTCACTATACTCAGAAAATTGAGCCCTCAGCAAACTCTACCAAACATATTTTCTCCATAGTCAACTCCCTATTCTCTCTAGAACAGGTGGCAGTTTGTAATCCACCATCCAAACCAAGCTGCAAATTGTGTTGCAATCAAAACGTGCATAGGCAAAGCCAATAAGTAGCCATTTGCTGCCAGGCTTTTGGATTTGTCAATGCTTGTTTTGTTTCACCATGGTATTTTGTAAAACATTGTTGTGTGAACTGCTAGGACCTTATCAATATTTCAAAAATTGGAAAGAAGCAGAACATATTATTTGGTCTCAAAAAGCACACATTGCCATATTAGGCTTCGGCACTGATGACAACTACTCCTATACGCGGACTTCCTCGTTGTAAAAGGGCACAATTCTGTCACTCACAGTAAAGTTATCCAGTGGCTGAAGTGGGCTTACCATTGCCTCATGCTGTATGCTGCAGTGGGATGAAAAACATGTGAATAACATAACAGCCCAATGGATGAAGAGAGCTGGCTAAAAGCCCCTTTAACTACAAGTTAACCCTGCACCAGAGAAGAGTGAGTACTGTTTATGGAACTGTCCTAGTACAACTTATTCAAAAAAATGAAGAAATACACCACAAGCAAAATAACTTCCCAGACGAAAATATCAAACAGTTGTATATCGGACTTATGGGTAACGGAGATTAATTTCATCAATACACAGTTTCACCAACGTGCTGTTAAGGTGGGCTTGGAGCCATACTTACCATCAACATCAGAAACAGAACTTGAACAAGCCCTGAAGAAGTCCCAATAGTGATGAAACCCGTTGGCAAGCAATTATGTGGTGATTTTAAAAAGCACAAGTGATTTACAATTAAAGACTTACTATAACTACAATCAAGATATACGTCTGTTTGATATTTTCGTCTGGGAAGTTATTTTATTTGTGATATATTTCTTCATTTATTTGAATAAGTTGTACTAGGACAGTTACGTAAACAGTACTTACTCTTCTCGGATGCAAGGTTAACTTGTAGTTTTGGATAATGGTGGTTTTTAACCACCAACTTGGGATGCATGTGGGTCACATCCCAGACCTGTTGCACCGAGGCTTAGTGCTAATATAATAGGCATGCTAAGTAGTGACGTCTGGTGCTGGACCGTTTAAAGCTCTGACCCGGATCTTTTGGTAATATATCTAAAAGCCCCTTTAAGTAAGCATATTAAACATATATAATTTAACTAAACTCCAAAGTTCTTGGCTAGGGCCAATGCTAAAAAGGTCTGTTTCTTATCTGGCAGCGGGAGAACGCATTACAATAGTATGTGTAATAAATTACATAACATTTCAGTGATAATTGATTAATACATTTCAGCCCTACAATGAAAGTGAATAGAGAACATACTGAGTCTCATTGGGCTGTGTTTGGGGATTGTTTTCTAGATGTGTGTGTAGGAAGATGTATTCAACTGTTTAGAACCTCAATACTTATGTTTCTGTAAGATGGCCGGGTAATACTGAATCTGGGGCTATATAGCAGAGACTGCCCCTTGGGCGCAACTGGCATGTGTGCCCGCTTTGTTGGCCCCCGGGGCTGCAGACCCTTGTGCAGCCCCTTCTGTAATACAGATAGCACTGGTGCGCATGTAGCGCCAGCTCTATCATTAGCTGGCATTCCCTCATTTGATAGGGCTGCAAAGTCCTCCAGTTATGACCGGTTAATTTTGACCCCAGAAAAAAGATGGCCTGCTCTGCCCCCAGGAATACCAGGTGTGACAGTACTGCAGCACTTGTGATCTGTGATTGGGTTAGTATCATGAATTACTAGCACCATCTAGAATTATGGGGCACTGATAATGAGGTCCATAAAGGGAGGTTGAGGAGTTGGGATTTCTAGTGGAGTATAATAATCAGAATTTAAAATAACCTGAAGAGGTGCTGATGAATTTACAGCAGGTGATGTAGCATGGGCATTGTGATGGAAGCTGATGTCTATAGGTGTTGATGGGGGTGGCCTATCCAAGGCAAAGATCTGGTGGGGTGAGTCTATGGATAGTGCTGAATATTAGATTGAGGAACTAGTATCAGGACAAGAAGTACAGTGTGAGCTAGCCTTCTTGATGTCTCTAGAAGATCAGACAGTGACATTTGGAATGCTGACCAGGTTAAAGGTCACAAAGTTGAGTACTCTGTCAAGGAGTAGGAAGGTGGTCGTAGAGCCCTCTGAGCTCTGGTTCTGTGATTGAGAGTCTTACCTGAGCCGAAGATATGCGGGTCTGGAATATGAGAACGTTGAGGCTGTGTAAGGTGGCAGAAGTGGCGATGGACATGTTAAAAAGGGCGAGCCTTCATTTGCTGAGAAAATAAATTGTATGATTTTGTGGTAGAAACAGATGAGAGATGGGGTAGCTTTTTAGATCCAGCCTGGGCAGCGCATGCGCTGCCCTGCGAGCCATGCTGTATTGGAGTATGTACTTGAAGCCCCGCCTACTCTCCGCCCATATTTGACATTGGCTTGTGTCATTGTCCTTCGTAAATGCTGGCTTATGATTAGTTTTTAGGCTTGTTAGTTCCTCCTTAGCACCGCCTTGTCTACATTTGTAACCTCCCACGAGGACTGGCCCTTTTACTTCGGTTGTTACACGGTACGTCTTCTTTAGTCTGTAAGCACTATTTTATTAATGAGTTTCTCTACTGCAGGAGGGCGCAGGAGGGTCTCTAGTGCGCAG
This sequence comes from Lissotriton vulgaris, assembly GCF_964263255.1. Taxonomy (NCBI): domain Eukaryota; kingdom Metazoa; phylum Chordata; class Amphibia; order Caudata; family Salamandridae; genus Lissotriton; species Lissotriton vulgaris. The sequence goes on from NC_141699.1 coordinate 702,148,099, forward strand.
TTGTGACCAGTTGTGACCATCAGCTTTTTTATTTAAGTCGTAGCAAGCGGGGAGCTCTTCAGGGGTCATGGGAGACAGAAAGGGACAACTCTGCTTGTCTTTAAGAATTTGTAATGCAAAAGATCTCGCAGAGTTAAAAAAAATTGGCATAGTAAATGACAATGCCTTTTTTTATGTTTTAAGAACTAAAACATAAATAAAAGGCATTTTCATTTACAATGCCAATATCTCAAACTCGTTTAAATGCGAGACCTATTGCATTGTAGATGCTTGTGTCACAGTGGAATTGAGGGGGCGTGTATTCATGGTCACCAGCAGCCGAGAGCCTCTGCAAGACATGTCTCGCGCACTGCCATGACTAGGCAACACGCAATTTATCACACTGCATGAGAAGCTTGTTTTGACAAAAATAAGTACAAACATTACTTTTTTATCATCACAGAAAGATTTAAGTGGGTTGATCTTTAAACAAATAAGATCCGACTTGTGTGTTTTTGTAAAAGTCTGTATTTTCTTTCCGAAATGCGGCAACTGGCACGCCCGACCGTCTTTCATCATGGGTAAAGTATCGCAGAGATGCCCGGTTTCCCTCCGAAAATGATGCATACATAACATATGCGGTCTTCCATATGATTGAGCGATCAAGGCCTGTTCCTACAAGCATCCGAGCTCACCGCCGATGGCGGGGGTTCGCTTTCAGCGTCGTGTGTTGCTGCTGTCTTTGTTCAGAATGAATAGGACAAGTGTTTTTTGCAGAAGGACATCTCACCCACACAGAGTGCGTGTTTGCTTCCTGTCACAGTAGGCCTGTGTCAGACAGGCTGCAGGTGAGATCCGGTCATACTAATTAGTCGGAGGAAGAGCATCATGGACAACTCTGACAGATCCATTTCAGCCCCAAGGCTGTGCTGACATTTTTTAAGTGTTTTGTGTTCACTTATAAAGTGAAAATGCAGGACATATGCTGTTCTTATTGTCGGTTAGAATGTTATGTTTTTTATTCAGCGGAATTGAGCTCTGCCATATTTTACAGATCTTCATATATTATTTAAAATGCTTTTTTTTACATATGTTATATTTTTTGTTTTACGTTGTTTTTGGACATTATGAGTTTTGACAAGGAAATGTTTGGCGCTTTGACCTCGGAGGTGTCAAAGATTAGGGTAGAGCACTGTTAGCAGAGGAGGCGTATTAAGTTCAGACCCATTTACTGAAACCTAGTGCTGGTCGACCACCTGACTGCAGGTCTGTAGTAGCTGGTTTGCAAAATGATGCGCTTAATCTCTCGCCTTCGCTGTGCATCTTGGGATGTGTAGTGCGGCCATTTTTTTTAGAGATCATGGGAGATACTCTGGATGGCTGTGCTGACAAAAAGTGCACAGGCTTGTCACAAAGACATACGTGACAAGTCGACTTTGGGTCACTGTAATGAGGCATGTGAAATAAAACATCCATAAGTCTAGCAGATCATTTCAGCCCAAGGCTGCCATTTTAAATGACATATGTATAGTTTAAACCCTCACGCCTGTCGCATTGCTCAATGGTTAGGTCAGGGCTTAATTTGTAAAAAAAAAATAAGTGCCAGGGCCCTCCTCAGGAAGCAACTGCAGCTTTCAACACCTATTGCCCTTACCAGCGCTACCAATGACAGTACCAACACAACTACTAACCATCAAATTCCTACAAGTGTGACAATTCAGACTATTCCATGCCCCCAATGCTATTAGAATGGCTTGGGTGGAAGGTATTAGTAATTTTTACTGTATATTGAACAAATAAACAACTGTTGTTGTCCTCATATCTAAATTAGATATACAGGGCCACCATGTTGCAGACTGTCATAAGTCCTGGTGGTGACAATTAAGTCCCAGTGGTGAGCACCAGAAACCACCAGATCAAAATAAGCACGGGGTTAGCTAGTTGCTTGTACAATAGAACTGATGAATGGTACATTTCCATTAGACACTTGTTTTGGGACCTTGTCAGGTGGTTATGTTGTTTACGTTTGATTTAAAGTTGTCTATCTCGCGCCATGATTACATAGTTGGTTAAGAGAGAATGAATTTATTTTGAGTCAATACCTCTATCACGATATAGGATACCGTTGACATTTTTTGCTCACTGTAGCTGGGGTGACTGTTGCTTACAGAGCTAGAATTGCATGGACTGACTTAGTCACACTGGTAAACTGTGGCTTTCCCTAGCCCCACAGAGGCCAAGATCAAGACCTTGACCTTCAAAAGACCAGATTGTAAAAAGGGTATAGGGAGACATCTTCCTCTTGAATAGAAGATATAGCTAGAAAAATATGTGATTATGTCCTGAGCAATTCACGGCTATTGGGAGCACATTATTTGGAGGTTATGTAAAATTCACTTAAAAGTTCAGCCCCAAGTGGATTGGCCGGTAAGCCTTTCAGGGGTATAGCCATGCAAACAGTCATCAAAGTTTTCCAGCTTATGGAATTCTTGTCAATATTGGAGTCAGGATTACTATTGCTGCATCTGATTAGTGGGTAGTCAGCAATTTTCTATTCAGCCATACATACTTTCTTCAGTTTTATGTTTCACCAGTGTTCAATGGGTCCTAGTCTGCAGGATGTGAACCTGCTTGAGGGTTTGGGATCTGGAGACACCAAGTTTGGGGCTAGATTATTAAATATATGCGTGTAGGAGATATCATTTTCAGTATTGTCCTCCCTAAACATTGTGAATTAGTGCGAAATAACCAAGGTCACAGTTGAATGGATAAGTTGCAATACGGCGGACTTGGATGCATAATGTGCTAAAGTGTGGATCTGAATATACTTGGTTGTGTGTGGCTAAAACTGAATCATCAGAAACACTCTTGAGGTTAAAAACAAAAAAAATTGATCATTTGTAACGGACATGAAATAAAAAAAATTACCTATAGAGGTGTGAAATGCAAAAAAGGGGAGAAAATGTAAAGATGGATGATGCAGTGTCCAATAATTATATTGAATATTTCACCAATATGCTTTCAGTTTCTAAGATGATTAATGTAATCTATTCTACATGATCCACTGTTATTACAATGTTTTGGTAAGAGTTAGTTTACTGCTTTTATTGTAAACAGTGAAACATTGTCATTGAATTTAAACTGTCCACGTATGTTCCTTAAGTTTGTACATAATTGTTTGTATAGAGCACAGGTTTTTTAGATCTGTAACCATCTGACTGGAAAATAAATACAAATAGAAAATTGAAATTTCATTCAATTACTCAGTCTTATTCATTATGGTCACAAATGCATATTTGGCCCTCAATTCTTGTTGGAAAAGAGTGTCTCTAGAGTAGGGTTGGTGTTGTCGTACTGAATATTGCAGAGGGTAAACACTTCTGGTGGACCCAAATCCTGCACATAAACAATTATTGGTGTTTTGCTGTTTCTATGTGTGGTGCATAACGCAGCACACATGGAAACAGAAAAATCAAGGAGAAATGAACCATTTATCCTTGTTTCTCCTGTTTAAGACCAGGTTTTCCCTGGTCTTAATTTTGGCTCTGCCAACTATTTACGCAGCTCTTGTAAATAGGGAACAGTGTAAAAATCAATGGCTGTTGGGGTGGAACCCCCACCGCAACACCCATTGCCCACCCCTTTCATGCTAAGTGCAGCGTGAAAGGGGGCCTTATTTACAAGGCAGCGTTAAGCCACATTAAGTGGCTTAACACTGCCTTTCAAATAAGGCGAAGCACCTATCGCCACCACAGCGTCACTTTAATGTGACGTTGTGGTGGTAATAGGAGCTTGTAAATATCCCCCTTAGTTTTCTAGTACTCACTACCAGGATATGTGTTTTAGTAAAGTGGTAGTCGAATCAAAACTGTCCCTAAAGGTAAAACAATAATCAAGTAATGTTTTTAAGATGTTAGCTGTTTTTCATAGTAAAACTGGATTGTCTTCATACAAACGACTGGGTAGGGGACAGGAGCCAAGGATTAGCATGTGCCAACCATTACAGAACAAGAATATCTCCAAGAAACAAATATGTAGCGTTATTGAACTCACCTGTGTGAGTTAAATAAGTCAGTGAACTCCCCTCAATCCTGTATCTGACTCTGGCGGTCAGATTGCACTATAGGTTACAAAAGAAATTAACAATATTTATGTCTTCTTCTTGAGTCAACATGATGAACCAGCCTTTGGCATGATTGACATGATCGAACACAGAACTAAGATCCATAAAGGCCATGTGTATAGACCCCGAATTGGCAACTGGGTATTTGCCGAGATTTAAGTCCATTAAAGAAAATGGGGTAGCCCACAAGGTATGGACCTGGGTATATTACGATATAAATAAACAGTGGTCCTAGACCTATTGATCACAATAGTTGACCCAATCAATATTATTCAATCATTTAAACATTACAGAGCACTTCAACCGAATCTGCTCCAGTTATAATAAATAATCTTCAGTGAAAGAACACAACAAGCCACTACAGGCCAAGACAGAGATACAATGTATTTAATTCATTGTCTCATATTTTGAATTCATTTTATACAATAATGAAATATTTCAATAAGTAAAAACAAATAGGTTGCCCAAATGGAGCCTGCAAAAAAGAGAGTGATCAGAGTGTTGAGTGAATAAAGAAGGAAATGAAATTCACAGCAATAATTGTCACAAATTCAAATTGTTTATCAATCAATAACGGTGTTCTGATTTTACCGTATTGAGTACCTGGCCAAATAGAAATTACTGTAAAACTATTACATTCAAGATTTTACAAGGACACTTATGTCATTAAGGAGCACCATAATAGATCAAAAGTGTGGTCCAAGGTAAGGAGGGGGGGGGCGTCGACGTTTCGACTCGACTTAAGGCCAACCGGTCATTTGAACCTGGGGCATGCGTGTCTTCATCAGGACAAGGGAGATGGGCAACCAGGGGCGTCGATGACCCTACAGGAATGTAATGATAAAGGGAATGTATTACCCATAGGTAGTGGCAGTGATAATTCAATCAAGAAACAATAATAAAAAGGAGGGGGGCGAAGCCTTATGCTTACCCTAAGTTGGAAAACCAACGAGGTTGTATCCTTTTACAGTAGTGCGTGCTCCTGTAAGACAAAATTATACAGTGCGTCTAGACTAAATCCATTTTATTGATAAGTCATCCATCCAACCCATATAATTGAGTCATGATGGATGGAAATTTTACCTGAAGTGTAGACGAATCAATCATCCAAATAAGGGGTGGGCACAAAGTTCCATATATGTACCAAACTCAGGCTGATGATAGTACCTAGAACATTTTTATAGGTGACATCAGTGCACTGTACTAGTTCATCGTAAGGCAAAATAGGGCTCATAATGGACAACAATATTGTTTACCTTATCATCTTTTATTCTTTGGTACAGCCAAAGCTCCTGTCAGCAAAATTCAGGTAGCTGTTTAAATGAAAGGAAGATAATAAGTGCTTCACTCCACTTAAATTATGTATTAAAAATCGGCCAAAGCGCGATTTCATTGAAATGTGGTTGGGTTTTCAACTCATAAAAAACAAGTAAAAAACGGTCCCAAGGCTTACCTTTTGGGCAGCGTTGTCACCCGTTGTATCGAGCCAAGCCTGAGTTGTAATGGGACGCAGCAAACAAAACGCTTACATATAAACGCTCCTGTCAGCACAGTTCAGGTAGCTGTTTAATTAAAAGAAATAGTAGATGTTTCACTCCACCGTGATTGTATGCTAAAAAATCGACTGAAGCTCGATCTCGTTAAAATGCTGCTGAGTTCTGGACTGAAGGCAACCAACAAATAGTCACGCAGCTTACCAATAGTGCAGCGTTGTCAGATGTCGCAGGAAGCCAAGTCTGAATCTTACTAGGATGCCACAACAAAGTGCTTGCTTCGGCGTCTGAGTTAGCAAAGTAAGGACTGCCCCCTAATGATCGGCGTAGAAAGAGGACTGTCCTCTTTGAATGCGAGACCGATAAAGGTGTTTGTTCTAATTTACTGAAAAGGATTTTTAATTTTATAAGAAAGGGGGGCAGAGTCAATGGTAATGAACCAATTATTGAACTTATACAAAAAGGATCTGAGACGTCCAGATCCAGAGAACCTGACTAGCTACTGAGACATGACACCTTTCGGTCTGTTTCAGAAACAAGGAAAGAACACTTTTTCTTTATAGTCCCCTCACTCACCGGAGTTTCCTCACGGTGACATGCTTCATCATAGGGGCTTCCCAACCCGCTGCGGGTTGAGGCGTGCTACAACTATCGATATTGCGTAGGAGCACTTTATTATGAAGACTATGTGTCGTGTAATGTGAGAGAAAGGGGAAAATTAAGTGGAGTGAAAAGGTTAAAAATATCCTACTAGTGAGTTAAACTAACTTTATTCAGGCTCCTAGTGGATACATTAAAAATGGGGTGGTTTACTAGGTGAGCCGGTTCTATTATGAAACACAGTACCCTAGTAAAAGAGTCAACTAGTTTCGAGCTGTACCCCACAGCTCTTCTTCAGGACTACAACAGGGTCCAGCCCTGTGAGTACCACTCCAAAACAAACGTGAAAAGTATGCCTATATTAATATATGAATATACATACTCTTTTCTTGCAATTCATTGTCATATCTGTAAAGAAAAATACTTCCAATGTTATTGGTTCAAAGTTCATATACCAAGCAATGTTAAAATAAATGTCCATTTCTTTTACATATTAAAAAAGTGTCTAATGACCTTCTTAGTGAGAGTATATTGGTAACACCTTCACCCGTTTCACACACACACTCCAAAACCGAGTGATCCCCTCATATGAAGGTACACCCTTAGTGAATTGCCTGTGACTATACATTGATTAAAACAGCACAAAAGCGACCTGGTCTATGGGTCCAACACAGAACATGACGAACGAAACAAACAACGGAGGAGAAATAAGAATAAAAACATACTTTTGCTGAGGTTTTACTGAACCTCATGGTCGATCGCGGGAAAGTTATTTGTCCCCATAACCACCTAAAAGATGGAATGATCAAGAACAGATAAAGGTTTTAAATATTTAGGTATCGGTACAACTCGCGCTTCAAAAACGCGTGGGACTCGTAGCCGTGTTATTCCGATAACTTGGGTAGATCTTACTTGTTACGAGGCTCTGTTGTGGCGGTAAACCTACTCGGCTTCCCTTGACACCGGCAGACTCCGTCTCGTTCTGGAAGAGCGAATATTAAGCTTCCCTGATACTGGTCTTGCTTCCGGGTGGGGAGCTAGACCGCGTTTGTTATTCGAAAATGGCCGCTCGTGTTGGGATCGAGCGTGAGCCATCTTTGAATACTCGGGTTAAGTAAATGATCAAATACATACAGGATTATTGTAAAATTGGTCAAATTAGTATTAATTACAGACACCCCACCATTTCTTCTATGGACCACCGGGTTTCCTCCCCCCACAATATCCCCATCAAGCACAGAACTTCTGGGAAAATACACAAAGACAAGAACAACAACAGCAGCCTTTTTTATCGAGAGGCAGGGGTCAACAAAGAGGAAAAACAAGAAAAACTCAACAAGTCCAATGGGCCCAACCAATAGAAACATCCCGGAGCCACACCAGGAGCATGGGACCAGTAGATCAGCCGACAACGAGCAAACCACCAGCTTAGTAGTAAATCTATCCGATATCGATATCACAGATATCCAAAGAAAGGTTTTGGAGAAGGGACTAGGTTTCGTCCCAACCCCCACCATGGACAAGTTCCTCCTAGCGCGAGAGATGAATGATTTCATAAGGAAGATTAAACTACAGGTTTTCTTTGAAAACAAACCCTCAACCAACCAACCTATCACCGACACTGGTCTACATAAAAAGTCTACTTTCACCCCCCCCAAGTGCTAACCTTCCAGTGGAGGTTTTAGCATTTGAAAAGGCAGTAATGAAGGACATAGCTGAAATTGCCCCAAAAACTATCAAAGTTTTCCACAATTTGAGTAAAGCAGAAAAGGAAGCGTTGAAGAACCTATCATCCACAAAGGAGATTACAATAAAACCAGCTGACAAGGGTGGTGCGATAGTGCTGCAGAACACTACCACCAACAGGCAAGTCTGTCTTGGTCTCCTATCTGACCAAAGGAACTATGTGAAGATTACAGAAGATCCTACCAATCGTCTCAGAAGGGAGATAGCGTATCTCACAGAAGAGGCTACCGCCAACAATTGGCTAACGAAAAAAGAGGCGGATTATTTGGAAACCAAAAATCCAATAGTTCCTTACTTTTATACGACACCAAAAATTCACAAATCTATAACACATCCTCCTGGCAGACCGATAGTATCGGGCATAGGACCCATATTGGAACCTCTATCTAAGTATGCCGATGCTTTCCTAAGACCACTGATTCAATCCACTGAAACCTATTTACAGGACACCAAATCGGTTCTTACTTTATTAAAAGATTTACCATTTGACCCCACAAAGAATATTCTTATTGGATTAGACGTGGAAAGCCTCTATACAAGCTTACCCCACGCCGACACCCTACAGATACTGGAGGACGTCTTATTTGAACAAGAATGGGAGTATCAAACACCTCGCCATGTCGTCCTGGAATGCTGTCGCTTGGCTTTAACAGAAATTTTTTTTCGATTTGAAGATACCCTCTTCCGGCAGTCCCATGGCACCAGCATGGGAAGTACTTTTGCGCCGAGCGTAGCAGGGTTATACGTTCACCATCTGGAAAAATGGAAAATTCTTAATGATTCGAACCCTCACAAACAACATGTGAGTCTTTAGAAAAGGTATATCGATGATGTCCTTCTCATCTGGGAAGGTACGGAGATAGAGGCACAAGATTTTTTGGTATGGCTAACCAACAGGATCCTTTTCTAAAGTTCACACACACTATGAGTAGGTCACAACTAGTGTTTCTGGATTTAAATATCATGGCTAATGGATTGTCCCTCAGTACTACCACGCATTTCAAACCAACTGCAAGAAATTGCCTTTTAGTGTTTGATAGTTTCCACCCGAGACATTTAAAAGAGAACTTACCTTTCGGTCAGTTCTTGAGACTGAGACGAAATTGTAGTTCCAAGGAGTCTTTTAATCAACAAGCCAATGACCTTACGATAAAACTACTAGACAGACAATATCCAGCACATCTGGTGAAAAAAGCAAAAAAACGAGCCGCCAATAATAACAGGGAGGCATTATTGGAACCAAAAACCATCAAAGAGAGCTGTGAAAAAAGACCAATTTGCATTACCACCTACAATATTGCCTCAAACATGGTAACAAATATCGTCAGAAAACATTGGCGCACCCTGAACTGTGGAAGCCTGGATATACCAAAACCGATGTTCAGTCATAAAAGAAGTAAAAACCTGAAAGACTATCTAGTCCATACTCGCCCTCAAGGGGTAAACAGGAACCCGAAACAAAGAACCATCAGCACAGTGCCTACAGGACATTACCCGTGTGGAGACTGTAGTGTCTGTCATTTGACAAAAGTCACGAAGAGAATAACATTCAAAAACAACATGACCTGGGAGTTAAAAGACTTCACCAATTGTAATACTTCTGGAGTAGTGTATATGATCACTTGTAACTGCCAATTACACTACATTGGCATGACAACTAGAAAAGCCAGCACCAGGATAGTTGAACACAGAAGTAATATCAGACGGAAGAATATCACAACTAAAATGATATCCCATTTCATCGAATGTAATCACACTCCCAACGATATGAATTGGGTAATCCTTGAAAGACTATATGGACAAGACAACTTGGAACATCGTCTCCTGGACAAAGAACAAAGATGGGTGTACAAGTTAAAAACTGATACCCAGGGGTTAAATGATACCATTCCGTGGGGTCTTCTGGCGAAATAATGATAACCAATATAAAGAATCTGTGTTCACTAACATCACAATACACCCTTTACGAAAGATCATGGGTTGTAGATCACGACATGAATGAGCCGTAAAATGAGTTCCTGAAACAACCATAAGTCCTTTTACATGTTGTCTGTAATCATTACTGATTTGATCAATTTTACAATAATCCGGTATGTATTTGATTATTTACTTTACCCGAGTATTCAAAGATGGCTTCCGCTCGGTTCCAATACGAGCGGTCATTTTTGAATAACACACACGGTCTAGCTTCCCACCCAGAAGCGAGACCAATATCAGGGAAGCTTAATATTCTCTCCTAAATAATGAAACATAAAACAGAGAAACTGTGTTCACCAACATTACAATACACCCTTTATGAAAGATCATGGGTTGTAGATCATGACATGAATGAGCGGAAAAAAGAGTTCCTTAAACAACCGCAAGTCCTTTTACATGTTGTCTGTAATTAATACTAATTTGACCAATTTTACAATAATCCTGTATGTATTTGATCATTTACTTAACCCGAGTATTCAAAGATGGCTCACGCTCGATCCCAACACGAGCGGCCATTTTCGAATAACAAACGCGGTCTAGCTCCCCACCCGGAAGCAAGACCAGTATCAGGGAAGCTTAATATTCACTCTTCCAGAACGAGACGGAGTCCGCCGGTCTCAAGGGAAGCCGAGTAGGTTTACCGCCACAACAGAGCCTCGTAACAAGTAAGATCTACCCAAGTTATCGGAATACCACGGCTACGAGTCCCACGCGTTTTTGAAGCGCGAGTTGTACCGATACCTAAATATTTAAAACCTTTATCTGTTCTTGATCATTCCATCTTTTAGGTGGTTATCGGGACAAATAACTTTCCTGCGATCGACCATGAGGTTCAGTAAAACCTCAGCAAAAGTATGTTTTTATTCTTATTTCTCCTCCGTTGTTCGTTTCGTTCGTCATGTTCTGTGTTGGACCCATAGACCAGGTCGCTTTTGTGCTGTTTTAATCAATGTATAGTCACAGGCAATTCACTAAGGGTGTACCTTCATATGAGGGGATCACTCGGTTTTGGAGTGTGTGTGTGAAACGGGTGAAGGTGTTACCAATATACTCTCACTAAGAAGGTCATTAGACACTTTTTTAATATGCAAAAGAAATGGACATTTATTTTAACATTGCTTGGTATATGAACTTTGAACCAATAACGTTGGAAGTATTTTTCTTTACAGATATGCCAATGAATTGCAAGAAAAGAGTATGTATATTCATATATTAATATAGGCATACTTTTCACGTTTGTTTTGGAGTGGTACTCACAGGGCTGGACCCTGTTGTAGTCCTGAAGAAGAGCTGTGGGGTACAGCTCGAAACTAGTTGACTCTTTTACTAGGGTACTGTGTTTCATAATAGAACCGGCTCACCTAGTAAACCACCCCATTTTTAATGTATCCACTAGGAGCCTGAATAAAGTTAGTTTAACTCACTAGTAGGATATTTTTAACCTTTTCACTCCACTTCATTTTCCCCTTTCTCTCACATTACACGACACATAGTCTTCATAATAAAGTGCTCCTACGCAATATCGATAGTTGTAGCACGCCTCAACCCGCAGCGGGTTGGGAAGCCCCTATGATGAAGCATGTCACCGTGAGGGAACTCCGGTGAGTGAGGGGACTATAAAGAAAAAGTTTTCTTTCCTTGTTTCTGAAACAGACCGAAAGGTGTCATGTCTCAGTAGCTAGTCAGGTTCTCTGGATCTGGACGTCACAGATCCTTTTTGTATAAGTATTGCTGTGGAGGGCGAACCTGTCTAATCTCTTCCTCTACCTCCCCCTGTTTGGTATTTCCAATTATTGAACTGCCAGTTCACATATTTACTAATCCCAAATGTGCAATTCGCATTGTTCCGAGTATCGGCAAAATGCATTTAAAACAGCCGCCATTTTCCATTGGGAAAGTATTTCCAAGATCCTTCTAGGTACAGCTGCAGCGATGTAATGTGAGGAAGTTGTAAGTTATTCGCACTTAATAATTACATTCCGAATTAACAATAAAGCCTTATCATATTCAGATCTTCTCCATTCTAACATTGCATTATAACAAGCAATATACCATTTAGATAGAGAGAAATTGTTTAGTACGCCTGATCCATGTTCCTATTGTCAGGCAACTGACATTTGGATAGAGTAGCCAATTTCACATGACCAAAAGTTGTAAACAGGCCAGGGGACAAGTAGGAAACAGAGGATCCCAATTGCATAGTCCTCATTATTCAAACAATCAGTACCAATACCTAAACACAATATATGTATACATAGTGAATACCATTAGTGTGTAGAAATATTGTATAAGGTCCAATGTAATAACCAACTTTTGTACAGTATTAACTGCAAAATTAGTAGTCATTCTAACATTTCCACAACATTACATTACATTCAATGTCATATTAAAGAGAAAAGAAACGTTTTTTACAGTAGACATACTCAATGTACTTGTTATCATGCATTCAGACAATGAATTGGAGAATTATAGTGGCATAGTCATACATAGGTGCCAATATAAGTAGAGTTTCTGATTGAGACATGAATGTTTTTAAATCGTAGCTGGATATATACATGGTTTGTTATAACATATAATCAAACAATAGTCAGCCAAGAAAACACAGACTTATGATCTTATACCCTCAATATTGACACCTGTTTATTTATCTCCTCCAATTCGTTCAGGCCCTTGTTAACTGTGTCCAGGGTGTATATCCACTTACACTCCCTTCTGTTTAATGTATTCTGCAAATCCCCACCACGGGGGTTTGCTGTTACTTTTTCGATGACCCACCACTTCAGATTATTCTCTGAATGTTCAAATTTAGTGAAATGGTCTACCAAGGGAGCTCCTGTTACTCGGCAGCGTATCCGACTCATATGCTGTAGAATCCGACACTTCACTTTTTGTGTGGTCTGACCCACGTACATGAAACCACATGGGCAAACAATGGCATAGATTAGCCACGACGTATTGCAGTTGGTATGAGTGTTCAACTTATATGTCTGATTGTTATGACTGAACGTGGTACCCTCCATCGTGAGTGGGTAGGCTTTACAAGAACCACATTTCTTGTGTCCCATTACTACTGGGAGACCCCACAGTGTGGTTTGGCTAGGAGGTTGTTGAGTGGGTAACAATGATTTTACCAAATGGTCACGTATATTTCTGCCCTTACGAAATGCATGCAGAGGAGGTGGGATACCCCCTAATTCATTACTAATTAAATACCAATATCGGTTAATGCATTTTTTAATGGCATTACTTTTTGTGTTGAATGTTGTTACACATACCAATCTTTCTTCCTTCTTTTTGATGTTCACATTCAATAGGTGTTCACGGTGGTTATGCCACGCCCGTTTGTGTGCTTTTTTAAGTAATCGCATTGGGTAACCACGTTCACTCAGTCTTGCCATTAAAAGTGCGGACTCATTAAAATAATCCTCCTTTTTAAAACAGTTCCGCAGCAGCCTCAGCAACTGCCCAAAAGGTAGATTGTCCCTGAGGTTGCGGGGATGATGGCTTGTATACCTAACAAGAGTGTTTCTTTCACTACTCTTTCTGTATAGGGTTGTGTACAGCCTCCCTTCTTCCGTTTTAATTTTTACGTCTAAAAAATTAATAGACATGGTGTCTGATTCCAATGTGAATTGGATGTCCTCTGAACAGTTGTTCACCCATCCATGAAAGTCCATTAATTCTGACTGCTTGCCTCCCAGATCAGGAGGACGTCGTCAATATACCTTATCCACAAACAAATGTTATTCCGATAAGGGTTATACTGATTCAAAATATATGTGTTCTCATATTCGCTCATATAGATGATGGCTAGATTCGGGGCAAAACTTGCCCCCATCGCCATTACTCTTGTCTGAATGTAAAATTTGTCCTGAAATGTGAAGACATTTTTAGTCATGGCAATTGGTAACAGTTGAATAATAAAGTCTGTGGGGACTCTGTGTGGTGCAGTTCTCATGTTTAATACCCTTTCCATACACGTTAATGCTGCTTGTTGGGGAATGTTAGTGTATAAAGATGCGATATCCATCGCAGCTAATATACAGTTGTTGCAGTCATATGGAAGTCCTTCTACCAATTGGATGGTATGCATGGTATCCCTCACATATGTAGAGGTGGCGATTGCAATGGGTTTTAAAAACACATCCACATATTTACATAGTGGTTCCAACAATGAACCACACCCCGAGATTATTGGTCTTCCAGGGGGGTCTTTTAACCTTTTATGAACCTTGGGGAGGGGATATATTGTGGGTGTTCTTGGGTTCTTATTATTTAAGAAGTCATGTTCTTGTTTGGTAATTACCCCCTGCTCCAAGGCACATTGGGTCACTTTAAGGATGGATTCACTGATAACTTTAGTAGGGTCTTTTTTCAATAATGTGTAGTTACCCTGTATTGCCAATTGTGATAGGATCTCAAGTTTATATTTTTCCAGGCTTTGGACTACAATAGCCCCGCCTTTATTGGCGGGCTTTATAACAATGTTGCTGTTATTCTTTAAAGAATGAAGTGCGTCTTTTCTTGTCGAGTTATGTTGTACGGAACATGTTGACGTACAGCTAGTATCTCTTCCACATCTCTTAGTACCACTTGTTCATAGGCCATTATTTTATGGTCTAGCGAATGTGTTGGGGGATTAAACTTGGATGGAGGTCTTAGTCCACTTCCCGAGAACACTGGGGTGTGTGGAATTTTCATAAAGTAGTGTTTCAAACTGATTTTTCGGAAAAATTGTTGCAATTCAATTTTCAGGCTAAAATCTTTAGGCATTGACGATGGCACAAAAGACAGTCCCTTTGATAGAACATCCTGTTCTATTTGAGTCAATTGATAATCTGATATATTGATTATAGGATTGTCTGGCTTATGGGTCACCATTTGTAATGTTGGCGCCTTGTTTTGATTTCTCCATGGGAGTCCTGTTGGAAGTGTGTTTGTTTCCTCCCTCGTCCTATGCCCCTGTTCCACGATGGAGTTCTCGAACCCCTGGGTCTCCCCCAGGGGCGGCCTCTCATAGGTGGACTCCACCATTGGTCCTCTTCTAAAAAAAAAAACTTGTTGTTCTGCATAGTTCTGTGCAGAGATGTTGTTAGATGTGCCCGTACTGGTACTAGGGCGTTCTGAATCACTGTCAGAACTACTTCCGAAAGAGGATCCGGAGAAAGTGTTGTATCTCTTATATCCTCCTCGGCCTCTGCTGGACAGACCTCCTCGTTGGTCCCTGACAAAATAACCCTCTTGTAGATAGGGATATGTAGTTCTTTTGTCGTATGCTTTGATGTCTGTAGCCACTTTCTCCAATTTAGTACCTTGTGTATAGATATCAAATTCCCTTATCGTCTTTTCAAGCCTTTCCAAGGCCTCTTTTGCATTCACAAGGGCTTTGTCGTCAATAATTTCCTTTCTTAGGTCCGCTATTTCTTTTGTGAGTCTTTCAACCTCCTCAACTGCAGTTTCAATGCCCAACACCATCCAATGTCTTGAACAGGTGTTGGACACGAAACTGAAGTTTTCCTTAAATTTTGGGTTTTCAAGAAAAATGGCCGGTTCATTCCGAACCTGCAGTCCAATAGGGATTACATTAGAACGAAGGTACTTTGCTAGAGTATGACCATAAAGCCTAGTTCTAATGAGCTTTTTTTCAAGTCACTCTAACTTAGAGATCTTTCCATTCAAAGATAAATCATTTGTCACAGAACTACCAGCTATGAAAGTCCCACCTCCTTCTTCTTCCAGGAGTTTATATAGTCCTCGCTATATGTAAGGGTCTCTTTTTCAGACATAGTCTGGTGTCAGCAACAATTGTAACACTTAGAACAAACAGTAACACAAAACTACATACAATATTTACACATACAACCCTAGCAGTCAAGCTGCACTAAGGTAGCCAATAAAGAAAATGGGGTAGCCCAAAAGGTATGGGCCTGGGTTTATTACGATATAAATAAACAGTGGTCCTAGACCTATTGATCACAATAGTTGACCCAATCAATATTATTCAATCATTTAAACATTACAGAGCACTTCAACCAAATCTGCTCCAGTTATAATAAATAATCTTCAGTGAAAGAACACTCAGAGAAGGTCCTTCATTGGCTGGGTGCTTTTTACACCTTCTCCCAGGGAAGACTTCTACTTTTTACCCTCAAGCTTAGGGGCTGATTATGAGTTTGGAGGTCCATCAGACTGCCAAACTCGCGGGCGGTCCCTGGAACATCAGACTGGTGGTCCACCTGCCGTATTACAATTACGGTGATAGGACTGCCCAAGGTCCGCCACTGGGGATCATGATTCCTGCGGTGGTGGTGCAGCTGTGAAAGGCCCTAATATACTGGTGGTGTCACTGCGGCACAGCCAAGTATATTAGGAGCTTCCTCTCTGCTATGGTTTTGATGGCAGAGAGACTGCAATGGCTACTGTGGTGGTTAGGAAACAAAGGGGGCCCGGGCCTTGGGGTGCCTGCGGGGGGGGGGGGCACATGTTGTGCCTCCCCAAAGTGCTTTTACCCCCTTTCCTGCATGGTATGAACTGCACAGTCCATGCCATGCAGTAACGGCCTTTGGCACTCCCATTGCAGTGCCTTTTTAACAGACACCACCATGGGACCGCCAGAACCCTACCTGTCAGACACAAGGAATCTCATAATCTGGAGGGTGATGTCAATACAGCTTTGGCGGTGTGGTAGGGAGTTCGTAAATAGGGCCTTAGTCACTTGTTTGGAGCTTGGATTCTTTCAGCAGATTAAGGTTGTAGGCTGTAGCCAAAGAGACAGCCCCAAGGCCAAATAACTTCTCTGCAAGCTCCTGCTTATTTGGATTTTTTGCTGTGGGGACAAATCTAGCGGGGGCAACCTGAACTTTGTCCCAGCAGAAATGCACTGTTGTCAGATCTGCTTGGAAGGTTGGTCCAGCGCCCACATGTGTTCTCAGAGCAAAATGTTTTTAAGTTCTAGGTTTCAGGATTTGTTAAGAGAAGTACATTTTCATACAAAACAATGGTCCAGGATCTTGAGAACAGCACTTGCTGATTAAGACATAATCCAGCAGAGGCGAGCAGCAGGGTCCAAGTCAGATTCAGTTGGAGCTGGTCAGCCGAAAACGCAGGAAAACACCTCTTGAAGCTTGTTTCCATGCAGCTGATTCAGGTGGTAAGCCTTATGACCCTTGGATGCCACTTCTTTGTCCTGGGTACAAGAGGGAGAGCAGGCTCAGTCCTCAGGGCTCTTCCTTCTAATATCACAGACAGCAGTCCGAGTCTTCTTCTGTTCTTCCACAGGTCCAGTAGGGATCTCAGGAGAGTACTGTGGGTGATATGTTTTTGCCCAGTGCCAACCTTTGGTGGGAGAAACTCCTGGCCACTCCCAAGCCATTGGGGTAAAACTTCAGCACTTCCTACATGTTTTAATGTACTCAATACCTCAGTGTCTCTTCTGCGCCCACTCTAGAAAGTGTGACCAGGGTAGCAAGATGGCCGCTAGTGGTATGCAGTGAGTGAGTCGCACTTTCTCCTCCTCCCTACCGGGGTTTTCGATGGTGGAATCCCCCTTATACGGCCATGAGTCCGGTTACCACGAGTCTCAAGCTTTCAAGGACCTGAGAGTGGACGAAAGATTACCCAAAAAGCGCCCCAGAGGAATTTTAAAGCAAGTCTATTCCCGCTTATGGGGGTAGATAGCTGGCGTTGCCGAGCTGATATTGAGAAGTTGGCTTAGGATGCCTCCCCGTATAACGAAAGGGAGTGAAGCGAAAGGTGGAAAAGGGGGAACTAAAGACGCTGATGCCCAGAGAGAGCCGACCTCCAAAGAGAGGAACAAAATGGACCCGAAAAACCCTCCTTTAAGTGGTTTGCAGAAAGGGGTCGCCGGCTACAAAAAAACAATGACTAAGAAAAATGGCCCCGACGTCGCTGTTACTCCAAAGGAACCGGGAGCAACTAGTAAGCTTAAGCTAAAAGAGAGTGCTCTGCGCCACCCCACAGTGGCAGAGAGCTTTGCTAACGTACCTGCAGGCAGCGGTGTACGCAGTAACAATGCCGGGAGTCTGACTGAGGGAGACGATCGTAACGCCGCCATGGACGCCGAAGCTGGAGCAGTGGTCGCTAGGCAACCGGGAAGACCGGCGAAAGTGAAACTGCCAGAGACACTGCCTGCTACAGCTACAGTGCAGAGGTTGGAGCAAGTGCCTGAACCAGTCCTGGAGGCAACACAGGTCGAATCAGCTAAGCTGGACAAGGAACTAAGCAAGAAGGCAAGTGGGAGCAGGGGGCTGCCAGATAGCCAGACTATGTGTACTGGGCCACTCGATGAAAGCGGGAGTATTGCTGGGGTAGTAGAAGGGGCAGGGCCACAATGCCAGATGGTACTGAAGGAAGGCATGGGGGCGCCACGTACTGAGGAGTTACCTGCTGACCCGAGCACTTCAGACTGGGCAGAAATCATGGACTTGGCGAATGGTTTCGCTAAATTGGGGGAAGAGACTTCTGCTGAAGCTGGTATTGGCAATGGCGCTGCTTCCCCAGATACATTCTTTTCTGTAAATGAAGACTCCCAGTCCCAGTCTGTGCCCTCAGATGAATTAAGCTCAGACGAGTCCACAGGCATAGATACAGGTAGCAGTTCTCCGGCTTAGAGAAGCACGCAGAAGAAGCGCCTGTCTAAAAGAAAGCCCTCTACAACAGGTAGCACTACTGACCCCACAAAAAAGTTAGCATGGGATTACCCTGCTACCTCCTTATCATTTATGGAACAAGAAGGCCCTGCCCCGTTGACTGGAGATCAAGGATCAACACAAACACCCCAGCCACCGGTCACGCTGGATTTGCTATTTAATACATTGAAATTAAAGCAATCTGAGGCTAGGGGAGAAAGCAGGAGAGCAAGACAGGAATCGAGGAAAATCCAGAATACGTTAAGGAAAATGAGTAAAAGACATGAGGAGGTGGTGGAGAGAGTTTCACCTGTGGAGGAAAGAACTGGCAGATTAGAAGACGAGCTGAGAAACTTGAAAAGTTATAAGCAAGAGCACCAAAAAGTGGCAGAAGATGTCAATTGGAAGTTGAAGGACTACGAAAATAGACAGCGCCGCAACAACATTTGACTCCTAGGAGTGGCAGAAGGTCTCGAAGGGGAGGACCCCAGAATGTTTGTGGTGAATCTCCTAAAAGGGGCTTTCCCCGAGTTGGCTACCTGGCAGTGGGAAACGGAGATTCAGAGGGCCCATTGTTTTCTGTTTGTAGCTAAAAGGGGGTGCAAGCGGGGACCCAGGAGGGGAGACCCAGAGCATTGTTGATTTATGTAGGGAATATTCTACTGAGACAGCTTATCCTAGATAAAGCCAAACCGGAGTCTAAACGTGTATTTAACAATGTTACGTTTTTCGCTATGCCGGATTTCTGCCACACCACAGTTGAGCGTAGATGGAGATTGAGGCAGCTGATTTCCCCCATCCAGGCCCTGGGTTCAGAGGCTTATTGTTGTACCCTGCCAAGCTGAAAATAGTTACTAAAGGCCAGGCCAAAATGTTTTTTCTGAAATCAAAGCAACAGCGTATATGGTGGAGGCTTTGGGGTACAAGGAGTAGTAAGTAAGGGGCTTTCTCTGGGGGTGTGAATAGTGGTAGGGAGGGGGTGGTGACAGCTGCTTCCCTAGTGTCCAGACATAGGTCATGGGTGACCTATTTGCCTGTAGGGGAGGGGGGCAGGGGGAGGGGTAGTGAGGGTGGGGTTCAGGGAGGGGAAGGTGGGGGTTGGGGGGTAGAAACAGGACGCACGTTGCAAACACAGAGCCACAATATGAAGGTTCAGGGTTCATACACTTGGTGGCGGGGGGAAAAAAAGGGAAAAATCAGAAAAATGGAATAGAGAGTTGGTACCAATACTAGATGTTTTTTATTGGCTTGCCAAATTATGACAGTGAATGTCTGCGGTCTAAATGATCTACAGAAGAGATTACGTGTATCAGCCTTTTTGAAATCAATGAATCCAGATTTGATTTGCCTGCAAGAAACCCACGTGGAGGGAGGAAAGGGATATTTGCTGGAGCAGCTGGGTTTTAATGTACTAGCATATTGTCATGGTTAGCGGCAGATAAACAACACAAGAGCAGAAAACACAAGCCACTAACCTTTAGGGGTCTAGCCAGCAGGGACCACGGAGAGAAGATAGTCTTCCCTATACCCGATAACACTGACCCTCTCCGGTGGAGGTATACACCGGAGACAGGTAGTCCTCCAGGTAAAGGGAAGGGGAGTTGCGCCGGGAAGGTTGTTGTGAAGGCACCCCTCAAGATCTGGTCTATGGCACAGGAGGACTTCAAGGCACAACAATGTCTGCAAAGACAAGAACACGGGTTAGTAGTGCTCTGAGGATAAGGGATACAAGCAAACATATGCAATTATCAACATGGGATTCACTTACGGATGAGAACCGCTTGATTCGTCCCCAAAGTCGGGAAATGACGAGGACTCGGATTCAAGCTGGAAGCGGGTTCTGTTTAAGTCACAGTTTACTACACAAACGGTGTAGAGAGAGGTGATTTCCTCTTCGAGTAGTTATAGTCACTATCGAACAGGATATCGTTAGGAAAAGAGAGGTGATGTGAGATATACCAGACAATACTCGTTGGCATCAAATACCTACTCTCAGAAAGCACGGCCGTGCTAAATAATAAGGAGACCAGATCTCTACTTACGAATATATCCAAAGTATATCGGCGTCCAAAAGCGGGAAAGAAAGCGTCCGCGCACCCTTTGCTCTCGGCGTCCAAAGCGGGAAGGCAAGCGTCCGCGCACCCTTTGCTCTCGGCGTCCAAAGCGGGAAGGAAAGCGTCCGCGCATTCACAGGTCTAAGAAGGCTAGGTCCATACACGATCAGGTAACCGGAAGGATTGACAAGCAACTTGGGATTGTGACGGAAGTGTTTTTATACTCTATCCGGGGGCGGAGACTGTTTCGTCTCGCCCTGGAGCTTTCTGGGAGATGTAGTGCTGCCGCGATATTTCCTTACTCGAGCCTTCCAGCTCGTCACGATCACGACAGAACCCCCTCTCGAGGATCGCCGACCCGGCGGTCGACCCGGTTTTCCTGGATACAGCTGATGAAATTGCGAGATCAAGTCAGGGCAGTGCAAATTCTGCTCTGGTTCCCATGTTCTCTCCTCTACCCCAAATCCCTTCCAGCTCACCAGATACTGCACTCTACCCCTATGGATCCGAGAATCCAACAACTCTTCCACCTCATACTCCTCCAGACCTTCTACCAATACTGGGGCAGGATGGACGGGCAATCTAGTGTCCAGATGACAGGGTAGGAGTAGTGAGACGTGAAACACCGGATGTATTCTCCAGTTCTGGGGAATGGATAGTTTTAAGGCCACAGGGTTGATAACCTTCTCAACACTATAGGGACCTATATATCGAGGTTTGAGTTTGTTAATTCCCCGGAGATGAATGTTTTTTGTGGAAAGCCATACCTTATCCCCCACCTTGTAGACCGGTTCAGGAGTGCGTTTCTTGTCGGCATACCGCTTCTGCGTCGCTTGAGCTTCAGCCAAGTGATGTTTAGCGTCAATTTGAATGGCCTGGAGATGTGCATGATGTTCCTGGATGCTGGGTAGATTGGTCGTAACAGGCCATTCGAAGGGGAGAATGTTCGGATGATACCCAAGCAGACAGAAAAAGGGAGAACATCCCAGGGTAGTGTGGTCAGAGTTATTGTAGGTGAATTCGGCTAACCACAAGAGGGTAACCCAATCCGTTGAGTTCTGCAATGTAAAACAACGTAGGTATTGTTCGAGAGTGTGGCTGAGCCTCTCTGTCTTGCCATCTGTCTGAGGGTGATAACTCGTGGAGAGTCTTGCGTCTATGGCCAAGGAATCGCAAAGGGCCTTCCAAAAACGTGAAGTAAACTGAGACCCTCTGTCGGTGATGAATACTCTGGGGATGCCATGGGCTCTGATGAGGTGCTGCAAGATAATCATGGCTAGTTCGGCTGATGTAGGCAGACCCTCCAGCGGTACAAAGTGTCCCATTTTAGTCAAGTGATCTACTATCACCAGTACCGTAGTTTTTCCCTGACATAAAGGCATCTCAACTATAAAATCCATTGAGACCGTATGCCAGGGTGCAGGAGGAATGGGAATGGAACGTAACAGCCCCGAAGGTTTGTTGTGTTTTGCTTTTCCTTGAGTGCATACTGAACAGTTCCGTATGTATTTTTTAACATCGTTTCGTAAGGTCGGCCACCAGAATGAACGTTCTATGGTAGCTATAGTTTTATACACTCCCCAATGTCCCCCCAACACAGAGTCATGTGCCCAATTCAGCACCTGCATTTGCAGCCCGGGGGCCGGCACATATAAGGCATGTCGGTAGTACAGGAGGTCGTCTTTTTGTGTTCTCATTTGAGGATCTTCCATTAACCACGCCTGGACATCGATCTCTGTTACTGCTACTCTGGTATCCTCGAGGAAATCACTGGATGTGAGCAAGGCGATGGTGTTTTCAGGAAAGGATTTCTCAGGAAGGATGGTTGTTGGTTCCACAGGAATGTTTGAAAGGGGTTCTTGCGTGTCTTGATTCCTTGAGAGGGCATCGGCTTTTCCGTTTTGTGGGCCTGGCCGATATTTGATGATGAAATCATAGTCTGAGAAGAAGAGAGTCCATCTCAACTGCCTGGGGGTCAGCGCTTTTGCGGTCTTTAAGAACAGCAAGTTCCGATGGTCCGTGTAGATCTCGATGGTATGGCGTGCCCCCAACAGGTAATGTCTCCATTCCTCACATCCTCTTTTAATTGCCAGCAACTCTTTGTCCGTGATCGAATAGTTGATTTCGCTTGGACTGAGTTTTTTGGAGTAAAATGCCACTGGATGGATTTGTCCCGTTTCCGGGTGGCGTTGCGAAAGTACCCCTCCCAATGCGTACTGCGAAGCATCTGTTTCTAAGATGAAAGGAAGTTGTGCATCTGGATGTCGCAAGATAGGAGCCTTGGTGAAGCTATCCTTTAGAATGCAGAAAGAGTTTTCTGCCTCCTCTCCCCACTTGAAGGGAACGTTTTTCTTTAACAGATGGGAAATGGGGTGGATGATTTTAGAAAAGTCTTTGATAAAACGCCGGTAATAATTGGCAAAACCAAGGAAGCTTTGCACCGATTTCACGTCTTGAGGAGTTTTCCAGCTGGTGATGGCTTCCACCTTTCCACTCTCCATCTGAAACCCATTGGCGTTTATCACATACCCCAAAAATGAAACTTCTGTGGCATGGAAGAGGCATTTTTCTAGTTTTGCAAACAGCTGATGTTGGTGTAGACGACTCAACACTTCTTTGACATGGCGTTCGTGTTCCTGGAGAGTACTGGAGTATACCAGGATATCGTCTATGTATACCATGCATATGGTATCCAGTAGACCTCTAAGCACCTCGTCCATAAAGAATTGGAAGGCTGCAGGAGCGTTGCATAACCCGAAGGGCATTACATTGTACTCAAATAGGCCGAACTTCGTACGGAACGCGGTCTTCCATTCATCCCCCTTTTTCACTCTCACCAGATGGTAGGCCCCTCTCAGATCTAATTTGGTGAAGTATCGAGCTCCCTTTATTTGGTCCATCATTACAGGAATCAGAGGAAGGGGATATCTATTTTTTACCGTGATGTTGTTCAAGGCTCTGTAGTCGATGCAGGGACGTAATTCTGCGCAGTCTTTCTTCGGGATGAAGAAGAGGGGAGACGAAGCAGGGGAAGTGGAATGACTGATGAATCCTGTAGCAAGATTCTCCTCGATGTAGTTCTGTAAATAGAGGTTCTCATGTTCCGTCAGGGCATACACCCTGCTACAAGGAATAGAGGCACCGGGGAGGAGTTCGATGCAACAATCATATACCCTGTGCGGGGGCAACCCGGTGGCCTTTTGTTTGTCGAACAGAGAACGATATTCTTCATATATCTCCGGCAGATTTGACGTACTGCCGAGAGGTGTTTCTGAGCATGCCACTGCCAAGTGTCTAAGACTGGGTCGTTCTTCATGGTCTTCTTCTTCTTCGACAGGGTTATAGCAATGTTCCATGCAATAGGGGGAGTTTAAGGTGACGGTACGAGCTGACCAACACACTACTGGATCATGTAACGTAAGCCAGGGCATGCCTAGGATCATACGAAACTGAGGAGCGGCTATCAAATCGAATTGTATAAACTCCATATGTTCTCCGTGCTGCATTCTCAAAGGAAGCGTATGTTTAACCACCGGCCCGGAAGACAAAATGGATCCATCCACGGCTTTTACTTGCTCAGGTTCTGTCTTTTCTTCCCATGGTAGCCCCAGGGAATTGGCGTAGTCAATATCCATGTAGTTTCCTGTGGCCCCCGAATCCAGCAATGCATCCATCCGAGTGTAGTTATCTCGGGTAGTCCACAGAGAGATAGGCAAATTCATGTGTGCCACAGCAGGCATCATCGTATTGGCGAGTAAGTTGGAGATCCTTGTTGGTTGTTGGTCCATCCCAGAGATCTCATTCGGGGTTGGACGTTCTAGTTTTCCGCCGTCTCACGGGATCCAAGGGCTGCAGTAGTTTTTTGTCCTTGGGTTTTGTCCGTAAGTGGGGTCCGAGCTCGACATTCTCGTACAAAATGCCCCCCTTTCCCACAGTACATACAGAGTTTCATCTTTCTCCGTCGTTCTCTTTCCTCAGACGTCAGAGGACCTCGAATACCCCCAATCTGCATGGGTTCCACGTTATCGGAGCTTTTGGTGTGATCTTCGGAGGGGAGCTTGAATCTTGGATACCATCCGCGTCCATCACCTCTGTTTCGATCTCCTTTCCTCTCCAGGAGCCGATGGTCCAATTGTACGGTGAGGTCGATAAGTTCCTCGCATGTAGCGGGTAATTGGACTACCTGTGACAGGACATCTTTCAGTTCGCTCCGAAGGCCCTGGTAGAACAACGAGGTCCTTTTTTCTTGAGGCCAGTCAGTTTCGGCTAAGAGTCGATTAAATGAGGTGATGTACGCAAGTAAATCTTGTGACCCTTGTCGCAACGTTAGGAGTTCCTTGTCTAACGACAACATATGTGTCTTGCGATCGAAGAGTTTCCTTAAGGCTGTACAAAAGTCTGGGAATCGATGTAGAACGGGATCGTTCCTTTCCATCAACGGAATAGTCCAGCTCGCCGCATTCCCTCCCATATAAGACATCATAAATGCGGTTTTTGCAGCATCATCTTGAAATACGGCAGGTTTACATAAGAAGTGGAGACGACACTGGTTTAAAAAGGTCTCAAACTTCTTAGGATCTCCGTAAAACCTCTCTGGGGCAGCCAAAGGTATTCCTGTATTCTGGATGACGTGCACTGTAGGAGTGTGGTCTGTGGAGGATGTAGGTACGGCATTGGGATTAAAGAACCCCCCTCCTGAAGCTATTGGGGTCGATGGCTGGGGTAGGGTTTGTCCCGGAGGAGGAAGCGTCGCTTCTCTAATATAGGACCCACCCCCGGGGTTTCTGCGGGACATACCAGCGACTTCTCTACGCATGGTATTCATGTCTTTTCTGAGCTCTTAATTTTCCACTCGGGAAGCATGTACTTCTTGTTGGAGTACACTAAATCCCTCAAGCAACGAGGTCAAGGCAGCATTAGTATCCATGGCCCAGGCTGGTCTCTTTCCTTGGGCTTGTCAATCTGTCAAGGTTAGCGGCAGATAAACAACACAAGAGCAGAAAACACAAGCCACTAACCTTTAGGGGTCTAGCCAGCAGGGACCACGGAGAGAAGATAGTCTTCCCTATACCCGATAACACTGACCCTCTCCGGTGGAGGTATACACCGGAGACAGGTAGTCCTCCAGGTAAAGGGAAGGGGAGTTGCGCCGGGAAGGTTGTTGTGAAGGCACCCCTCAAGATCTGGTCTATGGCACAGGAGGACTTCAAGGCACAACAATGTCTGCAAAGACAAGAACACGGGTTAGTAGTGCTCTGAGGATAAGGGATACAAGCAAACATATGCAATTATCAACATGGGATTCACTTACGGATGAGAACCGCTTGATTCGTCCCCAAAGTCGGGAAATGACGAGGACTCGGATTCAAGCTGGAAGCGGGTTCTGTTTAAGTCACAGTTTACTACACAAACGGTGTAGAGAGAGGTGATTTCCTCTTCGAGTAGTTATAGTCACTATCGAACAGGATATCGTTAGGAAAAGAGAGGTGATGTGAGATATACCAGACAATACTCGTTGGCATCAAATACCTACTCTCAGAAAGCACGGCCGTGCTAAATAATAAGGAGACCAGATCTCTACTTACGAATATATCCAAAGTATATCGGCGTCCAAAAGCGGGAAAGAAAGCGTCCGCGCACCCTTTGCTCTCGGCGTCCAAAGCGGGAAGGAAAGCGTCCGCGCATTCACAGGTCTAAGAAGGCTAGGTCCATACACGATCAGGTAACCGGAAGGATTGACAAGCAACTTGGGATTGTGACGGAAGTGTTTTTATACTCTATCCGGGGGCGGAGACTGTTTCGTCTCGCCCTGGAGCTTTCTGGGAGATGTAGTGCTGCCGCGATATTTCCTTACTCGAGCCTTCCAGCTCGTCACGATCACGACACATATACAAAACAAGGTTCAAAGACCCGTGGGGTTGCTGTATTAGGGAAAGGTAGAGACTGTACAGTCTATAAGAAAAAAGAGGATCAATGGTGGAGGTGGGTCATAATCGAGGTGAGCTTTAGGGGGACTAAGTTTCCATTGGTTTCTGTATACAGTTCGACAGGAGATGATCCCGACATATTTGACTTCTTGGATCAAGAGTTACCAACCTGGCCCGAACCTGTTATATGCTGCGGGGACTTTAATATCAACCGTCCTTCTGGTGTTGAGCTACAAGAAAGACTGGGGTATAGCGTGAGGAAGAAGAGGGTGCATAGGGCGGTAGTAGATATGGCACTGCATAATGCTTTGTCTGATGCCTGGGCCAATCGCTATCCTCAGGCGGATGGCGCTACATTTTTTTCTGCTCCACGCAGAATAATGGTAAGACTGGACTACTTCTTAATTTCCAAATCCTTATTAGCAAGCTCACAAATTAGGAAACTGCCCCGCTTGGTCTCAGACCACAACCCCCTAATCTTGTCAGTTAGCTTAAGTGGTATAACAAGGAAACTATATAGCTGGACGTTCGAGAGAGCTCTTCTAAAAGATGTAGGTTATTGTAGGCATATGGATATCTGGATTAAAGAATTCTGGAGCATCAACAAGGGGAGTACCAGTACTGGTAATGCATGGGATGCGTTTAAAGCAAGGGTAAGGGGAGAGACTTAGCTTTACAACGTTCAGACAGAAAGTGGAAAGGGATAGGGTAGAGCAGCAAGTTAATTCCCTTTTAGCCGCAGAGGAAGAACTGGGTAGGCTAATTGTGAATGGATACTCCCTGGATCAACAGTTGCTGGAAATCGTGGTATTAAAGGCTGAAATAGCGGAAAACATTGCTAATAAAACTGCAGCAAATTATTTGTCAAAGAAGGAGCTGGCCTGTGAGTTGAGTGTGAGAGTGGGGCATATTCTTGCTGTTAGAACGAGGCAGAAGATTGATGCAGGGACATTAAGAATATAAAGGATGGGCTAGGCAACCTGATTTCAGATCCTGCAGGCATAAGAGAAGAGTTCAGGAAATGTTATACAGAGTTGTACGATGTGGAAGAGGAGGAGAGAGATGAAGAAACTAGCGATTACTTAGGAAATCTCCAACTGACTGAGCTAGAGGTAACTGAAAGAGAAAAACTGGAATCCAGTATAACATTAGAAGAACTAACAACAGCCTTATCAGACCTCCCATCATCAAAGGCTGCAGGCCCAGACCAGATCCCTGTAGAATTTTATAAAACTTTTCTGGGGGCCCTTAGGTTTGAGTTACTGGACATGCTCATTCAAGCTCAGAGGGGGGTTTCGATTCCAGACTCCTGGGGAGGCACTGAAGTTATAGTCATTCTGAAAAAATGTAAACCTCCCACAGCCCCTGGGTCTTATAGACCTATAGCTTTAATGAACTCCGATGTTAAGCTATACTCAAAACTTTTGGCAATAAGATTGGCAGCAGTCATTGAGAAGTTGGTCTCCCCAGTTCAACATGGCTTTATTCCGGGGAAAGGCACCACAGAACATGTCAGAACAGTGATTACTTCCTTCAAAGCCATGGAGATATCGGGCGGCCCTGTCGCAGCTCTATTTCTTGATGCAGAGAAGGCTTTCGACAGGGTCGCCTGGGGGTATCTATGGTAGATATTGAAGCATTTCGGGTTAGGTGAAGGTTATATTAGAGCGATCCAGGTTTTATATAAGGCACCAACAGCTAGAATTAAGATCAACAGAGAGCTCACGTCTGTGGTACAGATAAAAAGGGGAACAAGGCAGGGCTGTCCGAGTTCTCCACTCCTCTTTGCGCTTTATATGGACCCTTATTTACGGTATCTTATTACTAACTCTAGAATTCCCCCCCTTTGTCTGAATGGATTACAAATTAATGTGTTGGCATACGCAGATGATGTCGCTATAATCACCCCGGACCCATCAATGGCAATTGGAAAAATAGAACAGGAGGCCTCAAAATTTGGCGAAATCTCAGGATATAGGCTTAACAGTAGCAAAACACAAATAATTAAGAATTCATTTGTTAGCTGTGATGATATACGGGTGGTTCCGGCGGCAGTTTATTTAGGGGCGAAATATCGGCTAAACTTGAGATGGTGGTAGAACGGAACATGACCCCTTTATTGACAAAAGTAAGTTTGGATTTGGTCAGGATGAACAACCTTAGACTCTCGTTGGTGGGTCGGACCAACGTAATTAAAATGCTTATACTCCCCAAGTTTCTTTATTTTTTCAGAACAATACCCTTAATGTTCGAGATCTCCTGGTTTAACAAGGTTGAGTCAATTTTGAATAAATGTATTTGGGCACATGGAAAGACCAGGAGGGCCTATAAATGTATGACTTTACCGAGTGCAAGGGGGGGTCCCAGATCTTAGATTATATTATTGGGCCTCGGCTCTTCAATATATGCAGGGTTTGATTGGTGCGAGTGGGACAGATCTGAACGTTACTGCCTTCTCGACTAAGGTATATTCCATTGTGCTGGGTCCAGAAACCGAGAATGCCTTTCTAAGCTGTGCCGACTCTTCATATTATAAACGCACACGGTTTAAGACTGTTTTGGCTGCGCATAATATCTGGACAGCCGTAGCAAAAAAATGTGGGCTGGGGAGATTCAATAGGTATACGAGACTGTATAGGAATAAGACCCTACCACCTTCAATTTTTGCTGATGCTACCATGGCAGAGTGGGCTAGAAAAGGAATCATTAAGATAGGGGATCTGATGGGCCTAGACGAGAAGATATTACAATTTTCCGACCTTGTGGAAAAGTTCAACATCGCCAGACAGAGTTTTTTTAAATATCTGCAGGTCAGGAGTTTTCTCAGCAGGAAGAAAGGGGGGAGGCTGGTTTCGCTAAAAATTGTATTTTGGAAGCTATAGAACGGGGGGGAGTGTTCTATTCGCAGTTTTTATGCTATTCTGGTAGAGTTGAAGGTGGATGATATCGAAAAGTACGAAAATAAATAGGTAGCAAAGTTAGGAATACAGGGCCGACACTTCTTGGATTCACTGGAACTAGGATACACAGTCCTCTGCTCAGCCCCGTTTCAATCCCAACATTACAAAACAATATACCGACTTTACTACACCCCGGCTCGTATCGCACAGTGGGGAGGAACTACAGGGATCACTTGTCCACGCTGTAGTGAACCAGCAGCGGATAGCATACACATATCTGCTGCGGGCCCTCAATTACGAATTCTGCTGAAAGGTATGGAAGACTTTCTGGGTCGTACACTTGGGTTGGATGTGACGCTAACACCAACAGTAATTATGTTATGGGTTAGGGGGATCGATGGTGAGGTACATCGTGAATTTTTGTTTATAGCAATGGCGGTTTATAGATTGCTGATTGCCAGAGCTTGGTTAGACAAAATACCTCCAGTACTGCAACAGTGGATTGCCTTGCTGTAGGGGATTTTTAATTTAGAAAAAGGCATTTATGGTAGGAAGGGTAGAAGGGCAAGGAGGTTGGGAAGGAAAATATTGGATTGGATTGGATTGGATTGGATGTCGATTTGTAAAGCGCGAATTGTTGCCCGAGGGCGTCCAAGCGCTGAAAACACCAAAACCGACTAGAGAGAAAAAAAAGCAAAAAACACAACAGAGGGAGGGGGAAATTAAACTGGATGAAATAGGAAGGTTTTTAGTTGTTTGCGGAAAGTCGTGTGATTAGAGTTGGATCTTAAGTGCAATGGGAGGGAGTTCCAGGCCCTCGCCGCGTTATAGGCGAAAGACCTACCTCCAGATCTGGATCTCCTTACTCTCGGAGTGACTGCCAAGAAGGACTGGTTGGATCTTAGATTCTTATTGGGCCTGTAGTGAAGGATTAGGTCCTGTGTGATCATGGGGCCAGAGTTCCAGAAGGACTGGTGGGATATGCACATGGCTTTGAACAAAACCCTTTGGCGTACTGGTAACCAGTGAAGAGAGACCAGCCCAGACCTTACTGACTGTCTGCGAGGGATGTCAAGTAGCAGACGTGCGGCGCAGTTCTGCACAATCTGTAGCCTCCTCAATGTGGATTCCGGGGCTCCGAGGTAAAGGACATTATTAAAATCGAGACGAGATTGAATCAGGCCTTGTACCGCTGCTTGCTTGGCTTCCATGGGAAGGAGGGGGAGAATTTTCCTAAGCATCTTCATGATGCCGAAGCAGGTAGCCGAGAGTTTGGTGGCTTGTACGCCAAAGGAGAGAGAGTTGTCCATCCATATTCCCAGACTTTTTATGCTGTTTTTGGGAATAGGTATGGGGCCCATACTGGGTGGCCAAAGGGTGGGCGGGAGGCTGGGGACCGAGTTGCCGAGGACCATGAGCTCGGTCTTATCTCCGTTTAATTTTAAGGATGATTGGGACATCCAGGATTTTACCTCCTCTAGGCACTCTCTGAGGCCGCTCTCTACAGGGAGATTGGTCTCCTGTGTCAGGGAGACCACCAGCTGCGTGTCGTCCGCGTAGGAGATGATCTTAATCCCAAACGGACGGACGACATCAGCTAGTGGTCTCATGTACAGGTTAAAAAGTGCCGGGCTCAGAGAGGAACCTTGGGGGACGCCGCAATTCAGGGAGATGCTGGTGGAGACTGAATCACCATCAAACACTTGGAAAGATCTATCTTCCAGAAAGGACCGGAACCAGGTCCACGCTTTGCCCTTAATCCCGACCTGGGCCATACGGTCCAGCAGGGTGACATGGCTGACCGTATCGAAGGCCGCACTAAGATCAAGGAGGATCACTGCCACTGATCCTCCCTGATCTAAGATTTTCCTGGCCTCCTCGGTGACCATGAGGAGGGCGGTCTCGGTCCCATGTTTAGGTCTAAATCCGGTTTGGGTGGGATCCAGGAGCAGATGGGTTTCTAAAAAGTTGGTAAGCTGGAGGTTTATGTATTTCTCCAGGACCTTGCTCGCCCAGGGGAGCAGGGATATTGGGCGATAGTTGCTCATATCTGTGGGGTCCAGGCTGGGCTTTTTCAGCAGGGCCTTCACCATGGCCTGCTTCCAGACTGTGGGAACTATGCCCGTGAAGATGGAGGTGTTTAGGACGTCCCTTAGTATAGGTAGAGTGGTTTGTGCAGCGGCCATGATTATCTCTGGGGGGGCAGGGTCATTAGGAGAACCGGATTTGACTTTGCGTGCTAGAGACTCCAGCAAGACAAGTTCCAGTGGGGGAAAATGGGACAGCGTGGGTGGTTGAGGATTGAGAACGGGTTCAACGGGGTGTGAAAGTGTAATGAACGGAGGTGGGTTGATCGGGGGGAAAGCCGAGTAGATTGAACTAATTTTCTGATGGAAAAATTCGGCAACTTTGTTGCAGTGAGAAGTGGGTTTGTCCACTGGTAGGCTGGGCGGGAGTTTGGTTAGTTGTTTAATGATTTTGAAAATTTCCTTCGGTTTGGATTTTGCAAGGACAATTTTTTCCGAGAAGTAGGAGGCCTGGGCTTCCTTTATCTGGCTTTTGTAGTTGCTGATAGCTTCTCGGTAGAGAGTTTTATGTACCGATGAATAATCGGTTCGCCAGCGTCTTTCGAGTTTCCTACAGCATCGTTTTTGGTTTCTCAGATTCTCCGTGTACCACGGGGCAGTTTTGTGAAGGCGTTTAAGAGTGATTACCTTTTTCGGGAGGGCAATGTCAAGAGATTGGGAGATCCAATTGACGTAGGCCTGATAAGCTGGCTCAGGGTTGTCCGTGACCAAGGGTTGGGTCTCTGTGAGTGCATTGGTCCAATTATCAATCATAAGATGGGTCCAGGCTCTCTTGAGTCTTGTAGTGGGGATAGGTTCGGGGGGTTTGAGAATGGTCCAATTGATGGGGATCAGAAAATGGTCCGTCCAGGGAAGGGGTATGGGAGGACAAGTTAGGAGGTCGGGGCAGTTGCTAAAAACTGGGTCGAGCAGATGGCCTTTTTCGTGTGTGGGCAGGGTGACTCGTTGTGAGAGCAGCAAGGCTGCTAGGTCGCCTGTTAGAGTCAAGGCGGTAAGGTCAGAGGGCGAGTCAAAGTGAAAATTAAAATCACCCAGCAGGATAAAGTTGGATGAAGTGTTAATACGTTCGGATACATAAGTGGGTAGGCTAACGTGGAACTGCCTCGGGGGCCCTGGAGGCCGGTAGATCAAAGTGCCTGAAAGGCACTGATTGGGGGACAGTTCAATTTTGAAGGTGAGGCTTTCACAGTCTAGAATGGTTTCGGTGACCACTCTGCAGTTGAACTGCTCTTTATGTATTATAGCTAGGCCTCCTCCCCTCCCTTTTAACCGGTCCTGGCGCAGGATTTGAAAGCCTGCGGGGAGCGCAGCTATTATGGCTGGATCGGCTGCCGGGGAGAGCCAGGTTTCTGTCAAAAACAGAATGTCGGGGGAGAGTTCTTCTATTAACAGCATTATTTCAGCTGTGTGTTTAGGTAGGGAGCGGCAGTTCAGCAAGAACATCCGAAAATGGTGGAGCAGTTTGGGAGTGGTGATAGGCTTAAGGAGCTTGTGACACTCTGGACAGAGTTGGGGTAGAGTATCTGCAGAGTATTTGTAACAACTATAATTGACCGTGGAGGCCCTCAGGCTGTGAAGGAGGTCAGCACTGTAACATAAGCGGTCGGTTGTTCGGGGGGCAGGGGAACTGGCCCTTGGCCCGGACTCGGCGCGGACGAGCGCAGACGAGCTTGCCTTATGCGCGCCTTCGGCGCGCATTCGTCGCGCCCGCTGCGCTCGTCCGCTGCGCTTCCTGTGCATGCACATAATTATAGGGAGGGTGAGGGGGCGTGTCCCTCGTTTCCTCGTGGCCGATGGCGGCTGAGGAGGGCTCTGTCAGACACTCCCTCTGAGCGCTAGCTCCGCTCTAAGGAAGGCAGGTAAAATACAAGTATTTTAAAAGCAATTTAAAAACAGTTTCCAAGTGTGCAAAATCGGCAATTTAGCAGCGTTTTTCCTCTCCCGGCTGTGCCTCAGGAGGGAAGTGGTGTACAGCGAGCTTGAGATTCAGCGCGCTATATAAAGCAAAGTGGGCGTGGCTACAAAGTGGGCGTGTCCCTCGTTTCCTCGTGGCCGATGGCGGCTGAGGAGGGCTCTGTCAGACACTCCCTCTGAGCGCTAGCTCCGCTCTAAGGAAGGCAGGTAAAATACAAGTATTTTAAAAGCAATTTAAAAACAGTTTCCAAGTGTGCAAAATCGGCAATTTAGCAGCGTTTTTCCTCTCCCGGCTGTGCCTCAGGAGGGAAGTGGTGTACAGCGAGCTTGAGATTCAGCGCGCTATATAAAGCAAAGTGGGCGTGGCTACAAAGTGGGCGTGTCCCTCGTTTCCTCGTGGCCGATGGCGGCTGAGGAGGGCTCTGTCAGACACTCCCTCTGAGCGCTAGCTCCGCTCTAAGGAAGGCAGGTAAAATACAAGTATTTTAAAAGCAATTTAAAAACAGTTTCCAAGTGTGCAAAATCGGCAATTTAGCAGCAAAATATGGGAACCAGTTCACCAATGGAAAGAGAGGACAAGTGAAAGTCTTAATTGATTTATCCCCCTAAGATATGTTTTGCTCTGGTAGGCTGGGACAATCTGATGTATAGGGTTTTCTTTGTTTCTTTGTGTTTCCGTAAATTGTATTGTAGGTAATCTACTGTTCTTGTTTAACATTTGATTACTATATGTACTTAGGTAGCTTATCTATGTATTAGTACTCTGTGTATTGCCACATGTGTGCCTACGAAAAATGTAATAAAAATATATTTTAAAAAAAAAGAAAGTGTTACCAGGGTAATGAAAGACCCTTCCTCTGAAATCACTCAAAAACAGTTCTGAGGCAGCACCTTTCTAACTGGTCCTGTTGTCTAACTTGCTGCTAGTGTGGACAAAGGAAGGGGGCAGGGCCAAATGGTAGCTACATCTGCATGTGACATGGTAGGGCCCTTTGAATTAATTAAGTTCCTGGGCACATTGCAGATGGTCAGACAGCCAGATAAACAAAGATCTCTCCACACCAAAGGCCTTTGTCTCAGCTTTGAGAGCCAATTCATACCTCATTGAAAGTTTTAAGCAGGTAATAGGCAACTTTTTTAAAGTACCTATTCTAAAAAATGATAACAAGCCTGAGTTGTAATAAATATTTAAAAAGTCCAAGTCTGAACTTTGAAGCAGTTTCCTGAGTGGAGATAGCAAATATTAAATGTAACATTTCATCCCAATGTTTTCCTATGTAATAGCTATCCCTGCTAAAGTAAAAGTAGCTCTGAGAGATTTTTCACTGCAAGGAAATGTTTTACTTTACATTTTTACATAAACCAGGCACACTGCCTATGGGCATATTAGACCAACTTAGGGGTGACTTATACATATTTAAAGAGACGGTTTAGGCCTGTCAAAATGAGTTACTTCAACCTTCCAACCAGGTTACTGGTTGCAGTCCTGTAGTCATATTTACACTGCCACTATAGTGAATGGTACGATGAGTGGTGAAGCCCATTTGGATACTTATTGCCCTTGAGGACACTGTGGTACCATACTCCAGAGATTTATAGGTAAGTTAAATATGCCAGTCAGGGGATGCCAATTTCATCATGTTGAATGTGGGATCACATGCACTTTACCACTGTTTAGGAGGAGTAAAATGCACAGAGATCTACAGCCAGCAAATACAGCCTAGGCAAAAAGCTTGTGTGCCACCACAGAAAAAGCTGGTTATTTCCACCATGGAGCTACAGAATTCTAACTTGACTCATACTCTCTGCATTCTGGACCGAAATCCTGATACCTCTATCCCTATCGAAAACATCCTGGGAGCAGCCCATAAGCTGTTTCATCCTATTATCTTGTTTAAAGAAGGCTTTTGGAATGCCAGCTGGCCTGTAATGAACTTGGCACAGCAGGCTAGTTCAAAATCTGATTCTCAGGGATATGTTGGAAAAAAGAAAAAACATGAAGGAGTACAAATATAGTGAAATTAATACTCAACTTGCACTTTGAACCATTTTAAATGTCAGAACAGTCAGTCACATCAATCACTTATCAATGCAATATTGTATTTTTTTCAGTTTTCACCCAAAATGTAAATACAGAGACGCACTCTGTTTCAATTTGGTCAAAAGAAAAGGACATTTTCTTTGGATGCCTGGTTAAATCTCTACATAGCCCGTAATGAATTTATGGGAGTCATTGCAAGTGGATCTCTGATCGGGGTGGGCCTTAAAATATGAGGAGGCTTATTTATAATGCCCATTGTGCCACTGGTGCATCACTTTTATTGACGCAGCTCAATCGACTTTCCCACATTTGTAAAGCCATGTAAAGTCACCCTGCGTGACTTTTCAAAATGTTTCCCTTTTACGCATAACTCTGTGTGAAAGGGGCATTCCATGGGTGTTGCGGTGGGTGTTCCTATGCAGTATTCATGACACTTGACGCATTCCCAGATTTACAACATTTTGTAAACCTGAGATTATGTCAGAATCCTACAACTCCCCAGAGTAGCTGTAAGGAGGCGCAGGGATGAGAAATACTTTTATTTTTCCTCGTTTTTTCCTCTTTCTATGTTTATGCATTCTTTAACCCGTTTACTGTGGCCCCGATTTTCCCGCAGTGCGGCACTTCCGCAAAACGGACAGGGCCGCGTCGGCCATTGGCCGACGGCAGCACTGGGGAGGTAGTGCTGCCGTCGACGGCAGCAAGGAAGGGGTTAATGATTATCTTTGTGCAGGAAGGTGTCCCTTTCTGCACAAAAACAATCATCCTTTCAGCGCAGGCACCCCTGCAAAATGATGCAAGGGTGTCTGCGCTGGCACACGGAAAGAAGGGCAGGAGTATGTTGTATCTTGTAGATAGGCGCATTCCTGCCCTTTTATATTGACACACACCAGCGCAGCAGGAAGGTTTGCTGCGCTACATCAAAATATTGTAAATGAGCCCCAATACCCCCGTGTCTCCCTTTGTGTTCTCAGGCTTCCAGAGATTCCGCCTGCTGAATCAGGAAATACCTCCAGTCATGGCTGAGAAACCCCACATTAACATCATAGGGGCGGAATTATCAGCCAGAATTATTGATCCTGATCCTGGTAATTCTGGTACCCTTGTGCTAAGCCATTCGGGATTGGTTTTAGCGTTTCCTGGGAATGACTTCTCCTCTTTCTTCATCGCAATTTACCTTTTTCTCCTAAAAACGGACGGGGTTGTGGGTTCGTGTGATTTCATACACAGCTGCGTTTTCCTAATAAAAACAATTCTTTCGTTTTTCTGGTACTGGCTGCATTGCAGGAACTTCTCGAATGAATTATAGCTTTTACCAGTCAGAAAAAGTCCTTTAATAGCATATCCCAAGGGTAGCACGAGAAAGCCAAGTCATGCTGGAAATATTACTCCGAGTGACTATCAACATTTTGTTCAACAAATTCCTGAAATGCTGAAAAAAGCCACAAAAACCACAGGGTCAAACAAGTCTGCATATAAAAACCTCGATATTAATTAAATTATGTAGCATAATATTTGAAAAAGTATTAACACTAAGGCACGTATTTGGATGAATTAGTTATCTCAAGGTACTTAAACTAAATGTACTATGTTGCCACTGCAGATTAATTTAATGTCAACTGGCATGATAGATAAAATCCTTGCCTTCATTTCATGTTGCTAAAAAAAGCTCCGTGTTATTCCTTCAGCAGAAGCAATCTACAGCTCTATGAGGGCCTTTCTGCTGCCCTCTCAAAGAGCTTTTTAATTCAAAACAAAAACAGGAACAAATTGTGTCTTTGACTAGGAAGATATATCTCCTTGCGTATGTGCCTTACATCAGGAAAACCACAATATGTTTGTAAAGGCCCGATTGCTTCCTACAATCAAAAAGTCAAGTGCAAAAAAACAAAAAAGACACCGATATAGTACAGGCCAGAATTTGATTTCTCAAATGTGCCTTTATCCTTCTCGAAATAAAATCAGAGCTGGAACGTCAGAATGTTCTTGTAAGGTGTGTAGAATTATGATACGTATATTTCTACAATTACAAAGAGATCACTTATGTTTGAGACATAGGTAGAATTCTAGTATAGGGTATTTTTAGCATACTTCCTCAAATGTTTGAACAGATGTTTGAAACATGATCAACAGTAAAATATGAACTGCAGCCTATTGTGGCCTTTTCAGTCATGATTCTTTTAGTGTCATGTTGTTAAATAATGCACAAATTGTGCAATTTATCCGCTTAATACAAATGCCCTTGAATTTTCTTGTCACTACATTTCCCCCAATTCAGTGGCATTCCACTAATCCAGCTCAGAAGGATAAAAGTCTCAGCTTGCGTGCCTAGATTCTGTCTTCAACCTACATGTAAACGTCCTGAGTAATATTGTCAACTAGAAGGTGGTTATTACCAGTGGCGGCTCCTCCGCTATGGTGGAGGAGCGTTGTCCCACTGCTTTCAAGCAGTGCAAGAAGAGGAAACATAACATGATATTAACTTTCAGTTATTATCATGTTATGTTTCCTTTACAGGCGGGAGGGTGGGCAGGGCTACTCTGCTCACGGATCAGGGCAGGAGCGGAGTGGTTTGTCCACTCAAGTGAGCAATAACTGTTTGGTCGGCACTTCCCTGTTCTCCATGCAGGCAGCATTACAGCCTGCGTGGAGAACATGTCCACCCCTACAGCCCCGGGCTGAGCACCCTCCCTCAGACCAATCACAATACTGCACTGCAGCATTGTGATTGGCTTAGGGGAGGGAGCCTAGCTGCCTGCTCCCTGTTCCTGGAAGCGGACTCAGGAGAGCAGGAGCACTGAAGACACGGTACCCGGCCTCGAGGTAAGTTTTTAAAATGTATTTCTGAACCCCACTCCCCCGCGCAACACCCCGTGACATTCCCAGCGCCCCCTGTACCCGGCCCCCGCGAGCTATGCTGGCCGCCCCTGGAGATTACACATAATTTCAGTCTCTGGTGCTCTGTTTTGAAGATGGGTTGGAGTCCGGCATAATTTAGAAGCTCAACTTTGACCTTGGTTTCTTGCTGGTGTATTTTATGCAGTGGTAACTCTGTGAAAATCCTTCTACTCTTAGGTACCATTTGAATCCCATTGTGAAATACCAGGTGCTGCAAAGACATTTTTTTCCACATATTTCTCAAATCACAGTATTTCAGGGTGCAGTTTTACCATCAGTAACTCCAATACTTGGAATACTGGATGCAAAATTAGATTTTTGATTAGAAGTCGTTTTAGAGGCTCAGAGAAGTTTGTCAATACCACCTACATTTTATACATTTTCCTTCATCTTAGATATGGTGGTAAATGTTACTAGGAAACATTTGCAACCAATATTTATAACTAAATGATGTACACAAATATGTGACGTTTTTCTGCCAACAATTACCCCGCATACCATCACTCTACAATTTTCATTCCGTAAAGACAAACACCCCGCAAAAAAACACAACGCAAACTTTTACAACGAATATGCCTTTACCACGCATGCCATTACAATGCAAAGGCATACATGTTAAAGGTATACTCATTGTAAAAGTTTTAAAGGTAAGTATGATTACCCTAACCTACCCTACACTACACCCTAATGTAGTACCCCTGCACAACCCACTCTCGACACACAGTCCTTTTCCTACATTTACACTACCCAGCACGACCCCACAACACTACCATATACCACTTTTCTTCCTTATACAAACACTACAACAATACCATAATACACTACCTGTTAGACGGGGACCTGGAGGGTCGGCCGAGTACAGGGGGAGAGGCAGCGCCAGCAGGCCAGAGCGATGGTTCAGAAGGATGGGCCGCGGCAGCGCCAGCAGGCCAAGGCGAAGGCGCACGTTGCAGAGGGCCGCGGCAGCGCCAGCAGGCTTCAGAGATGGTTCACAAGGCAGGGCTGCGGCAGCGCCAGCAGTCCGTCAAGGATGAGTTCTTCAAGGTGTCTCTTGACTCCAGGATACAACTGCCTTCCTGCTCTGGAGCTGCCCCAGTTATAGGTCTGGTCTCCTTTGATGTCCGGACCCTCGCGCTTGGAGGTTGGGAGGTCCGGGATGAGGGAGTCCAGACACCCAGCAGGGGGGTGGAGCCAGCGCCCGGGGAGACCGGGGACGATCGGCACCTGGCGGGGGAGAG
This sequence comes from Lissotriton vulgaris, assembly GCF_964263255.1. NCBI lineage: Eukaryota > Metazoa > Chordata > Amphibia > Caudata > Salamandridae > Lissotriton > Lissotriton vulgaris. The sequence continues at coordinate 702,187,724 of NC_141699.1, forward strand.
CCATCGACACTCCTTTCTCCCATTGACCTGCCAAGTGGTCTCTTCACCTCCTGGGTGGATGGTGGTGCCTCGATGTCGGGGCCTGGCCAGGCCCAGGGTTGGGGTCGCGTCGAGCCCACGCGGCCTCGTGATGCAGTGTCCAAAGATGGCGGCTGGGCCGGGGCAATGGTGCTGACGGGGGCCCGGGTCAGCCGATGCTGGGATGTTCGGGAGCAGGCGTCCCGTTGGGGACGGGTTGCGGGTTGCCTCGGTGGGTTGCCGGGATGGTTCTTTCTGGGGACACAGGGAGAGCCGGCGTCCGGGCCTTATCATGCGGGGAGGGAGCGGGCCTTTCACGAGGCCTGTCCAACATGCGTCCCCCCCAGCTGAAGGCAGGGAGAGTCACCCATCCTCTTGGGTACTCTCCTCGCCGAGGCGGAAAAAGCGTGACAGGCCGTCCGCATTGGCGTGGTCCTGGCCAGGACGATGCTCCACAGTGAAGTCCATCCCCTGCAAGGAGATGGACCATCGCAACAGTTTTGGGTTCTCCCCCCGCATCTGCATCAGCCATTGCAGGGGTCGGTGGTCTGTCTGTACCCTGAAATGGGTACCGAAGAGGTAGGGCCGGAGTTTCTTGAGGGCCCATACCACTGCGAAGGCCTCCCGCTCGATGGTGCTCCAGCGCTGTTCTCGAGCCAGCAGGCGTCGGCTGATGAAGGCCACTGGCTGATCGACTCCCTCGGTGTTGAGTTGAGAGAGGACTGCCCCAATGCCATGATCTGAGGCGTCCGTCTGGACTATGAATTCCCGGCTGTAGTCGGGGGCCTGGAGCACGGGGGCGGTGCACATGGCGGTCTTCAACTTCTCCAAGGCCGCTTGACAGTCCGGAGTCCAGTTGACTGTTTTGGGGTTTTTCTTGGATGTGAGTTCTGTGAGGGGCCCCACAATGCTGCCATAGTCCTTTACAAACCGCCGGTAGTATCCGGTGAGCCCCAGGAAGGCTCGGACCTCGGTTTGGGTGACAGGTGGTTGCCAGAACTGGATGGCAGCGATCTTGAGCTGAAGGGGGGCCACCAGACCGCTCCCCACTTGGTGTCCGAGGTAGGTCACGGACCCCTGGCCAATCTGGCATTTGCTGGCTTTGATGGTGAGGCCGGCCTGCTGGAGGGCGTGCAGGACTTCTCGGAGGTGGTGAAGGTGGTCTGCCCAGTGGCGACTGTACACAGCAATGTCGTCCAGGTAGGCGGCGCTGAATTCCTTGAGGCCCGCCAGTACCTGGTTCACGAGTCGTTGGAAGGTAGCTGGAGCGTTTTTCATGCCGAATGGCATCACTTTGAAGTGGTAGTGGCCATCCGGGGTTGAGAAGGCGGATTGTTCTTGGGCCCTGGGGGTGAGGCCGATTTGCCAGTAGCCCGCTGTTAGATCGAAGATGCTCAGGTTGCGGGCAGCCCCCATGCGGTCCACCAGCTCATCCGCCCGGGGGATGGGGTGAGCGTCGGTTCTGGTAACGGCGTTCAGGCCCCGATAGTCCACACAGAACCGGAGCTCGGGGGCAACGCCCGGGGCGGCAGCCTTGGGGACCAGTACGACTGGGCTGGCCCAGGGGCTGTCGGATGGCTCGATCACTCCTAGAGCCAGCATTTTGGTGACTTCGTTCTGGATGCAGGCGCGCACCCGATCTGGCACTCGGTACGCCCTGTGTCGAATAGGGGGACTGTCCCCGGTGTCCACGTCGTGAAGGCACCAGGGGGTGACCCCGGGAGTGAGGGAGAACAGGTTTGCAAATTGTAGCAGGAGAGCTCGACAGTCTTGGCGTTGCTCCGGGGACAAGGTATCGGAGAGTCTGACCCCTTCCACTGAGCCATCTTTTTCACGGGTCCTCAGTAGGTCAGGGAGGGGCTCGGAATCTTCTTCCGTCCCACTATCTGTTGCCATCAGTAGGCTGAGTTCCGAGCGTACGAAGTGGGGTTTGAGTCTGTTGGCGTGGAGGACTCGTAGGGGGTTCCGGGAGGACTCCATGTCTATTAGGTAGGTGACAGGGCCCTTGCGCTCTATCACCTTGAAGGGTCCTGTCCATTTGTCCTGCAGGGCACAGGGTTCGACTGGAGACATCACCCAGACTTGTTGTCCTGGTTCGAACTCGATGGAGGAGGCATGCTGATCGTACCATTTCTTCATGTCCTCCTGACTGGCCTCCAGGTTGGCTTTGGCGAGTTCCCTGAATCGCCGGGTCTGGTTGCGGAGGGTCAGGAGATACTTATATACATTGGGGGAGTCTTCTGGGGGGCCATCTCCCATCCTTCCTTGACCAGGCTGAGGGGGCCCCGGACGGGGTGTCCGAACAGGAGCTCAAAGGGACTGAAGCCGAGGGATTTCTGGGGAACTTCTCGATAGGCGAAGAGGAGGCACGGGAGCAGCACGTCCCATTGGTGACGTAGGGGTTCTTCTAGGCCCATGATCATTCCCTTGAGAGTGCGGTTAAACCGCTCGACCAGTCCATTTCCTTGCGGGTGATAAGGGGTCGTGAATCTGTAGGTGACCCCGCACTGTTGCCAGAGAGACCTCATGTACTTCGAGATAAAGTTCGTGCCCCTGTCGCTGACGACTTCCCGGGGGAAGCCCACTCGAGAGAAGATCCCCATTAGGGCTCGGCCTACCACGGGCGCTGTCACGGTCCGAAGAGGAATGGCCTCGGGATACACGGTGGCGTGGTCCACCAGGACTAGGATGAACCGGTGCCCCTGTGCCGTTCGGGGGTCCAGGGGCCCCACAATATCTATTCCCACCCGTTCGAACGGGGTGGTGACGACGGGAAAGGGTTGCAAGGGTGCTTTGATCTTTCGGCCGCTCTTCCCGCTGGCCTGGCAGGTGGGGCAGGCCCGGCAGTGGTTGGAGACATCATTTCGCATTTTGGGCCAGTAGAAGTGAGTTACCAGGCGGTTGTACGTTTTGTCTTGCCCCAGGTGCCGAGCAAGGGGGACATCGTGTGCCAAGTTCAAAAGGAAGTCTCTGAAGCGGAGGGGCACCACCAGCACCCGACTGGCCCCCAGCTCAGCAATTCTTTGCTCACTGTAGAGCAGGTCATTGTCCCAATAAATCCAGTGGGTCCCTGAGGTGTCTCCTGCGCTCCGGGCGAGGGCTTGCTGCCGGAGTCCCTCGAGGGAGGGACATGTCCTCTGCTCCTGTCGGAATTGTTCCTGGGTGGGACTACCCTCTTGACGCCACTGGGCCAGTTCGGGAAGGTCCTGGAGTTGAACGGGCCCTTCTTCGTTTTGCTCTGGGGGATTGGCTCTTAGGGCGGCTCCCTCCGGGACGATCGGGGGAGGAGGTTCTGGCCATTCGGGTTCTTCGGGACTGGGGATGGCGCCGGCGGCCATGGACCGGGTCGTTATGCAGGCCCATTCAGGGAGGCCCAACATCCCCAGGTGCTCTCTTCTTTCGACGGCTGCCCAGGGGGAACTTTCAAGGTCGTTCCCCAGGAGGCAGTCCACTGGTGCATCATCGCGGACAGTCACCTTCAGTATTCCGGACACTCTTCCCCACTCGAAGGGGACGCAGGCCATCCGACACAGGCTTTCTGAGTTGTCGGCTGACCGGACGGGGCAAAGGATGTTCGGCAAGACCTGATCCGGGGTCACCAGATGACAGCGGACTGCCGTCACACTGGCCCCGTTGTCGCGTAGGGCTTCAGCCCGGCGCCCATTAATGTTGACCCACTGGCTGTATTTCCGCGTATTGGCGGGTAGGGGGGCCCGCGGAATCATGTCTCTTTCCCCTAGGCAGACCAGGGACATGGCGGCTGGTTCCCACTCGGGCTGGTTGGCCTCGTACTCTTCAGGATCTTCTGGGGTTTGCTCTACCCCCAGGGCGGCGGCAGCGACCTGGCGGGGCATAGGGTTCTGGTTCTTCGGGCAATTAGGATCGTTGGCGTAGTGGCCGGGTCGCTGGCATCGGTGGCAAGTAACGTTGGCTCGGAACCCTGGACGCATCGGGGGGTTTCCCCTGCCGGCCGGGGGTGGGGCATTGCTGGTGGGAGCCGCTGGGACTGCGTCTCTGCCCCGACCCTGGCCTCCTCTTCCCCCTCGGGGGCGATGGGGTCCTTGGTTGGTTCTGTTCGGTTCGCTGGGCCCGTTTCGGGCAACTCGGGTGCTTTCCCATCGGTCAGCTTCGCCGGCGAGTTGTCGGGGTTCAGTCAGTTTACTGTCGAGGAGGTGCTGCCTGAGCTCGACGAAGCAATTGTTAGAAAGATGCTCCCACACAATAAGGTCAAAGAGTTGCTCGTAAGTTGTCACCTTGCTGCCCTTGATCCACCCCTCGAATGCTCGGCTGAAAAAGTTCACGTACTCCACCCAAGTTGTACCCGGGATCCATTTGCAGTCGCGGAACCGCTGGCGGTACATCTCGGGCGTGAGTCCGTATCGAGTGAGGAGGGCGGCTTTCATGTGGTCGTAGGATGTCATCTGATGGTCCGGGAGTTGCAGCAGGGCGTCTCGCCCTTCGTTGACGAACCTCCCCCATAACCCGGCTCCCCAGTCGCTTCGGGGAATCCGGTGGGAGGTCATGGCTACCTCATAGGCTTTGAACCATTGCTGGATATCGTCGTTCCGGTAATACTCTCTGACGACATCCTTGGGGATGTGGACTTTAGGGTCTGTAGCGACAGGAGTGTTCGGACGCTCGAGAACCCCGAGATCTTTGTTCTGTTTCCGAAGCTCTATTTCTTTTAGGTTGCGCTCATGTTCGTAGGCTAGCTTTTTCTCTTCTAACTCTCTCTGTCTTTGTTTGTCTTCCCGCTCCTCTCGGAGCCACAAGTGTTCCAATGTTATTTTTTGTTCCGCCAATTTCAGTTCTCCATCCAAACGAAGTCGAGCCAGCTCCAATTCATGGAGCCTGCTTTTTTCCCGTTCTCGGATCTCCTCTGGGGAGAGATCCAATCTTCTTTCTTCCGTCGGAGTGGTGTTTGTTTCCGGTGCCTCGAGGCTTTGGTTTTGGGGTACGGCCGTACCCGTCTCTGCCCAAGTTTCCAGGGCCTTTTTGAAGTCTTCTTTCGTGCTCAGTCCTGTGGTAGCAATGCCTAGTTCTATGCAGAATTGTTTTAGTTCTCTGTGGTTGTATTCTTCTAGTTTCTCCATCTGGAATTTTTCTGTGGTTCCGCTCTCTTTTGTTGTCATTGTGGTTGAGTCGTGGGGTGAGTTACTCTCTGTACGATTACGCGTTGGTTCGGATCGCGCCGCTGGCCACCAATGTTAGACGGGGACCTGGAGGGTCGGCCGAGTACAGGGGGAGAGGCCTCCGGTGAGGGCCGTCTCCGGCGATCGTACAGACAAGTAACTTCCCCCCCACGAATGGACACCACACAAGGATGAGATCTACACACTTTATATAAGGTTCTTGAGGCAAGGTTATCAACGGTACAATGGGGGCAGGACCCGAGGATCCTCCCAATTCTAGTCTTTGTAGGGTAAGGGGTAGCGGGACAGTCTTGGTACCGGTCCGGTACAGGGGCGGCCAGAAGGAGCTCACAATCCTCGAGCTCAGGGATCTGCAAAGTCGGGCCGCGGCAGCGCCAGCAGGCTTAGGATGATAGTTCTCGGCAAGTAGGGCCGCGGCAGCGCCAGCAGGCTAGGATGGTAGTTCTCGGCAAGGAGGGCCGGGCAGCGCCAGTAGGCTAGGATGATAGTTCTCGGCAAGGAGGGCCGCGGTAGCGCCAGCAGGCTAGGATGATAGTTGACGGCAAAGAGGGCCGCGGCAGCACCAGCAGGCTAGGATGAAGGTTCACGTTGCAGAGGGGCCGCGGCAGCACCAGCAGGCCAGAGCGATGGTTCACAAGGATGGGCCGCGGCAGCGCCAGCAGGCCAAGGCGAAGGTGCACGTTGCAGAGGGCCGCGGCAGCGCCAGCAGGCTTCAGAGATGGTTCACAAGGCAGGGCTGCGGCAGCACCAGCAGTCCGTCAAGGATGAGTTCTTCAAGGTGTCTCTTGACTCCAGGATACAACTGCCTTCCTGCTCTGGAGCTGCCCCAGTTATAGGTCTGGTCTCCTTTGATGTCCGGACCCTCGCGCTTGGAGGTCGGGAGGTCAGGAATGAGGGAGTCCAGACACCCAGCAGGGGGGTGGAGCCAGCGCCCGGGGAGACCGGGGGCGATCGGCACCTGGCGGGGGAGAGCCATCGACACTCCTTTCTCCCATTGACCTGCCAAGTGGTCTCTTCACCTCCTGGGTGGATGGTGGTGCCTCGATGTCGGGGCCTGGCCAGGCCCAGGGTTGGGGTCGCGTCGAGGCCTCGCGGCCTCGTGATGCAGTGTCCAAGGATGGCGGCTGGGCCGGGGCAATGGTGCTGACGGGGGCCCGGGTCAGCCGATGCTGGGATGTTCGGGAGCAGGCGTCCCGTTGGGGACGGGTTGCGGGTTGCCTCGGTGGGTTGCCGGGATGGTTCTTTCTGGGGACACAGGGAGAGCCGGCGTCCGGGCCTTATCATGCGGGGAGGGAACGGGCCTTTCACGAGGCCTGTCCAACACTACCCCTGCACGACCCTACACTACACAAACACCACATCACTACCCTACACTATACAAACACTACCCTAAACCCTAAAACACTACCCTACACTACACAAACACTACAACACTACCCTAAAACACTACCCCCAGCATGACCCTACACTACACGAACACAAAAACACTACCTTAAACACTAAAACACTACCCCCTGCATGACCCTACAATACACAAACACTACAACACTACCCTAAACCCTAAAACACTACCCCCTGCATGACCCTACACTACACAAACACAACAACACTACCCTAAACCCTAAAACACTACCCCCAGCATGACCCTACACTACACAAACACTACAACACTACCCTAAACCCTAAAACACTACCCCCAGAATGACCCTACACTACACAAACACTACAACAGTACCCTAAACCCTAGAACACTACCCGAGCATGACCCTACACTACACAAACACTACACCACTACCCTAAACCCTAAAACACTACCCCCAGCATGACCCTACACTACACAAACACTACAACACTACCCTAAACCCTAAAACACTACCCCCAGCTTGACCCTACACTACACAAACACTACAACACTACACTACACAAACACTACACTACACAATCACTACCCCAGCACGACCCCACCACCCCTAAAAAATTAACCCAAACCCCCTTACCACTCTCCTCGTCGTGGTTCCACACTCCTCCTGGTTCCATCTTCTTGAAGTCTATTTTTTTCACAATGCATATGCATTTACCATACATGTCTTTACAACGTAATTCGTTGTAAAGGCATGCATGGTAAATGCACACGCGTTGTGAAAAAATGCGGAGTGATGGTATGCGAGGTCAAAGACCTCATGGAGTAATGGTATGCCGACTGAAAGTCCGCGGAAAAAAAGATTTGGAGTAAACGTGCCGCACCGATGTACACATGTAAAATATAATGTAAACATTATGCTTAAATAAATAAAGAAACCTCTTTCTTTTTTTTACAACTTTTTTTGTGTTCTAATCCACCAGTGAGCTACATGGACCATATAGGTGAATGCAAAGCAAGTGTTAATCAGTGCAGGTGAGACTTGTCCCTCATTAAAGCACCTGAAAAAAGGCGGACTCAGACTCTGTTAGACACGTCTAAAGCATCATAGAGGAAGCACTGTTTCTGCGTCACATCCAACAGCATTAAAAGTGACTCAATCTGGAGACACGTGAGCGCACGATTCAAGATGGCCACCTCCCGGGGAGCTCCAAGACAGAGGGGCCCATTTTTATCACCAAACTCCACATTTCCAGTCAGAATTTACTGGAAAATAATGTAGCAGTTCTTTAAAGCTGTACCTGTTGCTGTTCTGCTGTTGGTTTGCATTTTCTGACGTTAGAAAAGTGTTTTTTCATCCTCCTGCTGCAGCCTGCTCCAGCCTCAAGCTCTACATCAAGGTACTGCCCAGATTTCCTGTCAGGGGAGCGGAGCTTCTACTCAGGAAAGGGCCTCGCTTTGGCCTAACCACCCCCATAGTCTATTTTAGATTCTGCAGCAGCATTTTCATTGAAGCAATTTCTGCACTTCTCTTTTTTACTTGTACCTTATATTTAATTACTCTTATTCGTTTTTTTATAATATGAAAATGGAGAATAAAAATGTACAAAATCCTAATAATAAGAGGAAAAATCTGATTTTTCCTCCTCCAGTAAAACCGAAAGTAGTGGAATCCAGTGAGCCATCCATGGATTTAATTCTTGCCGAGCTTCATGCATTGCGTGCAAATACTGATACCATTGCGTCAGAGATTAAAAATATGCACAAGGAGATGGCCAGCACGTCGATGAAAATCTCAGACAATTCAATTAAAATACAAGACAATAAAGTGAAGATTGATACTTTTACACTTCTACTCTTGTTCTGTATATGGAAAACCGAAACAGACAATACAATTTACCTATTTTAAATTTACCAGAGGAAGTAGAAGGCTCTAATTGCAGATTATACCTGGAAAATTTGTGCTACCTGGCCTATTACATTAAATTGCTGGAGAAATTTGAAATTGATAAAACGCATAAGATTCCATCCCACCGCAATCCTCAGCATACTAAGACAAGGCAAATTATTTTTAAGGTACTGCGTCACCATCATTTAGTCATGATAAGAAAAGCAGCAAGGGAAATTCCATCTTTAACAGTAAATGGCAATAGAGTCTTTATTCACCAAGACTTTGCCAAGGATTCGTAAAGAGTTTACTGACTGTCATACTCAATTGAGAAGTTATTGGTTTTAAATATGGCTTATTTGATCCTTCAACAATGCATTTCTGGAAAGATAACTTTTCTAAGTGGTTTCACCATCCAGAGGATTCGAAAGTGTTTCTGGACCAACGTTCACAGCATTCTATGGATACTCAGGATTTCGTCACTTGAGCAATGCTTTAATATATATTTCTGTATTTATTTCAGTTCCTTAATTGTCCAGAATGGTTAAAAGTGTTCCTGGACCAACGTTCGCAGCAATTTATAGTTATGCATATTTCTGTTATTTAAACATTAATATAATTACATATATCTGACTGGATACTTTAAATTATTATAAGATTTGTCTCTGGGCTCCACCGGTTTTGATCATGCTTGTAAAGCGTGTGCGCGGTTCACTTTTGTTATTGATGTTTATTTGTTGTCGTCTTTTGTGTGTTAGTTTGTCTATTTCTTTTACCTACTCTTCTTTTTTGTATGTTCTGGAGCTACTATTTATCCATATTCATTCCTTAATTTTTACTTTTCTCCTCTTGATCTTTTTTCTTTTTCTCCTTTATTATGGCTCATGTTCATGATATCAAAGTAGTCTCATTAAATGTTAAAGGTTTACGTCATCCTGTTAAGCGTACAAAAATGTTAGATTATTTAAGTAGTTGCAAAGCAGATATTTGTTTTATACAGAAAACCCATATTGATGACAAAATCTTAGATTGTATGAAAAAAAGTGGGTTGACAATATTGTTTCTTCTCTGGCAAATGGCAAAAAAAAATGGTGTGGCTATTCTTTTTGCCAAAAGATTACATTGCCAAATTTTGAGTCAAGTTTCAGATACTGACGGGAGATATGTCATAGTTAAAACTAAAGTTCATGATTCAACCATATTTTTACTAAATGTTTATGGTCCTACTGCCGATGATCCTGTTTTTTGATCTAATCTTACAACTGAAGTTCTAAAATTGGGTAAAGTCCCTCGAATTGTTGGAGGTGATTTTAATGTTATATTTGATCCGTTATTAGATAGATTATTTTTAACTAAATTTCGTCCTCCTAAAGTTTTTTATGCTTTCAAATCATTTATTCAAACCACAATGTTAGTGGATATTTGGTGACTACACTTCCCCACAGAAAAAAAGTTTTACATTCTTTTCTAACCCACATAATTCTCATTCTAGGCTTGAATATTTTTAGTCTCCAAGCAATTAATTAACTCTGTGACGACACTTATGATTGGTAACATTGATATTTCGGATCACGCTTTGATTTCTTTTGTTTTGAATTTAAATTCCTCTTTTACAAAGCAGTCTAGATGGCGAATAAATACTGGCATTGTGCTTAATGAACTTAATAAACCTAAGCTCTTAAATGCCATTCAGGAATATTTCCTTATTAATCCCGAAGGGTCTACTTCTATGGTTAATAGATGGGATGCTTTTAAAACATATATTAGAAGTGTAACTATTTCCCTTGTGGCCCACGAAAATAAAACCTTTAATGCAAATGTTAAAAATGTAAAAAAGCAAATTTCTAAATTCGAGAGACTTTTTATTACGTCTAATGATACTCAATACAGAGTTAAATTACATAAATTTCAATATGAGTTTAACTCAATCCTTAGCAAAAGAGCTGGCATTCAGATTTCTAATTCTAAAGCCAAATTTCGTTTTAATGCCAACAGATCTGGAAGACTTTTAGCAAATTATTTGCATATAAAAAAAGATAGAACTCAAATAAATTATATTCAGGGCCTTCTTGGTAAAATTGCTTGATCCCACAACGATATCGTTAAAGAATTTGTGGATTTTCATTCTACTCTTTACAGCAAACCCAATTTTGATGATGTCTCTTTAATTGATTCATTTTGATCGTAATGTAGATTACTCAAGATTTCACAAATGGATAAAATGGAGCTTGACTTACCCATTACTCAAGATGAAATTCTATCAGCCATAAAATCTCTTAAAAAAAATAAATCTCCTGGTCCCGATGGTATTCCTGCTGAGTTTTAAAAAGAATTTCAATTACTGCTTAGTCCTTTTTTATTTCAACTTTTTACCTTTTTTGTCTCAACCGGAATTACCTTAGGTTCTTTTACTGAGGATTTAATTATTGTACCTCCCAAACCTGATAAAGATCCCACATATGTTTCAAATTATCATCCTATCTCTTTAATTAATGAAGATTGTAAATTATATTCTTATATACTTGCTTCTAGATTATCCCCTGTGTTAGATTCTATTATTCATCCAGATCAATCTGGTTTTATGAAGAACAGATATTCTGCTAACAATACACGCACTTTGCTAAATGTTATTGTAGAAGGATCCACTGTAACTCTTCCCTAAGGAATTCCCGCATTAGATGCTGAGAAAGCTTTTGATAAAATTCACGGGCAATTTTTACATACATTATTCTCATTTTGGTGACTCATTTATCCGCATGATTTCTGCTTTGTATTCTGCTCCGACTTCTCGCTTATTTATCAATGGCCAAGTTTTTGAACCATTTCTCCCTTTTTCTTCCTTTTTAAAGGTACAAGACAAGGTTGCCCTCTTTCCACACTTTTGCTTCTTATAGGTATTGAACCTTTACCTACTTCTATAAGAAAATGTGACAAATTAATAGGAATCTATATTAAGGATGTCATTATTAAAACCTTAGCTTATGCTGATGATGTACTTTTATTTATTAGTGATCCTTTATCCTCATTCCCTCCCCTCTTAGAGATTATTTCAGGAATACTCTACAGCAATGGTTCCCAAACTTTTGACTCCTGAGGACCCCCATTGAGTCGCCACTGGAAGCCGGGGACCCCCAAGCAACTTTTTTTCATTTCATTTTCTAAGAGCAGACAGAGGTCCCTGGGACCACTGCCTGCCCTTAAAAAATCATTTTGCATGCATTTGCAAAGGGGAAGGGGTCCTTGGAGGACCCCTTCCCATTTGCAAATGCATTACCATCTACTTGAAGTAGGTGCTAATTTCGAATGTTTTGCGACCGCAAAACATTTGTACATGGTTTTGAGACTCGCTATTTGGAAGGAAATGCCCCTTCCAAATACCAAGTTGCAAAACATATTTAGCGAGTCGCAAAATAGGCAATGTACATGGCCCAATAGATTTTTGCATGCGCAAACGGTTCGCGAACCGGTTCGGATATGTAAAAATTGATCATACATCTGGCCCTTAGTATTTTATATTGAAGTAATAGCCCCTCTGTCACATGCATTTCATTTGTTTTATAGCATCTATCATACCATTGTAGGAAGCCAGAGCACTTTACATCACACACATAAGGAGACATTTAATCATACATGTAAATGAGTGTGTATATAAAATGTTTACGGAGTGCTTGGTCTGGAAAAGCACAAACTCAGGATTCAGAACATAACACGGTGGCTAGCACTGTCTTTAACATTAAAAATGTATTTCCACCCAAATAAACTTTTTTAGCAGCATCAGGATAATGAATAACTGGGGAAAAGCTTAAGTTACTAACTGGTACCATGCAGTTTACAAGCAGCTCTTTGACGACAGTTTACAGGTCCCTCTGCTACATTACAATTGTCACTTGTGAAGTGCACAGTAACGAAAGAATCTCTGTGACAAAAGCAGTAACCACGAACCTATGCACATAAAATACTGCGTTTCAAAATGCATGTTACACGTTCTCTGCAGTAGGGACATTAACCCTCTGTGCTACATTAGTTAAGTCAAAGCTGCCACTGAACAAAACTCTCCTCATGCTCCAGCAGGCACATTAATCACTAGCATGATCTTGACACTTTTATTGTTGCTGGAAAGCTGCTAATTATACAAGAAACATTTCTGTGCTTTTAAAACTGTTGCCTACGGACCCCCAGAGAATGTGTCACGGACCCCTGGGGGTCCGCGGACCCCAGTTTGGGAAACACTGCTCTACAGTATAAATTAAATACTAATAAAACATAATTTTTTCCTTTAAATATTTATTATACTCCTGATATGATACCTATGAATGAAATATTTGACAAAAGGATAAATTGAAGTATCTTGGTATTCTGTTTGCTTCATCCATAAAATCAACATTAACATTGAACTGTGACTTTATCTTAAATTATATTAAAGATAAAACATCCAAATGGTCCTCACTTCACCTTTCATGGTGGGGAAGAATTGTGTCTATTAAAATGACTGTAGCTCCTAAGATCTTCTACACCCTTGCCATGATTCTTACACAATTTTCATTAAAGGTTTACAAGGATGTTGCAAACTTCTCTCCAGATTTCTTTGGAATAACAAGTCACCTCGTATTAGTTATAAAAAAATAAAAATTCCCAAATGTAATGTAGGTTTTTGTTTACCTGATTTTTTTCATTACCATAAAGCTTTTATTTTAAATGGTTTAATCAATCCTTCTTAAATAATCCACCTATTTGGCAGCTTATTTCATAATTCTGTTAATCTTAAATCCACTAAAATAATTTTTAATGATTTAGATTCCGTTTTTCATTCCCCCATGCTGAATACGGAAGATATGTCATTATGGCATAGCACAGTCATTAAATTAAATAGAAATATCAGTTTCTGGTATTCCTGGAATAATGCTGGTATTTTTTATCTTAAAGATGTTTATTACACTAATGCTTTCATATCGTTTGAAACTTTACAAACTAACTTTTGCTTACCTCAGTCTGACCTTACCAAATATGAACATTTGTGTAATTCGATCTTAGATTAATTTCCTCATGTTATTCCTTCTAGTGTTAAAGCTGATTTATCAATTTATATTCAAACTGTTTCCACATCATCCCATTGTGTTTCTATTTTATATAAAAATATTCTAATTCTCTCGGAAACAACATTAATATGATTTCAGTATTTTGGAATAATGAACTTTCAATCTCCTTATCTAATGATGCATGGAAAGATATTTGGCTTAACAGTATGTCTGGTTGGTTACCTGTTTCGCTTTATCAAACTAATTCTTAAATTTTATTCAACTGTTTATGGACTCCATTACGTTTATTTCAAGCTAAACTCCTTCAATCTTCAATTTGTTGGCACTGTATATTATAACCTGATTCATTACAACATATGCTTTTTGATTGTCCTTTAGTTTTTAAATTTTGGACGGAAGTTTGGGATATTATAAAAAAGATAGTAAATATTCATGATGTTGTTTCATTGAAAATGTTGATATATAAATCTGCTGTTCTTTCGCAAAACTTAAATGACTTAGAAGGTAAACTCTTTAATTTTCTAATATCAGCTGCTTTAAAATCCATTACATTCTGTTGGAAAGATGTTTTGCTAATATCAGTTCATGCTTGGTGGTCATGGGTTATTTTTACAAAAAGAGGAGCTCAGTTGTCCTTAAATGGTATTATTCATAATTCTAACTCTTATCACTCTTTTTGGAAACCTGTTGATACATATGTATCATCTTAATCATATATCTATATCTAGTTCCCTTTTTATTGCTATTTAGTAGACTAATTTTTTCGCTATAGTAGCTCTATTTCTAATCAATGCAATAGTTTTATAGCTGTTTCCTTTCCCTCCTCTTTTTTATTTTATCAAAGAATATTTGCAATTTCATTACCTTCTGTAATTCATGTGATGTTCTTACATCTCTATATTGTGATTAGGTATATTTGATCAATTAATATTTTTTCTGTATTGTCTTTGTTTGTTGCTTTAATATGAAAATTCAATAAAATATTTCAAACTCAAAAAAGAAGTGACTCGATCTAATGCAGCTGCAAATACAAGCATCCAGAAAATCGTTAGACACGCCAACAACAAAGATGAAGAAGAGGCCCTAGGTTCATGAGAAGCTGTATCAAAGCATCACTTCTCCACATGTCCAGATCCTACATTCTCTGCAACTATTGCCTGAATATAGAAACTCTATTTTGCCTATTAGAAGCCACAGACAATGCCTTAGAGCCCAACTTAGATGTACGGCTGCAGCATAACTTCAAATGAAACTTCTGACTTTGCTGAATGTTTTGGCAACTGTTGGCTTTCAAGTACCATGCCATAGCCCACATTTTCAAAAACCCTCGCGAAGGTAATGGATGCCCTACTGAGACGTGCACCACAGTAAACCACATGTTCAACAAACCCTTAAACCGTCAGTGTTGTGCAGGCCATATTCTAGGTTGAAGCCAAATTCATGGCTCGTGATTAAGTTCAGGTGGTGGTCCCCCATCTTTTCCAAAAACGTTCTTGCAATGTTTACCAAGCAGAACACAGCCGTCTTTTCAAATCATTAAAAGTTTTTTTATTGACTTTATCAATAATGAACTGACAATTCTGAGTATACTATTTAAGAACAGTTTACATCATCATATGACCAACGGTTCCTCTTTAACAACTACCTCTATTAAAACAGTTAACTTTTCTTTAACATTATGTCTTTCATAGGCGGAAACCATCTGTGGCAAATGGAAATTGAACATTACCCTCTTGCAAAGTTTATCTGGAAGGAGGGTGGCACCGCATTGCAGTTGTGATGCAGTAAGTATTTACAGTGGAACCAAGAAGCTGTCTTTATAAAAGATGCTCGTTCCTTGAGGCAAGCGTATGACATGCACCTTTACTGGTCAGAAGGGGAGACAGGAAGTGGTCATAATGTACTATTTCGTGTCATGTGATGTCAAATGATGTGTTTTCTGTTTTTCATTGCATGATATTTGCCCATATGGTAATTTAACACCTAGTTAATTTGAACCCTGAGTTAGTTGGTTCCGATTTACCAGGTGAAGTAAAATTACCTGGTAAATCCAATTTCGCCAGGTCTGTAAAAAGTGTGCAGACACACAGTTTAGATGAGGAATTGGATTTACAGAGTGGGATGTTACCACACCTGAAATCGAAATTACATGTAATCTGCTTATTAGTATGACACACATCATTGCTTCTAATAGCAAACAAGTGTTCTGCCTACCGGTCACTCTGGCATAATATTTCTCAATCATTTTTATTTCTCTCTCCCAATATCATCTATCACTTGAGGTTTAGTCTCTGGCAATTTTCTTTGATCAGATAAGCCCCCTGTCTTCTCTAGTTGGAAATACAAGTTCACCATGTTCTTGTTTCATTCTCTTTGTTTGGTGCAATGACTTACAAATGATTGAATCTTCAGATGGAGTTTCTTTATTATTTTCTAACACAGTCAAAAGAATGTTGCATTTCCCCCTTCCTGGTTATTTGGCCATTGTCCCTCAGAGGCCTGTGGCTAGCTTGTGACTCCATGCAGTGAGGAAGACATACTGGCTGATTAACAACTCTCACAGGGGCATATTTTGAAATGATGGGACATTTTGGAGGCTGCCTCAGACCTGCCAGAGACTCTGCATAACACATTTAGATATGTGTCGTCCCCTGCGTTTTCCTGGAAGTCAAATACAACGAAAAATATTTCATTTTTAAGCCTTCTTTTCACTCTAACCAAGACCATAAACGACGTTAGGCTACTGTAGTAGGAAATGAGTTAATCATTAGAGCAAGTGAGTATCCCTAGTAGAATATTGGCCTCTCCTTTTGAGCAATATCTCTTGACAAATTGGAAAATTCAAGAGAGACATATCAGGACTTTACAGCATAATTACGGAGCAACTTTTATCATGAAAGACCATATGTGACCTCAGGATCTTCTACCAGGAAGCTTTGGGTGGGAATATTCTGAGGAGGCTGTAGTATCCTCATGTAATGTGTATGTACTTGCATCCAGCTGCTCAGCCCTGTGTGTGTGCATTCTTATTGGAATCCTAGTCTGTGTGGAATGCTGGATGCATCAGGGTGTCAGTTAAGGATGGGCTGAGCGGCCAGTGGGCTGCTCCTGATGGGGCTGTGAGTTACCTGTTATCCTGACCATTACTTATGCTAATAAACATCAACTTCAAGTACCTGTATTGGTCTACGGTGTCTACTTATCTACACCTGTACCTGTGGGATTTACCTACTACAGAGGCTCAGACCTATTTGACACTCACAACAAATTTGTAAATGGAGCAAGACTGAAATTTCCTTGTTTTGAGGTTCTGCATAGCTCGTATTGGGCCCCGCTAAATTTGCCTAGAGCCGGCCAATTGCTGGCAGTACGACATAATGGGGGGCAATCTATACTGGAGGCTACATGGAACTGCCTCCATTCCCACCCTTTATATGGTCCTTGTGGGCCCTGAAGCGACAGTAGCAATGTTTTAATCCATTTATTTGGTTTTTGCGTTCCCCTCACCCCCTATAGGCTGTGGCGGGACATTAGCAATTATTTAATTGATTCATTCAGTCAGTTAGTCAGAGCACCTTTATTAGGCAAAATGAATGTCAAAAAAGATAAATATTAATAAATACAGAAAATATTTCATAATTATAAAAAACACAATTTCAAGTATTAATCACATGAGCACTACATAAAAACAAATCTCATATATGTCTTAAAAATATCCCTAAAATGTTGATAGATAAAATTAATAAACTTGTACCAACATCAAAAAAGACCATACACTAAAGAATAACATTCTTAATTTTCACACACTGAATTAAAAAATTAACAATGGACAGGCATACATGTACCAAGGGTAATTGCTGTAAACAGAAATATGCCTTCTTGTAAGACATTATATTTTGCTGGCAAAAAATAATTGGAGTAAGAAAGTTCCCTTGAGGCAGAGCTAAGCACAGGTTTGCAATACCAAACCTTACAATGTCACAAGTACATACAACAAAAACATAATGAAAGTTAAAAATTCATTTATTTTGAATAGATTTAAAAGACACAATAATAGGGCTGACTGGTCTAGATCCCTAGTCTAAAACAAAATTAAAACAGTACAGTTAATTGCGACCTGCACAATTAAGAACAGACAGAACAGGTACAACATAAAATTGTTGGGTACGATTTGTATATTCTTGCTCCGATATGGTAACACCAGTGTTGTATCGCTACCACCTCAGCATATCAATTATGGTGTTGGAGGCTTGAATTAAAAATATCCCTAAAATGTTGATAGATAAAATTAATAAACATGTACCAACATCAAAAAAGACCATACACTAAAGAATAACATTCTTAATTTTCATACACTGAATTAAAAAATTAACAATGGACAGGCATACATGTACCAAGGGTAATTGCTGTAAACAGAAATATGCCTTCTTGTACGACATTATATTTTGCTGGCAAAAAATAATTGGAATCAAAGAATTCCTCCTAGGTTCAGTGCAAAGATGGCAAAAAAATTAAGTGAACAGTTGATTGTACATAACAATTATCACACAGAAGGAAGTAACTTAAACCACAAAAACTTTTCAGGAAAGGGATAAAAACAAATGAACTAAATTTAACCTAAACAACTTAATAAAATCTGGGATGCAAAGTAGGAATAAACAAAATATACGATTCAGTACTATTTACATTTGAAATGCTCATATGGTCATCAACAGAAGATTTAGAGGATTCATCCAAAAGTCTAGATCCCTAAAATTTTTCTAAAAATAAGTGTTTCAATTGATCTGTGAGACCATAAATGTGATAAGTGGGGAAGAGGAATTCTCGGGTTTGCCTATCTTAATACATTGAATCCCTGAATTTTGAAGACCATTCCAATGAATAGACAATCTGAGATAAGAGACCTATTGAACGATTTCTCAGGTTTTCCCCAAATTGAGAACCAGACGACCAAGGAACATGATTTAATAAAATCTATAGTATATGTAGCTCCTCACAAAAAGTAACAGACCACAACAGAGCAAATAGATGGAACCTGCTTACAATCTTTCCATAAAAACATTCTCCAACCTTTGGAACCTCGGCTCTTATGATTAAGAAACGCCCAACATTCAGCCCCATTTGTCATAACCGAAATACATTTGCTCTTGTAAATCTCATGGATTTCTTTTATTGGCTTCGAACCCAATTTTGCTGTAAATCTAGAAATTCCTTTGACACATCTCTCAAAATGTTATGAGCTAGTAGTGATGGCATGATGCCAGTTAAGACCTGAGTCCAATGTAACTCCCAGATGTGAAAGGTTTTAAACTTATTGATTAGAACTGAATAAACAATGAGGCCATCATCTTAGTGGATTTGGACCACACACCATCACATGCATTTTTGTTAAATATGTTTCCAGGTCCAGTGGCTTCATACATCTTACAAATGAATACTACAGTTTTTGAAGCCCGTTTGCTGAACATGCCATAAGAACAGCATCCTTTTCATACAGGAGCACTTTGACTGGCTGTGTGCCAATTTGTGGCATGTACAGACTTAAAGAACTGAGATAAGAGTTCATTTCGGAAATGTATAGGGTAAATAAGAAAGGGACCAGGATCCAACCTTAACTCCCCTCTCGATCCTAAATGAATTTGACCGGTCACCACTGTATGAAAGCAGTGGTGTTCAAATGTAATTGAGCCAAAAAATTAAGAACCACCCCCAGATTTAACATCTTGTGCCATAGCTTCCCTCGGTTGACCCTATCAAAAGCAGATGACAAATCCATCAAAGTGAGATGGATTCCCCCAGATTTGCCACAATGTACTTAGAAATGAGTCAATAAAGGTTTAAACATTGATCAAGAGTTCCGAAGGTGTTATGCAGTGGTTGCTGGCATAGCTCTTGGGTGAGGGGGGCCGGCTCAAGGGGGTCCCTTGGGTTTGGGGGGTTGTGATTGTTGGAGGAAGTGAGCATAATGAAAAAAATAAAACTTACCTTGCCACCGGGTCCCGTGTCTCTGCTCCTGCCCCCAACTTCAGGAACAGGAAGCAGGCAGCCAGGCTCCCTCCCCTAAGCCAATCACAATTCTGCAATGCAGCATTTTGATTGGTCTGAGCACTGTGACACTGCTCTCAGCCAGGGGCTGGAGAGGTGGGCACATTCTCCATGCAGGCTGTACTGTAGCCTGCATGGAGAAAGAGGGAAAGTGTGCAACAATGGTTTGGCAAGCCCAAGAGGGCACGCCCAACCGTCATTGTGCACTTAGGAGTGGACAAACCAATCTTCCCCTGCCCTGCACCGAAAGCAGAGCAGCCCCGCCCACTAGCCCACCCACAAAGCTGCACAAACATAATATGATAATAACAAATTTATTTTCATTTTAGGTTTTTGCTTTTCGCACTGCTTGAAAGCAGAGGGGCAACACTCTACCGCTATGGCGCAGGAGAGGCCACTGGTGTTACAGAAACCAGTTTGTACCTCTGACAGATTATTGTGATCATGGGTCCATGATTCAAGTCTATCCAGAACGACCCTCACTTCTACCTTGACCAGTGAGTCCAGGAGAGAGATTAGCCTTTATCAAGCTGGATCCGCATTATCAACCTTTTTAAAAATTGTACAATCACCAACTCTTTCCAAGACCTAGGTAATTGGGTGTTAGCTGCTGCCCTAAAAACATTTGTGGCAGTTGGTGTCCAGTGGCCTATGTTATTCTTAGAAAGATCTACTGGGACTCCACTAGGATCAAGGGCTTTACCCCAGCACTTGTAATAGTTGTGGACCTGACCTCACCTAATTCAAAAACAGGACTGCCACAGAATCATCAACAAAAATTGAAGGGTGATCTAAGTCAGGGTCAGTCACCTTTGCAAAGTGATCCTCCAATTTAACAGAAGAAATTACTGTTAAGATGGACAGAGAAGGTGAATTCTTGAAAAAATGCACATTTATCAGTTTTCAGAATTCTACATTATTATACAAGGAACTGGTACAAGTTGGGAAGCCCAAGCTTTGTCCCTAATCACGTTTTTCCTGAGAATAAGCACCCTTTTGTATTAGTCCCTGCATAGTTTGACTGACATAGGATTATGAGGGTACCTATGTAATGCGATTTTAAGAGACTTGTGGACCTGAGTTCAGAAATGATCAAGCCATCTATGTGGTTTTTCTACAGGATGCCGAGGAGAATGCGACATCTGTTTATTTAACCCCAAAGTCATCTCAAATTAATTCAAAATCACTGCTGGATCCTTCCCTGCATCTGAACATTTGAAACAGTTTGTGCTGTTACAATATACCAATTGTGTCAAAATCTCAGTGGAATTAAATTCATTCCTCTTTAACAGCACCCAACTGTTATTAGCCGCCACCGGATCTTGGTGACAGGGTAGTCTCAGAGTTAAATAGTCTCTACAGGGAAGTGTGAGGATTAGAGTATTGTGACCACTAGCACAGTGGGGAACAACCATAAAATCAAGAATCTTAGTACAGAGTTCCTAT
The DNA here is from genome assembly GCF_964263255.1 of Lissotriton vulgaris. Taxonomy (NCBI): domain Eukaryota; kingdom Metazoa; phylum Chordata; class Amphibia; order Caudata; family Salamandridae; genus Lissotriton; species Lissotriton vulgaris. The sequence goes on from NC_141699.1 coordinate 702,208,670, forward strand.
AAATGTGCCATAAAGTCATCTATGGGGAAAAACCCCATGCCCACAAAGGTAGGAATCAATTGGCTCAAGGTATCTCAAGTTACAAATATCAAAAGCAACAGGAAGGTTTAATTTCATTACAATATCCTACAAAACATCACACTTAAAGGTATGAGAGAAGTGTGTTTGGTCAAAGCCCCAAGAATCTTCCAATCCACATACCTATTTAGGGGGTAGATTACACAAATCAGTATTAAAATCTTCTACTCATAGAAGAGACCACTCATTTCTCTAGTTGATGAAAAATAAATGCAAATCATTACCCATTTGTTTGGGGATATCATTGCAAGATGTTACAAAAGAATTCCTATAGAAATTCACTATCAAAATTCTTTATCAACCTAAACCTAAACCGGCCAAACAAAGGCACAAATAATGAGAAGATTTAAAGGGGGCATTCTTACTCACACATGTCCATTTCAAAGCGATGCGTACAGTTTGACCAACTTTAGCTCCACCCCTTGATGATGTAACAGCATTACTCTCAAGGGAAACAAAGCTGTCAATGAAAAAGGTATCCAAGAACCAAGTCCCTTGCAAGAAAACACAAACAAACTTCTTAATATAAGACCCCCGATCTGAGTTATCCACGTTCCATGAGATATATTAGAAGGACTTCAAAAATGAATTAGAGGGATTCACCGTAGAACTGTGGAAGCTCTTACCAGGAATGCTGGCCTCACAAAATACCCCACGAATGGTCAGTCCATTTTCTCACATGATGAAAATGGGCAAATGAGTTAGAGGTCTGGACATTAAAGCTCAGGTGACCCTGTGCTCATTGTAGCCCATGGGATAGAATCTTATATGACTGTGCAGGAGAGAGTGGGTTTGTGACCTATAAAGGATGATGTAGCCAGTATAGGAGTCTTTCAATGCAACCCAACAGCCGCTCATTGACCTGTGCTAAGGAGCATTCAATGTTACTCAATTTCTGAAGAATAGGGTCGAGTGAAGACTTGATTAAACCCTCTAATGAATTATACAGTTTGGAAAAAAGTTCAGGGTTACATTCTGTCATCAGTGATGTCACTTACCATGTCATGAGTGATGTAATATGTGAGATCATAAGCAGAGTATTGCGGGGGAGTAATTTATAGTTGACTCAGATAACTCTAACTGGTGAATTTCTTTGGCTTCGTACGAGTGAAATCTGAGCCTAGCTACATCTTCCCTGTAACCATTCATGTATATATGTATGTGTATATATATATATATACATATTCACTGAAAAAACCATAGGTTTCACACCAGTTATAGTTAGGAATTAGCATTTAAAAAACCTATTAAATTCACTGAAAAAAACATAGGTTTCACACCAGTTATAGTTAGCTGGAAATTTTACTGACATAAAACCATTGAAATTCCACGTTATAGTTAGTTGGACTCACTATAACTTGCGCGTGTAATGCACTGCTGATGACGTCACATATTACATCACTCATGACATGGTCAGTGACATCACTGATGACATCACTGATGACACCATCCAGTGAATGTGTGTCTTTCTGAAAAATAAATATGTTTTATATATGTATATGTAAAGGTCGATGGAAGAATAAATGTTTAAATAAGTGTCTAAAAGGATGTTTTAAAAAAAAATGATTGGTTAACTGGCTTATTAAGTGTATCTTAGTGAATACATATATTAGTGAGTAATGTTTAAATATTTAAATATATGTATCAGTGTTTCACTTTGTGTATAATTGGCTGCATGGTTTGGTGAGTAAGCTACATGTGTGTGTATATGGGTTATTAGATGTTTTTTAAGTATCAGTATGAGTGTCTGTATGGTTTGGTGGGGGTATTACTTAGCACATAGATGCATCAATGACTGACTCACTGTTTGTATGTGTTTTGACGACAGCATATGTGCAGGACTGTATGGGTGGATGAGTGTGTATATGTGTGTGTTAGTGAGTGAATGACTGTCTCACTAGTGTCTTTATCAGTAAGGACATATGTTTTAATCTAGTATATGTGAGTATTGATGTATATAAGTGAGTATATGTGAGAGTGAGAGATTGTAAGAGTTACTGTTTAAATAAGTATGTGTTTCTATAAGTGATTGTTTTAGAGAGTAAGTATGTGTAAGTTTCTTCAGAAGTAAAGTGGTAGTGGGTGTGTAGCTGTATATGCAAATAAATGGATGTTCAATAGTTTATTTGCATGTGTGAGTATGTGTGTGAGTAACTTTTGGATGACTGTCGGTGTGTGAAGGATGTATAGGTGTTTCACTACATATGATGAGTGAATATATGTATGAGTGACTATATAGAACTGTTGGTGAATGAGTGGACGTGTATATAGATGGTGGTATTAATGAATTGGTTGTTGTAACTGGTATGGGTATCTCTATTTTTTTGAAAATTTTAGTTTCTATTTTTGAATATGTGTTTCTAGGGTTACATTACACTGAAAGGAGATCTGTCACTCTGTCACAAGGATGGTGTCATCAGTGATGTCATGAGTGATGTCACTGACCATGTCATGAGTGATGTAATATGTGACGTCATCAGCAGTGCATTACACGCGCAAGTTATAGTGAGTCCAACTAACAATAACGTGGAATTTCAATGGTTTTATGTCCGTAAAAAATTTCCAGCTAGCTATAACTGGTGTGAAGCTTCCTGAGGCAGACAGCAGCGCCGTGAGGGAAACGGCTTTTCGAACTTACCTCCTTTGGGCTGCCAGAACTGTGCATCAGCACCGCCGTGAGGGAAACGGCGCAACAAACACCCACACCTTGATGGACGGCGCCGAGCGGGCAGGGAACTACAATTCCCAGGTGCCCCGGCGGCCGTGACGCCAGCAGAGCGCCCGGAGGCGCGTAAAAAGAGTGCAACGCCTCTCGCCCGCGAGTCGCGCGCGGGGAGCGCCCGGGGCGAAGGCCGGGCAAAGGGCGGGCCGTCTGTGGCCGTCAGTGGACTGCAGTGGACGGGCGGGCCACCCCTCTAATCTCTGTATCTAAGGTGAGCACTTACTTTGGAACATAAAATGGGTGACAGCAATAATACTGATGTTGAAAACAAGGCTGCTGACACATCTGTCTCCCTTATAACTTCCTTTGAGTCAATGATAGACTCCGCTTTTAATGAAATAGTGGAGACTGAGAGAAGGTTTTCTATGGGTTCCTTTTCCATCAACAATAAAATGCCTTTTTCAAGTAGTACAAGCTGTGACAACGGAGACGCACATATAAACCCAGAAATAATTGTGGTAAAACCTTCACATCCCTTTGTTGACGTGCCCACTATTTTGGATGATGAAAATACTGTCACCTATATAGCACAAGATTCCACCTCTATAACATCAGTGGCAGTAACGCCAAAGCCAATACTAACAGTGACATCTCCAGTATCCCTCCAGACAGAGAGTGTTCCTACAATTATAACTGCCTCGCAGGATGATGTCATTAATCTGGACATCACTGATTCTAGTAGTAACAAACTGGGAAGGGAAAAACGTAAAAGAGGCACGACTAAGCAAACTGCAAACAAAAGGAAACAGCCCTTATTCCACAAAAACCAACCCACACCTCAAAGTCTGTGGAATAAAAATAAATCTTCGGGGGCACAAATTGTCCTTACAGAGGATAAAGAGGACAACAACTCCGCTGACATGGACAGTATTTCTGATGTATCTACTATTCACTCACATGGGAATTCTAAAACTATATGGACCCAAACAGCATTAATGGGTGATAATTACAATTTATCCAGACAGAATGGGAACATAATAGAAACCATAGTCGATACTATTTTTAACCGGATTGAAAAACAAATGATCAGTCAGTTTAATAATGTTTTTAAAAGACTGGATAGATTGGACAACCTGGTTAAGACTGGAGAAATCAAAAGGAAGGGGTCAATTATTTTGGATCAAGTCAGAGCAGATCGCCTTTTGAAGGAATTGGAAACTGCAAACAATATACTGTCATCAAAGAAACAGGACACCACCAGCACCTTGGGTGGGGTATTGAGCAATTCTGTATCCTCATCCCCATCCACTGTACCAATAATAACCAAACCCACAACTACTAAAAGAGGGCCAACTATGAATAAGGTTAATTTATCCACAAAATCGATTCCCATACCTGCCCCTAGGAAAGTTGTTAATCCAGCCACTTCTAACATTTCTGTTCCAAACAGCAATATTGGCCCAACAAAACCAACTGCAGCTCCAAAATCGACTGCTGCAAACAACAACGTGGGCACTGGCTCTCAAGGGACTATTACATTTTTTAAACATCAAGGACCAGCCTTACATTTGCCACCGGATGCTTGTCCTTTTGTTTTGGTTCTAGCAGGTGTTCCGCCTTTGAGGGAGGACCAGGGGGAATCATGGGTGCAATTGAGAAATAAGAGCATAGACTGGCTAACCAAACACAAAGGGGTTGGTTTTGACATCTCAAGAGAGATTATATCTGCACGTAGGGTATCGTGGGTTGGCCCTTTACTCAAGGACAAGGAAGGTGACTGCATAGTTCTTAACTTTAACAACCCTGGGACAGTAAGAAACCTCCTTAACAGAAATTGCAACTATTCAACCATTTCTACTGTTGCAACTATGTTACCCTTGAGTTATTTTTATAGACAAATGGCCACACAACCTCGCCCACCTTTCATGCAATTCCCAGTGCCATCAATGCATTTCCAACCACCACCTATGCATTTTCAACCACCACCTATGCACTTTCGTCCGCCACCTATGCAATTTCATCAACCTTATTTCCCATTTCAAACGTATAACAGATTTGCACCTCTTTCGGATCTGGACATGCAAGATTGACCACTTTCGACTACCTCTGTCGAACCATCTCCGGCATCCGAACCCTTGACTGTTTCAGAATCCTTGCCTCAATGCACCCTGAGTGAACCACCTCAGACCCTTACTCATTTGCCTTTGGACTCAGAATTATCCCTTGTTAGCTGGAATATAGCAGGGTTAAATTCTAAACTGAAAATTATAGAGTGGTTCAATTGGGTTGATAATAATTGTGATATAATGTTGCTACAAGAAACGTGGAGTACAACGTCACCAACAATTGAGGGTTTCTGCTGTTATAATCTCAAGGCTTCCCCTTCTCCCATGGGTCGACCTAGCGGGGGATTATCCATTTGGTCCAAAATAAAATGTGGGGTGCAAACTAAGCTGATCCCTACACCGGATATTTGTTGTTTTATGGCTATGAAGTACATTAACAGATTGAAATTATGTATTATTAATTTTTATAATAATGATTTTGTTAACCGTCCAAATGATAATTTTATATTATTGTTTAATTTTATAGATGAAATTATGGGGGGGCAAAAGTACGGACCTTTTGATGGCATTTGCATCGGAGGGGATTTTAATGCACACATGTATCGCCATAGCCCAATATGTAAAAATGGGGAAGAATTGAAAAATTATATAGCTTCCCGTGACCTAGTTAATGCTATGGAAATCGCAGGTACAAGTGCAGGTAATACAACAACCCCCACTTACATAGGTCAGGGCTGTGCTTCTACGATAGACTATATCTTCACATGCCCTGAATTAGGTGAAATAATTTTAAAAGCAGAAGTTGTCTGTTCCGTGTATAGCGACCATTATCCGCTTAGAATTAATTTACACAATCCCCAGACCTCAAGGGTTGCAGCGAAGCAAGAGGTAGGGCCTCAAAATCTAACATTATCAACGGATAGATTAAGACTAGTATGGAAGGGAGCTGACAATAAAGGAATTCTCTCCAGAGTAATTAATAAACATCCCGAGACAGTTGAGATTTGCCTGTCTCATATAAGTCCAAGTAATGAGGTGGTTGGCGCTTTTGGTGACTTATGCAGGGCAATCAAAATTGAATCTTCCAAACCTGCCAGGCAGAACATCTCCCAGGGACCCCGCTGGTTTGATTCTTCTTGCTCCAGGGCCAATAGGGATTTGAGGGCCGCACTTAATACCAACCCAAGGGACCCTCAACTCGTAAGAGTATTAAGATCACAATATAAAAGTGTCTTACGAATTAGATCTGAAGCCCTAATAATTAACCACTGGGAATCTCTTACGCGCACCGCCAAACTAAAGGACACAATGGGTTTCTGGAAAGAAGTTAAGTCCTTAAGATCTTTTGGTTCTAACATCAATCCAATCAATAGTAATATAACAAGCGAGGCGTGGGTAGAGCACTTCTCCCAAATCTACGCCTTATCAGCTACCCCCCTAGATACTGTCTCTCTACCCCATAGCATTGAACCCTTGACTTTTTCACTACTTGAGGTCGAGGATGCTATCATTGACAGTGCTAGTAATAAAGCCCCAGGCCCAGATGGTCTTTCTATTGACCAGATAAAATCAGAAATTAATTTCTGGGCCCCTCTTTTATGCAACCTATTTAATAACCTAAACGACAGCTCAATTCCCGAATCCTGGTCGAACAGTGTCATCGTCCCTATATTCAAGAAAGGTGACAGGTCGGATCCCGCCTGTTACCGTCCGATCTCACTGATCGATAACACGTTAAAAGTCCTGGGAAGAGTAATCTTTAGACGGATAAGGGATTGGGCTGAAGATAACAACGTTCTTCAGTGTAGTCAACTGGGATTCAGAAGCAAGGTGGGCACTATTGAACAATGCTTAAATTTAAACCTGATTATGGCTAAATATATCATTGTCAAAAAATCCCCTCTTTATTTATGTTTTATGGATTTGAGTTCTGCGTTTGATTTTGTTAACCGTTCTAGGTTGTGGTCACTTTTGCTCGATTATGGTTTAGACGACTCACTGGTGTATTTCCTTTCTTATTTACATAGGGACTTAAAAGCCCGAGTACGAATTAATAATGATGGCGATTTATCTGATGATATCCCTATCAGCAGAGGAGTTAGACAGGGCTGCGTACTCGCCCCACTGCTTTTTATTTTATATATTAATAGGTTAAGTAATACTTTGAGTGAGATTATCAAGGATGTTCCAATAATAAACGGTTCCCCCATTACTACCCTACTTTATGCGGATGACGCTGTGTTAATGGGGCGTACACCTAATGCTTTACGCATTTTAATTTCTGGGTTTGTTACCTTCATGTCCGATCTTGGTCTAAACACTAATTTTAAAAAATCTTTTATAATGAATTGCGGACCAAAGAAGTATAACATCACATCCATTAAATCTGGTAATAACATTTTAAATTGCACTAGCACTTTTCCTTACCTAGGGTTGTTATTTTCCAACTCAGGCTCATGGCAGCAACATGCTGCCCTTGCGAGTAACAAAATTGGCAAGTCAATGAATTCGATCTTATCCCTCCGTCAACCAAAATCGGCTGACGTTGTCACCCCCCTTCTTACCATCTACCGTACCCAATGTCGACCAACTGGGACTTATGGTGCAGAAGTATGGGGCTATTGTAACAGCTCGGCCCTCCAGGTGGAGGAAAATAGATTTTGTAGGAGGGTGCTAGGGGGAGTTCCCTGTGCTCCCACTTTGATTTGTCACAAGGAATTAAGGCTGCCATATATTGTTGATTTTATTAAGTCAAGGCCTGCCCTTTTTTGGATTAAAATATGACTAAATCCAGCAGCAACATTAACGCGCAGTATTATATCTGACTGCTTGTTTAGTGATAGATCTCACCATATACCTTGGCTAAATGCAGTTAAAAACAGTTTGCAGCATGTGGGACAAGGATCTCTATTTAGCTCCCCTGATTCTATTGTACCCGCTCACAAGAACAGCATTAAACGGGCATTTATGGACCTATATACTGAGGAAAGGACGAGATCTGAATCTTCTAAACCAGTGGTCAGTAGATACCTGCGCACTCTTGATTTAGGTGTTGATAATCCAAACAACCCTACAAGGTACCTGACAATGCCTATAGGTAGATGGAATCGGAGTCTCTTATTCAGGTTCCGGGAGGGAAGCATAGTTTATTTGCTTAGCTTTCCTATTGGCTACAATAAAAAATTAGAAGAGCTGGATTGCCCATGTTCTCAAGGTGGCCGACAAAATTTATTACACTATTTTTTCTTTTGTGGCCACTATAAATTGTATACCTGTCAATATTTAAGACCAATCTTACGTAAATATAATTTACGAGACTCCATCCTCGCTCTGCAATTTTTGCAAATGTTGCATACTGATGATGTTGTTTACTCTGTTAGTTGTTTCATAAAGGCCTGTGTGAAATCGAGGGCAAGTATGGAGCACGGATAATGATCAATAGTACTATGTTATCCTATGTATTTGTGTACTTTACCACTCTACCGGCTACTAAATAGTGATTTCATTGCACATGCGTAGGAGAACACAACTATATTTGGTAACTGTGGACATCAACGGACTAATACTCCTCCAGTATTATGTATTATGCATTTTGCACTTTAAATATTTTGCACTTTAAGCCATATATGCTGCTTAACCTAATTGGACTGTTTTGTTTTTAACTTTTTAAAATGCGTGTTTTTTAAAATGTTTTTAAATGTATTTTCACTCTGTATGTACTTTTATGGATGTACTAAATCCGAATAAAGATCATTTGAATTGAATTGAATTGGTGTGAAACCTATGGTTTTTCAGTGAATTTAATAGGTTTTTTAAATGCTAATTCCTAACTATAAGTGGTGTGAAACCTATGGTTTTTTCAGTGAATTTCATAGGTTTTTTAAATGCTAATTCCTAACTATAACAAGTGTGAAACCTATGTTTTTTTCAGTGAATTTCAATGGTTTTTTAAATTTTAATCCCTATCTATAAGTCTCAGTTTATAAGTAAGACTGTTAGCGCTCTAGTTGTTCTTTAGAACACTCTGTGACATTCTGACATTGGGCTATATTTGGGCTACATCTGGCTGATATTTGGGCTACATTTTTTTGTCTCTGGTGGCCATCTTTGGGCTATATTGGGCTACATTGGGCTAAATTGGGCTACATTTGGGCTACATTTGGGCTCTAACATATATATAGCCCAATGTAGCCCAATATATATTTTTTCAAAGTTAATTTTCGTAAAAACCACTTGAGCATATATCTTGAGACATAGCAAAGGCACATCGGGCTACCAGTCCCTACAATTTTGCCAATTTTTTTTATATTGTTTTTTTTTTTTTTGCCTTGGAGCGCTCCCGGTGCGCGCCCCGGTGAGCGCCCAGAAAGCGTAGTTTTATGAAGCACCCCGGGGCGCGCACCGGGGAGCGTCCCGTAAGCGCCAATATCGCGAACGAAAACATGATCGTGACGTATCGCGTAGCCGCGACTGCGTGTAACGCACGGTATAAACGCACCCGGAAGCCCTCGAGCGAATACGATCACGCAACGTAGGTGTCCGACGCGCTTATGCGACGCGCCCCTGGGCCGCCCCGGGGCATGTAGCGTAAGCCGTTGGGTCATGTGACCTGAAAATAACACTTTTTATTGGTTCATAACAGTTTTGGTTTCATAATGATGAAGCCCCTGGTCATGTGACCTAAAAATAACACTTTTCATTGGTTCAATACATTTTTTTTTTCAAAAGGATGAAAGACCCCACCTTTTTTCCTTATTCTGACTTTGTCCTTTGACTTAGGAAGACCTGTTTGTACCTCTCTGTATCTTTTTGATCAATATAATGGCTTCAGTAGTAGCAGCAGCTGGTGCATCTGCACCACCACCACCACCACAACCACCAAGAGGACCACCTCAACATATCATTGGTGGTCAACAAGAAGAGGAAGAGGAGGAGGAGGAGGAGGAGGGGAGTTCAAGATGGCTTTAAGAACAAAATACCCTATACCAGCCAAGACCACACATTATTTGGGAGTTTTTTTCTATCCCACAGGGGAAGAAAAAAGTAAATGCAGCAAAGGTGACTTGCAGAATCTGTGGCGTGGAACTTTCCAGGGGAAACCCGAACAAGAAATATTCATTTGGAAACAACACGATGATACGCCACATGCAGCGCAAGCATCCAATAAATTATTCTGCTGCAGAGATGAGGGAACTGCCCAGTAACCCTCCCCAATCCACAAGCACCACCTCAAAAAGGAAGCAACCCACTCCATCTGCACCAGAGGAAAGTGAGATGATGCCGTGCATTCAGCCACGATTTGCAGATTTCAGAATTATCTGTAAATATTGTGGGAAGACCATCTCCTACGGAGAACAAAGCGTAAAGCTCATCGTTCTTGCTGGGGACAACCATAAATGCCCCAATAAACCCTAATTATTTCTTTTCTTTTTTTTTTTGCTCCAGTTGAGCCATTTTCAATTCCCTGTTTTTTCGTTTCTCCCCATGAAAAATCAAAAAAAATATAAAACTGTTCAGAAACCCAAAAAAAGTACAAAATGTTCCAAAAAACAAAAAAAAAATATAAAACAACAAAAAGAAGAAAAAAAACAGTTCTTTTTAGAACTACCTCCAATTTATAAAAAAAGGCTACATTTTTTAAAAACTCTAATATTCATTTTTCCCCATGGAATGCTCCCCGGTGCGCTTACCGGGTGCTCCCCCCGCGCAAATAAAAAAAATATTTTTTTTTTGCCCCGCTGGGCCCTTTTATGGCCCCCACATCAAACCTAGAGGGTCAAGGGGGGGTCTATCCCTGCCCCCTTATGGTCATTTCCCCCTTTGATTTTTCCAACTCTTATGTCTCGATTTTACCAAGACACAAGATGGCGGCCGCTTCGGACTGTTTCGAATGTTTACAGACACCCGAGAGCCAATCAGCTTTCCGTGCGCAAGTCGCGTGGCGCGCCCGGAGCGCTCCCCGGAGCGAGTACCGGGGCGCTGCCATAGATATATAAATATTTTTTTAACCTAAATTACTCAAAATCCACTGGAGCACATATCTTGAGACATAGCAAAGGCACATCGGGCTACCAGTCCCTACACTTTTGCCAAGCTTGGTGGAAATCCATTCAGCCGTTCGGGCTAAAAGTGAGGTCGACCACCCTATGGAAATTAACATGGGGAAAAAATGTTTTGGGACCCCCCCTTTTATCTCGGCCCCCGCTTGACAAAGAAGAGAAGGACCAGGGCGCCGCGAGGCCGTTTTGAGGAAATTTTTAGGCAGATTCGTCAACCGGCGCCAAAGTTATTCCAAATAGAATTTTGAGATTTAACATTGAAAAAAATCCTAACTATAACTACCTACTGGCGACCGCCAGTAGGTAATATATAAATATATATATGTATGTGTATATATATATACATATATATATATATATATATATCTAAATTCGCTGCTCCAAAAGCCGCCTCCAAGGAATGCTGAAAGCAAGCAGACACGGACCCAGGTTTAAGTGCATAAACTTCTGCGTTTATTTCAGTCGGCCATATATATACATACATACATACATACATAAATATATTATCTACTGGCAGTGGGTATTTGTAGTTAGGATGTAGTTTCCATAGGGAGAGAGCTTTTTTAATTTGCCAGTAACTTTGCTGTGTTTTGACGAATCCTGGCGTAATTTTCAAAAGTAGTTTGATGCTCACTTACTTCAGTTGCTGTCTTGAAAGTTTCTGGTTGACCAGTGAGGGGGGTGAGAAGAAGGGAGGGGTCAAAAACACATTTTCCCCATGTTAATTTCCATAGGAACATTAGACAAGGCTACAGGCCAAACTGCTGAACGGAATTTCACCAAATTTGGAAGAAAGGTAGCTTTTGGTCCAGAAGCAAACTTTTTGTTAAATGGTGTAAATCCTTTCAGTAGTTGCTATTTTAAGGTTTTACTGATATGCAACTGGGGACACCGAGGATCCACGGCCCCACCCGAGATCTCATGCTGATATCTGATTGGCTGCCAATATTTCAAACCAGGAAGTATTGGCAACCATCTTTCGACTCAGCTGAGCAGTCACAGGACAAAATGTAAAAAATAGAAACAGGGGCAGGGTAGAAACACCCAGACCCCCAAGGCCTCTTGGGGGCGTCCCACAGAGACCCACTTTGGGCTACCTAATTTTTTTTTTCAGTGGGAGTCACACTGGACCTGTGAATCCAGCCAAACTTTTTTTAAAAAATGAAGCGCAGTCTCCGGCGCTTTGTCAGACAGAGAGACCTCCTTTTTGGGTGTTATTATGCCAGAGGACCACCAACCCTATGGGGCTCACTCATTTTAATGAGGGCGGCTCTTGGACCCGTCAGGACGTGGGGACAACCATCTACCTAGGACCATATAGAAAATATAAATTGCGGGCCTGTTTCACACCCCCTGTGCCCTGGGGCCCACCACTTCCCTGGGGCTAAAATGAAAATGTGTTGGGGGCTCAGAAACCCCTAGGTCTCAGGGACAACGACCTCCCTGGGGCCATTCTGATTTTAAATAAAGGGAGGGGGCCACATGGTTCCCCTCCTGGACCGTTCTCAGCCCTGGAGACCACCATCTCCCTAGGGCTGGCCCAAAACAAAACAAAGGAGCAATCATTCATGGCCCTGGGGACCATCACCCCCCATGGCCCTGGGCACCGTCACCCCCCCCCAGCTCCTGCTATGTCCTGGGGTGCCCACCACTGGGACATATTTGTTTACTATGACTTGGCGAGAGCTTTACCGCTCCTGTCAAGCCATAGCAAACTGTGCTTACCTTCAGCAAGCAGGAGCATTAATAATACTCATGCTTGCTGAAATTGAGCACAATCGCTTTTACACACATCGCTTTTACATGCATGATAGTAGCTCCCTGTGTGTAAAAGTAAGGCCGGCTCATCAGTGATGTCATCAGATATGTCACTTACCATGTCATGAGTGATGTAATTTGTGAGGTCATAAGCATGCAGTGCCGGGGCGTGAGTTATTGTTAGCTCATCTAACTATAACTTCTGAATTCCTGTTTTTGTGCGTGTGAAATCTGAGCCTAACTATAACGTCCCTGTAACCTTTGGTTTTTTTCAGTGAATTTCTAAGGTTTTTTAAATGCTAATTCCTAACTTTTTTACGTCCCTGTTATGTTTATTTTTTTAGTGTATTTCTATGTTTTTTTAAGTAGCAATGGTGTTTGCCAGGGGTGGGGAAAGGGCGTGAGGCCTCTGACCAGCTCTCATGAATCCAGCTGTGTAGGACTGACAGAAAGTACCAGGAGGACTCATTGGTCTCCAAGGTCCCTCAGCATCCAAGAGAACTTCATTCCCCAACCAGTAGTGTGCCAGGAGACGCGTTTGCAGAGTGGTGACAAAAGGAGGCATGACTTCCCAAGACCTCGTAGCAAACTCACTGTGTGGTATTTGCTAGAGGTAACAGAAGGAGTAGTTGGCCTCCAACCACCCTCAATAGCCAAGGTGACTTCATCCCCCAACTGGTACTGTGCCAGGATCCACGTTTGCAGAGTGGTGGAGAAAGGATGTCCTTGATGATTTCACAGGTAATGCTTGTGTGATTCTATGAGTACTATTGCCAAGGGCACACTGTGAATACCAGGTGTTTTTGACAAAGTGTAAAACACATATATAGACACATTTTACATAAGGTTTCATTGTAGCTGTTTTAGTAATGTGCTAATTTAACTTTCCCCTTTGTATACATTTGTCAAAATAAAACTACATCAAAAATACATTTTCCTTCTTCACAGCAACATCGAAGGTCGCAATGCTATCAGTAGTCAAAAATACAAATGATAAAATGTAAAACAGATATCTAAACATATTTTACACAAAGTATGAGGCTATCTTTTTAGTAACATGATTAGACGATTAGAGCGTGTTTCTTGCATAGAAAAATAACCTTTAATGCTTTTAGTGATAATGCGGCAATCACTATACATATGCAATGTGCGCAAAGACCAAAACCTAGTCAGAATCTTTTACCCAGACCTCTTATTGGGAAGAAAAACTGAGTCACTCTAAGATGGGGAAAAGTTAATACCCAAACTTTGCCTGAGATGTTCTGTTCTAAATGAGAAAAGAAGTTGATAAGTGTTTAGATTGAATTCCATTTGATACAACAATACCTTTAGCGTTTAATCACATTTTAGTAGAAATCAAAGAGAGTTTACTGTGTCTAAAATCCAACAATACTCATTGACAGGCATGGTGGTTTGATGGTGCTTGTTCAAAATCCCTAAGATCACTCCATACAGAATTGCGATCGATCCCGCGAGACATTACCCTGGTGAGATCTGTTTGTCACACCCACAAATTGGTGAGATCAGCAAAATTACAGGCATTGAAATGGGAGGCATGAGAGAGACTACGAAGTACAGCTGTAATGTGTGATAGTATAGGATTTAATACCCATTTTTAAAAAAGAGGACAGGGCCAACTCAAAAATGTATAGACCAATCTCTTCATTGGATTCTATGGCTTCATTAATGGGCCTGCTTCTTTTAAACAGATTGAAGGAATGGGCCACTGAAAGGAACATCATAATACCTTCACAAATTGGGTTTAGACAAGGAAAGAAAATCTAAATTTGGTTATATCTAAATATACCAAGGCTAAGACCGGTCCTCTGTACATGGCCTTTATGGACCTGTCTGCTGCCTTTGATTGTGTTGTCCATTTCAAGCTGTGGAGCATTATGGAAGAAATGGGAGCTGACATAACGGTAATTAATTTTATCCATGAGATGTACGCTAACGCTACTGCTTGCGTCAGGCATGGCAGAGAGGCTTAGTGCACAAGACACTTTACTACTACTCTGGGAGTAAGACAGTGAGGCGTTCTTGCCCCATTTTTATTCGTCTTAAACACTAATGCCATAGGGCAGGCCCTGAAAGGATCCACTAGAGACGTTCCCATTGTTAATTCATCCCCTATTTCCATCCTGCTTTATGCAGACAACAGAGTGCTGCTGGTACATACCGGCAATTGCCTCAAAAAATGTATAGGTGAGCCCACAAGACATATTGAGAATTTGATCCTAAAATGAAACAAATCAAAGTCCTTTGTTCTTGTGAAAGGGAAGACGCTGAAAAAATATCCCAACATGTCAGTTGAAGGGTGAATGCATGAGGTTGTAGACTCTTTTAATTAACTGGGGGCTACCTTTGACTGGGAGATTAATTGGCAAAGTATGGTAACCAACAGGGATTTGCTAGTGGAGAGAACCATTGGAGGGCTCTTCAGCTTTGTAAGAAAGCTTGGCTCAAAACCAATTGACACTTTAAAAAAGGTTTACCAGGCAAAATTATTGTCAGTTATAAAATATGGGGCAGCTATATGGGGTTTATGCGATATATCTAAACTCCAAATTTTAGAGGATGACTTTGTGAGGAGACTAGGTTCTCATCCGCAATCCTGCTCCTCCTATAATGTACATTGGGAATATAATCTCACCTATATCACGAACCAGATATGAATCGCCCCAATTTTACTACGGCATCCAGTCTGGAAAAAAGAAACACTCAATCTAACTGGGGACATTGTGAATGATTGCCTGAAGCTATATGGGGTCTTTATAATACGGTGGCTGAAAATATATTTAGTCTAATTTAGATGCTACCACCCTTGGAAATCTGTTTACAGACCCCAAATCATGTGTGGCATTCCCTAGAACAGAGTTGAAATAGAAATTATTGGTCAAATTGAGCATAGATTGATTGGAGGGGACCTACCCAAAGTTTATGGTTAACCAATACCTTTTAACACAGAGGATAGACAATTCTATGTTTTCATATTTTACATCAGTTTCCTATTATCAGCACAAATACCTTTTACTGCGATTCCGGTTGCAATATATTCCCTTGATGTTTGGCCATCCTGCCAATACATATACTAATAATGCATTGCCATCTTGTCTATGCGATGGTCAATTCCCCCCGAGAACTACCTCCATTTCCTGTTCTTTTGTGACTTATACGCGGAAGATCGGTAAAGATGTATTTTACCACTAATACATAAACTTAACTTTAGTCAATGTTGTCCAGCATTGTATTATCTTCAACTATTGTTATTTGTTATTGTGTAGCCTCATTCTTCCTGTCTGCCATAAGAAGAAGAAAACTAATAACACATTAACTGCACATGGATGAGTGTATGTTTATATAGAGGGAGTGGCAATTCAAAAGATGAATGTCTTACCAATTGCATGCTTTTAACGTCCTTAACGCTCTGTATATCTTCTGGTATTTACAATATTTAAATTGTAATTGATTGTATTTTTTAGAATACTATTTATACCGTATGTAGTGGCGAAATAAAGTTAATATGACTGACTGACTGACTTGTATAGTAACATAATTGTTTTCCTTTATTTTAACACCACATTTAACAAAAAAAACAATTTCAGAAAGTAACGTTCTACATCCGAACTCACGAATAGAACATAACTTCAAAACACCCAAAAAACTACCCAGTCTTACCAAAACTCATCAGGAATCAAAAACTGCTCCAAAACTAGTACAATGCTGTGAAAAGATCCACTCTAGAGGGACGAACAATAAATATTCATCTGGGATGACGTCCATGGTCTATCATCTTAAAACATAAGATTGAAAACATCTCTAACTGGCAATCAAATAGAGGGAAGCTGGAGGACCATCTACATCAGTGGCACCAGCAACAATTCCTACCCAGAAAATCCTTTGAAAGGTTAGCACTACTGCAACAGACATGGCTCCAGAGTTTTCAAGAAAGGCCATGAACAAAACCACAAAAAAAATCAAAAACAAAACATAAAATCATGTCTCTGAGAAATAACAGAATATGATTGGATAATACACCTTTCAACTAAAAAAATTAAAAGCACACACCCTGTTATACATCTTGAACATCCGTAAAGAGGAGTTCATAGTGAGCAGATTTCCGCAATGCACAATATGTCACAAAACATTATCCAGAGGTACAAATAAAAAATATGTTTGCAGCACTACATCAATGCTTCACCATCTAAAAAACATACAAATGCAATAGTGTAAACGCAGCAAGAAGGCAACGCATGGCTGAAGGACCTTGAACTTTAATACCAGCCACAACAACACTGGGGCAAAGAGTCCCTTCAGAGGTCCAATCTCAACTTCCAGATTTGGCTCCACAGGTTTCCCGGATAATATCATACTGCATGGATTGTGGAGTTGTAGTGAGTGCTGGAGAGCAGTCCATAAGAGCCCTTCACAATACTACAAAGAATCATAACTGTGAAATTTTTTTGTGTCCACTTCATAGTTTTCTATATTAGCAGGCATTTTATTATCTTACAAAATAGGTATCGAACAGCTATGTGTTGTTCACTTTATTATCTTCTAATTTATTGTAACGCTAGTTACATATAACTTGCCTTATAGACAAGTCAAAGCATTCCTCCACAAATATTTACACAGCTAACATTTGCCAGTCATCAATATTTACTTTTTCACTTTAAATACAAGTCAACAGTCTATGTTTACATCTTCTAGTGAGTGCATCGACCACATGTAGCAGCATACTCTGATTTTTGAGACCACACTGTGTAAAATGTTGTAATCTCTTCTTCAAAACTCTCAACTGTAATATTTGTGTCCTGTTCTACAACTCCTCCTTTTAACAACTCTTAATTTTCCCTGGAACCCTTCTAAGGACCAGAGGAAAAAAACTGCACAACATCCCAAACCTGTTCTACATATGCCACAGTACAATACAAAGTGCTCTATTTATTTCCCCTAAACATGAAAGCAGAAGTTTTCACAAAGTACAGCCTCCTAACTAAAGTTTACATTGTTGAGTGGTGTACAACTAACATTCCGAAGTGGTTTAAAATGCTTTGGCACACTTTGCTTGCTAAACAAGGTAGTAAATGTCCCCACCAATTTGTATGCTTTTTAATCTTGCAAGGTTCCAATCCTTGTAAAGTACTTATTATCTGTTTTAAACTTTGCCTTGGAAAGATTTGTAGAAATGTCCTTAATATATCAATGAATTTCTGTCTGATACTGCAAACACTTTTACAATTCCATTTTTATACAAGTGCCTGACTCCACCTTCCTTGTACCTGTTTTTCAATAACTTGCTCCACATTTGTAGGTTCCATAACCTCTTTCGCTATAGGAGTGCCATTCTTCATTTCATAACATCGTCCTCTGTAATCAATAGCATGAATTAATCCTGGAGATAGCTTTCCTCATTTAAGAATGATTCTGTACTAGAAGTATGTAGGCATTCTACACTAAAAACAGTTCAAACGTTATTTCTATTTACTATTTTTCTGGTTTTGTCTCATCCAGTACAACACCATTTTGTCAAGAGTATTCATTCTATTTATAATAAAAATAAAAACCTTCACCTTCTAAACAAGGGTCTTATTAACTACTTTCTCCATTCTTTCTTTGTGTTTCACTGCATGTCTCCTTTTTCTACTCTTCTTAATATTTCTCAGTAGATTTATAAGTACTCTACTACAAAACATCCTAGCTCTGATTTTCTTAACCCCTTGGACGCTCATGACGAGCTCAGCTCATCATGAGGTACACCTCCATACACTCATGACGAGCTGAGCTCGTCATGAACAATGGGATTCTTAATATTTCAGCACACAGCATAAATATGCACCGCACCGATGGTGTTAAACTGCTTCTGTCTCCTGATTATGGTGTATATGTCTTGGTTGAATTCTTTTTTGTTCTTGCAATATAGATTTTGGCCACTGTTATTATTTCTCATAGTTTGAATTTTATTTTCACTATTTCATAATCTTTTGAAATGTCTACATATATGTTTAAGAAATGAGTTTGTCCTCTTACCAAGCTCTGTTTTCATTTGCCACTTTTTCTTCATTTTGCCCCTTTTGAGTCTCAGTTCTAGATAGATACTAGTGCTTCCTACTGTTCCTCTTCCACCCAAGCTTTTGTGTGCAATCTGTCTGTAATTAGGAAGGTATATATATATATATATATATATATATATATATATATATATATATATATATATATATATATATATATATATGTGTGTGTGTGTTTTTTTTAAACTATTTGTCTAACCAATGTACCAGCTACATTACTACAGGCTTACATATAATACAAAAATAGTTTTTATATTATGTTGCAATATTGAATCTGCGAATCAACCTACCTTCATAACTACAATCACTAACTTCAATGTACCAATCCCAAACCAGAACACAAAACTTTATGTATTACTTACCTTTTAAAATTATAGCATTGTGATGGGACAAGAAGGAGGCATAGTCACTATTTGAGCAGAAACAGGGTTTATTTTTTCTTTTCAGCCTTCCTATTCTTCTTGCACTCCACTCAAGTTCTTCTTCACTCGTTGTGATGTCAAGGTACCTTCGCTCCTCTTCAATGTCTCTTTTCTTTCTCTTTCCTCGGTCTTACCCTCAGAAGAAATAGACAGGCCTGTGGCTGTTAACAGCACATACCAGGAAATGAGGAGCCCTTCACCAATCATCACTGTGTCAAAATACCTTAACTAGGTCAGTGTTTTTTTTTGTGCTGCCCTGTTTAACAACTCCCAGGTGTGGCAGGTTGGGTTTGGGGTGTAACTAAAGGAGGAAAATTCTGTCCCCTCCTTGGTTTTATCGGCCTCTCCTTCCCCCTGTACCTCCTCCAGGACCCTGCCCACAACTCACATACAAAAACCCACCTGCTTCGAAGTCTCCCCTAGAGACAACACTTGCCTTGAGCCGTGACTCCTGACAGAAGTCACTTAGCTCCGTCCGTCTTACCTTCCCTCTGGTCAATCTTTGTACTCCTCCTGATGCCTTCTCCTACATCCGTCCCGACTTCTGCGTCCTTCTTCCAGCTCTGGAATCCATCCACAGCTCTGAAATCTGTCCACCACTCTGCTTGCTCCGCTCGCCTCCTCCAGAGCTCCCGCGCCTCCGTGTCTTCCTTCCCCAGCCTCCTCGCTTTTCACTCCCCTTACCGACTGCCTGTCCTCTTCAATCCCTAATCCGTTAACTCATTCTGGATCAGGAAGGTTCTGACCACTAGAGTGCGTCCCTCCAGTGCCCCTGGGGCGCCTCTAGCCCGATTCTGTGTCGATCCTGCCACAAGCACCCTCTCCTGTATCATAGCAGCACCATATGTCAGATCTCAATTTTAAAATAAACATCAAACAAAGTTTAAAAGTACATACTGTGTCTCCATACTGTAAATCCCAAAACATAACATAAGACCTATTTCTGTGCCTCTCTACAACTGTGTCACCAGCACCGTTCCCTCTAGGGCACACCGTTCCTGACGTCAGCGCGCAGCGCCTCGCGTGGAGCGCGCACACGGTCAGGATGTTGCGCCACCAGCCGCTTTGAAAGAAGCCAGCATCGCGAATGAAGCGGAGCGGTCGTGAGCCGCGTGCAGGTAAGGAGGCGGGGAGAGCTTGTGGCACTTGCGGCTATGAGGGACTGCGGGGCAGACTATGGCCTTTTGTTTAAGTATTGATGTTAATCAGAGCCCCATCATGGGCTCCGATTAACAGCAATACTTAAACAAAAGGCGAGAGCCTTCCCCGCACTTTCCTAACAAAAGCGTAGACAATTTCCAAACACAGAGTGTGTTTGGAAACTGCCTACGCTTTTGTTAGGAAAGTGCGGCACAGACTCTGGCCTTTTGTTTAAGTATTGTTGTTAATCAGAGCCCGTGAAGGGGCTCTGATTAACATCAATACTTAAACAAAAGATCACAGTGGCTGGGGAAACGAGCGGAACAGGAGGCAAAAGGGGCACAAAAACAGGGAAAAACGAAGTGGGAAAGACGGCAGAAGGGCACCAAAAACGAGAGGTTTATTTGAAAAGAAAAGGTACCCCTGTATAATTGGATAAAAACCCTCACTGGGAAAGACTGTATTGGAAAAAAGGATTGCACCAGGTTCAGTGCACATATAAAACAAGTAACGCACTCATATATTTGGACTACAACTCACAAAATTACTACAAAAACATATACATATATAGAGAGAAAATATTTGATCCTTTTTTTAATTTCAATTTGTTTTTATTGATTTTAAGAGCAACAGTAGGCACTACAATACGAAGGAAATGCATCAGGCATAAAAGGCAATCGATACAGATAAGTACATCTTTTCTACAGATCAGATAGCTGGCTAGGTGTAGTTGACATAACAGAGTTATAGTGCCTGGGCTGCAAATATTACGTGTAGTGAGGTGACGAAATTGTCGGAACAAAAACCAAAACCAAAACTCCCACCCCGTCCTCCGCCCCCCAACCCTCCCACCCCACCCAGTGTGCCAAACATGATATTTTATCTTTTTATTATTTTGTTTCATATGTTATTTTATCAAAGATATAATTGATCATAAACCACAAAGATTACATACATAGTTATCAAAGTAGCATGTGCATTCAATAAGAAGAAAGTTTATTGATACATAAGGATCTTAAAAAACATATTTTCCAACCACCAGAAACAAATCCATAAGTACATCTAAATTATGATGAACATATTAAAACCAACTGATAATATATTGTACATTCCCACCCTACAGAAATAAAGAAGAAGTTGTGAAAAAAACAGAAAGTTGGAACAAAGTACCCCTAAAGAGTTAAGATGACCCGTCACAAATGTATGTGGACATCTGTATAAACTTAAAAGCATTGGTTACAGTTGTAAAAGGACCAACGCATTTCAGCAAAGACTTCCTCAGGGCATATACATCATACTAGTGGTTTTGCTAAAATATAAAAAGGACATACATTACAATACAATTCTGGTCCAAAAATAATTGTGCTATATACAAAAAGTTAAAACATGCCGCCTTAAGTGACGATCAAATATACTGGATAAAACTGACTGAGATCTGCATACTCGATAAATGGAGTCCCCAGAAATATTTCAAGTGCAGCCATGTATCCATGTAATCAATGGTATAGCATAACCAAAGCTATATTGCTAGTGGGACAAAGGGCAGAAGGGCACCAAAAACAAGGGAAAAACGAGTGAAACACAGGACAGAAAGGGACAAAACGAGTGGGACAGAGGGCAGAAGGGCACCAAAAACAAGGGGAAAAAAATGAGTAGAACACAGGACAGAAAGGGACAAAACAAGTGGGACAGAGGGCAGAAGGGCACCAAAAACAAGTGTGACAGAGGGCAGAAGGGCACCAAAAACGAGTGGGACAGAGGGTAGAAGGGCACAATAAACGAGTGGGACAAAGGGCAGAAGGGCACCAAAAATAAGTGGGATAGAGGGCAGAAGGGCACTAAACACCAGTGGGAGAGATGGCAGAAGGGCACCAAAAACAAGGGAAAAATGAGTGGAACACAGGACAGAAAGGGACAAAACGAGTGGGACAGAGGGCAGAAGGGCACCAAAACGAGTGGGAAAGGCAAAAAAAACGAGTGGGACAGAGGGCACAAGGGCACCAAAAACGAATGGGACAGAGGGCAGAAGGGCACCAAAAACGATTGGGACAGAGGGCAGAAAGGAAAAAAAACGATTAGGACAGAGGGCAAAAGGGCACAAAAACGAGTCGAACAGAGGGCAGAAGGGCACCAAAAACAAGGGAAAAACGAGTGGAACACAGGACAGAAAGGGAGAAAACGAGTGGGACCGAGGGCAGAAGGGCACCAAAAACAAGGGAAAAAAACAAGTGGAACACAGGACAGAAAGGGACAAAGCGAGTGGGACAGTGGGCAGAAGGGCACCAAAAACGAGTAGGACAGGGGGCAGAAGGGCACAAAAAACGAGTGGGACAGAGGGTAGAAGGGCACAATAAACGAGTGGGACAAAGGGCAGAAGGGCACCAAAAATAAGTGGGATAGAGGGCAGAAGGGCACTAAAAACCAGTGGGAGAGATGGCAGAAGGGCACCAAAAACAAGGGAAAAATGAGTGGAACACAGGACAGAAAGGGACAAAACGAGTGGGACAGAGGGCAGAAGGGCACCAAAAACGAGTGGGAAAGGCAAAAAAAACAAGTGGGACAGAGGGCACAAGGGCACCAAAAACGAATGGGACAGAGGGCAGAAGGGCACCAAAAATGATTGGGACAGAGGGCAGAAAGGCAAAAAAACGATTAGGACAGAGGGCAAAAGGGCACAAAAACGAGTCAAACAGAGGGCAGAAGGGCACCAAAAACAAGGGAAAAACGAGTGGAACACAGGACATAAAGGGAGAAAACGAGTGGGACAGAGGGCAGAAGGGCACCAAAAACAAGGGAAAAAAACAAGTGGAACACAGGACAGAAAGGGACAAAGCGAGTGGGACAGTGGGCAGAAGGGCACCAAAAACGAGTAGGACAGGGGGCAGAAGGGCACAAAAAACGAGTGGGACAGAGGGCAGAAGGGCACCAAAAACAAGTGGGATAGAGGGCAGAAGGGCACAAAAAACGAGTGAGACAGTGGGCAGAAGGGCACCAAAAACATGGGAAAAACGAGTGGAACACAGGACAGAAAGGGACAAAATGAGTGGGACCGAGGGCAGAATTGCACCAAAAACGAGTGGGACAGAGGGCAGAAGGGCACCAAAAACGAATGGGACAGAAGGCTGAAGGGCACCCAAAACGAGTGTGACAGAGGGCAGAAAGGAAAAAAAACGAGTGGGACAGAGGGCAGAAGGGCACCAAAAACGAGTTTGACAGAGGACACAAGGGCACCAAAAACAAATAGGACAGAGGGCAGAAGGGCACCAAAAACTAGTAGGACAGAGGGCAGAAAGGCAAAAAAAACGAGTGGGACGCAGGGCAAAAGGGCACCAAAAACGAGTGGAACAGAGGGCAGAAGGGCACCAAAAACAAGGGATAAACGAGTGGAACACAGGACAGAAAGGGACAAAACGAGTGGGACAGAGGGCAGAAGGGCACCAAAAACAAGGGGAAAAAAACGAGTGGAACACAGGACAGAAAGGGACAAAACGAGTGGGACAGAGGGCAGAAGGGCACCAAAAACGAGCGGGACAGAGGGCAGAAGGGCACCAAAAACGAGTGAGACAGAGGGCAGAAGGGCACAAAAAACGAGTGGGACAGAGGGCAGAAGGGCACAAAAAACAAGTGGGACAGAGGGCAGAAGGGCACCAAAAACGAGTGGGACAGAGGGCAGAAAGGCAAAAAAAAACGAGTGAGACAGAGGACACAAGGGCACCAAAAACGAATGGAACAGAGGGCAGAAAGTCCCCAAAAACGAGTGGGACAGAGGGCAGAAAGGCAAAAAAATGAGTGGGACGCAGGGCAAAAGGGCACCAAAAACGAATGGAACAGAGGGCAGAAGGGCACCAAAAACAAGTGAAAAACAAGTGGAACACAGGACAGAAAGGGACAAAATGAGTGTGACAGAGGGCAGAAGGGCACCAAAAACAAGGGGGAAAAAATGAGTGGAACACAGGACAGAAAGGGACAAAATGAGTGGGGCAGAAGGGCACCAAAAACGAGTGGGACAGAGGACAGAAGGGCACCAAAAACAAGTGGCATAGAGGGCAGAAGGGCACAAAAAACGAGTGAGACAGAGGGCAGAAGGGCACCAAAAACAAGGGAAAAATGAGTGGCACACAGGACAGAAAGGGACAAAACGAGTGGGACAGAGGGCAGAAGGGCACCAAAAACGAATGGGACAGAGGGCAGAAGGGCACAAAAAACAAGTGGGATAGAGGGCAGAAGAGCACCAAAAATGAGTGAGACAGAGGGCAGAAAGGAACCAAAAACGAGTGGGACAGAGGGCAGAAGGGCACAAAAAATGAGTGGGACAGAGGGCAGAAGGGCACCAAAAACAAGTGGGATAGAGGGCACAAGAGCACCAAAAACGAGTGAGACAGAGGGCAGAAAGGCACCAAAAACGAATGGGACAGAGGGCAGAAGGGCACCAAAAATGAGTGGGAGAGAGGGCAGAAAGGTAAAACAACGATTAGGACAGAGGGCAAAAGGGCACAAAAACGAGTGGAACAGAGGGCAGAAGGGCACCAAAAACAAGGGAAAAATGAGTGGAACACAGGACAGAAAGGGAGAAAACGAGTGGGACAGAGGGCAGAAGGGCACCAAAAACAAGGGAAAAATATGAGTGGAACACAGGAAAGAAAGGGACAAAGTGAGTGGGACAGTGGGCAGAAGGGCACCAAAAACGAGTAGGACAGGGGGCAGAAGGGCACAAAAAACGAGTGGGACAGAGGGCAGAAGGGCACTAAAAACAAGTGGGATAGAGGGCAGAAGGCTACCAAAAACGAGTGAGACAGTGGGCAGAAGGGCACCAAAAACAAAAGAAAAACGAGTGGAACACAGGACAGAAAGGGACAAAATGAGTGGGACAGAGGGCAGAAGGGCTCCAAAAACGAATGGGACAGAAGGCTGAAGGGCACCCAAAATGAGTGGGACAGAGGGCAGAAAGGAAAAAAAACAAGTGGGACAGAGGGCAGAAGGGCACCAAAAATGAGTGGGACAGAGGACACAAGGGCACCAAAAACTAATGGGACAGAGGGCAGAAGGGCACCAAAAACGAGTAGGACAGAGGGCAGAAAGGCAAAAAAACGAGTGGGACGCAGGGCAAAAGGGCACCAAAAACGAGTGGAACAGAGGGCAGAAGGGCACCAAAAACAAGGGATAAACGAGTGGAACACAGGACAGAAAGGGACAAAACGAGTGGGACAGAGGGCAGAAGGGCACCAAAAACAAGGGGAAAAAACGAGTGGAACACAGGACAGAAAGGGACAAAACGAGTGGGACAAAGGGCAGAAGGGCACCAAAAACGAGTGGAACAGAGGGCAGAAGGGCACCAAAAACAAGGGAAAAATGAGTGGAACACAGGACAGAAAGGGACAAAACGAGTGGGACAGAGGTCAGAAGGGCAGCAAAAACGAGTGGGACAGAGGGCACAAGGGCACAAAAAACAAGTGGGACAGAGGGCAGAAGGGCACCAAAAACTAGTGTGATAGAGGGCAGAAGAGCACCAAAAACGAGTGGAACAGAGGGCAGAAAGCCACCAAAAACAAGGGAAAAACAGGACAGAAATGGACAAACGAGTGGGACAGAGAGCAGAAGGGCACCAAAAACAAGGGAAAATGAGTGGAACACAGGACAGAAAGGGACAAAACGAGTGGGACAGAGGGCAAAAGGGCACCAAAAACGAGTGGGACAGAGGCCAGAAAGGCACAAAAAACGAGTGGGACAGAGGGCAGAAGGGCACCAAAAACGAATGGGACAGAGGGCTGAAGGGCACCAAAAACAAGTGGGATTGAGGGCAGAAATGCAAAAAAAGAGTGGGACAGAGGGCAGAAAGGCACCAAAAACGAGTGGCATTTGATGATGATGATGATGATTTGAGCCTTGTATAGCGCAACTTTGCCCAAAGGCGTCAAGGCGCTGAAGATGGAAAGAAAGAGCTGAGTGAGAAAAAGAAGAGGAATGCCGGCTAGAGGTAGGCTTCCCTGAGAGCCAGGTCTTCAAGACCTTCCGGAACTGAAAATGAGAGGGTTGATCCCTTGGCACCGCAGACACGCGTAGTTTGGTTCCTGGAACACATAGCCATGGTTGCAGCGCACAGAGACCCTCCACTGCCACACACAGAGGAAAATAATTCGAGGGAACATTGGTCACCAGTACATTTAGTGTTTCAATACTTTTCTACTTAGATGTGTCACATACATTTTGAGTAAAACAATACAATTATGGTCCAAAAATAATTGTGCTATATACAAAAAGTTAAAACATATCGCCTTAAGTGACGATCAAATATACTGGATAAAACTGAGTGAAATCTGCATACTCGATAAATGGAGTCCTCAGACATATTCCAAGTGCAGCCATGTATCCATGTAATCAAAAGTATAACATAACCAAAGATATATTGCTAGTGGGACAGAGGGCAGAAGGGCACCAAAAACAAGGGAAAAACGAGTGGAACACAGGACAGAAAGGGAGAAAACGAGTGGGACAGAGGGCAGAAGGGCACCAAAAACAAGGGAAAAAAACAAGTGGAACACAGGACAGAAAGGGACAAAGCGAGTGGGACAGTGGGCAGAAGGGCACCAAAAACGAGTAGGACAGGGGGCAGAAGGGCACAAAAAACGAGTGGGACAGAGGGTAGAAGGGCACAATAAACGAGTGGGACAAAGGGCAGAAGGGCACCAAAAATAAGTGGGATAGAGGGCAGAAGGGCACTAAAAACCAGTGGGAGAGATGGCAGAAGGGCACCAAAAACAAGGGAAAAATGAGTGGAACACAGGACAGAAAGGGACAAAACGAGTGGGACAGAGGTCAGAAGGGCAGCAAAAACGAGTGGGACAGAGGGCACAAGGGCACAAAAAACAAGTGGGACAGAGGGCAGAAGGGCACCAAAAACAAGTGTGATAGAGGGCAGAAGAGCACCAAAAACGAGTGGAACAGAGGGCAGAAAGCCACCAAAAACAAGGGAAAAACAGGACAGAAATGGACAAACGAGTGGGACAGAGAGCAGAAGGGCACCAAAAACAAGGGAAAATGAGTGGAACACAGGACAGAAAGGGACAAAACGAGTGGGACAGAGGGCAAAAGGGCACCAAAAACGAGTGGGACAGAGGCCAGAAAGGCACAAAAAACGAGTGGGACAGAGGGCAGAAGGGCACCAAAAACGAATGGGACAGAGGGCTGAAGGGCACCAAAAACAAGTGGGATTGAGGGCAGAAATGCAAAAAAAGAGTGGGACAGAGGGCAGAAAGGCACCAAAAACGAGTGGCATTTGATGATGATGATGATGATTTGAGCCTTGTATAGCGCAACTTTGCCCAAAGGCGTCAAGGCGCTGAAGATGGAAAGAAAGAGCTGAGTGAGAAAAAGAAGAGGAATGCCGGCTAGAGGTAGGCTTCCCTGAGAGCCAGGTCTTCAAGACCTTCCGGAACTGAAAATGAGAGGGTTGATCCCTTGGCACCGCAGACACGCGTAGTTTGGTTCCTGGAACACATAGCCATGGTTGCAGCGCACAGAGACCCTCCACTGCCACACACAGAGGAAAATAATTAGAGGGAACATTGGTCACCAGTACATTTAGTGTTTCAATACTTTTCTACTTAGATGTGTCACATACATTTTGAGTAAAACAATACAATTATGGTCCAAAAATAATTGTGCTATATACAAAAAGTTAAAACATATCGCCTTAAGTGACGATCAAATATACTGGATAAAACTGAGTGAAATCTGCATACTCGATAAATGGAGTCCTCAGACATATTCCAAGTGCAGCCATGTATCCATGTAATCAAAAGTATAACATAACCAAAGATATATTGCTAGTGGGACAGAGGGCCGAAGGGCACCAAAAACAAGGGAAAAACGAGTGGAACACAGGACAGAAAGGGAGAAAACGAGTGGGACAGAGGGCAGAAGGGCACCAAAAACAAGGGAAAAAAACAAGTGGAACACAGGACAGAAAGGGACAAAGCGAGTGGGACAGTGGGCAGAAGGGCACCAAAAACGAGTAGGACAGGGGGCAGAAGGGCACAAAAAACGAGTGGGACAGAGGATAGAAGGGCACAATAAACGAGTGGGACAAAGGGCAGAAGGGCACCAAAAATAAGTGGGATAGAGGGCAGAAGGGCACTAAAAACCAGTGGGAGAGATGGCAGAAGGGCACCAAAAACAAGGGAAAAATGAGTGGAACACAGGACAGAAAGGGACAAAACGAGTGGGACAGAGGGCAGAAGGGCACCAAAAACGAGTGGGAAAGGCAAAAAAAACGAGTGGGACAGAGGGCACAAGGGCACCAAAAACGAATGGGACAGAGGGCAGAAGGGCACCAAAAACGATTGATACAGAGGGCAGAAAGGCAAAAAAACGATTAGGACAGAGGGCAAAAGGGCACAAAACGAGTCGAACAGAGGGCAGAAGGGCACCAAAAACAAGGGAAAAACGAGTGGAACACAGGACAGAAAGGGAGAAAACGAGTGGGACAGAGGGCAGAAGGGCACCAAAAACAAGGGAAAAAAACAAGTGGAACACAGGACAGAAAGGGACAAAGCGAGTGGGACAGTGGGCAGAAGGGCACCAAAAACGAGTAGGACAGGGGGCAGAAGGGCAGCAAAAACGAGTGGGACAGAGGGCACAAGGGCACAAAAAACAAGTGGGACAGAGGGCAGAAGGGCACCAAAAACAAGTGTGATAGAGGGCAGAAGAGCACCAAAAACGAGTGGAACAGAGGGCAGAAAGCCACCAAAAACAAGTGAAAAACAGGACAGAAATGGACAAACGAGTGGGACAGAGAGCAGAAAGGCACCAAAAACAAGGGAAAATGAGTGGAACACAGGACAGAAAGGGACAAAACGAGTGGGACAGAGGGCAAAAGGGCACCAAAAACGAGTGGGACAGAGGCCAGAAAGGCACAAAAAACGAGTGGGACAGAGGGCAGAAGGGCACCAAAAACGAATGGGACAGAGGGCTGAAGGGCACCAAAAACAAGTGGGATTGAGGGCAGAAATGCAAAAAAAGAGTGGGACAGAGGGCAGAAAGGCACCAAAAACGAGTGGCATTTGATGATGATGATGATGATTTGAGCCTTGTATAGCGCAACTTTGCCCAAAGGCGTCAAGGCGCTGAAGATGGAAAGAAAGAGCTGAGTGAGAAAAAGAAGAGGAATGCCGGCTAGAGGTAGGCTTCCCTGAGAGCCAGGTCTTCAAGACCTTCCGGAACTGAAAATGAGAGGGTTCATCCCTTGGCACCGCAGACACGCGTAGTTTGGTTCCTGGAACACATAGCCATGGTTGCAGCGCACAGAGACCCTCCACTGCCACACACAGAGGAAAATAATTAGAGGGAACATTGGTCACCAGTACATTTAGTGTTTCAATACTTTTCTACTTAGATGTGTCACATACATTTTGAGTAAAACAATACAATTATGGTCCAAAAATAATTGTGCTATATACAAAAAGTTAAAACATATCGCCTTAAGTGACGATCAAATATACTGGATAAAACTGAGTGAGATCTGCATACTCAATAAATGGAGTCCTCAGACATATTCCAAGTGCAGCCATGTATCCATGTAATCAAAAGTATAACATAACCAAAGATATATTGCTAGTGGGACAGAGGGCAGAAGGGCACCAAAAACAAGGGAAAAACGAGTGGAACACAGGACAGAAAGGGAGAAAACGAGTGGGACAGAGGGCAGAAGGGCACCAAAAACAAGGGAAAAAAACAAGTGGAACACAGGACAGAAAGGGACAAAGCGAGTGGGACAGTGGGCAGAAGGGCACCAAAAACGAGTAGGACAGGGGGCAGAAGGGCACAAAAAACGAGTGGGACAGAGGGTAGAAGGGCACAATAAACGAGTGGGACAAAGGGCAGAAGGGCACCAAAAATGAGTGGGATAGAGGGCAGAAGGGCACTAAAAACCAGTGGGAGAGATGGCAGAAGGGCACCAAAAACAAGGGAAAAATGAGTGGAACACAGGACAGAAAGGGACAAAACGAGTGGGACAGAGGGCAGAAGGGCACCAAAAACGAGTGGGAAAGGCAAAAAAAACGAGTGGGACAGAGGGCACAAGGGCACCAAAAAAGAATGGGACAGAGGGCAGAAGGGCACCAAAAACGATTGGGACAGAGGGCAGAAAGACAAAAAAACGATTAGGACAGAGGGCAAAAGGGCACAAAAACGAGTCAAGTTTCAAGTTTCAAGTTTTTATTTATTATGATAACGGAACTCTTTACGAGGTCCACATAAAAGACGAAAATATACATACAAAAGCATTAAACATAAAATGTAGATTATGCAATAGCATCAGATAGACAACAATGAAAAATTACCATCTTAATACAGGTCCAAAAAACATTTGAAGAAACCGTACAGTTTAAAACAAAACATTTCATTTGGTGGATTAATCAAGGCCGCCTGAAAAGCAGAGGCAGATAAAATGTTGAGTTGTAAGCAAATTGGTCTTAACCATCTTCGCCTAAAAGACATCAGGGCAGGACAAACAAAAATGACATGAACCAAATCCTGGATATACATCTGACAAAAATCGTGCTGAGTGGCCATACCATCTGGCATAAAGAGATTTCAATGGGAGCAGGTCCTGTCTTATTAAAAACACTAAGCGTCTAACGCGATGAGGGATGTTCCAGTGAGTGTAGAGTTGAGCTTTCCTCAGAATACAGGACTCAATAACAGGGGTAGAGCCTTTTTTCAACAACCGGAAATCTCTATCCTGTCTAAACCCAAGTTCCCATGTGGAGGACTTCAAGATGGTTTTTAATTGATAAGAGGATAAAGAAAATAGAATCTCTTTATCCAATTTCAATAGGGCCACTGCATATCTGAAATTTTTTACAATCGAAGAATGGTCATTAAAGTTTCCCAGCAATTCATTTTTTATGAGATGTCTTAAGGTATTAGACTCACTTTTTGCAATACTTACAACCCAGCGTATGATGCTGGCCAAACCTTGAACCCAGCTGCTGCGTAAGCCGAGTTCCTGTCTCAAGGAAGCAGTAGAAATTGCTGTGCTAACAGATAGTAAACTACGCAAAATTTTTCCTTCCGAGGAGTTTAAGAAACTCCACTTTTTTTGGTCAATTAGCTCTATTCCGTATAATAGGGAGGCAGGTACTTTAGCTCTGAATACATCCAGTAAAATAGAAAAATGCCTTCTACCTGTGGCTTTATACAAGGATACTAGACTCTTTCCCTGTGAGATAGCCTTCCGGGAGTTATTGTCCATATGCGCTTTGTCACTTAGATTACTTGTGACAATTTTACCAAGGAAGGTATAGGACTTCACAATTTCCAATTTTTGACCCCTTACTACCCATGGAAAGTTAGGAAATTTAGGTTTCTTCCTACCAGCCATACACATCACTTTACTTTTTGCAGTGTTTATCAACAGATAATGGTTTTCAGTGTATTCACAAAGCGCTTGCAGGCGGTTATTCAGGCCCTTCGGGGTAAGATCGAGAATCAAAATATCATCTGCATACATAAGGCATGCAATCCGAACGCCCCCCAAGGTCGGGGCAATACCAGAGCAAGCTGAGAGTGCAAGAGGTAGATCAACTGTATAAAGAGAGAAAAGCAAAGGAGCCAAAAGGCAACCTTGCTTTAACCCGTTGGATGTGGGAATTATTTTAGATAAGCCTCTTTCGCCTCCCAGCAGAACTCTGCACCAGGTATCTGAGTAAAGGGCACGGATTAACTTAATGAGAAAAGGAGGCATCCCTAAATCAAATAACTTTCTCCACAGCAATGTTCTGTCCACTTTATCAAATGCGGTGGAGAAGTCAATAAAAGCACCATATACATGCCCACCACGAACTTTCACATATTTTTCCGTGATAACCTGCAGTGCCGTCAGGTTGTCTAAAGTTCCGTGCTTTTGCCTGAAACCCGTTTGTTCAAGAGGCAGAATTTTGAACTCAGTTACCCATTTGTTAATTAGAGTGAGAATACATTTTGCGAAAACCTTACCAATAGCATCAAGCAAAGCAATTTGACGATAGTTTTGAGGAAGGTCTCTTGCCCCTTTTTTATATAAAGGAACAAGGATACTCCCTTTCCAGGAAGGGGGGACTATTCCGCTAGAAAAGCAAAATTTAAACACTGGAAAAAGGATTTTGCTCCATAGTTCACTCTGTTTTTTTAATACAGAGATGGGAACTTCATCTGGTCCCATCGCACCAGAGGAGCGCATGTTCTTAATAGCAAATTCAATTTCTTTTTCAGATGGACAATCAAATATACGCGAGTCAACATAAGGTTCAACATTATGAAATTGTGAATTATTATTACTGTACAAATTCTCAATATATTGGACCCAAATCTGTTCCTCAATGGCAATAGGAGTAGGACTGACTCTAGTACCACAACCTTTGCCAATTAAAGACCAGAAAGTCTTGGCTTGGCCGTTATAGGAAGCTTCCCTTAGTTGGATCCATACCGAGTCTTCCATATTTCGTTTTAAACGAGCCTTAAGCCTGGATCTCCTTCTTTTTAAAATTGCCAACTTATGGTTGGCTTCTTGACTAAATGATAAATGTTGCCCCCTTATTACTTTATTTATTTCTATGTTTAATGCCTGAAGGGGTTGGGGGACTGCTAAGGGTTTTTTCACAAAGGATTTCTTTTTAGCTATGGAAGTTACTAATTCTAAAAAGTCAGCAAATCCCAACAGTTCTCTCCCCTCCCAGAGGGATAAACTCTCGACAGTCGAGTTCAAGAGGGACAACAAACTTTCAAAGGAACAAAAATTCCAAAAACATTTCCCTGAGTTAGAGTCAAAATTCACCATATCCGTATCAATGCTCCAAGAATCCGCCATTGGTGGACTGAGGGAAACTGTGAGCATCAACGCATTATGGTCACTAAGATTGGTCTCAATGACATTCATATCTTTCAACAGGGAAAAGAAAGCATAATCTACAATTACATAGTCAATAATAGATTTTCCCTTATTTGATTTATGCGTAAAAGCTGCCGGGGTATCAGAGGGGAGTCTCCCATTTACTATTAGACAATCAACTTTATGTAGACCTTCTAGAACTAGTTTACCTCTTTTATTAGCTTTAAGTTTAGGCGGGAACTGGGCCTGGGGTATTCTCAGAGGCTCTTCCCTAGGTTTGTTTCTAAACAAATCAAGTCCACAATTGGATATGTTGCAATTCAAATCCCCAAGCATTAATACATAAGGTGAAGGGGTAGTATCCATAATTTTAGTTAGAAAAGAGAAGAGTGTTTTTAAACCTTCATTGAAACAACAGTTTGGGGGAATATAAGTGTTTATCACAACAAGGGATCTATTAGGGCCATCCTTGAATACATTTTTTAAAATTATTGCCTGGAATAATTTCCCTGGATCAAGATAATGAGAGTAATTCCAATTTATTCTATTAGATAACAGACATGCTATTCCTCCCTTTGCATGGCCTCTCCTGGAGGAGATTGCGCTATCTTCTAGGACAAAGTACTCTTTTTCTAAAGATAATCTACCTTCCACCCACGTTTCTTGTAGACAGATTATATCCGCCTCTAGGGAGCGTAAGAAACATAGTTTCTCCTTGTGATCTTTAAAACCTGCAGTATTCCAGGAAATGAGCTTCAGCTCTTCGTTAAAAATTTGAGTGCGGTTTGGGGCAGAAAGAAGATTTACTCGATAAAACTCCTGGTAACCAACTCCATTTAGAATGATCATCCTTCAAGGTTTGTTTGAGAGGAGGAGGGTTTTTATACAAAACTTGCCTTTCATTTCTAGACACACATATTTTTAAGTCCTCATATCTAGAAGTGGACCAATCAGACGGCATCAAACCAGTATTAGAGGAAGATGACAAATTGGAAAGAGCACTTTGATTTCGTTTTTCCCCGAAGTATGGAGTAACATCTATCCCTCTGATTTGTAATTCCTCAGCCCACTGTAGAATAAGATTTAGCACCACTTTAGACTGAAATTTCACCCTTGTTGATCTCCCTACCAAAGAGTTAAGAAGAAATACCACATCCAAGTCAGTCGTTTGGATTAATTTTAGGCTTTCAATCTCTTGAAAACAGATAAGTAAGGCAGATCTGTTTAGAATTAACTCAGTATCAAATAAGGGAGAAAAATTAAGAAACAAAGTATCTACATTTATTTTTTCCTTTGGAGGCACCAAAGGAATAACTGCAATTGTGGATGCATCTTGGAAAGGCCTTGCTGAGGGATTGAGAGAGGAAGCGAAAGGATTAGCAGGGGGTAAAGGAACATTAGGGAGGAAGGGGTTAGTAGAACTTATAGGACCTGATCCTGTAGATGTTAAATCCACCTTAGGGGAAGCAATCATATCTTCCTGTGAAGCAGAGGACTGCTCAGACTGGGAGGGATTTTCTAGAATTGGTTCCAAACTTTTTTCAAACAGGAGTTTCCTCTGTCTTTTTTTAGAGAATCTTCGAATGGGTTTTCTCTTCTTTATTCTGATCTTTTTTTGTTTTAGGGGAACCGTTTTTTCAACATTTCCTGGATTAGCTGTAGTGACCTCCTCCTCTTTTTTTGACTGTAATGAGAATATAGGGAAGAGAGAGGGAGTTTCCACGTTTTGGTTAACCGGGGAAGTGGATACTACATCTATCTCGTCATTGTGAGTAACTATGCAGTTAGCACCTGCCGAAGCCGCCTTGAACATCTTAAGGTCAGCTGGAAGAGCTACTGGATTCTTTACTTTTAGGCCTTCCGTATGAGGAAGCATTTGAGCTGAGTCCAATACTACTTGACCACTCGGAGATCTCTTATTAGGGATCTCCAACTGAGTAGCGGGTATTGAGAGGCATTCAGACACTGATCCACTCTTATTTTGCAAAAGTACTATTAAGATTTGAGTTACAGTGTCAAAAATACACTCAGAGCCTCCAACAAATTTTTCAAGTAGACTCAGGATAGAAGATATTAAAGATTCCAAAGAAGATAATGAATTGGAAATTAGCCTCCCGTTAATACTTGGGGAACTCTCCGGTACATTGTTCAAATTAGGACCAGAACAGGAAGTAAAATTTAGATGAGCAAGGGAAAAATCTAATTTATTTGAAGGGGTACTACTTAGAGGACCCACACTCGAAATGGTTATAACTTCGTTTGTATTTGGAATAGCCCTGGATTTCATCTGAGAAGGTCTCATCAGATCTTTATGAGCTGTTAAATCAATATCTGGTAATGTAAAATCGCCCTCTGGGATGGCAGGATTAGCCGGCAAAACTGAAGAAGTACTAGTAACTTTGGGAGCTACCATGAGAGAGGCTTGAGGGGGGACGATAATGTCAGTATTCTGAACATTACATCCCGAGGACTCAAGAGATAGCTTCAATTTCAGTTGTGAATCAGTGGATATCAAAGGAGAGCCCCTTACTATTTCGGGGCTAGCAGGTATGGACAGAGATTGACCGGGAACCAAGCCCAGACTAGAGTTACCGTTATTAACAATGTTAGCTGGCTCAGAAACATTATACTCTAGAGCTTCACTTGGGGGCTGCATCTCAACCGACTTATCCTTCCCTTTATCCCATAAATTGAAAAGCTGACATTGGCCTTTCAATTGCATTGAGGACGTAATTTTATTACGTAAAGGGTTAGATTTCGTTTTGGACCCAGATCTCCCTACTAGGACACGACCAGAACGAAGTTTTTTAGCCGTCATGAGAAAATTTACGGAAGATGGAATATTTAGAAATTACAAAGCACTGAGACACAATACAACCCTGATAGTACGATACCGCTATATGAAGGAAATTGACAAACTAAGTAATACAAAAGAACCAAGGGAGGGGGCCCAGCCCAGCCTGCTTCGGCCTCTGACGGCCTCAGACGGTCCCGCCCTTGTCCCGGGCTTCTCCCGGCGCTCTCCCGCGCGCTCCCGCGTCGCGGTGTCTAGAAGGAGATTTATAGCAGTGCTGAGGCGGGGGAGGAGCCAGCAGGGAGAGCGTGTCAGCTGATGGAGATGCCTAGGGTCAGGCGCTCCTGGGACTTGAAGTCCTGCGCCTGCCCTCGCTCGCAGCCCTGCACACACCACCGCCCCAAAAGAATAACCTGAGCAGTTCGTGTCTCACTTCCAGCAGTTGTCCACAGCGCAATTCAAACAGCGCAGTCCAGTGAATCCGCAGGCGATGCGGGACCGGCGAAGCGGGTTCCGCGAGGAGTGGAGAAGAAAGGCTGAGGGAAGAGCACGTCCGCCGAGCAGTGCTCGCAGTCCAACAATCCTTTAGCAATAGCAAACAGGTGAGCAATCCAGCGAGACTCTCTGGCACACAGGTTTTAGCAGCGCTGAGGCGGGGGAGGAGCCAGCAGGGAGAGCGTGTCAGCTGATGGAGATGCCTAGGGTCAGGCGCTCCTGGGACTTGAAGTCCTGCGCCTGCCCTCACTCGCAGCCCTGCACACACCACCGCCCCAAAAGAATAACCTGAGCAGTTCGTGTCTCACTTCCAGCAGTTGTCCACAGCGCAATTCAAACAGCGCAGTCCAGTGAATCCGCAGGCGATGCGGGACCCGCGAAGCGGGTTCCGCGAGGAGTGGAGAAGAAAGGCTGAGGGAAGAGCACGTCCGCCGAGCAGTGCTTGCAGTCCAACAATCCTTTAGCAATAGCAAACAGGTGAGCAATCCAGCGAGACTCTCTGGCACACAGGTTTTAGCAGCGCTGAGGCGGGGGAGGAGCCAGCAGGGAGAGCGTGTCAGCTGATGGAGATGCCTAGAGTCAGGCGCTCCTGGGACTTGAAGTCCTGCGCCTGCCCTCGCTCGCAACCCTGCACACACCACCGCCCTAAAAGAATAACCTGAGCAGTTCGTGTCTCACTTCCAGCAGTTGTCCACAGCGCAATTCAAACAGCGCAGTCCAGTGAATCCGCAGGCGATGTGGGAACCACAAAAACGAGTCGAACAGAGGGCAGAAGGGCACCAAAAACAAGGGAAAAATGAGTGGAACACAGGACAGAAAGGGAGAAAACGAGTGGGACAGAGGGCAGAAGGGCACCAAAAACAAGGGAAAAAAACAAGTGGAACACAGGACAGAAAGGGACAAAGCGAGTGGGACAGTGGGCAGAAGGGCACCAAAAACGAGTAGGACAGGGGGCAGAAGGGCACAAAAAACGAGAGGGACAGAGGGCAGAAGGGCACCAAAAACAAGTGGGATAGAGGGCAGAAGGGCACAAAAAACGAGTGAGACAGTGGGCAGAAGGGCACCAAAAACAAGGGAAAAACGAGTGGAACACAGGACAGAAAGGGACAAAATGAGTGGGACAGAGGGCAGAATTGCACCAAAAACGAGTGGGACAGAGGGCAGAAGGGCACCAAAAACGAATGGGACAGAAGGCTGAAGGGCACCCAAAACGAGTGGGACAGAGGGCAGAAAGGAAAAAAAACGAGTGGGACAGAGGGCAGAAGGGCACCAAAAACGAGTTTGACAGAGGACACAAGGGCACCAAAAACAAATAGGACAGAGGGCAGAAGGGCACCAAAAACTAGTAGGACAGAGGGCAGAAAGGCAAAAAAACGAGTGGGACGCAGGGCAAAAGGGCACCAAAAACGAGTGCAACAGAGAGCAGAAGGGCACCAAAAACAAGGGATAAATGAGTGGAACACAGGACAGAAAGGGACAAAAAGAGTGGGACAGAGGGCAGAAGGGCACCAAAAACAAGGGGAAAAAACGAGTGGAACACAGGACAGAAAGGGACAAAACGAGTGGGACAGAGGGCAGAAGGGCTCCAAAAACGAGTGGGACAGAGGGCAGAAGGGCACCAAAAAACGAGTGAGACAGAGGGCAGAAGGGCACAAAAAACGAGTGGGACAGAGGGCAGAAGGGCACAAAAAATGAGTGGGACAGAGGGCAGAAGGGGACCAAAAACGAGTGGGACAGAGGGCAGAAAGGCAAAAAAAAAACGAGTGGGACAGAGGACACAAGGGCACCAAAAACGAATGGAACAGAGGGCAGAAAGGCCCCAAAAACGAGTGGGACAGAGGGCAGAAAGGCAAAAAAATGAGTGGGACGCAGGGCAAAAGGGCACCAAAATCGAATGGAACAGAGGGCAGAAGGGCGTGAAAAACAAGTGGAACACAGGACTGAAAGGGACAAAACGAGTGTGACAGAGGGCAGAAGGGCCCCAAAAACAAGGGGGAAAAAATTAGTGGAACACAGGACAGAAAGGGACAAAATGAGTGGGGCAGAAGGGCACCAAAAACGAGTGGGACAGAGGGCAGAAGGGCACCAAAAACAAGTGGCATAGAGGGCAGAAGGGCACAAAAAACAAGTGAGACAGAAGGCAGAAGGGCACCAAAAACAAGGGAAAAACGAGTGGCACACAGAACAGAAAGGGACAAAACGAGTGGGACAGAGGGCAGAAGGGCACCAAAAACGAGTGGGACAGAGGGCAGTAGGGCACAAAAAACAAGTGGGATAGAGGGCAGAAGAGCACCAAAAACGAGTGAGACAGAGGGCAGAAAGGAACCAAAAACGAGTGGGACAGAGGGCAGAAGGGCACAAAAAATGAGTGGGACAGAGGGCAGAAGGGCACCAAAAACAAGTGGGATAGAGGGCACAAGAGCACCAAAAACGAGTGAGTCAGAGGGCAGAAAGGCACCAAAAACGAATGGGACAGAGGGCAGAATGGCACCAAAAATGAGTGGGAGAGAGGGCAGAAAGGTAAAAAAACGATTAGGACAGAGGGCAAAAGGGCACAAAAACGAGTGGAACAGAGGGCAGAAGGGCACCAAAAACAAGGGAAAAACGAGTGGAACACAGGACAGAAAGGGAGAAAACGAGTGGGACAGAGGGCAGAAGGGCACCAAAAACAAGGGAAAAAAACAAGTGGAACACAGGACAGAAAGGGACAAAGCGAGTGGGACAGTGGGCAGAAGGGCACCAAAAACGAGTGAGACAGTGGGCAGAAGGGCACCAAGAACAAAAGAAAAACGAGTGGAACACAGGACAGAAAGGGACAAAATGAGTGGGACAGAGGGCAGAATTGCACCAAAAACGAGTGTGACAGAGGGCAGAAGGGCTCCAAAAACGAATGGGACAGAAGGCTGAAGGGCACCCAAAACGAGTGGGACAGAGGGCAGAAAGGAAAAAAAACAAGTGGGACAGAGGGCAGAAGGGCACCAAAAACGAGTGGGACAGAGGACACAAGGGCACCAAAAACTAATGGGACAGAGGGCAGAAGGGCACCAAAAACGAGTAGGACAGAGGGCAGAAAGGCAAAAAAACGAGTGGGAAGCAGGGCAAAAGGGCACCAAAAACGAGTGGAACACAGGACAGAAAGGGACAAAACGAGTGGGACAGAGGGCAGAAGGGCACCAAAACGAGTGAGACAGAGGGCAGAAGGGCACAAAAAATGAGTGGGACAGAGGGCAGAAGGGCACCAAAAACAAGTGGGATATAGGGCAGAAGAGCACCAAAAACGAGTGGAACAGAGGGCAGAAAGCCACCAAAAACAAGGGAAAAACAGGACAGAAATGGACAAACAAGTGGGACAGAGGGCAGAAGGGCACCAAAAACAAGGGAAAATGAGTGGAACACAGGACAGAAAGGGACAAAACGAGTGGGACAGAGGGCAAAAGGGCACCAAAAACGAGTGGGACAGAGGCCAGAAGGGCACCAAAAACGAATGGGACAGAGGGCTGAAGGGCACCAAAAACAAGTGGGATTGAGGGCAGAAATGCAAAAAATGAGTGGGACAGAGGGCAGAAAGGCACCAAAAACGAGTGGCATTTGATGATGATGATTTGAGCTTTGTATAGCGCAACTTTGCCCAAAGGCGTCAAGGTGCTGAAGATGGAAAGAAAGAGCTGAGTGAGAAAAAGAAGAGGAATGCCGGCTAGAGGTAGGCTTCCCTGAGAGCCAGGTCTTCAAGGCCTTCCGGAACTGAAAATGAGAGGGTTGATCCCTTGGCACCGCAGACATGCGTAGTTTGGTTCCTGGAACACATAGCCATGGTTGCAGCGCACAGAGACCCTCCACTGCCGCACACAGAGGAAAAAAATTAGAGGGAACATTGGTCACCAGTACATTTAGTGTTTCAATACTTTTCTACTTAGATGTGTCACATACATTTTGAGTAAAACAATACAATTATGGTGCAAAAATAATTGTGCTATATACAAAAAGTTAAAACATATCGCCTTAAGTGACGATCAAATATACTGGATAAAACTGAGTGAGATCTGCATACTCGATAAATGGAGTCCTCAGACATATTCCATGTGCAGCCATGTATCCATGTAATCAAAAGTATAACATAACCAAAGATATATTGCTAGTGGGACAGAGGGCAGAAGGGCACCAAAACCAAGGGGAAAACGAGTGGAACACAGGACAGAAAGGGACAAAACGAGTGGGACAGAGGGCAGAAGGGCACCAAAAACAAGGGAAAAAATTGAGTGGAACACAGGTCAAAAAGGGACAAAACGAGTGGGACAGAGGGCAGAAGGGCACCAAAAATGAGTGGGCCATAGGGCAGAAGAGCACCAAAAATGAGTGGGACAGAGGGCAGAAGGGCACAAAAAACGAGTGGGACAGAGGGCAGAAGGGCACCAAAAACAAGTGGGCTAGAGGGCAGAAGGGCACCAAAATCGAGTGGGACAGAGGGCAGAAGGGCACCAAAAACAAGGGAAAAATTAGTGGAACACAGGACAGAAAGGTACAAAATGAGTGGGACAGAGGGCAGAAGGGCACCAAAAACGAGTGGGACAGGGGGCATAAAGGCAAAAAAAACGAGTGCGACAGAGGGCACAAGGGCACTAAAAACGAATGGGACAGAGGGCAGAAAGACAAAAAAAGCGAGTGGGACGGAGGGCAAAAGGGCACCAAAAATGAGTGGAACAGAGGGCAGAAGGGCACCAAAAACAAGGGAAAAACGAGTGGAACACAGGACAGAAAGGGACAAAACGAGTGGGACAGAGGGCAGGAGGGCACAAAAAACGAGTGGGACAGAGGGCAGAAGGGCACCAAAAACAAGTGGGATAGAGGGCAGAAGGGCACCAAAAACGAGTGAGACAGAGGGCAGAAGGGTACCAAAAACAAGGGAAAAACGAGTGGAGCACAGGACAGAAAGGGACAAAATGAGTGGCGCAGAAGGGCACCAAAACGAGTGGGACAGAGGGCAGAAAGGCACCAAAAATGAGTGGGACAGAGGGCAGAAGGGCACCAAAAATGAATGGGACAGAGGGCAGAAAGGCACAAAAAATGAGTGGTACAGAGGGCAGAAGGGCACCAAAAACAAGTGTGATAGAGGGCAGAAGGGCACCAAAAATGAGTGAGACAGAGGCCAGAAGGGCACCAACAACAAGGGAAAAATGAGTGGAACACAGGACAGAAAGGGACAAAATGAGTGGGACAGAGGGCAGAAGGGCACCAAAAACGAGTGGGACAGGGGGCAGACAGGCAAAAAAAAATTAGTGCGAGAGAGGGCACCAGGGCACCAAAAACGAATGGGACAGAGGGTAGAAAGGCAAAAAAACGAGTGGGACAGAGGGCAAAAGGGCCCAAAAATGAGTGTAACAGAGGGCAGGAGGGCACCAAAAACAAAGGAAAAACGAGTGGAACACAGGACAGAAAGGGACAAAACGAGTGGGATAGAGGGCAGAAGGGCACCAAAAACAAGGGCCAAAAAAACAAATGGAACACAGGACAGAAAGGGACAAAACGAGTGGGACAGAGGGCAGAAGGGCACAAAAAACGGGTGGGACAGAGGGCAGAAGGGCACCAAAAACAAGTGGGATAGAGGGCAGAAGGGCACCAAAAACGAGTGAGACAGAGGGCAGAAGGGCACCAAAAACAAGGGGAAAACGATTGGAGCACAGGACAGAAAGGGACAAAATTAGTTGAAAAGAGGGCAGAATGGCACCAAAAACGAGTGGGACAGAGGGCAGAAAGGCACCAAAAACGAGTGGGACAGAGGGCAGAAGGGCACCAAAAATGAATGGGACAGAGGGCAGAAAGGCGCAAAAAACGAGTGGGACAGAGGGCAGAAAGGCACCAAAAACAAGTGGGATAGAGGGCAGAAGGGCACCAAAAACGAGTGAGACAGAGGCCACAAGGGCACCAAAAACAAGGGACAAATGAGTGGAACACAGGACAGAAAGGGACAAAACGAGTGGGACAGAGGGCAGAAGGGCACCAAAACCGAGTAGGACAGAGGGCAGAAGGGCACAAAAAACAAGTGGGACAGAGGGCAGAAGGGCACCAAAAACAAGTGGGATAGAGGGCAGAAGGGCACCAAAAATGAGTGAGACAGAGGGCAGAAGGGCACCAAATACAAGGGAAAAACGAGTGGAACACAGGACAGAAAGGGACAAAACGAGTGGGACAGAGGGCAGAAGGGCACCAAAAACGAGTGGGACAGAGGGCAGACGTGCACCAAAAACGAATGGGACAGAGGGCAGAAAGGCAAAAAAATGAGTGGGACAGAAGGCACAAGGGCACCAAAAACGAATGGGACAGAGGGCAGAAAGGCCCAAAACCGAGTGGGACAGAGGGCAGAAGGGCACAAAAAAACGAGTGGGACAGAGGGCAGAAGGGCACCAAATACGAGTGGCATTTGATGATGATGATGATGATTTGAGCCTTATATAGCGCAACTTTGCTCAAAGGCGTCAAGGCGCTGAAGATGGAAAGAAAGAGCTGAGTGAGAAAAAGAGGAGGAATGCCGGCTAGAGGTAGACTTCCCTGAAGAGCCAGGTCTTCAAGGCCTTCCGGAACTGAAAATGAGAGGGTTGATCCCTAAGCTCCACAGGAAGGGCGTTCCACATCCTTGGGACAAGGTTTGTGAGAACTTGGTGCCGCAGACACGCGTAGTTTGGTTCCTGGAACACATAGCCATGGTTGCAGCGCATTGAGACCCTCCACTGCCGCACACAGAGGAAAAGAATTGGGAATGGCACCAAAAACGAGTGGGACAGAGGGCAGAAGGGCACCAAAAACGAGTGGGACAGAGGGCAGAAAGGCAAAAAAACGAGTGGAACAGAGGACACAAGGGCACCAAAAACAAGTGGAACAAGGGGCAGAAGGGCACCAAAAACGAACGGGACAGAGGGCAGAAGGGCACCAAAAACGAGTGCAGAAGGGTACCAAAAACAAGTGGGACAGAGGACAGAAGGGCACCAAAAACGAGTGGGACAGAGGGCAGAAAGGCAAAAAAACGAGTGGGACAGAGTGGCACAATGGCACCAAAAACGAATGGGACAGAGGGCAGAAGGGCACCAAAAACGAGTGGGACAGAGGGCAGAAAGGCCCAAAAAAGAGTGGGACAAAGGCAGAAGAGCACAAAAAACGAGTGGGACAGAGGGCAGTAGGGCACCAAAAACGAATGGCATTTGGCACCGCAGACACCCCCGATTTGGTTCCTGGAACACATAGCCATGGTTGCAGCGCACAGAGACCCTCCATTGCCACACACAGAGGAAAATAATTAGAGGGAACATTGGTCACCAGTACATTTAGTGTTTCAATACTTTTCTACTTAGATGTGTCACATACATTTTGAGTAAAACTCCATATAAAAATTTGCACATTAATGTGCACCACAGCAAATAGTTCATTAATTCTTCAGAGTACATGCAAATAGTGTGTTACAGGTTACATACATAATTCACCAGATGGTTCTAAAAGAGTACATATTCCTCACTAACACTTGTAAATACATGTGTTTCTGGTTGAGTACAACAATAATCCCTGGATGATTGGACAAGTGCATAGATAGTGACTACATAATTCCTCAGAATATAGGTAGTGCTTGCACGATTCCCAGAATATAAAGGAACTACATCAGTGGTTCCATATCTGCATAGTTAGGGCCTGTGAATTCACATAACTATATTGCTACTATCTAGGTGATTGGGTGAACGCATGGGTGTTGCCTGCTTAGTTCAATGAGTACATAATTAGTGCCTATGTGATTGGAAGAGTGCGTGTGATTGATTAAGTCTAGGTATCACACATGATATATAATTGCATACATGGCTCTCTAAGAGTATACATTGCTCTTGTACTCAGCATCCACATGCAAGAGTATGTTTCTAAAACTGAAAACAATTCTCACCTTTTGAAAGCACAAAACCTTTTCCTAATGGTATACCTACATAATTTAGCAAATATGTCTTTTGTCTTTAAAACATATATTCAGAATTTCTCAAAGAGAAGTTACCTGCCAAGTGAAGCTAGCACAAAAACTCTCAAAAGTCATTCTGCACTTTTACCCTTCCCAATTTTAAACAGAGCATGTTTAAAGGAATGCACCTCCCTCACTACATACAAGACATTTTCAACAGCCTTGAAGAACATAAATCACCATTTAAACATATATGTGATTTCACAAAAGATACACACCTCAGGCCATCTTTCCTAAAATATATGTATCTCTGCATATTTAAGTAAAATAAACAGTCTCATCGTACATATCTGCAGCCAGAAAAACCCTATGTTACCATCTAAACATATGGAAACAGGTCATATAAGTTAAAAACCATATTGACAAGTACTTCCTAATACATACCTAATAAATATTACTACTTTATACTTTATATACAAGCACATTTTCTTATGTTTTATTCATGATGACAGTGTTCCTGTTTAATAATGTGACTAAAACTACCACAACTCACAGAATGTAAATAATATATATATATCTATTATGTACATAATGCTGAGACATTTAAATCATTGTCATTTTTAAAGGCATTGCTCGTGCTCATTTTTAACAGTAC
This sequence comes from Lissotriton vulgaris, assembly GCF_964263255.1. Lineage (NCBI taxonomy): Eukaryota > Metazoa > Chordata > Amphibia > Caudata > Salamandridae > Lissotriton > Lissotriton vulgaris. The sequence continues at coordinate 702,253,659 of NC_141699.1, forward strand.
TAACATACCCTCTGCCACATATAGTTCATCTTATATATAGTCTTTTCACATCACTGTGATATTCTTCCTAATCAAACTCCCATTTACATCTTCATTTCTAATGTATATTTTTCGTAAAATTAAAAAGTTATATACATACCAGTAAATTGAGCTCGTAAATTACATTGCTCTTTTAGCTCTTCTGGATAGTTTTGACACTGTTAACGTTTGTAAAAACTAAGCACAAGAATGGTACACCACTCTCATAGAAAGCAACTATTAAATGGCAACCTCTTCAACTTTCCATTCTATCATCATGAGAAAGGCAGCAAATGAAATCATGTCTTTAATTTTAGACTATTCTAGCTCCATTTTTGAATGGTTAGCATCTCTCAGCCCTTTCCTTCTCTCTCAAAACAAAGTTCTTGTTGGTTCGTTTTTGCAATGTATTTGTGATGATTGCAGAGAAATTGCACACAAAAAAACGTGAGTTCAAACCTATATCTAGCTTTATTTTTTTTATTATTTAAATACTACACAACAGTTTATTGCATGTTCCTGAGTTGGAAATTAAAGCTTGCCATTACTTAAATTCAGTCATCATTCCGCAACATTTTTAAAAAAGTGCTCTGTCTCTTTAACACCCTTTCCCCCAATACACTCTTAGCTCAGTGTACCTAACAATCCAGTGGAACCAGTAGGTCACAAGTTCACAGCACATTCTCAAAGGAACATGCTACTTTCAAATGAGATACACCAGGTGTGGTTTACTCACCAGATTCAAAAGCATATCCATGTCTGTACTATTATTCTTTTTTTAAACAACTGGCAATAATAAGACTTCTTCCTAGGGCATCCAACACACTACCTAATTGTATTTACTTTCATGCTATATGTTTTTTTTTACTGCTTTTCCTTTGGCAAACTACCTCATTCAGCTCCAGCCTCCTCCTGACTACTATTGCTCCTTCACTTCAAAATGCTTAGAGTATGGATTGTGGGCGATCCATACCATCGCATGGGCTGTATCTATTGGCTAAAGAGGCTGCTAAAATGAGAGGTATTGACAGGGACTTGGGTATGCCAAATATGCAGATTACATGGTTTGGCCAGAGAGGGTTAAAGTTTCATCAGTTGCTGGCTTTGGTTACATCCATTTTGGATTCCCAAGCTCCTCAACACATGATTCTGCGCTGTGGTGGCAGTGACCTAGGCACATTGACTTTGGGGAGGGCTGGAAATCCTAATGAAAGAAACTTTTGCAGAACACATGTTGCTTTTCCCTCACACTGTCTTGGTGTATTCTAATATATGCCAAAGACAGAAATGAAAGGGGTCAAATCAATTCTGTCCACAGATTGACAAAGCTAGGAAACATGTTAATAAAACTGGTTCTGCATTCCTCACAGACCATCGCATGGCTGTATCTATAACAACAATCTGCGTTTTGACATGCTTGGAATTTATAGAAATTATGAAGTGCACTTTACAGGTGAAGGCAACAGTGTGTTTCTAAGTGACCTGAAACTCTGCATCCGGTCTTATGTGTAGCAGCCATATACACACAACCACAGAGCCACCCTAGTACCTGAAATAATTTGAAGTTTTTTTCTAAATGTATTAGTTTTTGACAATCTTTGTGACAACATCGTAATCCCCACAGATGCGTCACAAAAAACGAAAACAAAAGCAGACATTCAATGACCACCAACACATCCAAATATAATATGTAAAAAAATCTATTCTGAACATTGCACTACACATATTACTACAGACATACTTCTTTCAAAGCATGTTTAAACTCATATTTTTGTACTAAGTTTCTTTAAAGCCCGTCCTTCAGACCTATTTTCCATTTTTGCAGTTATTCGAGAAGTCACAATGACGTTGGTTAACGATACGATTGCGTCTTTTCCATAAAGTCTAAACCCATATATTGACACATATTACAGTATTTTACACGCTAGGAGTTTCTTACAGTATTCTATAAAGCCATGTTTTTCTAGAGCGTTTCTATAAAAAACATCTCTAACACCTATTTTCTGTGTTGGCTGTAACTCCGGAGATTGCGATGACGTCGGTAATCGCGATCCCGGCACATACGTAGCAAAAATGAAAAACAAAAGCAGGAATTCAATAGCCACCACCACATTCAACAGTTATAACTATCTTACTAATTCTTACCATCACACTAGATAAATAAATATCTAATTAACTCTATAAAACATTTACCAAAATCTCAATATCTCAATAACAGTCTTTATCAATGTTTCACTTGGTTATGTGAGTGCATGCATAAGTCTCTGAGTGGGTCTGCGACTGCATATATACGTTTATGAGTGGATAACCAAGTAAACTCATAAGTCTTTCAGTAAGTGTGCAACTGGCTGCATACATCTCTGAGTGCATCTCTCTATCAGTGAATGTATGAGTGGCAGTATAAGTCTCTCAGTGGCTCTGTGAGTCAGTATGTGGTGTCAGACTGGATCTGTGACTGGGTCAATCAATGTCTCAGTGGGTGCGTGAGTGGAATTATAAGTTTCGCATTTTTATCCCACTGGTTTCGTACCTGCATTGACTTTTCAATGCTCATTTAATTCAACCTCCTCCTCAGGAAAGGTTGTTTAAATTCAACAGCTCCTATTTCAGCAACATGATGTTCAGAAGTGCCTCTAGTTTGTTTTGAATACAAAATGTTAGCCCCGAGTTATTCATTCAAACTTTCTGGCGACACTGCAGTTTATCACTAGGGAATAATCAACTATGGAGTCCGAAGTACATGTTTCACTTGGCATGTCAGAATGGATGGGGAAGATATTCAAGAACACATAGAAACTATGTCCTTATTTGAGCTTATATGCTCAATGTGTCCTCTTTGACATACAGAAACCCCTCATTTTGTTCAATTACTGCAGTATCTTTTGTAGAAAATTCCTTTAAGTTTTGCAGCTTTGACTTCATCAAGATAGGTTCAGGTATACCTCAATTTTTGCCATGAATGCAGAATGTTAGTGCTCTGGTTCTTCATTAGAACTCTGTGGTGAAGCTTCAGTTTATCACTAGGGAGTTAAATGCCATGCTGATGCTAGAGTTTGAAGTACATTTCTCTCTGCATTTTTTAATGTTTTACTGTCATGAATAAGAAAGATATTTGAAAACTGATAGAAAATGAATTCTTATTTTAGCTTTCTAGAGCACTGGCCATAACTTCTATGACAAAATGAACAGTCACATTTGTTTAATATCTAAAGGAAATGCTATCCGGTTTACAGCTTTGATTCTGTCAAGATAGCATTCAGGTATGCCACACCTTTATATACAGAATATTTGCACTCCAATTGTTCACTAGAACAATGCGGGGAAGCTGCACTAGAACATCCGGAAATCAGCCGACAAGTTAGTGCTGCTTTTGGAAGTACATTGTTACTCAGACTTTAGTCTCACAAGGCTGAGGATGATCAGGTGAATTTATAGGAACTGTTTTCTCTCAAACATGGTTCATCAAATCCCATAAGATGATCAGTGTTTTTCAAATGGCAAAATCGCTAGGTACGGGAGAAATTTCATTTACACCAGACTATTCAGAGTAATTTTGTGTCACTCTTTTGATATAGATTTACTGTAAATTATGCAATTATGCATAGTGGTGTAATTTAGAGTAAAAATGCCTACCACAAGAGCACAGGAACAGAGCTTGAGCAGCTGCTGGCTGGTGCTTTTTGTGTGCTGCTGCATTTAGTGCTATTTTTCCTAGCTCAAAATGCATTTTCTGGTCGATTTTGGGTATGAGGGTGCATTTCTTTCACTATGAACATTGCACTAAACGCAGGGTTACACTCCTTGCATAGTTCCACGTAATCTCATTGAATTTTGTGTAATTTTGCTACAGCAAAGTAAGTGGGTTACACCCACCCATGAAAATCACCTGAGAACTCACCAGAATTCCTAACACGTATAAAACTCCATGAATTAAGGATTTATGTTGTGACTACAATCTTTTATCACCTTTTATAAGTGCTCTTTTTCATGACCATAAAGGCCTAGGGCCTCATTTATGAAAAGTAACGCATCGCTGCGTGAAAACAGCGATGCGTCACTTTTCATTGCGGCCTCCTTGCGACATCCTGGATGCGTCATATTTACAGTATGATGCATCATGTCGCAAGGAGTTAAAGATACGTCAGTATTTCTGATGTATCTGTAGGCGCAAGAATGACAAATTGCTGGAGTGTGTCACAAAAGTGACGCAACTCCAGCAATGGGTCATTTCATATGGGAAAGTCCCATGTGAAATGTGCCTGCGTCAGTCTTATGCCTGCCATGAGGCAGGCGTAAGATATTGACGCATTTGCATCCTAGAAGTGGCGCAGTGAAATCTTATAGATTTCACTGTGTCACTTCTATGGCCCTTTCTTGCATCAGAACGCCCCCCCTGCATACTTTATACCTGGCACAGGTATAATGTGGCACAGTGGTTTACAAAGTGACACATCTACCTAGATGCGTCACTTTGTAAATATGGTGCAACAAGGCACTTTTTTATGTTGCTGGTGCATCACAAATAGTGACGCACCAGCGGCGCAAAAGTAACATAAGGGATCATATATAAGCCCCCTAGAATTCGCTACAGTACATTTCTATGAAACCATGTCATATATAATCTGCAGCAATAACCCTAAAGGTAGATGCAACCTGGTTTTGAACAAAAAGATATTAATAATCACAAGTTGCAAAATAATATTACAAGTTAAAAGTGGTGATGACAAAGTGTACACAAAGAGATGTCAAAGAACAAATCAGTTATTTACTCACCAGGACCTGAGTAAAGTGTGCCGGTATGACCTCAGTGCCAGGTGCTCCAACCCAGGAAGTAGATGGATTGTGCTTACCAAGCTGGTGTCAGTCCGAAATTATAGAATAATTCTTAAGAGCTGTAGAAGGCTGAAAGAATGGGGGCAACGAGTGAGGCTGTAATTCACAAAGGATGATTCAGAGGCCAGCACATCTCAAGGGCTAAGAGATGGCTCATACGAATCAATTCAAGGTGAACCACTGAGGGAGCCAGAGAGAGCTCCACCTCAATGCCGCTTTCCTATAACCACCACCACCATTCGATACTGCCAAAAGCTAAATAATGGCAATAGAGGGACTGCTTGGATAGAGACATTTGATGATTTCATTGATGAACTAGTAGAGACTGGTAACACAACGATTTTAAAAAAAGCATTGTAAAAATCTTGCTGCTGATGGTGAAAAATTAACCATAAAGAAAATGTGAACTGACGAAGACATAACATATCATCAGATTAATGTAGATTTGGATCTCAAGTTTAATCCAATGCCAAATGTTGATTATGAGAGATACATCTTCAACCAAAAACACTAGAAAGTTGGTGAAACCATTGATGAATTTGTGGAGAGACCCGACACACTCATTAGACATTGTCAGTTCAATGAATTTAAGGATGAAGATTTATTGATGAATGCTTTTCAGATTCATTCAGATGATGAATGCTGAGAAAAACTCTTGACTCTGGAGCGAGTGCTGATGGACAAGCTGCTGACATGGAGACCAGAAGTGCCCAGGACAAATCCCTGTGAGTGTGAAATGTAGGCCAAAACAAAAGACTCCACGACGCACCGTGATGTCTTCATGTAAAAGGAAGTTGTATTTTAGATGTGGATTCTTGTTTCCACACAAAGGTAAATGTCCTGCTCTTGGATAGATATGTAAAGACTGTAGAGAACCATTTTGTGATGATTTGCAAAGCAAAGGAAAAGGTACGTGCATCACGGAGTGAAGATAAAATGACTGCAAGAAGGTCGCTGAAGTCACATTTGACGCACACCCACAAGGCCAAGGGATGTCATCAGTTGAGACCAATCAACACTGAAACAAGTTGATTGTCATCTAAATCATTGTCAAACTTTTAATCTGTATCAGTATCAAGTGAAAGTGATGAAAGTGATGAAAATGATTGTGCCATGCCGATGCTTAACTCAGAAAAGCATGTACATGTCGATTTGGCTACCTGTAAAGAAAAAGGTTAGTCAAAGAAAGATTGACATGCCAAAGCACCGAAGACTTTTAAGCATTGTCCGAAGACTACATTAAAAGTAAATGGTTGTTCAAGACCTTTCTTTATCGACATTGGTGCATCGATAAATATTATGCCTGAGGAGAAATACAACAAACTATCTCCATTTCCGCAACTTATGCAATCGAAAACCAAAGTATATATTTGGGCTGCATCAATGCCCTTAAAAAGTCAAGGTTCATTTGGTGCAACAATGAAACACAAGAAAATGAAGGTACAAGCACCCTTCCATGTGCTTCCATTCACAGCACCAAGTGCCTGTCTACTCTGTTTCAGCAAAGCTGCTGATAAGGGACAGTTTTCCGTGAATTACAACATGAATGCTCAACACATAATAGTAAGTCAGTTCCCTTAGTTATTTCAAGATTTATGAAAACTAAAGTTGCATATTACAGATGATGTCCATCCTGTTGCTCAGAGACATAGACAAATTGCTACTCATTTGCATGAAGCTGTTGAAAAAAGAACTTGAAGCATTACTTAAGCGTGACATAATTGAGCGCTCAACTGGGCCAACTCCAAGGGTTTCTCCCGTAGTGGTAATGCCTTCAAAGGATAGTGAAGGAGCAGTGTGCATATGCATTGACATGTGTCAGGCAAACAAGGCAGTTGAACGAGAATGACATCCAGGTCCTCATATTGCTGATATGATAATGAAATTAAATGGTTCAAAGGTCTTCTCCCACCTTGATTTAAATAAAGGTTATCATCAGTTAGAACTTGAAGAAAATTTCAGGTACATTACAACCTTGTCTGTGCGTTTGTTTGTTTGAACACAAAAGTTTTGGTTTGTCATTTACTGACATTCTGTTTCAAGATGTCATTCAACATATCATACAGTCGGAACATATCATACAGTCTGTCATGAATGTGTTTAATAATGATGATGACATATTGGTTTTTGGAGCTACACAAAAAGAACATGATAAAGCTCCTACACAAGTATGTTGTTTACTTGCTGAAGGAGTTAGACTTTAAATGCAGACAAATGTGAGTTCCATAAGACTAAACTAACATTCTTTGACCTTGTCTTTTCTAACACCAGATCTTGCTAAAATATAATCACTGTTAAATGTGGATCCCCACAAGCTGTTTCAATGGTGCGTTCTTTTCTTGGCATCGCCAGTTACTGTTGCAGATACCTACAAGACTTTGCACTGTAAGTGCTCCATTTAGAGACTTGCCGAAAAAGCTTGAATGCTCGAGGCATATTGTGGCATATACAAATAGAAGTTTGTCTCAAACAAAACGTACTTACTCACAACCTGAAAAAGAAAGCTTAGCTGTGTTATGGGCTTGTGAACATTTCCATGTCTTCGTGTAAAGAAAGCCTTTTATGCTAGAAATGGATCATCAAGCTTTACTGAGTATTTTTGGCAATCCAAAGGCAAAAAATCCTCCTTGCATTGAACGATGGGGACTATGGTTAAAAGAATATAATTACATCATTGTGCATCTTCAAGGGAAAGATCAGAACCTTACTGGCTACACTTCCAGAGTACCTATACAAGGTTACGGTATTCCCTCCCAGACAGCTGAGACCTATATATATTTCACTGTAAAATCAAACAACCCAGTTGCTATTTCAGTTGCCCAGATTATCACTGCCATGAGCCATGATAGTGACATGTTGAATCTAAAGAATATAATTACACATCAGTCATGCCACCAACAACCTTGACCGCCTCACCAGCAAATGACAAGGATGGGCTGTCTATATCTCAGGAAGGAGTTATCTCACGAGGGTTGAGAATTCTTATTCCGGACAGTCTGACATAGAAAATAATTGAAATGGCCCATGATGGACATCATGGAATCACTGTCACAAAACAATCTCTCTGAGATCGTGACTGGTTTCCTTATCTTGATGACAGGGTTTAAAAGGAATTAAAGGCCTGTCATCTATGCAACTACCTTTCTACAAAAACTCCCCACCACACCTTGAGCACTTCAGAACTCCCAAAGCATGCATGGCAGATAATAGCCATGTACTTTTTCGGTCCACTCCACAATGGACATCACCTGCTGGGATGGACAAGTATTCACAATTTCCATTAATTGAAGATCTTTCATCTACTACACAGGAAATAGAAATGTAAAGACTAGAAGGCATATTTGCAACATGGGGTGTTCCAGCCATAGTGAAGTCTGATAATGGCCTGCCTTTCAATAGTTAAGAGTTTAGAGATTTTCTGGGGCATTTGAATATAAAACATCAAAAGAGCACACCTTTGTGGCTGCAGGCCGATGGACTTGTTGAGTGGTTATGAGTACACTAAAGAAAATAGTACAGCTGGCTAATGGTGAAAATCTCGATTTAAAAACTGTGTTGAATTCTTTCTTAAAAGCTTATCGTTCGACACCCCACTTGACCACAGGAGGAAGTCCAGCGACATTGATGTTTAGGAGAGCAAAGAACACAAATTTGCCTCAATGGACCAATCAGAGAAAGAGAGATGAAAAAGCAGCATGTGAGAAAAATTTGGCGAATAAACAAAAGATGAAAACATGTGGTGACAGACGATGTGTGAAGAATATTATCTTTAGGAAAGGCGATCGAATGCTCACTCAACAGATGCAGAGAAGAAGATCTAATGCTCTATTCTGTACAGAACCATTTCAGGTCATGTCAATCAAGGGACACATGGTGACTGCCTAGTGCCCTGGGAAGTGTATCACCAGAGACTCTTCTCACTTTAGGCCTTTAACTAGTCCTTGCAATTGACTCCGAACCATCAGTGACGGTTGTTACCTCTACATTGCTGATGCAGATCCTAGACTTTGGTGATGACAGTTCCCAGTTTTCCAGAACAAGACTAGGTTGAATAATTAAAGCGGTAGTCTGTGAGCACCATAGACGCTGCTAGCTGCTTGATTTTTCATGAAGCCTTTTAATCATTATGTTATGATTTATTTTTAAATTGCACACTGCTTGTGACATCCTCATAGACAGTTGCATTTACCTGTTGCACGCATTCTATCTCCTTGGCCCGGTCCGACAGAGCTTGTGCCGATTGATCGGAGGGCTTCCGGGAGATCTGTCACTTCCGTCTATACTGGGGTCAGCGCTCCAGTCTATGGCACAGCCAACAGTATTTAATGCACGCAGAGCGCGCACGTATAGCGGACTCGGTAGTCTGTGAGCACCATAGACGCTGCTAGCTGCTTGATTTTTCACGAAGCCTTTTAATTGTTATGTTATGATTTATTTTTACATTTCATGCTGCTTGTGACATCCTCATAGACAGTTGCATTTACCTGTTGCACGCATCCTTCCTCCTTGGCCCCGGTCTGACACAGCTTGTGCAGATTGATCGGAGGGCTTCCGGGAGATCTGTCACTTCCGCCTATACTGGGGTCAGCGCTCCAGTCTCTGGCACAGCCAACAGTATTTAATGCACGCAGAGCATGCACGCGTAGCGGACGCGGTAGTCTGTAAGCACCATAGACGCTGCTAGCTGCTTGATTTTTCACGAAGCCTTTTAATTGTTATGTTATGATTTATTTTAAACTTTCATGCTGCTTTTGACATCCTCATAGACAGTTGCATTTACCTTTTGCACGCATCCTTCCTCCTTGGCCCCGGTCCGACACAGCATGTGCAGATTGATCGGAGGGCTTCCGGGAGATCTGTTACTTCCGCCTATGCTGGGGTCAGCGCTCCAGTCTCTGGTGCAGCCAACAGTATTCAATGCACGCAGAACGTGCACGCACAGCGGACGAGCGCAGCAGACGTGCCGGTGGTGAGCCAATGGCAAGCTCGTCTGCGCCCGTCCGCGCCTGGACTGGACCCAGTGCCATAACCCCTGACCGGCAGCGCTTAGCCCCAATGAGGTCATATTCAGGTAAGGAACTCTTACAGCTACGTCCAACATTCAATAGAGCATGCACCCAGCTTGTACTTGACGGCTCGATTAAATTGCAGACAAGAGCATGCACACACTGTCATTTTAAACCTGCTATCGATTTAAATTTAGATGCCAACACCACACAATGTACTAACAACAAAAAGGCAATTAATATATTAGCCGCCCTTATCAATGGCCCCTCACTGGGCAAACACAAGGAAGAGATGGCAGACTTTATTATTGACCACAACATTGATCTTCTGTTTATTACAGAAACATAGACCGATTTGGCATCAGAACCAGATCTGGTATCAGCCACCCCTGAAGGCTATAACACCTTGAGACAGGACAGAGTAAACAAAAAAGGGGGTGGGCTAGCAATAATTTTGCGTAGTAAGTTTATGACCAAGATATCACACGCCCCCTTGACAACCTGCGAAGCAATATACTTTTCCATCTCAATGACCTCCTCCCAAATTTTTAAAGGTATTCTCCTATATCGACCTCCTGGAACTAGGATGGAATTCCTGACCGCCTATAGCGATGTGATGGAATCCATAACAGTCGCACGCACCTTCACTATTCAAGGTGATTTCAATTTCCACCTTGAAAATTTACTGGACAAGGACACTAGCACCTTATTAGGAGAATTAGAATCGGTGGGCTTTCACAGCTAGTTTCGGAGAGCACTCATGTAGCCGGTCATACATTAGATGGCCTTTTTTCCAATTCCAAAAACATCTTTATAAAAGAAACTCTGCCTTTAGTCTGGACTGATCACCATGCTGTTATATTTAAAGTAGTACCTGATAACAACTTGTCCACTAACGTGCCTGTGAATGGCCGGGTAGTTTTCAAGGCATGGAAAGATTTAGACAATCAACAGCTGATGACGCACCTGTCCCATACTCAACCTGATGTTTCAGCTGATCCAAACATAGCCTCGACAGCTCATACCAACTGGCTGCTCAATGCGGTGAATGTGCTGGTGCCAAATAAAACTATATCTAAAAATCGGAGCTCCCCATCAGCTCCCTGGTTCACAAATTCACTCAGGGAACAAAAGCAAAGATGTAGAAATCAGGAAAGACACTGGCGTAAACTCTACACCAACGAAGAAAAACTTCGGTATGAAATTTAATTAGCAAAATATAAACCAATGATTAAGCAGGAAAAAAGCAAATATTATATAGCGCATAGTGAACTGTCAAAGATATCACATAAACAACTCTACCAAGTAGTCACTAAGCTATCACATCAAGTGTCAGAAGAAACTCCTGTACCCTCACAATTGTTGTGTAACTCCTTAGCGGACTATTTTTAAGGTAAAGTAAATAATATTTATGCTGAATTCTCTGTCCAAAGAAATCCAGCTAATCAGTTCACATCCTCTGATGCCTCAGTTCATTTCTTAGCGCAATTTGAAAAAGTTAATGTAGCCCAAATCACTAACACAATGGCTACTATTAAATCTGGTTCAGCCAACGATCCTTGCCCACCAGCTGTTCTTGTAACTGTCACTGAACTCATAGCTCCTGTATTAACAGAGATCTGTAATACAATGTTCTCCTCAGGGATATATCCTACTACATGGAAGAACACCATTCTAAAACCGCTATGAAAGAAATCTCACCTGGATCCGGATGACACCAAAAATTACAGGCCTATAGCTAGTCTGCCTTTTGCGGCCAAAGTGGTTGAAAAAGTGATGAATCATCAAATTTCAAAATTCATAGAAGACCATCATCGGCTAGATGACAACCAATTTGGGTTTCGTAAGGGTCATGGCACCAAGACCACTTTAATCAAGGCCTCAGAAGATATGAGACTCAAGTTCAAGAAATACTTTATTCGGTTCAGTCACAAAAACCATAAAAGTACAGAACATACAATAATTGGTCCAAAAATCCCCAGGCAACATAAAAAATATGTACAAAAGAGGGGGGTAACCGTTAAAATATGCAACACATAGTGCCGAAGTGTAAAAATAACAATATGTACATCAGTGCAAAAAATTTAAATTAAGACTTGATTCAATTTGCAAGAGTCAATATTTACAGTAAATCATCTAGGACCAGTTGATCTTTTTACTGAGTCTCATCGCTATGGTTAAAAATGTAGCTACATTGTAAATTTCCCATATATCTGCTAATAATTGAAGATGCAATAAAGCTGGCTTAACTTGTCTAAACCCTTTTCCCTTTAACAAGGGTATGATAAACTTTTTCCTAATGTCTTTAAAGTAATCACAGAAAAACAAAAAGTGAGCAGTGTCCATAATTGAGCAACCGTCACAATTGCACAGATCTAGGTCCAGTTCCTTGGTCCAGCCAGGGCGGCTTGAGATTAGTAGGTAGATTTTATTCAATCGGAACTTGGTGAGAAGATACCTGTGGTTTGAGTTGTTGACAACCTTTAGGTAGAGTTCCAAATCATGGCCGGGGGAGACAATCAGTTGGTGAGACCTGACTGAAGGCTTTGACAGCTCCATGCCTTCTCTGTCCATCCCTCTGTTCAGCAAAAAAGTGTTTCTAACCCACTTCAAGTCGCCTTTCACCAGTTTGGATGGGTCATTAAGCAATTCAGGCCGACCCATATTTGCACATGTTTGTTGTATATATTTTAACCAAGGGATCTTGTCTCAGTGATCTAGCATTAGGCAGTCCTTCAAAATTTCGTGGTTCACTTCAAGCTCCTTGTTAAGCCAGACTGAAATCCATTTTAAGAGAGGGGCCAAAGCAATGCGATCCTCCAAATAATCCACGCCGCATTCCTGATGGACTATGAAGCTGGCCGTGGATCTTGGAAGAGAAAGAATTGTTTTAAGGAAGCTGTCTTCCGTTACCTGTAGCTGTTTAACTGGCCTGAAGCCCCACAAATCTGCACCATACATGGCGATGGCAATACATTTAGCAGCGTATACCTTTAGAACCGCCTCAAGGGGTTTCACCCCTAGTTTGCGTGAAAAGCCAGGCACCGCCGAAATGGACCGAGCCAGGGCCTTTTTTTTCTCCAACAATTGGGGGTGCCAGGTGGAACTGTCGTCAAAGACGACCCCCAGGTATGGGAATCTAGAGACTTTTGCCAACTTATGTCCATTACAATGCACAGTCATTACATTTTTTTAGGCCTTCCCTTGTTTGCCCACCACCATAACATGGGATTTGCCATAATTTATGCTTAAATCAAGATTTATCATAAAAACGTAAAAAGAATTCAACAGACTTTGGAGACCCACTGCGGTTCTGGCTAAGAGAGCAGCATCGTCCGCATATAACAATGCGGGCAATGCGTACTTCCCAGCCCTCGGAATGTCCTTACACGCTGCACACAAAACTCCACCCAAATCGTTTATATATAGTGTAAAGAGCAGGGGGCAAGAATGCATCCCTGCCTTACACCATTGGTGATGCTGATTTTACCCGTGCAGTTCCCTTTTCTATCATATCGAACCGTGGCTGTAAGGTCCCTGTGAAGGTCTGCTAAGAAATACACAATGTTTGGGTCTATTCCAATACCAAGGAGCTGGCCCCACAACTTGGATCTGTTTACTCGATCAAATGCCGAGGACAGATCCATAAAGGCAATATATAGAGATCCTTGCTTCGCTATTGTGTACTTCCCAATAAGCAGTTGTAAATTCAAACTTTGATCGATGGTGCTACGACCCTTTCTGAATCCGTACTGTAGGGGGGAAAGAGTGTTAGTCTCCTCTAACCATTCGGTAAGTTCGCATAGGACCACTCTCCCTAGGACCTTAACTGCGGAGTCAATGAGAGATATAGGGCGGTAATTTCCGGGGTCTCCCCTGTCCCCTTTTTTGTAAATAGGGACAATCACCGGTTGGGTCCATGTCTCTGGAATTCCTACTTTTGAGTTTCTATTAAAAACATTTGCTAACATTTTGGACCAAAATACAATATCAGCTTTAAAAAGGTCGGGGGGAACACCGTCCGGCCCGGGGGCTTTATTGCTAGACATTTTGCCAATGGCCACGGCCACCTCATCCTCATCCACAGTTAGGGTATAAGGTAATTGGGAAAATGTGGTCGGGCCCTCTGCCCCCAAACTCTCCTGTTCATAAACGGATTTAAAGTGCGAATGCCATTTATCTTCTTGTATTCCACAAACCAGTTCATTATTACTAGGGTCAGAAAAATAAGGTTGGTTCACCACGGCCCAGAACTTTGCACTACTTTTCAGCACGTCAACTGATGTCAAATCGGCCTATGCGTCCTCTCTGATCTCACGTCGCCTTTTTTCAATGGCTGTCTTATATTCTTTCCTAAGAGTGGCGACGAGCAATCTATCTACTGGTGTGGATTTTAATGCTGCTTTAAGTTTATGATTAGCAGCAGAACAATTCTTATCGAACCAGCCTTCCTTCCCTTGTGCTCTGCTTTTACCCTGGCCTGTCAGGTTGGAGAGAATGTCAAGGCAGATCTTACTATACGCCTTAACAACTTCGCTGTCCCCCGCCTGATCATCCATGCAGAGCTTTAGTTCCTCCCTGCTACTATTATGGAGTTTACAAAGGAACTCCTCTGGGATTATCTTACACCACTTGATTCTACGTGCTTGGTCGGTCGGCCGCATATTGCATTTGTCAACCAAATTCGGTCCACTGTCCCTGGAAAAAATTACATTCTTACCCTTTAATATAACTGGGTTATGGTCGCTAAAATGGGATCGCACAACTGAATAACTAGAAATGTGGACCCGCTGCCATGTCCAGTAAATGTGGGAATAGCCTTGTCGCACCCAGTGGGTAACATTAACCCATTTTCGGCCAACAAGGATTCCAAGAGAATGCCCTGATCTGTGTTCAAAGTGAATGTTTTCCTCATCCGGAGGACCAAATAAATCGTTAGAAGGACATTTGTCCTGACAACCATGGACATTAAAGTCCCCCATTAATATGATAGTACAATCATGCTCTATGAATTCTTTAAAATTAGACAAAAAAGACTTTAGCATCATCAGGTTGCTAACTCAATTGTCCCTGTCAAAGGAATTATAGAAGTTTACTATCAGCACATTATGGAAACCCCTGTAGTTAATTTGAACCTCTAGACAATAGGGACAATCAGTAACTATTTCAGTGTATGTACCAGGGATTTTAGCGGATATCAGAGTAACCAATCCCCCTTTAGCCCGCCCCCGTGTTGAGCCAATAGCTGGTAGGAAGAAGGTGGTAAAGCCGTCAACTGTAAGTCTGTTTTGAGTATCCCATGTCTACTGAATTGCTATTATGTCCATGGTGTCTATGAAGTCCTCCAGAAGGGGTCATCCACTTTGCTCTTAAGGCCAGCAATATTCCATGTTGCCAAGGTTATCTCCCCCCTTTCCATATACTTTGTCTGATTTATAACACGGTGAGACCCCACCTACATCACTCTGATCAATAATTAGAGTTGGTTCAGCGTTAACCTCCTGCACAACCTGGATGCTGTATTTGTTTTGTGATTGAGTGGGAGGGATATTTTGCAGCTGACTGGGTAGTAAGCCCTGTTTTTGTAAATCAACCCAGTCCATGTTTGGCAGACACTCGTAGCGATTTGCCATTGGGATGTTAAAATAATTTCCATACCCATTCGCAGTCTGATGGTGATAGAGTGGATAGCCAATCTGTGGCCCTGTGGCGAACTGTCATATAGTTAATGCTTTTCTATATACTGTGTTAAGTTAGCATGAGTTTATTAAATGTTTAAACAACATATTTTCCTTCGGCTTCAGTTTGCACACGGCACATAATTATTATTGTAGCTTTCAACCTAGACGAAAGATGTGATTTATTGAGAATAATATGTTATTGCTCTGATATCAGTCGTGCCTAGTACACTTGGTACACTGTCTGCACACTGAGATCTATAGCCTCTAAGAATAACCTAACACAAGGTTGCTGGGAGGCCTGATCCTCGCACCACATTAGACATAACACAAATAATGTTGCTGCCAACATTGGGCTCTACGCGGGTTTAAGATAGAGTTACTGAGAATGCAAAAACACACTTGATGGTGCTTCGCACAAAGAGAGTTGGTAGCTGATGATGTGATCTTCTTCTGCTGACATTTAGAGGTATGGGCCCGCCCTGCTAAAACCCAATGAGACCTTCTTAGATATAATATAGTATGCTAAATAGGGTGCGCGAAATATAGGTGATACAGATTTCTATAGATTTTTTGCATTATAATATGCTATCACCGTTCGCTTACTATGGACTAGTGACTATGCTGATAACTCTGGTTTTTATAATATGTATGTTGGTATTATATAAGATACTGCGTTTGAGAACCTTGCATTGAAAAATAAATATTTCAAACTTGCACGTGTGTTCTTTTACTCCCCGTTGTGGTTT
Organism: Lissotriton vulgaris; assembly: GCF_964263255.1. NCBI lineage: Eukaryota > Metazoa > Chordata > Amphibia > Caudata > Salamandridae > Lissotriton > Lissotriton vulgaris. The sequence continues at coordinate 702,269,943 of NC_141699.1, forward strand.
GAAATGATTATAGAGCGAAAGAGTGTTCATGTGTTCCACGATACCTGAGGTACCCTAAGTTCATGTTCTGGATTGTCTAAGTCATTGGGAGTTTGCTATGACCAATGAGACACTGTAGCTAGCTAGGTAAGGGGATTTCTGATACTAAGGTGAGTTTTGGGTCATACTAATTCACCCAGGTTCTAGATCTCTGTGCACAGTTCTGTGGGAGAACGGAAACCCTGCTACATGGCGCCCAACGGTGGTTGGCCTTATATCATGACACTCGAGTAGTATATCATTCAAGCCTTAACCCCTTCATTCCCATTTCCGGAAAACGGCGGTGTCGGAAAAACCTACCTATTTTTGAAATAGGTCTTTTCAAGCTTGAATCTATCTAAAAACGGTTTCCTTGAATTACTACCCAGTTGTACTACAAAGTAATCTTTGTTTTTTCGCGTTCCTGTGCGATCATGGCACAAGCCGTGGACATCAATCAATCAATCAATCAGTGACACTTATAAAGCGCGCTACATACCCGTGGGGTCTCAAGGCGCTGGGGGGGGGGGGGAGCCGCTACTGCTCGAACAGCCAGGTCTTCAGCTTCTTCCTGAAGGAGAGGTGGTCTTGGGTCAGGCGCAGGTCGGTCGGGAGGGAGTTCCAGGTCTTGGCGGCCAGGTGGGAGAAGGACCTTCCTCCTGTAGTCGCTCTTCGGATGCGGGGGACGGCGGCGAGGGCGTGGTTGGCTGATCGGAGGTGGCGTTTGGGAGCGTAGAAGTTGACTCGGCTGTTGAGGTAGCTCGGGCCTTGGTCGTGTAGGGCTTTGTGTGCGTGGGTGAGGAGGCGGAAGGTGATTCTTTTGTTGACGGGGAGCCAGCGAAGGTCTCGCAGATGTCCGGAGATGTGGCTGGTTCGTGGGATGTCGAGGATGAGTCTGGCTGAGGCGTTCTGGATCCGCTGGAGTCTCTTCTGGAGCTTGGCGGTGGTCCCGGCGTAGAGGGCGTTGCCGTAGTCCAGTCGGCTGGTGACGAGGGCCTGGGTGACGGTCTTCCTGGTCTCGGTGGGGATCCACCAGAAGATCTTCCGTAGCATGCGTAGGATGTTGAAGCATGCCGAGGAGACGTTGTTGACTTGCCTGGTCATGGAGAGGGAGGAGTCCAGGATGAAGCCCAGGTTGCGTGCATGGTCTGTCGGTTTGGGTGCGGTGCCCAGGGCGGGAGGCCACCAGGAGTCGTCCCAGGCGGAGGGAGAGGAGCCCAGGATGAGGACCTCCGTCTTGTCCGAGTTCAGTTTCAGGCGGCTGGTCGTCATCCACTCGGCTACCTCTTTCATCCCTTCGTGCAGGTTGGCTCTGGCGGCGGCGGGGTCGTTGGTCAGGGAGAGGATCAGCTGGGTGTCGTCGGCGTAGGAGATTATGCTGAGGTTGTGTTTGCGTACGATGGCCGCGAGGGGGCTCATGTAGACGTTGAAGAGGGTGGGGCTCAGAGATGATCCTTGGGGGACGCCGCAGATGACTTCGGTGGCCTCTGACTTGTACGGTGGTAGGCGGACTCTCTGTGTTCTCCCGTCGAGGAAGGAGGTGATCCACTCCAGCGCCTTGTCCTGGATTCCGACGTTGCTGAGGCGCCGTACTAGGGTGCGGTGGCAGACCGTGTCGAATGCCGCGGAGAGGTCTAGGAGGATGAGGGCCGCTGTTTCTCCATTGTCCATCAGGGCTCGGATGTCGTCGGTGGCGGCGATGAGGGCGGTCTCGGTGCTGTGGTTGGCTCGGAAGCCGGACTGTGAGGGGTCGAGGGATCCGTTCGTCTCGAGGAAAGCGGCCATCTGCTTGTTGACGGTCTTCTCGATGACTTTGGCTGGAAACGGGAGGAGCGAGATGGGGCGGTAATTCTTGAGGTCGGTGGGGTCCGCTGTTGGTTTCTTGAGTAGGGCGCTGAGTTCGGCGTGTTTCCAGCTCTCGGGGAAGATGGTGGTGTCGAGGGATGTGTTGATGATGTCTCGCAGGTGGGGTGCGATGACAGCGTCGGCTTTGTTGAAGACGTGGTGAGGGCAGGGGTCGGTCGGTGATCCGGAGTGGATGGAGTTCATCGTGCGGATGGTGTCTTCGGTGCTGATCGGGGTCCAGGCGCGGAGGGTGGTGGTGGGGGGTGGTTGTTCGGTCATGGTGTGCGTTGGTTGGTTGTTGAAGCTGTTGTGTATGTCCGCGATCTTGTTGTGGAAGTATGAAGCCAGGGAGTTGCAGAGGTCTTGCGATGGGGTGATGTCGTTGTTTCCTGCGCTGGGGTTGGAAAGCTCTTTGACGATGTTGAAGAGTTCCTTGCAGTTGTGTGCGTTGTTGTCCAACCGGTCCTTGAATGCTGTTTTCTTGGCGGCGCGGATCAGCTGGTGGTGTTTCCGGGTGGCAAGTTTGAAGGAGGTCCTGTTGTCCGGTGTCGGTTCCCTTCTCCAGACTTTCTCGAGGGCTCGGCAGTTCTTCTTGGAGCTCTTGAGTTCGTCGGTGAACCATGGGGCTTTCTTGCTGCCGGGTCTGCTGGGCGGGGTCCTCAGTGGGGCGAGTTCGTCCGCGCAGTTGCTGATCCACTTCGTGAGGTTGTCGGCGGCCTGGCTGGGGTTCGCTGAGCTGGCAGGAGGGTGCTGGCTCAGGGAGGTGGCGAGCTGGTCTGCTGTGATCTTGTTCCAGCTTCTGCGGGCGGTCTGTTGCTGGTGGTGGTAGGTCGTTGTTTTCTTGAAGGTGAAGTGGACGCAGCTGTGGTCCGTCCATTGAAGCTCTGTGGTGTGGCTGAAGTTGATGTCCTTGCTGGATGAGAAGACAGCGTCGAGTGTGTGTCCGGCGAGGTGGGTGGGGGTGGACACCAGTTGCTTGAGTCCCAGGTTGGTGAGGTTGTCGAGCAGGGTGCTGGTGTTGCGGTCGTTGTTGTTCTCCAGATGGAAGTTGAGGTCTCCCAGGAGGATGTAGTCAGCGGAGGGGAGGGCATGTGGGCTGACGAAGTCGGCGATGTCCTCGCTGAATTGTGTGCGTGGTCCAGGGGGTCGGTAGATCAGGGTGCCTCTGAGGGTGGTGTTCGGGTTGGTGTGGATCTGGAAATGCAGGTGTTCGGCGGTGGTCAGGGAGTTGTCGGTGCTGGTCGTGAGACGGATGGTGCTCCTGTGGATGATGGCGATGCCTCCTCCCATCTGGTTGGCGTTTCGGTCCCTCCGGACGATCTTGTAGCCCTCTGGGATGGCGATGGCGATGTCGGGAGCTGAAGAGGCGTTCATCCAGGTCTCCGTGAGGAAGGCAACGTCTGGAGCTGTGGTGTCGAGGAGGTTCCAGAGTTCGATGGCATGTCTGTGGATGGAGCGGGTGTTGAGCAGGATGCACTTGAGGTGGGTACTGCTGGTGTTCGGCTTGGTGGGCTGCTGGTGCGAGGCAGGTCCGGATGCAGGTGAACTTGCAGGCGTGGCAGCTGAAGGGTCCGTGGGTACGTCGTGGAGAGGCTTGATGGCATTCTGGGAGTCGGCCGGTGTTGAGAGCGGTGAGGGTGGCGGCGGAGTACGTCAGGCGGGTCGGTCGGGGTCTTCGTGGGCCAGGGGTCCTGGCGCTGGTCGTGATCCGGTCGCGGACGGGCGTAGACGGGCTTACCTTTGGCGCGCCTTCGGCGCACAATCGGCGCGCCCGCTGCGCGTGACCGCTGCGCGTGACCGCTGCGCGTCCGCACGGTCGCCATTTAAGGCGAAGTGCGCGGGTGGGCGGAGCAGCTGGGAGGCGGGAGCGGGGAGGGAACAGAAGAGAAAAAGGGGCGGGGCCAATGTCGGTGGCGGGAAGCGAGAGCGGAGGGCGGCGAGGTAGGCGGCCAATCAGGAAGGAAACTGGACACGGCACAGGGGATACAAAGAAATTAACAGGCACAAATTTAGGGCAAAACAAATAAAAACGGCAAAATACGCGAGCAGACGGCAGAAACAGACAAGCACAAATTACGGGCAAAACGAGGAAAAGCAGCAAAATACGCGAGCAGACGGCAGAAACAGACAAGCACAAATTTAGGGCAAAACAACTGGGAAACCAGAGGGGAGCGACCACGGCGTCAGCGAGGCAGAAGGCAGGCAGAGGGGAACACACGCAGCAGCTGGTGGCCGTGCGGCGCGGGGGTGTCCCACAAGTGGGTCACACTCACCTGCGCTGCACGGTCGCCATTTAAGGCCAAGTGCGCGGGTGGGCGGAGCAGCTGGGAGGCGGGAGCGGGGAGGGAACAGAAGAGAAAAAGGGGCGGGGCCAATGTCGGTGGCGGGAAGCGAGAGCGGAGGGCGGCGAGGTAGGCGGCCAATCAGGAAGGAAACTGGACACGGCACAGGGGATACAAAGAAATTAACAGGCACAAATTTAGGGCAAAACAAATAAAAACGGCAAAATACGCGAGCAGACGGCAGAAACAGACAAGCACAAATTACGGGCAAAACAAGGAAAAACAGCAAAATACGCGAGCAGACGGCAGAAACAGACAAGCACAAATTACGGGCAAAACAAGGAAAAACAGCAAAATACGCGAGCAGACGGCAGAAACAGACAAGCACAAATTACGGGCAAAACGAGGAAAAACAGCAAAATACGCGAGCAGACGGCAGAAACAGACAAGCACAAATTTAGGGCAAAACAACTGGGAAACCAGAGGGGAGCGACCACGGCGTCAGCGAGGCAGAAGGCAGGCAGAGGGGAACACACGCAGCAGCTGGTGGCCGTGCGGCGCGGGGGTGTCCCACAAGTGGGTCACACTCACCTGCGCTGCACGGTCGACCTTTAAGGCCAAGTGCGCGGGTGGGCGGAGCAGCTGGGAGGCGGGAGCGGGGAGGGAACAGAAGAGAAAAAGGGGCGGGGCCAATGTCGGTGGCGGGAAGCGAGAGCGGAGGGCGGCGAGGTAGGCGGCCAATCAGGAAGGAAACTGGACACGGCACAGGGGATACAAAGAAATTAACAGGCACAAATTTAGGGCAAAACAAATAAAAACGGCAAAATACGCGAGCAGACGGCAGAAACAGACAAGCACAAATTACGGGCAAAACAAGGAAAAACAGCAAAATACGCGAGCAGACGGCAGAAACAGACAAGCACAAATTACGGGCAAAACAAGGAAAAACAGCAAAATACGCGAGCAGACGGCAGAAACAGACAAGCACAAATTACGGGCAAAACGAGGAAAAACAGCAAAATACGCGAGCAGACGGCAGAAACAGACAAGCACAAATTACGGGCAAAACAAGGAAAAACAGCAAAATACGCGAGCAGACGGCAGAAACAGACAAGCACAAATTTAGGGCAAAACAACTGGGAAACCAGAGGGGAGCGACCACGGCGTCAGCGAGGCAGAAGGCAGGCAGAGGGGAACACACGCAGCAGCTGGTGGCCGTGCGGCGCGGGGGTGTCCCACAAGTGAGTCACATCCCGCTGCATAGTCGCATTGCGGTGCGTGATCATTTGCGGACTTATGATGTACCTGCTGAAGGCTTGGCTGTGGTTCTGGTGGTGAGTGCGGAACATGCTTACCCGTACAAACTGTTTTATTCGTGGGTGACATTTCCGGCAGTGGACGCAAATTCTGGTGTGTTCCACTCGTACACTGCGTCACCTGTACCTGCTGCATATGCTCCGTACAGAGCACAGGAAGTACATATTGACGTTTGGCAGCATGGAGTTTGGTACCACACTCTTTAACCGCTCCGAGGTTAGGTCCTTTGTCCATTCCGGGCACAAATTGGCCCGCTTTGGCTGGATTTACACCTCACCCTAATCACGCCACTTGTAATATAGCGAACCTTAGGCGACTTCATGTAGTCGCCATTGCTGTGATTAGAGCCCTTGTGCATTACACAAGTCGTAATGTTCACGGGGGTGCCCCCAGAGGTGCGGCCCTTCCGGCAGGGCAGGCTGGTTTGAAAATCAGTCCTGTCATGGTGAATTCCGTTATGGGCAAGAAGCCCCTGGATAAGGATGATTTTCCTTTCTGGCTTGCCGAGAAATTTGACCAGCTGGAGGCGGTGTTTCCTAATACGACTCCTGGTGAAAAACACCGGATTCTTACGCTTAGTTTACCGAAGGATTTGGCCCCTGAGCTTGTTGACTGTGAGACCTGGGGTAAGACTTTTGCGGCAGTCTATTTGAGGTGCTTTGGCTCCCCGTCTATGTCCAATCTGTCTACGGTCCTTAAACATGTTCAAGATGATCACGGGCCGGAATCGGCTGTTGAGTTGGGTATGCGCCTATGTGGCTCCTTTGATGTGGTTTGCGATCTGATCCTTGCGAATGCCAAGGGGGATGCAGTGAACTTTCAGGTGGCTAACGCTTTAGCGCTGGTTCCCAATGCCGAGAAACCCCGACAGTTAGCGAGGATAATTGTGGCAGTTTATAAAACCGTAGGTCGCAATAGTAAAGGTAATAAGCCTTTTTCTACTAAGGAGAAGAAGCAGCCCCAGGGACAAGCTTCAGAAACTGACGTTCAACCCAAGTCCAAGAAACAAAATTGGCCTAAAAAACAGAATCAAGGTAAGCAGCAGCAACAACAACAGACACAGGTTTCACGCCCTGCGTCTCCGTTGCCTGCGCAGTCGGAACGTGTTTATGATTTGCGCGACTGCGCGATAATTAAGACACCTGAACGTTTTCAGGCTTCTGACCAACGCTCTCCTCGTTCCTTTCAGGACTCATCGGCTCCGTCAACTGGTGGTGGCGGGGGCGGCAGGGGCCGGGGTGGACAGCAAGGACGTGGTCAGCCCCACCTGCGCAACGGTGCAGACAAGCAGGAGGGCTCTACGCCTCAGAGACCGCAGTTTGCCAAGAAGAAAGTCGCAGCCTTGACAGCGCATCGATATGCCCCAGATTGTGAGAACAAGGCTTCGGAATCTGACTTGGGCTCTGACCTTGCTGGACAGCGCGGCGGAGATTACCATAGTGAGAGAGGCCCTCCGTCCACTACTGAAGGTGACAGCGACTGACACTTATGTTGTGATTGAAACAGCAGATACAAGAGTTTCTCCCCCTGATTGACTTTTTGAAATTGTCCTGTTAATTGAAGGTGACATACAGCGTACCGTTAAAGGGTTTTTTTGGGAAAATCTTTCGTCTACATATGACATTTTGCTTTCGGAGGCTGACTGGCCCCCACCTTTTGTGCTCGCAGCTCCACGAGGGGAGGAGGTAATCCTCCCCAGTTTCGCGAACACAGTTTCGAGAGTGGAAGCGAGGCACTTTGCAGAAGAGTGGGCTCTGGCGCTTGCACCGGCTGTGTACCGTAATCAGTGTGGCTGGGATAAATTGTCCCCGAACCATGAGATTCCTTTACGGTCTCAGCCGCAGCCTCAACCTCAATATCCCATACGACGTGAAGCCAAAGCTTCGGTCGCAGCGATCCTTGAACAATTGGAATATCAAGGTGTAATTGAAACGTGTGTGTCACCAATGAATAACCCCCTTTTTACTGTAAACAAACTGGACGGCTCTTACCGTTTGGTTTTGGATTACCGGCATTTGAACTCGCATTGCCGTAACTGTGCAGTACAGAATACTCACGGCTCTGCCCTTGTAAATGGTCTTGTGCGTAAGCGCTTCAAAACCACGCTTGACATTTCCAATGGTTTTTATGCCCATTCATTGGACAGTCTTAGTTCCCAATGGACTTCTTTCACATGCGGCGGGGTCCAAAAAATGTTTCGGCGTCTTCCAATGGGCTATAAGAATAGCCCTGGCGTATTTTCCGCATGCATTGTCTCTCTGTTGGAGAGGATTGACCCAGATGCTTGTTCCTATGTGGATGATATCTATCTCACAGACGACGAACTTTGGGAGCATCTGTGTCGAGTGAACAGTATTATTTGTAACTTTGCAGACATGGGTTACAAGTTTAATTTTGCAAAATCGCACATTGCAGAATACACAGTGTTGTTTCTAGGCTATGAACTGACTAATGAAGGCAAGGGCTTGGCTCCTCACTTCCTGGAGAAGTGCGCTCAGTTGCGCTCTCTGACAACACTGAAAAAATTACAACCTTTACTGGGCTTTTTGAATTTCGGGAGGACATACATTCCGGAATATGCCCAGCGTATCAAGTCTTTGTATGCTTTGATACAACCATCTTTTTCCAAATCATGCTGGCTGCCTGAGCATTCAGCTATTCTGCAATCTTTGCAAGCTGATTTGCTCGCTTCTGAATACTTACAGACTCGTGATAACCAGACCAACCTGGTGATAAGAATTGTCCCGGGGACGGTAGGTTTCACGTACCTAACTTTTAATGAAGGAGATACAGTACCTATGGCTTACAAGTCACACTTGTACACTTCGGCTGAATTGCGTTTTTCCACTGTGGAGAAAGTTTTGACAGCTGTGCAGATGGCCATTCTTAAGGAACGTGCCCTGTCACAGGGAAAACGCATGTTGGTTGTTACCCCGTGTCCTGCCTTGGAGGCAGTTACGAAAGCCAGTGTACCTAATTCTAAAGCTTTGCACCCTCGGTGGATTCAATGGGCTGCATCCTTGTCATCCCAGGATGTCACGTTTATTTTTGACACCACTTTACGGTCGCAGGAGTTCTTACAGTATGAATTTGTTCATCCTGCTCCTTTAGCAATGCGGCCGTTGGAGGATTTCCATTGCATCATTTACACTGATGGTTCGGCGCAGGTTGCGCATGGCTCTAAACATGCCTACGTTTCCGCTTGCGCCATTGTGGTCGGTGCCATGGTGAACGATGAGTTCAAGTCCAGTGTCATGCACACGCAGACGCTTGGGGACTGCACCGCACAATTGGCTGAGCTTCGTGCTCTGATGCTTGCATTGGAGTACGCAGATCCGAGTGTGACGACTTTGGTCGTAAGTGACTCTTACTACTGTGTCCAGTCTTACAATGAGAACTTGGTCTTTTGGATTCAGAATGAATTTCGAGATTCCAAAGGTAGTACTATAAAACATAAAATGATCTGGGTCCGAGTGGCAGAACTCAAAGAGAAGTTGCCTCTCGTGTTTGAGTTTGTAATTCATACTCTTGGCCATCAGCGCGTGGGGGTCCACGCTGTCGGAAATTCGCTTGCTGATGAAGCAGCGAAGTCAGCAGTATCAAAATACTTAGTTGCAGCAGTCACGAGGTCCAAAAGTAAGATAGATGATGACATCTTGGCAGCGGTTGCTGCTACTGGGAAGGGAAGTAAATATCCTGCGGGGTTCCCTTCTAAATACACATACCACTTAAGTCCCGATAAGGTTCCTTATGTGAAAATTCCTGAAGTTGGTGAACGTTTAATTCCCAACTCCGTTCGCAGGGCTTCTTTGATTACAGCGGCTCATGAAGGTGTGGCGTCTGCGCATGCGGGCGTCTCAGCCACTGTGACACAGCTACAACAGAGGTTCTGGTGGTGGGACTGTACAAACAGACGCGCGATTATGTCCTTCAATGTGACATTTGCCAGCAGATTAAGCCTTCAACTGCTGCGCGTCCGCCTCAGACACAGTTGTACATTTCTAATAAACCACTGGGGTGCGTTTATTTAGATCACTGCGGTCCTTTTTCTTCTGATACTGCTTATAAGTATATCTTAGTAGCAGTTGATTCATGCACACGCTTTGTGTGGGTATGGCCCCATCGGAGCGCTGATTCACGGACTGTCATTAAGGATTTGCGAGTCTTTGTAGGGATTTTTGCCTGTGGTACCTTCCATTCGGACCAGGGTCCGGCTTTCGCCTCTAAGGCGTATAAGGATGCTATGGTTTCGTTGGGGGTCCAAGTGAAGTTTTCGTCTCCGTACAGACCCGAGGGAAATAGTGTAGTTGAACGAATGAACCGTGACTTAAAGCAATATTTGACAGCTCGAGTTATAGGCATTGGCAGAAACTGGTTAGCCCACCTCAATGGCGTGCAGCGTGCGCTTAATATTCTCCCTAGAAGGTCTCTGGGTGGGCGGACCCCATACGAAATGCTCTTTGGTATCAAGATATACGTCCCTGACCTCGACGGTCTAGACTGCAAGGCCCAGGCCACGGCCTTTGACGTAGATGAACACTGCAATGTTTTACAGGATCTACAAAAGACCAGAGACAGTCTAGCAAAGGAACACTTGCCCTCCACATCGGATGATGCGTTGCAGATCCCGGTAGTTGGCTGGCTACCCCAAGTTGGAGAACTGGTTCGAGAGAAGATCGATAACAAGAAAGAGTTTGGTCCCTCATATCGTGCACCGGTTCGAGTTCTTGGAGTGAAGGGCATAAGAACAGTCATATTACCACCACTTCCGGGTCGTAAGGAAAACAGATTTATTTCTATTGACAATGTCAAAACACACAGGGTGGCCGATTCTTCATAGCATGACACCGGCTATATCCTGTCCTTCCATGGTGAGGCATTCTGTGCTGGCTATTACTTCTGGTGCAGAACAGGAGGTGTCCCTCGAGATGCCTTCCATATCCAGTCCTTTATTAAATACTATTCCTGTTACTAACATTGATGAGCTGAACTACACCTATCCTGCTGACTTATCTATGCCAGATTTGCAGACTCGTTTGGCCGACCAATCAAGATTCTCTTTTGACTCTGTTTCGAAACTTTCAAAGAAACCCTCAACTATTGCAAAATATGCCACCTTGTTTAAAAAACACTTTTTAATTCCCCCTTGGACATACATTTGGTTGATTCTATTTTCATTTTACATTTTTATGTCAATTGGTTTTGTGTTTTATTTTTTCAGCCTGATCGATGGTCACTATGTTAAAGAAAGAACAGGAATTCGGTACCTTAATGGAACATTGGCCCCTCTTTCCTCTTCACATTCAGCACACAGACTGAAACGAAACTTGAATACAGTCAACATTACTGCTTGGCCTGTCCTTGATGGGATTGTGTGGGATGCGGTTAGATTTCAAATGCATGGGCCCACTGAAGTGATTAATGTTCCGAATGTGCTTAGAGTAAACATGGGGGATGTGATTAAACAAAATATACGTTCTGATGATTGGGATATTCAGGCCGTAGAAGCATTATTCTCTGATTTGAAATACTATGCTGCCTTCGATGCTGAGGATTTATATTTAGATTCTATTAATTATGGTGATTTGTTTTGTTTTCAACATTATGGTAATCATTTTTTACATAAGACAAATTCCAGGAGGGCTGCTGTAAATTACACACAGTGGGAACATTGCCCTGCTCCATTGGGAGGCAGCTCTAGTACATTTCTGAAAAAATATTCTTATTTTACAGATTTTAATCAATCAAATCCTGAGTCATTTTATTTCAAAATGACACAAAAGTCCATGTCTAAAGTTAGACTTACCGATACAAAAATGCTGTATTCGAAGTCCTTTCTAGACAGGTTAGCTGTAGATGGCTACGAGTTTTGGAAAGGAACAATTGACCTTAAATGGGTTTGGGGTACCAAAGATTGGCAGGTACAAGGCACTGAGGCTTTGCACCGAGCATGTCTCATCCCGAATCAAATGTTGTTTCTAAATTCATCCATTTTCCAAACAACATGCTTTGGATTGGCTACTTCTAAAAAATTAAATACACCAATTATCCCCGAATAGGAAGAATATTCAGGTTGGGGTAATTATACTGAATTGTCCATTCGTGAGTTACAAGCTCTTTTGCACAATTCATCCTTTAATATATCCAGTTTGGATCATAAGGGTTGGCTGATGTGGCAAAGAAGTGCTGATTCTTGCCAACGTCGTTTTCTGGGTTTGACTGAAGGGTTCACACAAGTCAGACCTGATCCCCGTTTTGAAACTGATTATACTGTCACCACTTATTCTGTGGGGAAACTGTGTCAGACTTGGTTGCAACATTCCACTTTAGCTGCAGTTAAACTACATCTGGCTCAGTTAACTGAAAACGTGGATTTGAATGATTTTATAAAAGGCCCAGCTAAGGGTAGGTCTAAACGGTGGATTTATGCTGTTTACAATGAAATTTGGAAATTTTCACAAATTGAGGCTGCTAAACGCCTAAGAGCGATTGACCAAGCAAATTTGGAAAAAGTGCTTGCAGTTGTCGATAACAGTATTAACATGCTTTCTTCCCGAATTTACACGTTGAACAATATTGTCTCTTCTGTGGTTGACATTGTAAATGATGAAGTGTCTATATTGTACCATGGACAAAATCAATTGCGTTCTGTAATGCAGTTTGCATGGACGCTACAGACTCTGAAAGCTGGTCGCGTTCCTTGGAGTTACATGAACGTATCATCCTTATTTGCCCCGTTTAATTTGACTGACAAGCAGCGCATGCTTTCTATGCGAGATGCATCGTTTTCTATGTTGAATATTGAAAAGTTAGAATCTTTGCCCTTTTCTGTAGCTGAGGCAGCTGCTGCTACATGGCTTATCCATGGTGTTATTACTTTACCTTTTGCTTTATATATATACATTTACAAATTGTATGCGATATATTGCAATAGGCCGATATGAACCACTTGGCAGTGCTTTCCTACATGAGGCGTGGTCTTTACCATACACATACAGATGCCTAAAGGATGGAAAGGAAGTGAATCTGAATGGTGAAGAATGCACACAGTCGCTTGACCTATCATTAATATGCAGACACATCCAGTTGCATGGTTCTTGTAATCAGGACAGGCCTAATTTAGCCTGTGTTTTAAAAGGCAAACCGGTTCCTGCAATAGTTCCCACATTTACTTTATTGACAAACGGTAGTTATTTACTTTTGAATAACGAGGAGTGTTGTGGGTTAATGGTCGGTATCGCCTATGTGGTTACTGTATCAGAACGTGTGGTGTGTTGCAAGAACGTGTTATATCCACCCACGCATGGAAATTCAGATGTTTCCATCTGGCCGCGCATTCCAACCTTGAGAGCGGAGTTCAATGGTTTGAGCCGAATAAGGGCTCTATTGTCTCAAAAAGAAGTGGCCCTGAGCTCGGCCCGTGAAACTTATGTCCTTCACATAGCTAACACACGCCCAGAGGTGCAGGCACTTTTAAATACTGACTTGCCATTTCATTTCTGCGAATTAGTACATCAGATCTTTAATGCCTCCTCCACGTCTGGCTTAGCTCATTTTTTTAAATTGGTTAGCAGTGGTCTCGTGACTACATTTGAAAAGCTTTTTGGTGTTATCCCAGCTTTCTTCCATTCAATATTTTCGAGCTTGTTTGGCGGATTTCCTGTTTTGCTGGCTTTAGCTGCAGGCGTTTTGGTGTTATTCTGCTTCCTAAAACATGGATGCCCATCCTGTGCAAGAAGCCGCTCAGCCCCTTCTGACCCTGTTTCGCAACCGGATGCTTGATTACTATGGTACCTTGCCGCTTGCGACCTTAAGCATGGCATTTGGATTATCGTTTCGATTTTCCTATTTCACATGTGTCCAGCCTGTGTTTCATTGCCTGAGCTGCGAATTTGACTGGGCCATTGATTTGCGTCTCTGTTTGCCGTTATCTCCTGAAGGCGATTTTAATCACCTGATGGGCCCCGTAGTTGCTCACGAGTTGATTTGTTCTGGCGAAAGGATTATGGCCTTGGCAGCGATGCATGGACTAATGGATCAGTGGGACATCCCCGCTGCAGCGCATGTTTTTTTGGCACATAGCGTTCTTGAGAACCCACCGAGTTGTCCTCTGATGCTGCTAGAGGTTACGGTGTTGGAGGAGCACGTATGTTCTTTCCCATTGCTTAATTGGATGGCTGAACTGTTTTCGGATGATGACAGTGATTTCATGTTGGAAGCTGTGGCTACCTATTTTGCATATTCTATCCACCCATGAGTGGCTTTGGAGACTTTCACTATACGGGCACGTGACTTTTTAGTAATTCTGAATGGTGCCATTTTTCTTACGAACATTTTCCATGATATGTTCTAGGCCTGGGATTTTATATTAGGCCTCAAGTTCAAGATTTTTTTACATTTCTGTTTGGCCACTATAGGCATTCATACATATTTTGTATTGTTGATTTTTATATACATATACATACATTTAGCTTGGCTCAATATTATTGAACTCTGCTTTCATGTTATGCCTCTCTCATATTATTGGCTTGTTTCTTGACCATCCTCGGATCATTGGGGGGGTGTCATATAGTTAATGCTTTTCTATATACTGTGTTAAGTTAGCATGAGTTTATTAAATGTTTAAACAACATATTTTCCTTCGGCTTCAGTTTGCACACGGCACATAATTATTATTGTAGCTTTCAACCTAGACGAAAGATGTGATTTATTGAGAATAATATGTTATTGCTCTGATATCAGTCGTGCCTAGTACACTTGGTACACTGTCTGCACACTGAGAACTATAGCCTCTAAGAATAACCTAACACAAGGTTGCTGGGAGGCCTGATCCTCGCACCACATTAGACATAACACAAATAATGTTGCTGCCAACATTGGGCTCTACGCGGGTTTAAGATAGAGTTACTGAGAATGCAAAAACACACTTGATGGTGCTTTGCACGAAGAGAGTTGGTAGCTGATGATGTGATCTTCTTCTGCTGACATTTAGAGGTATGGGCCCGCCCTGCTAAAACCCAATGAGACCTTCTTAGATATAATATAGTATGCTAAATAGGGTGCTCGAAATATAGGTGATACAGATTTCTATAGATTTTTTGCATTATAATATGCTATCACCGTTCGCTTACTATGGACTAGTGACTATGCTGATAACTCTGGTTTTTATAATATGTATGTTGGTATTATATAAGATACTGCGTTTGAGAACCTTGCATTGAAAAATAAATATTTCAATCTTGCACGTGTGTTCTTTTACTCCCCGTTGTGGTTTGAAATGATTATAGAGCGAAAGAGTGTTCATGTGTTCCACGATACCTGAGGTACCCTAAGTTCATGTTCTGGATTGTCTAAGTCATTGGGAGTTTGTTATGACCATTGAGACATTGTAGCTAGCTAGGTAAGGGGATTTCTGATACTAAGGTGAGCTTTGGGTCATCCTAATTCACCCAGGTTCTAGATCTCTGTGCACAGTTCTGTGGGAGAACGGAAACCCTGCTACAGAACCCTCCTTGAAAAGATTTACCTCTTCTTCTCCTGACCTGGTTCCATCCATCATCACTGCCCTCATCCCACCCATAAGATTGCACCTCACATGGAGAATAGAATCTCTGTCTGCCTTTTTGTTCATGTGGGCCCCTTAACCAACTCCATCTATTATCCACTTGATTTACTGGTAGGTAGAAATAAGAGAGAGGCCTAGCAGTGACAGTACTCGCTTGATAGCGAGAGGTACCTCCACAGATATGTTCTACCACCTTTGGGTTCTCAAAAGTTACCACGATGCAATCCCCTTGCAAGTTTTTTCTATTCCCACCTACCCATGGGGTTCTCTCCACCATTAAGATGTTACTTGGGATATTCGGCGGTAGGGGATGATTTTTTGATAGCCAGTGGCACACTTTATTTTTCAGGGCCTGGAAGGATTCTACTTTGGGTGGTGAAATTTCCGTGACCCCTGTCAGGATTACTACATAGGGACAGGCATCAGGGGGGAGATGGATGTTTCTTCGGGCCTCTGCTTTATCTTTTGGGGCCGAGTCCAGATTAGGGGTCAGAGGTATGGGGTCTTTGAATGTTACTTGGGGAGTTGTCTTGGGCTTGGCTGGATTCTGTTGTTGTTTAGGGTCGGGGGTCTTCACTTTTGTGCCTCCTGGGGTTGGGATGATACTAGGATTCTTTGGCACAATGTTTTTAGCCGCAGTGGCACCTTTATCAGCCGAAGGTGGCTTGTTTACTTTGGTAGCCGCATGAGGTGCCTTGATATTCAAGCCAAAACTAGGGGCGGTTATATCCTTGTGGATATTTTTCAATACTGTCTCTAGACAGCGTAACCTAACCTCTATTGGTTCGAGGAGGGACTTTAACATTTCAAAGACATTGTTATTCGTCATGCTTAACCCACTTCCATCCTGGTTGATTTTGGCTAAATTAATTTCTTTACCGCTTAATTCCAAAATTTCCTCCAAGCTACTGTCTACAATAGTGTCATCTGGGAGGCTTAGTGGTAGGCCAACGTTCACCAAGAGTGGCCCCCTAGTTTCAATGTCACAGGTTGCCAGGTCGCCACTCGCAACCGCCGGGTCTGAGATGGTCATAGCCCGGTTATGGGTAGTTTGTGTTTTTTTCCCTTTGTGAGTGATAGATTTATTGGCCTCATTCTGGACCAGGAAGGCACAGCAGTTCTCATTCTGCTGGACCTCTCCGCTGCATTTAATATGGTCGCTCACAATACTCTGATCAACGTGTCATTGCGGCGGGCATTCAGTACAAAGCAAAAGACCTGCTAGCATCCTTTCTCACCAATTGGACCCAGACGGTAATGCTGGGCACTTTCCATTCTGCCCAGATTACATTGACGTGCGGTATTCCGCAGGGCTCATCCCTATCACATCTATGTGTTGGATTTAGCCAGAGTTATCAAGGCATATGGGATGGGCCTAACATCATACACTGATGACACCCAGTTGGTGCTCGCAATAAACAACAATGGAGAAAGGGTTGCAGCCAGCTTCCAAAAAGGCATGTTGGCCATCAGTAGTTAGATGGCTATCAATTGTCTTAAATTGAACTCCGACAAAACGGAGGTCATGATCTTTGGTAAGCTGTCTCCTACTTGGTCCAGCTCCTAGTGGCCACCGGAACTTGGTTCCCCACCGAAACCTGTTACCAAGGCCAGGAATTTAGGCATTATATTTGACGACAAACTGACTTTTGCACCCCATGCTAATGCAGTCGTCTCAGCCTCGTTTCACAAACTTCGAACAATTAAAAAGATCTTACTGTATCTTCCTTTGAATGCAGGAAGAACCTTAGTCAGTGCACTGGTTATGTCATCTTTAGAATACTGTAATGGACTCTTTGCCAATGCATAGAATGGGGTTTTTCAAAAACTGCAATCAGTTCAGAATGCGGCAGCTAGAATGCTCACAGGAACCCCTAAATTTAAGTCCATCTCACATGTCATCAAGAGATACCATTGGCTGCCGGTGAGAAACTGAATTAAATTTAAGGCATTATGCATTGCCTATAAAGCCTCCCGTACTCTAGGTCCCCAGTTCATAATAACATATCTAATCATCCATATTCCCAACAGGCCACTAAAATCCTCCAATGCATTTCATCTGGCAGTACCTCGTACCAAAACATTCTTGGGGCGATCAGCGCTTTGTTGTCACAGTTGCAAAACTTTGGAATTCTCTCCCACCGGAGATCAGATCCTGTCAATCTCTGTTAGCCTTCAGAAGGAAAATAAAGACTTGGCTGTTTGACCAATAACCTGCCCATTACACTGCCACTTTCCGCAACGCAGAGACGCCTTTGGGCATTTGTGCGCTTTACAAGTTTAAAAAAATAAATAAATTGAACAGATTTAATTGTATATGTCTATCTATCGTTAGATGTTGCAAAAAAAATTGTTTGTAATTTGTTATTTAAGAGAGGGGGAGATGTAGTGTCTTGCAAATTAGAAATGATGGAACACTTTTGGCTCCTGAGGGACTCTGTAGAACTGTAACGTAAGTGTTAGAGCTTAATGCATTGAAGCCTGGTTTAGAGTGTTGAGTCCAGAATTACACGCAAATGAATAAAGATATGTACAATTAAGCTCCTTGTGTGGCATAGTCATTGGCGGATACCCATGCTGGGGAAGATGCCACTCATGCTTTCTGAGTAAAGTTCTAAAAAATTTCCAAATTTGGTGTAATTCCGTTCCACCATTTTTTCTGTATCAAAGAGCATAGTTTCCTCTGCGAACTAAAATAAGAAATCATCACTTTTGGAACACCCACATATTCTTGGCCCCACTCAACAGATCAGTACCAAACTTTCAATGGAGAGACTGAGGTGGATGAGATTTCTTTTTTGGAAAATTGTATGCATATTTATCAAACAGCGCCAAAGTAATTAGTGAAACAAAAAAACTCTTCCTAGAGTTCCGAGAGATTGGAATTTCTCAGATATTTGCTTACTAATACCTTTGTCAATGTTGGATGGATCTCAATGAAATTTAGCAGATCTATTCTTTTTTCTACATTGGCTGATTATGCAAAGTTTTGTGGTGATTAGTTAAGGAAGTGCAAAGAAAAAGAGGGGTCTCAAAACAGGTCTTTTCACCAATGCATTTCCCATAGACCATTTAAACAGATATAGTGACAAAATGGCTGAATGGATTCACCTGAAATTTGCCAGGAATATAGACCGTGTTGAGGAAATGGTCCTTTTTTTGTTATTTGTGCTGAATTTTTTCAGGTACTTTTAAGTAAAAATTAACAAAAACTGGCAGTGATGAAGCACAATATTATTGGTTAACCACATGGCTGCTGCGGGGATTTTTGCGCTGTGCTGCAAATTACTATTTTGCTGGCACCATGACGAGCTCAGCTCGTCATCAGCACACGACACCCGTGGGTGATGACGAGCTGAGCTCGTCATCAGCAGCGAAAGGGTTAATCAAAGCCCAAGCAAAGTAAAAAAAATATCCAAATTATTTAGACCACACTTTGTCTTTGTTCTGTGTTGTTAGCATCACATATACCTTATTACTATTTTTGTAATGCATAGCAGGACATAAGAGAGTTTAGCAACGTCTGTTATTTAGGGAAAAGTATTTACATTGATGTATATATTTTTTAAAAGGTTTATGCTGTACCGCAGTAGTTTCTGGAAATTATCTAGAAACCACTGCAGTAGTTATTGAGATCTAAACAGAATTATAAATAATATAGGGTGGCTCTTAAAAAAGCCTTTTTTTACCTAAAACATTGCAGGACTTGGCCTTTTTGGCAAAAGTTCCCTAAACTTTTTGCATTCCCCCAGACCGTTTTCCTGACATAGAGTTGCCAATTCAGATGCTTTGGGTACTTTGCCACTGCTGATCAGTGTCAAATTACAAGTGTTCCCTATGTAAAGTGTAATGGTAATTGGTTGGCCATGATTGGTATGTTTGCCTTACTAGTAAAGTCCCTAGTGATGTGCACTGTGTGTGGCAGGGCTAGTAATGCAAGGGTGCATGGAGAAGGGAACTCAGGCCTGCAGTGGAGGGTCTTTACGAAGTTTGCTAAGTTAGCATGTTGTCCAGAAAAGTGCAACCACTTGACAGGCCTGACTTTCCCTTTTGCATACACATTGGGCACCCCTGTGGTAGGTCCCGGGTAATCCCTGGGTAGGGTGCAGTGTAGGCAAAAGGCAGGATATACACCAAGATGTATTATGTCCTGACAGTGAACAACACTCCATTTCGTTTTTCACTGCTGAAAGGCCATCCTGCCCATGGGACAGAATGGGAGAGACTGGGTGTTGTGTTTGTTAGCCTAGTTTCCTATAACTTTAAAATGGAGAAGTGAAATTTAGTATGTATGAACTCACAGCGTCATAACACATCTTTCTGTGAAGTGGTTTTGTCACTGTGTGTTCAGAAAGCACTCTTTTAGAAAGTGGCTGAGTTTTGTGCTTTAAGCATTTCTGTGTGTCTTTGCTAAAATGTTGATTGACTGTCTGGATCTGAGAGGTGAGAGGAGCTGGGAAAGGTCTTGACCCAGGGAGGGGTTGAGATGGCACCAGGCTGCCCTGCATCTGGAGAGCAGGCAAAGGAGAAGCCTGGGAGTTGAAAAGGCCATGGCTGGTGCTATAATCCAATTGACCCATCTCCTGCTGAGTGAATAAGGATTCAGACCCCAGTATGAAAGGGAGAAAGGTGACCCTGGGAGGGAGACACCCAGGATTGATTTAGGGAGGGGTCAGGGACCCCTGAACACAAACAAAGTTCAAAGACATTAAGGGGTATAACTATGAGAGCTGAAATCCCTGAAAGTTGGAGTGAAAAAGTAATGGATTGAGACTGAAAAGGCTTGGACCCATTCTGTGGTCAAGAGGAACCTCTGCTAAAGAAGGAGCAACTGAAGAGCCTGCTGTGGAAAGACAAATCCTTGCTTCGTGATCTGGGGCCTGGTCTGCAGTTTGCTGTTCTAACCAAGGGAAAGGCTGTTGGGACATTGCTTTGAGGTGCTGGGCCCCCCTGCTTTGAGAAGACTGTGCTTTGTGCTGTGTCTTGTTACCCCATGGGCCCGAGGTAAGCTGGCTCCCTGTTCGGAAACACAGGAAAATAAAAGTTTCCAAAGAAGTCACAAGCAATGCGGTGTGCGCGTGCTCAGGCAGCTTGAGACCCTCAGAAGTTGTGCCTTGTGATCGTGGGCACGCAGGAGTAAGCTGAATCTCGGATGCACAGGGTGCTTTTTATGGTGCAGGCCAAAACGTTGGTGAGGAGCGCCTGGTCGTTGTGTGCATGGGAGGTGAGGTGAGACTCGTACACGCAGATTGTGGGTCGTGGTACAGCCAGGGCATTGGTGAGGAGCGCCTGCTCGTTGTTTGCACCGAATGAAGAAGTGAATCTCAGACAGGCGGGGTGCGTGCCGTGGTGCAGCCAGGGCATTGGGGAGGAGCGCCTGGTCATCATGTGCACCGGGAGAAGAGGTGAGACTTGAACGCGCAGAGTACATGTCGTGGTGAAGCCAGGGCATTGGTGAAGAGCACCTGGTCATCGTGTGCACCGGGAGAAGAGGTGAGACTCGGATGCACAGGATGCGTGTCGTGGTGCAGCCAAGGCGTTGGTGAAGAGCACCTGATTGTGGTGTGTACCGAGTGAAGAAGTGAGTCTCGGACGTGCAGGGTGCATGTCATGGTGCAGCCAGGATGTTGGTGAAGAGCGCCTGGTCATCATGTGCACTGGGATAAGATGTGAGACTCGGATGAGCAGGGTGTGTGTCGAGGTGCAAGCAGAGGAATTGGTGAAGAGCACCGGGTCATCATGAGCACCAGAGAAGAGGCGAGTCTCGGACGCGCAGAGTGCATGTCGAGGTGCAACCAGAGGCGCTAGAGAGGAGTGCCTGGGTAGTGTGTGCACCGAATTCAAAGTAAGTCTTCACTGCTGAGGGCTGGTCTCAGTGTTCACAGAGACCGCCAGAAGGAGGGTCAAGTCATTGGCCCCTCAGAGTGAAACAGCAGAGGCCCGGACCTGCAGCCCTGGAGGAACTGAGCCGCCGGCAGGAGCTCGCCGTACCCATTGATAGAGTTCTGGATCACGGCCCAAGTCGCTGAAGGAGGAGAGGAGACACGCTCTCAGCCTCTCGCTTCTGTCAGCTGCCCAAGCCTGTTGCTTTGGCCCAGATCTAGGCCCGTGCTGGCCCAAGGAGGGGCAGTACTGGGGCCAGAGTGAGAAGCAGTACTTTTGTGTCATCATTGATCCATATTGGGGGCACTGTTGACGGAGCACCTAAACTGTCATATTACACTTTGCATTATTGCTGCTAACTAACTATCGAACTGTCGTATGACGCCTGACCTTATTTGTGCCTGACAAACTACACGCTGGGTGCGCTATGTACTGCGTTATTTTTCCCTTGCAGAGTACAGGATTGTAACGTTGTGCATTGCATTATTTCTTCATCGCACAATATCTGATTATAACTTGGTGCAGTGCATTATTTCTTCATTGCTCAGTACATGATTATTGTAGCTTGACGCATTGCTTTGTTTCTTCCTGGTACAGGGCATCCACCTAGTGATGCGCATCACATTATTCCTTCTATTGCAAAGTACATGACTGTTGCGCTACATATGGCATTGTTTCTCTGTTGCACAGTTCAAGAGAATATTGTTACGCATTGCAGAATTTCTTTTCGTTTGCAACGTGTGTGATTCTACCAATATGACTTGCATAACCTTTTGGAAATGGTTAGAAGTGAGCTTGACTGTTGGTTAGAAGTGGTGGTTGGGAATAGAACCTACCAACCCACCGGAAGGAATACTACCCATTCTTATATGTTGATTTTGTATTGTGTGGTCATATCGTATAACTTCTTATATCAAGACTATACTCAATGTATAAAAACTTGTGTGGAGTCTATTTGTGGTGACATCATTGGGTTGCTGTGAGTGTGGTTGCACATATTGTACACTCGTGCCTTGGAGATAAGCCTGGCTGCTCGTGCTAAGCTACTAAGGGGGTGAGCAGGGCTATCTCAGACGGTGTCCTTACTTAGCCTAACGTTGAAACGAGGGGTCAGGGATTCCCGCCTCCAGCATTTGAGGGTGGTGGTGAGGGATAAGGACCCCCACTTACAACAAAAATTTGACATATGTTTGTCAAGCCACGTTTTAGGTTTGAAATTAAAATATATTTTCCATGGGTTGAAAAATGTATACCATCAAGACAATGCCTTGTTTGCATGTCTTTGAGTCTTTTCAAACTTTTTTGTTTTATTGAGCAGAAAAAAATAAAGAAATTCATTATATCACAGTAAAAACACAGTAAGTATTAATATAACTTTGATACCAGGAGGGAAAACAATCCATAGATAAATAACAAAGGGATCAATCAATAAAGGTGGTCACCATATCTCCGGCCTTCCAAAAGGAAAGAGAAAAAAGTACAGTGTAACAGCAGTACATGTCGATCATGATAAAACATTGACGGAAAAAAAGATGTCCTCCTCAATCGGTTATACCCATCCCTAGCTTTGGGCATAAAATGGTATTATAGTTCATTGCATCACAAATAAGGATCCAATCATATTATATAAGTGCTAAAAGCAATAAATGTCCTGGTAAACCAATGAAGGGATAAACAGCAAGGTTCAATTATGTAAAGATAAAGTGCAGTGCAATGACAGTACATTTAGGATATTACAGAAAAAAGAGATAACATTGATTGAGTATTCCGCAACCTATCCTCAATAAAAGTAGGTTATTGTAAAGACCTTTGGCAAGTGCAAATTTATAATATATTTTCCATCTGCAGCCAGCTGACAACAAAATAATGCTTCCTTCCTTTCCTCCACTGTCAATCATCAGGAGTTTTAAAAATAAAGATCTAATCATATTATTTAATTGCTATTTAATTGCTTAAGCAATAAACTTCATGATAAACCAATAAAGGTATACACAGCAAGGATCAATTGTGTAGTACATTTAGATAACACCTTAAGACATTACTGAAAAGTGAAAGGACATTGATCGACTATGCCCCACCCTATTGTCAATAAAAATAGGGTATTGTAAAGACCTTTGGCAAGTGAAAAACAAATTTATGAAATCCTTTCTAGATACAGCCATCAGAATCGTGCTTCCCTTCCTTTCCTCCAGCATCCAACAACACAATTTTTTTCTAAAATCCATCGTAAAAAAACTCTACCCAGACAGCTCTAAATAACCCTTTCCTCCTCAAGTTGTTCCATAAATTTCCAGACCCTGATAAACCTTTTGATTGCACCAACCCTTTTGGAATAGGCCTCTTCAAATGAACTTGTGCATATCATCATCTTATGCCATTCTAAATTTGTGGGAACTCTACTTGTACCCCAATTCTGCAGAATCAGGGATCGCTCCACAAAGAAATTGATCTAAATAAAAGCTTGCTTGGCTTTCATATTTGGCACAGTCAACTTCTGTTTTGACAAATTAAAAATGGCCTTTGCAGGCTCCGGGTTGACTTGGCTCTGTAAGCCTTTACTTAGGGTGCCAAATATATTTTCCCAGAGTTGAGCCAACAGTGGACAGGTGAAGAAAGTATGAAGCCAATCTCCACCATCTGGTTGCTGGCTCCTAAAACATCTATCTTCCAATTCTGGGTACATTCTGTGTCGGGCTTTAGGGGTTTAATATGCCATCCATCGTTAGAGGTAACACACAATTGAAATTTCCTGCCAAGTTGCGAGATTGTCTGCCACTTGACCTCAGGAAAAAAGCACTGCGTTGTCACAGCAAGTTTTGCCAAGAAATTCTTTATTAGATGGTTTTCCCCTCGGCTCTGCAGAAATCTATACCAATTACCAACCCCACTCAGCCTATCTTTAAAAAGAGCTACCATTAGTGGTGAGGGACCGGCATGAGCAATAAGACAATATTTTTTCACTTGGATAATTTGTATGAATACAAAAAAAAGGCTTACTACGATCCCCACACCTTAACAGAATTTCCTGCCAGGTGAAACACCTTCCCCCCAGAAGAAAATGGCCCAGCTCTCTGAAGCCATTTACATTTCAAAACCCTAATTGACTGGACTGGATAAAAATTTACATTCCTTTAACTGGATATGTTCATACCCGGCCTCTGACGTTTTGGTAATATAAAGATACTAAAGTAGAATACGCAGGTCTTGTAATGTCTTATACCTCATTCTTTTTGGGACTTTGGCTGCTTTTATGAAGACCGGAAGCTGTGATCCTGCTTCCTACCATTCTATTAATAAAGAAATCCTCTAAAAATGCCCTTGAATCTGATATAGAAACCGTAGAAGTCAAGGAGGGAAACTTTGTAGTATAAACATATCTGGGGCAATGCCAACCCGCCCTGATTTCTTCTCAATTGTAGAACTGGATATTTAACTCTGGGTGCCTTTTTGTTCCAGACAAACTGACGAAAAAGAACATCTAGCTCTTTGAAATAGGCAATTTCATTTTTATCGGAACATACATGAATAAAAAACTAATAAGGACAACATTGACATTATGATGAGAAAGACCAGGCCACTAAGAGTAAAAGGGAGAAGAGACCAACTATCAAGTAGAGCCCACATTTCTTTTAAAGTAATCTCTTAATTCAGCTTATAAAGTTTCACATAGGAATCGGTTACATAAACTTCTATATATTGAATTGGATTGATCAAAGAAACCTCTGGAAAATGAAACCTACCAGGAAGATTAACACCGGAGTTGATGAAAAAAAGGATTTCTGTTTTATTATGATTATTTTTTAACCCTTCGATGGATTGAAACTGCTGAAACTCGCCCAAAATTGTACTTGCATTGAATTCATCTGGCCTGAGTTACAAAATTATATAGTCGGCAAATGATTTGAGTTTGGCCATACCTTCCATTGGAGCTTTAATTCCCTGATTAGCCCTTATCCAGGCTGCCAATGGTTCGATGAAGAAAGTAAAAAGTATGGGCAATTAAGGGCAGCCATGACGAGTCCCCTGATTTATATCTATAGTTCAGAGCATGCTGAAGTTCAAAATAATTTGAGCCTGTGCGCCCTTGTATATATTATATAGCATATTGATGATTATACTGGAAAATCCAACCCATTTAAGTGCAACAAAAAGGGTATCCCAGTTAACAAGGTTGAATGCTTTTTCAGAATCAACCATCATTATAAATACAGGTTTCTGATTAGTATTAAAAAAATCAATGGTATGTATTTGAAAAGTAGTATTAGTAGACATTTGCCGTTCTGGTAAAAAGCCAGTCTTGTATATATAAATACATTTCTGGGCAACAGGCGTGATTCTATTGGCCCAGACTTTCATTAAGATTTTAGGATCAGAATTTTAAAGTCTGATAGGTCAATATGAGTCGACATCACGGGAATTCTTCCCTTTTTTAACAAAACTAGCAATAATTGATTCCTTAAATATTTGCGAAACCTCTTCACCATTTTTCACTGCATTAGAGAGCTCCACTAGAAACAATATTAATTCTTCCTGAAACACTTTGTATAACTCAATTGGAAACCCATCATTTCTGCAGGCCTTTCCTTGCTGAATTTCTAGAGCTGTGATATCGGCCACTAGTTCCTCAGCCTGACTACTTAACATTTCCGGTAAATTGATATCTGAGAGATACTGATGTATGCCTTCTTGTGAAACTGTATATTAGTGGCATAAAGTTTGTTTTAGTGGGCAAGGAATATTTTTGCAAAAACCTCCTTATCAGATGTCAAAACCCCCGACCTAGGTTGCTTTAATTCAGTAACAATAGCACCCTAGGTGACCAAGCCAAGAATTTTCCCAACATCTGGCCTTCTTATTAGACTCACTTGGAATACGCTCGAGAATTGTTCATCTAATACAGCACAAAAAATTCCCTCAGTTCTTGTTTAGGGGTAAGTAAGTAAGTAAGTAAGTAAAGTTTATTGTACAGTTAATAAAAACTCACAATATAAAACATACAGATGTATAAAAAGCATTCATAGTTAAATTTAAGATATGTAAAAAGCAAATAGGCTTGCTTGTTAAGATCAATATATTTTGTTCGAACCCTTAGGAAATAAGAAACGAGGGACACCAAGGGGCTTAGCCCAGCATTTAGTTCACTAGTGCTTAGTGTGAACCAGGTGTCTGGTTCGTAAGCCTTCTGGCCACTATGTCAAAGAATTTAGTTAGTCTACAGTTTAACGGAGTCTCCACAGGGTTAAAACACAGCATCACGGCCTGCTTGCAACTTGTTGTGCCCTTCTGATTCCATGGGGCCCGGAATAGGGATCGTCTTATCTCCTTTCGCTTTGGGCAGATGCATATTATATGGATAAGATCCTCTTTCCCTGATAGGCAGAGCCAGCAGCAGCTTGCTGAGCTTCCCCTTTTCGAAGGTGCCAAATGCGGTAGTATGGGTATGATGCAAGGCGCATGTTTAAAAACTTGTTTTTAGTTGACCTCGTGAGGCCCATTTTTAGATATTCTTGTGGTTTCAGGGCTCTATAGTCTTTCAACACGGCCCATCCATGGGCCCTCTAAGTCAGGGTGGGTTTATCCTCTATGGATGAGATCAGCTTGGTTACTTTCGTTTACACTTTTTTAAAGGTTTTAAGATCTGTTGATAACTCCCAGAGGTTTTTTAGGTCCAGGATCTCCAATGAGTCTTGTAGGTATTTCCTTGCGGGTGAGTTGCCTCTAGTGGTTAGTTCAATCCAGAGATGGGCATTTAAGGATCCGTGGTCAGCGTCTCTGATTTTCCTCCACGTTTTAATGTATGCCCCCCTTCTCTCCACCATTTGTTTCTGAAGCCCGAAATCGAGACGAATTTGAGCGAGCGATGTGTAGGTGGGTAGGTGGAATATTGCCCTCTATGCGTGACTGATGGTGTTGTCTAATATTGTGGCGTCTTTTCCTTGTAAGGATTCACTGCCATACATAAGCATAGGTTGCAGTTGTGCTCTTATCACCTGCAAAAGGGGGCCGAATGACCAGTTTGGGAGAACTTTCTTAAAGGGTTTAATTGAGAGGTATAAAGTCGTGCCCTTCCGGCGAATGGCCTCTAGTTGGTGCCTGAATGAGCCTCTGCTGTCTATAAGGCGCCTAGGTATTTATAGGTTGCTACCTGTTGTAGCCTCTGGCCATCCAGAAACCAAGCAAGTTTCCTTTTTTATTGTAATTCATTGTCATAACTTTTGTTTTGTTTAAGTTGATGTTTAGTGCGTTGTTTATGGAGAATGTGCTGGTTGTATCCAAAAGATTTTGGAGACCAATAGGAGATAAGGACCAAATCATCGGCGTATAGGATGTTTGAGAGTGTGATGTCACCTAGTCGCAGGGCATGAGATTTGGTTTTCTCTAGTTCCCCAGGGAGATCTGCAAGAAAAAGGTTGAACAGCATAGGTGCTAGGACACAACCTTGTTTTAAGCCTTTTGTGGTGCTGATTTGCCTTGAGGTGTGTGCGCCGGAGCCCAATTTGATCCTAACCCAGGTGTTGGTATGTAGCATTATCAACTGCTGTAGGAGTGGGCCTGGTATCCCCCATCTTTCCAGCTTCTGCCAGAGTTTGCTCCGGTCTACATGGTCAAACGCGGCGCTGTAGTCAATGAAACATAGGAATAATGGATTTTACTGCATCTGTCAAAAGGGTTAGCGCCATGATGTTGGTCGTTGTACCCTGACCTCTGCGGAATCAGTTTGGGTAGCTGGGATGATATGGTTTTTATTTGCCCAGGATGTTAAATCCTCCAGTACGATGGTTGCGTAATACTTTGCCTCTATGTCGACTAGCGCTATTAGTCAATAATTGCTTGGGTTGTTCCTTTCACCCTTTTTGTAAATCGGGCTTATTATGGAGCCTCTCCAGGTTATTGGACATGTTACTTTTTCCCTTATTTCATGGAAGACTGGTGCCATGATGTTGCTCCAAAAGTCAGCATCTTGTTTGTATATTATTGCCGGGATCCCGTTAGGGCCCGGGGTACCCTCGATTTTGCTCTTTATAATTTGTGTTCTGATCCTGGCCTTTATGTCTGAGTATGTGTTTTCCTCTCTGTTTATGATTGGTGCGAGACTTGTTCTTGCATCCTCGTCTGGTGTTCCAATATAATGGGCTGATGGTTTCCTTATGTTGACGTTGATCGGCTCATTGTTGTCAGTGCCAATTTTATCGGGGATCTGGTCCAGGCCAGATTTCTGGTCTTTGCCTCTGGGAGAGCACCATGTTAGATTTTCGGTGTTGAAGTGAGCTGATAAGTAGTTTGCCCAGACTAATTCAGAGATATTTGAGTTGATTCCTTTGTGTCCTGGGCATTGGAGTGAGTGAATTAATTTCCAGAATCTAGAGCTGCTCTTCTCTTTAGAGTCATGTTAGATTTTTACCCAGAGATTGTCGTTCAGCTGCCTTTTCCTCTCCCATGTTTTTTTCTTTAGCTGTGCTTTTAGAGTGCGCAGCACCTTTTGCGGACCTTCGTTGTTTGGGTCTTTGCAGAGCTGTCGCAAAGTCTGGTTTATTCCACGTTTTAAGGTTTTTATCTCTGGTGTTGTTACTTTTCCGACTATGTTCCGTGGTGTGTACCCTTTGTTGGTCTTTAGCTCTTTGGCATGTTTTCCCATGAGTTCCGTTGTAAATTCACCCCAGGCATCTAGTGAGCTTTTGTCTAAGCTGGATATCTGGTGCATGATTTTTTTTGCACTAGTCGATAGTTCTTCAGAATCTTCTACCCTACACCTTATTCGCCTGTAATTTGAGGGGTACTCTGTGCAGATGGTTTTCTTTCCGCCACTTGGTACCTGCTGGACATGCCCAGTTTCACTTCTAGCGGCAGATGGTCACTTTGACGATTATCTCTCACCTTGAATGAGCTGATTTTTTCAAACAATGGTAAGGTCACGAGAATGAAGTCAAGGTGAGAGGAAGTACTTGGCGACAGGTATGTTGGGGCTGGTGGTGTATCCTCTGCAAATTGACCGTTAAGAACTCTCAAGTTTAACTGCTCGAGATCGATCAGTAGCTGGTTTGAACTTTTTGTGTGTTTGTTTGGTAAGGGGGTAGATTAGTTTGGTATCTCCCATGCGAGATCCATTATCTTTGTCATTTCATCGACTGGTTTCTTTCCAAAAAGATGGAGGTTAAAGTCGCCAGCTACCAGTATGTTGTCCATTTCCCTTTCAACCATAAGTCTTGCCAATTCGCTGACGAGTCCCCTTGCCCCCAGTTGTCTGTGCTTTGGATGTATGTATGTGTTTATGAGGAATAATATATGAGTAGTCTGATTGTTTATGGTTGTTATGGCTAGTGCCTGAACCGCATTGGGGGGGAGTAATTTTTATCGCAATTTCTTCCATTCCAATGGTTGATATTGAGGCGAATGACGCCTGGCCACCTGAACAGTGGCCGTAGTTGGAGTCTCTAATTGCCGGATGGTTTAAGGTTGTGTAATCTTGTAGTGAAATTTCCTGTTCTTCGCAGGTTTCCTGAAGTAAGATCAAATCAAAGGATTTTAAGTAGGTTAATATTTTAGGGTCCTCTAGTTTGTCTGAGAGGCCGTTGATATTCCAGGTACATATACTGATTTTGGAGGTGGCAGCTGTCTTGAAGGTTGATGCTTTTGCTCTTGGTCAATTAGTGTCTCTTATGGCTATTGTCCGCTGTATTGTTAATCTGTTTGTTATGAGTTGTTGAGTAATGAGATGTTGTAAATTCGATCGGTTGCTGTCAACTCCTGGCGAGTGACTACATGCTCCTTTCAATATTGATTTGGTTGTTTGAAGGCATTCTTGTTCCCTTACTTCAAGGATCGGGGTTGGATAGGCTCGCTTTTTTCCAGCTTCGAGTTTTATTCCCCACTGTGTGAATTGAAGGGATTCCCCCATTGTTGCAATTGCAATATCATTTGTTTTCCAGGTGGTATTTGTTATTTCGTAGCCTTGTTGGTCAATGGCTGGGAGAAATTCAATTCCGAGCAAATCTGTTGTGTTGATGTTTTATAGTTTGTCAATTGAGTTAATGAGCCTTAATATATTGCCCTGTTTAGGGTGTCCACTCCTCCTCAGGATTTGAATTCTGGAGTAATGAGAATTATGTCAGACTCTCTTTCCCTGGCGGTAATCTTTGCTGTTGTATGTATGTCTGGCTTTGCTTAGTCTCCTGTGCTTCTTGGAATTTGATTGTGTCGACACGGCGTGATGAGCTCTCTCCCTCGGTGTGCTCCTTGGTCTGTGCTCTGGCTGCTTCTGGGTTGCCTATTAACCTACGGTTCCTTGTGGAATCGTGGGTAGTGATCACAGTTCTTTTACAGATGCATTTTTTGGGGGAGACAGCACTTGTGGAGTTTGTGTTAGCTGTCACAATCTCCTCTAAGGGCTGCAATTTGGTCTCTGTGGGAAGTTGTGGTGTGGCTTCCGGGGGGTTGCCTGTGGAGGGGTAGTTTTTTCTTTGTACTTTATTTTCCAGATCGGGTGGGTTGGTAGGTGATGAGTTTTTGATTTGATTGATAGGCTTCAGCTCTGTTTGTTTGCTTAGGTACGCTTTTTGTATCTGTTTATGTGCGGTTGATGGTTTTGTGTCTTCTATTACTGGCTGCTCGTTGCTCCGTGGTATGATTTGAAAATTCTCATCAGTACAATATGCACCTGCGGACTTTCGATTCCTGCCCTTTCTTTTTTGTTTGCGGCGTGCACGCGCGTTCACTAGACTCCCTGGATCACCCCTTTCTTTGATTGGGGTGTTCTGGGGAGACTCTTCCACTGAAGCTTTTGATGTGCCTAATTGTTGTCCTTGGGTAATGATTGCTTGAGCGTTGCTGCGGGTTCTTAGTTGGCATTTGTTGGAGGTTGATCTGCTCGGCAAAGCCTCTGTTGTAGGTGGTGATGTGATGTTTAGCTGTAAGGGTAGATTGCTGCCACTCCATAACAATTCGCTCGGACAAGGAATTTGCCCTTGGCTGAACCGAAGTATCAACTGCAAGTTGCTTTTCCAAAATACGTGCCCTCCGCCTCTCAGATCGAATGGCTGTCAAAGCCATCATTTGCCTGCGGGAAGCCGCCTTAAAGGCACCCCTCAGTGAAAAAAGTGCTGTGGCCTCCTTATTATTACATTTTTTAATCCATAATTTCATATTTATCACCCATTCCTGGCTGGAAAGAAGGAGACAATCAACTGACACCTTGATCTTTCCCCTCGCCTAACATCTAGTTCTATCTTAACAGTGATAGCAGAGTGGTCAGTTAAAGAGGTTGCCCATATCTGGGAGTCAAGACACTTAAAAAGATCAGTAAATAAGAAAATAGTCAATACGCGAGGCCAAATGGAATTGCCTGTTATAATAGCTATACTGTGACATTTCCGAGTGGGCTCTATGCAAGGATCAATCAATTGATAAACTTGAATCATAATATCGAATACCTTTTTTGTTATAGGTTTCAATTATTTTTTGGTTTTATTCGAGGTATCCCTGGCTAGATCCTGTATATAATTAAATTTTCCCCCTAATATTATTGAACCTACCACTCCTCTCATCAGGCCATTCATTTTTATAATGCATTTAGGATCGTCTACTGTCAGGGCATAATAATTAGTGATATTACAAACGAAACCATTTACCTCAACTGTGATCCATATCTACCTACAAAATCGACCCCTCTGGACCTGTATCATCTCCCTGTCTACCCCTTGCCCAAGATAAATTGCAGCACCACTCATGGCCAGCCCAGGAGAAGCAAAATATGCCTATACCTAGTTCTTGGGAATTATTATTTTCGGTCTCTTGAAAAAATAATATTTGAGGTGCTAAAGAAGTAAGCCACCTAGGTAAAGTCCCATACTTTTTGCTATTCCATATACCATTTACATTGACTGAAATTATATGTACTTCGAGCCCTATTTCAAAAAGACCAACAACATTTTTTTCTGTTTCTGTTTTTTTTTCCTTCCCAACAATATGTTGTAAAAACCTGGCTGTTCCCCAAGAACTAGCCGGCCGGCTTCTGTCTTGACTCAAATCTGCTTTTGAGCTGCTTAGCGCTAGGATGCCTGCAAGGTGATAGTGCACTCTATAAATAAATAAACAATACTGTCCTATCTATGATTTTACTCTTTTCTAATATCCGTGCCCCCCACCACCAACCACCTGCTGGTCCCACACCCCTGGACAGAGGGGATTAGCCCACTATATCCCTCTCAATCCCCCCTATCAGAACACCTGTATGGACTCTCCTGCTGGGTGACGTGTTGAAGCACCCTAAGTGAGGAACCCACCCTTCCTCCCATGCAAATACCTAAAAGTGAATCTCTCTAGCTGTAATTCAGCCTTTTTTTCTCTCCTTCCCTCCCTCCTTACTCTCTGGCCCTCTCTTCTTCTCTCTCCCTTTCCTAAACTCCTGGGGTGATGTTTTGCAACATTGCAACATTTCTTGACCTTCTTTGAGATTTGTAAACAAATGAAATGTGCCCTTTACTAAGACCCTAAGGGGCAGATTTTTAATGGTCGAGTAGAATTCGCACTGCGCCAGAAAACCATAGCGCTGCTCTGCGTGCATGAAACTAAATATCCCTGTGTCATATTTACAACGCGAGGAGTCGCAAACTAACACATGTGCAAAAATAGTATGGCTGCGCAAAACATATGAGCTTCATGCACGTCCTTAAAAAAAATTGCAAAACACTGCAAAAGGATGCAACGTATTTTAGTGGCAGTCCGAACACACGAAATGGCAGAAAGCCTCGCCCCACAACCTAATCCTGTAATGCTGCAGTCAGAAGAGGATCCAGCTACCAGTATCTTCTGGGAGGATCACAGGAAAAACGGAGAAAAATAAATAAATACATTTACACAAGAGGTAGTAGAAATATTAATAGCTGAGGTAAACAAACATGAACACCAGCTATTTATAAACATAAAAATACCTAAAAAAAAAAAAATGCTTTATGGAATTCCATAGTAGGCAAAATAAATGCAGTGGTACCTACCTCCAGGACAACTGAAGAGTGTAAAAAGTGATGGCATGACATTGAATGCCATACTAAAGAAAAGTTAGCATGTAATCACTGTGCTGCCCTGAAAACTGGGGGTGGACCAGAGATCTTACACATATGGAGGAACAAGTTGTGGCTATAATAGGTCCTGACTTAGTTGGTGGGGTCCAGACACTGCTGAGCTTGAGGAAAATGAAGTTCATGGTAAAGTATAATATTTCACACATTTCTATGGGTGACAGAAAGTACATGCTCCATGCAGACACAATGTAAATGTGTAATGATCACGGTAGAAATTATGTATGTGTATGGTATATGTGTGTTGGGTAACATTTTGAAGGATGGGTGACCAAACATTTTGTGCTGGATTAAAGTTACAAAAGTGATGAAAACCCGGTCTAAATATATTTGTTCATAGGTAACTTACCAGTTCCAAACTGAAGGCCTCATTTAATTGGCCAGAACATCACTTTTTTGACGTTCCGGTGGCGCAATGTGTCACTGACATATTTATAAGGCCACATAAAGCCACAATTACGTTTTTACAGGCCTTATATATGGGCCCCTTTTACGCTGAAAACTGTGTGAAAGGGGCACTCCATGGGTGTTGCAGCACACATAGAAAGACAAAAAAAGCCTCTTGTGATTATTTTTGTCCAGGAAGGTTTACCTTCCTCCACAAAAATAGTCATCCCCGCATCTCAGGCACCCTTGCACCATGGTGCAAAGGAGCCTGCGTTTGGGCACAGCAGCCCATTGAGCATCGGCGCTGGGGAAAGGACTGGAATGCACTGTATCTAATAGATACGGCTCATTCCTGCCCTTTTCTTTTGCCGTAGGGCAGTGCAACTACAAGGCCTGCTGCACTGCACTACGGCAAAAAACATAAATGTGGCCCTTAGTTTACTGCTGGCTAGTACCATTTGCACTGTTTTGTGTAACTTAGCAACAAGGGAGTGTTAAATGAGTATAGTACATGGGTGTTCCCATGCACCCACCCATGACTTTTGACACCAATCCCTATCTTCAAATAGTAGATAGAGTTTATTGTGAAAAGGTAATGCACTGTGCAGCACACTTACAAAGTAGGAAAAGTCATAAAGTTTGTAAAAGCACAGTATTCTGTACTGGAAGAGTACATTTCCAGCACTACACCTATGGTAGAGTAAGGCACATACCCTTGCACTATGGTGCAAACGTGAGTGCCGGTGCACAGCATTCAAAATTAGCGCTGGTGCCAGGAAGAGCGAGCCATAGTGCTATAAAACATGGCTATCTCCTGCTCCCTCCCTGTCACGCAACACAGAGCAGCATACTTTTGCAACTGTGCTGTCTTCCGTGATAGTTTTGAGCATCGGGCAGAAGTTTTTAAGATGCATCATGGTGCAAGGGTATCTGCATGAGTGTAGAATAACATTTTAATGGATATTTCACAGTACAAAATAATAAGCCAATGCTAACAATAATAATGCGCAACTTTGTACGAGTGGGTTACGTAAAAAGGCATGGGTAGTTGCATGGGATCACCCATGTACCACCCATGTAACGCTCCCTCTGAGCTAAGTAACTCAACTCTACTTTGAGAGTGCTTTCCAGCGCAAAACAAGTTTGGCCCTGGAATGTAAATCCCCCCCCCCCCAAACATTTGCACTGGTTAGCATCACTTTTGTGATGCTAACCTAGCACAAAATGTTTAAAATATCCCCCTACATTTGTTGGGTGAGATATTCTATTCCATGATGAAGGTGTTTACGATGTTCAATCTTAATACCGTGCACACTGTGGTGAGCATTTCTGTGAACTGGTTATTTTTAAGGCCATGTTGATGTGGGAGCTTTCCACCTGAAATGCAATACATTAATCCTGTTACCCTTCACACATTGGCCTCTCCTGATATGTATACAGATAATGATGGCAACAATGCCGGCCACATTCACCCATGTAAGCAAACACTGTGGACCAGAGAGTATGTTATGCCCCATTTGTGGCCTTCAGCATGTAGACTTGAGCACCTGTCCTTCTTTAGCCACACCTGGATAACTTCAACCTTCCTCCGGAGGTGGCACTGCTTCTATGTGCACGATTACATCCCTCATCTGTAATTTTATTCAACTTGCATATGCTTTACCTATGTATTTGGAGGAAGCGCACAACAGATTCACTAGCTGTAGGACAATATATGTGGTTTACTCATGATAATTTTGTGCCTTTGACATCAACACAATTATTTTGCCATTGAAAAGGGATTAATAGGGCCTAAGTCAGGCTTGTTAGTGTTCACTGATGTGACCTTTGTATTTATTTCTACCTGTATGTATTGTCATCTGAAGTCAAAAATGTCATTTTTCAAGCAGTACTGTTGTACTGGCTCAGTTGGACATGTAGTTGTAACTCATATATGACATATATGGTTACTTTAAACCTATTCACTGCTCTCTGTAGGTTATCCTTACCCTCCATATTGGTGTTTCTTGTGAACTTCCCCCAGCACATTATAGGAGTGTGCTTTTACCACTCTATATTGAACCACCATATACCAGCTTATTTACAGACCTTCTGCTGTTTCAGGTGATATTTTCACACTCCTTACAGACTGTTATCATAGCATTCGATGTCAGCTGGCCATCACTCTTCTGGCATGCAACTGTACACGCCACCCCCCCCTATGGAGTTGTAGATTCTGAATATTTTCGGTTTATACAGGAGGGAGCCCATACATATTTGGTGACAATTGAGGCATTGTGAAGATAGTATTGTTTGCTCTTCTTGCTTAATGTTCAGATATTTTAAGGCCATGCACAGGAACAACTTATCCTTTGGGAGGAAAGCATGGATCTATTTGACCTCCACATTTGCCATTTGCAAGGCACAGTAAGTTTTTATTTACTATCTGTAGTGACATATGAATTTGATGGATTTGAAATATGGGTCTTACCTACGTATACATGCCCCCTACACTCAGTTTACTGTGCAATCTGGGTAGTGAATTGATCTAAGATAATACTTCCACACACCCAATACAATGAGAATGCTTGCTTAAATGGTGATAGACAATAACAATCTCCATGTTTGCCACAAACAGTTGATATTTGTTGTGCTACTGCTGGTAGATCTCCCAGTAAATGGGCCCATCTCTTTTTGCGATTGGTTTGTACCCATGCTATATTTTTCAGGCTAATCTTTTTTGCGCTACTTCGCATCACTTTGCATGACTCTTGTAAATACTTACGCTTCCAGGGTTTTTGGTTGTTTTTGCTTGGGTAACGCTCTGAAACACCCTCTCTGCATAATTTAAATTCAATTTGGCGCAAAGAGACACTAAACCGTTTATGATTCACGCTAACTTTAAAATACAGCACAAATACTTACATGGGCCTATATAAAAATGTGTGCCAGGCTTTGCGCCACTTTGCATCACGTGAGCACCAGCACAAACTTTTTGAAAATCTGCCCCTAGGTTTAGACTGTTTGGCTATTGCTGCCTGCGCACCCTAGTTCTTAAATAAATAAAGGAGTTTTACAAATTCCTTTCAACGCTGTGCAGCTGCAGGGGACATATCAGAAAAGATTCAACAACATATTGCTTCTTTAGTTGAAAATTGTTTTCTTTGGATGGCTCTAGAGAGTATCCATTCCTTGATATGATAATCAGCAAAATTGCCAAAATCGTCATGGGCAAGTTCAAATTAGGAAATGGATGAGCTGGTATGCTATGGGCTTTAGTAATAGTCAAATCACCTGATATTTCTGGTAGCACATGATTCTTAATAAATGTCTCAACCCATTGAACCATTTGAGCCCCTTCACAGCTTTCTGGTACACCCACCAGCCATAGATTAGAGCATCGCAAATTGTTTTCCAGTTCATCAATCTTACTTTGCTAGATCTGACTGCTCCTGCAAAGTAGCCATTCGGTCCTCCAGCTGTGATATCCTAGACTCGGCTGCCAGTATCCTAGCCGCGAAGCTAGCAACCACTTCCTCGATTTTCATCAAACAAAGCTGCAGGAATGCATTCTCAATTGCTTCAGATGCTTTTAGCTCTCTTATTTCATCCAGTATAAGATTTAACATCGTTTTTAGGTCCCATTGCTGGACCAGCTGAACCAACATTGTAGGATGGGCAGCTGAGTCTGAGAGTTACTATCCGTTGTAGCCTTCAGTTGTATCTTGCTTGAGTCTGCTAGGAAAGGCTGAGGCAAGGGCTGCAGATCGGGGATACTCAGATCAGGAAGCTAAATTTTTGGGTTGCTTTCTATGGCGGCCTGGGATTGCACTTGTAAGGTTGCGACCGTCCTAGGATCTATTACCAAAGGCTGGGCTAGCAGCTGCAGAGCTACTATGGTATTCTGTTGGGGAAGAACTTGGTATAGGAGAGCAGCCTGCTTAGAGATTGAATATTATGGTCAATCACAGAAGGCTGTGGAAGCACAGATGTTGTCGATTTAGATTTTCAAAAAAATGATTATTTGTTCAGCTTCCCTTGTATAGCATACATGGAATGATCGCATCGTAGCTTGGAATAGATATCTTTGTCTTCTAGCCCCCTTGTGAATGCTGTCTTAGATGATGGCACTTTATCCTCCCCAAGCACCATACCTTCATTGGAGGTTATGGATAAATCATTTTGAACAGGGTCTTGCAAGGCCTTCCGATTAGAACTGGCTGCCAGTCTCTGAGCCCCGCAAATTTTCCTCTGAGCTTAAGGGGCTATTTACTGCTGCTGATCCACAACGTGATTTCAGGCTCGGTTCAGCCCTTGCTGCAGCTGATGCAGACTTCATTTGCACAGTACATGATTTGGTTTTAAGACCAGCGGTATCCATATTGATTATATTAGAAAACATGACATACTTTCCCATTGTGGATAGTTCTTTACTCTTGCAGGCAGGATGCAATGGGTTCAGAGAAGGTGGGGACACCCAGCGACTCACAACTGGGGCACCTTTCTATTTATAGCGCCCTTTGATGGCAGCCAGCTGGTGGAGTGAAACCTGGTTCACGCTCCCAACCGCCCATGAAATCTTTACATTTGCTGCAAACAATAAAGAAAAACACCATCAAGGTGCTTACCGGTCTCTTAGTCAACCTCTAAGATGTAGTCCAGGCTGCTTTTACTAGCCAGCCTACAGCTGTAAGAATCAGGGCAAATATCAAGCCTTCCCCATCAGTTTGAAGGCAGAAAAATGGCAGTCAAGCATTCAAAGGAGGCCAAAGACCGGCCGGCATCAAGCAGGAAAGAAAGGGACCTGCTACTGTTCATCGTTAATGAGAGGATTTTTTTAAATAAAAAGGAAATAAATGCACCAAAAACAGTCAGCTGCTTCCAAAGTGGCCAATTTGCCTATTTCAGAGGCAGAAACAACCGGCCTCCAACTGCTTCATGGCGTCACCCGCCACCTCTCTTCCATCCTAGCTCCCGAAGCGGGTGCAAAGCGGCCCCGGCCAGAAGTCCACAGAGCAATGAAACAATGACATGCCAGAAGACACGAAAATGCAGTGTGTTTGGAGAGGGGGCGAAGACGCTCCCCTAGCTGCAACACATGCTCATGGATTCACCCACCGCCAGTCACCCGAGTTCCATAGGAGTCTTTTAAAACGTAGCAGCATTTACAGTGCACCACTTCCGCTTTCGTCTCTGACAAATATTTTAGATCACAAAAAGTGTGTTCGGAAACATAGAGCATAAGATGGAAAATATCTCCTTTATCTCAATTTCCAAACTAACTCCAGTTAAGTGTCCTATATCATTGGCACCACAGTTGATAACTCTAAAGTGCGGTTGGTCACAATACTAATAGAGGAAAGTAAAGGTAGTAACTGATTCAATTTCAAACCTCTTTCACCAATCCCTGTTAGTTCAACTCCTATCAAACCTAAAACATTTTCAACACCTACTTTTTTAGCATGGCATGTGGTTGAAACAATTAAACTGTGCCCACCCAATCAAACCCTAACCATCTTGCACATACAATGTCAAACAAGAATAAGGAATACAGAGGCAGACAAAAAATATATAAAGTTTTACATGATTGACCTTTAAGAAACTACAGTATACCAACAACTTAATTTTGAAATGAGGACAATCATTGGCTTGGCTACCATTAGAACTACTATTGTAGCACAATGCTTCCAAAAACCAAAATGAAGTACGAAAATAAGCCAGTCTGCAGTGATGGTGTTCAACAAGTATTAGAAAGGTATAAGAAAATCATATTTCTGGTCAAATGACAATGATATTGAATGTAAAACTGGATAACAAATAAAATTAAGAAGTAACATATTATGTGATTTGTTTATAACTAAGGCTCCCGGTTTTATGGTATTTATTTTTTTGCCATTTCCGTCTGTATTTATCCATATTTATTTTGTGGGCATTTTATCTGTATTTATCCACATTTATTTTCCCACAAGAAAAAGACGACACTGCAGCTCGTATTTTTCCACATTTATTTAAATTGACAAGAAGTGTATTTGTAAGGGGGTGGGGCAAATTTTACCATTTTCGTTGGTGCATTGAAAATTACTTTTCTTGAGAAGCTATCGCCAACAGGTGTGTGTGTGGGGGGGGGGCAGTTCATGGGACTTTATTTCTTGTTTACTTATTTAAAAATGTATCTATTTAAAAATTATATGGACCGTATAATTGTAATTTTAAGTTTGTTTTGCCATGTCAGCATAATATCCAACTTAATTAACTAAACTAAAACTGCATGCTCAATAAAACATTCATAAATCCTGCTGTAGTGTGGAAAAGCAACTAGGGAAAACATATTGGCTTTTCTAGACAAAGTATATATGAGATAAATAATTGTACGCAATGGTTCAGTGTGCATTTGAGATGTAATACCGTCCTGCATTGCAATGCAAGTGATCTATAGGAGGTGGAATGATACAAAATAGCCTATGGCCAGAGGTGAGAAATAAATGGTCTTCTGTGAGAAGCCAGACCCCACCCTATCTAGATTTTAAATATTTGGTAACAATAGGTGTATAATTGGGGCACTGTTAAGCCGGGCCTAAAAAGAGCATATCTGGGTTTACTAACTGCATAATGTCTTCTGTGCATAGGTAAGGGCGTCATAGCATAAGCACCTACACCTACAGGGATGAGCGTTCATACTTGGGACCAGGGCCGGCTTTAGCGCTGGTGGCTCCCTGTGCGACAATGTTTGTTGGCGCCGCCAATGACCACCTCCACCACGGATTCTCTCACTAGCACCCTTTAACAGTGACCAAGTCTCCATAACCAGTCTCTCAGATGCATTGAATCTATATACTATTATAAAGAGAGAACACACACTTTTGAGCCAGGTAAACTTGGGAACCACAGCGCCAATCAAAACACCAAATACATCATAGGAAACGTCAGGGTAAGCAGATGGACATAAGCTATATAACAAACAAAAAATATACGTTCTTTAAAAAATTTACCATAAAAAAAAGTAGTCCCTTGGAAGTAGCGCCGGCCGCGGTGTGCGTGCTGACATCGGGAGCGCAGGGAGGAGCCAAGCCGGGAAGCAAAGAATCCAGTCCGGATGGGCTGTTTTAAAAGGAGTAAGGGCTGCAAGCAGGCTCAACGGACACAAAGCTTTAAGCTAAAGCTTTCCTTCCACGCAGGAAAAATAAAAGCATTGCCAATGTTTGGCTTACGAAATCGTGACGCGGTAGCTGTATTAGAGCATGCATGCCACGACACCTCAAAGAGAAAGGTAAAGGTACAGATTTGTTATGGCCGGCGCGAAGAGCAGGAAAATAAAACAGAAATTCCATGGAATACCAAATATTGTACAGCATCGGCCTGCACGCTCCCCAGGCTGTTCTTAGGCCCTGAAGTGTTGAAATAATAAGAAAGAAAGAAAGATCGAGGCGCTGGTTCTTGCCGAGTTCTGTGGTGCGCATCATGTTGTCGCACTGAGAAGGATGACCTGCTGATAGACCCCTCTGGAGTTTGAGACTCAGAACTCGAGCTGCGTTCACATCTCTGCAGCAGGTGCTTAAACCTTAGCGCCGCAGTAGGAGCTTGCAAAGACGCACTGGAAGCCTGCGGCATTCCTATAGAAAGCTTAACCCCAAGCAGCTGGCGCGAGGGACTGCTCCCCTAAAGAGAATAATGCCTCGGCTCATTAGTATTGTGGTGCTTAACTGGGGGGCTTGGCAACAGGGCTGGTGAAGAGGACCCCAGAACTTATCCTTTTACAGGAGGAGTGCTTACGGGCGTTAGTGTGCGTGCTAATTAAATATCAAATCATTTCCGACAAATCAGAAGTCCGAAGCTGTTGTACACACAAAACCAGGGCGGATTTGAGCCCTTAAAACTGTCTTCTCTGATGTTTTTACTACAAAAGTGCTTAATGCTGCAAGGAAATGACCAGACAAGGTGTTTCACGCAGCGTTTCCCACATTGCAAGACGATTTTTGGGGGATCAGAAAGTTCCAGCAATAAAGAAATAAAGAGATGCCTTTCAATTCTGTGTTTATCTTGGCAGATTTACAGTTGCTTTGAAGACAGAGGTCAAAGGTCAGGCTATGTCTTCTGACAATTGCTGCTTATTCTTTTAACAGGGGATTGGTGTTTATTTTTCTTTCACTGACTGCAATGTGAGAGGATACTATAAAGTGAATTACCATTTGAGTGCTATCTATACTCTATACTACTATTATAAAGAGAGAACACACACCTTTGAGCCAGGTAAACTCGGGAACCACAGCGCCAATCAAAACACCCAATACATCATAGGAAACGTCGGTAAGCAGATGGACATAGGCTATGTAACAAAAAAAAAGATACGTTCTTTAAAAAATTTACCATAAAAAAAAGTAGTCCTGCCGCGACGTGCGTGCTGACAGGAGCGCGGGGAGGAGCGGCGTACAGGAGCGCAAAGAAGCGCGGCGGACAGGCAGCCTCCGCAGTCAGGACAGGAGCATGGGCAGAAGCAGCAAGGAGCAACGAAACAAGCGTGGCCAGAAGCGGTCAGGAGCAAGAAAACGGGGGCAAGGAAACAACACCCTGGGCACGGGATGCTGGTGAGTACGCTCTGCTGCTCCCGCTGCTGGCTGCTCTGCTGCGCGTCTCATGCAGCGGTGCTGCCCCCAGCCCCCTTCTGCCCCGGACAACGTCGGGGCGTGCTGCTAGTTTGTTATATATCGCTACTCATACCAGTAAAGTATGTCAGAGCACTTTGCACCACACACACATTACACAGACAATCAATCATATTTGTGTAAATCAGTGAATAGGAAATGTTACATAAGCCAAAGGATTAAAAGTGTAGGGGTCACATGTCATCTATACTGGTAGGCAGTATAGTTTAGGAGTGCTTGGTATGGAGAAGCACAAACTCAGAGTTGGAAAAGAAACTGCATAGTTGGGAATTTTCTTTAATAAGAAGAATCTATTTCTACCCAAAGTAACCCTTTTTGCAACATGAATCAGTGTTCTATACTTTGCAGAGTGTATGCAGTTCTATGATGTAAGGTAATACCTCACTATTCTATGTTAGGATTGTAAGTTATACATGCAAGTAACAAAAGGAAGGCTCTTTTCAAAGTAGTAATCTGCTGATCTATTTACATTAAATGTACTCTGTAATCTACTTGGTACAAGTTCTTTGCAGTAGGCATATTAACCCTCTGTGCTACCTTCACATAAGTCAAAAACTTCAACAACACAAAACTCTGATCTCTGGCCAGGAAGGACATTAATCACAGGAGTTATCTTGACATTCTTGTTA
Organism: Lissotriton vulgaris; assembly: GCF_964263255.1. Taxonomy (NCBI): domain Eukaryota; kingdom Metazoa; phylum Chordata; class Amphibia; order Caudata; family Salamandridae; genus Lissotriton; species Lissotriton vulgaris. The sequence goes on from NC_141699.1 coordinate 702,312,582, forward strand.
GGCCCCATAATTTCAAGCGGAAAGGAACGCGGCAGCAGGTTCTTTAAAAATATAATAAAGTTGCAAACATGGCACGGTGCCCCCAGGAAACCGCATCGGTCACACCGCCCTATAGCCGGCCCTGCTTGGGACAAGTACTGAGAACAGAATTATAATGATAGTAAGGGATGTCCTTCCCTCAGAACACCTCATCACAGTGGAAACAAGAGACTTTTGTACTAACCCCGGCTTCCCAACTAGGCCGTATTTCCGTGCTCCTGGGCAAGTCACTTCGGCTCCATACCACCACTGACGAAACTCTGTTAATCTATTGTAAAGGGCACTTAAAAAAATTGTTTCCTTTTGGATATGGGAACTGGAGTACAGAGGAAAAGAACGCTATGTCTGTCATGATGTCACCCGGTCTGTAACTAACTAAACATCTGATTTTCAAAACTCCCCATAAGGTTGAATGCATGCTTCCCAGACCGTTTTAGGCGACCTCTCTCTTCACAATGCCTCCCCCACCTACGTGGTGTGTGGCAGCCGGGGCTGAAATACCCAGGCACACACACAGTTTTTGTGCTGCCAGCCGCACCAGAGTACTTCACAGGTCTTTAAAAGACCATTCACATGTTAACGAGTCTTAAATACTGATAACACCAGAGCATACCATCCTGTTTTTCAACTCTCTGCTGAGCGCGGGAGCGCCACAAAATGTGCTAGTGTTTTCCCATTTTTACATATAAATACAGACAAAGGAAAACTTGTTTTCCGTCTGTATTTATATGTAAAAATCTGTTTAAACGGAAAACCGGAAGCCCTATTTATAACACAAAATGAGCTAAAAACAGAGCCCAATACTAAATATCACTGAAACCCACGAGACTGCGCTATCTGTTGGAAAGCATTGGAGTTCTATTTTTTCTTCAAAGTCATAAAAGAGTAATTGAAACGTATATTTTATTAGCTCCATCTATATATTTCCACATAAAACAGGTACATTTCTGTACAGATCTGTATGGCTGTTCTAGGAAACAGCACATATGAGTTGTAGTTGTTGTTACCTCGACACTTTCTGTCTTCCCATTGATCCCTCAAGATGAGATGCATATGATCTGCAAGAAAGTTAAATCATGCTCTCCTGCAGACGCTCTTAAACCAGAGCAATTCCTTAAATCATTGCCTCGGCTTCTCTCGCCTTTTTGTAAGCTGATCAATGTGTCCCTATCCACTGTGGTAGTCCCCAGGGCCTGGAAACGGGCCATGGTGGTTCCCTTATTAAAGAAACCTACATTGGATGCGTCCAAACCTGAGAGTTTTCATCCTAAATCTCTCCAGCTGTGGGTATCCAAGATCGCCGAGGCCTATATCAATTCAATTCTTACAAGATCATAGAAAATAACAATCTGATTGACCCTTCTCAGAATGGTTTCCGCCCTGGTCACAGCACGGAGTTCACCCTCCTAGCTGTAATCAAATATCTGAGGGGTGCATTAGATGCCGGGTGAATGTCAGTGCTGTTATTGGATCTGAGCGCTGCTTTCGATACTGTATTGCACCAGATTCTGCTGCAGCATCTGGAAGAGGCAGGAATTGAGTGCCCAGCCTTAGGCTGGTTTGCCTCTTTTCTATCAGAGAGAACATTTCAAGTGTCAGCCCCCAATTTCAGCACCCAGGCATACACCACCAAAGAAGGGGTTCCACAGGGCTCATCACTAAGCCCAACTTTATTCAACCTTTCTGTTCAACCATTAGCGGCAGTAGCCAGGAGTAGAGGACTTACTGCATTATCTTATGCTGATAATACCCAGCTAGCAGTAGCTCAATCTGATGACTCCAACCAGGATGCGCTTAAGTTCAGGAGCAATTTAACAGCTAGCGCAGACTGGATAACTGCCAACTGCCTCCAGTTAAATGCGAGCAAATCTGAGATCTTGCTAGTGGGGAGAGACACTGAGTTGTGGAGCGAGCACTGGGGGCCTCCTACACTGGGCGTTTGGCCCGCCCCTAAACAGGTGGTCAAAAACCTGGGAGAATGGGTCGACTCAGCCCTTAACATTCAGGTTCAAACTAAAATGGTAGCAGGGACCTCTTATCGGGCTCCGTCATGGGCTCAAACCACTGTTGGGTTTCTTTGACCCCACAGTCCACAGGTGCAGCTGAATTCTTCTGTAGCTGGGGGAAATCGTTGCCCGTCATACAGCTGTATGGTTGTGACTGCCGCGGTTGTATTGCTGTCTTCGGACGCCGTCCCTAATTGCTGTTATCACAACTCTTTGAAACTGAAGTGCTGTCCTGGCTCCCTGAGTATTCACACTCCTGAACCTCCTGTGTGGATATCTTTTTGTCGTATCCCAAGAGTCTTGGTTGTTTATTTGGCCATTATCCATGTTCCTATTTAGCTCTACTCCATTCTATCCTGGGTCCTTGTGAGGAACCCTTCTGTCCATTGTCCTTTGTCTTACGACCTCATGTGTATTACTCAGTGACCATCACTACAGGTGCCTCTCATCTTATGTCACACACACTATTTGTTTGCCCTGAATAAGGTGTGGCCCACACCCAGATCGGACACCCAACGCACGTCGGCACTGGAAAGCATTGTTTCTCCTTTGTTTTCTCCTGCCCTTGAGAGACAAAACTGGATTATGGACTTTATTAGAACCTATGAAAGTAACCACTTAATAGTTATTGTTTATTTACTGTTTACATGTTGGTCTATATAAGTTTTGTGATGCAAAGATTGTTGTCCTCGTTTTAAAATGTATGTTGCTATTTAATGAAATCTTGAAAACATGGGATGTATGAGTATGGTTGAGTTTGTGATTGACTGTTTGATTTGAGAGAGTGTGTGTGTGTTGTGACTATAAATGAGCCTAGATGTTTTTGATTTTCAATCCTCCTTGTTGCATTTTGTCCTTATCAATTTGATACCACTATATAAAGAAATAAAATTTGTTCCATTGATTAAAATCATCTTTGTTACATATCTTGGGTAAGATCTTTGGGGATTGGGTATGTTCTAACATATCAGTGACTTTGAGTACTTTGTAAGTAATTTCCAGGCAGACGGGATCTTTCTGACCCCACAGTCCATCATGTCATCATCCAGGGCACCATTCTATCGAGGCTGGACTTCTCCAGCTCACTTTATCTAGGGGCAAATAAAGCTGAGATCCTCCGCTTGCAAAGGGCGCAAAATGAGGCTGCCAGGACACTACTTGGCCTTCTGAGAGCATGTCCCAGAACCAACACCATCTGCAGACTACATTAGCTGCCGGTGGAGAAATGCATTGTGTTTAATTTTCTCTCCATCTCTCACAGAATCTTGAATCTTAACTCCCCGGCTATCTTAGCGAATCTCCTCTCTTTCTACATACCCACCCGTCAATTACGATCCCCGGACCAGCACCTTTCTGTTGTCCCCTGGGTGAGGTAAGTGCGTGCAGGAGGGCACTCTTTCCGCATCCTCACTACAAAACTTTAGAACTCCCTTCCTGTCTGTATCAGAAGCATTAAAAATCACACTGCATTCAGTAAAGCCATCAAAACTAATCTCTTTCCAACATTATAGGCCTGGTGTTCTCTTTGTCAGTTTCCTCTCTATATCTGCAATAGCCAGCACAGGGACGCTCCTTAGCTGGGGCAGCTGTGTGCTCTACAAAACCTATAACATAACATAACATAACAGTTAGTTAATTCAGAAGATATGTCATCATGTGGCCTGCTGTGGGCAATTACATTTGTAAAACTCTGCAGTAAGTATTGTTGTCTTCATGTTTTCTCATATATCAAATGACATACTTAGATCCAGGAATTTTCCCACTAATCCAAAATAATATCTCTGGTACAGACTGGGTTACCCACTTTGCCTCTATTAACCACATTGAGGAAGAGCCAATCCTGTCCGCTGTTCTTCACAACGCATTACAGAATTCCCCCCCACATTTGCTAACTTTGGAGGAAGTTGAGTTGGCCATCCTGTACTGTAAGGGAGGTAAAGCCCCAGGCCCACACAGGGTACCTATGGACCTGGTGAAATCCATGCCCAAATTGTGCGGCCCTCTCATTACAAATACTTTTAACACTTTCCTATCTTTTTCTATCCCTCCCTCGTGGTCTTCTGCAACAATAGTCCCCATATTCAAAAAGGGAGACCGATCATCGACCAAGTCTTACCGACCAATTTCGCTCATTGATAGCAGGATTAAAATCATTGGCAGAGCCATTTACAACCGCCTGGTCGCTTGGGCAACTGATAAGAATATACTTTCTCCTTTTCAATTTTGGTTTTGACCTAAATTAGGTGTAAACGAGCAATGTCTGAATCTGTCCTTGACAATCTACAAATATACTGAGGCCATAAAACCTATATCTAGGTTTTATGGATTTATCCACTGCCTTTGATTCAGTGAACAGAACCAAACTTTGGTTAATGTTGCTGGATCAAGACGTGGATCGCCCCTTGGTGAATTGTTTATATTGTCTGCATTTGGACCTCACTGCACAGATCTGTTTAACTCTGCATGGTGAGCTTTCTCCTGAATTTAGCTTAAAGAGTGGGATGAGGCAGGGTTGCATGTTGGCACCTCTTTTATTCATTTTATATATTAACAGTTTAACAGCTCACCTAGGCTCTTCCCACACAGACATACCTAGAATTGCAGGTTCCCCAGTTCCTGCTTTGTTATAAGTGGACAATGTAGTATTGCTGGCCCTTACCCCAAAAGCCCTGAGACACCAGGTGGATTGTTTTTGTTTCCTTTATGCATAAGCTGAACCTTAATACTAATAATTCATGTCCTGTGCACCAGGCAAACTATAACTAACTAAAATCAGTATTAACTGGCATGTTCTGACGTCTGTTCAGAATGTTTTTTTACCTGGGATTTAATTCTGATTCCTCAAGATCATGGAATCCCCATTGTGCTCAGGTTTGTAGTAAGTTAAGCAAAACTACAGGCACAGCAAGCAACTTCATCAGACCATAAATTAGGGGGACATTGTCTTCACCTTTGAAAGTGTGGCTACTTATGGATTGGGATTTTTGGGATTTTAGTGCGGCGCCATTAAGGCAGAGGAAAATCACTATCTCCGAAGGCTTTTAAGTGCACCTCTATCCACCTCCACCCTTATAATGCATTTTGAGCTAAACCATGGTTTTATTAAGGATACGATTCAGATGGAGCAACCTTTATTATGGGTTAGCATCTGGTCGAACCCACCCGCTAAACTCTGTAAAGACATTATGTCCAACCGCATGATGTTGGACAAGGCTTCCTCTGTACCATGGCTGAGCTATTATTGAGACACTTTCGGCTCCCTCTGTATACCCTGTTGGTACTCTGAACCCAGCCGCATTTCTAATAATGCCACGTCAGAGATTAAATCACTACTTAGGGACCACCGAGCAAACATTAGGGTAAAATCTGAGCTGTCTTCACCCATGGTGTTGCAATACTACAATCTCTTTTATAATGATGACTCGCCGCTGTCTTTGGCCCTGAAGTTGACCAGATGGGAGCGGTCCTTACTTTTTCGCTTTCGAGCTGGGACAATCTACTGGTCTCTCTTTTGTAAACATTCTTTAGATCCTGTAGGGAATACAGTCTCCTGTTGTCCCTGCGGTAATCACACTGTTCAATCTTTGTTGCACTTTATGTTTTTCTGCAATTTGCACAGTATAGCACAACAGCACTTTTTGATTCTTCTATTAAGGAGGCCAATCCTTCGTTGCTGTAGTCCCGCTGTCATTCACCTAAATTCTTGCACTCTCCTGAAATTGTTTTTTTTTCGGTTTGTGCCTTCCTGAAAGCAGTTATTAGGACTAGACACACTATGTTGGCATAGCCCGACAGAACTGTATGTGCAGTCGGTTCAGTGCACTGAACTTGGTAGAAGCGTAGAGCTTATTTAAAGGGGGATAGTATGAGCACATGGCGGACCCTATTTGATCTCTTTGCCCTCTCTTTATCCCCCCTTCTTGGTTTTTGAATTGCAGCTTCTATCCTCTATTTTGTATTAGTGTTCTGCAATTGTAATTCTGTTTTTGCATCCTAGGTTCCCTTTTTAAATTTTCGCTGTCTGAAGTGTTCTCTGACATATTACTTTTGAAATTCTGAATGCCCCCTGTGCATCTTGCCAAACACCTTTTTAACTTTTTGCTTATTTTAATTCTGCTTATGTATTCATAGCTACATGCAATATTCCTTCGTGATTTTGGGGTCATGCTGCTCAGCTCGCTTGAATATCTGATGTATTAACTGACATGTTTGTCTTGTATCTTAACAGTTTTTAACACTTTTAAAATATTCATCATTATACATTATTTTAAACTTCTATGTGAGTTAACAGTTATGTGAAGTATTTCATGTACTTTTATGGTCTATTGTTCTTTAGATCGAATAAAGGTTTATTAATTGATTGACAGACTTAGATATATTAATAGTTGTACATGCACAACTATGGGTTTTTTCACAATTTAATTGATTTTGTTTTTTATGATCACTACTCTCATATGATCCTCTTGAACTGTAAGTGTTCTGAATGATAACATAGCAGTGTAACAGAAATGGTACGTTTGTATGAAAACACATACAAAGGAAAAGAAAGTTGTGTATTAAATACAATCAGATATCATTGTAGTAGCTAGTAGTATTAGCTTACCATCTACTATGAAACCACCATAAGACACGTTTAAATTACCTTACACTTAACATTTATCTCTATAATAAATACAATTTATTATTTCTGATTTTCTGATACCAGAAAAAAAGATGGTTAATATTTGCAGAAGCTCTTTATCTTTTGAGACATTTGGTTAGTCTCCAAAATAACTTTTTTCCTTTTTTTTAAATTAGATTATTTGGGGTATTTTCTTTTTATAAGGTTAACACAACTAACAAAAACAATAGTCTCATCAGGTAACAGAAGAAAAACAAAGGCAAAAAAATAAACTACGGTTGTTGGGGAGGACACTTGTGTGCCATGACAAGCTTATGATGGATGGTCATATTTCAATGACAGTATGCCAAATTGCTCTATTATATTGGGGTTCTGCCTCAAAAGATGTATTGGTGCCACAGTACAAGGAGCATGTACTCCAGAAAGGGCAAATGCTGGGGTGTTGGTGGAGGTACTGATGCAGCAGAAGAAGTAGATAGTGCTACTGGAGGGACAGATTTAGTGAGTGGTGGTGGAGGTGCTGAAGAAGTTGAAGGTGTTGTAGTAACAGAAGAAGTGGCTGCTGCCAATCCTCTTGCTTCGTTCTTTCATATCTCCTTCTGACACCTCATTTCTGCTTGTGCCAGCTAGGTTGAATGAATTGCCTGCAGGCATTTTCTCATTCCGTTGATACCAAATGAGTATTGTATAATGTTCCCATGAGAAAAAACGTTGTTACATAGATTGCATGTAACAAGTTTGGAATGAACTTTTTTTCCGTTCAGGTGGCAAAGTTAAAAAATACCCATGTGTGGAGTTTTTTAATTTCTTTCTCCATGCCTTTTTCTCCTCTTGCAATAGGATGGATCGGGTTCTCCAGCTACTGCAGTTGTCCAAAACGTCTGTGGTGGCTTTTGAACAAAAGATGTTTTCCCTCTTCCAAAGAGCACAAGCTTCTGCTTTGAAGATATCAAATTTGATTAGGAATAAGGAGTATATAGTTCCCGTTTTCTACAATTCTAAACAGATGAAATGCTATTTTACAAAAGTGAAAGTACCTCAGTAGTATCTTGATACTACCGCTTCACTCTCGCGGTAACCGTATAGTTCAGAAATACAACCTGTAGTTACAATACTAACACATATACCATTATATTCTTTGTCACTACATCATGTCTGTATGTGTCTGTAGACATTGTCTGATAACAGGGAATTGTTCATCATGTATGCAAGACACAGTTGCCATTACCCAAAATATACGTCAGTACATTTGCCTATCATGGCTCACTGCACAGTGTCCTTAATCTTCTCAATAAATGTCAAGTTACCACCATCACAAATGTAGGGATATTCATGTAAGAAGTATAAGTCACATGTGCTCCTGCAGAGTGTCATATTGTGATAGACTTCACATATCTGTTCAGCTATGGCCCATGGTCTCTATATGGAGCTCAACCACTTACACGTCAACTCTGAGGCCTATGCATCTAAAGAAAAATAAATGTAGTAATAGATACAAATTGTCAAACTTGATCCTCAGAAAATAAAATGATGTGCCAAAAATCAATACACATTGCATCAATAAAGTGCACTTAAACTAGCATAAACTAATGAGAGCATACTACTTAATAATCTTTCTATTGGCTCTACACTGACCCCAGGAATGGAACTCATTACCACCTATCTGCTAGCCCAAAATAACACCAAATCTTTTTTGGTTTATTTTATTTTGACTATCAAAAATATGCACTACCTAAGACAATGATTTGAATGTACCTCAGAGATTACTGGTGCAATGTTCATACTTGTATGCATGTCATTGAAAGATTAAAACACAAGCATTTTCAATATGTAAGTATTGGGGACCTGACTTATCGTCATTCCACACAATGTACAGTATATATACCTCTTGATGCGATGTGCTGTGTGAAAGGGAAAATGTAGTAATGCACAACTTTTACCATTATATGAGGCATGACTGCCATCTAATGTGCTGCTGCACTTTTGGTTGGTTAGCAGCAATGTTGAGACCATTGTGTCATGGTGCAAGGGTCCCTGCAAACGAGGCAGACTTGTAGCTGTGCAGGAAGAGACACCTTCCTGCACAAACTTAATCCTTAGAAGCATTTGGCTCTTTCTATGTGTGCTGCAGACTACAGTACACATAGAAAGCTGAAATAATGAGGAGAAATAAAGGCATTGCTTTTCGTTCGACATTCACTATGAAGACATAAGATTGTTTTGCATTTCAAGATCTACCACTCATGGTAAATCTGGGAATGTACAAAATGTATTGGGTGTGTGCTTGGGAACAGCTACGCTCCCCCCATGGAATACCTCTCTGGGGGAGTTTAATGCAAGGCAGTGACTTGTCCTGCCTTGAGTTACTGAACATTTAACTATCCTCTCAGGGCCATGCAAGGTGGCCCTGTGTGAAATGGTCAACTTGATTTTCGAATTGCGTTGCACTTATGTAACTCTTGCATGATACAAGGCCAACACACCACTTTAATCAGGCCCGATATGGCTCACAGCTCGCACTTACCATAGTGTAGAATAATTGTACACAAGTCAAATATCAATGACAATCACTTTTCAAGTTCATGTGGTACTACACTGTCAAACAGTCATACTATTGTGTAAGTTAAATGGCACACTCTGCATGTACTTCTCCTGGTCACAACATGTATTCATCATGATCCAATATAACATATGTAAACACGCTACAGCTGTAGAGGAAATTTGTTATCTAAGACTATTCAAGTGTTGATCCACACAAGGAAACATAGGCTTATAACATTCCATATATTGAGATTTAAGAATATACACAACAACCATATGGGCCCCTGTGTGGCATTTAATATCAGATTTAATGAGCAATGTGTCAATGTGTCACCTTATGTGACTCAAGGGCAGCCCTATCCTGTGTACATTCTGCCCCTATATACCCAGTCAATGTTTAAAGAATGTCAGACTACAACATCTAGCAACTTAATCTGGATTGACACATCGAACGTTTTAAAAACTACCTCATAACTTACCTGCTCTAATAAAAATGTGTGAGGTATGTTTACACAACACACAGTTTCACTAGTCCATATCTACGCAGTTAAGTACTTACCACAATATAAATACATAAGTTGTATAGCTCAACTGGTCAAACAAACATTTATAATAATAACTTTACTGAGAATGTTTGGACACATACTGTCCACATTCTAAACCTGTGTTAAAAGTATGAATATGTATGAAGTTATATCTGCAATGTAATTATGATCTACATTTGCCAAGTGGTGTGAAACATCTACATTTCAGTACTATTGCTTCTTATTGTGCTCTTCAAAATCAATATTTGAATACAAAAGCATAAAAATAGTTTTTTGAACTTTAAAACAATGTTTAAATCTAAACTAACTAACTACCACTAACCTACTCTACCTATACTTAAAACTATCTTATCTTTTTTTTTTCTTATTTTTTAGTTTTGTGGTACAAATCTCTCATAAAGCATCTTGCTTCTTCTAATATCTCTCCCTCGCTACTTGTTTGTCTGCCAATGCCTCTCAGGGTTAAGTTCTTTATCCCATTCCTAGCCTTATCTGATCTAGCCTTCCAGGCCAGCAATGAACCACACCCTTCTCCATATGAAAAGTGCTGGAGCTTACTAACTCTCCACTTATCTACTAACTTCTTATCGATCATAGCTTGATATTCTGCTCATATTATATCTAAATCTTTTTCTAAGGTAGCAGCCAGTGCTCGGATCCCCGTTTCTTCCTGTGAAGCTTTCTGTAATTCTGTCTCTTTATTTTTGATCTTAATTATTCTTCTGTTCTCATTGCCCTTATTCTGCCAACTGATATCGAACTGAGAACCCCTCTTATAAATGCTTTGTACGCCTCCCATACTATCTGTGTTTTTACTGTATCCATATTAAATTTAAAATATTCTTCAGTTTTATTTATCACCTCTACCTTTACATGACTCTATCTAAAGTCCATCTCTTTTGTGCTTCCATGAGCTTAATTCCGAGAGTCATTTCGACTGCAGAATGATCTGATAATATTGCTGGTACATGTTTTATATCCACAACATCGGGTCCCAGTGACTGATCTATCAAAAAAAATCAATTCTCGAATGGTGTTTATTATTTTTACTGTAAAAAGTATAATCATATGATGCGACATTCCGTCTCCTCCATATATCTATTAAATTAAATTCTTTAATTAGATTATTTAATAATGAAACAACGTTTTTGGTGGGTAATTTTATTTTACTCTGGAGGTACGATCTTTATCTTTGTTCAACACCAGATTAAAATCTCCCCCCATTATTATTGGCCCGTCGAATTAATCAGACTGGCCTCCATTCTGGCTAGGGCTCCTGGATTATCATCATTTGGGCCATAATAAGCTGCACATACTAAGGGTAGGTCATTAACTGTTAACGTGGCTACCAAGCACCTTCCTGAATAATCAGTCTCCTTTTTCACTACCCTAATGCCGGCGTTATTCTTAATAATCAGGGCGACTCCTCTAGTACTCCCTCGTTGTTCTGAGCAAAGGACCTCCTGTACCCATCTCTCCTTTTCAAACCCCAATCTACACTCTTGAGACTCTAGATGAGTTTCTTCTGAAAGAAAAAGATCAGCCATTTTATTTTTTAAGAACTCCCTAACTCTAAATGATTTCCTTTTATTCTGTAAACCATTAACATTCCAAGTTATTACCTTATACCTTACTTACAAATGTAATTTTTTTTATTCCCCCCCCGCTTACCCTCTCCTCCCCTTCTTCCCAATTCCCACCCTCCCCTCCCATAAGGAACCCCCCTCTTATCCCTTTTGCGGTCTACCAACCGCCTTCGGGACCTACCTTTTGCAGCCGAGACCTCAAATCAAGATACCTAGCACATCCTTTTTAACTAAATCCAACAATCCCCCCAAAATCATCATATGTACAAATGCCTACACTTCCACCCATCTATTCTTCTACCCTATAATTACATAACCCTTATTCAAACATATTTTCAGTGTTTTTTTCCCCTCTTTCCCTCTTCTTTCCATTCCATTTTTCCTTATTCATTCCATATGGTCCCGACCGTATTTAAGAGTCTTCACCCCTACTCCTGCTGCATTGTTTTCAAAAGAGAGTCAACTTCCTCTGTGGAGCTGGGTATATGCATTTTGTTTTTCCACATTATCTTAAGCATAGCCGGATATCTCATCTGAACTTGTGCCCCCCTGACTTCTCAGCTCTGGCATTCTTGTACCAAGTTCCCATTGCCTCTGTGCCGTTCTTTTTCCAAGGTCTGACCTTATTTGGTACGTTATGGCACCGTATACTTGCGCAGGTTCTCTCAAGGCTCTTCCCAATATCAGTTGTTTTACTGAGTATGATAGGAAGTTTATCAAGATTTTCCTCTGTGCCCTCCTTGATGAATTCAGTCTAAAGGGGTCTCTATGGACTCTCTGGACTTCTTTATCCAAATCAATGTCTGGTCTATGTTTTAATACAAATCAAATAAACAACGAGGAATGGCCCACTGTGTTAGAGTGATGGAATCTAGTTAGTATTCCATGTCACCTGTAAATGTAGCTGTGTCAGCTGGGCACAAGCAGTCTATGTTTTATTACTCCATCTTTAAGAATCTGGCAGATGAAGATGTTATATCTCCCCCTTCAGCCCCCTCCGGGATTTTTAGGAGCCTAAGATTATTCCGTCTTGCCTGCGTTTCCAATCTCTCGAGGTCATCCTGTAGAGTCTTGTTTTGAATCTTTAAATTTTCTATTTCTCTGGTATTGACTGATACAGTTTCAGAAAGACTCTTAACTTCGGACTCCAAAGCCCCTGTGTGGCAGGCAATATCATCTATTTTATTTTCCAAAACCTCACATTTATCGTGTATACCTTTTTGATTAGCCTCTGAGATCTCAAATTTCAGAAACAGCTCTTTCCTCAAATTCAACAGAATGAAATCTAAACCCTGTTTTCCACCCTCTGACTTCTGGGCAGGATCTGTCTCTGTCTCTGTCTCGCTCCTGGACTCACAGCTACGATCTCTTAACACAAAGGTCTGGGGTACAGGTATAGTTTGCATGGATGCGCTCGTTAATTCTGCTTCATCATCTTCCTTTTCCTTCTCCTTCTCCTTCCCTTTATCTTATCCTATAGCCCTACTATCTGCTAGTAGGGTATATCGATTCACTAAGGGGAGGGGAGTAAAGGACTGCGATGAGACCAGCTCACCCCTGGTGAAACTATCGCCTGCTCCATGATCTTGAAATATGTTTTTAGGGATGGGGTGGTCTTTGCCTGAAGACTCGCAGCTTTAACTTTAGCTTTAGCCACTTTTTTCTTCCTACACTCCCCTGCTTTAGTAACTTTCTCCTTCGGGGTTAATGGACTATGTTTTTTGCCTAAACTGCCTGGATTAGCTACAGATCTCCCAACCCCTCCCTTCTTCAGCTCAGGCTGTGAGCGGAGATGGTATCTATTCCTTAGCGGGACTTCGCCCCCCCTCCCTCCACTTGGCAGGGGGACCTTTTTTAAGAATTTTTCCGGCGTTTCAGGTTCCAACAAACTTTTCCGTACCACCTGTACCCCCTGCTGTGGGCTGCCTTGCCTCTGAATACCTCTGCCCCCCCTGAGCTCCCTCCTAAACTTCCCTCCACCGGCCCTGCAAGAGACTGACCCTCACTCAACATCAGAATTCGGCTCCTTCCTCGTTATTATCTTTTTCCTCAGAACAAAAAAATGAATGGCGAAATTTCCATCTGCCGAGTCTCAAACAAATGTAAACAGAAATAGTCTTGGGGCTTACCAGAGTCTTGGTTCTTTTCCTTAAAAGAAAGAAAGACTTTGCTGTTTCCCCCCGTATGCTGCCACAGAGAGCCAATGCCTGAAGCCCCCTCTCTACCCGAAAATCCGGTCGTGCAGTCCCAGCCGACGCTCTCCGCCACAACTCTGCTCTCCGTTCTGCTCCTGACGCTCCCGAAGCTTCGCCACCAGAATCAGCTGCGGTGAGTAAGCAACTGACTCTGCCTCCACTCTGCCTCCGCTCTCCTGTGGTTGAATCCGTACCACACCGTACCACACAAACCTCTCAAGTGGGAAGAGAGCACAAAAGCACAAAAATATATTTTTTATAAAGCGTTACACTTACCGCGACTATCGCATCTCCGTAATTACCGTTCGGAAGGCTTCCATACTCGATGTGCTTAACACGAACTCTTCATATCTCGCTGCTGCTGTGGTAGCTCCCGCAACCGGTGTTAACCTGCCGCCATGTTCCTCAAGTTGGTTTCATTTTCATGTTTTCTTCTCAAATAGGGTTTCAGTAAGCCCTATCGTATCTTATCTTAAGGTAACTAATTCTTAACATATTACACTTATGATTACCACATGACAATATGAACATTAACCACACCACCTCTCTTATTATACATTAATTAATACAATACAAGCATAAGCTATATCCTAAACATAAATGAACTACACATGTAAAGCTATACAAAAAAATACTTATCTTGTAACTTTCTAAACTTTTATATTTTATATTACATAACATTAACCCCCTCCCACCAAATACCTAAATCTTAAAAACTTAACACTCTAAAACTTACAATGATTTCCTACATACCTATGAAAAATACACACTATCCCTAAAACTACACTATATCCTAACTAACTACAATCGCACATAAAAGTCTATAAAAACAAACAACTTTATGGAGAATGGGTGGTTAGACAGAGAGTCCGCATAGCAATGTCCTATCTGCTGTGCTATATTATAAAATGCCTCCTGGACACGGACACAAGCACAATTTTAGTGTTCTTCATTTGGACTTTGGTGAGTTTGGGTATCCTCTTGGCCAATCTCTCCATACATTTGAGTTGTTAAGCCATCCGAGTGTACAGCTTAAGTCCTTTTCTGGTTGCTTTCGGTTGCCTTTTTGTCTGCCCCGCGGATGGCCTGGCGGTGGTGTGAGATGGTCCGGCGATGGTAATTTTGTGGTATACATCTTATGCATGGAGACAGACCCATAACATATATGTGAAAACTATGTCTCAGAAACCATAACTCATAGTTTAAGTGGTGGACACTACTCGTACACATCCATGTTTTTGCTTCATATAAGAAAAATACATACATGGTTGCAGATAGATAAGATATATAAAAACTTAACTCAAACAAGTACCTTCCACTTGTCACCTTTGTGATAACAAAGTGTTACCCATACTTGCAAAAATGCATTCCATTTGGCAATAGGAAGTTTGCATTCATGATCATGATTTATAACACTTACATGTTGTGTCATCATATCCCACTATTATCCTTATGGGCAGGTGAACAATTGTAGGTTCAAGAAGGCTACAAGGCCAACATCGTGCTCTATTAGGATCTGCCATATTCATATCTATAGATGCACTGCTATTATGTGAACATACATATATGATTATCTTCTACACTAACATATATATAAATAATGGGAGTTACTGTCCTGCGACAGGCTCAACATTGTGCCGTGTGACAACTTATTATCAGTATTGGCACATAAACGATTGAGTCACATTGCTTTGGTAAACATTCATAAAGGGCTAGGCACACCCATGTCAGAACATCCCTAGTCAGAGTGACACCAGTTAACCAATTGAGCTTGCTTGTGTTCCTTTGATATTACCTAACGACACATGGTCATGCAAATGTGGACTTGTCTTTAGAAGCAGACTACACTTTTATATGTTAATCCTTGCATCACTGTGGGTAAACCAATCTCAAATAAAATCAAAGCTTCATATTGTGCTCAGATCCTGAGGTTACAAACTCTACATGCAAAGCAACAAAACAACATGAAATGCAGTGTCGTGCTGCATGAAAGAGAGAGGGTGACAATTACGTTTATGTTAATATTACTATTTATGTGTTGCTTTCATGCACAAGTACTGCATTGGCACACTTAGTACTGGCTATGCCAAATATATATGGCATGTAGGAACTGTGCAGGGCTGCCTGTGTAGCTGCCTGGCTTGTCGTTGTGAAGGGAGTAACATCTTCTTGTACACAACACTTCTTAGAGGCCTTTTATTTATTGTAAGTGTACATCAGAATGGTGGACATTTACAAAGGTAAAGCGAAGCTGAGCAAAACTGATAATTCTGGTCTTTGCTCCTACCTTGAGAACTAACAGATTTGATGTGTTACAATGTTCTAAGTGTAATAAACTCTTGTGCTGCACAATAAAGCAGGTGTTGATGCCTGTACATACCCATGCTACACCCACGGAATCACATCTCAGAACGAATTTTTGCAAGGTATTAATTAGCGATTGCCTAGGTATACTCCGATGTAACCAACCAAGCAGGTTCACCCAGTCTCTCCTTGTGTAGCTTTATAAAATCAAATCTAGCATTGGTTTGCACTGTGCACCCTTGCCTGGCCCTAGTGTGAGCCAAAGCTCCTTAATTATCAGCAAAAGTGTTGATCCGCTAAAATATATAGTAAACTTTTGTATTTATGATAAAAATTATGTTTTATTTTTTAAACATTCTTGCCACACAATGCAGTGCAGCAAAAGAGGGCATGAATTCCCCATATTACATATTATACAGCACATTACTGTTCTCAGCCAGGGCTGGTGCACAATGTGCTGCCTAGTGCCAACTATGGCACCCTTGTGCTGTGGTGCAAGGGTGTCTGTCCTGTAGACAGAATTCACTTTTGTGCATGAAGTGTCACCTTCCGGCATTAAAAGCAATCCTCAGTGACTATCTCCTCTTTCTGTGTGTGCTGCAGAAAACTGCCCACATAGAAAGAGGAAAAAAAGAGGAAAGTAAAGTTAGTTCTTCTCATTACGCCTCCCCTAGGTAGGCGTAGCATATTTACGCATTCCAGAGTGTACCATTGATGGTAAATCTAGGATAATACACATGTTTCACCCATGGATGCCTGGTACTGGTAAGGCATTGAGGGGATCATGAGATCAGGGTCTTTGTCTTCCCCCTTGAACAATTCATGGGTAAGCGGAGTTAATATAGTCGTTAGGGCTGTAGACTATAATATTTCAGGGGAAATGTCCCTTTCACCTAAGTCCCTTGCTTCCCATTCCCGCAACACCTCTGACCAGAGATCTGCTATGGAGCAGCGTGTCATACCTCTATTACCTTCTTCAATTAGTGCTCTCTCTTCTGCCTGCACTTCGTTTTCCCAATTCTAAATTGTAGAACCTGTGGAGGATTTACATCTGAATGCTATCCATCTATCTATAAATCGATTGCCGATTTATTTGGACTTGGGTCTCGGGAACTAGCCTAATAGACATACCTCTGTCATTGAGGGGATGGTGCGTGCGAGGACCCTATGTAGCAGCCTGGTAACCTGACGCCAATAGCCAATCAGAACCGGGCAATCGACGCATCATGTGTCTGAAGTCTATGTCTAGGAATGCGCATCGCAGGCATTGCTTGTCGGTGCTATCTAGCATTATGTTTAGTATATGTGGGGTAAGGTAGGTCATGTGCAGAATATTGAATTGGGAGTATTTAAAGCTGGAGGTTCTAGAGATTTTCTTGGGCAGGCGAAGTGCATTTTTCCATTCTCCCTTTGAGATGTCTCGGGTGAGGAGTACTTCACATTTTTGTTGCAATGTTAGCAGCAGTGTAACAACCATCTCCCTGATTGCCCGGTATAACCACTTGACCAGGTGTCTTGCGGAACCCAATGTTACCATGGCTTGCAATAGAGTGTGTGGGGCTGGTTCCTGGTTCCCTCCCACCCCATAGTGTCTGGAATGCTTTCTGTAACCTGTGATAGTTCAGGAATTGCCTTGAAGGTAGATGTATCCTCATTCTTCATCAAATTGCTATCATGTTTTCTTCTTGGTGGTTCTGATGTCAGACGTAGCTATGTCACAAGTCAACTACGCTTACTAATGACATAAATGCTATAGCTAACATATCTTTATGAGTTAACAATGATATATTTCAGTAAATGGCACGCAAAATATATCCACATAGATTTCAAAAAAGATACACCATTAAAATATTGCAAATAGAAAGGACTGCATGGTAAACTAGCTGCTATTGAGCAACATATTCACTTTTACGTATCTAACCAACAAGTCCCTTGGAGCTTTTCTGTGATCTCTGGATCGTCTGTTCAAGTTTCGTATCTGGAGATACAGCATTGAACCTTCCCTCTCTGTCTTTCACCACAAAATGTCTTTGGATTAATTTTCTGTAGAGGTATGTTTTTTTTCCTCTCTAGCTTCTTGACTCTTTCCAAATACCAGGAATCAAATCTCAGGTAGTTTATGCAATTGAATTTGCAAAACACAATAATCAGTGACGATACAGTCTTCACGTGCTGCTCACAATCACCTTCCTGATCAGCATGTATCAAGTATTTTACTAGAGCTATCATGTGTAAAACATTTACCCAGTGCTTGCAAAGTTCTGATTTTTCTTCAGATTCTTTGGCAAACTCTAGGAACTTGTTTTTATAATTTTGAAATGAGTGTATTGAACTTGTCTTTTGAATGAAGTGCACTGTGTGCCATTTTCACTTCTGAGATAAGATATGCAAAATAACCGTGGACGGAGAACTCTGCTCTGCCCGCCAAGTGTGCGGAGATTTGCCTATTACGCGTTCCACGGAGGACGTGGAGTAGGTAAATCTCCGCACACTCTGCGGCGGAGTGGAGTGTACCAGCCCCTGCATCCCACACCCTACTAACAATTGATGTAAATTGAAATAAAAGCACTTTAAAAGTAAATTAAAAGCACTTACCTGAGCTGCGGCGTCTCCGGGCTTCCCTCTTCATCGCCGTCCCTGGGAAAACTACGCATGCGCACGCGTCCGCGCATGCAAATTTATCGCGATAAATGCGCGGACGCTCACGCATGCACAATTTTCCCATGGAGAGTGATGAAGAGGAGGAGGGCAGCCCGGGGACGCCGCAACTCAGGTAAGTGCTTCTTATATACTTTAAAGTTGTTTTGATTTCATTTTAAATCAATTGTTATTAGGTGGGGTGGGAGGCGGGTGGCGTAGCGGAGCTACGTGGAGTTTCACTGAGTTTCTTCTCTACTCCCTGGCACTTAGCGTAGCCCCACTATGCCCACTACGCCCAGGCTTAATGCAAAACCTAATTTATCTTGATAGAAATGATGAAAACTAGGTAAGGACACCACCCTTTATTCCAATGGAACCAAGACCATGGAGTAAGATGAAATTGTCATCCATATTAAATGCAGCAGAGATCCAGTAGTAGGAGGCCCTGCATTAAGGCTATTTCTAAGTTAATCTGATTCTGACACAAGAGTTTCAATACCCATGCTGTTTGGAAGGCTGTCTGTGCTGCATTAATAAATTGTGACTTTCTACATGGTTAGCAAGCCATTTTTGTCAGATGTTTGTCTGCTTACTTCAATGAGAGTAGACCAGAGGTTTGCTGGCACGGGGTCGGATGTCAATGATCCTGCTGGATGCCGAAAAGGCTTTTGATCGTGTCTCGTGGAGCTTCCTTTGGGCAGTTATGTTACACAATACTTTTGGCCCTAAATTTATTAAAGCCATTAAATCTACGTATATATTACCTAGAGCAAAACTTCAGATGTTAGGATCTGAATCTGGTCATATTAACATCACCAGGGGCACCAGACAAGGGTGCCCATGCTCACCCCTATTATTTGCATTGTATATAAATCCATTAAATCCATTAATTTTAAAATTTCTTGAGAGCCATTCCATCAATCCAATACGTGACAAAAGTTTTGGCATATGCCGATGATATCGCGGTTATTACATCTGACCCGATTGAGGCTATGGAGGAAATCGTGACCCTAACCTCCGAATATTGTATCCATTCAGGGTATTCTCTGAACCGGGGGAAGACAATTGTACTTTGTACAGATAACATTAACTATATCGATCAGAGAAGAGCTGATAAGGCTACCTATTTAGGAATCATTATCAGCCCTGATGTTAAATTAATAAATGGGCTTAACTATAACCCTCTTATTGAAAAAATTAAAAAAGATCTGGATCGGGTTAATGGTTTGCACCTATCAATCATCGGAAGAGGCAATTTTCTTAAAATGAATGTGCTGCCTAGATGCCTAGATGTCTATATTTGTTCCGTGCAATTCCCTTTGCAGTAGCCTCCAAAACCTTAAAAATACTCGACTCTCTTATGAGTAAATTCTTATGGCAACAAGGAAAGATCAGGAGATCTCATAAGTTATTGTCACTACCTAGAGATAGAGGTGGGCTTGCCATCCCCAATACTAGCCTATACCATTGGGCAGCACTCCTTAAACAAATGTCACCCCTGCTCAATTTTAGTCCTGAGATAGCTATCGTAGACGCTAATGTTTTACCATCAATCTATGAGCTAGTTCTTGGAAGAGATGCAAATGGGCTGTTTTTACAACAAACAGAAGCAAAAGATATTAGAAAGAAATGTAAATTTGAAATTGTAAGTAGTGCTTGGAAGGTATGGGCTAAGATTGTCAAGCATATGAAAATCATGAAATTTAATAGATACACCTCACTATGGCAACCGAAAATCACTCATGGCCTCTCCCATGATGTTATAGCTAGGAAATGGCAAAGACTTGGAATCTGCAGAATAAAGGATTTTCTGTTAAATA
This sequence comes from Lissotriton vulgaris, assembly GCF_964263255.1. Taxonomy (NCBI): domain Eukaryota; kingdom Metazoa; phylum Chordata; class Amphibia; order Caudata; family Salamandridae; genus Lissotriton; species Lissotriton vulgaris. The sequence continues at coordinate 702,332,879 of NC_141699.1, forward strand.
ATTTTGAAACTAAGTTTATAGACTTAAAGAATAAATATCAATTATCTAATGCTGATTATATCAAATATGTACAAATCTATGCTAATCTTAAAGCAAAAGGATCGGCTGTAAGTCTAATGAGAGTGGATATTATTGAAGCTGTTAATAGACCAAATACAAAAATAGGATTGCTGTATGACATTTTATTAATTAACATACAAGATGATTTGGAGAAAACCGAAGCAAAATGGGCTACTAAACTTAGCAATCCTAATGTTGATATTTATAAAGTGTTGGAACTAAGCGACTTACTGTTTATGGCTAGCAATCTTAAAGCTCAAACGTATAAAACTGTATTCAACCTTTATTATACTCCTGCCAAATTATTCATCTGGGGTAAAAGGGAAAATGATTTGTGTCCTAGATGTTTACAGGGCCCAGCGACATTAGTACATATGTTTAGCAATTGTCCCAAGCTCGATCTCATTAAAATAGCGATTAGTGATTATTGGCAGGAGATATTTGGGCCTAAACTCCCTGAATCCAAAACACTGTTTATGTTTGGCTATGATTCCTCGTTAGAACTTTCAAAACATGAGGAAAGATTGCTATTTATTGGAACGGCTGTTCTTAGAATCATTTTGTCAGCCCGCTGGAAAGAACTTGAACCCCCTAGCTTCCAGATGTGGTTAGCTCGATTTTTAGCAGTTTTTAGCTACGAGACGGCTATTTATGCTTCTAGGGGAACTAGAGCAAAGAAACTTGGAGATTCAATATGGCACCCAATAACAAATTGGATAATTGGTGCCGTAACTATGAGTTAATTTAATTTATTTGCCAGAATTTTTGTTATATATTCTTTTTTATAACTCTATGTCGCTTCCTTCAATTGTTATACTGATTCAGTTATTGATGTATTATTTGTATTATTTGTAATGAGCTGATGGTAATTTTTTTTCTGTTTATACTGTCTGTTCGGATCTGGTTCAATAAAAAAAAAAAAAAATTAAATGCAGCAGAGGTCCAGTAGTGTGAGCCCTGCAGGAGGCCCTGCGTTAAGGTTATTTCTAAGTTAATCTGATTCTGACACAAGAGTTTCAATACCCATGCTGTTTGGAATGCTGTCTGTGCTGCTTTAATAAATTGTGACTTTCTACATGGTTAGCAAGCCATTTTTGTCAGATGTTTGTCTGCTTACTTCAATGAGAGTAGACCAGAGGTTTGCTGGCAATTTACAGGCTGGCAAACACTAATTTTAAATATCCACAATATATTACAAAGGTTAGTGTGGTGTAATTTCCCCAGTATCCAAAAGAATGAGGGTTAAGGGAGATAGGAAGCCAGAATGTGAACCTTTTAACAGATAAGGGATCTAACCCTTTTTCACTATGTGAAGGGAATCTAGGTAATAACTGAAGAGGTACAGTATTTTGGCAACGAAGAAAGCTTATGGCTGAATTAGCTACCATTTATTAACTGAAAATGCTGATTCAAGCAAGATTATGAGGAAGAAATCCTAACCAGTACCAATTTCCTCCCACTCCTACAGTTGTTTGTAATCTTTTTTGGGGTAGGTTAATTAGGAAGAAGCTAATAGCAGGCCTGCCCCTTTATATAAAACAAAATGACTGAAATTATTTAAATGTCACTGCTGAAATTACAATGTTGCCGGGAGCTAAACAGAAATGGGAACAGTAGGAGCTCTGGCTCCTAATTCGAAGAAAGCCTATCAGTCTTTTAAGTCTCTTGTACTTTACTTTTGGGAAATCTGGGAGCAGAAATATAGCTCTGTAATTTCCTTACCGCATGGGGTTAAGACTGGGCTTCTTAAGTATGGGCATGACCATCTCTTTTTCCAACAACTGGGAACTTTACCAGAGCAGATTGAGGTGCTTTTTACAGATGAAACAGCAGGACTGACTAGGAAAGAAAATTCATGCAAAACCCTAGCTGGGCAGATGTCATCTGGAGACCCTGATTTAATTGACAATAGCAGATTTTTGATTTGGATGTCTTGAATAAGGGAAGTAACCTCCAAAAAGGGCACATCTTGCTGAAATGTTTCTTTTCCTCTTGAATTGTCTTGGGGACATAGGTTGCTTTTACTACTATTGTAAAGAAGATGAACCTAATCAGTAAAAAAGGAGGCAAGCTTGTTACACCGTTCTTAAGAAGGAGGGGCACTGTTGAACAAGATGGTTGGGTTTGCCAGATCCCTGGCTACTTGGAACATGACAAGAGATGAGTTGGAAGCCTCATAGATCAGTTTTTATAGTAGACAGTTTTAGTCTGGTTAAGAAGTTTTTATATTTTTAGAACTTTAGTCTAAAAAGCTGATCTGTTACAGGGGAATGGGTTAGATGCCATTCCTTCTTTGCCTGTTGGACCTGTAATCTACTAGACCTCAATTCTGTTTTATGTCAGTGATTAGCTAGCTGGTTGGTTGGCAAGCATATGATTTTTAGCAGTCTGTATTGTCTGTTCAAAAAACCATATTCAGACATATAAGTTAGGGATAAATAAAATGTAGCTATCAGTTGCACTTCTAGTACTTGCAAGAAATGGAAAGTCGTGACTTCAAAAAAGCTCAATGGAATTAGTCATTGTTAACACCTTGGCTGCTAGGGGGTTTTCCCCTCCGGTGCTGACTTTTTGAAAGCTCCATTATTCATGACAAGGTCAACTCGTCATAAGCACAGCGCAGGTAAAACCCATGACGAGTTGACCTTGTCATGAGCATGGAAGGGGTTAAGAAAAGTAGGGACCATAATCCTAGCCATTGTAAGTTAGATACGCAATTTAAATTAACCTGTGCTCACCCTCTGGTAGCTTGGCATGGAGCAATCAGGCTTAACTTAAGAGGCAATGTGTAAAGTATTTGTGCGACACTTAAATTACAGTAACAGAAAAAACATCATAAAAGACACCACACCAGTTTAGAAAAATAGAAAATATTTATCTGAGTAAAACAATACCAGAACAACCAAGCTCCAATAAGTAGAAGTTGATATATTAATTTTTATATATTCAATCCAAAGCCAGTGCTTAGTAGTCAATAGCGCTAAAAGGCTACTTGAGGTCACACTAGACCGGGGTAAATCCAAAGTTCAGGCCGACCGCAATGGAGGGCAGGCCAGCTCTAGAACCCATGCAAGGTTAGCTGAAAAGTACCTTTGTATGGTGCAAGGGTCAAAGTCAAAGGCTCAATGCCTTCTGATTCACGCATTCGGGTCAATGCGTCAGGGTTGAACCTCGCAGCGGCATCTTTGGATTGGTACTGCATCAGTATCAGAGGGAAATGCATCGGTTCTGATCGGTGCAAAGATGTCAGTGCATTGTTTTTTTCCGAAAACAGCAGCAGAACCCACTTTTGAGGCCTAGAACCGTGGGGAGCAACTTAGGCAAGAGTAGGAATCACAGACGGCAAAGCCCAGCAGCACCAGCAGAGTTGTAAGAAGTATTTTGGGTACCTGAGACTTCAGAGAACAGGAGGAAAGCCAGCAAGCCCTTGGAGAAGCTTATGATTGAGGATGTAGAGAGCAGGTCTCACTCCCAGGCATGTAGAAGCAACAAGTAGGTCAACACAGCAGATCAGGTCACAAAGTGGCAGTCCCTCCAACAGCACAGCAATCAGCAGGCAGCAGGTCAACAAAGCAATGAAGGTAGCAAAGTGGCAGTCCCTCCTGCAGTAGAACAGCTCTTCTTCCAGGCAGAATGTCAATGGTTCCAGCTAAGTTCTGATTTGGTGGAGTCAGCAGTCCAGTACTTATGCACAAATGTGCCTTTGAATTGGGGGAGACTTAAAAGAGGTCTTTGCAGATCACAGGGTCCCTGCCTTTCCTGCCCTGCTCCAGGTTCACTACAGGGGAGTATGCAGATCTTTGTGTGGGGACAGACACAACCCTATTCAGGTTCAGGTGTCAGCTCCTCCCTCCCAATCTACTTTAGGAAGGCCCATTTGTGGTGGGCCATCAGGATGCGAATGTCACACCCCTTCTGCATTTGGGTGGGTGTCCAAAGGGACTACTCAAAGCCCGACTGTGACCCAACCCAGACGTGTATTCAAAGACAGCAGAGGCACAGAATGGTTAACGTAAGAAAATGCCAACTTTCTAAAAGTTGCATATAGCCATTGTCTGACCTAGGGTGGTGTGGAGTGCAAAAAAACAATGGATTTAGGCCCAGAACTTTGTACTGGGGTGAATGTAAGACATTGTTCTGCATTCTGTCCATCAACTGTGTTTTTTGCAATTTTCACCCCGAGTGGGCTGGGTATGCTCAGACGTGAGTCCCAGGCTCTCCACATCACTGGAGTCAAGCTATCCAGGCTGAAGAAGGCTGATAGCCAGAAACCGGTCCTTGGATGCTTGATTCCGGTCTAGGAAAGACATAGCTTGGTAGTTTGGGCTGGACTGTTCCTATGAGGCACAGGGTCAAGGCTGATTTGCATATAGCCATTGTCTGACCTAGGGTGGTGTGGAGTGCAAAAAAACGATGGATTTAGGCCCAGATCTTTGTACTAGGGTGAATGTAAGACATTGTTCTGCATTCTGTCCATCAACTGTGTTTTTTGCAACTTTCTAAAAGTGGCATTTTCAGACTTACATTTTAAAATCTGACTTCACCGTAAGTTGTGATTTTAAATTGTCCAGAGACATCAAATTCGAAAATGCTATCCCTTCTCAATTGGAATTTACACTTAAAAGATATTTTAAGGCAAAACCAATTTTGACCTATGGGAGCGATTGGCCATGAACTAGTGATAACAAGTATAGCAGCTTTTTAGTATCAGGATATGTAAAACTCCAAAGGACGTCCTTCCTTTTAAATACACTGCACCCTGACCATAGGGCTGCTTAGGGCCTATCTTAGGGGTGACTTATATGTAATAAAATGGAATGTTTTGGCCTGACAAGTAGGTTAACTTGCCAGTTCGAATTGGCTGCTTAAAATTGCCCACACAGGCCCTGCATTGGCAGGCCTGATACATGTTTAAAGGGCTATTGAAGAATGTGACACGATCAGTGCTGGAGGCCCACTAGTTGTATTTAATTTACACGCTGTGGGCTCAAATGGTGCACTTTACTGGGGAATTATAAGTAAATTAAATAAGCCAATTGTGGTTAAACCAGTGTTACCATGTTTAGAATACAGAGCACATACACTTTAGCACTGGTTAGCAGTGGTAAAGTACCCAGAGTCCTAGAGCAAACAAAACCAAATTCAGAAAAAAGGGGTGGAGGAAGGCAATAAGTTTTGAGGTGACCTTGCAGAAAGGCCTATTTCCAACAGTCATATATTTGTACTCATGACTGGAAGAGTTCACAGCCCTTCAAAGATATGTCTGTTATCCCAGGCTTAAAAGGACGCAGATGATATAACTGAATTTTTCTTGGTGCTTTCAAATTTGATGGGTGTGCCATAGTAAGAGACCACCCTCAATTCTCTAGACCAGTTTACAGTTTGGTAGACAGGTTACTTCATCACAAATGTGACAGATATCACTACCACCCTATTATCAGTGTTTTAGTATGTAATGTATTTGTTATAAAACAAACATGGTATTTGCCACATTTATGACCAAGCATCCATCCTCCAAACTCTAAGTCAGACCCTCTGTCTCATTTGGTGTATGGAACGTTCCGATGAAGTGTTTCTAGAAGGTTCAGGATTTCATCAAAGAGGAATGAGCTGAGCTGGCTCATGATGGGTGGAGTTGCTTATCAGGAAGATCATCCTAGCCACAAGGTTGACCTTGGCAAGGTGTGATTCTGGAAGGTTGCGGGTGCACCTTACGCTTTCCTTGAACAAGACCTTCAACACATTATAGTAAGTTGCAATAATGAGTTCGGAAAACGTATATAAGTTGAAGGAAGATCACCCACCAATGTAACAATAGTACAACCCACAGCACCTGGCTCCATTACACATCAGGACCTTACTGGAACCAAGCAAAATGAAGATTTCCATAAATGGTGTATTGGACAGTTCCATACCCGGCAACCAGATGAACCATGTAAGAAATGTTCTCATATCAGCCTTGAATCTTTGCATTTCAGGCTCTGCTTCCAAGACACAGCCTTCTCAGTTACTGTATGACCTTGCACCACTCAGAGCTTTTATTCTTCCTCAAAGGGACTCTGTCCCAAGTCAAAGCAACCTGATAGAGTTATCTTCATGTGTGTCACCTAAGGTTCTAAGGCCTCCTTAGCAAGTTACCCATTAACTATACTGAAAGAGACAGAGGTCAAAATGAACGATATTGACTGCTAGCTCCCGCTGAGTTAATGAGTAAGCTCCCAGAATGGGGAATAACCTGACAGCTCTTAAATTACCGGGTTCCTTACTACAGTTTACCTCCAATTCTAGGGAGTTTAATCCAGATACACTCATCTGCCTTAAGCAGGTGCTAAATATCCGTGGCACACTGGTGGGGTGTAAGTTGTGTCTGGTTGGAGTTAGGACAGCACCTTTATGATGTTGAAGCTCCGCACTGTCTTGGGGGGAGCTTTGTCTGCTTCCATTGTAGTGCTGGAGGTGGAAGCTAGGGTCCTGGTTGTACCCTAGCTTGTAATCCTTGCTTAGCTTCCAGGACCATGTTCTTCTTGCTGCAGAATCGCACCCAGTTAAAGGTCAGATTCATGAGGCAACATGTCCCTGTGTTAAGGCATCTCCCCGCAATCAAACTAGCAGAGTAATGCAGCTCATTAAGGTAGCTGAGTGCCTGATTATGACCCTGGCGGTCTGTGAACCTCTGTCGCTTTCTGGCAGTCCAACCACCTGCATACCTGGCAGTCTGACTGCGGATTATGATTGGGACAGTGAGACCGCCTCCTGATCGCCACCACTGCCAAGTTCAGAGGTCCTGCAGCGAAGGGGACAGTGGCAGTCAATATTGGCGATTCCGGCATTGGCACCACTGTGGGAATTATGACCTGCCTTTTTCACCGACCTTTTCATGGTGTGCACAGCCCCATTGAAAGGTCAGCAGATAGGTAGTTAAAGGGCCACAAAATGGGCCCCAGGGCAAATACGGCCATGTTGACTGTGGCAGGGACCCATGCTGCACCCCCTATGCCAGGACGGTCGGTGTGCACACTTTTTGCCATGCACGACATCATGCATGGAAACATGTCGTGCATGGCAACAGTGTGTCCGACTTGCAGGAGGTACAGCAGTGCAACCAGCATCGGCTTCCGGCTCTCTTCTAGAGCCTAAGCATGCCACCACCGTGGCTGAGCTACCGACTAACAGCCAGCCCCACAGTGATCTCATAATTTGAAAGTTGGGATGCCGCCAGCTTAGCGGTGTGTTCCCGAATGCTGCCCCAGCGTGCTGGTATTGTGACCACTAAGGTCGAAATTAGGCCTTAAGTTTTTGATTATTAAAAGTTTGGGTTGTGAGACCAAATTCAATATAAGTGGTGTAGGAAGGTGGAATATTACGTGGTGATTCTGGTTAGGCTTCACCATGTAATACTCTCAAAATACACCAAAGTTGGTCCTTGGATTCACAATAACAAATCCTTAGACCAGTCCTGGTGAAGGGGCAAAGCACAGTCAGGCTTTACCAGAGGAACATGTGTTAAGCATTTCGAAGTGCCCCATGGATGATAAGTAATTGACATGACTTGAAAGAAACCAAACACTAATTTTTAAATTTAAAGCAGATTTTTAGGCAAATTGCAGGAAATCTTGAAAGGAACTCAAGGACGTAAAGGTGATACAGGTCCCAGGACCAAGCCATGATAGTCATTTCAATTTTACCTGGATCGGGAAACCTGGGTGCAGAGTTGTCATTGCTGTCCTTGATGCTGAAGCGGGAGTTGTGGGGGAGGTGCTTTTTATCACTTACAGGATGCTGGTGGGGAACCAGGTACAAAAAGTCAACAACAAAGCCACTGCTGACATCTGATGAAGGTTTTGCAGACTTCTGTCAAGGTATAGCGTCGGGTTAAGGGAGGTGATTGCCGGACTGGTGACCAACAAGCCTTGGCAGCGGTAAGGTCAGCAGAAAGATATTTCAATGTCCAGAAGTCCGGGGGAACACAGTAGCCACCTGAAACTTTGTGGAGGCCAGAACTATGTTTCCCACAATGTACTGGACTATCTACTTTTGGGAAATCCCTCAGAGTGCCTGATGGCCAGCGGTTCTTTGGTACTGGTACATGGTTTTTACCTTCAGTGTGCAGGAGATTAGTGCCACTAGTCTAGGGGAGTATGGAGTTGCCTGTGGCTCTCATAAATGTCCCTCTGTCTGAGAGAACCAAGCGTTGATCCAGGATGAGCTGCAGTTGGGTAGTTCTTAGAAGGTTGCCACAGATGTAGAGTATTCTGCCATTGGTTTGGGCAGCTCCTCTTGTCGCAGACTCAGACTCTTCTTGTTTTCTTTGTTGCAAGTCAGATCAGAACGGAGGTTCTGGAGTTAGGGGTAACCCTTAAATAGTAGATTTAGGGGCATTTGGGGTATGAGTGCAAGTGGCCAAGGGGCCCCAATGAGCCCTAGCAGCTAATCTATCCCTGAGGTGACTACAGCCAGAAGTGTGTGTCAACTTTTCTACACAGAACCTTCTGAAATGGACACAGTCTTGCTTAGCTGTGCAGACCAGGTAGCCCCTCCCCGGGGAAGGGATAGCCTTCAGGGGGTGTACACCTCCTGAAAACTTAATTGTCCCACCTGCAAGGGTGGAAATGTGTCTGGGGAAAGGGAAATACGGTTTCCTCCTTTGGGAGACATCCTGGTTCCATATCACAGGCAGTGAATCCTTCAAAGCTCCCCTCCTTAAGGTGCCACTTCACTGGTCATTCTATCAGGGAGGGAGGTGTGACCTTCTTCCCATCCAGGCTATTGTTGGTTACTGCTGGCAGAGTTTACACTTCCTAACTGGGGGTCAAATTCCTGCCTTGGCTGCAGCAGGTGCAGGATGCCAGCCAGAGCATAGGAAAGGCTGGGGCAACCAGGTGGGCAACCTCTAAGGTAGCCACCTGGGTGCATGCCATATATTCCTCGATACATGACTTGTTCCAGGGGTGAGGAGCCACATTGTTTGATAACAAGCATGACATATTTTGATGGTATAATAATGGAGCTGCCAACCGTGGGTTTGTCAAGTGTTATCCTATGGACCTCCTATGACTTATTACAACCTTTAATGGTAAAGGATATTACAGGGACATTTAAGCTTGCACTTGCATGTCCACACCTTTAATATAATACATCCTGTCTCTTAGGCTCAGGAGGCCTTCCTTATGGGTCAGTGGCATATATTAAAGTGCATTGACTTTGCCGCACATGGTGAGGGCAAAGTCCAGCTTGAGTAATTTTCACTCCTCCTGCAGTCTGCAATGGCAGGCCTGCTGTCAGTGATTTACTTGGGTCAATCAGGGTGGCACAATTAGTGTTACAGGCCCTGGTAACCACTCTAAAACCCATGCCCTGGGTACCACTTGTACCACATACAGGGGACTTTAAGGGGGTTAAAGTCCTTTCCAATTGAGGTTACCAATTCACACATATCAGTTATAGGGAAAGAGCACTGGCACTGGGGCCTGGGCAGCGATCTCCAGTGTACTTTCAGAGTCATGAGCATCAGCATTGGAACAAAAGGTGGAGGGGTGACTATACAGAAAGGGCACTTTCCTACAAGTGATACAAAGTAAATGCCATGAAGTCTCTCAGTTGCAGAGTTATACAGAGTATGACAAAATCAGAAAATATTTTAAATCCCAATGGTAGCAAAATCATTAAAAAATTGGGCAGCACCCCTAGCAGCATAGGAAAGATGAGCAAAATCTCTGGCTCACCCCCAAAATCAAGGTATTTGTATACATAATTCTTGCATAGAAAATTAGCAATACTGCAAACGTATCGTGGTGTAAGTGAAATTATAATTTCTTTAGCAAATCTGAACACAGGAATAATAAACGCCATTACCATAACACATAGGCACAGTCCCAATTCTTTGAAAAATTATTCAACACCCTCTATGTTAACCTCATCTGGAGATGTTTGAACAAATATGACACATTTAACAATAAGACTTTATCTGAAGGACTAAGGCCAGTGAAGAAACGGAAAACATGGATACTTTTTGCAATCTTACATCCTCACCATAGAAAATTCATCGTGAGCAAAACAATACAGCAATGAAAATAAACTAATGTGACCTCAGTTTGGCTGTTCGCTGCATTACCTTTTGTGAGAGTATGGACGCAGGGTGAGAAAGCAGGAGTGAGTGACAGAGATGGCATCCATTTTGTCTAAGATGGCGTTTTACTCAGAAATGTGGCATAACTAAAACACATTATCAAACACATTTCTACACATCACAGAAAATGTATTTGAAAGTCAATTACCCTATATCACTTCAAAGATGAAAAATCGTGTTTGAAAAGCAAATTAAACATTGCTAATGATACGAAAAACTATACATCTTTAAAATACTTTATCGTGGTCACAGCATTTTGCAAAATAATTGTACATGGGACCTGGTTCAAGAAGATGCCTTGCAGGAACTGTAAAACTGATATTTCTCCCAGCTAGGAAAGATGTTCTCCTCCCACTAATCTCCTGTTGTTATGCCATGTGATTTTATGGTGCCAGCTATGCCCTTGCATTCAATATTCACACGAGCTACCGGTCGAGTACATAACGTTTACTACATATAATTTCAAGTAATCGTCATGAAAAGTTCTGTATATTTTGTACACAAAATCGCAAATTCATCTATTCCTACTCTTAAATCATTCACTACCTTATTTTTGAAAATATCTATGATTTAAGTTTTTGAAATGAGTAATATCCTTCCCACAGTCCATGGGGACTGCTTTGGTATTGTGACTCAGCAGTTTAACACATAAGGTAGAATTTGCAGGGATAACATTTTTATCATTCTGTTGAATGGTCTCTCACTATCACAAATAGTGCTGGTACAAGCAATATTCTAACTAATGTCTCTCAAAACAGAATTTTAGATAGGTATAAGTGAATAACGGGAATGATTTTGACTAGCAGTAACTATCCAGATGATTGTATTCATGATAGGGTCTCTTCATAAAATACACGCATAGCATGTGATTATTTTGAACATGGTTTTAATTATTTCTCATGGAAAGTATAATTATTTCTGAACGTATTTTAAATTTGGCTCAGCAGCAAGTGATTATCTTTTTTGTGCTTGATCTCATTCAACTTTACTGATGTAAGTTGGCCACATTGTGTTAAGCTTACATTAGCACCTAACCGAAAACGGGGGCATATTACCAACAACTAGCGATATTTATCGCTAAATGGGCTTAGCGAGTTTTTATTGCCAGGCATCGCCAGATATTATCGCAGAGATAACGTGCTATTAGCAACGTTTGTCTCTAAAGCGATAAAATATCCGGCGATATCGGCGAAATACGTGAATATCACTGAAAATACAGCGATATTCACGCATTAACGCCAATAGGGTCTTAGCCATAATATCCACCTCCCATTGGATATAATGGCTAAGAACTGGTCTGAGTAGGCGTTAGCTTGTAGAGATATTCGCGCTTAGCGCAAATATTTCCATTGCTATGCCTGCGTTGATAATAGGCGATAGCGATGTTAGCGACTGTTTTTAGTCGCCAACAGGTTGAGTACGCCCACTTTGCATGTCATTAGCGATAAATATCGCTGACATGCAAAGCGGGCCCCAAACCGCTCGCTATCGCCTCAAAGCTGTCGCTAACATCAGTTAGCGACAGCTTGCTAATAGGGCGATATAATTATTGCCGCTTAGCGGCCAAAAACGGCTGCTAAAGCAGCGATAATCTAATATCGCCAGGCTTGTTAATATGCCCCACAGTGTCTAAAAAGGCCTGTCACGGTGGTATAGGAGCATATAACACACAATTTTATGTGACTAGCATTCTTTAAACACTTTTGACAACAAAATGTCTATATCTGTGTCCGTTGTTTAAAGCATATAGTATTAGAACTTTCAATATGTCTCTGGAATTTATGTTCGCATAAGTACTCATTGGGTTGCCATAGCAGTTGGACACTTCTTAAAGCAAGCTATTTATTTCTTTATTGTTTTTTTAAAAGGTGAATAGAATTTGTGATGTGTAATCCTTCAACAATTTTACTTGTTCTCATGCAGAGGTTTATTTTGACAAACGTTTGCCTTAATCAACATTAAAAACAAGTATGGAGTTTATAATGAGAGGAGATATCAGGTACTCACAAAGCACCAATATCTTCTATAATTCATGTGAAATGCAGCTGTTTCGCAGGGTCATGGAGTCATGTGTAGGTTCAGGATACCTTATACAGCAGTGTGTAAAGTAAAGCTATGCATCTCACGCTAGGGGAAAATGTAGTATGTTGTGCATCATGCAACTGGTCCTATTGGGTGCAGTCAATACCTTCTAGGCATTTTTAGAACTCTGCAGCTGTACATAACTTTGCTTAGATGGCCTTTACTATCTGCAAGTCAGTGGGGAAGACAGCGTCCTGGTGAATGATATTCAACAGTGAACCCAAGCCTGTGTAAGGGTTTTTAAGAAAGTGAACATTTGTAATCTGTGCACCAAGCACAATGTGTGGTAGGTGAACCAATAGCTAAATATTCCAGCACATCAAGCATTTTGAGAAGAGCGGGTTATGTGGCAGTCCTTATGCCAATGTTGTGATCCATGTTACCCTAAGCCAAGCCAGACTTGTCCATTCCTAGACGTAATGTTCTATGGGGATAAACTGCAGACTTGTTTAGGGGTGTTAAGACTTGTCTTTTGGCTTCTCACTGTTAGAAATAGGCTTATTATTTGAGAGAGGTGGAAGCCCAATTCAAATATTAAACATAATCCTTGTTAGTTTGGACTAAAAAGTCACTGGATAAACCTGTGCTTAACCCACTGGCAGCGTAGAACATAAGTAGTCAGGCTTACCTTAAAAGTAATCAGTAAAGGAGTTTATGTAGCACTCAAACCAGTTAAATAAAGTAAAAAAACAACACAATAAAAATCCCAAACTTAATGGAGTAAAATGTAATACATATAATGACATCAAAATGACAAACAGCAAACAGTAGAACCAGAGTTATGAGTATCTAGAGTGTTAGGGGAAAATAATGCCAAAAAGCAAAAGGCTCCACTCAAATGGTATCTGGTCGTGCTGAATTGGGTTAAAGTTACAAGTTCATGCTGACTGCAATGGTTGGATACAGAGACCAGGTTCATCCAGGTGAATAGCTTAGCTTCTTTGAGTCTGTGTCCAGGTGAAGAGCCTCAGATGGAGATTCTCATTGGCAGAGGAGCATTCATTGCTGAAGCTGTGCGTTGGTGGGAGGTGTAGATGGTTGCTGTTTGGTGCAAAGACCACATTACCGTTTGAACTTCGCGTTGACTGTAGACATGGCGACCATTGCTGACGCAAGGAGCCTGCTCATAATAAACCCCAAACCTCTCCTGGAGTGCAGATTTTGCATTTTTGAAGCAGGAGGAGTAAACGCTGATCCCAGCCAAGTGTCCAGGACCAGAGAGAACCTCTTAGGTATTGGGACTCACTCCAGCAGAAGCCAGCAGCAGGGTTCCAGGTAGGTCCTGGTTGTGATTGTCAGCTGAGCTGTTGCATGAAGCCTTTGGAATCTTTTGTGCCCCGGTAGCCAAACAGAAGGTCAGCCAACTGACACTTCAAGCCACTTCTGGGAAGCCTGGCTTAAAGGCAAACAGGTCCAGTATTCCTACTTCAGACAGCAGGTAAGGCCTTCTTTAGAATCCCCCACAGGTCCAGGGAGGTTCTGATCAAAGATTATGAAGGTGCCACATTATACCCAGTGCCAGCCTTTGCATGTTGTCAGTTCCTGGCATGGCTTACTTCAAAACTGGTTCTGGTCAGTTTTTCCCCTTACCCTTGGTTTTGCTCCAGCCTGCGTAGTGAAACTGAGTGCCAACTTTCTGCAACTGGCATTTCCAGAACAAAAAAATCATATTCACCTTTACCAGTAAAGATGTTTTTATAGTACAATTCGAATGAGTGGAAGAAGCATTTCTCTATTTGTTACCAAACTGAAGTTATTAATTATTGAGTGTAACAGTGTACCCCAGTGTTAGCCTATGGGGGAGATAGCTCTTCCGCAGTGAAAAATTACTTTAGGATTTTTCACTGTCAAGGATATGTCAAACTTAACTACAGTCATGTAGTTCCTATAAAACTACATAGGATCTGAGCGTTTAGAAAACATACACTGCAGGACTGGTGTCCTGACTGGTTCTAGACACCTCTACCGGGTATGTTAGCCTGTATACCAGCTAGCTCACAGTGGCCCTAGAAATCTCTCTTATCAAGAAGAGAATAGATATGGGGTGGGTGGAATTTGCGTAATCGCGTTACGCAACTCTTCGCGAAAATGTCAAAAATCTCCGCAAACACGCGGAAATATAGCAAAGTGCTTTCCCCACCTGTTCCCAATATTTATTGCGTGATCGCGTTGGAAATGTCTCGCCAACTTGCCCATGCGGTCGCTTATGGGTGCGGCCATCTTGTTTTCCCTTGTCCCGCCTGCTCGCTATGCTTATTTCCTGTTCCGGGTCACATAATGCATGCTTGAGCCCGTTCGCGATACGTATTTCCTGTTCGGGAATGCTATTACGTGTTTGTGACGCTTTTTGCGTTCTCGGGGGAAAATATTGAGCAAACTTGCCCACGCGGTCGCCATGGGCGGGCCATCTTCTATTTCACTCTATTGCTATGGTTCTGGGGCCTGCCTTTCAATCCTCCCTGTATCTTTTCAATCCTTTGTTTGTGGAAAGTTTTTTAATTTTTTTTATTTATTATCTCTAAGACTATTTTCATGATTCTATATTGTTTGTTTTTGTCTACATTTTGTGTGTTTTTAACTACTTTTTCACTCTTTTTTTATTGCCTGATTTTTCATTTCTTTTACTTACTTTTTTAATTTTTACCTTTGCTTTCCCACCCCCTCCTACCCCTGAACCATGTCAAAAGGCCACAGGGCTCGACGCAGTATCCAGAGCCGCAAGGCGGCGCCCACAAGGGGTGCAGGCACAGGCCTTATTTGGGGAGGTGTATTTGGCTACACTGGTTTTCTTTGTGCAGCGCCACCTCTCCTTAACCCTGGCAGCAGGCCTGCAGGCCTGGGTCCGGGAACGGGCTCCGGGAATGTCAGCAACGGTGGGGAAAGGTGCGCCGGGCAGTGTTTTGCTGCTCTGGTGTCCGGCGCACACAGAACCAGCTGACGCACCGGTGGTCCCATATCCTGGACTGGGAGCAGGACCTGCTGGACCTGCTAGGGGTGGCGGTCTCGGGTCTTGGTGAGTAACTATTTAATTATTACTACTTTGTGTCTGTTCTTCTGCTCTGTGTTATATATTGCAAATATCTTATTTTTCTAACCAGCTACAATGCTGCTAGTGCTTACATTACAGGTAAATTACGTTAAAAAGTCTTCTGTGATTGTCATGACACAGGTGCTATCTGCGCTACTAATGTTACTTGTTTGCAAATTCGCGTTTGCGCTCACATAGTGTGATTATGTAAGAGTTTATTTTAGAGAACTTTCATTATGTAATGCTATAGTGACTCTAGTCCTTCCTTTGTCTTGTCACTAAGAGATAGGGGTGGATTGATACTTAGGTTTAGTTACTTATTAGTATGAGTTTGTAATTTTTTAGTGGTATGCGTGACGTCCCCTCTGTTACATCACATGCTGCTAGTACTTACCCCAGTCCTTAGTAGAACATTTTGTAGTTTGTTCAATGAGTGGTAATAGGCTTAGCACTAACAGAACATCAGCATCAATCAATCAACCAACAATTTGGTGTATCATGTGTCCTCCATTTACGCATTTTTGAGGACAAAAAGAAGTGGAAATGCATACTTGATTTACAATTGGCACGTCTGGAATAGGTGGGCTAGGTCAGGTGGTACGTACTACTTAGACTTAGTTAGTATTCTGGAATCAGAATGGAACCCTGCATTAGTGTTGATAAATAATAAGTAGTCGATCCGCGAATCCCCCGATACTACTTGTCGCCAGATGAGATAGGTCAATTTTATTGCAATTGTTGTTTACATAAATGTTTTTTTACCTTCCTTTAAAAATATTTTATTTGTTTCACACCGATCATCAAGGTTTGTCTCTTTCTTATATCTTTCATGATCAGCACCCAGGGGCAAGAAGACAGGGTCTGAGTCGGCGGAGGCACTTGAACAATACCAGGGACAGGAGGACCAGGATGGGGGCTCTTCTGCTGCCCTAGTAAGTTTTCCTGTTTTTAATATTAATAATTCTTATTCCCTAACTTTTACTGCACCATATTTTTCCGAACTATTGTTTCCGTTTCCTAATGCTATATTTTACCAGCAATTATCCTTCGATCTGAACTATCTGTTTCTAAATTCTTGTTATCCCTGCCTCCAACTGCCTCTGCTATGATGACTCTCTGTACTACTACTATTAGTCTGTTTGTAGCTAAGCTTGCCCAGTTGGCCACTCTTTATTTAAAAGGTTTTAAAGAAAACTCAGATTCACCAGTAGCTCTAGCCATTGAGTCCAGTCTTTTGGGTTGTCCGCTTGTACTACTTCTTGTCTTATTGGTCTTGAGTCTTTGTTAATCTTAAGGCTTTTCAGTAATTCCCACCAACAAAATGCCCAACCAGATTTTACTATTTTGATAGGATAGGACATACTACTACTGTTGTAGGGATTTTTCACGTAAAGAACTTTGCAAATGAAAATAGGATGTTGGTGATGGGAGGCTGGACCTTCCTCACACCTCAATCAGAACCCACCACAATCCCCTGCCTGACTAGTTATAGTAGTGTCTCGTCATAACTATTAGCTCTCCGAACCCCCCCAAGATACCCAACAAGTAGACAACCCAGAACATAACACTCCCAACCTCTCAGTCATGGAAGCAATGCCCATGCACACACTTCCTTTCGCTCGCTCGTGTAAGTCCACACCAAATACCACCGAGTCTATGTGAGTTCAAAAGTTTTATTTTCAATTGACAAGCTCTGTACGCTGTTCTATAATGCAACACCAACAGGAAAATGCATAACATTAAAACAATAAACATTGTAACACTTAGTTACAATTACAACAACTACAAGTCCATAGACTGAAGACAAAAAAAATAAAAAATCATGATAACTGAACAGTGGTGGAAGCACCATCATCCCCTTGGTAGGAATATAGTTTATATAAAATTATAAATGAAGACCTCTGAGCGAATTCTGGGGACCCCTCATCTCAGAAGAACCTAGTACTGGTAGTGGTTACATCATAAGCTCTGTAAAGCTCTGGTTCGTAGAAGGGAATCTTCCGTCTGTAATGAGAAAAATGGTGTGCGTTAGTATATTGCAACCATTTTTCAGCCGTGCCAAATAGTGTAGCATTTTCATCGATAAGCAATATGGACTAAAATCAGAACTCCATTAAAAAAGTGGCTTGTTAATGTTTTGGTTGACCTTGTACGCAGTGCTTAGACAGTAGCAGTATGAGGTCATGTGGGCTCAAAGGTGTCTTATATAACAAGCTGCAAGGTAACGTCACGTGTGCGAAAATAAAAGACATAAAGGTAAAATGGTTGATTGGCTCGGGCTAACTAAGCAAAGACTAGAACGACCCTAGGGATCATATATAACTACTAGTGTCTACTCTACTACTACCTGATTTGTACTAGTGAGGCATGTTGTATATGTATGTATTACTATTAACTAATTTTTCAATCTTGCTACTGAAAAATAGGGGGAGGTGTATATGACACCTAAAAAATGTGTAAAGTTCTAGGCGCACGACCGACCACCAGTGCCGGGGCCAGCGGCGAAGGCGACGTGGCTGGAGAGGATGCAGCAGTTGCAGATGGAGCTGCAGGGGGTGAGCCAGCACCAGTGGCAGGCGGTGGTAAGTTAGATTCCTAATCCTTACTTATTGACATTACACTCACTGCAAGGGTATACTGTATACTGTACTGTTAAGACTTAGTAAGAAGTTGTTGTGAATGGTTGAAGGGTGAAGACACCCTTTAATTGGCATTAGTAAAGGCATTACTGGCGGGAGTGTTGAGTAACCAATGGCCTCTTCTATCTGATTTCAACTCCGCTGTGAAAGTTTTATGGAGAAGACTAAAAGTCAGATCACCTTGAAGGATGGTGTTGAACTAAAAGGGAAAGACGGGTGGAAGGAAGAAGAATATTTAATATTTATGACTGACTAAGAAGGATACGTGTGATGCATGAATGCCTACATGCATAGGTGGCTGATAGGAATCAAATGCATGGTTGGTTGAATGCCTGAAAAACTCCCACAAATGTTAAAGCCCAAGGAAGTGGGAGGATAGATACATACCACAAATGTTATGCACTGTGCTTAATAGTGCTACCATGCCACTATGTGTATAATTAACTTGTCTTACAGCTTTTCTAAGAGTATATTTTACAATAGTCTTGCTTTTGATATACAGCTACTCCTTCCCAGGGGAAACCTGATAGGAAGGAGTTGGCCGACAAGGCCCGGCGCCGGAAGCTGGAGGCCATGCAGCGTTAAAACCATTGGCTGGTGGTCCTGGAAGAGGCGACAGCAGACGCAGCCTACTCCAATGCCACGGGCCCCAGCCACGCCCTCCAGTGGTACGGCACCACAGTCTGGCAGTCGCCCCCCACCGCCCTTCCTTTAGCATCATTGATGCCCCCCCATTTGTGGCTGCAACTGCTGTGCTTTGAAGCGCTGTGTCGCCCTTCTTGAGGAGCAAGTGCTTGTCCTCCAAAGTCGAGCCCGCCGAACCTAAAGACCCTGTTCATTGCCCCTTTTTTATTTATTCTTTTGGTGGGTGGGAATCAGGCGTTGGGGTTTCGCGTTTTGGACAATTGGACAATTAGGTTGGACTTTTTCTTTACGGACATTGGTTGGGGTTAGGGAGAGGGGTGGGTCAGGGTTTTTTTTTACATTGTTTATTTTTGTTAGGGTATTAAATCAATATTTCTACTTTACATACAATGTTGGTAATATTTTGTGGGTGGGGTTACTGTTTTACATCACACTGTTTCCTTGCTGGTGCAGGGCCGCCCATAGCCAGTGTTTGATTTAAATAATTGGCTGACTTTGTAAGACACAAACAGATAGATGCGGCACCCCTCACTGATTGACTTGTCCTACTAGTACTGTCAGTCTCTTCTAGTCTATGCATTCTTTAACTGGACTCAAAGGGGTGTGTGATTTGATTGAAAACATGTCCATTATTAATTATGCCTCTCCCAAACTTCTCTTACCTTTGATTGATGTTTAACTTAGGCACAGCGATGGCTGCATGGTTGGTGATGATGATTATCTTTCTGAACATGCCATGGTTGTGGTGGTAGTAATAGTAGTAGTAGACACGGGCAGCAGCATTTCCAAAAAAAGAAAGTGAGACAGTCAGTCGCCTGAGAGAGTCTGTTCGAGGAATAGTAGAATAAAGTATAGTACAGAACTTACTACAGCGAAACAATAATATGCAAAAATATTTTACAACAAAACATAATGGTGGTGGGGATAGCCTAGTAAAGAGAGTTACAAACTATAGTTGTGTGGAGTCATTTGACTAGGCCTACAGTACAGTGGACACAAGCGTAACCGTTAGTGCTGTGTAGGAGGATGACAACAAATCCAATCGATGCCGGCAATTAATGCGGATGTATAAGTACCTTTGGTAAAAAAAAATCACCTCACAAATATACTGCTCATGGGTGGGCAAGAAGAAGAAGATCCTCGCCCTGCCTTAAATTGTAGTACTGTTGCTTTTGCCACATTCGCCCCAGCAAGCGTGTGATAAATTATTGGTCTACCTTTAATTTAGTCACACCTCAATAAGTCACACAGCACGGGGGAAGAGGGTTAGAGTTTGTTGAATGGTTGGGAAGGGGGGTTTGGGCAGAGGTTTGAAAATGAAAAAGAGTACGCATGGACAAACAACAAATGACAAACTCTGTAGACTACCATATCCATATCAATATGTTAAGGGAGAGAAAGGGAATGCATGCATGATGATGATTGATAAGGAGACCCGCATTACATACAGTTTGTGTTCAGTTGCTCCGGGCTTACTTTTACAGACAGCAAAGAAATTTTCAAATATCTATTAATAATAATAACAACAAGAGGAACACACAGTTGTAAAGATTGTAAACAAAAAAATGAATCAAATTATTTAAAAGATGATGAAAGTTGATACTGTTACTGTGTTATTCTGGTCAACAATGTGGATTTGCATCTCGGCATTCCTCTTGATCCTCTCGTCCATCAATCCTGGGTGTTGCCACTGCCTGCCTGGCAGATGTAGATTCATTGGTAAGGTAAGTGTGCATTGTTTTCCCAAGTAAAGCACAGGGTAAGGCCTGGACTATAATTGTAGATGGAAAAACAAAAGGGATATTGTGAAACAAAGTTGAAAAAAATGCACAAGTTCTGGTGTAGTGCAACAAGAACACTTTCAAAGGTGGAATGTATGCATCATCTCTTCTCTAGTATGTTTTCAGCATTGACCTAAAACAACAACAGGATAGATCAAGGCCCACAGTGACAGCACGCTTAGCACATCCTCCGTTTAGAGTACATTTTTTGAAAGAGTTGGACAAAGCACATATCCAGCCGCATAGCATTTTACAATTTAAGTGACTAAATCAATGCACCACAGTCATACCACCACTACACTCAACTCCACTGCTACACAAACATTTAGGTCTGCTGTGGTTGTTGTTGACTTGTTTACCTTTTATGCCACTCATGAAAAGTCCTGACTTATTATTCCATCAATCATATCCGATACGTTTACTGAGTGACTGTGAAGATCGGCCTACAGTAAAAGTACAATTTTGTTATTACACAACAAGAGTGGAAATATTATTGACTTGAGTCACTCTTTAGCGCGTAGAGTAATACTAGTATACTTTAACTTCACTTCATGCACAACAAACAACAAAAACACCAATCACTCAAAGTTGGTGTCCCTTGCATGCGATTCATTTTCATTACCTGTTCCTTCTCATCTTAAATTAAGGGGCCGTCTCTCTCACCGTCATCCTCATGGTGCTGTTGTCCTACTCAGTGTGCAGTGTACAGATTGAGGCCCCTTCCTGTATTCAAAAGCAATGTATTAGGCTGCAGTAGAAGTACACATTTCTTATTAAAAATAGTTGCAAGAAGGGAACAATTCCATTGAGTTACTTTTAGTGTGTAGAATGATTATTACATATAGTACACAATGAAATAACTTCATGCACAACAAACAACAGCAAAATCACTCAGTCTGCATCCAATGCATGGCATCATTCATTTTCTGTTCCAGCTCATCTTCACTCAGCTAATGGGCAGTATCTCTCGGATCAGAAAGGAGGATAGCTTTAGTAGCCATCATCATCATGTTCCACTTCTTTTGGAGGGACTAGGAAAGATTTTATTTTTTATTTTATTTTGCATCATCCAATCATCATCTGTCTTGAGGGCAATGGATTAAGGGAGATTCAGGAGGATGGAGGAGCAGGATTCGAAGGACTGTACTGTGAAAGGCGGACAGCTGAAACTCGTATATTGAAATAAAAAGAGTAGAAGACCGTGGTGATGGTTTCTTTTGATTGACAAAGTTTGTAACCAGAAAGACAGACACACAAATAAAGGAAAATAAGGGAGGAAGACAGTAAGTGCAAGCCTAATTGTCAGTGAAGTATAGCTCATCCCCAAACTCTGGGGGTTCAACCAGAAGTAGATAATCATTGTTGGGAATTAGTGTGGGTTTAGCTCCCTGGTCTAGTCTTTTTCCTTCTTTCTTTTTTTCCAATGGTGTCCTTCCTTTGTTTCCCTGTTTTCGGTAGCCCCGCCCCCCTTCCCTCCATGGATTTAGGTCGCCAGCACTAGGGCTCTGTGCTTGGTTTCTGACCTTGTTGGCGTTTTTCTGGAGTCGGGATTCGTGTACTCCTGAATTCATCGTGGGAACCTGTTACTTTGGATTGTTCATCTTGCTTTTCGGCAAACGGAGGCGTTCAGCTGCACGAGGCTTCGTGTCAGCCGCCCGGATGGGTGTTGCTCCGGTCGTCTTCCAGAGCGAGTGAGACTCGGCGGTAAAGTACAAGAAGCGCCCGCTTTGTCAAGCGCGTGAACTCTTTGCTGCTGTTTTTGTATTTTATCGGGACTCTGCTATTCGGGTTTCCCTCGTCAAGGGAATTTTGGAAGCTTGCCGGGTTCTGAGTGCCCGAGGTTAGTGAAGTTTTTTCTACGCGCTACCTTAGTGGCGTGCTTAGTCTGTGGCCACAGAAAGTGGGAATTTTGTTGGATTAGATTGTGCCAAGAGCGCACTGTTCGTTTTCTCCTCCAGGGGTTTTTTATGTCAGACGTATGACTTTTTTCCCCCTTGCAAGTTGAAGGATATTATACTACGCAGGTCTCGACTTGCCAATTGGATTGTTTGCTCTTCTCGGATAACTTCTAATATGTTACACAAGTAAGGAGGGGATTGGGGTGTGTTGGATGTGGTTATTGGGTGGGAACGGGGAATCAAAGGAAGGAGCACTGGGTTATATGTTAACATTCTCTTTTTGTTCTGTGTCTCTTTTCTCTTGTGGCTGCAGGTCAGGATCCCTTTCCCCAAACTACAGAGGAGGGTCTGCTGTGCTGTAACAAAGAGAGAGCATTGGCTTTACTTTTTCTTTGTTTTACATTTTTTCCTACCTTCTCCCTTTTCTCGGTTCGCGGTCACGCTGTGCTAAAGTGCGTGTGGCGATCCGAGAGGGGGCAGATGAGTGGAGCCATCTTCGCTTCCGTGGTTGTGGGTTGAGTCGGCGAAAGATCCAACAGAAAACCAAGCCCACGAATTTACAACCACCCGAGCGAACATGGATGAGGATGGGAATGAGTTGGAAGAAAGGACCCCTACAGTGCAGGAACTGATGGGGGCGGTTAACGCACTTCAGCTTAAGGTGCAAGAATTACAGCAGGAGAACCAAGGGTTACGTCAGGAAATGAGTGCAGGGAAGGTTAAGGCTCCGGTCTGGGGAATGGGTAAATCTCCTATAGTACAACCTGCTACTTTCCAATTCGATAGGGGTGCGAGTCCCAGTAATCCTAGTAATCCCCCTTTAACAGTTAACGTGACTACACCCTCTCCGGTACCTTTGGCAGTTCCTGAAAGATTTACTGGTGATTCCAGTAAATATAGCATCTTTATGAATCAGTGCCATTTGCACTTTATGTGTCGACCTGCGTCGTTTCCTAATGACTCTACCAAGGTGGCTTTTGTTATATCCTATTTAGCCGGCACTGCGGCGTCTTGGGCCGTGCCCCTTGTCGAGAGTGATGACCCTGTTCTGTATAACTATGTAGCTTTTAAGGAACAGATGCGTTGTCTCTTTGCCAAACACGCGTTTATGCAAGCGAGCGACGCCGAATTATTGAAACTCAGACAGGGAAAACAAGACCTAATGACGTATGTGTCCACCTTTAATCGGTTGGTTTCCGAAACCCATTGGCCCGCCGATAAAAGGACTTCCTTATTTTATCAAGGATTGTCTGAGGATCTAAAAGACGTTGTCTCACAGGTGGTGAATCCACCTGAAGACTGTGTGGAATTCATAGATCTTGTGGTGAAGCTGAACCATAGGCTAACTGAACGGAGAGGCGAGAAAAACCGCTTTCTGGTCTCTCGTGTGGTTCCATCTAAGGTAGAGGTAAAGAGTTCAGGGGAGAGTAGGACGACCCCTGAACCCATGGAGATAGGAGGGGTTCGAGGCCCTTTAACAGCTGAGGAGAAAAGCAGAAGGCGAACTCAGAATTTGTGTTTGTACTGTGGGCAAGGAGGACACTATGCCAGGGATTGCACAGTTAAACCTTCTTCCTTGTCCTCCAGAAAGGTGGTGGCTTGTGTGCAGCCTTCCGCAGAAGTAGAGATGCGAGATCGACTTAATCCTTCCTACCAGATTTCTGGTATAGTCAAACGAGTCCCCAAACATTTCATGATCACTGTCTGTTTAGTCATTTCCAACAGCCACAGGACTCCGGTGTCTGCCTTGTTGGATTCAGGGGCCACTGGCAATTTTATGGACATCAAGTTAGCGGAACAATTGAAAGTGCCCTGGATTCTAAAGGAGCAACCCGAACCTGTGAGGGCCATAGATGGAACCGAGTTATCCTCAGGTACTATCACTAGACAGACCGAACCCTTATGCATGATTTGTGATAACGGCCACTCAGAATATCTTGGGTTTGATTTGATTGATGCCCCTTCTTTTGGTGTTGTATTGGGGGTTCCTTGGTTGCAATCCCACAATCCCCGCATTGATTGGTTTAGGAGAACTGTGACCCTTGATTCTGTTTTTTGTTTGCAGAGTTGTTATAAAGTTGCTACTGATTGGGTTACGCCTCTATCTTGTGCCGTTGGCGATGGCTTGCGGTGTGATGTGCAGACAATACCGGAAGCTTATGTGGAGTTTGCGGAGGTGTTCGACAAAGGGCGAGCGCGGGATTTGCCTCCCCACCGTTCTTTCGATTGTCGAATAGACTTGATACCTGGGGCAACTTTACCTTGTTGTCGTATCTACGCCTTATCTGGGCCGGAAGAACACCATTTAAAGGAGTACTTAGACGAGATGTTGGCTAAGGGGTTTATTCGACCTTCCTCTTCTCCTGCCTCTTCGGCTATCTTTTTTATTCCCAAACGGGAAGGTGGTCTACGCGCCTGTGTGGACTATAGGGCGCTCAATAAAGGGACTATTAAGAACAAGTACCCTCTCCCGTTGATCCCGGTATTGCTCGATCAGCTGAGGCATGCGACGGTGTTTACCAAATTAGACCTCCGAGGGGCATACCATCTCATACGAGTCCGTGAAGGCGATGAGTGGAAGACTGCCTTCCGGACTAAATTCGGCCTGTATGAGTACTGTGTAATGCCCTTCGGGTTGTGTAATGCCCCGGCTGCGTTTCAGTTTTTTATTAATGAGATACTGAGGGAGTTTCTGGATGTGAGCGTGATAGTCTACATAGATGATATACTGATCTTCTCAAACACAGATGCGGAACATGTCAAACACGTTCGGCAAGTTTTACAGACGTTGAGAGACCATCAGTTGTTTGTCCGACCTGAGAAATGTACTTTTCATACCGACAGGGTCGAGTTTCTTGGTTTTGTTGTCTCGGTAGAAGGCATTAGGATGGATCCTCGGAAGATCGAGGCAATCACCTCGTGGCCAGCGCCAAAAAATGTGAAAGACGTCCAGGTGTTGTTAGGATTCGCTAACTTCTATAGAAGGTTTATCTCCCATTTTTCTGAGATAGTGGCCCCCATGACGGTATTGTTGCGGAAGGGTGTTCCTTTCGTTTGGTCTTATGTGGCTCAGATGGCTCTGGATCAACTGATAGAAAGGTTTACTTCTGCCCCCGTTCTAGTCCATCCTGACCCGGCTTTGCCCTTTTTTGTAGAAGCCGATGCTTCCTTGGGTGCTGTGGGGGGGGTTTTGTCACAGAGGGATGCAGAGACCGGATTTATGCACCCCATAGCCTTCTTCTCGAAAACCCTGTTGCCTGCCGAAAGAAACTATACGGTGGCGGAGCGGGAATTGCTGGCCATTAAATTGTCCTTTGAAGAGTGGAGACATCATCTGTGGGGGGCCCGGCATTCCATTACCATCTTTACAGATCATAAGAATCTTGAGTTCTTTAGATCTGCTCGGGCCCTTACCCCCAGACAGATGAGGTGGGTCTCATTCTTCAATGAGTACGATTTCATTATCACCTACCGGCCTGCAGCTCAGCAATTGAAATCGGATGCTCTATCTCGCATCCATGTGAAACCGAATGAGTGGGGGACCGATAAAGACTCAGGGTGTTTTATTCCATCTGAGAAAATAGTAGGGAGTATCACACTGGATGATTTTGTGGCCTCGGTGAAAGATCAGTTGAGGGGTTTGGATTTAACACCTTGGTTGTCTCTGCCTTCCTGTGCACAGAGGGATGGGTTGCTGTACCACGGTTCGCAATTGTTCATACCTCCCTCTCTACGTGACTCTGTGGTGGAATGGTGTCATTCATCTGCTTTGGTTGGGCATCCAGGAATTCATAAGACCAGGGAATTCTGTTTACGTTGGTTTTGGTGGGAGTCATTGACCCAGGATGTGCAACAGTATGTAGCGTCTTGTCCGATTTGTGCAGTGAGTAAACCATCACATTCTTGCCCGTCTGGCCTGTTGAGGCCATTACCTGTCCCTCCTGCACCCTGGCATACGATTAGTATGGACTTTGTTACCGACCTACCTATGAAATCAGGTTGCACGGTGATTCTTGTTGTGGTTGATTCCTTTACCAAGATGAGCCATTTCATCCCCTTGCCTAAATTACCCACAGCCAAGGAAATGGCCTTGATATTTGTGTCATCTATTGTGCGGCTGCATGGGTTACCCTCTTCCATTGTGTCTGACAGGGGTTCCCAGTTTGTGTCTCGGTTTTGGACTGAGTTAGGGGAGGCCCTTCATATGAAAATCTGCCTTTCTTCAGCCTATCATCCCCAGTCTGATGGTCAGACAGAGAGGGTTAACCAAACCATGGAACAGTACTTGAGATGTTTGTTGACTTCCTTAACTTGTGATTGGGTGGTGGCCCTCCCTCTAGCGGAGTTCGCGTACAACAACAGCTACCATTCCGCGTTGGGAATGTCTCCCTTTTACTGTTCTATGGGGTTTCATCCCAGGGCAATCCCCATTCAACCTACTGGTCACGTGCCTGCTGTTGATGCATTAGGGATAGCCTTGAGCCGGATATGGGATTTGGCAAGGGAACATCTGGTAAAGGCCAAAGATGACATGAAGCGACAGGCAGACAGACATAGGGTCCCTGCTCCGTCCTATGCCGTGGGGGAGCGAGTGTGGCTGTCTACTAGGAATCTGCACTTGGAGGGCCCTAGGAAACTGCAGCCTAGGTTTGTGGGTCCTTTCCCCATAGCTCAGGTGATCAACCCGGTTGCCATGAGGCTGGAGTTACCGGATGAATATCGCATCCATCCGGTGTTTCACACCTCACTGTTGAAGCCATATGCAGACACGGATCAAACCTTGCCCCCTCCCCCTCCTGTGATGGTTGATGGTGAGGTGGAGTTCGAGGTTAATGCTATTCTAGATGCAAGGAGGAGACGTGGGAGGTTGATGTACTTGATTGATTGGAAAGGGTATCCCCCAGAAGACCGTTCTTGGGAACCTGCTACTGAAGTGCATGCTCCCAGACTGGTTAGGTTATTCCATCTTCGTCACCCGACCAAACCTCGCCCGGTGGGGAGGCCTTTGAGGGGAGGTACTGTTGGGAATTAGTGTGGGTTTAGCTCCCTGGTCTAGTCTTTTTCCTTCTTTCTTTTTTTCCAATGGTGTCCTTCCTTTGTTTCCCTGTTTTCGGTAGCCCCGCCCCCCTTCCCTCCGTGGATTTAGGTCGCCAGCACTAGGGCTCTGTGCTTGGTTTCTGACCTTGTTGGCGTTTTTCTGGAGTCGGGATTCGTGTACTCCTGAATTCATCGTGGGAACCTGTTACTTTGGATTGTTCATCTTGCTTTTCGGCAAACGGAGGCGTTCAGCTGCACGAGGCTTCGTGTCAGCCGCCCGGATGGGTGTTGCTCCGGTCGTCTTCCAGAGCGAGTGAGACTCGGCGGTAAAGTACAAGAAGCGCCCGCTTTGTCAAGCGTGTGAACTCTTTGCTGCTGTTTTTGTATTTTATCGGGACTCTGCTATTCGGGTTTCCCTCGTCAAGGGAATTTTGGAAGCTTGCCGGGTTCTGAGTGCCCGAGGTTAGTGAAGTTTTTTCTACGCGCTACCTTAGTGGCGTGCTTAGTCTGTGGCCACAGAAAGTGGGAATTTTGTTGGATTAGATTGTGCCAAGAGCGCACTGTTCGTTTTCTCCTCCAGGGGTTTTTTATGTCAGACGTATGACTTTTTTCCCCCTTGCAAGTGGAAGGATATTATACTACGCAGGTCTCGACTTGCCAATTGGATTGTTTGCTCTTCTCGGATAACTTCTAATATGTTACACAAGTAAGGAGGGGATTGGGGTGTGTTGGATGTGGTTATTGGGTGGGAACGGGGAATCAAAGGAAGGAGCACTGGGTTATATGTTAACATTCTCTTTTTGTTCTGTGTCTCTTTTCTCTTGTGGCTGCAGGTCAGGATCCCTTTCCCCAAACTACAGAGGAGGGTCTGCTGTGCTGTAACAAAGAGAGAGCATTGGCTTTACTTTTTCTTTGTTTTACATTTTTTCCTACCTTCTCCCTTTTCTCGGTTCGCGGTCACGCTGTGCTAAAGTGCGTGTGGCGATCCGAGAGGGGGCAGATGAGTGGAGCCATCTTCGCTTCCGTGGTTGTGGGTTGAGTCGGCGAAAGATCCAACAATCATCATGTAATGCACTACTTCTGTCACCTAAGCCCCTGTCCTCATCTTTCTCCCTTGATTCATGTATTGTGTAATTTGGTGGTATGAAGTGCTGATTCATTTAGATCATTGTTAACCTCTCCCGTTTTGGGCAAGAGACTTGTTCTTCTCACTGTTACAATGGAACTAGCAGCACTGAAAAAATGTTCAGAAGAGACACTTACGACAGGGCAAGCCAAATAGCTTATCGCCAGCCTGCTGAGCACTGGCCATTGGGCCCTTTTCCCATACCAATACCGCAATGGGTTTTGATCAATGTACACCTCTGTTGGGTCGTCGAGATAGGCCTGGACCATCCGCTAAATTTTCAGGGCTGCTAAACTTTTTTTGGGCTCTTTTGTCTTTGCATCAGCACTGATTTTACCAATGCCTTAATGTAAATACCAATCCTGTAACGATGTTACTGGGCCTAATGATCCAGTTATTGCTGTTATGATGGTGAGTGATCTGAGCCAAACGCACTGCCCTCAGCCTCCGAAGTTGCACTTGATGCTGGATGCCCTGCTGCAGTACTTGTTGTGGGTTTATTCTAGCGGGCTTTTAATTAGCAGCAGATCATTTTCTAACTTACTCGCTGACTCAGCTATCAAAGTTTTGTAGTGGGCAACATCCATCTCTGAAAAATGGAATTAATGTCTTCAGTGTCAATTTTGCCCGTGGATCTAGAATCGTGGCACAAATGTAATGTTCTTATGACAGAATCTTATTTTGCACCCTTGTATTGTCAGTTAAGTTACGGGCTAAGCTCTCCACCAACTCATAGACATCTTTTTTTTTCTCTACACCTTTGTATGATTCAGGACCCCCCTTCAGCTTATGCTCTAGCATTTGCAATAATGGGATAGCTAGGCCCATAGTACAGTCCTAATTTCTGACTTCACGTGTGAAGACCTCAAAAGGAAGAATCATCTCAGTCATTGTTCCATCTGAAGGGTCATGCCTTTCACAGTAGCATCCCCTCTTTGCATGACATATTCATTGAGCGGCCTATACTGCTCAAACAGACGGTCAAGCATGTAACAAGTTGAGTTCCAACGTGTTGCCGCCTCCTGGATGAGTGCTTTGTCCGGCATTCTATAGTCACGTTGAATGATCCTCAGCTGCTTACGAGCTTTAAAAGAATGGCTGAAATGAGTGTATATTCTTCGGCAGGTGGTCAGTAAGTTGCTGACAATGGCTTTTTTTTCAGAAAATCTTGAACTATAATGTTAATGCAGTGCGCCAAACACGAAACCCTGAAAAGGGAACTAAGCTCCATGGCCTTGAGTACATTACTGCCATTATCTGTGGAATCACAACCAATAATAAGCCCTCTTGGGCGCAGCCATTCAAAAACCTTGTTGCAAAACTCTTCCAAAATCTTTTCAGCAGTATGAGAATTCTCCATGGCAAACATGGCTACAGTTTCATGGTTCCGAGTAGCTTTAAAAATCTCAGCTGTGTCAACAGCACCTACTTCAGATAGCTTATCTCTAACCCCCACAAAAGAGACCCAGTGTGCAGTGATGCACATGTAATCAGGGGCTAGGCAACTGGTCCACATGTCTGTTGTCAGGTGGATATTGTGAACAGCACTCTGCTGCAAAGCTTGTCCAACCAATTCCAGCACATCATGATGTAGTGCCGGAACAACAATTCTTGCAAAATAGGACCGACTAGGAACATTCCATTTAGGGCAGATGGCTGACACAAATTCAAGGAAACTCCCCCCCTTCCTCAAATGAAAAAGGGAGAAGGTCCAGCGCTAACATTTTAGCCAGCTTCGCATTGTAAAACCGTGCCATTGGGTGGTTGCGTTGGTACTACCTCTCCAACCCAAGCATGCTCTCAATGGTAGGCTGGATTACTTTCCTTTGTGGTGCTGTTGTTTTCTTTAACCCACTTAGGCTCAATGACGCACTTTGTTTCATTGCAGTAATCGGTCACCTTGGTGTCTCAGCATGACTCTGAGTATGGCTCTTACTGTGGTGCCACTGAGATGTTGCTGAGGAGGATGTGGGCGGTACCACTACACTACTGGGGACAGGGCTAGAAATGCCTCCCTCTTGTTCACCTTCCACCACGATAATACTGTCCCCTGATTCTTCATGCCCAACATCAATGGGTTGAGTTTTACTTTGTTCCAAGCAAAGTAAGTGAGCCTCCCACACGATAGTGTGGTGTATTTTGAGATGACTTGTTTGGCCTCCGGTACCATAGTTTGTACCAAGCTTACCCTGCTGAACGTTATGTCGACAAATGAGCATATAGCAACGTTCTCCTCCCTACTGCTAACCAAAAAGAAGTCCCAAACTGGGGAGCAGAACTTTCTGGTGCTGCTGGATGTGCCACTTTCAATACCAGATGAACTGGAGGGTGTGCGTGGAATGTGACCCTGTGCAGCTACACTGTGACTTCTACCACTACCTACTGAGATGGTGGTTGAGCTGGATGTAGGTCCCTGCCTGGCCATTGCAAATATGGAAGCTGGAGGTCGTGGTGTTGTAACCTGTGTTAGTGGTATCGGTGCTACATCCCGCTCTGAAGCCTTTTTGTAAAGGGTAATAATGTTAGTCTCCATCCCCTTTGGGGCGGGAGTGATGTTCGTGATGACTGGCTCGTCATCATCATTCCCCTCTTGTACATCTACCTCCATAACTCTAAGTCTTTCTGGAACCTTCCTTTTCACTAGCCTTGTCTTGTGGCGTGCATCACTCTCAGACTGAGCTGTTGGCTTACAAATGGCATCACGGTCATTAGAAGCGGGGCTTTAAGAAGAAGATGATGGACTAACCCTCCTTTTCCTTGCTGGTGGTCTGGAAGACAATAGATCTTCTGAAACAGTGGTTTGCTCCACTTTGTCTGCAGGAAGCTCGATTTCCTGAAATGCCCCTACTTCAGGAGCAACAAGTACTATTGTGGGCTGTTCTTGCGGCTGCCGCTGTTCTTGCGGCTGCTGCTGTTCTTGCGGCTGCTGCTGCACACTTATCTGCTGAGGTTCCGCCTGCACTGATTGTGTACTACTTTGCGATAATGACATTTCAACATCGCTGCTCATTAGTAGACTAGCTACCTCTGTGACACTCAAGGGCTAGTGCCTAGGTTGATGGGCTTGGCCCGCTGGTGCGGAGGTGCTGCTCCCAACTTGGTTCCCGAACAACCCTGCTGCAGGCGTAATATTTTTGGTCCCAATAAAACACATTGGCCGGCACACCCGTCGTGGTTAGTGACACTTCCTTTTTCTGTTCCTTCTTCTCACCAGCAACTTTCTTCGTACTGGAGGACCTGGTACCTTTCTTTGGGGCCATCTTCTTCAGATGTCAGGCAGGACGCAGGTGCACAAGTTGCAGAGATGTCTGTGGTCACACGTGGACATGATGTGATGTGCAGCAGGACTTCTGTCTGGCAGTACAACGGGTGATGATGATGACACCTCCTCTTCTGTCTTTTTGTGCACCTAAAAGCAAATAAGCCAGGAGAAGAACATCAGTGAAATGTTGCATTTGTTGTGGTTCAATTACTACTAGAGTAGTACAAAGAAAGGAAGAAATATAAGATATAGTCTAGCCATTTCTGAGACTTTGTCAAAAAGGGCTATGGTAACTACTGTGTAAACACACTTCAGTCTCAGGAAGGATAGGAAAGAGAATAAGAATAACAACCAAAATACAAATGTAATGGAAGTGGGGTGGACACTGTTTGGCATTAAATTATTTGAGCATCACATCATTCATGGAGCCGCTGCTGGCAAAGGGGATGGATGGATGGAAGCAGTAAGCCAATAGGAAAACCATGCAAGCCTATATGGCAAAAGCAGCACACTAAATAACCCCCTCCACAAAAGACCACCAGCCACATGGGCACTCACAAATAACAAGCAACAAGCAGGAGGCCTGGGAAACGCAAGGAACCGGCAAAAGGCCTATAAAATCCAGGCAAAGGATGCATGCTAAAGCACACTGCTTTGCCTTTTTGATGCAAAAACAAAAATACACAGGCCAAAAAAAGGTCTGCAGGTTGCACTGCATGCACATCAACACACCAGCCACACACAACAAAGGCATTTCTTTAAGACACCCAAAAACAGAAATATCCCCCAAAACACATTTCCCAACTCAATCCAATGCCATCCATGCCCTAAATGATGTTTAAATTCAACAGAACACACAGAAACACTTGTTTAATGCACCTATGGCTACCTGCTCTGCGCCTATACCAGGCAGACACACACAACAAAGGCATTTCTTTAAGACACCCAACAACAGAAATATCCCCCCAAAAACACATTTCCCAACTCAATCCAATGCCCTCCATGCCCTAAATGATGCTTGAAAAACATTCAACACACACCAAAGGAACAGTTGCTTCATCATGCACCCACCCATGACTATCTCTGGGCCTACTGACTACTACTCCTACAACAATTTAAAAACAAGGAACACCAACTTACTTGTAAAATATCAAATTCAAAAGTCCTCAAATCCAATGATAATGGTGCAGCAGACACAAAGAGTGATCCTTCCAGCTCAAAATACAAAGGCAGAATGAACAGGAGGTGTACAAAGCACTGGGAGGAGCCTGCTGGACAGGAACAGGAAGTTGGAGATTCTGTGGCACTTCCTCCCTTCCCCCCCATTTTCAAAAAGGACTCCTTGAACAAAAATGGACAGCCAAATGTCAATCTGAGGAGTTTCTTTCATCCAAATCATCATTTACAGAAGGTTTTATGCTGCTAGAGATAATAGTCTTCTCCAGATTGATAATTTTATGAGTTCGAGTTCTCGAGCTTCACCACACTTCCGCCGGATGTTGATGGCTCTTTCAAAATGACGTGTTCGTGTTCCCACGCTCTCTGTCGCGTTGGATATTGACGTGTTCGCGTCCTCACGCTCTCGCTCATAGGGGAGAATGACGTGTTTGAGTTCTCATACTCTCGCGGCGTCTGATGGTGAGACGAATGATGTGATCGCGGACGCGAACTCTCGATAAATAGCGCAATTGGCTACCAACATCTGGTGGAGCACGATAACGGATCCGAAAACTCGTTGGCGAATGCAGGGATCCCGGTAAGGTGATTGCGCACGAAAGAACATATTTTCAAAGCATGAGCATAGAAAAATCTCCACTACGCTGCGGATCGCAGAAATTTGGGCATTTTCGCGCTCTCTGCGAAACGCAAACATTTCAAAAGATCGCAATTTCCACAAGCAGAACGGAATTTGATGCCCACCCCTAGAATAGACCCATTTGCAGCTTCATCAGCTAATGAATTCTCTTCAATGTGAACGCCATCAAGTTGACGACTCAGTGTGTGTATCACATGAGCTTTTGGTAGTTCGTTTTTTAACTCAGTTACCTGTTCTCATAGCATTTTATGCCTAATTGTGCCACCTTTTGAGTCATTAAACCCATTTTCACCCCAATAGTGAGGATATTTGTTGTATGACTGGACATAATAAATAGAATGGCACACTATCAGTGTGGGGAAATCTAGATCCGTATTTATTAGTGCTAGTAACAGTGCTTTTAGTTCTACTAGCTGAGCTGTGTAGTCTCCTAGAGACTGTGTCTTCGTACTTCTAGGATGGAATTTGCAATCCCGCTTACGACCCTTTACAATAGCACATGTGGCACTGTATTGCTGTTTACTCCCAATGACCAGCTGAGCAGATCCATCAGTGTAAATTATATATTCATACTGATCTAGAAGGATTATTTCATTTGGTAGAGGATATTTTTGTTCATATTGCAGGAATGCTTGTGTTTTCAGACTAGGGTCATATTATTATTATTATTATTATTATTAATAATTAAGTTTTATAAAGCGCTTGGCTACCCTGAGGCATCCCAGTAATAGCGGCAGTACAGCCTGCAGAGAGAAAGCTAGCAATTTCTATTCTGGAATAGCCATGTTTTGAGGCCCTTTTGGAAGGAGAGGTGGGAAGTTTCAAGCCGGAGATTGAGAGGGAGGGAATTCCATAGTCTAGCTATGTTATATGAAAAGGAGTTTCTTCCACTCCGCAGCTTAATGATTTTGAGGATGCAGGCTAAATTTAAATTTGCTGAGCGAAGAGATTTGTTTGGATGATAGGCGGTGATCAGAGACTAATTGATGTAGGGGCCTGTTCCCCTGAGAGTCCTTTGAGCAGTGAAAAGGGCTTTGAAGGAGATCCTTTCCTTTATTGGTAGCCAGTGAAGGGCTTTCAGACTGGGTCTGGCTGACTGCGTGTTGCCGCACCCTGTCAGGAGTTGTGCAGTGCAGTTCTGTGCCTCTTGAAGCTTCCTCAGGGTACACTTTGGGGCTCCTAAGTACAGTGAATTACAGTAGTCCAGCCGCAAGAGAATCAAGGCCTGGACCACTATTTTTTTAGCTTCTGTGGGCAGTAGGGGAATGACCTTCTGTAGCATTCTAAGGATGCCATGACAGTCCCCAGTCACTGCCACTGCCTGCTGGTCGAGGTTAAAAGAGTCATCCAACCACACTCTGAGGCTCTTGATCTCGGATTTAGGGACTACATCCATTACAGTGAGAGAATTAGCTCATTGTATCCATCTTGGATGTAAGGCTTTATCATTTGGAATGCTTGTCTTTGTAGCAGCCTCAAAGGCTGGTACCGGAGATATGACAATTACTCGTTTCCCATGAGCTAGTGCTCTTTCTCTTACTACAGCAGCCTATACTGCTGTCAGTATTTTTTCTGTAGAAGCAAAGCACATTTCAGCGTTTGTGTACAAATGTGATTTGTATGCTATGGATACCGTTTCGCCTTCATTGAAGGTTAGGTAAGTGTACCCAGATTGACCTGCTATAACATGAATCACCAAGTTGCAGACATTTAAGCGTGTCTACAAGTGTTTTGAAGCTATCATGTCAGCTTGTAGGGAACAAAGGTTTTCTGTGTGTTCCTGTGTCCAATGTCTAACTGGAAAATCATGTCTGATTAAGTCGTAGAACGGTTTTACCCTTTCTGCGTAATCCAAAATGTATGTTCTGCAGAAATTAAAAAATCCCAATATGGATTGTAAGTTCTTCAAAAATTTAGGAGGTTGGAGCAGCGCACACTTTTCTAAAATGTTAGCTGCCAGGCTTTTCCTCTCACTTAATAACTCGTATCTTAAAAATAGGACATTGAGGTCAGCTATTTTTGATTTTTTTAAATTAAATTTCTAGCCCTCAGGCGCAAACCCAAATTTATGTTGCTCATGATGGTCAAGTGATCCTTTAAATCATCATCCACCAGATATATATCATCTACATACGACAATGCCTCTTCATCCAAATTCTAAAGTAACTATGTTACCCTAGCGGAGAACAACCCTATTCCTATACCCTTGGGGTAGTCGACAAAATTGAACTGGGGATCTAATGATGAGAATGCTGTCAGATATCTGCTCTCTGGTGTTAGATTTTGGCAGAAGAATCCATTTGAGATGTGTTGTTTTGTATTTTTTCTACACAATGTTATTTATTAATGCAGCACGCTGTGCATTTTGCAATGCAAATGTTTTAGTACATGTGATCAAATGTCTGTAGTCTGATACTGGATGATATGAATTATCAGGTGTCATTACGGGAAACAAAGGATTGGTCATTGGAGAGGTGCAACTTTCTATTACACCTTGGTATTCAAGTTGATCTAAGATCTCCCTGATGTGTGTTTTTGCTTCTTGTTTTATTAGGTACTGTCCGTGGAGTTGGAAGCGTTTTTACTGGGATTATATGGTGAGGTGACTCAGCATCCCACCCCACATGGTTACGATATAATGCTGGAGCAATGGCTACCGCCCACTCCTGAGCGTGTGTGTTTTAAGTATATTGGAACGCGCTCGGAAAAAGCTGGTAAAAATTTCCATTTCTCCTTTTGAGCAATCCATAACATTTCAGACGGCCAATCTTTTTCAACTCAAAGGATGTCATATCCCTAAGTTAGGTTCTCCTAAAAGAGACTTTAATTTTCCTGGGTTTGTCTCCCTCCATTTGGAGTGTTATTTCATGTAACCTATGGGTGACACTTACCCTTGTATCAGGGGTTCCCACCATGCTATGCTCATTCAACTCAGCTGTCATAAGAAATTCCATCAGGTTCTGGTGAGCTATTGTCACTTTTGCTGCGCTGTCTAGCATCGTCAGAGCCCATTCCCCGATCAGAAGTTCAGTCCTCAGAATTCTGCGCATGTCTAACTTGAGACCTGCTACTTTCTTCTTTTTAAATTGAGGTTTTGATTTTGGCTTGTGTTCTTTTTTTGAAGTATAGCTTGAAGCGTGTTGAGTGACTCTGGAAATGCATGTGTTCTGACCATCCTTCTCTCTCTGAGTTTCTTGGTGAACCCTGAAAGGAGCAAGAGGAACGTGTATCACTAGCCCGATACCTGTCAGGTTTTTTATGTTATCTCTGTTCCTAATGTTATATCTCCTTTCAGAGGGCTCCTGTTGAGGAGACCCACTCCTGGACTAAGATCTATTTTCTCTATTCTTTTGTTTTTTATTGTTATTATTCCATTTGTTCTTGGAAAAATCAGGTGCTTGCTTTGTGTTATCCTTTTCAGGACCACCCATGAGTTGAGGTTTTATTGCTCTAGCTCCCAAACTATCTCTACCTAGTTCAGCATAGGTGTCTACAATATTTTTAGGTAATTCACGTTCCTGTTGTAAAGGAGTGAAATCCCTCAGGCGTTGGCATATTGCCACTGCTGCTGTATCCCCTTTAATGTTAGCTAATATAATAGCTGATACCTGGGCAAAGTTTCCTAATAATTTCATCCCTAAGTTCAGAGCAGGTTCTGCTCCATACTCATTCTGTATTTAACTTAATACATCTGGTTTTACTGCTAATGACGGGATACCATGAGTTCTGGTATATATTGCAGCGAAAACGGTACCACAAGTGGTACAATCCTCTATCTGGGGAGCTATCCCCATTGGCAAGCAGATTGTTAGCATTCTGTGTTTTTATTAAGGGCTTGTGAGTGGAAGTACTGCCTCTAGTTATGTTATTTTTTAACTATTCAGAATGACATGTGCTCACATTTAGTGGGCCTTTTACTCATGACTTCGTGTAGCGTTTGCGGTGTAATGTTAGTTGTAAAACCCTGAATTGGTCCTGTTTGTATAGCTCTTGTTGGCTGAAGAGTGAGTGTTCTCATAACAAACTGTGTCAGGGTTCTGCAAAGTTTTATTATTTCGTCATGAAGTGGACATTGGTCTGCTACTGGCATTGTATCAATCTCTGGAGACAGTGTGTAAGCCACTAAGACTGGCCAAGTGGCTCCATCTCTTCTGAGTGGACCTAGTCTTATTTTGTCTTTTGTGTGGGGGCGGGCACCTTTAAACCAGTGTATGTGCTCCTGGTAGGTGAGCGGAACTGCAATGTCCTCACACAGACAGTATTCCTTTTGTGTTTCATCTTCAGTGTAAGAATGAAATGTATGTGATCGTGCATTTGCTAGTGGGAATTTAATCCATTATTAGATGTTCTATATGATTCATGAGTCTCAATCATGAATACAACTATCCCACCCCTAGCTGAGACTTCATAGTCTGCTAGTTTTATGGCAAGGGCATTTCTGACATTTTCTGAAATGTTAATTTCATTTTCTTCTGCTTCTTCATGCCTCACTGTAGCTGCAGGCTGTGCTGCTGCTGCAGCGTCTTCGTCACCCATCGTTGACAAAGGTTTTCAAGGAAAGTTTCAATGAAACTGAGATACGGTTTTATGGACAATAGGAACTGTGTGTCCTTCAAGCTTGATAAACCTACAGCCAATACATAGGATATGTCTACTCTGTTGTGGCAGATTGTTCCCTTCCCACTCCAGACGTCTCTGGGGAAATGAGAGTAGGGGTCTCTGAGAACAGCACGACTGAACTACTCAGATTTGACCGTTAAATAATTACCAAACCAATGTTAGAGGCGCCATGTTGTGTAGTTGCCATCAACCTATATAGGATTTGCGTGTTTAGACCACATACACTGTAGGACTGGTGTCCGGACTGATTCTAGACATCCCTAAAGGGTATGTTAGCCTGTATACCAGCTAGCTCATAGTGCCCCTAGAAACCCCACTTACCAAGGAGAGAATAGTTATTGGCAACTATTGAACATGACAACCCTGTTGCTCAGTCACTTTTGCTCACTTTGTCTCAGAGAGATACACAGAATAACCGGTTGGGACATTTCTCAAAAAGAATTCATTGAACCAGCGTCATTCTAATGTAAAATAGCTGTGCTGCATCAACCATAACACAGAAACAGATATAATTGATCATAAGTAAGGATGAGCGGAAAATCCGTTCCGCTCGCGGATTTTCGGTAAATCCGCGATCAGCCAACTCCCGCGAATTTACTGAAAATCCGCGAGATCCGTGAGCGGCGGATTTGGGGGGCAAAAGTTCAAGCCTGTTGAACTTTTAACTATTTTGGGATGGCGCCGGCAAGCTGCCAGCGCCATCCTAAAATAGTTACTAAGTTAGCTTCAACAGGAAGCACTAATAGATAGAATAAAGCAGGTGCTCGAGCAACTGCTTTATTTTATCTATTAGTGCCCTGATGAAGCTAATTTAGTAACTATTTAGGGATGACGCTGGCAGCTTGCCGGCGCCATCCTAAAATAGTATGTGTGACTGTTTACTGTTTTGTCGAGGCTGGGTAGGTGTGCGTTCTCCCCATATCTATCGTCGAAAATTAGCTTTGATGCTTGATGGACGCCTTTGCATAATTGACTTTCACGAGCTCAATCCCTGTGCAGTTCCTGTGACCACGAGCTTCTCTGATCCGTGCCTGTCCTTTTATACACCCAAGAGGCATGTGAACTCGCATATAAGCCCCGTCCGTTTGGCCCCTCCCCACACACTAGTGGTGTGTGCACCATCTTCGCGCCCTTTACCCACTTGATGGACAGGTCACTCGAGGGACCCCGGCGCTCTTTGGTGTGATGGCAAAGTTAATCAGCACCCCCAAAAATGTGTGTTTTGTCGAGGCTGGGTAGGTGTGCGCTCTCCCCATATCTATCATCGCAAATTAGCTTTGATGCTTGATGGAGGCCTTTGCATAATTGACTTTCACGAGCTCAATCCCTGTGCAGTTCCTGTGACCACGAGCTTCTCTGATCCGTGCCGGTCCTTTTCTACACCCAAGAGGCATGTGAACTCGCATATAAGCCCCGTCCGTTTGGCCCCTCCCCACACACTAGTGGTGTGTGCACCGTCTTCGCGCCCTTTACCCACTTGATGGACAGGTCACTCGAGGGACCCCGGAGCTCTTTGGTGTGATGGCAAAGTTAATCAGCACCCCCAAAAATGTGTGTTTTGTCGAGGCTGGGTAGGTGTGCGCTCTCCCCATATCTATCGTCGCAAATTAGCTTTGATGCTTGATGGAGGCCTTTGCATAATTGACTTTCACGAGCTCAATCCCTGTGCAGTTCCTGTTACCATGAGCTTCTCTGATCCGTGCCTGTTGTTTTATGCACACAAGAGGCATGTGAACTCGCATATAAGCCTCGCCCGTTTGGCCCTGCCCCTCACACTAGTGATTTGCACCGTTTTCCCACCCGGCCATTACCCACTAAATCCACAAAATATACGAATTCGCAAATTTGCGGATTTTGCGGATTGCAAATTTGCAAATTTGAAAAATTCGCGAATTACGACTTCGCAAAAATCGCCCATGCCTAATCATAAGCACCAATAGAGTAAAAGAATGGTAGATTTCTCCCATAGTGCTAAAACAATGAATACAGGCAAGTATATAAAATACATGACAGTAATAAAAGCGTACTTCTACGATGCTACCCTAACTAGATGTACCTAAGTGTACCTAGCATGTATGTGGGTGTAAGAGCCATGAATTCCTCTAGGATAAAGTCAACCCCATTACCTGAAGTGAGACACTGTGGGACCATGTCTTCGTCTCGAGATGGGCACCCCGCAAGGGATGTCAGACCACTGTGAGCTGGAGAGTTTGTGTGCAGGAGCCTCAAAGTCTCGCATCAGCTTGGAAGTCCTTTTCTCCTCTGAGTACCTCAGCAAGATATGGTGTTTATATACACAGTGTGGTACCCCCAGGGGATATACCTTGCTGTGTCATGTCGGACTAGGATGACTGAAGGAATGAACCTTGTACATAGTTACTATGCAGGAGATAGTGTCCTGCTGCGATTCCAAGAATCCACATGCAGAATGAATGAGGCTAGTTTTCAGAGAAAACCCCATGTCATTTAGGCATTACCGTAACTAGGTAAAAGGTCAGTACCAAGAATTGTCATGTAGTGTAATGGCAGGGGAAATATAGGTGAAAGGTCGGGTTGCTACCTGAGCCTATATTGGGCACCGGTATGAAACATAACAGTACGCATGTTCTACTTTTTTAAGGGCCATGCACCCTGCCCTATGAGCCAATAGTGTCTACCTTAGGGGTGACAGAAGTATTTAAAAAGACATTTTAGGCCTAGCAAAATGTCTATATTGACAGGTTGAAATTGTAGGTAAAAACTGCACTGCGGGCTGCAGTGGAAGGCCTACAACATGATTTACAGCGCTACTTTAGTGGGTGGCACAAGGAGGGCTGCAACCCACTAGTAGCATTTAATTTACCATGGGCCTTGGGTATGTTTAGTACCATACACTAGGGACTTACAAGTAAATGTATTACACTTATTGGGTGTACACAACTTTTAGCAAGTTTAAGGGATAGAGCACAAGTACTTTACCATTTATAACAAAGTGGAAAGCGCACCGAGGCCTAAAGAAAAATAAAACATGTTCACCAAAATTAGGGGAGTGAAAAGCAAAAGCTCTGGGGGAATCCCATGCAAAGGATGTCAAGTCCAACACTCCCCCTTCAACTGCATCTTTGTGCCAGCAGTTTGTTTTATGATAGGCAGTTCGGTTCTAATTTTAATGTGGGTGTGCACAGAAAATACAATGACTGTGCACCAAAATAATGTACAGCATTCATAACTATCTGATCCAGAAGAGCGTCTTGAAAATTGTGCCATCCTTCAAATAGTAATTTTAAAAAATCATTAATTATCGAATCACTTTACATCAAATTGGAGTTATAATTAGACGTGGGCGGTAAATTCTGTTCCGCTCGCGATAGTTGCAGAATTTGGACTATTTCGCGTTCTGCGGAGAATGCAGAATTGCCAAAAATTCTGCGGCTTTGCTGAATTCTTTGCTTGTTTGCGCTTTCAAAATGCGTGTTCGCAAGATATTTCTCCCCGAGCACACAAACAGCATTCGCGAACAGGAAAAAAGCATTGCAAACGGGGGGAACAAGCAATTCCTCGTGTTGGCAGAACTTTTGCCTGCTTGCGGAGATTTTTTACTGTTTTGCAAACCTTTGCGTAGCACGACTACGCCAATTCTGCCCACCCGTAGTTATAATAATATGATGATATTTTTTCAGAGCACTCCATACAGCTTGGTTTGCTGCTTGTAGGAGATTAAAACAACAAGTGTTACAAGCATATTTTAATGTTACTTAATGTATCCACCACAGAAGAGAACCAGCATCAGCAAAGCCAATTGGCTTTGGCAATGTTTTGTAGCCATGCTGTATAGCAGCATGGAAACTTTGAAGTGTGGCTAAACTAATTTTAAAAAGTGCTATGATTTAGACAGGTCTAATGCACTATTTTTTAAGTGCTTTAGTGCTGGATGTATCATAGTCCTTTTTTAAAAATCGTTTTAGCCATGCTGCACAGCAGTTACACTGCTATCAAGCATGGCTACAAATCATTGACAAAGTCGGCAATGGCCATGCATTACAGCATGAATAAAAGGCAATGGCAGAGCCAATAATCTCACAGGCAAGACCTATTGGCTTTGCCAATGTTTATTAGGTCTCGGCATACACCATAGTTATTTTCAGCAAATCAGTTATTCTCCTCATGCGTAAAAAAGAAAACCAATATGACATTTAGCAAAACAATATTAGCACATAAAGAACCCAACTGCTCCCAAACCCATGTCTTAGTGAAAATACATTTGAAAGCAGATAACATTCGTTGGTACAATAAAATTGGATAACATCTGGGGTCACATTACACAATAAGCACATTTCCATTGTTTGCTCCGGGCGCACCTTTTAAAAGGTGCGCCAGGCGTAAACAATAAAAATGTGCCCTGTTACATTGAATGCGCTGCAACCAAATCGGTATCAAACTCGTGCTGCCCAGGGGGCAGAGCATTCAGTGAAAACCAGAACAGTTGCTTTACAGCTGCTCTGTGATTCACAGTGCAGGTGGCAACCATCCTGCACTTTGAAGAGGGATTCGAGATCCCCTTGCAGGTGGGTGCAGTCAGTGACTGCACCCGCCTGCAAGGGGATGTCTGTGGTTTCCATGGCAGCCCCTTCCCCACCACCAGAGGGCTACTCTCAGGGGGCACACTGAAGGTGGTGCACTATCAGTGTACCCCCTGACAGCTTCTTTGCCTCTGCGCCCATGTCTGTAATATGGCACTGGCAAAAAGGCAAAGGGATTCCCTCATTTTCATGTTGCATGCCCCCATGCAAATGAGGGATCTTCCCTGCAGATAACACTGGCACATTATGTGTGCCAGCCTTGTTGGTAGTACAGAAGGTGCCAAACAAGTGTATGTGGCTCCTTCTGTAATATCAAAGTGCCCTGGGGCCACGCAAAGAGGGCAAACCCATTTGTTGTGTCCCCGTAGCACTTTCTGTAATATGGCCCTTAATGTCACAAAAACCATTCATTTCAAAGGAGAACAGGGCTTCTTTGAAGTTTCTGGGCATGGTAAAACTTTGCTTCAAATGGCAAGAAGCTCAATAAGGATGACAGGGAAGAGGAAAAAGAAGGAGTTCAAATAAAAGTAGCACTTCAATCACAGCATGATAAGCGGAAGTACAGCAATCATGATACAGCAATCTGCACTCGGTCCATGCCAAACTAAGAAGAAGTGAAGCCCCATGCAGTGGCCAATTAGAAAGCAGCAAATAAGAGTGACAATGAAGCCAGCGAATGTTAAGTAGTGGGTGGGCTGCAGCCCCTCGTTGTATACAATATCTCTTGCAAGCGAGAGCACATTTAGCACATGCACTGTCACAGGCTAGACCTCAAAAACTGAGTTGGCCTTGCCAGAATTCAAACTGGTAACCTGTAGATCACACCAGATTCTACTAGTAAACGTGTAACTCCCCAAGCCAACTTGAAAGCTAAAGATGTGTTTTCATTGTCATTTGTGGAAGAAATACATTTTAAAAGCAAATTTGGAAGATGTTAGAATTGCATCTTAGGATGTGATTAAACATTTAAAAAAAAAAATTCTATAGAGAGAAAATGGGTTTGCTTTAGTAAATATAAGATTCACTTTAGAGTGCACTTAACTCTGCCAAAAGATGTCATAAGGAAACCACACATAGGGAAAATGGGCTAGCTTTAAATGTGTAGGATACATTAATGTGAGGAAAAAATGTAGTAGGCTATCATTCTCAATGTGCCTCTGTAACTAGGCCCAAGCCATTTTCTTTCACCTCTTGCTCACAGAGAAGTAGACATTTATTTAGAACATTTTGCCTAACACTAGCACCCTGCTAAGGAATGTGCTGACTTCAAGATTATGTTCTTTTGCTTAAACACACCATATTAGATCACTCTGCTTTAACAATGAACCTTGCTGTGGATTCATAATGAATAGACTGTTAGAATGAAGCATAATTTAGATATATTTTATGTATGCTTAAAAAGGACATTACAGATAGATTTGTTTCATTCAATTTGACTAGCCCCTTTGTATTCACAAAGGGACATTGCAAGCAGCAAAAGGCTTGGGTAAGAAGGTTCTCATGAGAACTGTTCCCCCTGTTTTGATGTTATGAAGATTCTTCTTCTATCTTGCTGTTCGTTGTTGAACGCTACTGCTGATGATGACCCTCCTTTACACTGACTTTTCTTAATCAATGCTACAGCAATGATCATCATTTCTCTGTTACTGATATTTTAACGGTTGATACTGCAGCTGTGGGGAACTCGGCTGAGTTTCCAGAACGACTCTTTATGGGAAGTTAAAGACTCTATCTATGCTCCAAAAATGTTGCTCTTTTTTAGAAGGAACTCTTTATGGGTCCTGTATTAGGATAGGTTAGGCTCTTTTAACTAGTTTAGTGACAATTTCCTTCATGGAACACTTTGTATTGATTTATGCTGTTACTAATCAACATTTTTCTTGATATTTTGGTAAATTTGACTAATTTCAATAAAGATGACAAAATCATACTAATTCCTAAAATATATATGAAGGTTTTGGACTCTTTTTCAACTTCTCGATATTGACTGCAAAATAAGGATCTGGCAGGTGATGATATATATATGACCTATACTT
This sequence comes from Lissotriton vulgaris, assembly GCF_964263255.1. Taxonomy (NCBI): domain Eukaryota; kingdom Metazoa; phylum Chordata; class Amphibia; order Caudata; family Salamandridae; genus Lissotriton; species Lissotriton vulgaris. Next base: position 702,377,594 of record NC_141699.1, read on the forward strand.
TTGTTCTTGCTCCATTTGCAAAAGGGTGGCAAAGGTCCAGCCAACCTGTCAGGGGCCACGGATTTCAATGATCCAAGCTATAAGTTGGGGTGTTTTATTAAAAACCTTATTGTTTATCAATCCATGGGTGCTAACCTTTCTATTGTGTCATTGTTGCCAAAACATTCTGATAGAAATAATATTAGCGATGGTGTGTTCCATTGGATCCCAGTTTACACGCTGGTGGTAGAAACGGGAAGCCATGTGCGCAACTGTTTTGTGTGCCTTTGTTGTATTGTTAATACCACAATGCTACTTTTTACACAAGCAAGGCTTGGCACAACAGAAATGAAAACTATTTTACTGTAGGTGTTAAAGTAAAAACAGGCACAAATATTGTTTACACCCATTATAACCCTGATGCCATCCTCTACACAAGGTGTCAATTATGTAAATGTTCCTATTCTTAAATTTAGCATGAGTTTTATGCATATATATATATATATATATATATATATATATATATACATATATATATATATATAAGGAATGAGCAACTATACTATATATATCAGTAATCCACGTGTAGGACAGACATTTCGGCAGTAGTTTTGTTATGAGTAATTTTAACTGTAGAGCTATGGGTGTCCAGTGTAATTAATATGTTTAGTTAAGAGAAGTAAAAAGAAAACCGAAATAGACATAAAGAAAAAAAAGGAATGAAACAGCTTGAGAAGACGTGAGGTTAAGTTCCTACAAGCCAAACTATTAACCTCATTTTAAAATGGAGTCGAATTGGGTTCAATGGTGTGAAGCAAACACAAATATTCAGGAACGAGCACGTTACCCTTGGGAGATAGGAGCCACCCAAGCTCAGAGTCTAAGGTCCTAATCAAAAGCAATAAACACAATTAGGAAAAATATTGGTGCTGGCCATTGTCTGGCCTCTGAGTCAAAGGTTAATTAGGCCAGTGGTTGCAGATGTGTATCTGCTTTGAAAATCTGGTCGCACAATGGTTTTTGTTATCTCCTGTAGTATGATACAAAGAAGTGACTTTAAAATTAAAATTGGAACAGCAATTAAATGGTTCATCATATTAATGACCTAATGACAGTGGAACTTGTTACAGGACCTATCTCGGTGTGTTTAGTCGTGCATTTAGGTATATTTATTTCGAAAATGGAAATATGCATTCATTTGGAACATGCCATTGCAAAGGCATCACAACAATGCACACAATACAATGTCATCAACTCCCATATTATAAAAAAAAATTAAAAGCTAGCACTAGTTCTTAACGTACACATCCTAATCAAGAACAGCTAGGATCAATATATTATATTTATCAACATATACCACATTAGGGTGCCACCTTGCAATATCACATTATTACGTTTTACATCAGCCTCACATTAAAGCTTTTGTATGTAAAGTGCACTTTAGCATAAAAAAATCGCTTCAGCCAGTAAAATATACCAAGATTTGAACTATTATACTGTGCTAATTTCCTATCCCTGAAAAACACTACTTAACCATCATTATTCCTGATTCCTTCGTTATTTCTCATTTCTGGACACACCTGGTAACCATGGCAATCCCTCCCTCAGAATTGCAGATGCCCCTGTTCTCAGTTATTCCGAGGACTCAGTACTCCAAGCTTGATGTCATGGCTCGTGCCACAAAGCCTTATGAGGTCATTTAGAGCCCGCTAGTAACGCAGCTCAATGGGAAAAATATCCTGCCCACTGAATTAAACCCCTGCATACATTCCTGGGAGGAGTGGTGGCAATACCGCACGCCTCCTGCTAATTATGGCAGCAGCTTACTCCTGCTGCAATGAAAAAGGAGAAATGACTCATGGTAAAAATGTCACCAGTGCTTCTGTCCATATTTCTCTATTCTGCATCTAAATATGCTCGAAATCCCCCCCAGGTATGAAAGTACCGCTGTGTTTACCACTGGGCTCTTGTGTGGGTTCCTGATTTGTTGTTTTCACTTAGGAAAACCCAAGATGATGCGTGGAAGGATTGTGAAGAGTTTCGGTCACTGGCTATTGTTCGGGCTGCCTTCCATTCTGTCGTTTTTTGGCCACACCTAACAGAGACCAGAAAATCACACATAACACATACACAGTGACTGGGTTTTCATAAGGCTAAGCTTCCTGGTAGGCCTCAGAGTAGTGGCAAAGGAAATGCAGCGCAAACGTGCTGCAGAATCACAAATTGTCAGCTATCTAGACACTCTAAAATATCTAAGTACAAGTGTTCTGTGTTTATCAGGGTTCCACATTGATGCCCAAATAGGTGTGGGATAGAAAGTGCAGAAAATATTGGGATTTCACTAATCTGTTCATTGTTTTGCACCAGAATTTGCACAGAAAGGGGTGCTCTTTATGTTGCAATGCTTTCTTACAAAGAGAACGTAAAGACATCAACCCTGAAAAGAGTTTGTTTCCACCTTTTATCTAATGCTGCAAATACTTCATGTAGGCACTGCTTACATTATGCATACCTAGCATTAAGAAAGTGGGGTTAGCCCCCACCCAAAGTGAATATTTTACATACAAGAGCATGCATCTTGGGGATGAGTTGCAAAGGAATGTGTATGAATACAAAAGATCAGAAGCTAAGCATATGGATATAGATCAGTGAACTAATTATAACGTGCCCCCACGCTATGCACTGCTTATGACCCTCATATATTACATCACTTATGACATGTTCAATGTCATCATTGATGACATCACTGATGATATCTGAAATTACATGATTGATGACACTGATGATATCAACCAAGCTACTGCTCTTCAAATTACACTATAAACTGATTGATCATTTGAGAAAAGAAAGTAGGTAGTAAAGGTCCCCCATACATGGCTGTATGTACCCTGCACATGTCCTGCCCCTCTCTTCTGCCCTTCATGGTCCATTATGCTGACCTTGCCCTTGCCTGCCTTAACGCTGTGGTCAGATTGTTATCCCTGCCCCTCTTCTGCCTGCCCTCCATTCACCATCTGCCCCTTCTTCATCCTGCCAACTCTCTGTAGACAGTTCCTCCCCTGCCAGCCTGTCTCATGTGCTCAGCTTACTGGGCCTGCTCCTACTTCCTCCTATCTGCCTGTATTTCCCTGTGTGCTTGCCCCTGCCCCCTCCCTCCCCCTATTGTACGTTGTGCTACCCCCACCCATGCAGGCCTTTTCTCCATGGCCATCATGCTGCCCCTGCCTCCCTGCCCTCCATTGTCCAAGCCCATGCCTATGCCACCTAATTCCAGCCCTGTGTGACTGTTGTGCTGCCACTGCCCTGCTCGTACGCCCTGCGTGGTAGCTTGCTGTACATACCCACCTCCTCCCTGCCATCTGTTGTCTAAGTCCATAGACATTGTTCCTCCATCCTGCCCTTCATGGTTCAATGTGCTGCTACTGCCCCTGCTGCTTGCCATCTGTGGTTAGCTTGTTCTCCCTGCCCCCTCCACGTTCCCTCTATTGTCCAAGTCTATGCCCCTGCAGCTGCCTTCCCTCTTGAACTCCATACTTATCTTGTTGCTCCGACCCTGATTCCCCTTGCCCTCCATTGTCGTTGTGCATGCCCCTGCCCCCTCTCGCTTTTCCTCCATGTTCAATTGAGCTGCAAATGACCTTCCTGCCTGTCCAGTGCGGTCAGTTGCTGCTCCTCCCCCCTACACTATCCTTCCTGCCTCCAAGTTCCTTTGTGAATGGCCTGTTCACACCTTCTTGCCAGTTGTAGTGCAACTAACCTTCCCACCTGCCATGTTTGCCATGTTGTGCTGTCACTGCCACTCCTACCTGCCCTGCCCTTCATGGTCAGCTTGCTGCCCATGCCCCTGACACCCTCCCTCCTTCCTACCTTTCTGCCATTGTCTATGTATGTGCTCCTCTCCCTCCCTGCTGCTCTATATGGTGTGTGGTGCTTCGATTGTCCCTCCTGCCTTCCCTGCTTGATCAGTGGGCAGCTCCTGCCCTGCCTTCCCCACCTGCCCACTGTTGTCTATGTGTGGGTACCTGCCCCCTCCCTCCCATCCTCCATGGTCTGTTGTGGTGCCACTGCCTCTCCTACCTTTTCTGCTCGGTCCGTTGTGCTGACCCTGCCCCTTCTGCGTGCTCTGTGTGGTCAGCTTGCAGTCCCTGTCCCCCCCCCCTCTGTTGTCCAAGTACGTGCCCCTATCCCCTCACTCCTGCCTTCCATGGTTCGTGCCCGTGCTCACACCTCCTCTTGCGCTCCATCATCCACTGTGCTGCCACTACCCAACCTACCTGCCTTGCTTGGTAAGAATGCTGCCACTGCCTCCTCTGTCTATCCTCCATTTTCTCTGTGCCTGCTCCCTCTTGCACTACATGGTAAATTGTGCTGCCACTGAACTCCCGCTTACCCTGTGTGTGGTCCATTGTGCTACCACTACCCCTGCCGCCAGCCCTGCATTGTCAGTTTGTTGCATTGGGACCTCCCTCCTGCCCATCATGGTTGTGCTTCAACAGCCTCTCTTGTCTGTCCTGCATGATTGGTTTGTTGCCCCTGCCCCCCTAGCACATGCCCTCCTCTATGACAAAACAAATCTCTGCATTTTGTTCATTTCTAATGGAAATGTTTTAAGTTTTACAGCTTTGATTGAATCAAGATGGCTTCATGTCTGCCATACATTTGTCATAATACAGAATGCTACCAAACGAGTTATTCGTCAGAAGACTCTAGGAAGCTGGGAATCAACTTACAGGCTGCTGCTTCCGCAACATCTATGAGAAAATCATGAGAGAAAACAGATTTCTCTCAAACATGGTTCATCAAATCTCAGCAGAGGATCGGAATTTTACAGAGTAGAACCACCTCAGCTTACACCACAATTCCTAAATGTAGTATGGTACTATCAACAAATGATTCATAATGCCAATAGAATCTGTTATCACCCTTCAAATGGGCTCCTTTTTTTGGCTGCAGTAATGTCTAAAATTTGCATGAAAATTGTATTGGGAAATTATGTTTTGGACCCCCCATTTTTTCTATGCCGCCTCTTGACCAATCACTCTGTACGTTTCTCAGAAGAAGCTGAGGTGGATGAAATTTGTATTTGGAAAGTTTTGTGAAGAATCATCAAATGGCACCATAGCTATTGGCAAACCAAAAAGTTCATTTCCTTTGGATAGATGGATAGATAGACCCACCAGTGTTATCTGTGGCTCACAGTGTGCCCCCCCCCCCCCAACAAAAAAAATCACTGCTAGAGATGTCACTGCATGTAACCTGGCTAAATGTTACTGTGAGTGCTAATTACTCTAAAAATGGCTGGTTTTCTCATGAGTTAACTTTAAAACTGGTTTCCTCACAACTTAGAATGCGGAAGGATGTTGGTGATCTTTCTTTCTCTGAACTTAAAAGAGGTTCAAAAGTCTAGAATTTAATGTAAAAAAATCAATGCACATAAAACCTTATGATCTATGTTTAACAGTCATAGTGTTCATGAGAACTTTAGGACGTTCACGAGAGAAAAGCCTTGCACCATCGTGGACACCACACTTCACATTCCTGTTCACCAACAGGCCAGTGGGAAATATTCATTACCACACAACCTACACACCCTCATCAATTTGCCACTTCACGTCGGCAGGTAAAAGTTTTATGAACATGCTAACAACCCCACACACCATCACTGCAATACATGAAGGTGTCACCTTGGTGTGATGGCTTCAGATGTTCACAGAAAAGCCTTCCCCATAATCAACCATGAATTCTGAAGTGTAGTTTTTTCTCAAGAAATATACCAATTTTAACTCATACCTTTACAAAAAGAGTAGATCAATGTTAAAGGGAGTTTAGATTTCATTAAGTTACTTAACTCAAAGAATACTTTAATGTGAATGATGGAAAGAGCCTGGTCTGGACCAATGGTGGCAAGAAAGCTCAGAATCTGACAAACAAAGCACAGGCATGAGGTAGGAGCCTCTGGCAGTCCTTTAGGCAGGCCCTGCTTCACAGCTGTGCTTCATCATCATCAAGAATCTTTATTTCGGCCTGAACGGCCATAAAAACACAGATAGAGATACAGTACAAGCCATTTGATAAAAAAAGAACAGTCATTCCAATGTATAAAACAACAGGTTAGTCTAATTGGGGCAGCCTTACAATGCATATAAAACTCCACTATCCCCCCCAATCTTCCTCAGCGGGTCAAAGCGCAAATCTACAATTGTATAAATTGCTAAAAGTGCATGTGCGATACGTAAGCAACGCAGGGCCTAACGTTAACAATGAATCAAATTCAGTAAAGTGCATATGCAATGTGCAAACAGCAGAAGGTAATTAAAGTGCTCCAGTGTCATCCAGTTAAAAATGTAGTAGTCTGTAAAATGCAAATGCAATATGTAAACAACACGAGGGCCTATATTGCAAAAAGCAACGTCATGAAACATATACTTAAAAAGTAATTATATATATATATACAAATTACCTATGCCCTCTAGTATTCCTGAGTCCCTATGGCCCTCCAAGGAAATTTACAGTACAAGATCTACTTAAAAAACAATTCATAATACACAATTCACACGTCCACTCTGGTGTTCCTGAGGCGCATTGCCACTCTTAGAAAATTCACTGTACAATGCAATGTTAAAATATCCGCAGAAAGTTTCAGATACAGTAGAGCCACCTTGGCCTTTCTAAACCCAGCTTTTTTTAAAACTCTTTTTAAGAAATATTTCCTTGGGAGCATGTAATACGGGCATAACAGCACAAAGTGAAGGGTGTCCTGCAGAGATCGAAGATCGCAGCCGCAGGGACCCTTCTGCTCCACCTTTCTAGGCACCGCTAGGCTGTGATGTATGGAACTCAACCTGAAACGCATCGTGAGGAACCTATCCTGGGCACTGTTAATGAGATACAGGTAAGGTTCAATACCCGGGCAGAATTTCGTCAGGATATGCCTTCTCACTGCTGGTTTTATTATCTGTTGATCTTCCCTACTGAAACTCAATAATTTCAAAAGCTCCCCCTGATGGAGCAAGGATTCGCACGTAAAGCGACTTGCTCACATTCAAGAACCTCGTTTAACTTGTAATAGCATTAACCAACCTGTTTTGTCATTAATATCGCACTTTTTCAGTACACGCGGGTGTCCCAGAGACGCTTGCCTATGTGTCTATTAATCCTAATGAGGCTTGCATACTACAGAATGGCTGCTTCGCAGAAATCCAGTCTGCGCATGCGTCGGTCATACCCATGTGATGTGACGCACACGCAGTTTTGGAGGGATATTCTCGCTCATGCGCATTACTGCAAAAATGGCCGCTTGTCTCTAAAACACGCTCTCTGCTTGCAAATGCCGCTTTGCACATCTGTCTATTTCTGCATAACCCCTAACCGCTATAGTTATTATAAAATAAGGGGTGAAGTGTAGCTTATCATGGTGTACAGTGTATTCATTTCTTCTGTGTTTCTAATTTGTTTTCGCTTACTTTTCATGTATCGCGTATCTGTGGGCCTGGGAGTGGGGAGCCGCTCCATCTTTGAAACCCATTACAACCCCGTCATGTGATGAGGGAGAATTCAAACTGCGCAGAAGCAACACCAAGCCAGCTGGCTTCTGAAGTTGAGATGCGCCTGGGAACAACTTTCGTGCACCGAGAGAAGATTTTGGCTGTACCTAAAATTGCTACAAATGTATTTTCTCATGTGTGCCCTATTGTTTTACACCTTTCTCATACCCTGGGAACTGGAATGTAAGGGGTGGGTGCGAAATACGAATATTAAACATGGGAACCCAGAATTTTAGGTGGTGACAATGACCTAACCACCTCTCCTGACCAATCATAAGTTGGGGACCCTGTCACTTGCAACATTTGTGGGTGGTCTAGGGACCCAAAAAGGGTATAACTAGCCTAGTTTTAGCTAGAGAAATTGTCCGACTTGTCCGAGTAGCAGACCTGTCACCGACCCTACGAACTCTATAGGTGATTGATTCAGAGAGCTGCAGAGCTCTCTGTCCGAAATTTCCACAAACTCCAAGGGTTGGAAATAGTCGTAAGTGCTGGCGAAGCACTTTGCTGGGAGATTCGAGAACCCAATTGGGGTTACTGGCGGATTCCGTGCAGAGAGGGGGTAGTGCAGGCGTTGCATCCGAAGCTGCAGGTGTTGGTCGTGCCCTTTGGTGAAGCCCAGTCCCGACCCAAATCCTGAGGGGTATCCTGTCCTGATTGTCCGTGAGCTGTACCTGCTCACCTACTGGCATCCTAAATCCTTGAGGGTCCTTGTCCTTGTCTTTCCCAAACTGACCCATGGCCAGGGGAAGTCCTCATTCCTGTCCTAGGTAATTATAACCTGTGGGGTTCGTCTTTCTATCCACCTTCCTCCTGCTCTTTAAATAAAGCCTCTATGCCCATGATATTCTCTCTGTCATCTCCAATGTGGTAAATGCAAACTGTTTATTAGTTGTGTTCCATTTTTTCCCCTACCTGTAGAACATTACTGAAACTGTTTTACTTAATTAGAGTGATCTAAAATTCACTTGTGTTTAGAATTTAGGTTTGAATTAGCAGTTAGACCAAGATCAGTTTTATCACTTATAGGTCTTATAGAAATTCACTGACTAATGTGTTTTAAACGTACCTACTTTAAAATAAGCCTGAAACTGAATAGCATGTTCCCTGTTACCCTTACCCAGTAGATTTTCCACTCGCACTCAATGGTGCTTGCCCCATTTCATAGCTACATTATAGTTGTAATTAAGCATGGGTGAATTTTGCGAATCTGGCGTTCGCGAATTTGCGGATTTGCGAACTCGCAATCCGCAAAATCCGCGAATTCTCGCGAATTTGCGGATTTTTTTTGTGTGTTCGCAAGGATTTCTGCCAGTTCGCGAGGGTTTTGTACCAGTTCGCAATTGGGAACTTACATGTCGGCTCGCAACGGTCGCGATTATGTTGTTTCTACGTCTGGTTCATCATCACAGGTTCCCAGCACCCTCTGTTTCACCACTGCCACCCTCTGGTTCACCCATGCCACCCTCTGGTACATCAATGCCACCCTCTGGTTCATCATCACTGTAGATTATGGGGGAAAAAGGAAGCACACCTGCCCTGCTTCAACTGACATGAATTAATTTGGGGTTGATTTATTAATGTGTCACTGTTTTAAAATTCCAGTCTGCACCTGCTTCCTTATCTGTAATTTCTGTTGCAGTGCAATTTTTTTTTCCAGGACCTTTGTGTCCTACTTGTAGCTATTCTATTATCCGGCTGTGAGGGTCAGAGCAGGGTCATACAATTGTTGCAACTAGCAACTGAACTCTGGAGGGGCCCCAGTCAGGAAGCACTACAGGGAATGGTTACTAATGATGAATTTGAACTTTTGCACCTGTTGCTGAGTGCTTTCAGTTTAGCAAAACTCGTTTTTCTGCAGAACAGCAAATGTAATGCCAACAAACTTACTTGTGAAAGTTTATTTCTAATCCAAAAGTGATCCAAAGAAAGTCAAAAGGCCTCAAATCCAAAAAAGGGCAGGCAAATGTCAACCTGAAGAGTTATTCTGATAAAAATAATCATTTTCAGAAGGTCTATGCTGCTTGCTAGTGGATTTCTTGTGCAGAATTGCAAATTTTGTAATTTCGCGAGTGCGAGATTGTTGCTGCCCGCCGCACCTACATGTTCGCAATTGCGAACTTACACCGCAAGCCGCAAGCGTTCATGGATTGCGAATTTACCGAAAATCCGCGAGCGGAACGGATTTTCCGCCCATGCTTAGTTGTAATCCTGATTATTGAGGTTTTGATTTGCATCTGTCTTATACTCTTGTCACTTTGAATTTAATTACTATATAAAAATCCTTAAAACCCGTCAGGTTTCTGTGGTCATTATAAATTATCAAAGTATTATAGGATGAATAAAGTGTTTTGAATTACCTTATCTCTTGTCCTCTGATAGCTCCTGATCCGTCAGGAAAATAAGTGCCTGTGGTAAGTCAGGTACCATGGTAATAGTGTTAAAGAAGACACATACAAAGTACTGATAGTGGTGTGTAAACTCGCCCGACTCTTTAAAAATTATTGTCATTAATCACGTCATGGGCCCAAGTGCGTGAAATCTGGAAAATCTAAGGGTCGGGCGACCTGCGCGCTCTATCAGTATTTTCTGGTAGCAGATAGATGGTTAGGACTAGTTAAGATAGGTAGATAAAATAGTTTCTGATGAATTGTGAAATATAAAATGTGCTGCTAAAAATTGTTGCTGCTAAAATTAAGGTTGTAATTGCATTTAAATGTTATAAATAAGTTGTATTATATCTCATGAAATGCTGCTACATTATTGCATATGACTAACAAAATAGTGAGTAAGAGTTTTGTGTTGTTTGGAATCCCCGGGGAAATAAAATAGCAGGTGGTGAGTAGAATCCACTTGGCTGTGAGGTCACTGGCTAGGAGGGAGATTAGTGCATGGTTAGGCAGAACTGGAAGCGCTAATTAGGATTTTTCCTGAATCTATTGAGGTGTAAATGTTAGCTACGAGTACCCTGATGAAACTCCCATTGTGATATCACCTAGTAAGGGTCACGTGCGGCAGGAGTAATATGTTCTTCGGAGCTTGAGTGATAGCAAAAGAGTTCGCTGGTGAAAGTTTGACCTAGTATATATCCCCGAAAGAAGTGGATGAGTCAAAGGAGTAGCAGGTTCCCTAATGCTTGTATGAGAGGATAGGCGGAAGAGATCTATCCGTATTGAATGAAAAGTAGGCAGAAGTGGTTTACTTGCAGTAAAAGAGAAACTCTTTTTCTTTTTAAAACCCTCAAGCATAGTGGCAAATGTTATACGTTGTTAATTAAAATAAGCACCCGCACTTTAAGAAAAATCCAAAGTTTCCGTTACCTTGTGAAGGAGGGAGTCGGTCGCGATGCTGCACTGACGTCACTCTGTGCCGCGCTGGTATTGGTTGAGCCAGCGGGAGTGTAGCGAAGTCAGAATTGTAAGGGAGGGGTGAGCGCCGAAGAGTGAGACCGCATCTCACGAAGGGGCCGCGCACCCATTGGTAGAGAGATTTTGCAACCTCAGTGCTGGTTGGTTGCCGTGAGTTGAAAGACGCGCTAGCATTGGAAGCACAAAAGTAAACAAAATTAATCAATCCGAGCTTGAAGCTAGTTTGGAGAGGTGTATGTGGTATCCCGAATTCTTACCTAATCCACAAAACCTAGGTTTTCATAAGGAGCAGATGCTAAGAGGTAGACCTTACGATATGTACGGAGAAAAGAGAAAATTGACCCTTGCCGAAAAGATCAAGAATTATTTCAAGAAAGACAAACTCATTAGAACTAGGGAGGGTGTGATCATTCCACCTCCTAATACTCCCACATCCTTTATGTTGTTTGACAAAGGGTATCATACCTGTTTGTGGTTGGAAAATTGGGTAAAGTACATTGAAGACGATGGAGTCCTAGCATTTCCCCTCAATGGTACCTTCAATGGTAGAATCTTGTTTAACTTAAGTACCCGAATTAATGAATTGCACCCCCGACCCAGATTAACGCAGTATGAAGCTTTAGAGGAATGGGAGATTGAGGCACTAGAGCGAGACAGACCCCGGATGGATAAGGGAGTGAGCAAATGGTATCCAAAATTGCAGCAAGAAACAAAAGAGCAAAAGATGAAACAGTGGAGGCAGAATATGAGGGTTGAGGGACTATTTCCTATGTTTGGGGTAACTGAACAAGGAGGAGGGAAAAAGGTAGAGAAAACCCGACATCTGATGGCTATGGGGGATTCGGAGGATGAATATCTGCAGGATTTGTTAATGAAAAATCCACCCCCTTATGCTGAAGAGTCTGGGACCCTAAGCTCGAAAAATCCTTTTTTCCGACATCCAAGAAGTAGAAGGGCTAGCGAGACAGATGTAAGTGGTGCTGGTAGCAAACCCAGTAATAGTGACGAGTTTTGCAGACCTAGTACAGCAATCCCAAATTACCGACCTTTTGGTGAAGACAGACCAGGGTTAGCAATACCAACTGCCCCTAGTATATACCCTCCTTTGGTACCCCAAGTAATGCATGACAACTCGACGGAAAGGGTTTTGCATGAACGAGAAAGAGAGGCCCTGATTAAGCAGCGAAATGACCTAATTCAGACTATAGCTCAGATACATCCCAGTCCTGATGCCCTGACAATCCCAGTAACTATTGGTCTGCTATACCTCTTTATGGGGATAGGCAGGCTAGTCCAAAAACTCCAGTTATTACTCCAATTGCAGCACCCCCAAGAAAAGAGCCGCTCATAGTTGATGATCAGGCAAGTGAATGTGAGTCCGTGATCTCCTTAATGGATTTGCCCATAAGGGAGCCTGGAACCAGTGAACCACGGGTAGGAAATCTGGTTAAGGCAAAGGAAGTCCTAATTGAAACCACTTCAGGGATCAGGAGTGCCACAGTGGTGACTCCAGAAGAACTGGATAGATGGACTAAAGAGATATAAAGGGAAACTCCATAGCCCAAAAGTTTAGATATCTACAGGCTAAGGATAGAAATGGAGTAACTAATGGCTGGAAATGTGGGATTAGACAGATTGAATACTCTTAATGAAGAAGAGTTGCTGTTTATCATCAAGAGCCTTACCCGGAACACCAGAGTGCTCCACGAAAAATTAATGGACACTGCTGCTGATATGGGAATTGATGTAAGTCGATCCAAAGTCTTGCAGAAGCCTCATAGAGCAGAATTCTCGGACAAGGATTTGGAGAACATGAATGTGTCAGGGAAGAAAATACAGATAAAGGAATTGCTGAACATACTGCAGAAATGGGGAGATCTAGATAAATGGAAAGCCAGATGGGCAAAGAAAAAGGAAGATAGTAAGGCCAAACCAAAGACTTCCGAATACGTGTTAAAAGAAGTAGGCCAAGCAGAAAAACTGTATCCCATGAGAGAAGTGCCAGGTGGGAAATATGTACATGTCCCGTGGTCCCGACAAGACATTGTGTCTTTTACCAATGACTTCCCAAAATTAAGGGAAAAGCCAGTGGAATGGTATAGGCAGGTGGAGAGATTTGTGAAAGTCCAAAGGTGTCTCCTGAAGGACCTGGATGGGTTCTTTGACATTGTAGTTCCTGTAGATTTATGGACTGAGTGCAAAATTGCAATTGATTGGCCCAGTGACGAATATGAAAGAGACTCCCGAACGGGAGCTCCCTCTCCAGACGTGATGAGAAAGTATGATCAAGTCATACAATACCTAAAAGGAAAAGTGCCAGCAAAGGAAACTGATTGAACCCGAATAGATAGAACTACCCAGGATCATAACGACACTGTGCATTCCTATTATGAAAGATTACTACAGGTGTTCAAGACCCACAGTGGAATCGATAACATTGAAATGAAGGATATGACCCATTTCATTTATCGATTCGTGTTGGGTTTGAGACCGGAAATATCCCAGTGGATTAGAGATAATAAAATATGTTGGCAGGGAAAGCCCATAGATGAGGTTCTCAAGTACGCCAAGTACTGTGAGGATGAGATGGAGAACAAAAAGAAAGCCCTGAAGGAGAAGTTCATGTGGGCACAAGTAAAATTGGCTGAGCAACAAGAGAAACAGTTAAGTAAAATGAATAGTAATACTCCAAATACTAACTCTGGGGGAGGAGGGAAGCCCCGAGTAAAGATGAGTAAAGAAGAGGCCAAGAAAAAGTTCCCCTGTCACGGGTGCGGTCAGATAGGGCACTGGAGAGACGAGTGTCCACATTTGCAGGCTGGTAATGCCCCCATAAATGGTTTAAATCCACAGGTGCAGAAAGAGGGGCCACGAAAGAATCAGCAACAGGAAAACCAGCATCCATTGCCTCGAGCTCCTAGACCCAATTACAAGAATCAGGCTCAGCAGAATGAGGGGGTCGAGGTATGGGAAGGAGGGAATGAGAGAAATGCAGCAACTTCACAATTCCTGTTAAATGATACATTCCTCTGCGATAAACCATACTGACGGGGCCTGAGGGGGGAGGAAGAGGAGTGCGTGCTTGGCGCCTCCTTACCGGTAGACCAGACAGGGCCATACATTGAAGGAAAGGTTGAAGGAAATGACGTCACCTTTCTGTTGGACACTGGTGCTACCCGTTCGACTGTGAGAACAGTGGACGTTCCAAACCTACCCCTCTCGGGAGAAGCTATCCAAGTAGTGGGTGTATCAAATCAGATAATTAGTACTCCTGTAACCGAACCAATGGAGATTTCTATAGGGAATTTTAAAGAAATGCACAGATTTGTCGTCTGTGATTCCAGTCCAGTGAATCTACTGGGATGTGATTTGTTGTGCAAAATGAACTGTACCATCTTTTGCACACCAAAAGGCGTCGAAATACAGACCCCAGATGAAGATGGCCTGTACAAACTAATGTTGCTAAGACCCGATGCAGCAATTAAAGGTCTGACAATTCACGACTTACCTGAAGAACTCCAACAAAGGGTGTTACCAGAGATGTGGGATTTCACTGGGAGAGATGTAGGATTAATGGCAAATGTGGACCCAGTTAAAATAGCCATTAAACCCAATGCTACCTACCCGAAAACTAGACAGTATAAAATGAGCGCAGAAGTAAAAGCTGGAGTCGCACCTGAAGTAAACAGGTTGCTAGAGGCAAACATCATACAGGAAGTAATGAGCAGTCCTTGTAATTCCCCCATAATTGGAATTAAAAAGCCTAGCGGAAAGTACAGGGTAATGCAGGACCTGCGAAAGGTAAACCAGATTGTTGTACCTTGCTGTACCATTGTGCCAAACCCTGCAGTGATCCTGTACCAGATTCCATGGAATGCAGAATGGTTCACTGTCATTGATTTATGTCATGCATTCTTTTCCATCCCATTACATCCAGACAGCAAATTTCTTTTCTCGTTTGAGTTCGACAGTCATGTCTACGTCTGGAATCGTGTCTCCCAGGGGTACACAGAAAGCCCTTCCATTTTTAATCAGATCTTAAAAAGATGCCTTGAATCCTTAGTCCTGCCAAAAGAATCTGTTTTGGTTCAGTACATAGACGACCTTCTAGTGGCGTCTAAAAGTCAAAGCGACTGTGTTACTGATACTATTGCATTATTGAATCATTTCGGTAAGGGAGGACATAAAGTATCACCTGACAAATTACAGTTCTGTAAAAATTCGGTGAAATATCTGGGGCACCAGATAGAAAAAGGTATCAGAAGGGTTACTTCAGAAAGAATTAGAATAATTCGAGATATGGAGTTACCTAGAACACAGAAAGAAGTCAGAATGTTCCTAGGAGTTGTGGGATACTGCAGACAGTGGATTGTGGGATTTGCTGTTTTAGCCAAACCCTGGATAAAATTGACCAAGAAAGGAGTAGATGATCCCGTTAGCTGGGATGATGAAAGCATGACAGCCTGGATAAAATTACAAAATTGTCTGTGCTCAGCTCCTGCATTGGGAATGCCAGATTATTCAAAGAACTTTGAATTGTTCTGTGATACACGAGACAATTGTGCACTCTCAGTCCTAACACAAGAACATGGTCTGACTAGACGTCCAGTGGCCTACTTTTAAGCTACTCTGGACCCAGTGGCTGCTGGGCTGCCCGGGTGTCTGAAAACAGTTGCTGCCACTTGCACGAGTCTAGAACAAAGTGAAAACATTGTCATGGGACATCCTGTAACAGTATATGTTCCACATTCAGTAGTGATTCTGTTGACCCGAACAAAGACCCAATATCTCACACCTAGTCGGCTGACTAAGTACGAGAGAATTCTTATTGGTGCAGAAGATGTGATAATTTCCCGATGTAATGTCTTGAACCCTGCAACCTTGTTACCAATCACCCAAAATGCAGAAGTGGAGGGCGAAATTGAACATAATTGCATTGACTTAACTGAGTTTAGCACTAAACCGCGACCTGATATAAAAGAAACGGCCCTACCTGTAGAGGACCTTGTGATGTTTGTGGATGGCTCCTGCTTAAGACATGAGGATGGAGGGTTGAGTGCTGCCTATGCCGTAGTCACACTGGAAACGACCCTGGAAGTGAAATAAAATCTGGAAACGACCCTGGAAGTGAAATAAAATCTGCCCAAGTAGCCGAGTTAATTGCATTGGCAAGAGCTTGCAAGAAAGGGAAAAATAAGAGAGTAACCATATACACTGACAGTCAATATGGTTACGGGGTTGTTCATAACTTCGACCAGCTATGGTTGCAAAGAGAATTCATGACTTCCTCAGGTACCCCTATCAGAAATGGAAAAGTGGTACAAAACCTACTGGAAGCAATCCAGTTACCCAAAGAATTGGCGGTGGTCAAATGTGCTGCTCACAAATCTGGTAATGACGATGTGACAGCCGGAAATAGATATGCTGACCAAATTGCCCAATACTGTGCCCGATACAAAATGTCCCTAAAAATTAAATTATGGGGAGACGGAAACAGCTGCCAACTTATGGTGTTTGAGAATGTATCTTCTTGGAGGGAACTGAAAGAGTTGCAGCAAGCAGCAGAGGAGGAGGAAAAGCAAAGATGGGAGACTGAGGAATGTCAGCCCAGGGACAGGGACGGTGTTATGGTTGATAAGACGGGTGTGCCTGTGTTACCAGATAGCATGGTTGCCCCAATGGCCCGGATGATCCATGGAGACACACATATTGGGAGAGATGCAATGTGCCGTATGTTCCATGAAGTGTTCTATAACTCAAAGTTCAGAAACATTGCGGAGATGCTTTGCCAGAAGTGTTTGGTGTGCCAGCAGTTTAACCCAGGGAAGAGGACTGTAGTGGAACAAAGTACAATTGGAAAGGCAGAAGGTCCCTTCGTCAGACTACAGGCAGACTTTATTCAGTTACCTATGTGCAAAGGGTATAGGTATGTCTTAGTGATAGTTTGCCTATTCTCAAGGTGGGTGGAAGCCTACCCAGCAAAGAAAAATTATGCCATTACTGTAGCCAAATTATTTCTCAGGGAGCTAATACCTAGGTATGGATTTCCAGAATCAATTGAAACAGACAGAGGTGGGCACTTTGCCAACGAAGTCTTAACAGAGCTCTATACAGCGTTCAAGATTGAGCCAAAACTACACTGTGCATATCATCCAGAGGCTTCTGGAATAGTTGAACAAGTGAATGGCACTATAAAATCAAGATTGGCAAAAATGTGTAATTCTACAAAATTGAACTGGATAGAAGCATTATCTCTTGTCTTGATGGAATTGAGAAGCAAGCCAAACCGGAAAACAGGCCTGAGCCCCCATGAGACACTAATGGGAAGAGTGATGCGACAGGCATGGGTACCTGGACACAAACTGCTAAGTATTTCTGATGATTTGGTACTAGAATACTGCAGGCAGCTGGGTGACCAAGTGCGTTCTATCTCTCACCAGATTGGGGAGGCTGCTGTCGAATGGCCAACAACTCCAGCCCATAAACTGAAACCTGGGAATTGGGTTGTGTTGAAGAAACACACCCGGAAGAGTTGCCTTGCACCAAAGTGGGGAAAACCGAGGCACGTGATCCTTGTGACTACAACTTCTGTGAAGTGCGCAGGCGTGCCGAAGTGGATTCACGCCAGTCATACTAAGCGGGTAACCGGAGAAGAAGCGACTGAAGCTGAAGGTGGTGCAGCTGTGGAAACTCCTGAGGAGGGTCCGGATCTAGCTGATGTCATACTACCGAGCACCAGTCAAGACGAATGGCTCCCAGCAGACGATCTGATTCTTGATCCAATAAGAACCAGAAAGTATTCCTATCTAGATAGAGAGTGGGATGATGGGGATGAGACAGGGCTAGAAGAAGACGGTCAGGTTATCGAGATTCACGTCAGACCTGATCAAGGAGTAGGTCAAGCAGGGACAGACCAAGTCATCGACACACCTCCAAAGACTCCAGAAACTGAAAAGGGACAGATAGTAATTAGGGCTGAAGTTCATGCGGAAGAAAATCAAGGGTTCGAAGTGCATGAACAGGACAGATAGACATAGGCGAACGTGTTCAGGAGGCAGAGCCAGAAACAGTTGAAAATCAAAGACAAATCCAATATATACCTGAACAAGGCCAGCTTAGAAACCAGGCAGAAGAAACTGAAGAAAGACCTGGAACTAGTCAGACAGGAAGGGAAAAAGACACTGCCAAAACAATAGTGCCACAACAGAACGAAAATAAAAGGGCTTGTGAAGAGGGCCAAACTACAGTAATAGCTAAGAGGCTCAAGAAGAAAAGTGAACCCAGATACATAAAAAGACTGAAACTCAGATTAAAAACAGTAGAAGAAAAGATAGAAGACCAGAAAAGAGCTGCTAGTGAAAGACAGAAAACAGGAACGCAGCAAAACAGACGCAGTACCAGAATAAAAAGACAGAACAAAAACTATCGAAGTCCTGAATGGACCTATTTGGTGTTGGAAAAAATTGATGATCCCGAAATAAGCGACAAAAGCGACCAAGATTCGATTGAGGATCTGAGTCCTGAGGAAGAAGACCCAATTTGAGAGTGAAACTGCGTAAGCCTCTTGTGCTGAGAAACAAAGAGGGGTTGGAAAGCCACCTGTAAGCTTAAATGTCTGATTCAAATGTGAATGGAAGACCTAGAGGGAATTGTTGTAAAATATGCTTATGTAATGTAGCAATAGTAATAGTAATATGGATAGGACTAACAGTCTTTATACCTTTTATGATAAGTAAAGATACTAACTTATACCCTACTAAATCGATGACGCCAGACACAGAAGTTGTACAAACTGAAGAAACACCATGAAGTGTAGAAAGACGTGAAAATTCAGTTAGCCTGAAACAAACACAACCTGACTTAGAAGCACCAGATGAGGAAGGACTACATTTTCACAGAATGAGAAACAGAACACATTTAAATGTCTTTGCAAATCTTTTAGTGCATTATGTAGAAGCTATGGAAATAGAAGATTGTTATGTCTGCATGAAGCTACCTACTTCAGTAGCTGAAGGTGTGACCTATCACCATTTACCCCTGACCTATGGAATTTCCTGTAGTATATTAGCAAGCTTATTTTACAGAAGCACCTTACAGTACTATTACTCAAACACTGACGTAATCTTTTCTGAACTTCCTATTCGGGGAAACCTGAACATAGTACATGTTAGAAGCGAAGTGACTCGTTACATGGGAGAATACTTTCTGACTATAGGTGACATCGATTTAAATGAAGCTCGCAGAGATAATTTAACTTGTTCATTACATGAGCAAGAAAAAAATGTTCTTGAAAATAGCAGAAAAGAGAGGGGATAGTTTCCAGAGGAAGGCAAATGATAAGAGACAGAAAACTCCTAAATGGGCTGAAAACATGGAAAGCACCTCAAATGGCGAAGCTAATCCTGCACTGTTGCTGGACTTTGAACGGAAAGGGAAACTCTGTCTTCATAGAGAAAAGACTAGTTATTATAACAATGTATTCATCGGTTCCAGTGAATGCGAACATAATTACAAGGTAATTGGAGGTTAGGGTTTCAAAAATGGGTCAGAGCCTGTGTTTCCCGGAATTTATTATATATGCGGAAACAAGGCTTATTTCAAATTGCCGGATCACTGGTATGGAAGCTGCTATTTTGGCGTTGTCTTCCCGAAAATATACCATGTGAACAACGCCGCTGGAAGCAATGAAAATACTAATGGTTTAGTACGTAGTGGAGGTGAAAGTGTAGGAGAAATTATAGGTGATATATTTAGTGCACTGATACCTGGAGTCGGAGTGGTTCTCAATATTCACCATATTTGCAAATTATCTACAGTAGTGGATCAGTTATCTACTGACACTGCTGCTGGATTCCTGCTGGTCAATACTGAAATGGTTGCGATCAGATCAATGGTTTTACAGAATCGACTTGCTCTTGATACCTTATTGGCAAAAGTGGGCGGAGTCTGCAGGATGCTGAAGGCGCAACATTGTTGCACTTACATTCCTGGTAAAAGCGTAGAAATTAAGAAATATGTGCGAAACATAACTAATTTGGAAAAAGAACTCAAACCACTAGAGGTTGATAGTGCCTGGAAGAGACTGACTGATGGTCTCTCCTCTGTAGGTAGTTGGTTTTCTAACATAGGGTGAAGTCTTGTTGGGAAAATACTGATGCAAATAGCTGGAATAAGTCTGATTGTGTTCATTATAATAATTTGCTGTAAATGCCAAAAATGCAGAAAGAAGTACACTGTAAATAGGCGGGGAGTGAAACAAAATGTGGATGAGCTGGAGTTAGAAGAATTAAGAAATCAAATTTACAAAAAGGCCAAGAATTTCCATCCTAATAAGGATGCTGAGAAGAGGGTCAACAACAAATTCATAGAAATAGAGATGAATGAAATGTGAGCAAGGAAGTTGGCATCTGTTTCCATTATTAGTGATGATAGTAAACATCATCAAAGAGGGGATTGATGGAGCAAGGATTCGCACGTAAAGCGACTTGCTCACATTCAAGAACCTTGTTTAACTTGTAATAGCATTAACCAACCTGTTTTGTCATTAATATCACACTTTTTCAGTACACGCCGGTGTCCCAGAGACGCTTGCCTATGTGTCTATTAATCCTAATAAGGCTTGCATACTACAGAATGGCTGCTTCGCAGAAATCCAGTCTGCGCATGCGTCGGTCATACCCATGTGATGTGACGCACACGCAGTTTTGGAGGGATATTCTCGCTCATGCGCATTACTGCAAAAATGGCCGCTTGTCTCTAAAACACGCTCTCTGCTTGCAAATGCCGCTTTGCACATCTGTCTATTTCTGCATAACCCCTAACCGCTATAGTTATTATAAAATAAGGGGTGAAGTGTAGCTTATCATGGTGTACAGTGTATTCATTTCTTCTGTGTTTCTAATTTGTTTTCGCTTACTTTTCATGTATCGCGTATCTGTGGGCCTGGGAGTGGGGAGCCGCTCCATCTTTGAAACCCATTACAACCCCGTCATGTGATGGGGGAGAATTCAAACTGCGCAGAAGCAACACCAAGCCAGCTGGCTTCTGAAGTTGAGATGCGCCTGGGAACAACTTTCGTGCACCGAGAGAAGATTTTGGCTGTACCTAAAATTGCTACAAATGTATTTTCTCATGTGTGCCCTATTGTTTTACACCTTTCTCATACCTTGGGAACTGGAATGTAAGGGGTGGGTGCGAAATATAAATATTAAACATGGGAACCCAGAATTTTAGGTGGTGACAATGACCTAACCACCTCCCCTGACCAATCATAAGTTGGAGACCCTGTCACTTGCAACATTTGTGGGTGGTCTAGGGACCCAAAACGGGTATAACTAGCCTAGTTTTAGCTAGAGAAATTGTCCGACTTGTCCGAGTAGCAGACCTGTCACCGACCCTATGAACTCTATAGGTGATTGATTCAGAGAGCTGCGGAGCTCTCTGTCCGAAATTTCCACAAACTCCAAGGGGTGGAAATAGTCGTAAGTGCTGGCGAAGCACTATGCTGGGAGATTCGAGAACCCAATCGGGGTTACTGACGGATTCCGTGCAGAGAGGGGGTAGTGCAGGCATTGCATCCGAAGCTGCAGGTGTTGGTCGTGCCCTTTGGTGAAGCCCAGTCCCGACCCAAATCCTGAGGGGTATCCTGTCCTGATTGTTCGTGAGCTGTACCTGCTCACCTACTGGCATCCTATATCCTTGAGGGTCCTTGTCCTTGTCTTTCCCAAACTGACCCATGGCCAGGGTTAGTCCTCATTCCTGTCCTAGGTAATTATAACCTGTGGGTGTTCGTCTTTCTATCCACCTTCCTCCTGCTCTTTAAATAAAGCCTCTATGCCCATGATATTCTCTCTGTCATCTCCAATGTGGTAAATGCAAACTGTTTATTAGTTGTGTTCCATTTTTTACCCTACCTGTAGAACAT
Source organism: Lissotriton vulgaris (assembly GCF_964263255.1). Classification (NCBI taxonomy): domain Eukaryota; kingdom Metazoa; phylum Chordata; class Amphibia; order Caudata; family Salamandridae; genus Lissotriton; species Lissotriton vulgaris. The sequence continues at coordinate 702,399,409 of NC_141699.1, forward strand.
TACTGAAACTGTTTTACTTAATTAGAGTAATCTAAAATTCACTTGTGTTTAGAATTTAGGTTTGAATTAGCAGTTAGACCAAGATCAGTTTTATCACTTATAGGTCTTATAGAAATTCACTGACTAATGTGTTTTAAACGTACCTACTTTAAAATAAGCCTGAAACTGAATAGCATGTTCCCTGTTACCCTTACCCAGTAGATTTTCCACTCGCACTCAATGGTGCTTGCCCTCATTCATAGCTACATTATAGTTGTAATCCTGATTATTGAAGTTTTCATTTGCATCTGTCTTATACTCTTGTCACTTTGAATTTAATTACTATATAAAAATCCTTAAAACCCGTCAGGTGTCTGTGGTCATTATAAATTATCAAAGTATTATAGGACGAATAAAGTGTTTTGAATTATCTTATCTCTTGTCCTCTGATAGCTCCTGATCCGTCAGGAAAATATGTGCCTGTGGTAAGTCAGGTACCATGGTAATAGTGTTAAAGAAGACACATACAAAGTACTGATAGTGGTGTGTAAACTCGCCCGACTCTTTAAAAATTATTGTCATTAATCACGTCATGGGCCCAAGTGCGTGAAATCTGGAAAATCTAAGGGTCGGGCGACCTGCGCGCTCTATCACCCCTTCATAATGGTCTTGTCCTTTGCCAATAATTTTGTGGGGTGGGTGAAGAGTTCCAGGTGACCCGTGGCTTCGAGAGATTCTCTAACATATTTGAGCCATGGGATATTCATCCCCTCATCCCGTGCCAGGCAGTCCTGAATGATATCTCTTGTCAGGGTGGCCTCTGGATTTGTCCAGATCTTAATCCAACAACTAACCGGTTTTAGTTTTATCCTGTCCTCAATGTAAACAGCACCCAACTCCTCATGTACAATGAAGCCCGGGGTACTTTTTGGCACTTTCAGTAATCTTCTTAAAAGTTTATTCTCTTCAATGTGGAGCGACTTAGCGTCCACAAAGCCCCAGACCTCACTGCCATAGAGTACTTTGGCGGAACATATTGAGTTGTAGAGAATCAGGATCTGGTCAGGAGCCCAATTACCCAGCCTATGTGCGTGGTTCATGATTGCCCCCATACTTCTAGTTAGGGTGCAACATTTATCCTCCAGCAGTGGTTTAAAGTTGAGCCTGGAGTCGACCAATATCACCAGGTATGAGAAGGACTGAACTTTTACTATGTGATGTGCCCCGATAGTATATTTATATTTCTTTAGGAGTGCCTTCCCTACCTTCATTATATAGGATTTGGCTAGGTTTGCTAACAGATCCAGTCTCTCCATAAAGTGGATAAAGCCTTCTAACAGTATTTGTAGGCCACATGGGGTTCGGCCAGAAGGACTGCATCATCTGCGTAAAGCAGAACCTGCACCCCCCTATGACCTATCTTAGGCGAGTCCACTCCCAGGGAAGCCAAAGCTTTCTCTAGGCCGTTGATATAGAGGGTGAATAGGAAGGGTGCCAAAATACAACCCTGTCTAACTCCCCTCGTACCTGGGAACTGATCTGCCATGCTGCCCTCCTCATTGTACCTAACATGGGCACGGGTATTCCTGTGTAGGGATCTCAAGATATTTACTAGGCCCTGGTCCACTCCCAGTCCCTCCATAAGTTCCCACAATTTGTTCCTATTAACCCGGTCGAATACAGTTGTGAGGTCCATAAACGCCAAGTACACAGTTCCTTGACTCGCTATCGTGTACTTGGCAGTCAGGAGATACAGGTTAAGAAATTGGTTCGTTGTGGATCGACCGGTTCTGAAACCATACTGCGTATCTGTGATGATTTTATGTTCTTCTGCCCAGTCTAATAGACCATTAAGTATAACCCTGCCAAGAATTTTAACGGACACGTCAATCAGGGAAATTGGTCGGTAACAGGACGGGCTCTCCCTGTAACCTTTTTTGAAGATTGGGACAATTGTGGCTGTCAACCAGGATTCAGGCATGCCCGTGCACACAGCAGCATTTATAATCCTGGTCAAGAAGGGAGCCCACAGCTCTGCATGTGCTAGGAAGAAATCCGGGGGGGACACCATCCGGTCCCGGCGCTTTGTTTCTAGTCAATCCTTCTATGCCAGCCTTAATCTCATTTAGAGAGAAAATTATAAGTTCCTCTCTTCCTGGCCCTTCCTTAGTCACAAGACAATCCTCATGGGTACTAAGATTGTATAGACCATTAAAATGCTCATGCCATGTCTCCACCAGGATATGATTTACAATCTTGGGTTTATCCCTGTCTTGGAGGCATGGGTCATTTATGATCTTCCAAAATGCCATCATATTTTTGGTATCTACTGCTTCCCTCAGGTTCTCCCATGCCTGCTGTTGCAGCAAGGATTTACGGCGCTTTACTGCATCTTTATATAAGCCTCGGCATGCCTTAACCCTGATTTTATCCCTAGGACAGGTTTTCAAAGCCAGTTTCAACTCTCTCAGAGCCTTGAGGCAGGCCTGATCGAACCACCTGTGTTCCCTTGGTCCTTTTTTTCAGGACTTGACCCTGAGGAGTCTATCAATGTGAAATGTTGCCCCTTCATAAGCCTTGACCAGATCAAACCCTGTTATTTCGAAATTCAGGCACCTCCCTATATGATGGGCTTTGTCTGCCATTAGTGCTTTATAGAAGGCGACAACATCTATTTTGGACCACCTCAGCCTTCTGCCCTGATCGGTCACCATGAGCTCCCCTTTCAGACCTCTTTTGTCATAGCTACTGGTGGTATTTGGATCCCTCAGGTCAATAACTGGGGGATTGTGGTCACTAATTGCTCTTGATTGTATTTCGAACCCCAATAGCTCCTGTTTCATTATGTGTGATACAAAGATAAAATCAATGACTGAATTGCAACCGCTCCCTTTAAAAGTTGGATTTATCCGCCCTGCATCACCTCCATTAATTAAATCCATGGTGTGTTGGAGGTCATGCCTTTCGAGCATCTTATTGAGCCCCTTTTCCTTCTGGTGAATGTTCTAGATGAGGGCCCTCTTCCAATGGACAAGAGGACCAGACACCCCCTATGATTTTCACATTTGGGCAAAGGTGGCAAATAAAGTCACCTGCAAGCACCCATTGATACGTGCGTCCCTCTTGGTCGGTCTCCCCCTCCAGCCTTTTTTCCAATTCTTTGAAATTGATGAGTGGTGACCCTGGTGATATGGCATTATAGAAATTAACGAATAATATATTCTGGCCCCTCATACATAATTTTAGCCCTTGTAGAACATCAGAGTTCCAGCTCAGGTCTTCCCATGTCCCTTTCAATTTTAAATCCACATAGATCATCAACCCGCCCTTAGCTCTTCCTGCCCGGCCTTTCCTTGCCGGGACAAAAACCATCTTAAAACCGCCAAGAGCTAGCTGGTTTCTGTTCCATTCCCAGGTCTCTTGTAGGCATATAACCGGGAACTTTTTTATATAAACCACCCAATCGTTATTTTTTAATTTTGCTGAGAGCCCCGCTATATTCCATGATATGACTTTTATGGTGCCTTGGCTCATGGTACTTGTACTCGGCAATATCTGACCACCTATGATAGTCGAATGGGTTTCTACAATCTGGCCTTTGTCCTCTTTATAACAACTAAGTATGTCACTTTCCGTGGGGACGGATATGGATGTACTTTCTGGGGTTACTCTTATCACCACTAGAGACCTGAGAGGTCTCTAGTTCACTCCACGGTCCGGAAGAAAGCCCACATGACCTATTAGGCATACAGAAGGGCTGAAACATGTCGACCTTGTTTTTCACTTAGTGTGTACGAGTCATAATAACTCGTGTTCACCTCCTTAATTTTTAAGTCATTGCCTCCATATACAGAACGAATAAATAATTTTTCTGATTAAGAGAGACAATTGTAGCCATCACTTTTTCCCAATCACTAATCACTACTGTTTTTAACAATGGGTAATGCCTCCTGGATGGAGGTTGCATGACAAAAAACAACCCAATGATTATGCACTCACGTGCGAGGGACGGCGGACAAAAAGATATACCGCTTTATACCACACCTTTACCAGCACGTGCATGAGGGTTAATATTGGGACGATTCGGAACAGTCACAGCATACCCAGAGTTATGCAGGACAAGTGATCCTTCCCCCCTCCCCTGATAAGTATAGATAACCAAAGGAAATTGGTAGGATCACAAATTCCTTCTTCCCTCTACATTGATATAGGTTACTGGAGGGCCTCCAGATGAGTGTCTGTGTGGAACAATCGCTTTGGCGGGGGCATCGCCGCGGCGGGGGCTCTGTTCATGTCAATCAATGTCTTCCAGGCTCTGGCTATTTGCCAGTGGGGCATAACGTTTTTTTGTAAAAGACAAGGGCCCTTTTCAGCCACTCCGCTGTGCATTTGCCCAACAGCCTCTCTTCGGGAGCTTATCCTTCGGTCCCTAGAAAAGAAACCCAAGGTAGCATTTGGATGGATGAGCCATTCTCCCCCCTAAAGCTGCCCTGGGAGTAGGCAAGAAGGTCCTGTACCAGCCCTGGTGATCTAAGATTTAAGATCACTGTGTCTCCTTCAAAACACTTTCTGCTACTGCCTATCCAGGACACCCTTCTTGCCATTAATATTTGCCTGTAGTGCTCAAGTATGAATTGTAAATTTTTGCTTAGCCAATGTGCTGCCTTGTTGATTAACATTTGGGGTGTTTCTTCACAGATTTCAGTGGAGGCAGGAACCCCTGTCAGTACAATTGTATATGGGCTTGCTGCTGGTAGAAGATCCATGACAGGCAAGTTCCTCGTACTCGTGATGAGCTCACCCCCTGCTGGCATATCAGATATAGTTGTACCAGCCCCATCCCCCCTGGCTCCCTGAGCCCTATTGTCTATCGGCCGACTTTGTTGTGGCATCAGCTGCCCTTCCTTCCTAGAGGGCAGAGCTCTCTCCTCCCCTCTGATTTAATTGTTTGTGCCAAACCCCAGGGGTCCTGTTTGTACACTGCCCACGTGGATGCTATTCCTTTCTCTTTGTGATGGGTCCCCCTGTAGTACTCCCCCCATACCCTCACTAAATCGGGTGGCCGCATCCTGAGCTTCTATAGGTCGGGGGGGTAACTAATGTGGATGGGCCCATCCTCTGTTCTACCAGTCTAGTCATTTTTTCTTCAAGCGCGCTAATTTTCGTAGAGTGGTGCTAATTGGTTAATAATTAGCGATTCCAGCCTTAACCACAATGGTGAGTCCTCCTCATCACCCAAGTCCGTCCCTCTGCATTTAGAACACTGCGAGGAACCTGTGGCTTCTGGGGTCCATTTGAGCCTGCCCTCCTTTGATGATTCTTTCTTGTTCGCTTTACTAGAAGCCGTATTACACCCCCCTCATCCCCCCCCCCTCGTGAGCTCTTGACTGAGACTATGGGAGCACTTGCAGGTATACTATCCCTACTGGTCGTGTACTTGTCTAGGAGCGCCCTTTTAGATCATGTTACCACCACTGCAGTTTCCATATGTCATAGCCCACAGGACTCTAGTGCTTCGGCCCTCATCACACCCTCTTCCCCTGCTCCCTCCCCCCTCGGTGATGACATAGATACCACTGTGGATCGGCCCGACTCTCCGTCCTCCACTCCATTTGTTACCATTAAAGTTGACCTTTCCTTAGTTGATGGCATATTAACTCCTGCCTCATCATCAGATATCTCTATCACTCTCTGAGGGGTATTTTGGCTGTCTAAATTTCTTGGAATTACAGCCTTCGGTGTCCCTATCTTGGCTAAACTCCCCATAGACAGTCTTTTCTGAGCCATGTTAGAGTCCAGAGAAAGTATTTTTTCGGCAGAACAAATTTCTTGGTCCAGGGCTGATTCTGCCCTAACGAAGAAGGCATCAAGTGTCCCTTTTAGGCTCCCTCCCACAATGTCTGGATTGATCCTCTCTTTAGTCATCATGGATCGGGGATCAATGTCCTAACAGGGATGGCCTTAAGCTGCACAGTAGTATGTATCCAAATCAACAACCCTCGGGTATGTAAGTCCTGATCAGATGTACTGTTCTTGCAGTAAGCAGAAGTTGCAGTTCTAAATGGCCTGACGGGACTGAGACACCAAAGTTACTTCCTTTAACGGGAGATGACAGTTACACACAATTTTCCTCACCTTCCTTCTGTAGCGGAGTCTAGTCACAGGAGCGGTGAAGTCGGATGTAAGGTTGGCGATGCTGGATCCCTGGCCCAGCCCTGCCTCCTCCTGGCTACGACGGGCTTAGACGGGCCCGCCCTTTGCCCGGGCTTAGCCTGACGGCTGCCCGCGCGCACCCCGCGACGCGGGAGCCCTCAATGCCTCTTATGCGCCACTGGGCGCAGGATCAGCGTGGGGGCGTCAGCGTCTTTCCGTAGGTCTCGCAGGGACTTGTAGTCCGGTGATGCAGCGCTGGGGCAGGTCAACAGTGGTAGCGCTGTCCGGCCCTCGATGCGGCCCTCAATGCAGCGGCGGCGCCCGTCCAAGTAAGTGCCCCAACAGTTCAGGTCTCCCAGCTGTGCTTAATTTGCATCGATAGTTTCAGGTGGTGGGCACCAGCCCTCATTTTTAGGGTCTTTTTTTACATCATAAGACTTTGATCTAGAGCAAGAAAGAGAGAGAAATAGGAAGAGAAAGATGGGATAACACTGATGATAAAAGGCAGGAATGAAAAAGAACATGCATGAGTGAGATCAAGAAAAGACAGGAAGTCGAGAGAGGTGGAAGAAAGAAGCATGAGAAGGAATCAAGAATAGCAAGAGTAGGCAGCATTGGTGTCTAGCAACCCCGGAAGTCGGCAAGGCCTATAGTAAGCTCCTAGGAAAATCTTTAAGACCTTGCAGTTGAGGTTTTTTTTCTCACGGATTCAGCACTTCTTAACGGTGCATAAGGACACAATAGTACGATGTGAGTATAAAGCTTTCCCGCCAGATTATATCCCATTGCACTTATTTAAACCTATTTTTGGAAGACACGGACCATCCAACAGCCAGCCAAACGCATAACCATGTCCAATAACACCTGCTCTTAATGCTCCAGAGGTATTTGTTTCTTTATTTGGACTCTCCCTTTGGAAGGTGGTTGTTTCAAAATGCTATATAACAATACGAAGGAGTACCACCAAAGATAAGGCTCGACAGCCAATATTGGTGGGATGAGACACTAGTGTAAAAGAAGAAGTCCTCCTTTGTTTTTAAGGAACCCCTCACTCACCGACCTGGTCGGTGACATGCTTCATCATCGGGGCCACCTTGACAGCCGAATGCCGCCAGGGTGTGCTGCAACACCTGAATACAGTGGAGCGGGTATGTGAGTGATGAATGTGCAAAAAGAAAAAAGTCAGTGAGTTAAAAATTGTCCTGGTATAACTTAACAAAATATTATTTATTCTAAAGCTACTGGACAATATTAAAAACAGTGATGATACAATGAAGGCTTTAATGAGACCTAGTGTATCTGTGATATGTGTTGGGTCTACATGTTTCAAACCATATGGGAGTTACCGGTTTTTCATCAGGACCAAAAATGCTGTAAAAGGTTGTTTCAAAATGTCAGCTCTGAAGTTTGATATTGATCGGCGTCCCTGTTGGTATGTTCAGTTTCATCAGCACTGCAACAGGATTTCTTTGCAGGAAGTAGATAGACACATCCTACGGCTGACTGGAACGGGGGATGTTCTCGTGGGTGGTGCACATTCCAACCGTCATAAACCGAATGTCTTGTGAAATAGACATGGTTTCTGACGCAGCGGGGACAGCAGGAAACAGCAGGGGCAAGAGTTTTATGTCCATCCTCTGAACACCATCAAAAAGCAGTGTTTCCGTCCAAACCCTCCATCTGCCGCCCTGTGCGGACGACCCGCGGGTCTCTGCTCGGTGCACTGAGAGATATGCTCTGAAATATTGCAGGTCACATCGGTGGGGCCACAGCGACCTTGCAAAATATGCGCAGCGGTTTGTGTCTGGAGCCAAAACGTGGACGAAAGAACGCTTGAAGCGAGCCAGACCCACACGCTCTGAAAAGCATAATTACATTTAAAACTCTGGCCAGAGAATAACGTTTGCAGGGAAACGAGAACAGTTTGCTTTCTGTTCATAGCCAGGCGCCTGCGATTCGTAGTTTAGTAAAGAGGCTGATAGTAGGGCCTGTGCCTTTACCCTGTAATCAGAAAACCATAAGTGCACCACGGGCGGCCATTAAACCTGCTGGCATTTTTGTCATAATAGAAAAATTGCATATACTCTTCGCGCGTTTTTCCTATTACTTTCCTCATTTATAGTGAGTTTTTTTCGATCGTGGCAGGCATGTTTTGTAAGGGTATGAGAAAGAGGAAGTTAGATTGCAAAGATCAGCTTTGTTTTGCGCTTTTATGTAGAGACGTATATTGAAAATTCGCAAATTTGAAAAACATCTCCAATTTCAAAGAACAACTAAACTGTTCGATTAGCAGTAGTTCGTAGAAACTCTCAAACCGTATTTAATCACTATTGAGCCCGAACATTACATTAGTCGAATCTGTGCTTTCGAAAAATAAAATAACACATCAATAAGAAAAACTTAGCAATCCGTTTCAGAGGCACACTTATGTTCAGAAACGTGTTTCAACATCATGGAGGTCGATTCGCCAAAATACCAGGGGTAGCAGTTGTGCGAGATCACACACCATTTGACTTCAATGATATCGCAGGAAGTGACATCTGACCCTTGACCCTACATCTTCAGCACAAGTCATATCACAATGTTACCCTGATGACATCACAATAATTAACATAAGTCAATTTCCCTATTTACAGCATCAATAGGCCAACAATTGACTGTTTTAGGTACCAGCCGAGACTGATATGATCTTTGAAAGTGATGTGCCATAATATTGCCCTGAATTGTAGCTAGTGAGCTTCTAGAGATGCTAGGTAAATATGTCCCCTTGAGGTTATTAAAAAAATAATGGGGTCAACCAGAGAATTTAAAACACAATTTGCACCTACATTTGCTAAAATCCCATAAGTTCTGAAAGGAAAATCTTCAATATTCAGTTCTTGTCATGGCAGGCCAAGCCAATGAAAGCTGACCCTGCCCAGGATTTGGCACCGTTTTTCCCAGTGAGCTATGGGTGTCCCATATGTAAAAAATTACCTCCAGCACGTCTGGGCTTGCAATTTATCATCATGCATTTATCAGCATGTTTATCATGGGTGCGTCCACATGCCTTGGGTTCTACCTTAATGCATAGAGTATGACGTACATTTTTTAAATATGCCAGTGCCAGAAGTTTGCACTATATACCATGGGTGACCCTTATGTAAAACATGCCCTCAGTATGTCAAGGCCAGCTTTTTTGTATGGCTATCCATCCCTCATATGACACTTTTGTCCTACCTCATGACAAGAGTTACCAATTTTCTAGCATCAGCATTTTGACACAGAGCCTCCATGCAAAAATGTCTACGTGTACTGTCAGTTTTCCATGGGTGCACCATATGCCAAGAATGTACTCTAGTATGCCCGGATTAGTATTTTACCATGGGTATCCATTATGCCAAAACTTACTTCCAGTTTGCTAGTGCCCGTATTTTGCCATTGCTGCCTCCATAAGACAAGAATTACCTTCAGTATGCCACACTCAGTGGGAGATTTACAAAGACTGACACCATATTTTCACTCAAGCTTATTTAGAATCATCTAGTCACACACACTCATTATCACTCATTCATTCTCACTCACTTGCACTCACTTGTTCATTCTCATTTACTCTCTTACACTAACGTGTACTCTCACGCACACTTTCCTGCCAATTCACACTCACTCATTCTGTCATTCTCCCTTTGGCTCACTCCTACTTTCTCACTCGTTCATACTCAGTCTTACACTCCCTCAGGCTCACTCAGTCTCATTTTCGCTCCTCCTCACTCATTCATTCAGTCTTACTCAAATACACTCCTACTTTCACTCACACGTACTCAATCACCCTCACTCTTACTCTCACTAATTTCTACTTATTTCCACTCACTTTGAATCATTCATTCTCACTAAGTTATACACATTCTCACTCATTAACAGTCCCTCACATTCACTCCTATTCATTCTCACACACTCACTTGATGTCACTCATATGCTCACTTACTCTCAGGCAATCTGACCCACTCATTCACACTTACTCATTCACATTCACTAACTCAAATCCACTCTTACTCTCACTAACTCACACCTTCTCACTCACACTCAATCTTACTCTCACTCACTTTGACTCACTCAATTACACTCACTCTCAGTCACTCTCATAAGGACTCACACTCATTCTCACTCACACTTGCTGATACTCGCATCTTACTCACAGGTGTGGCAGGTTCAGGTAAGAGCGGTGCAGCAGTGCGGGAGAAGTCGACAGACAATGGAATAGATCAAATGAAATAAATAAAACCACTTACCTTGCGCTCGCCACATTGCTCACTCGGCAAGCAGTGAGAGAAAGGTAAGTGGTTTTATTTATTTTTGTATTTTATTTTACCTATTCATTTATCTATCAACTTACCCCCACGCCCTGCCCCACCTCTCTGAACTGAACCGGCCACACCTGCTTTTTCACTTGCTGTCACTCTTAATCTAATTTGCTCATTCTCCCTCAAGCTGACTAACTCACTTACTGACACTCGAACCCACTCATTCATACTTCTTGAACGCTGTTTTAATAGCCACAATTTTTCTCTCACATAGATAGGAGATTTTAATGTATGTCATTGTCAGTCATCCTCTACTGGGTCTTGTGGGCCAATAGGCCCAGAAGGGAATGCCCTCACACATTTCTCTCACAATCCATATGAAGATGCCATACGTTTACTTCTAATGAAATTGCACTTGCAATTAGCTTTTTACTCTTTGTCTGGGGATCCAGGATTAAACCCCACTTATACCTGAATGGGATGTTCAAGTCTAATCGTCTTTAAACTGTTTTCACAGGATGTATGACGTTACAACGCGTTATGTTACAACGCAGACCGTTACATCACAATTTTTACAACGCAGCAACATTTACAACGCATACCATTACAATGCAAGACATTACATAGCAGATGCTATTACAACGCATGCCATTACAACGTAAGTATAGGTAAGTATATTATTTTACTTAAAAATGAAATTGAAATATATATAATATATTAAATAAAATAAATTATTAAAAAATAATTAATTTGTACTTATATATATTTTATAAACTAGTTTATATTTAAAAGAACTATTATTTTTTTAATATTAAAGAACTATAAAAAGAAATAAAATTAATCAACATTTTTTAATAAATTAATATAAATTATTTATTTAAAAACTGAACCCTAAAAATACCCCTGTACCTCAAAACCCAATAATTATTATTATTAAAGAACTATAATAATAAATAAAATTAATCAAAATTTTTTAATAAATTAATATACATTTTTTATTTAAAAACGGAACCCTAAAAATACCCCTGTACCCCAAAAACCAAACCCAGCCCTAAAACCTAAAAATACCCCTGTACCCCAAAACCCAACCCATCCCTAAAACCTAAAATTACCCCTGTACCCCAAAACCTAAACCCAGCCCTAAAACCTAAAAATACCCCTGTACCCCAAAAACCAAACCCAGCCCTAAAACCTAAAAATACCCCTGTACCCCAAAAACCAAACCCAGCCCTAAAACCTAAAATACCCCTGTACCCCAAAAACCAAACCCAGCCCTAAAACCTAAAAATACCCCTGTACCCCAAAACCCAAACCCAGCCCTAAAACCTAAAAATACCCCTGTACCCCAAAACCCAAACCCAGCCCTAAAACCTAAAAATACCCCAGTACCCCAAAAACCAAACCCAGCCCTAAAACCTATAAATACCCCTGTACCCCAAAAACATATACCACAGTACCCCAAAACATATACTCCTATACTCATACTTATTTTTTAAAATTACTTAAATTAATATATTTAATTTATAAAATAAAAAAAACATAAATTAATATATTTATTTATTATTATTATTAATTAAATTAATTAAATAATATTTTTAAAAAATATATATATATATACTTACCTATACTTACGTTGTAATGGCATGCGTTGTAAAAGCATCTGCTATGTAATGTCATGCGTTGTAAAAGCATGCGATGTAATGGATCCAGCGTTGTAAAAGTTGCGTTGTAATAGAAGTGCGTTGTAAAAGTTGCGATGTAACGGTGCAATACCGTTTTTACGTGATCTTCATAGCTAGATAAATGACTATACAGTCACAGAAAATGCTTACAGTGAACACAGTTTTTTAAGCAATCTCTATCAATAGCTCTCCATCTAGTTGCAGGTTGAGAATAATCCATTATCTTTGGCTTATACCCAAAATAGGGGCGCACTAGCGAGATGGGGAAATATTGTCAAGGATACATTTCTTATTGACTTGGTCGATGCCAGCTACACTGACTTTTTAATGTTTATAGATGAGAATGGTGACACTGAGGATATAATTGCTAGCTTTGGTACAATTTCTGATAGAGCTAAAAATATATACACCGTCCCGTTTAGGCAATATAAGAAGAAATATGCCAGATGGTTTGGTACAAACTGTTCAAAGGCACAAATGCGCACATGCATCATTTGAAATTGCAGTTGCAAAGGGGAAGATTTGAAAAACTGCCCCTTTGCGACCACAATTTTTGCATTTGGGATGAATCATCCCAAATGCAAAAATCACAATTTGCGATTGCATTTAAGGTATCGCAAATTGTGATTCTTTAAATGCAATGCAAGATTGCATTTTAAATTAAGATTTCGCTATTATGGACCGCTAAATACCGATTATTTCAACTTGATGGTATTTAGCGGAAACTTTGAAAAATGCACTAAAGTGTATTTTTTAAAGTTTCAGGCTACACACACACATATGCCCTTGGGGCATGTATGTGAGCAACAAGGGTGCACATCACAATTTCAGGGGTGCAACAGGGTGTCCTTTTGACACCCTTCCATCCTTGAAATTGCTACATAATTTGTGAGTGCCTATTGGTACGCACAAGACTTTTTGGATCAGCATTTTGAAATTAATTGAATGCCTACAAGATGGTGCTTGCTAAGCAAGGCTGGTTAAACTTGGCATTATTTCCAAATACTGCTCCTTACTAGGGTCTGATCTGGTGTTAGGCTTTTTCGCCAGAACCCTGCAAAATAAAAGGTGAGATTTCAAGGGGTTCCCACTAACAGGAACACTGGGAAATCGTCCTTAAACAGCCTGGCCTGTAGTGCCATTCATAACATGAGTGCACAGGTACAAGGGCACACACGTGTGTCACTCAGGCCCTCTTTGAACTCTCTGGAAACAGCTGGCTCACAGACCAAATAGGTTTTCCACTTCTGCAGGGAGGGATATGGTCAGAGGAATACTCAGGGGCAGATTTACCAGTTTTTCATGCAACCCAGCTCAGAAGATGCAGTGCTGCATGAAAGGAAGAGTACTATTTGAAAACAACAAGGGAACCCAAAGAAGTCAGCAAGGGACCTTGGGAGTCAATATTATTAAGGCAACAGTGGTCCCTTACAATTAAAATTGCTTAATCAATAAATATAGACAAAATCGTTGCTATATAATCGGCACCCGCGATTCAGCAGCACTGCAACTTCACTATCGGTTATCAAACCGTATTTACCTTGAACGTCTTTATATTCCCGATTGTGGTTCGCCTGACGTACTTTTATTGGCCAAACCTAGTCCCCTCTCCAGGCTTATGTAAGCACCGCGATAACCGGACTCGAATATAGGCTGACAGTAATAGGTCACAATTCTAGCCCGCCCGGAAATTCCCTGTGACCGGGTACTCTAGTAAGTCTTGTACACCTTAGCTTCCTCCCTCGGCAAATGAGGCTGCTTTACTATTATTGTATAAAAACACAGGAGTGCTAACCGATCAACCTCGTTGGGATTGGGGTAGAGAACTGTATATATAAAAAACAATATCCCAACTGGTATAATTTGTAGACAATTAATAAAGATATGCATGCAGCATTATCAAACGAGAAAGCAAGGAGACTCTATATATTTGTCGTATGTGCTCAAGGCATCATATACTTCAATTTTATCTCAAAGGATCTGGCAGATACAGTTACAGTTAATATCAGCACTGCAATTTACAATTTACAATTCAAACAGAACAACCCAAAGTTGTACAAGGTGCACGAGTGAAGAGGTGAGTAACACTATGGCGACACATGTGACAGAGTGATCAGTGTGAGCGGCGCAAGGTGTTTGTGCATAAATATATACAGTAAATTGGGTCGCCCCAGCAACGCCGAAAAAGCGATTCAGTCACAGTGGCCATTTCTCATCAGAGTCTCCTTGCTTTCTCGTTTGATAATGCTGCATGCATATCTTTATTAATTGTCTACAAATTATACCAGTTGGGATATTGTTTTTTATATATACAATGCTTTACTATTAGGCATAAAATGTATGTACTGATGGGATCCGTAAAATGTGTTAAACGGATCGAAACGCCGTCAACAACTATGAGCACCTTACACACATGGAATGATTTATTTGCCCTTTAAAAGTGTGAAGGGGGCAATACTGTACTGTTCTGTTTTATCAAAACTGCGATTAACACGTTTTCAGAACATTTAGCTCTTGCCGAAGCCCTTTTGTTTGTTCCCTTTAATTGTTCCCTGTCCTGATATTTCTTGTGTGATTGACTGGGTACAGGCTTGTGCCCTGTCTTGTATATTGTGTGTTATTCATGTTTTACATTGACTGAAAAGTAAATACCAAGACCTCTGCCCGGCTGGGCATGTCATTTTCAAATATAGCAATGATTTTGTCTATATTTATTGATTAAGCAATTTTAATTGTAAGGGACCACTGTTGCCTTAAGCATGAAAGGAAGAGAGCAGAAGAGTGGCATTTCTACTATGGTATAGATCTGTTTTCCTCTATCCCTGCAAGGCTCGCTTTAGGCTACAATGCACACCCTTGCCCAACAGTGTAACAGTGTGTGTGTTTTATCAGTTTTTACTGGAAGACGAGCCTTGCAGTACAACAGCTATGCTTTAATACTTCGTCTGCTTTGTATGTGTACTGTACAGTACAGCAGACATAATGAGTAGGATAATGTGGAAAGGTTTTAGCCCTTTCGATGCTGATGACGAGCTCAGCTCGTCATCACCCACGGGTGTCGTGTGCTGATGACGAGCTGAGCTCGTCATGACACCAGCAAAATGGCAATTTGCCGCACAGCGCAAAAATCACCGCAGCAGCGATGCGGTTAAAACTCATCCCACAGTTACCCCTGCCTTGAGAAGGCATACGTTTTTTCCACAAATACCTGTCTACCAATGTTAGTATAAAGGGGTTTGCATCTAAATCCGTGGGGGGTTGCATGGGAATACCAATGTACCACTCATGGAATGCTCCATTGACATAAAGTAGTGCATAGTGCTAGTTTGCTTTACTTTATCCAACTTAAAATCCTGTTTTTAGTTGGAAAGTACATTTCACCACAAGACTTTGTGAGGGTTTGCATTCCTGAAGGAACACAAACCAGTGTAAAGTCAGAGTAAATCTAGGTCTAAGTGTGGCTCACATGCATTTCCTATAGCTCCCAGGCCTCTTAGACTGGTGATTGGCCCATGCTCACATGACTACATGGTGAGGATGTCAATTTATGGTCTTACCAATCATAGGATACACTAAGAATGTCCACAGGAAATATGACACCTGCTACTGGAGGGTCCCTCCGCATGTGCCAAATATGTGAAAATACAGATTAAAATCTAAGACAAAGAAGAAAGAGCCGGGATGATTCTCCGGCGCGGATGGAGGCCTGGCCAGTGCAGGTTATAGTGGTGGAGCGATGGGGCAATGGAGCGGGGCAGGACGAGGCGGAAGTCAGCAGATGACAAAATGGGGAAAATGAAATCAAAAAAGAAATAAAATCACTTACCTTGTGCTCGCCGCATCACTGAGTCGGCAATGCGTCAAGCACAAGGTAGGTGGGGTTCTTTTTTAATTTTATTTCCCTATTCCGTCATCTGTTGACTTCCCGCCCTCCCCGCCCCACAGCCCCACTGCTCTTACCTGCACAGGCCGTGGCTGCACAGATGGTAAGGGACCTTTGTCTTTCCATTTATAAAGTAAATCGTTAGATGCTGTAATTATAACAGAGTATATTATGGTCCTGATAAGGATAGCAAAAAAAAGCCAGAACCTAGTCTCTGATCTTTTAAAACACACATGTGAGGCTGATAGTGGATACAAAGTCTTGAACATATCCCCCCTATAAAGAAAGAAAGATGTATTTCTTGCTGGAACACACAACTAAGTATGGGCGAATTTTGCGAATTTGCGGTTCGCAAATTCATGCGAATTCGCAAAAACAATCCGTGAATTCACGGATTTCCCCGCGAAATCGCGGATTTTGGTGCAATTCCACACTATACTCAACTGGAGTACTTTCTACTGGCTAATCAGTAAGTGCTACCTCGTTGGGTAAATGTATCGTGCTTTTCCTACACTACAGCTGTGTAAAGGCCCAGAAGAGTTGTCTCCAGTGAGCCTGTGTGTCTGTAACTTTGCCACCGCGCCCATAGGCGCTGAGGTCCCTCAAGTGAGCTGTCCATCACAGTAGGGGAAAGGGCGGGAAGAGGTTGCATAGCCTAGTGTGTGTGGGGCCGGGCTTCTGTGCGAGTTCACATGCCTCTTGTTTATAAAGGTCAGAGGCCGATCAGCTCAGCAGATGAGGAGAAAGCAGTAAGTGCTACCTCGTTGGATAAATGTGTCATGCTCTTCCTGCACTACAGCTGTGTAAAGGCCCAGAAGAGTTGTCTCCAGTGACCCCGTGTGTCTGTAACTTTGCCATCGCGCCCATAGGCGCCAAGGTCCCTCGAGTGAGCTGTTCATCACAGTGGGGGAAAGGGCGGGAAGAGGTTGCATAGCCTAGTGTGTGTGGGGCCGGGCGTCTTTCCGAGTTCACATGCCTCTTGTTTATAAAGGTCAGAGTCCGATCAGCACAGCAGATGAGGAGAAAGCAGTGAGTGTTACCTCGTTGGATGAATGTATCGTGCTTTTCCTGCACTACAGCTGTGTAAAGGCCCAGAAGAGTTGTCTCCAGTGACCCCGTGTTTCTGTAACTTTGCCACCGCGCCCATAGGCGCCAAGGTCCCTCGAGTGAGCTGTCCATCCCAGTGGGGGAAAGGGCTGGAAGAGGTTGCATAGCCTAGCATCGACCGTGCTCACTAGATTCTTGGGTTGTTGATTATAATGCGCTACTGAATTTGAGCTTGAACTCGGGCACCTGATTTATATCTGTAAGTGCTTCCTGCTGAGGTTTAATTTTTGTGACAGGAGCCTCGTTGCCTAATTGTAACTATTCTCTGACCCTGCTTCGAGGGTCAGAGCAGGGTCAGAGAATAGGTGCAAGGAGGCAACGAGGCGCCGCTCAGGAGCACTTACAGGGTTACAGCAGGTGCCCAAGTTGAAGTTAATTTCTTTGTAACCATTTTGTAAACGGTTACAAAGAAATTAGCTTCAACTTGGGCACCTGCTGTAACCCTGTAAGTGCTTCCTGAGCAAAATTCGTCCCGCTCGCGGATTCTGGGATTTTGCTGCGAATTTGCGCAATTAGCGGATCGCGAAATATCTGCAAATTCGCGAGCGGAACGAATTTTCCGCCCATACTTACACACAACCAATAAAATGTTGACAAGACTGTTCAATGTGGTATAGGGTGAAGGAAGTCCAGGTCATATTACATGTACTTCAATATTGTCTCAAAATCTTGATGTTGCCAGCTGTAGTGAACTTAGGAAATCTGCCTTTCCTGTGTGGCCCCCTCAGATTTCTTACCTTTTGCTGGAACCTGTATATTTTCTGACTGGAGAACTCTGTACACTTTACCAAAGCTGACCAGTAGCAAAGTTCCAGTGCTACCCTTTAAATATGGTGGAATTGGCATACTCCTAATAGTATACTTAACTTGCCTATAAGTCCCTATAATATGGTACAAAATGTACCTCAGCACTTTGAAGTAAATGCCACTAGTAGCCTGCAGGTCCTATTGTTCCATCCAATATAGAGGCAGTGCAAACATGGCTCCAGACCTACCTCTGTAGTCTTAAAGTAGCAGTGCAAAACATTCACTGTGACCTGTCAAAGTAAATCTCTTTTTGACGAGTCAATATGTTCTTTTAAATATGTATGTCACCCGTATGTGGGCACTGTAGCCCATAAGGCAGAGTGTATGGTATTTCAAAGCAGGCCATGTAGAAATGTTAAGTTAACGTGCCCTTACAGTGCTGGCCACCCAAAACCCTTTTCACTGCATGTAAGCTGGCTGTCTCATGGAGAAATAATGCAAAGCAAGAATATATATTGTATTTCTAGGATGGCACCAGCTGAAAAAATAATTCACACCTATTTGTAATAGGTATTAAAAATCCAATTAAATGGTGAAGTCTGGATTTCAATAACATTAGGAAAAGTAATTTTTCCAAAGTTATCTTTTAATTTCCTGGAGGCTAATTTGCCTTTGGCACCCTTAAGCTTCTCCCAGGAGATAATACGCCTTGTACATGTGTGAAATTTCTCATGGGAGCAAACAATAGACTGTCTTGAATGGTGAGGGATGACTCATTTGAACTCCCCAGTATATGCACTACACTGTCAAATCCTTCTTGAGTGCCATATCCTGCTTGACAGTTCTTCTGGGGGCACATTTTACACTTGGGGCACACTTTTAGACAAAAGAGGATGCCAAGACATTTGTATAGAGGCGTTGTTTGGTTGCTGATTGACTGCTGATTTTCCTACCAGACTTCTGGCTCTGGGTTTATTGTGGGTGCAGTTGCTGCCTCAAATTGGAACTTACTGTTAGATGTGGGGTTGGCCCTAGGATTATCATAGCACACTCCCCCCATCATGAAAATGTTCAAAGTCGGAAAAGTAAGTGCACCATCATTATGACAGAGATTTCCACCACCAGTATTTATTTATTTATTTATAAAGTTTTATATAGCGCAAACTTGATCCAGAGGGATATCAGAGCGCTTTACAATTTGAAGGGAAGGAAGGGAACAGTTCACTACATGAGACAAATGGGACTATAAACAAGCAATGAATCAAATAGGTCTCACATAACAAGGCCGGTTACAAATCCTCGGGTCAGTGACGAATGGGCTAGTAGCTGATACATAGCGACATAGGAGAGGATCAAATGCGACAACACAAGAGGAAGAAGGGAAGAAAGAAATATAATAATAATAATAATTATATAAAGGATTAACATACAATTCTGGAGTATGTCCGATGCAATAAGAGCAGACAATCGCACATCTTCTTAAGGTAAGAACTCATTCATGAGGAATCTTTTTACTTCCAATTTGAAAGCAACCTTGGAGGAGATTCTATGAATTTCCAGTGGAAGAGAGTTCCAGATTTTTGGTGCATGGCCGGAGAAGGCTTGTTGGCATTTTCTCTTTTTATGAAAGATCTGAGGTTTCTGGAGGAGAGTGTTAGCACTCCTAGATGGTCTACCCCCTCCGGATAGTTCTAGCTTTTCGGCTAGATAGTTGGGGGTTTGGTAGTGGAGGGCTTTGTGGGACTGGCAGGCAATCTTTAGCTGAATTCTAGCTTCATAGGGCAGCCAGTTTAGGGATTTTAAGACTGTGGAGATGTGTGCATTTCGCTTGGTGCGTGTAACTAATCTGGCCGCCTCGTTCAATGATGCCCTTAGTGGGGCCAGGGTATATTTGGGGAGGCCACAGAGTGTAGCACTGCCATAATCAAGCCTCAGCAAAGCAAGCGCTTAGACCACTTGTTTGAAATCTGCTTGAGGTAGCAAAGGTTTGGGATTCCTGAATATCGACATAAGGTGGTAAGCTCCCTTGCACACATTGCTGATATGAGCCTTCATGTTCAAGTGCTTGTCCAGGGTGATTCCAAGAGATTTGACTGAGTCGATAATGCGGGAGGAGCAATTGAAGGCGGTGAGTTGGCTCATCCAGAGGTCGATTTTAGGAGTGTGTTTCGAGGGAGAAATGAGGAGGAGTTCTGTTTTTGAGGTGTTTAGGAGGAGGTGGTTCTAAGCCAGTTTTTAATAGTCAATAGGGTAGAGTTGAGTGAAGTGATGTTATCTTGGGAAGAGATTTTCGGTTAGAGTTGGGTGTCATCTGCATATATATGAAAGAGAATGCCCATGATTTTAGTTCATTAGCTAATGGTTCCAGGAACCGGTTGAAGAGTGTGGGAAATAGGGTAGACCCTTGGGGAACCCCCATGGAAACTGGTGATGGCTGGGAGAGAGAGTGGTTCACCTTAACTCTTTGGAATCTGAGCTGGAGGAAGGACGAGAACCATTGCAGCACCTGACCAGAGAGGCCCATCCTGTGCTCCAGAATGACTAGGAGGATGTCGTGATTGAAAGTGTCAAATGCAGAGGAAAGGTCAAGGAGGATAAGGAGGCAAGATTCATTTCGGTCAAGCATTGTTAAAATATCATCCATCACAAGAGTGGGAGCTGATTCAGTGCTGTGCCCATTACAAAAGCCAGATTGATGTTGGTCCAGTAGATGTAAATTTTCAATGTGCGTGTGTAGTGACCGGATATTTTGTCCTATTTTTGAGTGATGGTGACTTTAGTCTACTACCATCTTAGTATAGCGGATAGATCTCTATTTTAGGCCTATTCTTAGGGTTAACCTACTGACTTTGGCATAATAATATGCCCTTTCATCATTTTCGGGCCTGAAGGCCTATATTAGAGGGTAGATCCTTTATTTCTGACATCATATTATCTATTGGTAGGGCTTGCTTATGTATTTTGATAGAGCTATGTGTCTCTTTCACCTTTTTCGGGCCTACAAGGCACAAACGAGAGAGACTCCATTTTCCTTTCTTCCTCGGCTGCTCGAGGCGCTTGTAGGTCAAGAGTGATGTTTTAGTTATGAGCTGTTTTTCACTGGAGAGGAACCGGTCAGAGCTGGCCCTTATCGGAGGAATGTAAGCAGAGCTCGGGTTTTAGACGAAACAGCAGCTGGCCACTGTGGGAGCATCGGAGGCCCGGAGCCTGGTACAGGAGTCTGGTGGGAGGCAGGTTACTGTCTGGAAATTTCCATGAACGAAGAGCTCTCTATATTATCGAAGTGTAGAGAGGAGGAGTTGGCAGTTGACCGAGGCAGTTGGCAGTTGGCAGTTGGAGTTTGGAACGAACGAAGGTTGATGATCTTTTGGAAAGACTGAAGTTATATTGTGAGTCAGTCTGTTAGAGCAGTTGGAGCTAGTTAAACGTCGGAGTTAGAACAATCAGAGTGAAGAAGTTAATTGAGCGGATGGTTTTCAGAGCGGCTGAAACTATATCATTAGATTGAAGTCTGGAGGTGAAGGCAGTTTGTGGGAGAGAGAAAGCCAGTGCAAAGTGATCGGTGCAGAGCTGAGAAACAGAGAAGAAGACGAGAGTAGGGTTTCAGTGTTTTGAAGGAGCATAACGGTGCAGACGTGTATCCGTGGGTGCAGAGTAGAATCTGAGATGAGCCAAGGCACAGACGTGAGAGGTACCCAGATGACAGCTAGAACCGGACTCCGTAATTATAAAGTGAAGTCTGTCCTGCTATTATAGTGTGCAAATATACTAACTCTTGCCTTTACTTTTCAGGCTATGCTTAGATTGTTAGGTAGTATTGTGACTTTATAATACAATGTTTTCTTTGTCTGTTATTGTGTAATAAAGGGACCCCAGTTTGTAACGAATATATATACTTGAGTATTGTTTCTATGATAAAGCTAACCTTTCTTTACATCCAGATGCCAGCGTATGGAAGGATGGGTGATTCCCTTCCTACAGGTAACTGATTCGGGAGAATGATGTAAGTTTTGTGTCAGGGAATAATTCTTAAGTGTAACAATTTGGCAGTTCTTGTGTGAGAGGATCGGATCTCCTATCTATCACATGAGGGATAATAATTCATATAAGATAGAAGGTACTCCTAGTAAATATTAGGTACTTAGGAACTTCCCAATAGAGAGAGAGAGCAGAAGGTATTAATAGGACAGTGAGATCGCTCAAGATAGGGCGTTAATGAGAACACCTATTGTGATTGGTGTGTAATGAGATCGCTCAAGATAGGGCGTTAATGAGAACAACAATTGTGATTGGTGTGTAATGAGATCGCTCAAGATAGGGCGTTAATGAGAACACCAATTGTGGTTGGTTGGGTAGAATGAGCTGCTCTCCAATATGAGAGGGAGGGTAGAATAGTCTGGGCCAAATTGTCGTGGGGGTATAAGGTGAGATCATAGGATGAGACATGAGCATAAGGTGAGATCATAGGATGAGATATGGAATTCCGTAGCTATTATTGACTATTCTTAGTAATCCCTTAGATCTAGCAGTGTTTTTGATTGTATAAGCTTGTATATTGCGAATTCCCCATTCTCGGGTAAGTACTCAGGTACTGTTGTAAATAGGATCCGGGAAGGGATGGTGTTACGTTTTGGCCGGCTTGGTTGCATCTAGGTGAGTGGGTAATTCTTGGTCTGAGAATCCGGTAATTACAATTGGCGTCACGAACCGTTTACGAAAGCCTTGTAGGGCGTTTTGTTTTTATCTTGTTGGTTTGCTCTCGGCATGCGCGGGGGTTCTTTTTGTATATTTTTGTTTATTCCTGTATATATATCTACTTTTGGTACGATGTTTTTGAGAAAGTCAAAATCTACTTTTAAATTGCCTGTTGAAATTCCCGGATGGGAATCGACGCCTTATGAGGCGCTAGCTCATGAATGGGCTGATTGTACTGGTTTGAGTGAGAGCTGGAACTCTTGTCTGGAAACAGCGGATCTGGCTCAGGTAATTGCTTGCTTACAGAAAGCGCTGATTGTGAAGGGCGAGGAGCTTCCTATATTAGGACGGAGAGGTTGGATTTTGTTGTATGCGTACAGGCTTGTACATGAGAAGTGTGTGAAGTTACAGCGTCAGTGCAAAGAATTTGAAGATCAGTTTGTTGAAGTGCAGAATGCTTGTACTCTTTTGAGATGTCAGAATAAATTGCTTGCCGACAAACTGGATACATACCAAACTATTGCAGAAAGAGCTGCAGTTTGTATTGCTAAATACAAATACAGACATCGACGTGGTCGAGTCAGTAAAAGGAAAGTGCTTTTGGTTGTGGCTCGATTGGAACCCTTATGAGTGGGATGGTAATATCTGGGACTCGAATGAGTCTGGCTCCTCGGCTGAGGAGAATGAGAGGCGTGAACCTTCTCATACTGAACGTGACTGTAAATCGTGAGCTTCTTGTAAATCTGACGATCGGTGTAAATGTGATGAACGTGCGGAGGTTTCTGCGCATCCTGTCTTTCGGAGAAAATTACAACAGGCTCCTGGCAATCCCAATGGGATTCCTTTGGATAGTTTGGAAGATTTTACACAACAGGAAGTTAGTGACATTTTAGAACAATTTCGACAACGGCCTGGTGAGGCCTTACTTACATGGATGGTGCGTCTTTTTGAATTGCGTGCTGCTGGCATCATGTTGGATATGGGAGATGCGCTGAAATTCTGTTCCTTGAGTTCCGATTCTACTGTGCAAGACCATTTTCGGAATTATAATAATGCTGGTCAAATTAGTTTGCTTCAATTAGCGACGGATGGTTGTAATCATAGATATCCTACTGAATCTGATTGGCCTTTGAATGATAAGCCGTGGTATACTCTAAGAGATGCCTCGCAGAGACTGAAAGAGGAGGTGATAAAAACTGCGATTTTTCTGGTAACGTCTGACAGATTGATGGATGGCTTGTTGACTTCTTCTGTGCGGAATAGAATTATTCATCCCGCCCCTGTTGCCTATAAGCAAGTTATGATGACATTGTTGATTAATCAAACTGGCAGTCCTTTGTCTCTTGTGCTTGAGGCTGTGTGTCAGCTTGGTGAATTGGGTGAGTGGCTTAAACCGGACAAACAATCCAGACCCGAGGGTCGTACTGGTGGTAGTTATCAATTTACTAGACGTGACATGTTTCTCGCCTTGTTGGCTGATGGTGTGAAAAGAGAAGATATTGATGGTGAGCCAAATAATCGATTGTGGGCTATGTTCCGCAAACGTGGCTTGGACAGAAAGGAAGGTGCTAGGCGAGTGCGTAAACAGGATTATGATCATAATCATTCTGATGACAGTGAGGATGACAGAAACCGTAGTACATCTGACAGGAATGACAGAAGATGGAATGAGTCTCCCTGTCGTGAACGAGAGAGAGTGAGAGAGGGGGAAAGAGAGAAGGGGAGAGATGAGCGTTTTGAAAGCAGACATAGAGAGGAGAGGGATGAATCTCCTGAATTGAGAATGAGAGATAAACGACACTGGTTTTCTGAGCGAAATTCACAATATTTTGCGGATGACAAGAATCCATTTCATGAGGGAAATAAGTATGCAGAGCTGAGAAACAGAGAAGGGTTCCAGTGCTTTGAAGGAGCATAACGGTGCAGACATGTATCCGTGGGTGCAGAGTAGAATATGAGATGAGCCAAGGCACTGACGAGAGAGGGACCCAGATGACAGCTAGAACTGGACTCCGTAATTATAAGGTGAAGTCTGTCCTGCTATTATAGTGTGCAAATATACTAACTCTTTCCTTTACTTTTCAGGCTATGCTTAGATTGTTAGGTATTATTGTGACTTTATAATACAATGTTTTCTTTGTCTGTTATTGTGTAATAAAGGGACCCCAGTTTGTAACAAATATATATACTTGAGTATTGTTTCTATGATAAAGCTAACCTTTCTTTGTAGGATAGGGCGCTAATGAGAATACCAATTGTGATTGGTGTGTAATGAGATCGCTCAAGATAGGGCGTTAATGAGAACACCAATTGTGGTTGGTGTGGTAGAATGAGCTGCTCTCCGATATGAGAGGGAGGATTGAATAGTCCGGGCCAGATTGTCGCGGGCTATAAGGAGAGATCATAGGATGAGACATGGCCATAAGGTGAGATCGTAGGATGAGATATGGAATTCCGTAGCTATTATTGACTATTCTTATCAATCCCTTAGATCTAGCAGTGTTTTTGATGGTATAAGCTTGTATATTCCGAATTCCCCATTCTCAGGCAAGTACTCAGGTACTGTTGTAAATAGGATCCGGGAAGGGATGGTGTTACATTTTTGCCGGGTTGGTTGCATCTAGGTGAGTGGGTAATTCTTGGTCTAGGATGCGGTCATTACAGCGTGTGACTAAACGCATTTTTCCAGGAGTTTGGCTAGTGTGGGAATGTTGGAGATAGGGCGGAAGTTGTTAAGATCAGCGCTGTCTGAGGTAGTTTTTTTTAATATCGGTGTTACCTGAGCAGTTTTTAGGAAATCTGGGATCGTGCCTTGTGACAAAGATGCATTGACGAGCTTTGCCCAGATGGGAGGGACGGCGTTCTTAATTTCTTTGAAGATAGAGGGTGGTAACGGGTCACTGAAGTGATTAGATGGGTTGATACTCTGAAGAACCTTTGATGGAGCAAGGATTTGCATGTAATGCGACTTGCTTGTAATCAGTCCTACCGACATAACGTTAATATACTAATCAACATGTTTGTTTTATTAATATCGCATTACACGACATCTGAGGGAAGCGTGCATATGTGCTTTTACTAATTTTAAGCCTCTTGCAATAAAATGGCTGCAGCTGCTATGCGCATGCGTCTGTCACACTCACGTGACATATCTATCGCTTGGAGGGAAACTTTTGCTTCTGCGCATTAAAACTAAGATGGCTGGTCTGTGTTACAGCATGCATGAAGCTTAAACTGCTGCTTTTGCTAAGCTGTTCGTTCTGCTTAAAACTAACGCAATAGTTAAAAATAAAGTAATGAGAATAGAGTAGAGATAAGTGGTATGCAGTGCATTCATTTATTCTGTGTTCTAAAACTGTTTCTTTTCTACTTTTCATGTATCGTAATCTTTGGGCCCGAGAGGTGCTTTACTCCATCTTGAAAACTCACATCGCGCATGTCTGAATCCAAAGAGAACTGAAGTCATCTAACCTTGAAGCAATGCCAAGCTACCGCGCACTGGAAAATGTGCATGAGAAAGTGAACTTTTGATCTTAAACGGAAGAGAACTTGTTAATATGTTATAACAATGTATTTGTTAAAAGAACATTCGTTGTCGGGTGGAATAAAACATATGTGGGAAAATAATTTGATGGGCGGGAACGGTAATTTTAATATCATCAAGAAAAAAGTTTCATTTTAGTATGGTGTGATGACCTCTCCTCATTCTTTGTCCAATCAAAATTGGGGATCCTTACACTGGGGTGGTACAATGACCTGGAAAATAGTATAACTAGGGTAGGCTTAGCTAGTTAATTTGTCCGACTTGTCCGAATAGCTGACCTGTCACTGACCCAACGCACTCAATAGGTAATCAGGAGCAGAGGTGCTGGCAGAGCACTCTGTCAGAAGGTTCGAAACCCATATCGGCGTTTGCAAGCTGAAGTGCAGGCCAAGCACTTTGTTGGGAAAATCTATAACCCAATCGGGGTTCTGGCTGTTAGCTGCAGAGAGGGAGTAGCGCAGGCATTGCAACTTAACTGCGGGTGACGGTCTTAACCTTTGGTGGTCCTGTCCTGATCCAATTTGGCTTTACCTGTCATGAATTCTGGTCTGCACCTGCTTGCCTTGCTGGTGCCTGCTTTTTCGGGGTTCTGTCCTTTGTCCAGCACGTGGCCAGGGTTTGGTCTTCACACCATTCTAGGTCATTATAAATACGTGTGGGTTCGTCATTGTATTTGTTTCCTTCTCATTAACCTTCCTACCATTAAAAGTTTGACATTTGTACCCTATCTTACCCTCCCTATTGTTGAAATCTTGAGACAGCTTTGATTAGGTATTTCCTTTTTCCTTACCCTCCCTTTTGTTAAATGCCCAAAAACGTTTTATCGCATATCATTATCCGACTCTATACCCTCCCTTATTGCTAAATGTTCGAAAACAGTTTAATACATCTTTTGCATAGTTACATATTGATTCGGATCTTCATAATTGAAAGTCTGTTAGTGTTTAATTTTTGGATCATGACCATTTAAGAAACTTAGATAAAGATTTTAAAACTTCCAGAGTCTGTGGTTATTATATGTGTGCAAATGTTATTTTCCTATTATTCTAACACCCTTGATCCCTTAGGACTTTAGATACCGACTACAAGGATTGGTAAGTCAATGGTATAGATCCTAAATGAAATGCATAAATCACTGATTAGTGTAAGCGCACAGTTTACCTAATTAAACTCACAAGTATAATTTGTGTTCTTTACGGGCCCAGGTGAGTATGGTAAACTGAGTTGGGTGCCCAGCGTGCTTTATCACCTTTTTGATGTCCCTTTCATTGAGGGGGTAAAGGTGTCCCAGGATGCATTGTTTTTGATACCCCGGCTACTCGGTTCGAACTTGTCTCGTAAGGCCGTGGGGGTGCAGACAGATTGGGTAGCAAAAGAGCCCGCCTAGTTTCCAGATCCATGTTAATGAGTCTACATTTCTCTGAAAAGAAAGCAGCCAGATCATCACATGAGGGAGGGCTGACTTCAGAGTCAGATTGGTTAGGGGCATCCACTGATTGTTGTTTACCCAGTTCAAAAGGTTTCTTGGGGAGATTTGCAGCTTGGTTAAGTTGGGATCTGAAATAGTCCACCTTAGCTATCTTGATTTGTTTGTTATAAGAGTTTCTTGCTGATCTAAGGATTTTTAGCTAGTCCGCGGATGGGGTGGATCTCCAAGAATGTTTGATAGCCCTTAGGTTACGCCGTTCCGGGTTTAGGTTGCCGTTGAACCATGGTTTGGATATTTTTGTAGCTGCATTTTTTAGTTGGAGTGGAGCCATGGAATCCATGATGCTAGAGATAGAGGAGTTGTAGAAGTCTGTGAGTCATGGACCTCGTACATGTCCTCTTGGGAAGAAAAGGCAAATTTACAGCGGGTTGCTAGATCAGCTGTATTGATAACTCTGAGGTCCCTTTTCCAAATCTTTGGTTTCGTTGGATGAGCCTTCCTCGTAGACACCTCAGTATTGATATGGAAGAAAATGATGTGATGGTCAGACCAATCGCAGGGGATGAAAGAATCCATAGTGATGATGTGTCCTTTGGTGATGATGAGGTCCAGTGTTTCCCCTTTGATATGGGTTGGCTGGTCATAATGTTGTATCAACTCATGAATATTCAAGAAAGAATTGAGGCATGTTACTGCTTGGTCATTAGGGTTCCACCAGTGATGGTTGAAATCCCCAAGGTAGATGTGGGACAGCGCGGAATCCACATTGCCAGAGATGATTTTCATTAATTGTTCGATGAAGGGGTGGTTGTCCCCCGGGGGGTGATAGAATGTGTGTAGTTTGCCAACCAAGTGATTGTTACTAGAGATGTTGAGACAAGGTATTCGCATGTTAATGGCGTAGAGGACTCTGAGAGGGAGAACGCAAGCGTGCTCCGATGTATACAAGCTAGGCCACCTCCCAGCTTTTTACCTCTGTCTAGACTAAATATGTCATGGGTAGGGGGCACCAGGAGGTCTAGGATAAGAGTAGATGAGGGATTGAGCCAAGTTTCCTTGAGGAAGATGTTGTCTATCTCATTGTGTTGTATGAGGTCGAAGATATCGGAGGCGTGTTTGTTGGCTGACCTGCAATTGAGTAGTACACCTAAAAATAACAAGGACCCCCTGATTGAGCAGTACACATTTAAGTTGTGCCGATGTATGGGGGGAGGAGTCTGAATGATGTTCACTCTCGTGAGATTGCCATTGTTTATGACTCTGAGGTTGTGGGGGGTTCTCTGTTCGAGTTAGGGTGAATGGCTTGAATTATTCCCTTCTGAATCATTTTGATGTCTGTGCTGGACAAGTAAGACTTGAGAAGGTCGTCGATTTTGTTGTGCTAAAGACAGGTTGCTGAGCTTCTGGGGCGAGATGGTGCGTTAGGTAGGTGTACGGTTTTAGAGATAATGGGGGGAGAGAGTTGGTCAAGGTCAGCTCTAGCACTGGCATTAGCAGGGGCTCTGGGCAGATTCGGATGAGAGAGGAGGGAGCTTATCAAGGGGAGATATTCAAGTGAGAGGGCTTTCAAGTTGTGGAGTTCGAGGGAGAGAAGGTGCAGCTGGAGGGAAATATCGTCCAGGCGTGCCACCAAGTCTGGGTGTTGGGAAGGGGGTGGAAGTTGAGTATGGAGATCTGGAGAGGAGGGAGGGTATTGTTGTATGCTAGATGGGTCAGAGGGGGTAATGGTGTGCTAGAGGGGTCAGAGGCGGTAATGGGAGGTTCTATAGGAGGGGGTTGGTCACTGAGTATAAGCAGTGTTCATGGATGCGTTGGCAAGGAGGTTGGTAAAGGTGAGAGGGCTAATGGTCACAAAATGTGTGGATCGGTCAGTTCAAAACCCGGCAGGGACGAGGGATGGGTGGGGGAGGTAAATCTGAACATGTTTGATGTAAGTTCAGTCATGATTGGCACATTGCAATATAAACCTAAATCCACCTAATTGAGACTTACCAAGAGTGGATAGGTGTTGAATAAGTGAATATTTCAACTAGACATTGAGTGTGTTTTTTGGAATGGTACATGCTAAAAACAAGAATGCTACCTTTCTTTCATTGTTCTGTGGACATTCTCAAGTATAGTTTTTATTCTTTTCTTTTTGTAGGGGTTTTACAATCTGTTGGGCCCTATGATACATCAACTGTGTCTCCATGCCGACAGTACTATAG
This sequence comes from Lissotriton vulgaris, assembly GCF_964263255.1. Classification (NCBI taxonomy): domain Eukaryota; kingdom Metazoa; phylum Chordata; class Amphibia; order Caudata; family Salamandridae; genus Lissotriton; species Lissotriton vulgaris. Next base: position 702,429,115 of record NC_141699.1, read on the forward strand.
TTTAATAGTCGCTAGTCACCTCCATCAAAGGTTTCAAAGATCAAGAATTAATGCCTCCATTGTAAAACTAGCTCCTTGTTGCTGCTATAAAATTCTCGCCCCATATATTTAGCTAAATACCTGTGACAATATGAGCATGGTGATAGTCAGGGACTTAGGTAGAGAAGTCTTGAGTTAGCCATCTGTAGGATGCTGTCTAAATGTGAAACATTTTTATATTCAAAAACAATATACAAGAATTGGAAGTGGAACTTAAATTGGGGCTTACCTTTAATTACTAAATGAAAGTCCTAATGACAAGGGAAGAACCTAACATTCTACTTTACAAAAGTGACAAACAAATTAGTCCTGAGTCATAAACTGCACTTTGTAGTATATTTTGAAGCACTGAAAAATGTACTGCAAATTGCAATTCACAAACTATGGGCCCCATTAGGATGACTGGCGGAAAACCACCCTAACCGCCATGTAGGCGGGAAACAACCGCCCGCCGGGACCGTGGAGAAACCGGCGGTCAAATTAGGAACAACCACCCCAAAAAAAATGACCACGGTGGTAGCAGGCTAACCAAAACTGCCCGACGCGAGCGGTGATGTCCAAAAACCGATTGCTGCGGTCGGAAACGCAGCGGAAAAGCTACAACCCGCCGCAAGCATAGCGGAGACTCCGCACAGGAAATTAGTATATCCCCGATGGTCACCGCCGTAATGCCAAAAATTGCACAAACCAAAGTAGCCATGCCCCCCAATACACAAAACACAACCAAATAAAAAGGAAAAATGCCAAACAGAAACATACAATTCCCAGGACAATCCCCACAACACACTTAACAGCAAAATCCCATGTGGACACACTCACACAGCTGTGTATAAAACCAGCCCCTTCACTGACCACAACCCTTTGCAACACTCCAGAAGAGAAGGGCATCCACCAGATCTGACAGGAGAGGTAAGAGAACACAGCACACCCACCACCATCACACCATCACCAACAATCCACCAGCACATAACACACCTCATACAAAAACACCACATCCACCACCCACACCCCTGCACCCACAAACACCACACACAATGGCATCACAGAAAATGACCAAATTCACAGAGAGTGAGTTGACAGTAATGGTAAATGAGATAGTCAGAGTGGAACCATAATTGTTTGGTAGCCTGGTCCAACAGACACCATTAGCCACAAGGACTCAAATGTGGGAAAGGTTAGTACAAAGGGTCAATGCAGTAGGGTCCACCTCGCGATCCAAGAAGGACATCATGAAGCGGTGGCATGATCTCAAGAGGGTTGTCAAAGAGAGAAGGAGCAAGAACTGGGAGCTGGTTAACTGGACTGGTAGTGGCCCTCCCATCCCACAGAAAACATTCACACCATAGAAGGAGAAGGTGCTTGCCATACTGCATCCTGACAGTCTCACAGGAGTATCCGGGGGAGTGGAGGATGGTAAGTACAAACAAATGTCAACCAACAAACTGATATGTATGGTTTTGCACATCCAAAAACACACACCACACCAGACAAATCACATCCATCTGCACCACACAGCAATAAAATCCTATCTCACAGATCCATCAGACATCCACTCCCATGTACCCTAAACATAGCTAGCAATATAACCATGGGAGCATGAGCATAGCCAGCCTGCACTACTACTCCCACCATGCCCCCTGTGCCAGACCCCAGCAGTATGGACTACTCCCCCCACACCAACCAGGAGCACCTGGAAGCCATTGCATTCTTTACCCTCACCTTACAGGTAGGGAGCCATCTTGCTTGGAAGGCCTGTATGTGGGAGGGAGGTCTGTACTCCAACTCCCACCATGCCCCCTGTCCCACACCCCAGCAGCATGGAGCACTCCCTCCCACCCAGGAGCACCTGGAAGACATTGCATTGTTTACCACACAAACTAACAGGTAGGTAACCGTCTTCTCTGGGAGGCCTGTATGTGGGAGGGAGGCCTGCACTACTACTCCCACCATGCCCCCTGTCCCACACTCCAGCAGCATGGAGCACTCCCTCGATCCCACAAGCACTGTGAAGCCATTGCATTGTTCACCAAACAACTAACAGGTAGGTAGCCATCTTCCCTGGGAGGCCTGTATGTGAGAATGTGGGCTGTACTCCAACTCCCATTGTGCCCCCTGGCCCACACACCAGCAAGATGGAGCCCTCCCCACACCACGCAGGAACACCTGGAAGCCATTGCATTGTTCACCACACAAACTAACCAGTAGGTAGCCATCTTCTCTGGGAGGCCTGTATGTGGGAGGGAGACCTGCACTACTACTCCCACCATGCCCCCCGTCCCACACCCCAGCAGCATGGAGCACTCCCTCCTTTCCACAAGGACTGAGAAGCCATTGCATTGTTCACCAAACAAACCTACAGGTAGGTAGCCATCTTCCCTGGGAGGCCTGTATGTGGGAGGGAGGCCTGTACTCCAACACCCACCATGCCCCCTGGACCACACCCCAGCAAGATGGAGCCCTCCCCACACCCCCAGGAACACCTGGAAGCCATTGCATTGTTTACCACACAAACTAACAGGTAGGTAACGTCTTCTCTGGGAGGCCTGTATGTGGGAGGGAGTGCTGCACTACTACTCCCACCATGCCCCCTGTCCCACACCCCAGCAGCATGGAGCACTCCCTCCTTCCCACAAGCACTGAGAAGCCATTGCATTGTTCACCAAACAAACCTACAGGTAGGTAACCATCTTCCCTGGGAGGCCTGTATGTGGGAGGGAGGCCTGTTCTCCAACACCCTCTGTTCCCCCTGGCCCACACCCCAGCAAGATGGAGCCCTGCCCACACCACCCAGGAGCACCTGGAAGCAATTGCATTGTTCACCACACAAACTAACAGGTAGGTAGCCATCTTCTCTGGGAGGCCTGTATGTGGGAGGGAGGCCTGTACTACTAATCCCACCATGCCCCCTGTCTCACACCCCAGCAGCATGGAGCACTCCCTCCCACCCAGGAGCACCTGGAAGCCATTGCATTGTTCACCAAACAAACTTACAGGTAGCTAGCCATTTCTACAGTGAGGGTGTTTGTGGGATTGTTCACCCTCACCTTACAGGTAGGTAGCCATCTTGCTTGGGAGGCATGTACTCCAACTCCCACCATGCCCCCTGTACCACACCCCAGCAGCATGGAACACTCCCTCCCTCCCACAAGCACTGAGAATCCATTGCATTGTTCACCAAACAAACTTACAGGTAGGTAGCCATCTTCACTGGGAGGCCTCTATTGGGGAGGGAGGCCTGCACTACTACTCCCACCATGCTCCCTGTCCCACACCCCAGCAGCATGGAACGCTCCCTCCCTCCCACAAGCACTGAGAATCCATTGCTTTGTTCACCAAACAAACTTACAGGTAGGTAGCCATCTTCACTGGGAGGCCTGTATGTGGGAGGGAGGCCTGCACTACTACTCCCACCATGCCCCCTGTCCCACACCCTAGCAAGATGGAGCCCTCCCCACACCACTAAGGAGCACCTGAAAGCCATTGCCTTGTTCACCACACAAACATAACAGGGAGGTTAGTGGAGAGGTGTGGCTCAATGGTTAGAGCGGCAGACCCTGATGCAGAGGTCTAGCCCGGGACCAGGGTTCAATTCCCCGCCTCGGCGGGTCTTGGGCTCAAAATTCCACGGACCTGATAATTCTCGCCTCGGTGCCTATTCTAATCATGGAGTCCCACTCTGCAACTCTGGGCAATAGCTTGCTTAATCTCCACAACGGCCCCCACAACGCTAAAGGATGCCTGGCCTTCACTCTGGGGGTGCCCAGGAGTGGACGCCTCACAGGGAATGCCAGGACGGGTTCCACAGCGGTATTCGTACAAGTGCCTTGAGACCCTTGCGGGTGAGTAGTGCGCTATACAAGTATCAATTTACATTTACATTTACAATTTAAGGTAGCCATCTTCTCTGGGAGGTCTGTATGTGGGAGGGAGGCCTGTACTCCCAACTCCCACCATGCCCCCGGACCCACACCCTAGCAGCATGGAACACTCCCTCCCACAAGCACTGAGAAGCCATTGCATTGTTCACCAAACAAACTTACAGGTAGGTAGCCATCTTCCCTGGGCTGGCTGTTTGTGGGTGGGAGACCTGCATCACTACACACAGCACCAATTGCATGCAATGTATCAATACCTGACATGTACGAGTAATTTATGTACCTTTGCATCATGTAATGAGGCACAGTATTGCACTTACAAAAAAAAGTGATGAACTGTCAATTGTGTAGTGTACAGACAGTGGAAGACACACAGCTAACAGAATTATTGCACAGTGCACAACACTGACCATTCCCCATCTAATCCACAGGTGAGCAACAACTCACTGCTGAGGAGGACAACAACGACCAGCAGAGCCAGTCTCCACCACCGGTACACGGACTCTGGGATGTAGACTCCCAGGAGTCTCTGGATGATGAGCTCCAGGCCGGCCCATCTGGTGTGCCAGGGAGCTCCAGGTCCCAGGCCCCCATCCTCCCCACAACCACGTCTGCTATAATAACAACTGCACAGCAGACCCCTGCAGTTACGGCCTGTGCCTCCACTGCCGCCACAACCGCCACCACTACCACCAGTGCCACCTGCAGCACCCTACCTGTCCCAGGGGATGACCAGCCCACATCAATAACTGTGGATGACAGGAAGTGTGTGCATGAACCTACAATCTCGAGGCAACAGGTCAGTGGCAGCAGGGTAGGAGGTAGGGACACCATCCCTGGACCACTTCACCAAAGTCATCGGGTCTACGAACAGATCCAGGGAGAAAGTGGCCAGTCTTAAGAACTATTACGCAAGCTCATCTGCAGATGAGGTCCACCGACACCCGCATGGGACAAATGGTGGACCTCATGGGCCAGCAAGTGGCGTTACTTAGGGACAGGCCTGCGTCCCAAACAACACCTCTGCCCCCCTCTGCTGTGCTGCAGGATGACAGTGCACCATCCTCCCCTGCGGCCACAGAGAGGGGTGAGTCCTCAGACGCCGCTGGCCATGCAGCAGGCCCCCCTGCCCAAGCAATCAAGGGGGTTTCCAAAGAAGAGCCTGGGAGTCTCTGGAGGAAAAGCACCAGCCAAACGCCAGTCACGGAGCCAGCCCTGATGGCAACCCTCTTCCCCACTGCATTGACTGTTTGGACTGTCCTTCCCCACACTGCCTTGTGAATGGCACCTGTCTGTTGGACTGGGTCACCACATTGATGTGGTGTTCACTCTTACATCTCATTTACCATGACTGTCAACTCACTACTACATCACCACCTTCATATAAATGTGCCCACACCCCTCACATGTCAACTTTGTAAATAAAATACCTTACACACTTCAATTGGTTCAGCTTCATCTTTAGTTCAATATTTACAGTGTTCAAAATGTCCATAATGTATCCAAAAGATGTACCATATGTAGGCATGGATATTTTCAAGGCACCTAGGGAGACACAACAGAACAACAGTCACTGGTGTGAGTGTGGCATCACAGACAGTACACTACACCAACCATCTACATGAGGCAATAGGCAGACAACATAATGTGCAACAAGTATCAACAAACTGAGTCCCGTATATGTTCACAGATGACATGTCACTGCCACATTTCCACACACAGGTGACTTTACATGTGCCTGTCTGTACCATCCGCACATAGCCCTTCACGACCACAGCAATCACACCATACATAGTACAAGCTGTACCTCGTCACCCACCTTCAAGTGAAGTAGCGGGTGATGAGCTGTTGACGCATGTCAACTCCTTCCACTGTCCCCATAACTGGACTCAGGTCCTTGGGCAGGCGGGGGCCTTGGGTCCTCAACATCATCCAGGGACAGGGGAATCCCCTTGTGAAATGGACATGTTGTGGAGCATACAGCATGCCACAACAATCTTACAGAGTTTCCCATGCGAGTATGACAGTGCTCCTCCAGTCCTGTCAAGGCAGCGGAATCTTGACTTAAGCAGACCAAAAGTCCGCTCAAAGACATAACGGGTCCTTCCATGGGTCTCATTTTACCTGATATCTGCGGGGTCTTGGGAGTACATAGTGGGATCAGCAGCCATGGACGGCTGGGATATGCAGAGTCACCTAGGAATGACAAACACACATTTCAATGTTGCACAGGCAGAGGGCAGCAGGTCACACACACAGCACGCATATTACTAGGCATAGTCACCCACAATCCAAGCACACTCGGGAAGCAGATTTGCCGTAATCCGGGGCACAATGCTGTTCCTCAGGATGTACGAGTCATGGGCTGAGCCGGGGAATCTGGAACACACATGCAAAATGGTCAATTCTGCCAGGCACACCACCTGCACATTGATCGAGTGATAATGGTTACAATTTCGAATAATGTGCTCACTCGCCTGTGGTGGCACCAGACCAACATGTGTGCAATCAATGGCACCAACAACATGGGGGATGTTGCCAAGCGGATAGAAGTCTCCCTTCACAATGGCCAATTCTGCTCCCCTGGGGAAATGTATGTATCTGTCCTTCTAGATCATCATGGCTGCAAGAACATCCCTCAGCACCAGGCTGAACATGGGTTGAGACATCCCTGCAGCGCTGACCACGTCTCCTGGAAGGAACCAGTTGCAAAAAAATGGAGGGCTACCATAACTTTGTACGTTGGTGTGAAAGTTGTTGGGTAGTGGCGACGAGGCTGCAGATGGGGCTCCAACAGATCACAAAGGGTCTTCAGGGTGGGTCTGTCGAGGGGGAATTTGCGAATGATCGCAACATCCTCCATGTCTTCCAGCAATGTCAAGTGACTTAGGAGATTAGGCCTCCTCCTAGTTGAGATGAAAATGGACACATGTCAATGACAACCATCATGAGATGGCCACAGCACATCCCGTTAAGGATGTCATGGAAAAACAAAGACTGCCCTGAGAAATGCGTGACACACCAGGTTACATGGGTGGATGTTTGAGCCACACAGAGGGCACACCTCTCCATTTACCATACACAAGTGCCTCAAACAACACATAGGTCAATGTAAATGCACACATACTAAACCCCACATTTCACATATGCATGCCTTGCAGTGTACCATCCAGCCAATGTGTGTAAAATGAACATGACTGTCTTATACTCATCTGCTGTACCTGTCACACCTCAATGCATCATGTAAACTTGTCACACATCCAGAACACAATGATTGCAGTAGTCCGTGAACTATCAATCGTGTGTATGAGCAGATTTAAAAGCACAAGTAAGTAACAACATCATACTGTGAGACAAGCCTTGCCACGGTCATCACTGACCCACAACACATTGGTTAGTGCACACATTGTTGAGTCCACTTCAACACTGTCATGCATCATCAACCATCAAATGCATAATTGACATGGCAGGAACTACAGACCAATGTAGGTCACACAGACCCAACTATGGCACGTGCGGGCACCTGTGGATTCAATGGAATAATGGCATTGTGTGGACGATGATGTGCCCTTCAACATGTTGCCCCTGTGTACGTGTGCAACTGTTCCTGATGGACATTGCCATTGCATGCCACCCTACTCGCGGTAGCTACCACCTGCCCACAGCGGTGTGTCACCAGCACCACCCCTTACACAAGTGTGGTAGTCATTGGCATGGAGAAATGGGAAGAAGGCAGTGGGCATGTTCTGCTACCCTACTCGCGGTAGCTACCGCCTGGCGCCGGCAGTGTGTCACCAGCACCACTCCTTACACAAGTGAGGTAGTCATTGGCATGGAGACATGGGAAGATGGAGGTGGGCATGCTCAGCCACCCTACTCGCGGTAGCTACCGCCTGGCCCCGGCAGTGTGTCACCAGCACTACCCCTTACACAAGTGCGGTAGTCATTGGCATGGAGACAAGGGAAGATAGCTGTGGGCATGCTCTGCCACCCTACTCGCAGTAGCGCACCCCGGGCCCCGGCGGTGCATCACCACCATGGAGTATTGCCTTTAGCCAATGGGAGCGATGATTGCGGTGGCATGATGCAGTTTTGAGAATCGCGGAAGGCGTGTTCCGCCATCACGGAGGCGGTCATTGGATGCTTTTAAGAATGCAATATCTTGGTAGCCCACCCCGGGATACTGCGGTGCATCACCGCCATGGAGCATTGCCTTTAGCCAATGGGAGCGATGATTGCGGTGGCATGATGCAGTTTTGAAAATTGCGGTAGGTGTGCTCCGCCACCGCGGAGGTGGACATTGGATGCTTTTGAAAGAGGCAGACCTGGACAACCGATTGTTGCAGCTGGGCAACTAAGAAACGATCCTAGGGGGCTATAAATCAGTGGGAGTTAGCCTCACATTTCCACTGCTCACACAGCCTGCTGCCTGGGTTCCTCTCCTGCTTCTACCTACAGAGCCTGCTGCCTGGACCCTCTCCTGCTACTGCCTACAGAGCCTGCTGCCTGGGACCCTCTCCTGCTGCTGTCTACAGAGCCTGCTGCCTGGGACCCGCTCCTGCTGCTGTCTACAGAGCCTGCTGCCAGAGAACCTCTCCTGCTGCTGCCTAAAGAGCCTGCTGCCTGCTACCCTCTCCTGCTGCTGCCTACAGAGCCTGCTGCCTGGGACCATCTCCTTGTGCTGTCTACAGAGCCTGGTGCCTGGGACCCTCTCCTGCTGCTGCCTACAGAGCCTGCTGCCTGGGACCCCTCACCATCCACTTCCACCACAGGTGTTCCAAGTCCACAGGGATGGCAAGGACAGAGAAGATCGTGCCAGTCCATTCACAAGCGAGGAGCTGTAGGTCCGTGTGGACGAGGTGCTCGCACAGTACTCAAGGCTGTATGGTGCTCCCAATATTGTGCTAAGTCATCGTAAAGGGAGGTTTCGTCAAGGGCGGCAGACATGTAGTTGTACTGCTGCAGTATATGCCTGAGGGTGTGGGGTTGTGTCATACACTGACAAACAAGCTGTCTGCAGGGCGAAGGAGTGTGTGTGACCCAATGTCATGGTTTTCCCTGCATGCAGTTGTATGTCTGAGTGGAGTGCATTGCATTGTCCGCCATACAGAGCCACAGGATGTTGGACATGCAGGTGCCAGGACAGTAATTACTCGGCTGATTGTCTCTGTGTGCCTCTGTTGTCCGACTCAGTGTCAACCCAGAGGCTATGCCCAGTGCCCGCACACCAAGACGAGATCACATCTCTGCACTTACTGTGCCCTTACTCTTGTTCATTCACACTGAAATAGAAATATGTACCATCTCAGCCCTGTGTAATTGCACACAACCACACTTGTGTAGATGGATATTTTGTTGGTGAGTCCAAGTACCCCGATGCCACACACATAACATTCATATATGTACACAGGACATGCTCATTGAATGCTGCTCAGTCTTTAGCAGATGAAATGTCCTTAGACCATTCCCACAAAGTGCCCTGGTTGGAGTATTTGAGAAATTCCTTTGAACATTTGGGACGCCCGGACCTCTTCCTGTCACCATCCTGTATCAGGAAGGAGGATGGAATCTGGTCAAAAAACATTTTATGGAAAGGACCAGGTTAGCCGGGGAGGAAAATGAAATGTTGAAACCCACTGTGCGATCCCATTATATGCTATTAGGTTCTACCTCACTTGAGCAATACCTTATGACTTTCACAAAGCCATTTCATAGGTTTTTATTGGTAAAGTTTAGATTTTATTTGATTCACTTCTATTTGGGCAATTATCCAACTTGGGTCAAACCAGATTTAGCCACCCCTTGCACTTGTGACCAGTTTTCAACCCAAGACACAATGCATTTTGTAATGTTTTGCGGGCTCTTCTCGGACATCAGAAAAAAATACCTGCGGCCTATTTTGAAGGAGGCTGGCTTTACGCAAGTGAGGCCGGAATTAGTTTTCCTCCAGTCTTTGAGCAGCGTCCGCATCACATTTTGTGTGGCAAATTTTTTAGTGGCGGCATCCAGGATCAAATTGCATAACGCCCCACGGTCTGTGACATAATGAATTTTTAATCATGTTATTTATGCGTTTTTATCCCTTTGACCTATTGTATTGCACATGCTGAAAATGAAAATGTATCAAATAATTTTATACGTGTATAAAAATGTTTTTATGCCTTTCATGATTTTTAAAAATCGAATAAAGTGTATTTGACTGACTGCTGCTCAGTCATACACACAGTCATTCTACGCACACACACAGTTCGATATGTGATGTATGTAGTGGCCAGACATGCATAGGACTGGAGATGTGTGCAAGCCACAGAGGGGGTTCAGTACAGTCATCCTGCATGTGTGTGAGATTATCAGGGACCCTGTACACCCTCATAAATGCATGCAATCAAATCTGATTGGCCCATGCAGAGTGCCCTTGTGAGGTGTACCCCAGTTTAGGATGAAGGGAGATTACATTTGTTAATGAGTCCATGTCTTGCTACTGTACTAATAGATGTTGGTACATGACATTGTGTCACTGATCATTTCCCCTTTTTTTCTCCCATGCCTGCAGCTCAAGGTACACCAGCGAAGGACGTGTGGAGGGCCATTGCAACAAAGGTGCGAGGCCTGGGGGTATCTAACCGACGACGCACCTACTGCCACAAGAGGTGGGACGACATCAGCCGGCTGGCAAAGAACGTGGCAGAGATGACCTTGGGGCTGCCTCCACGCACTGGGCGTTTGGCACGGCATAGCATGACACCACTGATGGGCCGCATCTTGGCTGTGACTAATCCTGAGCTGGATGCACGTCTGAAGGAGCATCTGCAGCAAGGCAGGGGTGAGTATTTGGGGAGGGTGACTTTGGCTGGGAGCGGTTGCATGTGTACAGGGCCTGTGGCAGCGGTAGCCCATGTGATGTTCGTGGGGTGGAGCTGAGCTGTGTCATGTGTGTGGCTGCTCGGATGGGTGCCAGTGTCATGCATTGGCCTAAACTAGCCTTACGAAGGTGATCCTACCTGCTGTGCATTCCCATAGCCAGATGTGTTATTATCTACATGGTCATTCAGTATTGGGATAGTGTGGGCAATCTATCAGGGGGTGAACAGCAGTGTCCACTATCTGAGTGTGACTTCATGCTGATCGTTGAGGCCCACACATCTGACAACAATGTGCCTCAGAGTACCACATGGTGTTTGTTATGGGCTACTTGCCATTGTGGACTGTCAGGTCCTATTAGGTGTGTCTGTTGTCCCCTCCTGTTCCCTCAAGGTCTGTCAGTGGTAATAAGTGGTGTCCCCACATCATGTCCCTAGGTGTGGGCAGATCAAGTTGTGTGTCTGCTACACTTCATCCACGGGCAGGGTGTTGTGCTGTGTGGCCTCAACATGGCTCAGTCATGGCAGATAATCAGGGTTACAGGCACTGCTGTGGGCTATGTAGTGTGTTGCTGCAATGTGATTGCAGGGTGTGGTGGTCACCATGTTGATTTGGACATCTTCTGTACTGCATTGATTGAATTGCTTTGTTCTGCTGATGACACTAACACAACCCTGCATCTCTCTCTCATGCAGAATCGCCAGTGGACACGGAGGAACAGGAGCCGGAAACCAGTGGTGGCGACAGTAGCACTACAGCTGCACCAGAGCCCAGTGACACAGAGCTCACCGGCGCATCTGAGGGGGGCCGTAGTATGCAGGAGGAATCCCTGCCTGAGACACAAAGTACTACATCATCTGATACCAGCAGTGATGCATCCATGTTGGCAGGCACAGGGAATGATGACTCTGCATCATCTTCTACCACACAGCGGCCAGTGGCCAGCCTCCCATCCACTTCCTCTGGTGCTGCCTGTGTCTGTGTCAGTAAGAGGGGACGAGTTAGATTCACACCTGTCCCCCTGCTGACCTCAGTGCTGAGTCTGTAGAGCTCCTGCACCAGCTTTATGGGGGTCAGGCAGCCCTGCTCAATGCCTTCAGTGACCATGACAAAAAATTAGGCCAGGTGGTTGCGTACATGGAGGGCATACACTCTGACGTTGGTGGGTTACACCATACAGTCCAGGCGTTGTCGTCCACTCCACAGTGGCGTCTGCCCTTCAACAGGCACATACTCCTATTCCTGCTCCAGTGCCTTTGTCCACACCCCAGTCAGTGGCCACATCAGATGATAGTGACCACTGGTTCCCATGCGTCACAGTCATGATACAGCACAAGAAGCACCCCGAAGAAACAATCCAAGCGGGCCCGCCCACGACACCATCCCCACAGAAGAGCAGAGCCACCCCAGAATGCAAAGACAAGAGCCCATCAGGGAAGAGCAAGGCCAAAAAAGCAATGAAGCAGACATCAGGCTCACATGCCTCAGAGGCATCACCAGCGAAGGACTCTCCTGTCCCTGAAACTTCACGCAGAGCTTAGGCGTGCAGTGTCTATGCCCATTGAGAAGGTGTTGTATGGCAAGGGCACACCTAGTAAGGGTTCAGGGCCACATTCCCCCGCCACTTCAACTCCAATTCCAAGCCCAGTGAAGCAGGTGAAGGAGGACACTGTAGAGGCTACCCCTGGCAAACAGGCAAGGAGGGCACTGTAAGGGGAACACCTGGTAAACAGGGGAAGCAGGGCACTGTAGGGGGTATACCTGGCAAACAGGGGAAGGTGGTCCAGAGGTGTAGCCAGACAAGCATTCCACAGGATCCAGCACGTCACCAGAGGGAATGCCAGTGCCTACACCTGATGCGACTCTGTTGGTGTGTGTGCCTGTTGTGTCCACACCAGTTCCCATTAACCCCAGTACAGGAAAGCCATTTTGAATTCCCAAGAAGTGGAAAGGCACCCCTCAAATCTCCCCCACCCACACTGTGTCACAGGTCTGCATGACTCCGCCTCCACGTGCCACTACACCAGCTGGTCCAAACAGCCCTCCAGCTTGCCAAGCCACTGATAGCCCTACACCACCTGGGCCTCCCCAGTCAAGTGGTCCTGCTTTCCCGACACACAGCCAGCTCCAAGTACGCCTGACAGCCAAGAGTGAGTGGTAGTCCCCCTCATACACCTGTCTCTCATACAGGTGTGCTAGTCCTGCCCATGGTTTACCACCTGGGTGTGTTGCTGGCCATGGTAGTGTACAGTCAAACACACTCACTGTGAAGCTTCTCATGTCCTGACTCAGCACTTTGCCATGCCCACTGGCCCTGTTGCTCTGCTGTGTTGTACTCTCACCTGTGCTCTGGACACTGGCCCTTTTGTTCTGCTGTGTTGTACTCTCACCTGTGCCCTGGACACTGTTGGAGTCTCCCATGTGCAGCCTCTCATGTACTTGCTGTGCCACCTGCCATGGACACTGACCCTATTGCTCTGCTGTGTTGTACTCTCACCTGCGCCCTGGACACTGGACCTGTTGCCCTGGACACTGGCCCTGTTGCTCTGCTGTGTTGGAGTCTCCCCCGTGCAACCTCTCATGTACTTGGTGTGCAACCTGCCATGGACACTGGCCCTGTTGCTCTGCTGTACTTTCACCAGTGCCCAGGACACTGCCCTGTTGAGCTGCTGTGTTGTACTCTCACCCGTGCCCTGGACACTGGTCCTGTTGTTCTGCTGTGTTGTACTCTCCCCTGTGCCCCAGACACCGGCCCTGTTGCTCTGCTGTGTTGGAGTCTCGCCTGTGCAGCCTCTCATGTACTTGCTGTGCCACCTGCCATGGACACTGACCCTGTTGCTCTGCTGTGTTGTACTCCCACCTGTGCCCAGGACACTGGCCCTGTTGCTCTGCTGTGTTGTACTATCACCTGTGCCCTGGACACTGGCCCTGTTGCTCTGCTGTATTGTACTCTGACCTGTGTCCTGGCTACTGGCCCTGTTTCTCTGCTGTGTTGGAGCCTCCTCTGTGCAGTCTCTCATGCACTTGCCGTGCCACCTGCCATGGACACTGGCCCTGTTGCTCTGCTGTGCTGGAGTTTCCCCTGTGCAGCCTCTCATGCACTTTCTGTGCCACCTGCCATGGACACTGGCCTTCCTGTTTGGAGTTTGCATCTGCAACACGTTCAAAGATATAAGGGTTACTCTGCTAAAGCCAGCATTCATACAGTACGGAGCCAGAACATGCAGACAAGTGGCAAGCAGCACCCGCTGCAAGGTTACAGATATGGGATGTGACCGCCAGGGTGGCGGTCACATCCTAATTGGTATGGAGGGACCGCCACTGCCCCTGCGGACGGTCCCTCCACCTCGGGGGTGGCGGACGGACGCAGGTCCGTCCGCCATCCTAATAGGCGCCTAGGTTGTGGAGAGAAGTAACTTACACTTTTGTAGTAAGTTAACACTCAGAGTTTGTGTATACCAAAAGTAGTGAACTTACTACGAAGTATAGCATACTCAAAAGTGTAGGTTACCTTTGTGAAATAGCCTCATTATTTATAGAACCAAGTCTAAAGTATAAGAACTAAAGATACAAATTACAAATTCAGTAAGGGTGAAAACATTGAAGTACAAAATGAGAAAGGTGAAGTTGGAGAATAGGAAAGGAGAGGCTTAATTGGTAGAGTTGACAAGAGCAACATGAGATAAGAGAAGGGAAATGAAAGATTGCTTGGCAGCAGAAAGATGAGAAGGGAAACCAGAGAGACATAATAGCAGATTCAATGTGGAGGCAACTTTTTTCCAGTCAAAATTGTAATGAATGCAGAGATTGCCCTTTAAGTCATCACTCCATGGCTGTTGTGGATTAATACAATGTTTAGATGTCCACAACAAAACATATTCTTCCCATGCGGCACTCTTGCCTTAGCCCTTGCTCGAATGTTAGGCAATAATTTTCAATTTGGAACATGTAGCTGCTGCCTCTAATAGCCCAATGGCTGTCAGTCCACCAAATTCAGATTTTCATGCGGTATGAATGGAGAAATGTCAATAAAAGTCCTCCCACCCACAAGTTGGATCAATTTCAGCAAATTTGCAATGATGAGCAGGATTGCCTGCCCTGGCAGCCTGCTCTGCATTTTTTTTAAACAAACACCCAAAGCAGAGTGGGATTTGTTTCTATTAAACAGCAAACACAATTCTTGATAAACGAGGAGATTTCTACTTATGCATGATGGGTATTTCAGCATTTCTCCTGTTCATGATCATCATGGTTTACATGGTGGTTGCATAATTGAAAAATATTAACTGGAAGGCTTGACATAAATAGAGACGTCCTTCTTGTGCAGCATAGTTGGGTGACCAGTGGGAAATGGTTGCCAACTGAAGGGCTCTGATGGAGACCCAATTGAGGCTCTCTTTTAAAAAATGCAAGTGGTTCACCAACTCTGAAAGGGGAAAGACGACTACAGGTTTGGCAGAGCCTGGCATCAGCCCTCTTGTGTCAGATGCTCCTCTTCCACCAAACTCTAAACAAAGACCATAGGCATTAAGAACATGCCTGGTGGCTACTCCCCATACCATCACATTTGATAATATGGGTATTTTTATTGATTCTCCAACAAGAATTCAGTATTGCGTGTGTATGGTGTGCCAAGCATTTTCTAGGAAGAAAAGACAACCTTGCATTTTGGCCATATGAAGCCAAATACCACACATGAAAACCAGTACAAGTGAATTTGAGGAAAATGACTGGCAGCAAAATTGCATTGGCACATTTATAGTGTTTCAAGGCACAAGGGAAACCCAATTGAGCAATTGGTCAGAGACCTTGGGTACTTACAGTATTTCTAAAGACAGTGGTTCCTAGACAGTCAAAAATAAACAAGAAAACAAAATAAATATAGATCAAATGATTTCTATATTCTTAGTCCAGCCGGACAGAATTTAATATATCATATGTTTCAGTAGTCAGTTATCTATACAAATTCAAGTGAGACACAGCCTGTGTCCTCCTACCACATATAGACAAGTATGACATACACAAGGGGAGTGTCAGGCAAGGAGAAAAAGTCTGCGTACAATCTAATCTTACAGACTGATAAATCATGAATACACTATTGTGACATATTATATGGTATAGTCAAAGACATATAGGGCCCGATGTAGGTAAACGCGATTTTCCGATTTCAAAATACCGAGGCGGGCCGAATCGGTATTCTGAAATCGGAAAACGATATGTAGGAAAAAAATACCGAATGAAAACCGAATCGGTCGGCATCGGTAATGAGAATCGGTACGTTCCGATTCAGCTCGTTCCGAATCGGAAATTACCGATTTGGCCAACAACGAATCGGAAAACACCGAATCGGCTCTCATCGAATCGGATAGTTCCGAATCGGCGAATACCGATTCGGTAAAAGCCGATTCGGTAAAAACCGAATCGGCAATCATAGACCCATGGCGAAAAAGCCCATAGGAATGCATTGCATGAACCGATTCGGCTTTTACCGATTCGGATAATACCGAATCGGATTTTACCGATTCGGCTAATACCGAATCGGTAAAAGCCGAATCGGCAATAGGCGATTCAGCCAATGAGGTGGCTCCCCCTCCCCCACCCAAACAGGGAGTGGCAACCCTGGCAGGTGCAGACAATTAAGAAGTTTCTAGAAGTTACTGGAAAGCCTGCCTGAGCCCAACACACAGTTAGCAGCAGTGGGAGAAGGAGGTTGCAGACTGAACAACAGCAGAATGGCAGATCAGGCAGGAAGCCAGAAGTCCTCCCAAAAGAGGAAGCCCAAATTCACCACCACAGAACTGCAGGTGCTGGTTGAGGAGGTGGTGAGGGTGCACCGCCAGCTCTTTGGCAGGCTGTCCCTCAACGTGCCAGACAGCACGAAGAGGAGATTGTGGACCGACATCGCACAGAAGGTCAATGCTGCTGGAGTCACCCCCAGGTCCATTGAGGAACTAAAGAAAAGGTTCTACGACCTCCGCAGCCTCACGAAGAGGAAGCTGGCCGAAATCCAGAGGCAGGCTGGACACACCGGAGGAGGCCAGAACCCGGCGCCACCCCTCACCGAGCTGGAGGAAATTGTCTCCAGCACCATCGAGAGGGCGAGCATCGTAGGGATCGGGACCCTGGACAGCACTGCGATGGCCACAGCTACAGGTAAGAAGCATGCGCATCATGACACACCCTACCAGACACCTCCCCATTAGACACAATGCATAGGCAAACACCAGCACTGTACTGCCACCAACATACAAGAGACAAGCATCATGGTACATGTAGTCAGCAGAAGTTAGCCAGATATGTCAGTGCAGAATCACAAGACAGGAAACAGTGTGACACGGTGTAAGGAGATGCAAGGACATGTGGAATGCCATAATTGTACTGCCTGTAATACATCGGCACTCAGTTTACAAATGCTTCTTTGTACCTAGGGGCACCATCAGGCAGCACCACTGTGGCAGCAGAGGGAGCCTCGACATCTACTACTGCAGTGGCAGGGCCCAGCACCAGCCAGCCTGGCCAGGAGGAGGAGGATGAGGATGAGGAAGGAGACACCACAGGGCTTGGAATGGAGGGAGTCCTGGTGATTGATTTCCAGGCAGTGCACTCCCCAGTACTGCCCAGCTCACCCCCCTTGCAATTTTCACCATGCAACTCCCCAACAAGGCAGACCATTCCGCCGACAACAGCTCCTGCCACAACCGTGGCCTTGCCACCCGTCCTACCTGTCCTGGGAGCAGGGGCACCGGGACCGGCCAGCACCACACCACCACCAGTGGCACCCCAGCCCACTCAGCAGGCCGGAGGCAGCAGTGCCAGACGCCGTGCCACCACCACCACCACCACCACTGCTGCACCAGCACGGGAGGGCAGTGTGTTCCTGGGCCTGGAGGGCCAGATGGTCAAAATCCAGCGCCAACAGGCCAGATCCACCATGGCCTGCCAACGCCAGCTCCTGCAGCACAACCTGCAGATGGGGGAGTTGGTGAAGGGGTTCCAGGCTGTTGTGGACAGCAACAAGGAGGTGGCAGCAGGGTTGGGCAGGCTGACCACTGCCATCACCCACTCCTCTGCCAGGCAGGAGGAGCATGAGGTTGCGCGCAGGAGGGATGCCCGGGTGCTCAACCGGGCCATGGCCCGCCTTGCATCGGCGACCGCCCAGCTGTGCATCCGAAGCGCAAATCAGGAGTCGGTGCAGAGTCAGCAAACGGCTGAGCTGACCAGGGGGATGGCCAGAATCACCACGGCCATGGAGGCCATGTTAATTTCAAACGCCGCCTCCAATCCTGCCCTGGACCTGGGTGATGCTGGAGACAGCAGCAGCCGCAGCAGCCCGGCCAGCGCTGCATCAGAGCCAAGGAGGAGCACCAGGCGATCCGCTGATGCTGCAGGCCATTCGGAGGGGGCCGGGGGACACCCCAGTGGGTCTGGAAAGCGGGCCAAAAAATAGGCTGGCAAGGGGGGATGATCATACCAGGACCCTGGACTTTATTTGTTTTGACAGACTCCATTTTTTAATGCACTTCAGTGATGTAACTGTGGTGCATCACTATTAAAAATTTTATTTTCCAAGCAACATTTAGCTGTCTTTGCATCTGTACTCAGTCAGAAATAGTTCTCAGTGATCTCCTCACGTCTGTATCTGCCATCACATGGCGTACACACCCCAGCTGGCTGTGTCAGTGGCACAGCTTCGTCGTCGTCATAGTCCTCGTAGTCAGACAACTCCACCTCAGTGCCCTTCTTGACCGCAAGGTTGTGTAACATTGCACATACAGCTATGATCTTGCAGCAGGTGATGGGGGTATACTGCCTTGCACCTCCACTCTTGTGCAGGCATCTGAATCTACTTTTCCAGATGCCAAAGGTCCGTTCCACAACATTCCTGGTGCGTATGTGGGCCCGGTTATACCTCCTTTGGCTGGGTGTGGAGGGGTTGAGGTAGGGGGTGAGTATGAATGAGCGGAGGGCATATGCACTGTCGCCTGGAAGAGAAAGGGGTCACATTAGACACATGCATACATGTATTACACCTACCTACCATGTGTTATGGGGGTCTGATGATGTGGCTCACCTAGGAGGTATCCTTCTCCAAAATCGCCAGCCATCAGCCGTGCATATATGCCGCTCTGTTGGAATATATAGGAGTCATGGGTACTCCCTGGAAATTTTGCTACCAGGTCTGTGATGGTGCACTTGGCATTGCAGATCACCTGCACGTTGATGGTGTGTGTCGATTTCCGATTGCGGTATATGTATTCGGTGTCCGCTGGTGGGCAAATCGGAATATGCGTGCCATCTATGCAACCGATGACTTGGGGAAAGTGTGCCATCTGGTAGAAGTCCGCTTTGGTTTGTAGCAGTTCTGCGTGGGTTGCAGGGAATGAGATGTATTGGTCCATCCTGTCTATCATGGCGTCAAGGAATATGTGGAAGAACCTTGACAGGCTGCTCTGGCTCACCCCTCCTGCTGCTGCTACTCCACTTTGATAGCTGCCAGACGCTACCAGGTGTAGGCTGCATAGCACCTGGACGTGCGCAGGGATGGCGTGTGCCCTTGGGGTGTGGTGGTCCAAGTATGGCTTAAGGTCCCTGATGAGCTCAAGTATGGTGTCAGAGTCCAGCCTGTATCTCTGTAGGATCTCAGCCTCAGTGAGCATGAACAGGGTTATCCTCTGTCTGTAGACCTGTTCATTTCTTAGCCATTCCCTCTGTCCTTCCTGCTGTAGCCGTAGCCGCCTCGCAATGACATAGAAAGCTGCCATCCTGCAAGTTGCAATGCATTTTGGGACTGTTTATATGGGTTGGAGTTGGTTACCACCTGATTGCAATCCATGGTAAATACCGAGTGAATTCTACCGATTTTGAGCCGATTTCGGTGTTTCTGTGCCTCCCTACATCTCCCCAACTGTTGGAATCGGGGAATTTCCCGATCGGAGATTCATACGAATCGGCATGTTTTCCGATTCGGTTCATGTCCGAATCGGTATTTCTACCGAATCGGTACATGGACCGAATCGGTGATTTCCCGATTCGGTGTCACTAACGAATCGGTAGTGGGACCGAATCGGTGAATTCCCGATTCGGTGTCACTAACGAATCGGTAGTGGGACCGAATCGGTGATTTTCCGATTCGGTGTCACTAACGATTCGGTACATGGACCGATTCGGTCTTTGTCACCGAATCGGTGTTTTTCCGATTCGTTACATATCCGATTTTCGGTATGTACGTATCGGATCCTTTCACGTTCGGTACACATTCCGATTCGGTTTTCTATCCGATTCGTTCTGTTTTTGGTTCCCTACATCTCGATGGCTGTTTACCGATCGGTAAGGGCCAAAAATCGGTATTTTCGGCCGATACCGATCGGTAAAGCCCTACCTACATCGGGCCCATAGTGTATACAGTGTCGACGGCGTTTCGATCCCTATGCTAAGATGAGGGGATCATCCTCAGGACATTGTAATTCATGCCTGTATACCATTTCATTGTCAACTTCAAGCCCAGATGAAAATTTTTAGAAACATCACATAAACAGAGCATAAATTTAGAATGGACAAAAATGAGGGAGGAAGATGGAGGGAAAAAAGAGAAAAGGGTATAGAGATGACATAAATCATACATTATCAGGACAAGCATATGTGACCAGTAAATATCACAGACCGCAAGATCGCTGACATCCACAACAGCTTCATACCCACCACGACTACTCCGACAACGTCAGACTCCACCCCCCCTACGAACACCACCCGCACCAACCGCCTGACCTCCTCGACCAATGTCAACAATGACGAAACACGCAAGATCATGAACTCAATCCACTCAGGATCACCGTCAGACCCCTGCCCACACCACATATTCAACAAAGCAGACGTAGCCATTGCACCCCAACTACGGAAAGTAATCAACATCTCCTTCGAGACATCTACATTCCCGGAAAGCTGGAAGCACACTAAAATCAACGCCCTTCTCAAGAAGCCCAAGGCGGACCCCAAGGACCTCAAGAATTTCCGGCCCATCTCCCTGCTCCTGTTCCCGGTGAAGGTTATCGAGAAAATCGTCAACACGCAACTGACCCGCTACCTCGAGGACAACAACATCCTAGACCCAGCCCAGTCCGGATTCTGAAGAAACCACAGCACAGAGACAGCCCTCATCACCGACACAGACGACATCAGATCCAACTACACAACGGCGAAACATCAGCCCTCATCCTCCTGAGCCTTTCAGCCGCCTTTGACACAGTCTGCCACTGCACACTAAAGACACGCCTCCAGGAAGCCGGAATCCAAGAGAAAGCCCTGGACTGGCCACATCCTTCCTCTCCGGCAGAACCCAGTGTCCGCCTCCCCCCTTCCGCTCCGAAGCCACCGACATCATCTGCGGCGTACCCCAGGGATCATCCCTTAGCTCTACGCTGTTTAACGTCTACATGGCCCCCTCGCTCACGTCGCCCGCCAGCACGACCTCAACATCATCTCCTATGCCGACGACACCCAGCTCATCCGCTCCCTCACCAAGGACCCTCACACCGCCAAAACCAACCTCCACGAGGGAATGAAGGCCGTCGCCGAATGGATGAGAGGCAGCCGACTGAAGCTGAACTAGGACAAGACGGAGGTCCTCATACTCGTATCCACCCCCTCTGCCTGGGACGACTCATGGTGGCCGACCACGCTGGGAACAACACCAACACCCACCGACCACGCACACAACCTAGGAATCATCCTCAACTCCTCCCTCTCCATGTGGAAGCAGATCAACGCCGTCTCCTCCTCCTGCTACAACACCCTCTCCATGATCCACAGGATCTACAAGAGGATCCCCACCGAAACAAGAAGAACCGTGACACAGGCCCTCGTCAGCAGCAGGTTGGACTACGGCAGCGCACTCTACACAGGATTCCCAGCCAAACACCTGCGATGACTGCAACGCATCCAAAACGCCTCCGCCCGACTGATCCTCAACGTCCCTCGACGCAGCCACATCCCCCCCACCTGAGAGAACTACACTGGCTCCCCGTCAACAAGAGGATCACCTTCAACCTACTCACCCACGCACACAAAGCACTCCACAACACCAGACCAGCCCACCTCAACAGCAGACTCAGCTTCTACACCCCCACCCGCCAGCTCCGCTCTGCCACACTCACCATAGCTGCTGTCCCCCACATCCAACGAAGGACCTCAGGTGGCAGATCCTTCTCCTTCCTCGCCGCCAAAACCTGGAACACCCTCCCTACCCACCTACGGCAGACCCAAGAACTTCTCACCTTCAGAAGACTCCTCAAGACCTGGCTCTTCGAGCAGTAGCGGCAGTGACAGGTATAGCACAAGTCGGAACGTGTGATAAAACGGCACGGGTAAAGTTTAAAATCTTCAAGTGAAGGAGGATTTTAGAGTGAATACAGTGATTCTACGTCTGCCGTGTGTGTGATATTTGCCGGTGGTGTTCTTACCGCGATAGTAGCGAGCTGGGATCCCAATGCTTGGTGGGAATGTGAATCCAGCAGTTGGGGAGGGGAGAACTGGAGTGAATTAAGGATTAAAAAATGGACAGAGGCGTGCGTTTTAATTACCTGTGGTACCCCTTACCTAGAATAAAGAGCAGAGCTGCTTACTCTTGTTTGGGCGGTAGATAAACCTAAGGAGAAAGAATAGTGGAATGAGGAGCAAATTACGCCCATCATTATTTCCTTAACGGGAGCGGATGCGAACAGCATATACTCTTACCGTGTAGTGGGTGATCAAGGGTCCCTGAATGGGGTCTAAGCCGACAGTCACGACAATGCTCAGGGTGACTGTTCCCTGCTAAAGTGAGAACCTCCATTAAGTCTATGCTGGTCATGTGGTAGGAACCATGTGACCAAGAGTAGGTCTCTAGTTTTTGCAGTGGGTGAGGTGCACTAATGTGCAGCCACTTTGGAAAGGTGTGAAGTGAAGGTATAACTGTATTTCAATGTGTGGTGAGTCATCCAATCAATACAATTTAATAACACTTAATTTCAACACAGTTTTTGAAGGACATGAATGTTATTGCAAGATCGTACTAAACCATGTGACCAAGAGTTGGTCTCTATCTTCTGCAGTGGGGTTAGTGCACTAATGTGGTGGCCATTTTGGAAAGGCGTGAAATGAAAGCATAACTGCATTCCACAGTGTAGTGAGTCATCTAACCATTACAATAAATGACAATTAACTTCAACACAATTTTCAAAGGGCATGGTTGTTAATGCAGGGTCGTACTGAAATTGTCCAGAAGAATTTACATGGGTCATAGTAAGGAAGTCCAATCCTCGAGACGGTTGAGTCCATTGTGGATAATCTTGTTCTTAAGTATCCACTTGAGCTCCTCCTTATTCATAAGTTGGTTAATATCTTCACCCCTTGGTGGTACTTTTATGGTGTCAATAATTGTCCATTGTAGATCCTGTTCATTATGGCCCTTTTCAGTGAAGTGGTTCACAAGAGGCGCATTAGGTGTTTTGCATCGAATCCTACTTCTGTGCTGGCAAATTCTGAAACGTGCCTTCTGCATAGTCTGCCCTACATATATTTTGTGACATGGGCAGAAAATTGCATTACTAACATTCATGCTGTTACAGTTCGTCAAGTGTTTCCTCTGAAAGTTAATTTGTTCAAATATGAAGTCTTTCCCTTCTATAGTATAGTCACAAACACTACATGGACCACATTTCACACCCAGTCAAAGATCAAGAGTTTCTACATGGCATGAACTTTTCAGTTCATGCTATGCATGAACCTTGTGAGGCGTTCCCATTGCTGTGCCTTTTCCAAGGTCTTTGAAAGAGGCATCACCTTTGGAACACCATGCCATCTACCAAGCAGTCTACAAATCACTAGTATTCTGGTGGACCACCGACAGCGATTCTCGGTGGTGCAGGGGTGTGGCGGTGGAGGATCACCGGCAGAGTGACCTTTGGCTTTAACTCAGCTACCTAGAGCCCTGAAGATTCGCGTAAGCAATGAAACACGTGTCTGCTGGCTTTTGTAAAGCTTTGAGAAATTAAAAGAACCAAAGGATCACCTTACGTCACCCTCTTTGTTTCTATGGTGTCTGAATAATAACTGTTTTTCTGCCAACATTGCATTTTGAGATAATTTTGTGTACTACCACTTACGTATACAGCAATATAGGATGTGTGCATAGGGTACTTCTTTGTTGACATTGTGGGGTTTTGTCAGCTTGCTGACCTAACCTTTTGAGTGGTTATATGGTTTTCCACTCACCCAGTTGCACCACGAAAACTCTTTGTTCAGTGCTTCTATATAGGCCGTGCACCCATTGCTAGATTGACATCTAAAAACCATTCTGTCCTTCCACACTTCATACCAAGCATGAGTTTTTCTATCACTTTTTCATAATGCTCTCCTCGGGGGAAGTTCGTCCGACCTTCCTTCAAATGATTTAAATAGTGTGTACACAATGCTGATTTTAGGGCACTTTGTCACATATATCGTCTGTGATATTCACTGGTCACACATGCTTGTCCTGATAAAGTATGATTTATGTAATTTATATACCCTTTTCTCTATTTTTCCCTACACCTTCCTCCCTCATTTTTGTCCATTCTATGTTTATGCTCTCTTTATGTGATTTTTTTTAAATTTTTCATCTGGGCTTGAAGTTGACAATAAAATGTAATAGAGGCATTAATTACAATGTCCTGAGAATGATCCCCTCATCTTAGCATAGGGATCGATATGCCGTTGACACTATATACACTATATGTCTTGACTATACCGTATAATATGTCGCAATAGTGTATTCATGATTTATCAGTCTGTAAGATTTGATTGTGCGCAGACTTTTTCTCCTTGCCTGACACTCCCCTTGTGTATGACATACTTGTCTATATGTGGTAGTAGGACACAGTCTGTGTCCCACTTGAATTTGTATAGATAACTGACTACTGAAACATTTGATATATTAAATTCTGTCCGGCTGGACAAAGAATATAGAAATACTTTGATCTATATTTATTTTGTTTTCTTGTTTATCTTTCACAGTCTAGGGACCACTGTCTTTAGAAATGCATTTATAAAGTGAGCTTGACTGGTTTGTTACTGCCTTCCAGTTCAAGGTCATTCACAGGATAAAAGCCACAAGTAATATTCAAGTGGTAGCAAAGCAACATTGTAATGATGGAGGTGCTGACATCTGTGTGTTTTGAAGTAACCCATAGCTACATAGCAGTGCATTAAAAATGTTATATTGACATCAAATGGTGAGTGAATTACCTGTAAGACCTGCCATCTTATTAGCCAAAGACCTGTTCAATTTTATGGTGAAAACAAAAAAAGCTTTGATTCCAGCTGGTTTATAAAATGTTGTTAGCCAAGGTATTGCGGTAACAAATCAATAGTATTTATGCTCTAAACCCAAAAATGTCTCCTTTACATAAAAAGTTATAAAATACTTAACTTAATTACATTCTTTGGGCCTGATTCTGATGCGGTTAGGAAGGCCTCCTAATGGCATTTGCTTGGTCCAAATCGGATTGGGATTGTGTCTTTCCAACCGAATCGGAAAGGTTTACAACCGGCCAAGTACGATGCGGGTTAGGCGTTAGGAATATCCCAATCCAAATTAGAATGACCGAGTCATACGGAGCAGAATTGTACAACTCTATGGGCCGCGTTTCCACATTACCGAGTACGATTCTGGATTTGGACACCCTTTCTGAATCGTGCTGTCCAAATGGAATCAGCAGTTGAAATCAGACTTTGGGTGCCAGTAGTGGGCCCCCCTGAAACTGGAGCCTTCCCAATCGGGCCTGTGAGGGTATCCATGGGTCTTCCCTTACCAGCCATGCACAGTGTGGAAGGCACCAGGGGGGTGCCTGCCACAGGGTGCCCGATTTTCCACAGTCACCACTTTCTTCAATGGGAGCCTATGCATGCGGTCGTAACAAAGGCTCCCATTGAAGTCAATGGAAGTCCAACCAAATCAAATCTGGAAGCATCCGGATGTATCGTACTCGGTCAGTTGGACTCTCCCAATCCGATTTGGTTGGAAACCATTCCCAAACCCGGTCGGGAAGCTTTCCAAACCTCATCAGAATTGTGCCCTAAGACAGTAGTCTGATTCTTTTCCTATGTCCTATTTTCCAATCCTGTAGATAAAAAAGAGAGGAAAAACAGGTTTTGTAAGACTTTTGCAAAAATAACAAACTGTTCATAATTATTCCCACACTCCATGCAAATTCCATCTCTCTCAGCAGCAAACACCCCCCCTTTCAAATTCAAACTGAATCACAAAGGGCCTGATCACAAGTCTGGCGGTCAGAGGACCGCCAGACAAGTGGTGGTGCTGCAGTGACAGTCCAGGCACCGCTGCACCAGCAGTTCTACCAACCCATTAAGAGTTGGGCAGTTGGTCCTGGAACCGCCGCCGTCACCAGAGAACCGCCGTTCCCTGGTGGTGGCGTGGCGGTCAGAGGCCGCAATATGTTTAGTGGAACCACCATGGTCCTGCCAAGCAAATTACAAGTTTCCTCTCCACTGGTGATGACATGGAAGTTCCTCCTCCATGTCAACCCCGGAGGAGAAGAAACAAATGGGGTCCCAGAGGCACCCACATGTGCCCCCTCGGTATGCATGCACAAGAGTTTCTGCATCGGTACAAAAGGGGGTGGTGATGGACGGAGCATCTGAATCAATCAAACACTCACACCCAGTCAAAAGATCAAGAGTTTCTGCATGGCTTGAACTTTTCAGTTCATGCCATGCATGAACCTTGTGAGGCATTCCCATTGCTGTGTCTTTTCCAAGGTCTTTGAAAGAGGCATCACCTTTGGAACACCATGCCACCTACCCAGCAGTCTACAAATCACTAGTATTTTGGTGGACCACCGACACCGATTCTCGGTGGTGCAGGGGTGTGGAGGTGGAGGACCACTCACCCTTGCACTGCCCAAACTTGTACTCAGGCCCAGAATGGCTTTAACAGTGAATATGAAGAAGTTTTTGTGCCTATTATGTTGCAGTAGACCAGTATCCATTAAATCAGATGCAGATATTTTGCCCTATGTGCCTAAAAAACACTATATACCTACCAACATTTGTGTGACTCTTGATAGCCTCCGTATATACCAATTGATAGTGCAATAGATTATCCTATTTCCATACATATGGTTTTATCACAAAATATTCCCAACAAACATATCGCAATACCAATATTTACCCTAAAAAATATTGGAAACAAAGTACTGTGTTTGCATACTCTTTATGTAAAGTACAAAAAACATAGATACAAATATATTGTGGACAATAAAAACCAGGTAAGTATATCGATTCAACTATATCTATAGCATTTTTTATTTAAATTTAGGCAGTAGACTTTTAAATATTAATATAATTAAAATTAAATACATATTTAAAAAAAAGTTATCTAAAATAACATAAACAAATAATATATGTACTTAGACAATTATAGCATTATTTAATTATTTAATGAAAATAACCTAAATTACATGTAATAATAATTAGTAATAACAATTACAAAATTCATAAACATATGCAATAAAACAAATAGCAAATTAAAATGTAAAGTAAGACAATTGCAAAATATCTAATTTTATCAGTAATTTACAAACTAAATAAACAATCAATAGAAAACCTTAAAACATATTACCACTCCTATCTAAGCAATAGTAAGGAAGGACGATTCTGAAGGGTTAGATTTACTATACCAATTCCAGTGTAAGCAAAAGTTGAGAAAATGTTGAACTTGAAGTGGGAAGACTTACGATTTCCACTCCAATGTAATCAAAAGTGGGGAAATTGTTGGACTTTGAAAGGTTAGAATTACTGGTCCCACTGCAATATTAGCAGCAACAATAGGTAAAGTTTTGGACTTTGGCTGGGTTAGATTTACTATTTTAATTCCAAAATAAGCAAAAGTAGGGAAAGTGTTGGACTTTCGAGGGGTTAGATATACCAGTTACACTGCAATCTCCGCAACAGCAATAGGGAACGTGTTGGACTTAATAAGGGTCAGATTTACTATTCTCACTCCTATCTAAGCAACAGTCAGGGAAGTTCTTGTTATTGGAGGGGTCAGATTTACTGTTCTGTATGCAAAGCTTGGAAGGGTATGATTCAGACTCCTCCCTTTGGTGTTAGCAAAATTAGGGAAAGTGTTGGAATTGGAGGGTGTCAGATTTACTATTCCCAGTCAAAATTATTTCAATAAAAGATTTAAATAAACAAACAAAAATTTTAAAAGAAATATAAACTTTAAACATAATTATAAAATATAAAACAAAAGCAATTAATAAAAAATACCAATTGTGTATTATGAATAATAAAAAATATGATAGAAATTCGAACAATAGAGAACAGTTGTTCACATTTCTGTAATTAATATGTATGGAGGAATCTTTTTTTATGTACTGAGTAACACTGTGGATGGCACAGTGTTTGCATTGGGCACGCCAGAGGACATTCTGCGATTTACTTTTGCAAACTTAATAGAAGTGTTTTCTTTTTCTCTGAAACCACTGCCATCATTTTGTACATAAGATAAAAATATTACTTAAAAAAAAATATATATTTTCCAATAAAATCCATCCCTTCCTACTACTCTAAAACATTAACGCCCACAAACAAATAAATATTAAAAATAAAAATGTTATTATTGCATTATTGTTTTAAAAAGGCTAATATGAATAATAAGTATATAAATAATAAACACAATTTAATAAATTGATTATCAAATCAACTAATTAGGAATCAAAAATCAACAGGTAATTACAATAAAATAATTGATTAACTTTCATATTAATTATATAACATGAACGATTAATTATAAGTTTAAAAAAGGAAAAATTTAAAGATTTGAAATCCTTTTTTAATTTTTTTTATTTATTTTTGCAAAATACATGAGTCAGTAGGGATGAGTACATAAAATCTATGATTACTAGCATTCAAAACATAAAATCAAAACACGATTGATAGCACTAAGCCATGCATTATACCAGAAAAAGAACTAAAGAAAAAAGAATACAGTATGAGCAGTCATAAATTCAAGATTAGATTGTGGAACGGTGAAAATAAAGCACTTGACTTATAAACATCAGATAGCCGAGGCGGAGCCGGCGTTCACATTTCAGACTCAAGGTAATGCGAAACTGTACTCCATATTTGCTCACCAAGCTTCTTTTTTCGAGGGCCTTTGAGAGCATACAAACTATACTCCATGTTATATACTGCGAAGAACCGTGCCCTCCATACTTCAAAAGAAGGCGGTTCCTGTTGCAACCAAAAAGAGGCTATACAAAGTCTATATACCGCTGTAACTAAGAATATTAAGTTAGCATGTTGCTTTGACATTCCTGTCTCCGCCAATCCCATTCCTACACCTAGAAGAATCTGTGTGGCGGATAGCTGAATTGGATTACCGATAATCTCTGATACACATTTATCCATCTGCATCAATAAACCTGCTAAAGATGGACAGGCAAAAAAATATGAACATCATCCGCAGATGAATAAATGCAGCGGAAGCATTTCCCAATTAAATCCCCCGGCCATTTTGAGACTTTATCTGGTGTATAATATAAATTAAAGAGTGATTAAAGTGCTGCGCAGATAGCTTTGCATAGAGGAATACATTTTTAGCCATTCCCAAAGAGATTTCTATTTGTATATCCTGCCTACCCAATTTAATCCCCCATTTAGCATTTTGTTGTTCAATATCATTAGCCTTAGTGCTTAACATATGACCATATAACGGGCCTATCCTTGCACCTTTCATATTATCTTCAATCAAGGGATTTGCTTGAAAAATGACTCCACTGTTCACCAAGTAATTCCTGTAAATACTTAGCAAAATTCTCCCTAGGGAGCTGGTACTGTTCCCGCAATTGTTCAAAAGATGTAAGACAACCTTCAGAAGAGAGGTCTCCCACCACCCTTATTCCCTTCAGCCTCCAAATATGCACCACCCGATCCCACAGATCTGCTGGCAGAAATATTGAAGATACAAGTGGTGTATACCATGAAATTTTCTCGAAGCCAAACATACCCCTTAATATTCTCCAAACCTTACAAACCTTACCTTCTCCAAAGCTTCCAAGATCTTAAACCGCGTGCGGTTGTAAAAACTTCCCTCTAGATACAAGAACAGACAGTTTTTGGCTTTTACCCCCAATAACATTTGATATACAGATGGACATTCCACAATATCCATCGGGCCTGCCCATGTTAGTAGAATATTCATACCTTGAATCATACAGGCATAGTAATATAACATGAAATCTCGTACCGACCAACCGCCTAGATTTCTTGGTAATGTCATATATCGTCCAGCACGGCGAGCCTTGCGCCCAGACCACATAAAGCGCATACAAATTGCTTGGAGCTGTGCCAAGCTCGCCTTGGGGATTTCTAAGGGGACACATCTGAAAAAGTACAATATTTTCGGGAGTATCATCATTTTTAATAAACTCCATCGCCCCACTAGAAAGAGGTGCAAACATTTCACCCGGTCTAGCTGTTTCTTTACTCCCAACGGAAGAGCCTCCCAATTTGATTTGACCAGGGCAGTTGTAGAAGCCCTAAGCTTGACCCCCAAGTATGTGAACTCTTGGCATACCCTTGGGTCAGCATACTTCGGCATGTTGGTGCATAGCAACTGAGTTTTAGCCGAATTCAGCTTATAGCCGGAAGCCGCGCCAAACTCTGTAGCTAGGTGTTCAATCGCCTGCATCGCTATAGTTGGGTTCGGCGTAACGACAGCAACATCGTCCGCATAGGCAAGAACCTTAAACTGATAAGTTTGTATGAACACTGGTTGGATCCTGGTGCTAGAATCCAGCATTCTTAGGAACGGTTCAAAATATAATGAAAATAAAAGGGGAGAACAGGGGCAACCTTGCCTGGTGCCCCTCTGTATTTACAACGCCTCCCACTCGAGTCCCATGGTGCTAATGTGGGCTACAGGTTGACAATACAATGACTGCAATAATTTAATAAACTCTGGCCCAAAGCCCCGACGCCTCATAACATACCATAAAAAGCACCGTGAGACCCAGTCGAAAGCCTTCTTGGCATCTAATAAAATTAAACAAAGTGGTTCCCGGGTTACATTAACATAATCAAAATAAATTATCACACGGTTGACATGGTTCGCCGTTCCTTGCTGTGGAATAAAACCGTGTTGTATAGTGGAAACTAATACAGAGATAACAGAGGACAGCCTATTGGCAAGGATCTTCAAGTAGATCTTCCCATCCACATTTAAAAGCGAGATGAGACGATAAGAGCCAAGCAGATTCGCCGTTTATCTTTTTTTATGGAACACAACTATGCATGCTTCGTTACAGGTTTTAGGGGAAGCACCTTTCTGGGCCATTCGCATTGTTGCCAGGAGATCTACCTTTAAAACAGAGAAAAAAGTTTTATAGATTTCCAAAGGTAGCTTGTCTGGCCCTGCCTCCTTACCCCTTGCCAACCCATTTACTGCTATTTTCAATTATTCTAATGAAATGGGAGCTTCCAACCCTTCTATCTCCTCTGCAGGGAGATCTGGCATGCAATATTGGCTGATGAGGGTAGCCGCACCGACCTCATCGTACTCATCTCTTTGATATAATACCTCATAAAATTGTTTGAACACCTCCAGAATACCACTTTCATTTTCAACAGAATCCTTATTTGAATCTAGAATATTGTCTATCCGTTGGGCTTCCTCCCTCAGTCTTAATTTTTGGGCGAGGCATCTGCCACTTGCCTCACCATACTCATAAAGGATTCGCTGTTTAATTAAAAAAATGTTTGCAGTTTCCTGGGACCAATTAAGTTTTAGCCTTGCTTTGAGCCGTGCCGCCACCATAATCAAATCAGTTATATCTATGCCAGCCTGAATACCCTGCATAAGTGCTTCCTCAGCCTTTATCAACTCCTGGTAACGCTTTTGAAATTTAGCTGCCTGTTTTTTTTATTATACAAACCAAAACTCAAAGCTTCCCCTCGAAAAGTGGCCTTAAAGCTATCCCAGACACAGCCCACACTACTGCTCACACGATTAATATTGAAGAAAGAAGTAATAAATTGTTTCATATGCTCAATGAATTGCTGCTCTAATAATAGTTTACGGTCAAAAGAAAATCCCCTTGGCCTTGTAACTGCTACTATGCTTGTTATAGAAAGAACTACCGGCCCAAGGTCAGATGTAATTCTCGGGTATACCTGAATCACAGCCTGATTTAACAGCAATTGAGGAGTGAAAAAATAATCCAACCGCACTAGCTTCCGACGGGGAAAAGAAAAAAGAGTGTATCCCGGAGCCACCCCCCTTAAAAAAGCCCAAACATCTACCAACCCATGTGCTATCATTAGGGCCTGCAACGCTTTGAAGACTTGCGGTTTCCTACCACTGTATCTCAGCTGTTCATTACATAGGATGTTAGGTACTAAATTTATGCTGAAATCCCCGCTCAGGATCAGTGGTGTGGACCATGTCGCCAACTCAACATTTAAGAACTCAAGAGTGGTTGCCTCATCTAAATTTGCCCCATAAACTGCACAAATTGTAAATATTGTAGGGCCTACAACACATTCTGCAATTGCCCACCTGCCTAATCCATCAGTTAAAATTCTACCGTGTTGCCTATATGTTTTTTGCCCAGAATTGCCACTCCTCTAGCCGTACCAGAATATTTAGTACAGGCTAATAGATTAAATCCCAGCTCTTCAAGCAATTGCCGCTTTGACCATACTATATGGGTCTCCTGGAGACAAATTATACCGCAATAGAGAGCTCGTAACTCCTGCCCCACCCGCCGTTTTTTATCCACTGAATTCAACCCCCTCACATTCAATGTACCTACACAGATACCCCTACCCGCAATTTAGCTATATCTGGAATCCTTCCACTCATCCACAGACTACCTGAAAAAACAACACTGACTGCCCAGAAAAAACTCATTTCCGTCCTGTACTCATGTATTATTTTCTTTTTACCCACCCTCCCTCTCCCCTCCCCCGAACAATCTGACCCACACACCCTCGATGCCATCCTTCACCTCCCCCCAAACCCACACCACCCATAATGAGGCTTAAGGACCATGTCCTCAGCGATGTAGAAGTGCTTCCTCCAGTGCCCCCTGTTTGACTCCCCTACCTCCACCCTCTGTCTCTCCAGGCCATGAAAAAAAGACAAATTCCACTCCCCTCCCTTCATATCACTTCAAAACAAATCATAGACTTCACTAGGTATAACTTGCCATATGTCCCCATCACTCGGTGATCTAAATTGCAAATTCTTTTTCAATGTTTCTTAGAAAATGTACAGAGATTCACCTGAGTTATCAGGAATACAGCAAAAACAAACAAAAATCAATAGAAGAAGGAGAAGAAACTGTGAGAGAGAAATGACCCCTGTAGCCTAGAAAAAACAAAGAAAATTGCACTCCCCACCCCGTGCTAGAGCCAATATACATACAACTACCGGTACATGCTCATTTGTGTAACAACATGTCCCTTTAACTTTTTGGACTCAGACTTTTCGGACTCTTGTCCATTTCCTTCAAATAATCCTGTGCAACCGTCCCGGATGTGAAGTATCTAGTTTGGCCTCTGAAAATGATCTTTAATTTAGATGGATTAAGCAAAAAGACCTGGGCCCCTTTTGCTTGAAAAGGTGCAATTAATTTCCGAGGTTGCCAGCGTTCGTGCACCGTTGCAGGGCAAAAAGCCGGGCGCACAAAAAACGTACACCCCATACCACGCCGTCTTTTCTCGGGACGCGCCAGATCATATAGCGTCTCTCGTAGCAGATAGTTGTTAAGGCAGATTAGGATTGCCCTGGGGTATGAGTTCTGATCTTTTCCACGCTTCCGTGCCACGAATGGAAACCTAATCACTTTCGTTTCCCCGTTCCAAGCATTAAGTTCAGGGAAGGCTTCCTTAAAGAGCTGGATGATAAATTTCCGTGGATCAGCGCCTTCTTTTGCCTCAGCTATACCTAGAACACGCAGGTTGTTGTGTCGCGCGCGGTTCTCTAAATCCATGAGTTTCCAATCCACGTCTGATTTAGATTTTTGCAGAGTCTCAATGGCTGATTGCTGCTTAACCAGACAGTCCTCCGCTGAGGAAACTCTCTCTTCCACCTCTACCACACGGTGGTAACTTCCGCACAGGTTTTAACCAAGCGCTGCACTGTATTTTGGTTACAAAAAAAATATGGTCGGTTACATAACATATTCTGGAAATGAAATCATTGTTCAATTATAGAGGTACACACATGCACTACGTAACATTGAAAATGAATTTAATTCAGCAGGAATTCTTAGTATCCAGTACATTCATAAGTATTATATTTCATTTCATACAATACAATTTCTGAAAATTTCAATCAAAATCGTGCTCGGTGAGTGTCAAAGAAAGGGGGGGATTTCAGTGGGATGGGGTGTGGTTGGAAAAGAATAAGGGACAAAGAAAAGGAATTGTGTCCTGTCAACAATTCTATCTCATTCCGAGATCATTTCTAGTCAGTGATAGATCAAACAAGGTTCCCTATATACACTATACACGGGAGCCATATTGAGAGAATCAGAAGGCATTCAAGTAAGTCTGATGCATCGTGATGCATATGTCTCCCAACTTAGTCTGATATGCTGGTCAATCCTCAAACTGGTGCTTAGACGCATGGTTTTGTTTATCCACAGATTCAACGTATCGGGAATCTGGGAATCTACTAAGTGTCATAGGACTCCTGACGACTGATTAATCTAGTAAGTCGGGTCCCTTTTGGTGTGGCCACTGTACCCCGCGTCAACTGACCTAATATTTTCTAAACTCAATTTATTCTCCCCACAGAACACTGAAGGCGCAAGTCTCAACCGAGGTGTGACTTCCTCTAAACGCCTGTATATAGATGTAGGTACACCGTGCATGTGGGACATTGAGTGTTGCCCTCCTTTTAATTAATTTTACTAAGCGACATACATCTCTGTTTCCGTAGGTGCTCAATGTCACTGATTTTAATGTCCTGATGAAGACCCTAGACTGAGGAACTACCCGCCCTTACCATAGGGGTCGAAACGTCGACAACACCACCTCTATACATACACGCCTCAGCAAAGTTAGCCATATATGGCTCCCGTGTATAGTGTATATAGGGAACCTTGTTTGATCTATCACTGACTAGAAATGATCTCGGAATGAGATAGAATTGTTGACAGGACACAATTCCTTTTCTTTGTCCCTTATTCTTTTCCAACCACACCCCATCCCACTGAAATCCCCCCCTTTCTTTGACACTCACCGAGCACGATTTTGATTGAAATTTTCAGAAATTGTATTGTATGAAATGAAATGTAATACTTATGAATGTTCTGGATACTAAGAATTCCTGCTGAATTAAATTCATTTTCAATGTTACGTAGTGCATGTGTGTACCTCTATAATTGAACAATGATTTCATTTCCAGAATATGTTATGTAACCGACCATATTTTTTTTGTAACTATATGCTAACCCAGGTCGGTGAGACAAGGGTTTACCCCGTTATTACCTACCGCACTGTATTTTGGAGCTTCATTACAGCTCCTTTTGTGCGTAAGCCTTCAGCTTTAGTTTCACTGCGATGTGCCATTATACTTTTCTAGATTAAGCCAAGAGTGATTGAGTCCTCCTCAAAATCTTCATGCAAGTTGAGCTGAGCTAATGAAGGGCTCTGCTCATGCACTGATGCTTCACACACCTCCACCACCTTTCTTACTATTTCATGGGACAGAGACTGATCAAAATCCTCACCTTCTTCGTCATCCGGCAAATCCCCCCAATCACCTGGGTTACTGAAGCTATCCTCATCATGTTCCTTGTCTGAGCAGTCGTCAAATCTGACATCGAATAGAACTTGCCATCCGATCCAGCATATTCTGACTCACTGCCTTCCTCGATTACTGAAGTAGTTATATCAGTGCTTAGCCCTGGCAGTGGTCTGCTGTCTTCTATTATGGTTACTGAATTCCCATCATTCACCGCCGAGTCTTCCATTGACATATTATAACCGCCTTCTTGGTCAGCTAGAGCCAAAGCTAGAGAAGTTTCAGTATAGGCACTCGCAACTTTCTGTGGCAATTCAAGCTGAGCACCAAAAGCTCCTTGAGTTGTATGAGCCTCTCCAATCGACCCCGCAGCCAGTTTTGCCTTTACTCCTTGTTTTTTATTGAAAATTGCCGGGACAGTCCGTTGCTTTACTGGGGTGTCCTGGTTTGAATGAGCTATCTGGCTCTGGTGAATACCCTGTCTCTTTGAGGTCACCGCGTGCTCCTGTTGAATATCACTGTCTTCAGACATCAGAGCGGTACTAGCAGAGCTGCCACTATTATTATCACTGGTGTGGATGACTAATGTAGCATTATCATTATTGTTAGCAGCGCTATGCTGCGCCGTCACCACAGCAGATTCGGTCACCCCCCCAGCGGGTGTACTCACAGGCGCTCCCCCACGGGTCCTCGCACCACCTCAACCCTTTGGCGCCATTACCTGTAAAGGCTGTCCACACAAAGTCCAAAATGCGGGAAGCAATAACAAAGCGGTAACGATATCAGAATAACGTGCAGCCTTCCCTGTTATCTGCGGGAACCTCGGGTCAGGGATTCTCCACTTTGTTTCTCCATGTTTTTTTTGCCAAAAATCCAGGATGTTGCAGAGGAAAGAGCCGTAGAAGTGTAGAGGTAGCAGCTTACCGCGCTGAGCCCAGCACGGTCAGAATGGTTCATGTCGGTTCATGTCGGCACCTCCGTGATCAAAATGTGCCGCAGCTGTAGCCTGTCAAGTCGGCGTGCGGCGTGGGGCTGTACTGGACCAGGCGGAGCTGGACAGACACCGCAAGCACCAGAGTCCTGCACTAGAGTCCTGCAAGGGCGGTAAGCCCCCGCTTTGTGCCCCGCTCAGCACAGCACTGCGAGAGCTGCTCCCACAGGTATTTCGGGGGCAGAAGCACAACTGTAACGGGGGTAACGGGGAATCAAACGGAGCGCAGGATAGAGCACCTTACATGGCCACAGATGCGGCCGCCATCTTGCCTCACGATTTGAAATCCTACTTACTTACAAACTCATCAACCCAATAAATTATCAATGTCTAATTAAATAAAATAAAAAAATGTAAATACAAATTGATAAACTATGCTAAAAAAATCATATACCTACATTATTAAACTAATATTAACATATAATAGTAAAATAACAAAGATTTAACGAACTATTTACAAATAATATTTTATACAATTATATTAAATGAAAACACATTATAAATATTTCCGTCCATATTTATCCATATTTATTTTTGGACCATTTTATCTGTATTTATCCATATTTATTTTGTGTTTTGCGTATAAATGAAGTTGATATTTATTTAACTGATAGACTTGCATTCATACTTTGATGCCTGTTGTGTTTTAGCTATTTAATCTGTCAAATACTACATAGCAATGCACCCACTGGTATATACTAGCATTATACCATAAATGTATATTGACATATACAGTTATTTAAATATATTTCATCCTGTTTTTTTCATTTTCCATGCTGTCCGTATGCTCAGCTGCTGGCCTATAATTCATCAAAGAAGCATGGAAAGTCACTTAAATGGAGCAACATTTCTGTATTTATCCACTTTTAAAAATAAATGCAGGCATGAAACACATTGTTTTCTGTCTGTATTTATCTGTAAAAATCAGTGAAAACAGAAAACAGGGAGCCTTAATTATAAACTACTGTAATTAAAACAACAGCATTAAATTATTAAAGAAAGTCAATTTCTTATCTTCGATAATATGTTCTATGATATTTTTGACACCATGAATTCTAGCTATGATATTTGTGACTGACTATATTTTGGGTTCAATATTTTAGTCAAACCCAATATAGATTTTTTAATAGTCTTGACTAATCATAATACAACTATGTCAAGTTCTAATTCAGATCAAAAGTTGGTTTCTTATCTGAGAGTGTTTGTTACCACCATCGTTGTTGGCAGTAGCGACTCCTGGAGGGAGTGCTGCGGGGCGGGCGGGGGAGGGGCAGGGTGGGGGGTAGTAAACTCGCATATGGTCGATCGGAGTTAGATAAAGAAAGAAATACATAAAACAAATTAAATTGCACATGTGATGTAATATGTGGAGTCATGAGCAGTGCATGGTGGGGTGCAAGTTATAGTTAGCTCTGCAAACTATAACTGGGGAATTTCTGTGGTTTTTAAGTTCAAAACGTTGATGCTTTCACTGGCATATTCACCTAACTATAACGTTACTATAACCTTTGATTTTTCAGTGAATTTCTAGGGCTTTGAGGTGGAGCCATTAAGAACAGTTACATGACAAGGATAGCAGAGTTAAGGATATGAACTGGCCAGTTTCCAGCACTTGGCCATGATTCACCATTCAATCTGAAAAAAGAAATACACAGTGTATCCTCCGGACGATATTTTAGGGAGCATATCACCATAATATAGGCTCCTACCTAGAAGCTTCATTTAAACAGGATATTGGCTCCCTCACAATACAAATCACTCTCAAACTCCCATACAAGAGAATGTGGGATCTGAACCTTAAGAGACATCGGGCATTCAGCATGATTCATCTAGAGGTTGGGAAATGCATGCTCAAATTGCCTGCATGTTGTCCTGAGGAACGTTGAGACAGCATGTCAATACACTTGGGGTCAACCTCAAAGCTAATTATTATCATTATGGCTCCCCCACAATTAATAATACAGTTCATAGCATATGAATAGCTGCAGTGCTTAATAACACATGTCTTACTGTATACATAAATAGCCGCAACATCAACTACAAATATAAGTATGATTAAGTCTTCAAATGAATGCATAATTATGTTTTATGTATATATTGTTTTATCTTTATGAAGCAAGCAGCTGTGTTCTAGTGGACAGCACTACCAGAACTAGTCACAGTATTATTAAAATATATTGCCCACCTCAAATGATCTGCTGCCAGTAGATCATATAATAAATGTAACACTTTGTGGATGAGAGGCAACATAAAAAGGACAAGTCAAATGTACATATTTAGACTGACAAAGTTGATCTTGTGTCTGTATCCAAAGTCTTGAGTCTTGTGGCACAACGCACCAGCTACCCAAGTAGCCCGATGTGCACCTGCGTCCACCGGACACGGCTCCCATTCAAAGACCTCACACTATGATTCGCAGGTCTTTTTGCTTTACTCAAGACTTTTCCCAAACACAGGATTTTCTTACTTTTGGACCAGATTCTACTATCTACGTATATCTTGGAAAACCTTCAAGGAATTAACTTTCCTATCTAAAGTATTTGCCCTGAAGAAGCCCTTTCTCTGGGCGAAAAGGGTTGTCTGGTTCCATTCTTGTGCATACCGTAATATACATCTGACAAATAAAAGACGGATAACAACACAAGACCAAGTTTGTCAGTCTAAATATGAACATTTGACTTGTCCTTTTTATGTTGCCTCTCATCCACAAAGTGTTATATATATTTTTTTTATGTATGTGTACTTTGCATTGCCAACTACAACACCCACAATGCAAATTGAAGTACCCAAAATTATTAACCACCTCCCAATTATAATTATATTCACAACCAATCCCATTCCCATTACCAATAATAAGTCAGTTGGCAGTGTAGAAGGTCCAAGCATTTATTATAACACACAAACTCTGCCAGAGGAGCTCCTTGCGACCTAACCCCAAGAGGTCCGCCAAGAAGACTGCTGGCACACAGTCAGAACATCACATATATACAGTTGCGTTTACAGAATCATTGCCCAAGATGGAAAAATACAAACTGGTACAGGTTGGTACAGAAAGGAAAGGCCATATATGGCAGACAAAGCGTTCTTGGTTTAGCTCATCCTAGATTAGCAAGGTCGGACGGGTGACTCCCTTCTGCCAGCTCCGAGACAGTCCTCCCCGCACCCCTCCCGGAATGTGCCTATCAGGCCTTCTCCTGCTACCTACAACCTTGATGGGCATAACGAGCTGAAATAGCAGTTCTGCAACAGTTGGGTTATTTCTCAGGAGAACGATTTTGATGCAGGAAATTAATGGGGTCCGTTAATGTAAGACTTCGAGCGAGGCCACAAAATGGCGTCGGTCGAGTCAATGGAGTGTAAAATGCAAAAAGCGGTGCAAGCTGAAAATCTAAAGTACTGCAATGTGAATCTATGCTAATGTTTGCGTGCGTATGCTAAATTATCTAAATACATCACGCTAATCACAAGGTATCCATTATAAGTGTTGCATAACGAAAAATCGATTCCGGTTCCTCAAACCCTCCTTTTAGCGTGGTGTAGCTAAATACGAAGGCAGGCATTAGTCTCTAAAAATATCCTCATTAATGGCCATCAATTCATGAATCTCTTTTTGCAGCATTTGAAGTTTGGCGGGGACTGGGGTAGGCACGCACAGTGTTGTAACTCGGGAGGCACAATAGGAGCAACAGGCAGGGGCCACATTGTATCAGGATGCAGCAGGTAAAGATAATACCGGCTGCTCTGCCCAAAATCAATAACAACTTCCATCCCCAGGTGGACAGGAGCCCCCAGAACCAACCCGACAGTGACCAGGACCCATTATCAGTATGCATGTCAGAGGCAATGCGATGCAGCTTTTGAATGGCTAGATGAACGGAGGGGGCGGAGTCTGGAATATATACGCAGCAAGAGCTGCCGATCATGCGGCATGCTCCACCTCGATCCGGCAAGATAACGTCTAAAACCATACGGTTTTGGAGCGCAACAAGCCTGGTCGCCTGGAGCTCAACAGTTAAGTTGGCCAGGATGTCAGTAGTTATGTTAATGACATTTTCCACTTTCCTGGACAATTCCCTTATTTCTCTGCTAATAAATATGGGTCCCCAGGAGGGCACTAAACCTTTGCTAAAATCCGTGAATTCCTGTAAAGAGGTGTCGGTCTGGTCGACTTCGGACTTGACAAGCTGCCTACGTTGTCTATTGGGTACCGTGGTGGGTGCTGTGCTTAAAGGGTGTAGTTGGTGTGTCCTGTGATAATCAGATGGTGCTATGTATACAGGTGGGTATAGGAAGGACAAGTAACAGTGCCCAGCCCAATTACATGGTAACTAGGTATATGCATTTTCTCCACAGACGAAATACACATTGGGTGGCGTAATTAACAGGGGGCTGATGCGTTTCTTCATACGATAGGTATAATTGCAGATACTGTCTCCAACCCGTACACAGCCTATTCCTTGCACACAAAATTCGGAAGAAACATTCAAAATAGGAATGGGTACAATACGGTCACTTGTAACATTTCGTGCAACAAAAAGCTGGAAATATTGAGAAGCATTGAAATGGCTAAAATCATTAAGTTCTTCCTGCAACCAAGTATCGTTCCTAGCCACCATATACCTGTTCATGCTTGCCTGTGGGTCTATTGTCCCCCGTCCCCCATTTCCTTTTCGGTCAAAACCCCCATGCTCGTCAATATATGCTAAAATCATATTGTATTCATTTATATCGTAATCTCTGAGATTATCACCCCAGTGACGATATATGGCGGAAAACAGTTTGAACCAGGCCTCACAGCTACCTAGATAGGACAAGGGTAGTGAGAGAAACAGATCATGATTGTGCACCACAGATGGCAGAAGCCCACAAACCCAGC
This sequence comes from Lissotriton vulgaris, assembly GCF_964263255.1. Lineage (NCBI taxonomy): Eukaryota > Metazoa > Chordata > Amphibia > Caudata > Salamandridae > Lissotriton > Lissotriton vulgaris. The sequence continues at coordinate 702,470,553 of NC_141699.1, forward strand.
AATCAGTAGTGTTGGTAACACTGTGTGTCTGATGAAGCATTTCAACAAATACATTTTTAGCATAAGTCTGGTGATGTCGTTCTTTGTAGGGTGCTAAAGTGTACAGTAAATGCTCCGATGGGGCAGCAGTGGACGGTAGAAAATTCTTCAAAGGGTATTGATGTTCTAGGTATACAAACAAGCCCATAAAAACAGCAATTATAACAGCTATAACCACTACAAATGCTTCTTTGACCCTTGTGGTCCATGTGGAAAACATAGGCTCATAGAATGGTACGTGTCATGGTGCAATTGGAAATTCTTCTTCTAAGACAATACGGCCAAAAGGGTACATTCCTAGCTAAAAGTCCAAAAATAAGCTCGGGCCTAGCAGTCTGTCCTGCCAGAGGGTTCTTCTCCCTGTGTCCGTCAGAGTCTCACAGGTAGACTCCTATCGTTCATCTCAAGCAACAAAAAGAGTGGTGGTCAAACTTTATTCCGTTGTGCAACCTGGCCATTTACAATAGCTGGTCTTCTTTCTGAACAGAGCACAGTGATCAAAGTTCCAGCTCTCAACGTGTTCAGTCCAGTGTCTCGCTCAGCACATCAGACCAACAAACTAGCAAACCCTATCTATTCAATCGAGTCTTTCCTTATCTCCTAGCGGTGGGGTCTGAGGCACCATTATTTGTTTTCCGTGGCCGCAGGTTATACCGCACATGACCCGGAACTTCCTGATCAGAAAATAGTACTGCAGGTACTTTTCGAGCATGAGAACTTTCGCTTGCCGGGGTACTTGAAACAGGATTCAAAGCAATTGCAGATTCAGCAGAGACCAATTCACCTGATCTCGTCACTCCCTCTTCTAGCCTCTGTTCAATCTCACAGGCGTCGGAGAAGGGTACAAAAGCAGCGGCTCTCTCAGTTTCCTGTGTCAGAATTCCCCCTGCGCTTTGCTGATCATAGGGAAGTGGAAGTGGCAGCTTCTTCAGATGGGAGACATGAATCCAATGTTTTCTCCCATCCACTTTAACCGCCGTCCGGGTGGCAAGCAGAATCTGCCGTGACTCGGACCACCTTGGAGTCAAACTGGTGTCACGTTCAAACTTCTTGACTAGAACCCACTGGCCGGGTTGTAGTCGATGTCCGGGGCCCTCTGGCAGAGGCTGCAGTACGGAGGCTACCTGCTGATGAATAGAACGAAGATTATCTCATACGGAGAGAGGCCAGATCGGGAGTGTGGGGTAACGCGTAGTGACATAAGGGCTAAAGGCAAGGTGTCAGGCCAGTTCAACCCTGTGCTTTCCTGGATCTTGGCCATTTTGAACTTGAGGATACCATTTTATTTCTCCACGAGCCCTGCTGATTGTGGATGTCGGGCAGCGTGGAATTTTTGTTTAATCTGTAGGCCCTCACAGATATGCTTGACAAGGACCCCATGGAAGTGCCCCGCATTGTCCGACCAGATCAAGCGGGGCAAACGAAAGCGGGGTAAAAACTCTTGGAGAAGAGCCTTTGCTGTGGCCATGGCAGTGTTTTCCTTAGTAGGGTAGGCCTCATCCCATTTGCTAAAAGCGCAAACCACTACCAGGACGTACTTCAAGTTGTTGACATGCTCCATATGAATGTAATCCATTTGGAGTACTTCAAAAGGCAGCGTTGGAGGTGCAAAATTTCTACTCAGGACACTTTCTCCCTTCCCCGGATTGTGTTGCAAACAGACCATGCAGTATTGGACCAACCGGACAGCTGTCCTTTGGATATTCGGGTTGTTCCAAACTGGGTCCAGGAGCCCGCAGATACCTTTTGCTCCTATGTGTGCCGGACCGTGCGCCATAGTCACAACGGCCTGCACTTGTGCATTGGGAAGTAACCATCTTTGCTTTTCTGTCAGATCAACCCAACAATTATTTTCATCCAGTCTTCCTACCTCCTTTTCCCATCTCTCTAATTCTGCGGGGGTAGCTTCCTTCTGTAATACTCTCACACTTTCCATGGTGTTATCAAAGAGTTCAGATTCTTCCACTCATCTTGCGGAGGAGTTCACAAACATAGTTGACATTGGGGACTGTGCTGTCTGTTTGGCCACCTGATCTGCGAAAGCATTTCCCTCCCCCACCTCATCCATTATTGCTTTGTGCGCACTGCATTTGATGATGGCTAATTTCTTGGGCAGGGTCAGGGCATCTAGCAGCCGCAAAACCAGGGGACCGTTCTGTATTTTCTGACCATGGGAAGTAAGGAAGCCCCGCTCCCTCCACAGCCGCCCAAAGCTATGGGCCACGCCGAAGGCGTATTGGCTGTCGGTGTAGATGTTGACTTTGAGTCCCTCACTCAATTCGCAGGCTCGTAGTAAACCCATGAGCTCAGCAGCTTGGGCTGATCGTGAGGTACTCGGAATGTTTCGACTACTGTCTTCAAAGTCGTAATTGCATATGCATCTGTTGTTGTTCCATCTGTTAATTTAAAACAGGACCCATCCACATATAACTCCCCTTGAGGGTCAGATAGAGGAGTGTCAGTAAGGTCAATCCTGCCCTTAGTTTCTTCTTCAGTGCGATAAATACAATCATGTGTATCATTGACAGATTCACTCGGAGGGAGTGGTAACAATGTAGCTGGGTTTAGTGTCGCACATCGAGTGATCGTGATATGTGGTGCAAACAGCGTCAGTTCATATCCAGTGAGGCGTGCACTTGTAAGATGCTGTGTCTTCGTTTTGTTTAGTAATGTGTCCACAGCATGCGGCACCATCACTGTCAGATTGGAATTTAGGACGAGTCCTTCTGACTGCTGGATTGCCACTGCAACAGCTGCTGTGGCCCTCAGACAGCTAGGAAGTGCTCTGGCGACATTATCCAGTGTGGCTGACAAAAAAGCGCAAGGTCTTTGCTTACCACCAAAGTCTTGCATTAACACCGAAAGTGAGCAACCGTCGACCTCGTGCACGTACAGTACAAAAGGTTTACGGTAGTCAGGAGTGCCCAAGAAAGGAGCAGAACAAAGAGCAGTTTTTAACGAGTCAAAAGAGTGCTGACATTCATTCGTCCAGGGGAGGGGTTCATGCACTTCCTTAGTAGTCAGATGAAACAGAGGTTTAGCAAGAAGAGAAAAATTAGGTATCCATTCGCGACAGTAAGAAGTAATGCCAAGAAAAGCGCGAACTTCGCACTGTGTGCAAGGAACAGACATTTTAGAAATAGTAGTAATACGTTCAGGTGTTAGTCGTCTACCCTCCTTCGATAGTAGATGACCGTGGTAGGTCACCTCCTGTCGACAGTATTGGAATTTAGACAGGGATACCCTGTTCCCTTTAGCAGCCAAATGGTGTAACAATTTAACAGTGGCTGTTTTGCAGCCTTCTTCCGTATCCGAGGCAATGAGCAAGTCATCCACATACTGCATAAGGACATTGCCTTCTGGCAAGTCCAGGTCGTCTAGTAAAGCCTTAAGGGATTGGCTATATATGCTCGGACTTTCAGTATAGCCTTGAGGTGCGCGACAGAAGCGGAAGCTTCGTCCAGATAACGAGAATCCGAAGATCTGTCTGCTATCAGGATGGATAGGGATGCTGAAGAAGGCATTTTTCAGGTCTATGACCGAAAAGTACCAGGCAGTCGGCTGAATCATCGTGAGGATTGTGGTGATGTCTGTCACCACAGGATACTGTGGTACCACAATCTTGTTAACAGCTCTAAGGTCAATCACAAAACGGTAAGCGGCACCATGCCCCTGTTCACCGGAATCAGAATACCTTTTCAAAATCGTGAGGATCGGGCTATTGCAAACATTGGCAGCCGTTTCTTCCACCACCCCTTTGTCTATTAGATCCTGAATAATGGACAGCAAAGCCCTTTCTCCCGCTGGTGCTATTTTGTACTGCGGGATGCGTGGCATTTTCGCGCCTTGTTTCAGTGTAATGTGAAACGGGGGAATAGCCAACTTACCCACATCAGCATCCCCTGTAGCCCAAAGCGTTGCGGGAATGCCATCAAACTCTGGGGGAAGGGGTTCATTTTTAGCAAAACATTGTTTCATGTGGTCAGCGTAGGGTTGTATCGTTAAATAAACCCCGTAGGCAGAGCAATGTATTGTCGCGTTTAATTTCTTTAACATATCCAAGCCCAGCAAGTTCTCTCCACAATGTGAGGTCAGCAAAAGAGGAGTGTCAATAGTGGCGGGACCAATCGTGAAGGGGAGAGGTTTGGAGATGGGACTGACAACTGGGACTCCCGAGAACCCCACTGAGACATTATTTTGCCCGGAGAGAGCCGCCCCTGGAACGAATGATTGAGCAACAGAACTATTCATTGCTCCCGTGTCAATTAGGAAATTCTCAGAAGTCCCCATCACTTCCCCTTTTACATAAGGTCCCTTTTGATTGACCGGGATCGACACTTGGCCCCTACTCTGTCCCTGGCTGTCCTATGCTTGTACATATGCATCTTGATCTTCGTATTCGTAATCGTCATGATAGTACTGCTTTCCTTGGTGGTTAGCGAAATGATTGCGCTCAGACTTGCCTGATCCTTCCTCTCTGCGCATATCACTCCGATCGGGGCCGCCCCTTCCTCGCCCTCGGACTGCTCCGTTCTGGGCAAGCAACAACGGACACTGTGCTTTCCAATGCCCCTCCTCTCTACAATAGGAACACTGGTTTAAACCCACAGTTGGAGCCCCGCCCGTGCCTCTGCCTGAACCCGCCCCTTTGGACATGGGCCCTCTGACTCCTCTCCACCCTCCTTGTCCCCGGACTACCTGCTGCAGCAACACTCGTGTTTTAAGGTCCTTGGCCTTTTTCTCCACCTTCTCTTTACTCTTGTTCTCCCTATGTTCATAGTACTGGGCCATGCTCAAAATTACAGAAGGGGTAGAGGTAGTCCAGGTGCTTTCTGCCGCCTGCAATCGTGCAGAAATTTCTGGAGCCAAGATTGTAACAAATCTGTTCACGAACAACCTAGTTCCACCTTCCGTAGCCAAATCCTGCCCGCTAAAGTCAATAAAAACTCCTTCAAACCTAGTGAAGAAGTCGGACACACTCTCATCCTTCTTCTGTTGGCAAGCAGTCAGTTTATCCCAGTCGACCTTCCTCGGCGGTATCAGAGTATGCATAAAGGCAATAATTTTTGCTGGCAAAGATGTTAACTCACCCTTAGGTTTGTCTCCCGGTTTGCGATCTCGATCCCACCCTCTTAACTCATCCCATGTCCCCCCTAGTTCAGCGTGATCAGAGTCGTGCACCTGCCGCCATATATCAACAGGCACAAGTAACCCAAAGAATAGCTCGACATCTGCTAATGTCATTACGGCAGGTGCCGCAGATTCAGTCAGTTCTTTATAGTATGCGGTGGGATTCTTTCGGGGGTCGGGCAGTTGGGATTTCAGAGCAAGGACCTCACTTCTTTTCCATGGAGTGTATACCCATTGCTCCTGAAACCGGGCGTCTATACATGCCCGCGTGATCTGTTGATTATCATCGCGCAGTTCGGGAACTTCGGGATGATAAATGGGATGTACCTCACGCATGGGGTGCTGTGAAGTCCACAGAGGGCTCTTTAAGAACAATCTGCCTCGATATTGGACCAGGGTGACCACGTTTTTGTATACTTCCTCTGGTGTCAGATTAAATCTATGGGTCCTGTCTCGAATATCATACAGTATCTGAGGAGCGCTTCCGTTATTGAAGCTGACCTCCCAAGACCCAATGAGGGAATTGGACATCTGGAATAACACGTGTTGCTGCATTACCGATTCTAAATCTTTCACCGTACTCCATATGTCAGCCATAGTATACACGTCACTTTGCACCCATCTAACGGCTTGATCTGGTAATACTTCTTTCTCACCATATGCCACAGATGATCTAGGGTATAGTCTTTTACCATCCAGCCCTCCGGATGCCCCTCTTGGAGTCTGTTCCGACATACCGGGTGCGGTGCTGGCCGATTGAGACGCCCATACGGGACTCGGGACGTTTAATTGCGTGTGAGGGGATGTTAGAGTCTGTTTGGAATGAGGGACAAGAGTGGCCAGGTCCCCTGCAGATGGGGATGGAACGCCGGCACCGGCATCACGTTTGGGGGTGACAGAACCTCGTTCCTCTGGTGCGGAGGCTTGAGGCGCAGCTACCGTTTGAACAGGCACCGCAGGGTATATGCGCTGCGGGGCATATGGCGGGGGAGGTCTTTTGTCTAGCAGATCCTCTATCTCATCTTCAGCTTCATTTCGCATTACATAGCTCTTATCCACTTTCAGCCTAAACCGTCTATCCTCATTCTCAATACTCTTTTCTGTTCTATTCTTGTCATGCGCAATAGCTTTCTGTGTTATGGTTTGCCCTTGCAGTATCTTGAGTAGTTTTTCTGACCGAATACGCCTTCTCTTTGCCTCTTTCTGCCATTTGTTAAGGGTGTCAAACATAGCCTGTCGGCTGCGTTTAACAAAGAGACGCTCTTGTAAATACTGAATCTTTTTCTCATCAAAAGATCCAGATTTTGGCCACTGTAATTCCACGTTATCCTTCGTATACTTATGCCACAAGGAATTAAAAAGAAGGGGGCCAATACCGTGCTTGCAATACATATCGTGACTGGGTGTTCCTTCCGGAGGGGCTGGCTGACTTTCATCTAACCTCACACTCTCTCGGTGAACACAGCCAAAGCATAATTTACTCAGGCACGGCATTTCCTTTTCTCTATTCTACTCGAGCTGAAAAGGAATAGAGGATTATTATTCACAAAAAATAACAGAATCAAGTGTCATTAATCACAACTCTCTCATACACATGGCCATGTTTTCATTCAAAGTCATACTCGCATCGCAAAAATAAACCTTCAAATGGACATAAAACAGAAATACAGAGGTTTTGTAAACGACAAAACGAAAACACCAATGTCTTGCAAACAGAAGGTGGAGCCCGTCGACTCCCACCTATGGAGAACCCTTTTTCCAAATATCCAAAGCTGCAAAGAACACCTTCTGGCAACAGTCTTGTCCTTAGACTGCCTGGAGACAGCTACACAGGTTTTAAACCACAGACCAACCTACAGGCCATCCGACAGTATTCATGGTTCACCTCCCGGATTATGCTGGCTAAGCCCGCTTTTTCAAGCGCCGCTCCAGATCTGTCCGAGAGCTACCCAATCTCAACCATCGGCGTTCCCGAGAACAGTCCAGCCGAGCGAGAACCGCAGTTCCCACAAAAGGCGTATAGTCTCTATCTCCAGCGTTTCTACACAAATTGAACAAGAGGCATCTGCACGTGCAATTTCAATGTTGCCCCGCCAGACCCCCTATTCAGAGTTTCTCCGTGACCACAGGTCACCAAATGCCAAGTACCAAATCCAGAATTGAAAACGTAATCCAACAAAAACAAGACAAAACACTCACCTGGTGCACACAGGTCTGATTCCACGTTCTCCACTGCCAACTCTTGACAAGGCCAATGTGGCTGGTTCTCGGGTCTCACCCGAAGGACTCCGGCGTGGGGCCACTAGCAGCTGAGGTCCTCGTGATCGGGAGGGCGGAGCAAACCCCAAATTCTTGTTGGTCTATTCTGCAACCCCCCACATCGGGAGCACACCTTTCAATGTCCCTATTATTATCTGAAATACAGAGGGACGACCCCAACGCGGAGTCCCGGCGGAGTCGCCAACTGAAGTACCCAAAATTATTTACCACCTCCCAATTATAATTATATTCACAACCAATCCCATTCCTATTATCAATAATCAGTCAGTTGGCAGTGTAGAAGGTCCAAGCGTTTATTATAACAAACAAACTCTGCCAGAGGAGCTCCTTGCGACCTAACCCCAAGAGGTCCGCCAAGAAGACTGCTGGCACACAGTCAGAACATCACATATATACAGTTGCGTTTACAGAATCATTGCCCAAGATGGAAAAATACAAACTGGTACAGGTTGGTACAGAAAGGAAAGGCCATATATGGCAGACAAAGCGTTCTTGGTTTAGCTCATCCTAGATTAGCAAGGTCGGACGGGTGACTCCCTTCTGCCAGCTCCGAGACAGTCCTCCCCGCACCCCTCCCAAAATGTGCTTATCAGGCCTTCTCCTGCTACCTACAACCTGGATGGGCCTAACGAGCTGAAACAGAAGTTCTGCAACAGTTGGGTTATTTCTCAGGAGAACGACTTTGGTGCAGGGAATGAATGGGGTCCGTTAATGTAAGACTTCGAGCGAGGCCACAAAATGGCGTTGGTCGAGTCAATTGAGTGTAAAATGCAAAAAGCGGTGCAAGCTGAAAATCTAAAGTACTGCAATGTGAATCTATGCTAATGTTTGTGAGCGTATACTAAATTATTTAAATACATCATGCTAATCACAAGGTATCGATTATAAGTGTTGCATAACGAAAAATCGATTCCGGTTCCTCAAAATAAGGGTTTTGTTGGATGTTTTATATATAAAGTGGCAATAGAAGATGGACTCACTGTACCGTGAGGAAGACTTGTTAGTCAAAACGCGTTGTGATCAAGAGGTGCTTGTAAATCCACAAATACATATACATTTATATACATATATAAATATACACATACATATATATATATATCAAAGACCACTCCGTCAATCTTTCGAAATCACCGGAGCACAGACCACAATTTGGTACAAAATCCAAGTTTATTTGCTCTCCCCACCAACAGCCATGACGCGTTTCATCCCATGAGGGACTTGCTCACATGACTTGCTTCACGGTTACAGGTTAGTTTATATACCATTTTTTTATGAGTACGGGTTTTTTCTCTTTTTTTCTTAAAGTGACATGTGCAATCGTAGACATAGACAACAGAGTAATGATGTATCCGGCATTAGTTGGTTCCCGAATATAACATATGTTCAGGTGTTAATAGCCCAAATTGATACATTAAATGATACTCATTAAATAATCAACCGTTAATATCATACAACCTTAAAATGCCTTAAAAACTCAAACGGATTTAATTTTACTTTATTAAAAGCAATAAAGGACTCAAATAAAACATCCAATGTGTAAAATGTGATATGTCCTTAGATTTGGCCCAAATGACAAATGTATCATGGTTTAAATACCCGCATGTCAATGGCTGACCAAAAGTGCTTGTGCAAATACAGTACTGTTGGTGTAAACAACCCTGTTGTCTGGCTGTGATTAACCAAAGTGCTTAGTGCGAAATAGTCAAAAAGTGCTAAGTGCTAAAAATGAACTTCAAGTGTAAATATATTAAAACCATCTTTTTACCCTTGTACGCAGCGGGGCGGTTTTCGCGACTGCCAGCACGTAGGTCTTTGTGTCCCCGGCAAGAAATGCCTTGCCCAGGAGTCCGGCGTCATTTGGTGACTCGGTACTGCGTAGGCCAGGGGCGCAACTAGGTCTTAATTTCGGGGGGGGGCTAACATGGCAGATGAAGGGGCGTGGCTAATGTAAATCAATGGGGCGGAGCTAAAATGGCAGATAATCAGGATCGGTTAATGCTCAGGTCAAACTGAGAAAAAAATGTGGTGAATTCTGCATTTGAAACTGGACAACACTTAAAGCACACATTTTTGTTAGTTTGATGCATTGCCCCCCAAAACCCATACTCACCCTGAATCGTAAAATTACCCCTGGCACACCAAAACACATACCCACGCTGAACCCTAAAATTAACACCCTCACACCCTAAAACCCATAGTCAAGTCAAGTCAAGTCAAGAGATTTATATAGCGCTCTACATACCCATAGGGTCTCAAGGCGCTTGAGGCAGGGTGGGGGATTACTTGTCGAATATCCAGGTTTTAAGTTGCTTTCTGAATGCTAGGTGGTTCTGAGTAAGGCGAAGGTGAGTGGGAAGTGAGTTCCAGGTTTTAGCTGCCAGGTAGGAGAAGGATCTACCTCCCATGGTGGTTTTGTTGATGCGAGGTACAGTGGCAAGGGCTTGGTTGGAGGATCGCAGCTGCCGGGAGGGGGTGTAGAAAGATAGTCGTGTGTTGAGGCATTCGGGTCCAAGTTCGTAAAGTGCTTTGTGTGCGTGGGTTAGGAGGCGGAAAGTGATCCTCTTATTAACGGGGAGCCAGTGGAGGTTTTTCAGGTGACCAGAGATGTGGTCTTTACGCGGGATGCCTAGTATGAGCCTGGCTGAAGCGTTCTGGATGCGTTGAAGTTTTTTCTGGAGTTTTGCGTTGGTACCGGCGTATAGGGTGTTTCCGTAGTCCAGGCGGCTCGTGACCAGTGCGTGGGTGACCATTTTTCTAGTTTCGGTGGGGATCCAGCGAAATGTTTTTTTGAGCATGCGAAGGATGTTGTAGCAAGATGATGAAACGGCGTTGACTTGTCTGGTCATCGAGAGTGAGGAGTCCAGGATGACGCCCAGGTTCCGTGCGTGGTCCGTCGGGATGGGTGCTTTTCCAAGGGCCTCTGGCCACCAAGAGTCATCCCAGGTGGAGGGGGAGGTGCCTAAGATGAGGACTTCTGTTTTGTCTGAGTTCAGTTTCAGACGGCTGTGCTTCATCCATTCGGCTACTTCTTTCATTCCTTCGTGTAAGTTGGTTTTGGCGGTGTTAGGGTCTTTGGTGAGTGAGAGGATCAGTTGAGTGTCGTCAGCGTAGGAGATGCGTTGGTGAGCGATGGCCGCAAGGGGGCTCATGTATACGTTGAAGAGGGTGGGGCTGAGTGACGATCCTTGTGGCACGCCACAGATGACATCTGAGGCTTCTGATTTGAATGGTGGGAGGCGGACTCTCTGGGTTCTTCCGGTGAGGAATGAGGTGATCCATTCCAGTGCTTTTCCTTGGATTCCGACGTTTCTGAGGCGTTGTAGAAGGGTGCTATGACAGACTGTGTCGAAGGCAGCGGAGAGGTCAAGGAGGATGAGGGCGACTGTGTCTCCATTGTCCAGTAGAGTTCGAATGTCGTCTGTTGCTGCGATAAGTGCGGTCTCGGTGCTGTGTTTGGCTCGGAAGCCGGATTGTGAGGGGTCGAGGGATTTGTTGCCTTCGAGGAAGGCGGCGAGCTGGTTGGTGACAGCTTTCTCGATGACTTTGGCCGGGAATGGAAGAAGCGAGATGGGGCGGTAGTTTTTGAGTTCGGTGGGGTCAGCTGTGGTTTTTTTTAGAAGGGTGCGGAGTTCTGCGTGTTTCCAGCTTTCCGGGAAAGTGGCGGAGTTGAGGGAGCAGTTGATGACATCTCGGAGGTGTGGTGCTATGATGGAGTCTGCTTTGTTGAAGATGTGGTGAAGGCATGGGTCAGTTGGGGATCCTGAGTGGATGTAGTTCATCAGGCGGATGGTGTCCTCAGTGGAGATTGGATTCCAGTCGTTGAGGATGTTCAAGGGGGGTGAAGGTCCTGCAGAAGGTTGGGTGGGTTGGTCTCCGGGTCGGTTGTCGAAGCTGTTGTGGATGTCTGCGATTTTGTTGTGGAAGAAGGAAGCTAGGGAGTCGCAGAGGGCTTGGGAGGGGGTGATGTCGTTGGAGTTGGCTGATGGGTTGGTAAATTCTTTGACGATGTTGAATAATTCCTTGCTGTTGTGGGCGTTGTTATCTAGTCGGTCTTTGAATGCGGCTTTCTTGGCGGACCGTATTAGTTGGTGGTGTATGCGGGTGGCGTTTTTGAAGGCGTCCCTGGTGCTGGTGTTTGGGTCTTTTTTCCAGGCTTTCTCAAGGGAGCGACAGAGTTTCTTCGATTTCTTAAGATCATCGTTGAACCAGGAGGCGTTTTTGCAGCGTAGTATGATTTGACGTTTCTTCAATGGTGCTAGGATGTCGGCGCTGTTAGATAGCCATTGGGTGAGGTTAATGGCTGCTTGGTCAGGGTTTTGGGAGTGGGCATGGGGGTTTTGAAGAAGCGATGAGGAGATCTGGTCGATGGTGATTTTGTTCCAGTTTCTTCGCATAGTAGGGTGCGGATGGTTGTGGGTTGTGGTTTTCTTGTAGATAAAGTGAACGCAGCTGTGGTCCATCCAATGGAGAGCTGTGGTGTGGCTGAAGGAGACATGTTTGCTGGAGGTGAAGATAGGGTCGAGTGTGTGACCTGCAGAGTGGGTGGGGGTAGTGACAAGTTGTTTGAGTCCGAGGTCGGCGAGATTGTCCAGAAGGGTGGTGGTGCTGCTGTCATTGCTCTTTTCCAGGTGAAAATTGAGGTCTCCCAATAGAATGTAGTCCTCGGAGGGGAGGGCGTGTGGGGTGATAAAGTCAGTGATGTCATCCCTGAATTGTGCACGGGGTCCTGGAGGCCGGTAGAGGAGGGTGCCTCTGAGTGTGGTCTTGGGGTCGGTGTGGATCTGGAAGTGGAGGTGTTCGGGGCTGGCAAGGTTGGCGTCCGAGCTGGTTGAGATGCGGATGGAATTCTTATGGACGATAGCGATGCCTCCTCCTGTTTGCTTGATGCAGTCCTTCCGGATGATCTTGTATCCTTCCGGGATGGCAATGGTGATGTCTGGGGCTGAAGAGGCATTCATCCATGTTTCTGTTAGGAAGGCGACGTCTGGTGAGATGGTGTCAAGTAGATTCCAGAGGTCAATGGCGTGTCTGTGGACCGAGCGAGTGTTGAGCAGGATGCATTTAAGGTGGTTGGTGTCAGGTCTCTGCATCATATCCCTAAAATTATCCCTCCCCGGCACCCCAAAACCCATACCCACCCCACACCCTAAAATTACCCCCTGGCACCCCAAAACCCAATACACCCTGAACCCTAAAATCACCCCCCTGGAGCCCCAAAACCCATACCCGCCCTGAACCTTAAATTACCCCTGGCACCCCAGAAACCATACCCATGCTGAACCATAAATTCCCCCTTGCCCCCCAAAACCCAAACCCACCCTGAATCTTAAAATTACCCCAGGCACCCCAAAACCCATACCCATGCTGAACCATAAATTCCCATCTGGCACCCCATAACCCATACCCACCATGAACCCTAAAATAGCCCCCTGACATCCCAAACCCACAACTGTCCTAAACCCTAAAATTACCCCTGGCACTATAAAACACATACCCACGCTGAACCCTAAAATTAATCCCATGGCACCCCAAAACCCACACCCACCCTGTACCTTAAAATTACCCCTGGCACCCCAAACCCCATACCCATGCTGAACCATAAATTCCCCCCCGGCACCCCATAACCCATACCCACCCTGAACCATAAATTCCCCGCTGGCACCCCATAACCCATACCCACCCTGAACCCTAAAATTGCCCCCTGACACCCCAAAACCCACACCTGCCCTGAAACCTAAAATTACCCCTGGCACACCAAAACACATACCCATGCTGAACCCTAAAATGTCCCCTGGCACCCCATACCCACGCTGAACCCTAAAATAGCCCCCTGACATCCGAAAACCCACACCTGCCCTAAACCCTAAAATTACCCCTGGCACCCCCAAACCCATACCCATGCTGAACCATAAATTCCCCCGGCACCCCATAACCCATACCCACCCTGAACCATAAATTCCCCCCTGGCACCCCATAACCCATGCCCACGCTGAACTCTAAAATTACCCACTAGCACCCCGAAAAAAATGAACACTACAAACTTACACTACATTTGCATATTTGGAGGGGACTGTCCTCTTTGACGTTTCTATGTATGTAAGTCAAGAACAACATTCACAGTAACCTAGATATGCAGGCAGTAGGTAATGCTGTGCTGAAAAATGCATTAAAGTTACTGGAACTTACACAAAAAACTGCTGCCTGCTCTTCTGATACTATACTGTGGAGTCTGGCTGATCAGCAGCACTGTGTCCTGCCATCCAGCCCCTTCCGAAGATCTCATTGTGTAGATCAATGTGGGTCAAATCCACAGACAGCAGAGGGAAAGGGATGGCCAGTGCAGGTGAAGCTTTTCCTTTGTAAATTAATTCCTGCTGGCGTCATAACACAGGGTTTGCTGTCTGTGCACTTGTATGGAATACACATCTATTGTGGGGGGCTGAAGCCCGGTGAGCCCAATGGGTGTTGCGCGTCATGCCGATGCGGTGAGGTTGGTCGGCTTCTTAATTTGTTGTGCATCAGTCCCCTTCAACCCGGAGTTTGTACCTGTTTTAAACTGAATTTTCATGCAGCTGTTTAATTCAGACATTGGAACTTCAATCTCTGGTCCTGGTTTAATTCATTCACGGCACTGACTTTGTGCTTCGGAATATTCGCTGGTGAGCTTCCACATAACATTCCTATCATCATAAGGCATTATGGGATTGATAGTCCCTTCGGTTTTCAAGCATGCGCTTGGAGTTTGACATTAAAGTCATTTAGTTTAAAATGGTATTTAATCTGATCCTGTGGGATAACTACCATTATTGTCCCAATGCCTTTCCATATTTGATAAGGGATTGTGGCATTCGCAACAATATTGAAGTCAACACTGCTTCGTGCAGAGGTCAGAGGTCGTAAACTGGGAGGATTTGCCAGGAGCCTCGGCAGACATCCCTGGTGAGAGGCTGTTTTTCATTTTGACAATTTAGTGACTTTCAGCAGCATGCAGTTTTAACACATTTATATATTTAGTTTTAATAATTCAGGTGACACAAGATAAAATGTTTGGCATCGCATTTAAATGGATATATTTTCCCTTGAGTGTTGAAGTTATACAAGTCATGTATGCAATTTAATTTTGGTTATGCTCGTTATGGCAATGGTACATTTTGTCAATTTATAGTTGCACTAGCAGCCCGTCCCCGTTGTCCGGGTATGAATTGCTGCCGGCCAGTAGTATATTGTTTTGTAGGATTTCGTTTTGATAGCATTTCTTATCTGTGACAGGCCTGTGAAACGCTCCGATTCACAGTGCACTGCTGATGCACTTAAGAGTGTGCGTTCAGTAGTGTGTGAACTCGAGTTTCCCTACTTTATTTTTCCTTGCAATATTATATAGCGCAAACTCGAAAACATGGCATGAGCACAATTTACATTACAGAAGAAAACATTCAAATGTGGTAGGCACGGGGAGACAAAGCGATTTGCCTGGAATCACAGGATGTTGAGCTGAAGCCGAGATTCGAAAGTAGCTCCCCAGCTCTAAAGTTCGCAATTCTAGAACTTGTGGCGGGAGGTGTGTCTAAAAGTGTATGTCGGGGCTGGCTATCAATGAGAGAGACCTGTGCATTTTTCAAATGGGTGGTGAAATATGAGTATGTTGCTGGAGATGTGGGCCCCCGTGCCACCAATGAACTTACCGGGGGAGGGTAAACACCCATTATTCCGCAACTTTCTTTCCGCATACCATCACTCAGCATACTTTCATTACGAAAGTACCATGACTCCGCAATGCCATTATAACGCATTGCATTACATTTTATATGCTTTTACCACGCATACATTTACAACGAAATTCGTTGTAAATGCATGAATGGTAAAAGCAGGGTTTTTTTTATGTTTGAATAAGGTAAGTATGGTTATGGGGGTATATGTTTTGGGGTACTGAGGTATATGTTTTGGGGTGTTTGGGTATTTTAAGGGTTCAGATATATTTTTGGGTTATGGGGTACAATGGTAGTTTTAGGGTTTAGGCATAGGTATGGGTTTTGGGGTACAGGGGTATTTTTAGGGTTCAGGGGTAGGTTTGGGTTTTGGGGTACAGGGGTATTTTAAGGGTTCAGGGCTAGGTTTGGGTTTTGGGGTACAGGGGTATTTTTAGTGTTCAGGCTAGGTTGGGTTTTGGGGTAGAGGAGTATTTTAGGGTTCAAAGGTAGGTTTGGGTTTAGAGGTACAGGGTTATTTTTAGGATTCAGGGCTATGTTTGTGGTACAGGGGTATTTTTAGGGTTCAGGGGTAGGTTTGGGTTTTGGGGTACAGGAGTATTTTAAGGGTTCAGGGCTAGGTTTGGGGTTTGGGGTACAGGGGTATTTTAGGGTTCAGGAGTTGGTTTGGGTTTTGTGGTCCAGTGGTATTTTTAGGGATAAGGGCTAGGTTTGGGTTTTGGGGTACAGAGGTATTTTTAGGGTTTAGGGGTAGGTTTGGGTTTTGAGCTACAGGGGTATTTATAGGGTTCAGGGATAGGTTTGGGTTTTGGGGTACAGGGGTATTTTTAGGGTTTAGGGATAGGTTTCGGTTTTGGGGTACAGGGTATATTTATAGGGTTAAGATGGGTTAGTGTTTAAGGGTGTTGGGGTATTTTAAGGAGTAAGGGTGGGTTATGATTATGGGGTGCAGAGGTATTTAAAGGGAGCAGGGTGGGATTAGCACACTATATGAGACATGGAATGAAGGGCAGAATGTACCACACGCCCCCAGGGTTTGTCACGCCCCCAGCACACGCCCACAGCACAACACAGACACGCCCACAAGGGACTACTTTGCTGGCACGGTTCTTTTACCTTTTAAATGTAGATGGTGGACGTCTGCATAGCCTATGTCCTTCTGCTGCAACTGCCCTTTCCAACGCTGTATTGGGTGTTGTGATTGGTGCTGTGGTTCCTGAGATTACCCGCCTCAAAGGTTTGGGCTCTCTCTTTATTATATTAGTATGGATTATGAAATTTATTAACAATTATTTTTTCCTGCAACTTTGCTGACACATAGTTGCTGAGTGCTTTCAAAAGCCATATGGGTTGCATATTTTTGTTACATATTTGACAGTATGTCTTCTCTGTCTATGTATACCTTTCAAGGGGGAAGGGCTATATATAATGCTGTAAGTTTTGGCGCCAAAAAGATTGATAAAGGCTTCCAGTAAGCCGAAACGCGTCTCTTGTCTCATGGGTTGAGGGTGACCTATGACATTAAACTAATGCCTGAAGTCCGTGCCTGTTTTCATGGATGTTTCTGTGTGAGCTGGATGTTGTTCTCATTCATATGTATGTATATATATATATATATATATATATATATATATATATATATATATATATATATATATATATATATATATATATATATATATATATATATATATATATATATATATATATATATATATATATATATATATATATATATATTACCTACTGGCAATAGCCAGTAGGTATATATAGTTAGGATTATTTCTCTATGGAACTTTTGAAAATTCTATGTCTAATAACTTTGGCGTTTGTGGACGGAATCGGCTGAAATTTCAGGAAAATGGCACATTTTGTTTCTGAGCAGCCCCTGAAAATATGGGGGGGTTCGTCAAGGGGGGGCCGAGAAAAAAGGGGGGTCCCAAAACGCGTTTTTCCCATGTTAATTTCCATAGGGCGTTTGGCCTCACTTTTAGCTCGAACGGCTGAATGGATTTGCACGAAACTTGGCAAAATTGTAGGGACTGTTAGCCCGATGTGCCTTTGCTGGGTCTCAATATATGTGCTCCAGTGGATTTTGAGAAATTAACGTTTTAAAAAATGTATATATCTGTGACAGCGTCCCAGATAGCGCTCCAGATCGCGTACTTTTCGCGTCACGGAGCTTTGCAAAGCGATGCTGATTGGCTCTCTGGTGTCTGTCAACATTCTAAACAGTCCGGTGCGGCCGCCATCTTGTCTCTCGGTAAGATCGAGAGACCAGAAGAGGTGAAAAACAAAGGGGGAATTTAATGAAAGGGGCAAGGTAGACCCCTCTTGACCCCCTAGGAATGATGTTGGGGTTATTAAAGGGTCCCGTGGGGAAAATAAAAAAAATTTGATTTTTCACGGTAGAAGCGCTTCTTGGTTCGCGAACCGGGTCGCAAACTAACGGCTGAATGGATTCGGTTTTGGGGTACAGGGTATATTTATAGGGTTAAGATGGGTTAGTGTTTAAGGGTGTTGGGGTATTTTAAGGAGTAAGGGTGGGTTATGATTATGGGGTGCAGAGGTATTTAAAGGGAGCAGGGTGGGATTAGCACACTATATGAGACATGGAATGAAGGGCAGAATGTACCACACGCCCCCAGGGTTTGTCACGCCCCCAGCACACGCCCACAGCACAACACAGACACGCCCACAAGGGACTACTTTGCTGGCACGGTTCTTTTACCTTTTAAATGTAGATGGTGGACGTCTGCATAGCCTATGTCCTTCTGCTGCAACTGCCCTTTCCAACGCTGTATTGGGTGTTGTGATTGGTGCTGTGGTTCCTGAGATTACCCGCCTCAAAGGTTTGGGCTCTCTCTTTATTATATTAGTATGGATTATGACATTTATTAACAATTATTTTTTCCTGCAACTTTGCTGACACATAGTTGCTGAGTGCTTTCAAAAGCCATATGGGTTGCATATTTTTGTTACATATTTGACAGTATGTCTTCTCTGTCTATGTATACCTTTCAAGGGGGAAGGGCTATATATAATGCTGTAAGTTTTGGCGCCAAAAAGATTGATAAAGGCTTCCAGTAAGCCGAAACGCGTCTCTTGTCTCATGGGTTGAGGGTGACCTATGACATTAAACTAATGCCTGAAGTCCGTGCCTGTTTTCATGGATGTTTCTGTGTGAGCTGGATGTTGTTCTCATTCATATGTATGTATATATATATATATATATATATATATATATATATATATATATATTACCTACTGGCGATAGCCAGTAGGTATATATAGTTAGGATTATTTCTCTATGGAACTTTTGAAAATTCTATGTCTAATAACTTTGGCGTTTGTGGACGGAATCGGCTGAAATTTCAGGAAAATGGCACATTTTGTTTCTGAGCAGCCCCTGAAAATATGGGGGGGTTCGTCAAGGGGGGGCCGAGAAAAAAGGGGGGTCCCAAAACGCGTTTTTCCCATGTTAATTTCCATAGGGCGTTTGGCCTCACTTTTAGCTCGAACGGCTGAATGGATTTGCACGAAACTTGGCAAAATTGTAGGGACTGTTAGACCGATGTGCCTTTGCTGGGTCTCAATATATGTGCTCCAGTGGATTTTGAGAAATTAACGTTTTAAAAAATGTATATATCTGTGACAGCGTCCCAGATAGCGCTCCAGATCGCGTACTTTTCGCGTCACGGAGCTTTGCAAAGCGATGCTGATTGGCTCTCTGGTGTCTGTCAACATTCTAAACAGTCCGGTGCGGCCGCCATCTTGTCTCTCGGTAAGATCGAGAGACCAGAAGAGGTGAAAAACAAAGGGGGAATTTAATGAAAGGGGCAAGGTAGACCCCTCTTGACCCCCTAGGAATGATGTTGGGGTTATTAAAGGGTCCCGTGGGGAAAATAAAAAAAATTTGATTTTTCACGGTAGAAGCGCTTCTTGGTTCGCGAACCGGGTCGCAAACTAACGGCTGAATGGATTTGCACAAAACTTGGCAAAATTATAGGGACTGTTAGCCCGATGTGCCTTTGCTGGGTCTCAATATATGTGCTCCAGTGGATTTTGAGAAATTAACGTTTAAAAAACAGATATATCTGTGACAGCGTCCCAGATAGCGCTCCAGATCGCGTACTTTTCGTGTAACGGAGCTTTGCGTAGCGAAGCTGATTGGCTCTCCGGTGTCTGTCAACATTCTAAACAGTCCGGTGCGGCCGCCATCTTTTCTGTCGGTAGGATCGAGAGACAAGAGGAGGAGAAAAACGAAGGGGGAATTTAATGAAAGGGGGCTAAGTAGACCCCTCTTGACCCCCTAGGAATGGTGTTGGGGTTATTAAAGGGTCCCGTGGGGCAAATAATAAAAATTTGATTTTTCGCGGTAGAAGCGCTTCTCGGTTCGCGAACTGGGTCGCAAACTGGTAGCGAAATGTGAATTCGCCATTTTGTGTTTCGATTTCATTAAATTACTAGGTATAAGGGGGTACGGGAGACGTATCCTGACCCCTTTTGTTTTCTGAGGGTGGTTGAGGAGGCTCATATATGTTGATACATGTCTTCCAGCGGCTGTGCGTGAGCGTTTTTTTTTTTGCTGCGTGACGTCTGTTAACGTTTGATTCGATGGAAATCAGGAAGTGTTGACCGCCATTTTGTCACTGAGAGTAAATATTTTATTTGTTATAAATAAATCATTATTGATAAACATTGTCTGCGCCATCTTGTCTTTTTTGCAATGCCACACTTTTGTCGAGCACAGCAGCCATTTTAGATGCCTTGACCAGACCCACTGTCTGCACCCTCGCAAGCATCTCCCCCACGCACTGGTCACTCCTGCTCTCTTTCTCATGTATGGGCTAGAAACCTCCTCCCATCTGCGCTGTTCTTCTCTGAGAATCACACCCTGTGCCCTCCCGACACCTGCCTTTCACCCTATTCACTACCGCACCCTCTGACACTCCTCTTCCTCTGTGTCCGATTGTCCAGGCCCGTCCCAGGCTATCACCTAGCCCTGCAGATGTAGTTTATGGCCTCAACTGTAAAGAATCACCCCTCTTCAAAGAAGTTACAGTAGATCAAGGCCCCCACCCGATGAGATCCGTCACACTACACGCGTTCCTGCAATCTGATAACCATCCTGTATTGTGATTGGAGAGGGGATTCTCACTGTGAGGGTGTGTGGGACCGAGCCTGAAGCGGAAGATTCCAGGGATGCCTTTTTGTACATCAAAGTCTTCACAATTATGTGTCACATTAAAAATATATAGCACTCACAAAAAAGTAGAAGGAAAATAACACTTTAATAACTTATAAATATATACATCGCAACAAAAACAGTAAACACCTTAAAACATTTTTTATTAAAACAGAAGCAACAATGGTCAGTAGCGGTCTGTTGTGCGAATAGTCCCAAGGCAGCATATTTACCTAGAGTGGTGCTGTGTAGGACATTCTGAATGGAAATTAACCAGAACTATAACCATCTACTTCCAATAATATAACTTTTATGCCCAAATTACGCAAAGATTTAGCTAATCTGCTAAAGGGGGGATTCGCCATTTCTTTACAATAATCAATAATGAAAAATCAACATCAATAGGGTTGTCCGTATTCGAGATGCAGCACTATAGTGCAACATACACAGCACCTGGGGTGTCAAGAGTGAACAGGTCCTAGCTGCTTAACCAATGACTGACAAATGCTATATTAAACACTTACTATGTATAATACTTGCGTTCACAATAGTTTTACTTTACAAAACAGAACAAAAGATGTCCCCTGTAAGTAAACCCATATTAGCTGTTTCAGTTATTGAACATCCTAAGGTTTTATGACATGGGGAACAGTAGTGATATCCTGGGCAGGTGATGGAACTGGGTTTGTTAATGGAAAAACATCTACAGAGAAAACTATTGGTAAATTATACTTCTCCGGAAATTTAAAACTCACAAATGTTTCATTTGTGTAATCGTTTTATGAACATGTACATTAAAAAACTAAAAGAAATGCCAAGAACGTCCCATGTGAAAGTGAATTTTATCTGGCAATTTTTTTCTTTTCCTTCTCATGAAAAGAAAGTTAAAGCCAGGTTCGTTACCTGCCTCATCTGCAAAAAAAAAACTCTCGAGAGGGACCGAAAAAAAATATAGCTATGGTAATCATACCATGCATCGGCACATGGAGAGGTGGCACCCTTTTAATTATTCTAAAGCACAACTTCGAGATTTGGGGGATAACCCTCGACCGGCAAAAACATCCACCAATGACTTAGCAATAAGTGAGTCAGAGGCAAGGGAAACGGTCCCAAATCTGCAAAAGAACTTTGGGCAGATGAGATTGACTTGTATAGCATGTGGAAAATTAATTTCATGCGGAGAGATCAGTATTACTTCAATAAATACAGTAATCAATGATGCATTAGAACTTAATATCAATTCATTTTCCGAACGTGTAATCAGTACCTGTCCCATGTCAATTCATTGTTCGAACTTATAATCAATACCCATCCCGGATCAATTTATTGTCCGAACATATAATCAGTAAAAAGTGCGACAAGTGCAACAAATCATATCGATAATTCATTGTGAGCAAGTGCCAAAAGTGTCGACAATTCTAACCTTCAATAAATACAGTAATCAATGATGCATTAGAACTTAATATCAATTCATTGTCCGAATGTGTAATCAGTACAAGTCCCATGTCAATTTATTGTTCGAACGTATAATCAATACCCATCCCGGATCAATTCATTGTCCGAACATATAATCAGTCTTATCCCATATCAATTCATATGCTAAAAACTGCATACATATCTCATGATATCAAGGCTGAGCAATCGGGGCACAATAGTTTCATTTGTACCGGCGCCATTTTGGGTGAGGTCAGGAAGGTCCAAGTATAGTCAAAATGTCTCCACCAACTCGTGGTTGGACCGGGACCTCTTTCGGCAGTCTAAAAGTTTTCGTTGAAGGGTAGTAGAGGGGACTGGCGACATGAACCATCAGTCAAAGAGGGGTGGGAGGCAAAAATCTCTCCTACCGGGTCATACTGGTGTCCCACCGGAACTGATCAAGTTGGTAGTCTTGCAGGATTTTGGTGATTTAAAAACTGAGGCCGGCGCCGGCATGAGCGCGCCGACGTCCCGCAGCTACGTCGTGGTCGTTCCGTGGGTGATCATGGCAGTCATTCCCCATTGGGGGTCGGGGGCCCCCGTGGCTCTTATAGAATCTTCAAAGTTGAGGAGAACGTTTCTAGATGCAGGACTCATTTTCTAGTTGAACTCAGAAGCGCCGTTGCACCGCAACAGTGGACGAGATCCCCGCTGGGTGAGCGGAGCATCATTGCCCCGCATTAGTGGACGAGACCTTTTGTCGGGTGAGTGCAGCGTCGCTGCATCGCAAGAGTGGAGGAACCCTTTTGTTGGGTGAGTGGAGCGTCGCTGTATCGCAAGAGTGGAGGAACCCTTTTGTTGGGTGAGTGGAGCGTCGCTGCACCGCAAGAGTGGAGGAACCCTTTTGTTGGGCGAGTGGAGCATCGCTGTATCGCAAGAGTGGAGGAACCCTTTTGTTGGGTGAGTGGAGCGTTGGGGGTGCAGCCGAGGGGCCCTCACCTGTGGGGGTGGGAGAGGCTTGTTCGCGCCGCCTCTCCCTCCCAGCGCACCCCACGCCGACACCTGGCGTTGATATCCGTGATGTCCGGACCAGGCGATAAGAGGGGGGGGTCGGAGGCAGAGGCAAGACATCCCCCCCCCCGTGGCCTGCAGGGCGCCGCTTCAGGCCCGAACGGGGAGCTCATATCAAGCCGGGCCCAGACCAGGAGATACGAGGGGGGGGTCGGTGGCATGTGCAAGACATCCCCCCCCGTTGTCGCAGCCATTATCTAAGAAAGAAGAAGAATCCAGTCGGCCTCGGCTCCTCGCCTGGCCCACCTTACGGGATGACCTCCCCGGCCGACGGCTGCCTGCTGGACTCGCCCTACACGTGCCGAAGGCCTCGTCTTCCGGATGGGCGTAGCCGAGAACCTGTTGCACTTCGGGAGTTTCCGGAATGGGGGTAGGTATCTGCTGATTTGTATTTATTTCATGTTACCGTTATTGGGCGTGGCGGGCGGTGGGACAGACATGCTTGGAGCAGTGGGGGGGTGGCGGAGCTTAGCTACCTTGTGGCTGCCGTAACGTCAAGCTTGGCTTCTTTCACCACTTTCATGTTTCTTATTTCTAGCAAAGTCAAAAACTCATCAGAGGCCTACTGATTTTGTTCGATTTCTTTCCCTTCCTTTTCAAGTGTGTTTCATGCTAAAGTTTCTGTTTAACAGGATACAGGGATTACTTCGTATTTTACATATGTCTTCTTTATTAGGGGTTCTCTCCGGTTGAGTCAGATGATGTACCTCTAATAAATGGTCCGGGTGGAACTAGTTTCTCAATCAGTGGGGAGTAGATGGGCATGACAGATTACAACGGGGGACAAAGGTCCGCATTACCCACCCTTCACTACTTGCAAAGACTAGACAGAATATTTCTATTCCACGTTATTTGCAAACAGAGAGTACCTCGAAAGAACTATTCCTTGAACAATAAATGTCCAGCCAATCAATCAATCAGGCATGACGGATTACAACGGGGGACAAAAGTCTGCATTACCTATCCTTCACTATCTGCAAAGGGAGACAGAATATTTCTATTCTTCTCTGTTTGTAGACAGGGAATATCTCAAACAGCAATAATCGATAAAAAAATTTGTAGGATTATAACACTTTAATAACTTATAAATATATACATCGCAACAAAAACAGTAAACACCTTAAAACATTTTTTATTAAAACAGAAGCAACAATGACAACTAACAGTAGTGATATCCTGGGCGGGTGATGGAACTGGGATTGTTAATGGAAAAAGATCTACAGAGAAAACTATTGGTGAATTATACTTCTCCGGAAATTTAAAACTCACAAATGTTTTATTTGTGTAATTGTTTCAGGTCAAACGGATTGTGGGACAATGTTCACAATGGAAGAGTCACCAAAAGGCATTTGGATCGATGTTGCAGCAGGCTGCCATTTTTATAGTTATTTAATAAAACGTTTTACCCTGTTACTTTGCTGGTGTGTTGTATATATTTATAATATTTGCATAGGGTTTGTCGTTATTTTGGGTGGGGTTGGGTGGGCGGCGGAGTCGAGCTGTCTTGCAGCCATCATGGTGTGTAGCTAAGTTCATCTTACTAGTTTCGTATTTCTCATGAGGGGTTGTTCTTAATGTTTCTATTTTAGCGAGGTCAAAAATAGATCCCATTAGTGGCCTACTGATTTTGCTCGATTATTATTATTTTTTTTTACACGATTTTTCACTATCTGCAAAGACTAAACAGAGTATTGCGGCTTTGTGCTTGTTAGTAAATAGAGAATGAACCAAAGAGAATAAATTCTAAAATAGTAAATGCTTGGATAACAATCAATCAAATGGAGAGACAAGCAGGCACGACGGATTACAACGGGGGCAAAGGCCTGCGTTAACTACCCTTCACTATCTGCAAAGAGAGAGTACTTCTAAGAGAAAAGAGGGGGGGGGGCAGCGTTCAAAGCACATCAGCGCGCATAAACACGAAAATGTTTTTACCTATCACGTACTTGACATTTGACAGCTTTTGATATTTGCTATTAAAAAACCATTGAAATTCAATGAAAAAACCATAGGTTTTAGCCCATATATAGTTAGGGATTAGCATTTACAAAACCTTATTTTACTCGCATAAAACCATTGAAATTCGCATATATAGTTAGTTGCGCTAACTATATATCGGGCACCCGCAATCCACTGCTGATGATGTCACATATTACATCATTCATGACATGGTCAGTGACATCACTGATGACATCACTGATGACATCTCAAATGACATCACTGATGACGAATCACTGACAGATTATCGATTTCTAAAAAATCGACCTACTATAACATCGAGTCTCTAATATCGATAGCACTAATATCGACACCCTATACTTAACATGAAAACTACAATAATATCGAGCAATCTATATCGATGCACAAAAATATCGTCTACAGAAATATCGTTAGCATTATTTTCGAATACCATAATATCGACACTCAATACTACATATACCACACTACAATAATATCGAATACAAAAATTTCGATAGCACTATTTTCGTCAGTATCAAAATATTGATAGCTAAATTATACTCTTTTTTTTATATATAACACCAATAAATCTATTGTCTAAGTAATACACACATTTCTAATGACTTCACTAATGTTTTTAGAAATTATTAAGTCACATTTAGTGTACAATATTGTGTTTTCGCAAACTAACGAAATTTGTATATAAACTCTTTGTAAACATACTTATTTAATACTTAGTACTCATTTTACATAATCTTAATTTATTACAAGACTTTTATTTTACATAAATATATCATGTCAATTCCTCAACATAAACTATATAAGAAGATATATCTTAAATGTTTTACTTAAAAAAAATTCAAACTAACCAATAGTAACTCGTCTTTACATATCTGACCAATCAGATGGCAAACTTAATTACACATAGACTATATAAACCAATCACAAACAGCCATACAAGTTGCAGGAAATATTCTTCGTGACCACATACTGCCAATTTTGGGAGCACCATCTATATTCTTCTCTTCAAGAAAATTCGTCCTAAAACTACAAGTAAGTAATCATATAGCCCTGTTAATAAACTCTAATTTTTTTGTCTATTAATTATAGACGAAGATTTGTAACCTAATTTGTTGTTTCTTTATGTACTTTACCTTTAAACAGACTCTACAAACAAATCAAGTTATACTTCAACTTCAAGATACAGGACACTTTAAATTTAAAAAAGGTATCTACATATGTTTAACATTTACTTAACATTCTTTGCCAATTATTGGCCTAATTTAAAACTCTATACTTTGTTTCTTAGCCTGTAAATCTTAATACATAGTGTGAAGCCTAAATTTTTTGAGGAATAAACGTTACAATGCTGTGTAAAAAATATATTCTTCCTGTTCTTAAATATGTTTTAATGTGCTTTTACTCATAATACATGTGTCATCCTCGGTTCTTTTTAACAATTAAGTAACAATGCTTTATAAGAAATTTTTTTTTTTATATAACATATAAACGCATTAGTAATTTTCATCAACTTTCTCTCTAAACAGAACTCAAAGGTACAGAAAAGACATAATTCACATCAAACAACAAACATTCTGCTACTACTATAATTCTCTTGGTAAGATCATAAATAAAACATAAGTAGCCTTTATAACCTCTATGAAAAGTAATAAAAATAAAATGCCTCTTCTTATGCATCTGTTACTCTAATCTTCCTGTTCCTAAATATGTTTTTTAGTGCTTTTACTCATAATACATGTATCATCCCCGGTTCTTTTTAGCAATTAAGTAACAATGCTTTATAACAAATGTGTATTATTTACATTACATATAAACGCATTAGTAATTTTAATCAACTTTCTCTCTACACAGAACTCAAAGGTACAGAAAACAGATAATTCACATCAAAGAACACACATTCTGCTACTACTATAATTCTCTTGGTAAGATCATAAATAAAACATAACTAGTCTTTATAAACTCTATAGAATGTACTAGAAATGAAAATGACTCTTTTTATGCATCTGTTAGTATAATATTGGAAATGTCTCTTTTTAAATTCAAATAAACAAAACAATTTTTAGAGACGTTATAACGTAAAACAAAAGTTACCAAGAAAAAAATTGTAACTTTTCCTATAACATACTTAATTATTTCTCAACAGACCGTGGCAATAGAAGAACAACATCTAACTGAACAAGCATCTACTTTCGATAAATAGAACATTAGTGGTGGTAAGTAAATTACTAGAAGAATACTAGCTTTATTTAAAATCTTTTATACATGTCAGATTATATTAATATTTGTATATTAACTTTTCTAGATACCAGAAATCAAGAATGACTGATGATGCAAGATTTATTACATCTCAGAAAGGCAAATTTTTGTTATGCTATATGGGCTACATTTATACTCAGGAGAAACAAAAAGACCTTAAAGTGAATTGGAAGTGTAGAAAATATTACTCCAATAAATGCTATGGCCGTGCTACAACAAGGGAAACTAGTGTTATAAATACCACTGAACATAATCACCCACCAAACATCTCGGAAATAGAAGTGAGATCCACTCTTGAAAATATCAAGGAATTAAGTACCAGATCAGAACTACCTACCAACGTAATTCTGAAAGAATTACTACCTAAAGTTCCCAAAGAAGCAAGAGGTCAGCTACCATCTATTGCTACCATTAAAAGAACAATAGCAAGAACAAAAAAAGCAAGTAGACCCAATATACCAACGCCTAAAACTTTTGAAGAAGTCATAATTCCGCCAGAGCTTGTAATTACTCATAATGACGAGCCATTTATATTTTATGATAATCATAGCAAGGACAAAAGAATAATAATGTTTGCAACTAATAACAATATTAAAAAATTAACTGAAAGTACTACTTGGATGATGGATGGTACTTTTTCTATATGCCCAAAACCTTTCTACCAGTTATACACAATTCATGGGCAATATCATAATACCTGTATCCCCTTCATATATTGTTTATTACCAAACAAACAAGCCACTACTTACTCAGAAATCTTACAAAAAATAAAGGAACAAAGTTCTGACTACTTCCCAATGAAAATCATCATAGACTTCGAGCAAGCTATGATTAATTCTATTTTGAAAACTTACCCACACACATCCATTCAAGGATGTTATTTTCATTTCAATCAATGTCTCTGGAGACATTTACAAAAATCTGCCCTTAGTGTTGAGTATGCAACAAATATAACTTTTGCATACCAAATTAAACATCTCATTGCTCTGGCATATGTACCAGTAACTGATGTGGCCGAACATTACAATTTGTTAATTGAAAGTCCTTTCTACACCCAAAATGAGCAAAGACTCGCCCCACTTTTAGATTACTTTGAGGACAACTGGGTAGGAAGACTACATAGGTCAGGCCACAGACGCCAGCCAAAATTTGCAATTCCCTGGTGGAATGTCTATCTACCAACACTCAACCAAGAAGCAAAAACGAACAATGCTGTTGAAGGTTGGCACAATGCCTTCCTCTCTTCTACTGGACGTACA
Source organism: Lissotriton vulgaris (assembly GCF_964263255.1). Lineage (NCBI taxonomy): Eukaryota > Metazoa > Chordata > Amphibia > Caudata > Salamandridae > Lissotriton > Lissotriton vulgaris. Next base: position 702,498,878 of record NC_141699.1, read on the forward strand.
ACACCCACATTACACAAGCTAGTCTCAGCTATACAAAAAGAGCAAAGCTTTCAGGAACTACGTATGCAGCAATCAGTCATACAACTGAAACCAAAACTCTCTAGACAAACTGCTCAAATGTATTTATATCTTCAACAGCAAGTCCAACTATATCCTACAACAAGAGGACTGGAATATTTAAAAATGATAGCCAAAACATTGAACTAATTGCTATAACTAAATTAATTGATAGAGATCAAACAATATCCTTAATGTAAAAAAACACATATTTTAATATAATAAAAAAATATTTATTTAGTCTAATTTATTTTTTAACACTATTCTAAAAAGACTAAATAAATATATTATTATATCACAATATTTGTTTTTAAAAACTGCTTCCATCCAAATAAAATAAATAAATGTCTAACTTACCTTTAAATAGAACATCATAAAGATAATCCTTTACCGACAATACAATGTGTAAATATCAAAGACTTAATCCAACAAATCATTAATTATGTTTTCTTTAACTCTGCAAACACTATCCATCATCCAAAGTAAACGACTATTTAAATGCCATTTAAAATAACGACTGTTATCTTAAAGTGTGATAAATATTTCACAGAACTCAAAATATAAAGGAAGAATGTAAATCATCTCCGTTCTAACAACTGAAACACACTTCCTTTCCCTTAAAAAAAAAATATCGGAAACGGAAATAGCTGTTTCAAAATACGAGAAAAAAAAACAGCTAAACAATCCCACCGACATAACACTAACGAGTATTCCAGAATATATAAACATAACATTCCTATTTATTTATAATTTAATTACATTATACCACATACTCATTAACTCCAACGATTTTAAATGGCTCAAAAATTCGTGACCGAAAATACGTATTAATTCCACTCCATTATATGTAAATAGTCATACTTTAATTTCCAACCCCAAAATAACAAAATATAACCTTTAATTATAATTTACAATACTTTAACAATATAAAAGTAGATTGGTACCTACTCAAAAGTGAATCTGATTCCAACCGCGACTTTCCCTTTACCAAAATAACGCAAAAAGACAAAGAGTGGTTACAAAATTAACGATCCAAATGATATGTAACTGTGAAAAGTACTACTATAAATGTCCATTATTGTTATATATATGGCTCGAAATTATGTGTAATGTTAAAAAAATTGTATATTATATTGTGAATAGAAATTGTTTTTGCCTGTATATTAATTATATATTACATACTTTTAATATTTATTACATTAAGTATGAAAATATAAAAATATTTAATGTAATATTTATTAAAATTATTATATAACAACATGTGTAATATTTTATTTGTTTATCAGACTTAATTGTTTACAATATGACTAATATGTGAACATTGTTATTATTAAAACATATTTATTAATAATAATAATCATACATAACAATATTGTAATGTTAAAAGAATCATTGATGATGATGTACATGTTCTAATTAGGATATTTATATTATATTATAATTTTAAAAGTGTTCATATGTTAATTTCATCATCAGTATATCACTATATGTATTAAAAATTTGTGAATTATGTTTTTCATTACACATGTTGATGTTTTATTAAGAAACAATAATAGTATAATGTATGTATAATATCATACATTGCATTATGTGAACTAACCATTTTTTCTCTACAAATTAAAAGTACTTGTCACGAAATTTCTTGTAAAATGTGATTATAAAAAGGACATTATCCTCCATTTTTGTTTATATGTATACCAAAGATAGCGTAATAAAATGTATATCTGTTCGTATATTTCAAGTGTTGAATAAAAAAATTAACATGAAATAAAACTGGTGTGATTATTTTGTATTACCTATAACAAAATCATGTTTATGTATTTTTGCAAATGTATTATAACTGTAATGTTCTATCTATTTCTATATACCACATGTAAATAAATAACATACTATACACAGAAGTTATAAAAATTATTATTCATACACCCATATACATATAATATCAATATTTGAAAGACACATAATGAATTTTTTAAATATTCCGACTCCAATAACCATTTACTTTAGGTAATTGCTTCTCAAAAACCGTGATTAATTTACAATTCGAAATGCAATCACCATTTAATTAGAGTAAGTGCAGGACACAGAATATATTAAATGTACTCTTCCAACTCCAATTAACAATTAATTTAAATAACTGCAGGACATAAAATAATAATTAATTACTATAAAAAATCAAATGTAAAAAAATGAATAATGTAATATCATTAAATTTAATTTATTATAATAATTGTAATGTAAATAGAATCTTAATTTATGTTTTCCCTGTACCCCTATAATAAAAAACTAACCCTGAAACCTAAAAATACCCCTTAACCCACAAACTGAAAACTGACTCTGAAACCTCACAAAACTCCTTTACCCACAAACTAAAAACTGACCCTGAAACCTGACAAAACCCCTTCACCAACAAACTAAAAACTGACCCAGAAACCTAAAAATACCCCTTTACCCACAAACTAAAAACTGACCCTGAAACCTTACAAAACACCTTTACCCACAAACTAAAAACTGACCCTGAAACCTAAAAATACCCCTTTACCGACAAACTAAAAACTGACCCTGAAACCTAAAAATACCCCTTTACCGACAAACTAAAAACTGACCCTGAAACCTGACAAAACCCCTTCACCAACAAACTAAAAACTGACCCTGAAACCTAAAAATACCCCTTTACCCACAAACTAAAAACTGACCCTGAAACCTGACAAAACCCCTTCACCAACAAACTAAAAACTGACCCAGAAACCAAAAAATACCCCTTTAACCACAAACTGAAAACTGACTCTGAAACCTCACAAAACACTTTACCCACAAACTAAAAACTGACCCTGAAACCTTACAAAACACCTTTACCCACAAACTCAAAAACTGACCCTGAAACCTAAAAATACCCCTTTACCCACAAACTAAAAACTGACCCTGAAACCTAACAAAACACCTTTACCCACAAACTAAAAACTGACCCTGAAACCTAAAAATACCCCTTTACCCACAAACTAAAAACTGACCCTGAAACCTGACAAAACCCCTTCACCAACAAACTAAAAACTGACCCAGAAACCTAAAAATACCCCTTTACTCACAAACTGAAAACTGACTCTGAAACCTCACAAAACTCCTTTACCCACAAACTAAAAACTGACCCAGAAACCTACAAATACCCCTTTACCCACAAACTGAAAACTGACTCTGAAACCTGACAAAACACCTTTACCCACAAACGAAAAACTGACCCTGAACACACAAAATGTACCTTTGATAAAACTACCCACCCTGATCTACTATAAACTCTACATCCCACTCCTAAAAATATGATACATTATTTTATTTAATATCTACTACATTATATATTTGTGAATCATTTTACTACATATACAAAATACCTCAATGTATAACAACAACCTAATATTGTTCATAATTTCGTATTTAAATAATATTTATCTAAAATTTCGATTCGAAAATAAAAAGAAATACAAGGTGAAATTTGTACTTGTATGATTAGAGTATACTTTGTTTATACACTACCCACCCTTATCCCCTTGAAAATATACATCCCACTCATATCATAAATAGTCAAATATGTTTTGAAATTATATGAAAATAGTATAATTACAAATATATTTTAATAGATTAACAACAGCAAACTTAAAAAATAAGTACTATATTCGAATAAATCGATATCATTTCGCTAAAATCGAAATATTAATTTTAATTTTATAAATTTCGCAAATTTATATGAAATTGCGAAAATTTAATTTTTATAATTACCCTATATAATTTTGAAACACTACCCACCCTTACCCCCTATAAACTCTACATCCCGCTCCTAAATTTATAGTACAAATATTATAAAAATGTAATTTAATATTTTAATATTTATAATTTATTTTTGTACATACAAAAAATGTAATCTTAATGTTTAATGTACTCCCTAAATTTCAATCTAATTTCGACTACTCCCCAAAATTTTTTTTAAATTTCGAAATTTTGAAATCTGAAGGAAATGCGAAATTTAAAATTTTAGAATTTCAAAATACTTTTTTAAAACACTACCCACCCTTATCCCCTATAAACTCTACATCCCGCTCCTAACATTAATATACAATAATTTATTAAAAAAATTAATATTTTGATATATTGACACAATTTAATAATAATTATCCAAAATCAAAGAACTAATCATTTTACAATAATCAATAATTTTATATAAAATTTCGCATTTATAAATATTTTGATTAAAATTTCGCAAATTGATAAATTTACTTCAAATGCGAAATTTATTATTCCATATTTACACTATACTTTTTTAATACACTACCCACCCTTATCCCCTATAAACTCTACATCCCGCTCCTAGACTTCTAACTAAAAATAATAAAATTTAATATAAAAATTATCTTATATATAAACAACATTTAAATAAATAATTACTTAACATACTTTAAAACATCACTTTTACATATCGATATTTTTGACAATCGATATTTTCAGCATCGATATTACTGATTTCGAAATTCATGTCTTCGATATTTTTGACACACACATAAATCGATATTTTCAACGACGATATTTTTGTTTTCGAAATTTCTTACCATCGATATTTTGGACTCGATATTATGGTACATCGACATTAACAACTCGATATTTTGACTGTCTACCACTGATGACATCACTGATGACATCTCAAATGACATCACTGATGACATCACTGATGACATCTCATTTGACATTACTGATCACATCACTGATGACATCATTCATGTGATTATACGATGAACCTCTTCAGACTCTGATATAACCTTAGATACACTCAGTGTAAACAGACACTCACAGACTGTCACTCATCCATGGAGTTACTCACACACCTAGTCAGTCATGCAAAGAATCAATCACACCTCCATTTCCTCAACTATACAGTTATACACATCTTACTTATTCGAACATATACTAACACATATTTACTCCCTTATACAATCCCTGATACAAGTTCACAATGATCCATACAGCCACTCACACATTCACTGGCTCTTATGCACAGTTATTTATATATGTCAACTCTCACATGTACTGTGTTTTACATATGTACTTACTTTGACATGTAGCACTGAGATATCCATTCACTCACCAATACACTCGTACACAGTCAACCACCCATACAGCTGTTTCCACATGCAGTATTGAACCCATAGATCTAGTGAATCAACTGTTCACACATGTATGCACAGAGTCACACACCCCCTAGCCACCCCCACACACACACTCACTCTCCCATACAAATACTTGGACAACCAATCAATAACCCATATAGTTACTCATATAGCTACTGATCAACACATGCAGCAGTTCATAGAACAACAGATATAATGATGCACAAATTAAGACAGTTTAGTCACTAACCCATGCACTCAGTGAGACACATTTAATCACTCTCTCATACAGTCTGTCATGCACCTACTAAATCCTTCATCCAGATACTTATACATCCACTCATTCTTCAATATGTAAGACATATTTTAACTTTACAGAAACATACAGTCACTGGATGATGTCATCAGTAATGTCATCAGTGATGTCACTGACCATGTCATGAATGATGTAATATGTGGCATCATCAGCAGTGGATTGCGGGTGCGCGATATATAGTTAGCGCAACTAACTATATATGCGAATTTCAATGGTTTTATGCGAGTAAAATAAGGTTTTGTAAATGCTAATCCCTAACTATATATGGTCTATAACCTATGGTTTTTTCAGTGAATATATATATATATATATATATATATATATATATATGTATATATATATATATATATATATATATATATATATATATATATATATATATATATATATATATATATATATATATATATATATATATATATTGATACCAAACCAAACTTCACCATCCAAGAAGGCGCTGACTCCGTGTATCTTAGTTCAAGGGTGTTTATTTTACATCAACTTTTGCTCAGATGCGTTTCGGCGGCAACCTCCGCCTTGCTCATATATATTCACTGAAAAAACCATAGTTTCAGGGGTGTTATAGTTAGGTGGACCTTTCACGCGTACAAAACCATTAAAATTCCTCTGTTATAGTTAGTTGTACTGACTATAACTTGTGCGCCCGCAATCCACTGCTGATGATGTCACATATTACATCATTCATGACATGGTCAGTGACATCACTGATGACATCACTGATGACATCTCAAATGACATCACTGATGACATCACTGATGACATCATTCAGTAAATGTGGTTTGGTTCGATATTTAAATATGTATTATATATATAGCAATCTGCATTGAAGAAGGGGTGGATGTATAAGTGTCTGGATGGAGGAATTAGTAGCACTGTGATTGACTAAGTGACTAATTTAAAGTGTCTCACTAAATATATGGGATAGTGATTAAAGTGTGTGAATATCTGTTTCAATGTATCACTTGTTGTGTAAACTACTACATACATTGGTTACTAGCTATGTGAAAGTCTATATTAGTATTAATTAGTTACGTGAGTATCTGTATGGGATAGTGAATGTGTGTTTGGTTGGGTGGGAGGTGTGTGACTGTCCAAAGATGTATAAATAGTTGATTTAGTAGGTATATGAGGTAAAGACTATACGTGGAAACACTTGTTTGGGTGAGTGAATCTCTTTATGGGTGTGGTGATGAGTAAATATATTTCTCATTGATACATGTCCAACAAAGTAGAAATATAAAAGGTGGTGTATGTGACAGTTGTTGTTTATAAATAAGTATACTTAAGACTCTGTGATTGTATGAGTGATTGTATCGAAAACTGTATACTTGTAATAGTGAGTTTATAACGTATTAAGTATGAGTTACTATCTATATGAATAAATAATGTGGTGTTTGTATAAGTGTGTAGCTTAGTGAATGTAAGTATGATCAATTGTTTGCATGAGTAAGTAGGATGACTGCATAAGTGAATAGGATGTGTGCTGGTGTGTAATGTCGATGTAGGTGTATAAGTATATTTAATAGTGTTCTATTGATCTATGTATGAGTGAATCTATAGGTAAGTGTTTAGATGTGTGTGTAGATGTAGGAATCACTGAGTGGTTTTTAGAAACTTGTATTGGTGTGTTAATGGTTTCAAATATGGTACTCCATATTTTATAATGAGTGTTGAAAGGTTATACTAGTGTATGATGAGGTATATCAGATTGTCACGTGGATGATGTCATCAGTGATGTCACTGACCATGTCATGAATGATGTAATATGTGACATCATCAGCAGTAGATTGTGTGTGCGCGAGTTATAGTTAGTACAACTAACTATAACAAAGGAATTTCAATGGATTTGTACGAGTGAAATGTCCAGCTAACTATAAAACCCCTGAAACCTATGTTTTTTTCAGTGAATTTCGAAGGTTCCTAACTATAACATGTCTGAAGCCTATGGTTTTTTCAGTGAATTTCAAGGGTTTTTTCAATGCCCATTTTTAAATGTATTAATTGTTATATTTATTTTTTTATACTCATTTACTACATTTTTTAAAATTATTTATGTTTAGATATTTTATTTTTTAAATTAAATTATAATTACATTATACATTAAAAATATACTTTTTCAGAATGAATTACTTTAGTTTAGCCCCTCCGCTGCGGGGGTAATTCCCCCGCTGTGCTGGGGGGGAGGGGGACGCGCACAGCGCCCGCATGCTCATGACGAGCTCATCATGAGGCACGGCGCTCCTGTGCTCATAACGAGCTGAGCTCATCACAGGTGCACTGGCTCCCATGGAACGCTCAGCACAGCAGGGGAATTCTCCCCACACCTGAGCGTTCCACGGCCCATGACGAGCTGACCTCGTCATGAGCAACGGAGCACCGTGCCTCATGACGAGTTCAGCTCATCATGAGGATGGTAAAGGTTAAATACTTTGGAAAAAGGCAATAGACTTTTAAGTGCAGTAGTTACAGTTGTTGCAATGGGCAACACAATTTCACAAGGCAACATTGACCTCAATGTCAATTTCTAGTTAAATGCAATTAGTTACTTTATGGATTGCTTTTCTAACCACAGGACTGGATCCTAGATTCAGTCCTGGGACATCTCCTGTAAACAGTTGAGTAAAAGCATTTTGGTTACAGTAGTTGTTTTTAAGGAATATTATTGTATTTTAAAAGTTGACACATTTTTTCAATCACCAATGTTATCCTACGGGAGGAAATTCACTTAGCAGGTAAGTAGTGTACTTTTTCTTACTCAGTGGTGGATCCTGGATCCAGCACTTGTGCATCTCCTGTAAACAGTTAAAAGAATGCGTTGAAGTCATACTGGCGAGTTTTAAGAAATATTTGCAGTTTGTGAAAATAGACACTTGAAAACTTTTCTTGTGAAAACCAGACAATGGATTCCTATGGAAGGAAATTCAAGTTACTGGTAAGTACGGTTAGAATTACTTTTCAGGATCAGTGCTGGCCTAAAAGATGCAGCACTGGGTTCTCTCCTGATAACAGGTGAGTTAATCGGAATTCTTTGTTCGGATCATTTTATAGGAATATTTTAAATTTCCAAAACTCCACACTTAGAAGAATTTCCAAGTGAAACCAGTCAATGTTAGCCTATGGAAAGAAATTTACTTAGCAGGTAAGTAGTGTTTTCATTATTTTTTTTACTCAGTGGTGGATCCTGGATCCAGCACTGATGCATCTCCTGTAAACAGTTGAAAGAATGCGTTTAAGTCATACAGGCGATTTTTAAGGAATATTTGTAGTTTGTGAAAATAGACACAAACTTTTCTGGTGAAAACCAAACAATGGATTCCTATGGAAGGACATTCAAGTTACTGGTAAGTACGGTTAGAATTACTTTTCATGGTCAGTGCTGGGCTAAAAGATGCAGCACTGGGTTCTCTCCTGATAACAGGTGAGTAATTCGGAATTCGTTGTTCGGTTGATTTTAGATGAATATTTTAAAGTTCCAAAGCTCCACACTTAGAAGAATCTCCAAGTGAAACCAGTCAATGTTAGCCTATGGAAGGAAATTCAAGCTACTAGTAAGTATGGTTAGAATTACTTTTCAGGATCCATACTGGGCTCAAAGATGCAGCACTGAAGTCTCTCCTGATAATAGGTGAGTAAATTGGAATTCGTAGTTCGGTTGATTTTAGAGGATTATTTGAAAGTTTCAAAAATCAACACTTAAAAACTTTTTCAGCATAAAAGCAAGCAATGATATCCTATTGAAGGAAATTCAAGGTACTGGTAAGTACGGTTAGTGTTACTTTTCAGGATCAGTACTGGGCTCAAATATTTAGCACTGACGTTTCTCCTGATAACAGGTGAGTAAATTAGAATTCGTAGTTCGGCTGATTTCACTTCGGTCCAGTATATATAGAGCCACTTTCCTACACCATCCCCTCCCTTCACCACTTTGCAAACACGCCCTCTAGTGCATTTTAAGTTGTGGAAATAATTCCCCTTCAATCCTGAGGGTTCCTAGAGTCCAAATAGCCCACTAGGTACATCCAGTAAGCGCCACAGAGCTGCGAAACAAAGAGATATAAAAAGGGGCACGCCTGCACCACCTCTCTGCAATGCAGCGCAGTGACGCTTCCTGGAAGGAACCCAAGGTGCTTCCAGGGTCCCTGGGGTCCAACTAGCCCACCAGCTACCTCCAGTAAGCGCCACAGAGCTGCGTTGTAGAGGGGTGTAAAAAGGGGGGTGGCCTCAGAACACCTCTCTGCAACGCAGCCCCCTGGCGCATACTGGAGGTTCCTGGTGGGCTAGTTGGCCACCAGGGACCCCCAGTATTCAAGTGGAACTTGTTCCCCCTCTGCAAACGCACCAGGGGGCGCGTTTGCAGAGTGATGCTGGTAGGGGGCGTGGACATTGGCGCTATGCCAGTCTTTTTCTTCTTTTTTAGGTTTAACAAGGGGGGCTGTGTGGCCCCCCTTCTTTTCCTAATATTTTGGCCCTGGGGACCCCATCCCCCAGGGCCTGCCCCCTAATTTTTTTTTTTATTAAAAATTCTGGAAAGGGGCCGCGTGGCCCCCCACCAGAGGCCATACTCGGCCCCGGGGACCCAATCCCCCAGGGAATGTCCCTTTTAAAAAAAAAATGTACATCTAGGAGGGGGGGTTTCCTTGCCCCCCTCCTTAGGCCATTTTTGGCTCCGGGACCTCATCCCCCGAGGCCGGGTTTTAAAAACAATTTAAATACAGTTGGGGAGGTGGGTGCGTGTCCCCCTCACGGGCCACTTGTAAGCCAGGGGACCCCATCCCCTGGGGCTGGCCCTCCATGTTGTGGACCGTGGGGTTCCCTAATCCCCTGACGGTCCCAGCTGGCTCCCCGCATCCTGCTGGAGCCGGCATTGCTTTTCCACATGGGGAATCTGCTTTGCTATTTGGAAGAGAGAGCAGATTTCCTGCTCTCTCTTCCAAATAGCAAAGCAGTTTGCTATGGCAGAGTGGGAGCCGTGAGGCACCAGCCCTGCCATAGCAAACTACAGTGTCCCGGGGGTGGGCACCGCGGGACACTGTAGGAGCCGGCCTTGGGGGCGGCGGTCCCCAGGGCCATCAATGGCTCCAGGAGGGGGGCTGCACGGTCCCCTACCACCATCTGCAAAGCCCCGGGGGTGTTGGTCCCTCGGGCTGGGGGGCCCGTCACGGATCCCCCAATTTAAATATTTAGTGCCCTGGGGAGGTGGTGGTCCCTGGGGTGTGTGATGGGGCTTGAGCCCCCACACACTGGGTATGAATGATTTAAAAATAAAGCCCTGGTGGGGTGGTGGTCCCTGGGGCTGCATGGGGGCAGTGTGCCCCCCGCAATCAAAATTTAAGTCGAGCCCCAGGGGGTGGTGGTCTCTGGGGCTCGGGGGGCCTTAGAGGCCCCCCAACAGTAAACTATTAAGCTCGCGGGTGGCGGTCCCTGGGGCTGCGGGGGGGCATGTGCCCCCCGCAATTATCCAAACTTTGGCCTGGGGTGGTGGTCCCCAGGGCAGTGTGGGGGCGATTGGGTAACCCCGCACCTGTGCCTTGATAATGCCCCCGGGAGTTAGCCCCCCGGGGGCTAATTAGCATTTAAGCGCCATATAGATGCTAGATTTCTACCTCTGTTTGGAACATTCCATCCATAAGGCGACAACCGATCTACCTATATCTCAGTTCCCCCAGTCTGTTAAACGATAGGTGTTTATTTCAGTTGGTAACTCGGTTCATTGGGTACATGTTTCTGATTGTTTTAAATCAATTCGTGATGCTCTGCGGTCTCATAATTTTGATACAATTGAACTTCATATAGATTATTAAGACTGGGTTTTTTCTGGTGTTTAGTCTTGTGGAAATTGAAATTTATGTCTGGAGTACATTGTCCAGATCTGGTTTCTTTTAGAAGTGGAATGGCTAGTCTATTCTGTTATTGTCTCAGCTTGAACTTTTTGCTCAATTTATTGCTCAGCTTTCTTTCTCTTTCTCCTATTTGTTCTCTTTTGTACCTTTTCTGTTGAGTACATATAAATGGATATAGAATGGATTTGACAAATCCTTCTGTGTTCTCCCCTTTATGGTTTTGTATGTGTAGGACTTTGGGTATGGTCATACCATACCCAAAGTCCTATATATACAACATGTCCATGTACACTGTTTTTATATGCATGTGAATTTGTTTGTTTAATATATATTAAAAACATATGTGTGTATATACATGTACATATGAATGTTGTATGTTTTATGTATTGTAAATGTCCCTTTTTTTAATGTCCTTACAGCCCTGAAGAAGTCCTATGTTATAGGACGAAATGCGGTGGCTGTTGCTTGTCCTGAAAAGAAAATATAAAGAACAGGAAAAAATCTTTCTTCCTACGCTTTATTGAGCTGTGATTACCCATATGGACATGTGTGTTTTAGAGTGGTGCAGCTCTGATTTTGTGTTGGTTTAAATTCCCCTTTGGTTGGTGGGTACTCTTGGACAGGGAACACATTTGGAAGTCTGCACCCAAGATATTTTTAACATTTAGATTTCCTTGGGGATTTTTTGTGATTGGTGCCAAAAATGTTTGTGTTTGGTCCACTGTCCTTGGTTTTGTGTATTTAGTAGTTGTACTATCGCATTCTTCTATTTACTTGCGGTGTTGTCACCATCAGTGTTTGTAGTCCTCATTTGGCATAGTCGTCTATGACATGTGATCCACTTACTTCATTATATTTCCAACTAATTTTTATACAATCCAGAGTTCAGTGCTCTAGTGTATACTCTCCATCTCGTTGTTGTCAGATACTCAATTATAGATGAATGTGTAATCCTTCGTCCCCATTGAGGCAACACAGAGTCTTTGTTTTGAATCACACAATGAGTCGTGATTCCAATCTTCTCAGTTGTGAGAAGCGGTCGCTCCCTGCTCATCCTGCACTGCTCACACAGCCTGCCTGCATTCAGATTAAAATCTGGGTATCGTAGCGCTCTCCCCATTGCTTGCTTGGTGCCAGGAAATCGTAGCGCTTTGTCATTACTTCCCTGCCTCACTGCGCTCGCATTGTGCGAATTGTGTGTTTTGTGGGTGTTTTCTTTCGCATTGTGGACCGTGTGATTTTCATTAATATTGCCAGATTGTACCGAGATCATAGCGTATTCCACCTCTGTGCCCCAATCTCGGCCAGTTTCACTTGGACTATCGTTGCCATTTTATTTGTTGTGCCTGCAGCCAGCCTCCCCACCCCGCTCCTGCCTCCCAGCTTGATCCTCCCTCGCTCCGCCCCCCCCTCTATCCACTTATGTCAGATGGACCTACGTGCAGCGTTCACGCGCAGCGATCGCGCCCCTTGTGCGCCGAAGGTGCGCCAAAGGTAAGCCCGTCTACGCCCGTCCGCGCCTGGACCGCTCCCAGCGCCAGACCCCCTGGTCCCCGCCTTACCCTGCCCACCTGCCTCACGTATGACGCCGCAACTCTCCTCGCCCTTAACCCCGGACACACACCACAATGCTACGTAGCTGCCCCGGGACGCTCCCACGGCCCCTTCGCCTGTCGCTCCTGCAAATATACCAGCGATAAGACCCATACCACATCCACTAACCCCAAACACAACTCCGACTCCAACCACCTGAAATGCATCCTGCTGAACACCCGCTCGGTCCACAGACACGCCACTGAACTCTGGGACCTACTCGACATCACATCACCGGACATCGCCTTCCTTACTGAAACATGGATGAACGCATCAGCAACACCCGACATCGCCATTGCCATCCCTGACAATTACAAGATCATCTGGAAAGACCGCACCGTCCAAACAGGAGGAGGCATCGCCATCGTTCATAAGAACACCATCAGAATCACAACCAGCTTCGAAGATAACCTCGCAACCGCTGAACACCTCCACTTCCAGATCCACACCGACCCCAGAACCACACTTAGAGGCACCCTTATCTACAGACCACCAGGAACCCATAAACAATTCAACGAAGACATCACTGACTTCATCAGTCCACATGCCCTCGCCTCCGAGAACTACATTCTACTAGGAGACCTCAACTTCCACCTGGAAAAGAAAAACGACAACAACACCACCACCCTTCTGGACAACCTGGCCAATCTCGGCCTCAAACAACTTGTTGACACCCCACCCATGTAGCCGGACACACGCTCGACCCAATCTTCACCTCCAGCAAACACATCTCCTTCGATCACACCACAGCTTTCCACTGGACGGACCACTGTTGTGTTCACTTCAGCTACAAAACAACCTCGACCCACAACCCCCCACAACCTATCCCCTGGAGAAAATGGAACAAAATCACCACCGACCAACTCCTCACATCGCTCAACCAAAACACACCCGCCCTCTCATCGGACCCAAACCAAGCTGCCATCAAATTCAAACAATGGATCACTCACAGCGCTGACGAATTAGCACCCTTGAAAAACCACCACACCAAACAAGACCACAAAAAGGCCCCCTGGTTCAACGATGACCTCAAGAAATCCAAGAAGCTATGCCGTACTCTCGAAAAAACATGGAGAAAAAACCCAACCACCGACAACATGACCACCCTCAAGTCAGCCACCCGCAAACACCACCAGCTGATTCGATCCACCAAGAAATCAGCATTCAAGAATCGACTCAGCAACAACGCCCATAACAGCAAGGAACTCTTCAACATCGTCAAGGAATTCACCAACCCCACCGCAGCCTCAAACGACATCACTCCCTCCCAAGACCTCTGCGACTCGTTATCATTCTTCTTCTACAACAAAATTGCCGACATACATAGCAGCTTCGAAAACAATTCCAACGAACAATCCTCTCCACTACCCCCAGAACATAAACCGCCCTCCAACCACCTCAACGCCTGGAATCCAATCACCACTGAAGACACCATCGGCCTAATGAATTCCATCCACTCTGGCTCACCAACCGACCCATGTCCCCACCACATCTACAACAAAGCAGACTCCATCATCGCACCCCATCTCCGTGACATCATCAACTGCTCCTTCAACTCTGTTACCTTCCCAGAAAGTTGGAAACCTGCCGAAGTCAGCGCCCTCCTGAAGAAACCCACAGCAGACCCCTCCGAACTTAAAAACTACCGCCCCATATCCCTCCTCCCATTCCCTGCCAAAGTCATTGAGAAAGCCATCAATAGCCAACTCGCCACCTTCCTGGAATCCAACAACTCCCTCGATCCTTCACAATCCGGCTTTTGATCCAAACACAGCACGGAAACCGCCCTCATTGCAGCAACAGATGACATCCGAACACTACTGGACAACGGAAAAACAGTGGCCCTCATTCTACTCGACCTCTCCGCCGCCTTCGACACTGTCTGTCACAGCACCCTCATACAACGCCTCAGCAACATTGGCATAAAAGGCAAAGCCTTGGACTGGATCATCTCGTTCCTCGCCGGAAGAACCCAGAGAGTACGCCTCCCCCCATTCAAATCAGAGGCCACCGAAGTCATCTGCGGTGTACCACAAGGATCTTCACTTAGTCCCACCCTCTTCAACATCTACATGAGTCCGCTCGCCTCCATCGCGCGCCAACACAACCTCAACATCATCTCCTACGCCGACGACACCCAGCTGATCCTTTCCCTCACCAAAGACCCCAACACCGCCAAAACCAATCTTCACGAAGGCATGAAAGAAGTAGCCATATGGATTAAAAACAGCCGCCTAAAACGTAACTCAGACAAAACGGAAGTGCTCATCCTAGGATCATCCCCCTCTGCCTGGGACGACTCATGGTGGCCTTCGGACCTAGGCTCCGCACCCGTACCCACAGACCACGCACGCAACCTAGGCTTCATCCTAGACTCCTCCCTCTCGATGACCAGACAAGTCAACGCCGTCTCATCCTCCTGCTTCAAAGTACTTCATATGCTCAAAAAAATATTCCACTGGATCCCCACCGAGACAAGAAAGACTGTCACCCACGCACTGGTTACAAGTCGTCTAGATTACGGAAACACCCTCTACGCCGGAATTACAGCCAAACTACAGAAAAAACTCCAACGCATCCAAAACGCATCGGCAAGACTCATTCTGGACATCCCTCGGCAAGATCACATTAGCGGCCACCTGAAAGACCTCCACTGACTTCCCGTCAACAAGAGAATAACATTCTGTCTCCTCACCCACGCACACAAGGCCCTCTACAAATTAGGACCCGAATGCCTCAACACTCGACTATCCTTCTATACACCCAACCACCAACTAAGATCCTCCAATCAAGGCCTCGCCGCAGTCCCGCATATCCAAAGGTCCACCATGGGAGGTAGATCATTCTCCTACTTAGCGGCCAAGTCCTGGAACTCACTCCCCACTCACCTCCGCCTCACACAGAACCACATCTCCTTCAGAAAAGAACCTAAAACCTGGCTATTCGATAAATAATGAACCCCCTCCCCAAGCGCCTTGAGACCCTCTGGGTGGGTAGCGCGCTATACAAATTCTTGAACTTGAACTTGAACTTGAACTATGATTCCACCCTCTTTCATTTTCGGTAATTGTGGTAATACAGAAATATTTGATGTTCCGCCAATCTTTTGTATGCTGGGTGAGTATATGTTTAGATATTGCATAGTTCATGTCCTCATTCTGGATCGCCCTTAGATGCTCCAGAATTCTTTTTTTCAAAGGACAGATTGTGCAGTCTATGTATCTCTGTCCACACAAACATTCAATCATGTAGACAACATAGGATGTATCACATGTTATCCTTTCATTTTTAAAGAAAGTTCTTCCTCTGAAGTCCTTTACTTCTTTCTTATTCTGGCCAATTTTACAGACTTTACATTTGTTGCACTGTATGAAGCCTGTCTGATGTTTACTAAGCCAATTCCTGGGTTTTTCACCAGTGAAGTGACTTCTCACAAGTTTGTCTTTAAGGGAAGGTACTTTTTGAAAAGTTATCATCGGTCTAGTTCCAATTTTATTACCAATATCAGGATCTTTCATGAGGACATTCCAATATTTTTGAAGAATTTTCACAATCTTGTGTCTTTCCTTGCTTTATGTAATAATCAGTCTTGTCGCATTATTTTGTTTTCCAATTTCCATTTCTAAGTCTCTGTTTATTAATGTTGAAGTGCGCATTAACTTGTGTGCTCTTTCCTGCCCCTGTTTCACATCTCTGCATTTGAAAACCTTTTTCACCATTGTGTCTTCTGAACAGTTTCTTCTCATTCGAACAAATTCCCCATAAGGAATGCTTCTTTTCAGATGGTTCGAATGGAAGCTTAATCCATGTAGTACGCTGTTGGTCGCAGTTGGTTTGGGGTATAGTTTAATGCGAATTTGATTGTTCTTTATATACACGGTCACAATCAATAATTGGATCATTTTCTGTTCATATTGTTGCTAAATTTCAGGCCCACTGTTTTGTTGTTCAGAATTTCAAAGTACTCTTTGAACTCATCCATGCTGCTATTCCATATTATAAAGAGATCATATATATATCCCAGCCATAGTTCTGTTTTGGCAGTATGGGTTTCGTTTTCCTCCTTCCATGCTATAAACGTCTCCCTGCAGCCCTTAGTAAGGTTGGCATAGCTGGGAGAGAACAAAACTCCCATGGCAGTTATGCACTTTTGGGCATAGATCTGATGATTGAATTAAAAAAATTGTTTCTCAGGCAAATTTCAATCATATTCATATATATATATATTCATATATATATATATATTCATATATATATATATATATATATATATATATATATATATATATATATATATATATATATATATATATTCACTGAAAAAACCATAGGTTATAGACCATATATAGTTAGGAATTCGCATTTACAAATCCTTATTTTACTCACACAAAACCATTGAAATTCCATATATAGTTAGTTGCACTAACTATATATCGCGCACCCGCAATCCACTGCTGATGATGTCACATATTACATCATTCATGACATGGTCAGTGACATCACTGATGACATCACTGATGACATCTCAAATGACATCACTGATGACATCTCAAATGACATCACTGATGACATCACTGATGACATCTCATTTGACATTACTGATCACATCACTGATGATATCATTCATGTGATAATACGATGAACCTCTTCAGACTCTAATATAACCTTAGATACAATCAGTGTAAACAGACACTCACAGACTGTCACTCATCCATGGAGTTACTCACACACCTGGTCAGTCATGCAAAGAATCAATCACACCTCCATTTCCTCAACTATACAGTTATACAAACTTTACTTATTCAAACATATACTAACACATATTTACTCTCTTATACAATCCCTGATACAAGTTCACAATGATCCATACAGCCACTCACACATTCACTGGCTCTTATGCACAGTTATTTATATATGTCAACTCTCACATGTACTGTGTTTTACATATGTACTTACTTTGACACGTAGCACTGAGATATCCATTCACTCACCAATACACTCATGCACACAGTCAACCGCCCATACAGCTGTTTCCACATGCACTTTTGAAACCATACATCTAGTGAATCAACTGCTTACACATCTATGCACAGAGTCATACACCTCCCAGCAACCCACACACACACTCAGTCTCCCATACAAATACTTGGGCAACCAATCAATAACCCATATAGTTACTCATATAGCTACTTATCAACACATGCAACAGTTTACAGAACAACAGACATAATGATGCACAAATTAAGACAGTTTAGTCACTAACCCATGCAGTCAGTGAGACACATTTAATCACTCACTCATACAGTCAGTCATGCACCTACTAAATCCTTCATCCAGACACTTATACATCCACTCATTCTTCAATATGTAAGACATATTTTAACTTTACAGAAACATACAGTCACTGGATGTTGTCATCAGTGATGTCATCAGTGATGTCATTTGAGATGTCATCAGTGATGTCATCAGTGATGTCACTGACCATGTCATGAATGATGTAATATGTGACATCATCAGCAGTGGATTGCGGGTGCGCGATATATAGTTAGTGCAACTAACTATATGTGGAATTTCAATGGTTTTGTGTGAGTAAAATAAGGTTTTGTAAATGCGAATTCCTAACTATATATGGTCTATAACCTATGGTTTTTTCAGTGAATTTTCAAGGTTTTGTAAATGCTAATTCCTAACTATATATGGTCTATAACCTATGGTTTTTTCAGTGAATTTTCAAGGTTTTGTAAATGCTAATTCCTAACTATATATGGTCTATAGCCTATGGTTTTTTCAGTGAATATATATATATACATACATATATAAACATATATCATCTGTATATCTATATAAATACAAACATAAATGCATGCATACATATACTTATATGCATACAGATGCATGTTATTTACATGAAAGTTGAAAAAACACTAATAAAAGCAAAGCTAAAAAGCCACCTCATTACAAACAGAATGGCTTTAACTTAAACGAGGGCGAGATCTATTGCATTTTCAATGCTTGTTTACTTTGGTTCCATCAAGAAGGCATTCAGATGTGTCACACATTTGCCATAAATTCTGAATGTTAGCACTCTAGTTGCACATTAGATCACTGTAGTAAAGCTACTGCTCACCAGGGACGTCTGCTGCTGGTATTCAAAGTGCATGTTTCAGTCTGCATGTCAGAATTTTTTTAATGAAATAGAAGAGGATTTGAGAAGTCACTCAAAATGATCCCTAATTTTTCTTTCTGAAGCACTAATCATACTTTCTATGGCAAAATTAACCCCCTCATGTTGTTCCTTTTTAAATTGAGTGTTTTCAGACTTACCACTTCATTCCAATCAAGATGGCTTCTGGTGTGCCATACTTATGTCATAAGTAAGAATGTTAGCGCTCTAGTTGTTCTTTAGAACACTCTGGGACATTCTGTCATTGGGCTATACTTGGGGTACAGCTGGGTGATATTTGGGCTACATTTAGGCTCTTTTGTCTCTGGTGGCCATCTTGGGAGACTGTATGTCAGAATTTTTTAATGAAATTGAAGAGGGTTTGAGAAGTCACTCAAAATGTGCCCTAATTTTTCTTTCTGCAGTAGCACTAATCATAATTCATATGGCAAAATATACCCCCTCATTTTGTTCCTTTTTAAATTAAATGTTTTAAGAGTTACCACTTTATTCCAATCAAGATGGCTTCAGGTGTGCCATACCTTTGTAATAAGTAGGACTGTTAGCGCTCTAGTTGTTCTTTAGAACACTCTGGGACATTCTGTCATTGGGCTATACTTGGGCTACATCTGGGTGATATTTGGGCTACATTTGGGCTCTTTTGTCTCTGGTGGCCATTTTGGGAGACTGCATGTCAGAATTTTTTAATGAAATAGAAGAGGATTTGAAAAGTCACTCAAAATGTGCCCTAATTTTTCTTTCTGCAGCACTAATAATACCTTCTATTGCATAATATACCCCCTCATTTTGTTCCTTTTTAAATTAAATGTTTTAAGAGTTACCACTTTATTCCCATCACGATGGCTCCAGGTGTGCTATACCTTTGTAATAAGTAGGACTGTTAGCGCTCTAGTTGTTCTTTAGAACACTCTGGGACATTCTGTAATTGGGCTATACTTGGGCTACATCTGGGTGATATTTGGGCTACATTTGGGCTCTTTTGTCTCTGGTGGCCATTTTGGGAGACTGCATGTCAGAATGTTTTAATGAAATAGAAAAGGATTTGAGAAGTCACTCAAAATGTGCCCTAATTTTTCATTCTGCAGCACTAATCATACTTTCTATGGCAAAATATACCCCCTCATGTTGTTTCTTTTTAAATTAAATGTTTTAAGAGTTACCACTTTATTCCAATCAAGATGGCTTCAGGTGTGCCATACCTTTGTAATAAGTAGGACTGTTAGCGCTCTAGTTGTTCTTTAGAACACTCTAGGAGGCTGCAGTAGAACACAAAGGAATCAACTGACAGTCTCTGTCCTTGTTGGATGTACATGTTTTACTGAGAATGTCAGACTTCATTTTCACATGACTGAGAAAGATAATGTGAATTTACAGAAAATATGCTTTCAGTTTAGCTTATAGATCCCCTTCCAAACCACTGTGGGAAAATCATGAGATATTAGTTTTCTTTCAAACAATATTCATGATATCACAGCAGAAGGTTTTTTCACATGGTAAAATCACCTTAGAACCCACCACAATTCCTAAAACGAGTATGGTACCATCAACAAATGATTTATAATGTAACTAAAGTCCTAAAACCCTCTATTAACTACAATGCTTTTTAACCCCTTTAGCGCGTCGAACATTCCGCCCCAGTGCGGACGTTCGATCGCGCTAACGGGATTCGGACGTCCAACGGTCGTGAGCAGCACCAGCGAGGTAGCGCGCGCGACGACCGTTGGACGTTCGAAGCACGGAAGGGGTTAATGAGGGGCTATCATGTATATTGGTCCCAAGATGGCTGCCAACACTTCTTGGATGAAGTGCTGACAGCCAATCAGATCAGATGTGTGGTTAGGCTCCGCCCAAATATATATCTTTTTTTGAACCTAAATTACTCAAAATCCACTGGAGCACATATATTGAGACCTAGCAAAGGCACATCGGGCTAACAGTCCCTACAATTTTGCCAAGTTTCGTGCAAATCCATTCAGCCGTTCGAGCTAAAAGTGAGGCCAACCGCCCTATGGAAATTAACATGGGAAAAACACGTTTTGGGACCCCCCTTTTTTCTCGGCCCCCCCCCTTGATGAAACCCCCCCAAATTGTCAGGGGCTGCTCAGAAACAAAATGTTCCATTTTCCTGAAAATTTCAGCCAATTCCGTCCACAAACGCCAAAGTTATTAGACATAGAATTTTCTAAAATCCCATAGAGAAAAAATCCTAACTATATATACCTACTGGCGACCGCCAGTAGGTAATATATATATATATATATATATATATATATATATATATATATATATATATATATATATATATATATATATATATATATATATATATATATATAATTTGATAGGTACCTGCCTCATCCCCAGCTATGTCAATTTCCATGTGGGCTGGTGGGAGGAGCAGGCACTAAATGGATCTGATCTGAGTCAGTGGACAGACAAAATCATTGTGTAGGTCTGTTGCATAGATGACTTGTTCATAATTTGGAAAGGAGATGAGGCAATGGTGAGGCAATTTGTGGAAGCGATAAATGACAACTGCTTCAATTTCAACTTTACTTGCGAGATGAGTAATACACAGATTGATTTCCTAGATGTAAGAGTCATAGTTAAACATTCTAGGTTCACACCTACTGACTTTAGAAAGCCCACAGCTGGAAACGGCATCCTTCATGCCAACAGCTTCCATCCTCAAGCTCTTAAAAACAGTATCCCATTTGGAGAGTTGTTGAGAGTGTGACAAATTTGCACCAATGAGGGTTATTTTAACGCAACATGAGACCGCATGCTGCCACAGTTACAGAACAAGCATTTGCAATGCAATAGGTCTCGCATTAGGAAAGTTTGAGCTATTGGTCTTGTAAATGACAAATGTTTTATTTATGTGTTGGTTTTGAAAATAGCGAAATTAATAGCTTTGTCATTTACAATGCTAATAGTTTTAACTTTCGCAAATGTGATACCTATAGCATCTGTAATGCAATGTGTTGTATTTACGTGACTTAGATGTATTGATATTAAAAATAACAATGGCTTTTAATTTTTTTTATTAATACTTAAATAAAAGTTATTGTAATTTATAATGGCAATAGATTAAACTTTTGTAAATAACTTTTGTGAAGATTATGTTCAGTGTATTTGAAAAACCTATTAAATGGGAAGAGAAGTAAGGCATGTCTTCAGGATACTAAATCATATATATTTGTCAATAATGCGGCAAATAATGGTATAAATAAAAGTCAAATATAAAAGACATCTTAGATATACACACCTTAGGAAACTGGAAAAGAGATACCCTAGACAGCCTGGCATAGCTGCTCCGGAAGGGCAAGAGTAGAAGCAGATCGCTCCTGATCACCAGCCAATATTATGTTTATTAGGATACCCCTGTAATCTCAATATTGTGAGGATAACACTCCTTTTGGGGGAGTTTCACTTTAAGAGACTGTAACATTCATATGGTGTATGACTAACTAAAACTAGCACTCAGTAATTGCTGCAGCACTCTCACTAGAGCACTCGCAGTGCCGCAGTACTCCCTCTCACTAGAGCACTCGCAGTGCCGCAGCACTCCCTCTCACTGGAGCAATCATTCACTGCTGTAGCACTCTCTCTCACTGTAGCACTCATTCACTGTTGTAGCACTCTCTCTCACTAGAGCACTCACAGTGCTGCATCACTCTCTCTCACTGGAGCACTCAGTCACTGCTGCAGCACTCTCACAAGAGCACTCGCAGTGCCGCAGCACTCCCTCTCACTGGAGCACTCATTCACTGCTGTAGCACTCTCTCTCACGTTAGCACTCATTCACTGCTGTAGCCCTCTCTCTCACTGTAGCACTCATTCACTGCTGTAGCACTCCCTCTCACTGTAGCACGCAGTTACTGCTGCAGCACTCACTAGAGCACTCACAGTGCTGCATCCCTCTCTCTCACTGGAGCACACAGTCACTGCTGCAGCACTCTCACAAGAGCACTCGCAGTGCCGCAGCACTCTCTCTCACTGGAGCAATCATTCACTGCTGCATCCCTCTCTCTCACTGTAGCACGCAGTCGCTGCTGCAGCACTCTCTCTCTCACTGTAGCACGCAGTCACTGCTGCAGCACTCACTAGAGCACTCACAGTGCTGCATCCCTCTCTCTCACTGGTGCACTCAGTCACTGCTGCAGCACTCTCACTAGAGGACTCGCAGTGCCGCAGCACTGTCTTTCACTAGAGAACCCACAGTCACTGTGCGTGAGGACGGCTAACCCCACTACTGAGGCTGTGTCAGAGAGGCCGGGTAACCCCACCACAGAGGCCGTGTTTGACTCTGTCTGAGAGGCTAGACTCTGGGCGTAGAGTAACTCCACCACCACCAGCCAGTGTGTGTCTGAGAGGCCGGTCCCTGGAGCCTTCTCTGGGGAAGACTTTCCACCTAGCCCACAAGATAAAGCTGAGCCTCTATCTCTGAGAAAAAGTGAGGTAAGAGCACTGCAGCCACCATTGTTCCCTCTTCCTCCCCCTCAAACACAGGAAGCCGCATGCCAGGAGGATTCAAAGGTCATTAACAAAACACTGGATGAATCTGAGGGAAGTACACAACTCAAGCTCGGCTATTTTCTGGCCTGGCCCAGGCCCACCACCACAGTCAGTGCAGCACCCTCGGTGCCCGCAGCAGTGCAAGCGCTGCGTCAGTGTGTGACCCTGGGAGCCTGCTCCAGTGAAGGGCGCCCACACGTCACTGAGGCTGGAGGACCCCAACACAAGCTGCAGGAAACCCCCGAGTTGTGTGACCATGTTTTCAAAGTAAAGCGGAGAGTAGCACTCACTGATAGTACCATCTCTTACCTTCTCTTATTTCATGGGCTTAGATATGGCAGCGGCGCTTTATGAAGCGCTATGTGACGCAGGAGTTATTATTACCCGAGGAAGGAGGCGAAAAGGCGCGGTGAATGGAGCTGGGAGTAGCAGGCATTGGGGCCGAGGTACAAAAGGGAGTAGGTCAGGACAGCACAGGGTAGAGGTGAAGGGGGGAAAGGAGGAGGAGGGAAGAAAGGGCAGAACCGGCTGGGAAAATGTATGGCGATGTGTGGGCAGGAAGAGCAATGGGCTGCGAAGGTTGATGGAGCGGAGCAGCCGGGGAGAGGTACAGGCATGGAGGGGGGCAGACCGAGACATGTGGGCAGAAACAGGGAAAGGGAACTGTGGGGCCAGGGAACGGTATGGGCTCGGAGAGCTGTGCGCTGGGAGAAGGGTTGACAGATAACTACGGGTTGGGAACAGGCTGGGAGACCTGCTGGCAGGAAGATGTGTTGCAGGCTTCGCCGTGAAATGGATCCAAAAAAAATATTTTTGTTACCCATGTTCTGAAGTACTTCCTTCGTTTTTTACTTGCACATGTGGAGTGAGACATTCAGAGTCAGGCACCCGATTGTGGAACTTTTGTCTTCACAGCCTGCATTTCATCACAAATAGAACTACCTTTAAAAACGAGTCCTCACCGCCTTCCCTCGGACGGTCCTGGTGGGCAAAATCCAAGTCGCAGGGGCAGTCCGAGCCTGGAGAAGCGAGCTCCATGTGCCGGCGCCGCTGAAAGCTGATCTTGCGGCGACCCGGAAGCTCTTGCCCGGCCGGCCAATCCGCTCGCGGCCGACCGGAAGTCCCACCTCCCGAGGTCCGCGAGCTGCGAGCTGCCGGCGCATGGAGCACCCTGACGTCCGGGTAGCCCGGGTCCCCAGGAGGGGGCCGGGGAGAAGGAGAAGTGTGGCACCTGTTGCGGGGCTCCTCTGACCTGAGGGAGCCCCCATTTAGAGGATGAGACGCGCCGCGCCGTGAGGAGCCCCGCCGGAAGAGCGCAGTCGGTGAGTGGGGCCCAGGGCTGATGTGAAGTGCGTGCGTGCCTGTGTGTATGCCTGGGGGGTTGGGGGGGTGGGGGGGTGGGGAGGTGGGAGTGTGTGCGTGCGTGTGTGCGTGTGTGCGCAAAGGAAAGTGTGTGCGCATGCGTGACTGTGTGTGAATGAGAGAAAATGCGAGGTAGGGGATAGTGTGCCTGTATGTGTGCCGTATGCCTGCGTGTGCATGCACGCGCCTGTGTGTGTGTGTGCGTGCGTGCGTGCATGCAGAGGGGTGGGGGCTGTCTGTGTCTGTGTGAGAGCCAGGGCTTGCACCACGCATGCGCAGCTATCAGACGCTCGCTCCCGAGGTGAAATCCGACCTCGTCAAAGCGCGCGTCTGGTAGCTGTCCACTCTCCTAAATACGGGCAGCATAAGTTGTCGAGCTGATGCATTCATGCTTCGCATGAATGCAACATCAGCTCGACCTAAAAAAGGAGACATACTGTTTACAGATAAGAAACAAAGAAAGAAAAGGGACACTAATCACGGCATTAGATTCATCACCACCTTCCATGACAAACACCTCATTGTGAAGAAAGCATTGATCAAACATTAGCACTTGATCAAAAATGGCCCTATAACTGGGGAGAATATCACCAAAGAACCCCAGAGAACATTCAGGAAGACAAAGTCAATGATACACTTCCTAGTGAAAAATGAGGTTACCACAGTTACCCAAACCTGTCTGAAACCCAGCCTGGGTTTTAAGAAGTGTTCCAAGTTCAAAGCTTGTACTAATGGAAAGAACATCACAGAAGTTCAAATACCCTTCCACAAACATGGAGAATAAAGAAGGCATTAACATGCAAGTCAGACTATGTGATATGCACGTTATCCTGTCCATGAAGTAAGTGCTACATAGGTAGCACAATCCTTACGGTACATGAGTGCATTATCCAGTATTTGTGAGCCATAAAGAACATAGATAGCAACTATCCTATAGCACAACATTTTCAGAAGGTTCATGGAGGGAACAACAAATTGCTTTCTTTTAAAATTATTGACTGTGTGCCAAAGAGACTGAGAGGAAGTGACATCGAAAAAAGATAAGAAGGCTTGAATCAAGGTATATACATGAGATTGATTGCAAGGAACCGTTAGGTTTAAATATTAATTAAGAACTGTGTGTGCATCTATAACTCTCTGTTTTATTCCTAGCTGCTATTTCTCTAGACCTTCAAGAATATAAAGTAGTTTTTAATCATGTATGTATATATCTGTATATTTCCAGTTCCACAAAGCACCCACAGGGCTGGGCGCACTTACTGGTTTGCGTCTGTAATGACGAGGAAGAGCTCAGCACCTCAACGTCAGCAGTTACCTGACGCGTTTCGAGTATTCACCCTTCTTCATAGGCTTCACTGCTGCAAATGACTCTCAACACAATGGTCTGCCAGCGATCTCCCTTTATTTATTCCAAATCAGTAACAGGTGAGTAAAGCTACTGATGCATCCTGGGACTGGAAGTCCATAAAATTAAACCCCAGTGGGCTGATGACAGTCATTTTGCCAAATATGCACAATTGCGGGGTGCCTTCAATCTCTTCCCCAATGTTGTCTCTCGCCAGTTTGTTTTGCCAAAAATGTATCCAGCTGCGGAACCGCTACAGTCTGCGACGGTGCGCCCCCCGGCATATATGTGTTAATATATATATATATATATATATATATATATATATATATATATATATATATATATATATATATATATATATATATATATATATATATATATATATATATTATTTTCTTTTTTGACAGGGATTAAAGCCTGAATGCATTTCAAAGTAGATGGTTAATGTAACAGGAGGTGTAAAGTCAACCCTTCTTTTCACAGTGGGTAAATAGAGAATCGCAGCGACTGCGCTGGTTTGATTAATTGTTTTGTTTTGTAATTGAGAGGAAGACGAGTTTTGGATGAAATTAAGCACGCAGCATAGCACTGACAAATGAGCACGGCCGGCAGTTAGGAAGAACACAGGCAACATGCACCGAAACCAGAGAAGGATTTATGTATGTATATATATATATATATTCACTGAAAAAAACATAGGTTATAGACCATATATAGTTAGGAATTAGCATTTACAAAACCTTGAAAATTCACAGAAAAAACCATGGGTTATAGACCATATATAGTTAGGAATTAGCATTTACAAAACCTTATTTTACTCACACAAAACCATTGAAATTCGCATATATAGTTAGTTGCACTAACTATATATCGCGCACCCGCAATCCACTGCTGATGATGTCACATATTACATCATTCATGACATGGTCAGTGACATCACTGATGACATCACTGATGACATCTCAAATGACATCACTGATGACATCACTGATGACAACATCCAGTGACTGTATGTTTCTGTAAAGTTAAAATATGTCTTACATATTGAAGAATAAGTGGATGTATAAGTGTCTGGATGAAGGATTTAGTAGGTGCATGACTGACTGTATGAGTGAGTGATTAAATGTGTCTCACTGAGTGCATCGATTAGTGACTAAACTGTCTTAATTTGTGCAACATTATGTCTGTTGTTCTGTAAACTGCTGCTTGTGTTGATCAGTAGCTATATAAGTAACTATTTGGGTTATTGATTGGTTGCCCAAGTATTTGTATGGGAGACTGAGTGTGTGTGTGGGTGGCTGGGAGGTGTGTGACTCTGTGCATAAATGTGTGAGCAGTTGATTCACTAGATGTATGGGTTCAAAAGTGCATGTGGAAACAGCTGTATGGGCGGTTGACTGTGTGCATGAGTGTATTGGTGAGTGAATGGATTTCTCAGTGCTACATGTCAAAGTAAATACATATGTAAAACACAGTACATGTGAGAGTTGACATATATAAATAACTGTGCATAAGAGCCAGTGAATGTGTGAGTGGCTGTATGGATCATTGTGAACATGTATCAGGGATTGTATAAGCGAGTAAATATGTGTTAGTATATGTTTGAATAATTAAGGTGTGTATAACTGTATAGTTGAGGAAATGGAGGTGTGATTGATTCTTTGCATGACTGACTAGGTGTGTGAGTAACTACATGGATGAGTGACAGTCTGTGAGTGTCTGTTTACACTGATTGTATCTAAGGTTATATTAGAGTCTGAAGAGGTTCATTGTATTATCACATAAATGATATCATCAGTGATGTGATCAGTAATGTCAAATGAGATGTCATCAGTGATGTCATCAGTGATGTCATTTGAGATGTCATCAGTGATGTCATCAGTGATGTCATTTGAGATGTCATCAGTGATGTCATCAGTGATCTCACTGACCATGTCATGAATGATGTAATATGTGACATCATCAGCAGTGGATTGCGGGTGCGCGATATATAGTTAGTGCAACTAACTATATATGCGAATTTCAATGGTTTTGTGTGAGTAAAATAAGGTTTTGTAAATGCTAATTCCTAACTATATATGGTCTATAACCCATGGTTTTTTCAGTGAATTTTCAAGGTTTTGTAAATGCTAATTCCTAACTATATATGGTCTATAACCTATGGTTTTTTCAGTGAATTTCAATGTTTTTTTCTTAGCAAATATCAAAAGCTTTAAAATGTCAAGTACGTGGTAGGTAAAAACATTTTCGTGTTTTAAAGATGGCTCTGGGCAACCGTGGAACTCGGACGCTTGACTGCTAGGGCATGGGCCCCATTCCCAAAAGAGTCCCCTCAGCCTTGAAGATTCTACAACAGTCACCGGGACCCCCGACTCCCATAGACTTCCGGTGGGGAGCGACTGCCATGATTGCTCGCGGAATGGCCACGACGTAGCCACGAGATGGTGGTGCTCTCATGCTGACGCCAGCGTCAGTCTGAAACATCCAGAAACACTGTAGACTACCAATTCGATCACTTCCGGTGGAGCCCCAACGTGACCCGGTAGAGAAGAACTTGCCCTCCCCTCTTTGACTGATGGTTCTTGTTGCCTGTCCCTTCTGTTGTCATTTAACAGAACTTTTTGGACTGCTGAAAGGGGTTGTGTTCCGACCGCTGGTTGGTGGAGACATTTTGACTATATTCTGGACCTGCGTTGTCGCGTAATGCGTCATATGACGCGCTGTGTTAGCGCAGCCGGAAGTGCTCCGGTGCGCGAGGCGCAGCTTCCCAGAAGCGTTCCAGGGCGCGGCGCGCAGCGCGTAACGTAAGCATAACAGGTCATGTGACATGTTAATAAAACTTTTCATTGGTTCATTTTACTTTTATTTTTCTAATGATGGAAGGCTTGGTCATATGACCTAAAAATAACACTTTTCATTGCTTTCGAACATTTTTTTTCCCCAAATGATGAAAGCCCCACCTTTTTTTTTCTCACTCTGACTTGTAAAACAAAGGACCCGGATGCATTTACAGTTTATCACTAACAATGTTTCAGGCTAATGTATTTTCCCGGGAAATTTACAACTGTCCTGCAAGTAAAATATTCCTATTTCGAGAAAAAGGGCGTTTCTTCATCCCATGAGGGAGCCGTTGAACAAAAGAGGCTCGGCCTGCTGTCTTAGTCGCTGATAGGCATGAATATCGGATTCTTATCGATCACTTTATGTTGCAGGAGTGGAAAACACAACAGCCCTTGACCATTTATCTTTACTGCGTTCCTGCGTATTATACCTTTTAACCGTCATGTAATCGGGCTGCTTTATTTCACTTGCCTTTTACTGATTCGAAAACAGTGGCTATTATTCAAAACTTTACCAATCTAGGTACTACTACCATGTTTTGTTTTAAAAACCTTTATTGTGAAAATGTCAGTAAACAAATACGGGCCTATAACCACGTGGGCCGGCCATGGAGCAAACTGGAATCGTATATGATGAGGGGACATTTACACTGTAGAAGAACGTAACGGGCGGGCCATTAGGTTGCAAGAACTAAGGTGTCTAACAGTTGCGGAATCGGTGGACGTACATTTTATAATTAAAGTACGACAGGGCCAGTTACAATAAAATTATCTAGATATACATTTGCGGGCAAGTACCATGGGTGACGTTAATTCGAACTTTCAATAGTACAGTAATCAATAACACATCAGAACTTAATATCAATAGGGATGTCCAAATGTTCAATCAGTACTCGTCCCCGCCCGCCATGTGCTTCAAAACTGCATACGTATCTCGTGATATCAAGGTTGGGCAACCAGTACACAACAAGGAGTTACGAGTCCCATTTATACCGGCGCCATTTTGGGCGAGGCCGGGCAGGTCCAGGATATAGTCAAAATGTCTCCACCAACCAGCGGTCAGACCAGAACCCCTTTCGGCAGTCCAAAAAGGTTCCGTTAAATGACAACAGAAGAGATAGGCAACAAGAACAATCAGTCAAAAGAGGGGACGCTTTCGGGAATGGGCCCATGCCCTAGCAGGCAAGCGTCCGAGTTCCAAGGTGTCCCAGGGCCATTTTAGTGGACCAGGCCCAAATCCAAAGAGCCGGCCGCCATTTTGAGAGTCCTGTTGCAGCCGCCTATCGCTGCACAGCAAGAGTGGGCGCAATTCAGCTGGATGGTGGGCAAGACGCTGGAGCCGCAAGAGCGGGCGCAACTCAGCTGGATGGTGGGTGAGGCACTGTGCCGCAAGAGCGGGAGGAACTCAGCTGGATGGCGGGTGAGGCACTGTGCCGCAAGAGCGGGCGGAACTCAGCTGGACGGCGAGTGAAACGCTAAGAGGCGCCCCACTGCAGATGAGGTGCCTCCACCCGGGGAGGCGGGAGAGGCCCGTTTGTGCCGCCTCCCCCCCCCCGGGCACCCCACGCCGTCTTTCGGTGCAGCAATGTAGGATGGCCACACCAGTGCAACTTGCTGGACACCACCTCGGTGCCATCCGGATCTCAGCGCGTTGTGCTGCCTTCGGCCTACTGTAGCAGCAAGTGCGGGCGCAACTCAGCTGGACGGCGAGTGAAACGCTAAGAGGCGCCCCACTGCAGATGAGGTGCCTCCACCTGGGGAGGCGGGAGAGGCCCGTTTGCGCCGCCTCCCCACCCGGGCACCCCACGCCGTCTTTCGGTGCAGCAATGTAGGATGGCCACACCAGTGCAACTTGCTGGACACCACCTCGGTGCCATCCGGATCTCAGCGCGTTGTGCTGCCTTCGGCCTACTGTAGCAGCAAGTGCGGGCGCAACTTTGCAGATGAGGTGCCTCCACCTGGGGAGGTGCGAGAGGCCCGTTCGCGCCTCCACTCACCCCCCCCCCCCGGGCACCCCACGCCGACTTTCGGCGCAGCATTGTAGGATGGCCACACCAGTGCGGCAACTTGCTGGACACCACCTCGGTGCCATCCGGATCTCGGCGCGTTGTGCTGCCTTCGGCCTATTCGCACATCGGTCCGCAGGTCATGTGACTTGTTTATAAAACTTTTCATTGGTTCATTTTACTTTTGGTTTCCTAATGATGGAAGGCTTGATCATATGACCTAAAAATAACACTTTTCATTGGATTGAAACATTTTTTTTTTCCAAATGATGAAAGCCCCACCTTTTTTTTTCTCACTCGGCAATCCAAAAAGGTTCCGTTAGATGACAACAGAGGGGACAGGCAACAAGAACCATCAGTCAAAAGAGGGGAGGGCAAGTTCTTCCCTACTGGGTCACGTTGGGGCTCCACCGGAAGTCATCGAATTGGTAGTCTACAGTGTTTCTGGATGTTTCAGACTGAAGCTGGCGTCAGCATGAGAGCACCATCATCTCGTAGCTCCGTCATGGCCATTCCGCAAGCAATCATGGCAGCCGCTCCCCACCGGAAGCCTGCGGGAGTCGGGGGCCCCAATGACTTTTGTAGAATCTTCAAGGCTGAGGGGACGCTTTCGAGAATGGGGCCCAAGCCCTAGCAGGCAAATGTCCGAGTTCAAATGTGTCCCAGCGCCATTTTAGTGGACCAGGCTCAAATCCGAAGAGCCGGCCGCCATTTTAAGAGTCCTGTGGCAGCCGCCTATCGCTGCACCGCAAGAGTGGGCGCAATTCAACTGGATGGTGGGCGAGAAGCTGTAGCCGCAAGAGTGGGCGCAACTCAGCTGAATGGCGACTGAAACGCTAAGGGGCGCCCCACTGAAGCAGAGGAGCCTCCACCTGGGGAGGCGGGGGAGGCCCGTTCGCGCTGCCTCCCCCCCGGGGCGCCCCACGCCGTTTTTCGGCGCAGCATTGTAGGATGGCAGACCAGTGCGGCAACTTACTGGACACCACCTGGGTGCCGTCCGGATCTCGGCGCGTTGTGCTTTCTTCGGCCTATTCGCACAACGGACCGCTACTGCCGCCACCTCACAGGCCGACGGATTTTGCCGACTAAAAGACAGACCAAAGCAGCCCATTGTTGCTTTGAGATGAATGTTGCAGCAGGCTGCCATGTAAATAGTTGTTTAAAATGTTTTTTTTTAACGTGTTTACTTTGTTGGAGCGTTGTAAATATTTATAAGTTACTAAAGTGTTATAATCCTACTACTTTGTTGGAGTGCTATATATTTTTAATGTGACACATGATTGTGAAGACTTTGATGTACAAAAAGGCATCACTGGAATCTTCCGCTTCAGGCTCGGTCCCACACACCCTTACAGTGAGAATCCCCTCCCCAATCACAATACAGGATCGTTATCAGATAGTAGGAACGCGTGTGGTGTGACGGATCTCATGGGGTGGAGGCCTTGATCTACTGTAACTCCTTTGAAGAGGAGTGATTCTTTACAGTTGGGGCCATAAACTACATCCGCAGGGCTAGGTGATAGCCTGGGACCGGCCTGGACAATCGGACACAGAGGAAGAGGAGTGTCAGAGGGTGCAGTAGTGAATAGGGTGAAAGGGAGGTGTCGGGCGGGCACAGGGTGTGATTCTCAGGGAAGAGCAGCGCAGATGGGGGGAGGTTTATGGCCCATGCATGAGAGAGAGAGCGGGGGTGACCAGTGCGTGGGGGAGATGCTTGCGAGGGTGGGGAGCCATGCTGAGGATCGGCGGCGTGCAGAGAGTGGGTCTGGTCAAGGCATCTAAAATGGCTGCCGTGCACGACAAAAGTTCTGTTAAATGACAACAGAAGGGACAGGCAACAAGAACCATCAGTCAAAGAGGGGAGGGCAAGTTCTTCTCTACCGGTTCACGTTGGGGCTCCACCGGAACTGATCGAATTGGTAGTCTACAGTGTTTCTGGATGTTTCAGACTGACGCTGGCGTCAGCATGAGAGCACCACCATCTCGTGGCTACTTCGTGGCCATTCCGCGAGCAATCATGGCAGTCGCTCCCCACCGGAAGTCTATGGGAGTCGGGGGTCCCGGTGACTGTTGTAGAATCTTCAAGGCTGAGGGGACTCTTTTGGGAATGGGGCCCATGCCCTAGCAGTCAAGCGTCCAAGTTCCACGGTTGCCCAGAGCCATCCTTGCAGGCCAGGCCCAAGTCTGTGGAGCCGACCGCCATTTCGTGAGCTCCGTAGCAGCCGCCTGTCGCTGTACCGCAAGATTGGGTGCAATTCCGTTGGATGGCAGGTGAGACGTTGTAATAGCAAGAGCAGGCGCAATTCAGCTGGCCGAGCGAGGCACTGTGTCGCAAGAGCGGGTGCAAGTCAGCTGGTCGAGTGAAGCGCTGGGGTGTAGCTGAGAAACCTCCACCTGGGGAGGTGGGGGAGGCTCGTTCGCGCCGCCTCTCCCTTCTAGTGCACCCCACGCTGTCTCCTGGCGCAGGTATATGTGATGGTCGGACCAGGGCACCGCAGGACGTGTCTTCAGGTCAAACGGATTGTGGGACAAGGTGTGGAGCAGGCGCAATTATCTCAGGGGCCTCCGTCAAGCGGTTTAGGGAGGCACCGCATCACATTGTTTTCCAATGTCGTCAGGTCCACAAACAGCCCCCACTTACTTTGAGAATAGTGAAGCTGCAGTAGGTGCAAATAAGCTTCAGACAGTGTTACAAGCGCTGCTCGGAACCCTCAACTATGGCACCCAACATCCAGGACTTATGCCATTTGTGCAAGGCAGTGACATCAAAGCATCTCAGGGACCAAGCAACATACCATATCCAGAGTCCTTCCCACAACTTCTGCCTTCCTTCTTACCTAGTTATTAATCTTTCACTCCCACTCCAGGCTTTTAGTCTGTGGATGGAAAACCATGAACCTACACTCACCTATGAAAATCTTACTATTGATGGTTGATTTTGAGCCACAAACACAAAGGCTTGTTTGGATCGATGTTGCAGCAGGCTGCCATGTAAATAGATATTTAATAAAACGTTTTACCCTGTTACTTGTTGATTTTGAGCCCCAAATACAAAGGCTTGTTTGGATCGATGTTGCAGCAGGCTGCCATGTAAATAGTTATTTAATAAAACGTTTTACCCTGTTACTTTGCTGGTGTGTTGTATATATTTATAATATTTGCATAGGGTTTGTCGTTATTTTGGGTGGGGTGTCTTGCAGCCATCATGGTGTCGAGCTCAGTTCCTCTCACTAGTTTCGTATTTCTCATGAGGGGTTGTTCATAATGTTTCTATTTTAGCGAGGTCAAAAAGAGATCCCATTAGTGGCCTACTGATTTTGCTTGATTCCTTTTGTTTTTTTAACGATTTTTCACTATCTGCAAAGACTAAACAGAGTATTGCGACTCTGTGCTTGTTTGTAAATAGAGAATGAACCAAAGAGAACCAATTCCAAAACAATAAATGCTAGGATAACAATCAATCAAATGGAGAGGGAAGCAGGCACGACGGATTACAACGGGGGCAAAGGCCTGCGTTACCTACCCTTCACTATCTGCAAAGAGAGAATACTCCTAAAAGAAAAGAGGAGGGGGGGGGGGCAGCGTTCAAAGCACATCAGCGTGCATAAACACGAAAATGTTTTTATTTACCACGTACTTGACATTTTAAAGCTTTTGATATTTGCTATTAAAAAACCATTGAAATTCACTGAAAAAACCATAGGTTATAGACCATATATATTTAGGAATTAGCATTTACAAAACCTTATTTTACTCACACAAAACCATTGAAATTTCATATATAGTTAGTTGCACTAACTATATATCGCGCACCCGCAATCCACTGCTGATCATGTCACATATTACATCATTCATGACATGATCAGTGACATCACTGATGACATCACTGATGACATCTCAAATGACATCACTGATGACATCTTTGATGACAACATCCAGTGACTGTATGTTTCTGAAAAGTCAAAATATGTCTTACATATTGAAGAATGAGTGGATGTATAAGTGTCTGGATGAAGGATTTAGTAGGTGCATGACTGACTGTATGAGTGAGTGATTAAATGTGTCTCACTGAGTGCATGGATTAGTGACTAAACTGTCTTAATTTGTGCATCATTATGTCTGTTGTTCTGTAAACTGCTGCATGTGTTGATCAGTAGCTTTATGATTACGTATATGGGTTATTGATTGGTTGCCCAAGTATTTGTATGGGAGACTGAGTGTGTGTGTGGGTGGCTGGGAGGTGTATGACTCTGTGCATAGATGTGTGAGCAGTTGATTCACTAGATGTATGGGTTCAAAAGTGCATGTGGAAACAGCTGTATGGGCGGTTGACTGTGTGCATGAGTGTATTGGTGAGTGAATAGATATCTCAGTGCTACATGTCAAAGTAAGTACATATGTAAAACACAGTACATGTGAGAGTTGACATATATAAATAACTGTGCATAAGAGCCAGTGAATTTGTGAGTGGCTGGTGAGAGTTGACATATATAAATAACTGTGCATAAGAGCCAGTGAATTTGTGAGTGGCTGTATGGATCATTGTGAACTTGTATCAGGGATTGTATAAGAGAGTAAATATGTGTTAGTATATGTTTGAATAAGTAAGGTGTGTATAACTGTATAGTTGAGGAAATGGAAGTGTGATTGATTCTTTGCATGACTGACTAGGTGTGTGAGTAACTCCATGGATGAGTGACAGTCTGTGAGTGTCTATTTACTCTGAGTGTATCTAAGACTATATTAGAGTCTGAAGAGGTTCACCGTATTATCACATGAATGATGTCATCAGTGATGTGATCAGTAATGTCAAATGAGATGTCATCAGTGATGTCATCAGTGATGTCATTTGAGATGTCATCAGTGATGTCATCAGTGATGTCACTGATCATGTCATGAATGATGTAATATGTGACATGATCAGCAGTGGATTGCGGGTGCGCGATATATAGTTAGTGCAACTAACTATATATGAAATTTCAATGGTTTTGTGTGAGTAAAATAAGGTTTTGTAAATGCTAATTCCTAACTATATATGGTCTATAACCCATGGTTTTTTCAGTGAATATATATATATATATATATATATATATATATATATATATATATATATATATATATATATATATCGCAAAGAAAGCACTCCTTCCACTTCCACTGGAACAGCGGCGAAGAAAGAGAAACGAACCACTTCTTTTTCAGGCAAGATGTTTATTTACAGTCTAGCAGCAGTCAAACAGATGACGCGTTTCGGGATTTGGCGCCCTTGTTCACATAAAGGCTGTGAATGATTTTCGCCAATTTAAAGTGATATGCCCTTCCCACTAAAGTCACATGTTCTAAAAGTTAATGAAAAACATGGTAAACAGACTACATGATTCTAAGTGCAGTCGATAGCATATAAAAATTCATCATTAGCGCCAAAAAGTTTCATATTAGCATCATACATCTCTCACATTTCCCATTGCAACGGAAAAATTATGATTTATCGGAAGATGTTAAATAATACATATTGAAATTACAGCCAGTTTATAAATAAAAAAAAAACTGCTTTTGGCATTCTAAAAAATTCCTGGATAAATCCAGATACCATTATCGAAAGTATCAGAAAATTCATTATAACTGCATAAATGCATGTATTCAATAACAGATATGTGATTTTAGTTTGGAAGTGATGTGCAATAAATACATAAAGTGCATAGACGAGCTAAATATAACCATAATTCTGCAAATATATACTATATGAATAAATCAAGTGCAAGTGATGATGACAAAAAAGGTGACATAAAGAAATTCATTATGCAACCTAACACCGGTTGAGATATAACACTATGTGAGACAGAGTACAATCTGTTGAGGGGTGACACCCGCTTATCTTTAAGAGTTCCCCTTTTGATGAACTCAGAACACAATCTAAGCTCAACTTCATCTCAAATTATGCAATCACAGCAGTACAAAATGTCCTAACTATATTGTAATATCTCTGCCGAAGTATAAATAAGTGAAAAACCCACTACTAATCACCGTGATAAAAGGTTTGTTCCGGATCACTGAACATTTTTATCTTGACCACGGAATTTACCAATACCAACACACATATATACAATATCTAGAATCAGATCAGAAAACAAAATCAAATGAATCTGTACGATATCAAAATTCACTGCTTCGGGTTACACTCAAAATACCAATTTACAAACACGTATACATGTCTTCGGTGTTATTCAGACCGTTTGGGCATTTGCTATCAAAGTTAAGAATAAACTTCGTCTCTAATTTTCTGAGCAAAGCCTCTCTATTCCCTCCTCTGCGGAGTTTAGGTACAGATGATACCACATAGTATGTTAAACAAGATAAATTATTACCATGAACTTCTTTAAAGTGGCGCGCCACTGGGTAATTGGGATCACTGTGCAGAATAGCACGAAGGTGTTGAAGGATTCTCTCATGTACCTGTAATTTTGTGCTTCCGATGTAATTGAGCCCACAGGTACAAGAGAGAACGTATACTGCAAATTCTGTTTTACAGTTATAGTTTCCCATTATCTTGTGTGGTGTGGGACTGAATGGTGTGCGGTATTCTGTTGTGTTCACCCCGAACTTGCACGCCCGACAAGAAGAGCATTTATAGAAACCATCTTTGAGTTTTAACCAATTAGGTTTAGTTCTTATCTCAGGGCTGGTAGGATCTAACACAGCTCCCATGTTTCTCGCTCTACTGAATGTTATGGTGGGGCTGGATGGCAGACTCATCCTCAGAACGGGGTCAGTGAGTACTATTCCCCAGTTTTTATTGATGATGGATCTGATTTTGCGTTCGTTCTCACTACAGGCTGTGATTAATCTAGGACATTGGGCCTTGTCAATTGTCCCAGGTTTGGCTGGAAGATCAGATGGAATATCCGGGACAGGCTCTTCCCCTATAGCAGCTGGAAGTAAGCTCGCTCTAGATCTGGAAGATGTTTTATCCAGAGCTGATGTTAGGATCTTCTCTGAATAGCCTCTGGCTCGCATGCGACGCATGGATTCTGCAGCACAGATGTTGAATTCAGTGTCCGTGCTGCATATCCGTTTTAAGCGTAGTAATTCCCCATAGGGGATGCTTGCAATCAGGTGCCTAGGATGGGCACTGGAGGCATGGAGTGTGACATTGCCAGCGGTGGCTTTTCTGTGAAGGGTACTTTCTATTCTCCCATTAACTACATACAGTTTGACATCCAGGAATTCTAAGCTGGAACTGTCTATGTGGTGGGTAAAGTGGAGATTCAGATTGTTAACGTTGATTGTTTCAATGAATTCCAGTGCCTTTGCTTTGCTACCACGCCACACGATGAAAATGTCATCGATAAACCTGTAGTAGTGTACGATGTTTTCTTCAAAGATGGAAGAATAGTCCCTTTTGAGCACCTGCTCCTCCCACCAGCCAACGTGCAAGCACGCATAGCTGGGGGAGAAGCAAGCGCCCATAGCCACACCCCTTAG
The DNA here is from genome assembly GCF_964263255.1 of Lissotriton vulgaris. Lineage (NCBI taxonomy): Eukaryota > Metazoa > Chordata > Amphibia > Caudata > Salamandridae > Lissotriton > Lissotriton vulgaris. The sequence goes on from NC_141699.1 coordinate 702,537,595, forward strand.
TTGTTTGAACAACTCCTTTCCAAAAAGGAAGAAGTTGTTATTGAGACACCAGCTCATCATGCTGACTAGGGCCTTGTTGTGCTGATAAAATTTGCACGGTCTTTGGTCTAAAAAGAATTTAACAGCTGATATTCCTGCCTGGTGGTCTATACTGGTGTACAATGATTCAATGTCTAATGAGATTAAATACATCCCATCTGACCATTGAATGTTTTTGATTTTACTAAGAAAATCACCTGTATCTTTGATGTAACTAGGCAGTTTTTTTACATGACTCTGAAGAAAAAAATCAACATATTGGCCCACTTGTTCCGCTGCACTTCCTATAGTGGAAATAATAGGCCTGCCAGGAATAGGAGAAATACCTTTATGTACTTTAGGTATTAGATATAATACAGGTACAATTGGGTTCTCATTGTGCATAAATTTAAACTCATCATTAGAAATGAGGCCATCACTACGCAGTCCCGTTAGCAATTTCTTAAGGGAGTCTGTGGCCACCTTATATTTTTTGGTGTTGGATGGCTCATAACAATCACTGTTATCCAGTTGGCGTTTTGCCTCTTTGATGTAATCTTCTCGGGGCCAGATTACTAGGTTGCCCCCTTTATCCGATTTCTTAATGATGATTTCATTATTTTCGCCTAGTTTTTTCATTAACCTGGCATAGTCTTTCTTCTTTTGTTCAACATGTTTTCTTTGTTTGATTTTTTTAGACTGTACTTGTTTGTTCAATTTTTTGATGTCCTCAACCACGCAGTCGTGGAACGTGTCTAACACATCCCTGGGCATCATAGGGATGTATTTGGATTTCTTCTTGAAGGGGCTGATCCCAGCACCCTTTTGTAGCAGACTGATGTTGTTAAATCTGGTTTGGGTTGAAATGTCACAATCAATCTCATCATTTGCTGCCTCGCCGGTATTTAAATCATGCAGGTCTAGATAGATTGGGATGTCCGCTGCCCTGATGCCTAAACTCTATACATGATTATTTATTTCATGTTGTGGCTCTACGTCTTTATCCTTTGCATTTTTTAAAGAGAAGTGTTTCTTCAATTTAAGCTTTCTTACAAATCTGAAGACGTCAATCCTCGTTGAGCTATAGTTAAAAGTTTGGCCAGGGCAGAAATTGAGACCTAAGGATAGCAACATCTTTTCAGCTTCAGACAAAGGCACATTGGACAGATTAATTATGGTTTTATCCAAGTCTACTTTTTCCGTGTCCAATTGCTCTTCTTTTTGTTTTTTCCTTTTTTTGTTTGTTGACTTTTCTTCTTTCTTTTCTTCGTCTGTTTTTTCTTGTATTTTTTGCTGTTGTTTGTTGTCCTTCCTTGGTCTCAATGACCTCAGTTTCTCTGCCACTAAAAAATCCAATTCCTCTCCTGCATCAAGTACTATGGCTGGCGTGGGCCTCTCTCCGCTTTCTATGCTGGATTCACTAGAGATGGAAATTGAGTCAAAACTTGCACTGTCAGCAGTTGCCCCTCCTGGCGCTGCTGTTGTCTGCACATTGATCTCCACATTTGTATCCTTCCGTTCTCCAAACTTCTTACGGTTTTCGTTATTATATTTTCGGGCGAATGTGAAGATTTGTCCGTTATTATAGTCTGCCTCATCTCTGGCAAATTTGTGCGCCTTACGTTGTTTTATTTTTTCTTCATGTTTGCGCAACCTTTCCTCAATGGCAGTTCTAGCATTTTTGATGTAATCCACTTTGGCGGATTTCTCGAGCTCCTCTTCGATTTTTTCTATTTTTTTGACTATTTCCACTCGATCTATTGCAGCATACTTAATTAAGATGCGTACTGAGGTCATGGAAGCTTCCAGGTTGTTTTGTGCCCACTCTTTTAACATTGCTGGGTTGGGGTTGTCATAACTCGGGGCTAAAAGGATACGCAGACCCCTCGGGACCCGTCCAACCTCTGCATATTTAGTTAATGAGCAATGTTCCCACCACTTGGTGATTTCCAGACGCATATACTTTTCCAGGTCTTTTAATAGTGCTTTTTCACTTTCATCTGCCCCTGTCGATGTGCTTGCAGTGGGTACAGTGTTAACATTTGCTCCTGGTCGTTTGCAGAACAATTCCTCCGCTGCCGCTTCACGCTGGCGAACAGCCTCTTCTGTCATACTGACTGCTAGGTCTATATCGCTGATGCAACCCGAATCGTTTCTCGAGTTACCTCCTACGCGCCTGCTATCTCCCCACCTCTGCCACAATGCCGTCGTCACTCACCGGACACCGTTTCCGCTTCGTCTCGAACTACTCCAGTTCTGCTTTTCGGTCTGTGTCCTTTTCTTTCTTGTAACGTGTGGCGGCAAGAGGGGGCTGCAGCCAATGTTTCACCATGAATCATCCAGTTAGTCCGACTTCAAAGCAGCAGCCACTTCCGGGTGAGAGGGTTCGTCCAATGGAAGAAAGTCGGGCTTCCGTGAATTTTCAATCGCAAAGAAAGCACTCCTTCCACTTCCACTGGAACAGCGGCGAAGAAAGAGAAACAAACCACTTCTTTTTCAGGCAAGATGTTTATTTACAGCCTAGCAGCAGTCAAACAGATGACGCGTTTCGGGCTTTGGCGCCCTTGTTCACATAAAGGCTGTGAATGATTTTCGCCAATTTAAAGTGATATGCCCTTCCCACTAAAGTCACATGTTCTAAAAGTTAATGAAAAACATGGTAAACAGACTACATGATTCTAAGTGCAGTCGATAGCATATAAAAATTCATCATTAGTGCCAAAAAGTTTCATATTAGCATCATACATCTCTCGCATTTCCCATTGCAACGGAAAAATTATGATTTATCGGAAGATGTTAAATAATACATATTGAAATTACAGCCAGTTTCTAAATAAAAAAAAAACTGCTTTTGGCATTCTAAAAAATTCCTGGATAAATCCAGATACCATTATCGAAAGTATCAGAGAATATATATATATATTGGAGGTCGCCAGTAGGTAGGTATAGTTAGGAGCTAAAGACAAAGCAGTTTTTGTTTTGTCAATAACTTTGATGCCATTTGAGAAACCTTGACTTGATGAAACTTTCAAATCTATCAAGCAACTCACTTCAGCTACTGTGTTGGAATGTTTCAGGCTGATTTGTCAAGTGGGGGTCAAGAAAAAGGGGGGTTCCAAAATGCATTTTCCCAATGCAATTTCCCTTATAGATTTTAGACACAACTAGAGCCAGAACCGCTTAACGGAAATACACCAAATTTGACAGAAAGGTAGATCTTGATGCAGAATGTGGATCTTTTTGTAATTTGGTGTAAGTACTTGCAATAGTTTTTAGGTTATTAAAGAAAAAATGTTTATAGCAATCTTGGGACACGAATCAGACAGATCTCATGTTGAGATCTGATTGGCTGCCCACTCTTCAACCAAGAAGTGTTAGCAGCCATCTTGGGACTGGAGTTGTCTGAATCTCAAGAAAAAAGGTGAAAAAAGAAGTGGTCAGGGTAGGAAGACCCTAACCCCTTAGGCCTGGTGGTGGGGTTCCACAGGGACCCCCGCTGGGGGGCAAAAACATTTTTTGTTTTTAATTTTGCCAAGATTTTGTGGAAGATCTTCTTTTCCGTATGCCCCCCCTCAGTAATCCAGTTCTGGGGGTGACCGATTTTGGCCACAGGGATCGCCACCCCCTAGGGCCTGTCTGTTAAATAGTAGGGGAGAGGGGCATGCAGCCCACCCTCACCCAGCCGATTTCAGCCATGGGGACCCCCGGGGCCCAGCTGTGGAAAAAAGAGGGAAGGGGGCCATGAGGCCTGCTCCCAGGGCAGCGATCAGCCCTGGTTACCTCAACCCCTGAGACCAAACCATGCATTTGAAAGGGAGGGGGCCATGTGCCTCCCCTCCCGGAGCCAATAATTGCCATGGGGACCCAGTCCCGCAGGTCCAGACTCAGCTGTGCACTGGGGTCCCCACTCCCAGGACATAGCGGTTTCCCTGCTCACACTAGTGCGGGCAAAGAAACCTTTCTGTATGATACAGTGGAGGGTCGTACAGTTGTCAAGTTCTCACTGCGTTGTCTCTTACCTTAAATCGTAGAGTAGATGAAGGCAACGCAGAGGATTTCCGCAGAGACGCAAGTGACCAACTTCCCAAATCCCTAACTATAAACTTGCTGACTATTAAATACAGCTAAGCATAGAACTAGAAATATGGGAGGAGGGCCGGTACTGGACGTTGAAGTGTAGATTGTACTTGCTGTCGACCTGCGAACAACAAATGAGGAAGGGGTTGTTAAATAGGTCCCTGAACCTATCTCTTCTCTAACCCTACTCTCTGATTAACGTTGGGGTCTAGGACCTTAGTTGCTCCTACCTGCGATCAGAAGTAGTTGGTCTTGGTCCAGTATTTCTTTGTCTTGTGGTGGTGGGATGTTGGATCGTCGTCCGCTAAACTGTCCGGGCGCTAATCCAATGTGCTCTGTATTTCTGGTGATGAGTCTCTACAATTGAAGAAGATTATCTTAGAATTGTTCCTATAAAACCATGAACTTAAGTACCTCCTAAGACTATTGACTTACTTGCAATTGCTTTCAATTAGGTTTTCAATAAGTGCGTTCAGGGAATTCTTTCTGCGCAGTAAAACCTATTAGAGCAACTCCAAAGAAAAGACAAGAAAACACTTCCCAAACTAAAACATATTTTCCTCTAGTTTAAAGACCTTCAAATAACAAGGAGTTATAAAATCAACAACATTGCACATCACAATTGCAAAAATCTATTCTTGTTCAGCATCACAAGAATCATTTACTTTCTATCAAAGTCTTTCCTTTTCTTGCGCCGCCAGAAACCACTTCTTTCAAAGTCTCATTCTTTCTTGCGAAGGGCGCCTATAATTTAGAACTGTCACTTAACTTTTATCCTTTCTTGTCCTTGCAGATTCTTTCAAAGTCTTCAAAGTCTCCAGGAAATCTCCAGGAAGTCTCCAGGTGCAGGTCGGCGCTAATCAGCTGAAATCCTCCGCGATGATGTCAAGCGGACCTCTCTCGATCGGAGAACACGAGGCAAAGCGAATTCTAGAGTTTGGGTGCGGTTTAAATAGTTAACCGCACCCAAGAAATTACGTGCACACGTAACGCTTCTGCAGAGAAAACTCTCGAAGCGTCTATCACTTTCAGCGCGTCCTGCGCGCAGCTTCAGAGAGCGCTCTCGGAAGCGGCGGAAAACTCAAAGCGGTTTTCACATTTAGCGCGTCCTGCGCGCAGCTTCTGAGAGCGCTCTTTGAGGCATTTCCTTGGAACAAACCTTACCTTGGCTAACATGAAACTTTTAAAGATCTACTTAGCAGACCACCTAAAAGGAAAAAACGAGTGTCATAAAATGAGACAAACAAAGAAGCCATGTAAAAGTGAAAGTACACGTAATCAAAAACACACACACATACATACTGGCAGTGCAGGTGCACGGGAAAGGGTGGGTTTCTTACTGAATCAGGATCTGGGCATTGCCTAGAAAAGGGGATTTATGACAGTACTCCCTCCTCAAGATCCCCCCCAAAACTGGTACTATAGGTTTGGGTTTGTTCGGATGTCTTACATGAAAAGATTTTACCAATCGAGGAGAATTCTTTAAGTGTTCTAAAGGCTCCCACGACCTTTCATCAGGACCATAACCCTTCCAGTCCACTAGATAGAAAAATTTTCCCCTGACTCTTTTGGAGTCCAAGATTGCTTTCACCTCAAATTCTGGGTTACCATCTATAATCACTGATGCTGGTGGTTTACTGAAACGTGTTTGTGAGTTAAAGGGCTTCACTAAAGACACGTGAAACACTGGATGAATCTGATATTTTCTGGGGAGGACCAGCTTTACACAGACTGGATTCACTACCTTTTCGATTGAGAAAGGACCAATGAACCTCGGGTTAAATTTGTGCTGACCCTTAAGTTTTAAGTTCTTAGTACTTAACCAGACTTTATCTCCAGGAACATATTCTGGTTGTTTTGTCCTATGTTTGTCTGCAGATTTCTTTTGATTTTCTTTGGCTTGAGCTAGATGGAAAGCTGCCTGATCTTGAATAGAGGATAATTTGGAAACATATTCTGAAATAGTAGGCACTGAACATTCTTTTTTAGAAGTACAGGGAAAACTTTTAGGATGGAAACCAAAATTACAAAAGAATGGGGACATCCCGAGGGAAGTATGATCTACATTGTTGTAAGCAAACTCCAATTGACTTAACAAATCTGACCATTCCCCTTCTTCTGAGGTTAACATACAACGAATAAACTGTTCTATAGTCTGGTTGGTTCGTTCAGTTAGACCATCAGTTTGAGGGTGATAGCTTGAGGATAGTTTAACTTCCATATTTAATAAAGAGCTCAGACTTTTCCAAACATGGGAAATAAATTGAGATCCCCTATCAGAAATTACCACTGAAGGGATTCCATGTAATCGAATGATATTAACCATCAACTGTTGTGCTAATTCCAATGCAGTAGGTAATTTCTTTAGAGGAATAAAATGAGCCATACGAGAGAATTGATCTACAATCGTTAAAATAGTAGTAAAGCCTTTATTGGTCTTTGGAAGCTCAACTATAAAATCTAGAGAAATAGTGTGCCATGGATGAGGTGGAATAGGAAGAGGGGTCAGCAAACCACTAGGAGCTTGATGTGACGGTTTATTTTGAATGCAAACACCACAAGTTTCCACAAAGGTCTGAACTTCTTTAAACATAGACGGCCACCAAAAGGTTCTCTTTATGAGCTCATAAGTTTTAATCTTGCTAGGATGAGCAGAAAGAGAAGTGTCATGATGACAATGAAGGATATCTTTTCTTATCGACTCAGTAGGTACGAAGATTAAATCATGCATGTACATTAAATCGTCTCTTACTTGTAAGAAAGGTAACTCTTTCTTCCAATGATCAAAACCTTTCTTGTCTAACTCCTTTTTGATTTCAGCTATGATATCACTAGAGGTTAAACAAGCTTGAAATCGTGACACAGGCAAGATTGGTTGACTTTCTTCTGAAGAAGAGTCTGGTGGATTGTATCCCATTCTAGATAAAGCATCAGCCTTTAAGTTTTCCTTTCCGGGTCGGTATGTGATCACAAAATTGTAGTCATTAAAAAACATTGACCACCTGAGTTGTCTAGCAGTTAAAGCTTTTACAGATTTTAACACTTGGAGATTTCGATGATCAGTGTAAATCGTTATAGGATGACGAGCTCCTAACAGGTAATGGCGCCATTCTTCGAAAACTGCTTTTATTGCCAAAAGCTCCTTGTCAGCTATAGCATAATTCAATTCAGCCTGAGACAATTTTCTGGAATAAAAAGCTATAGGATGCATTTGTCCTGTGTTTTTATCCCTTTGAGATAGAACCCCTCCTAAAGCATATTGTGAAGCATCAGCTTCTACAATAAAGGGTTGACTGGGATCAGGATGACTCAGTATAGGAGCTGAAATGATTTTTTTCTTTAATTCTTGGAAGGCCTTTTCCGCCTGATCTGACCAAATGAATTTTACTCCTTTTCGAAGAAGTTTTGTAATTGGAGTAATTATTTGGGAAAAGTCTTGAATAAAACGACGGTAAAAATTAGCAAATCCTAGGAAACTCTGTACTTGTTTTACCGTAGTGGGACTGGACCAGGAGTCTACAGTCAAAGTCCCTGTGTGGTGGAAGGGTATTGGCCTTTTTCTTGTCGAATACATCGAATAGATCGGAGTAAACAGAAGGGACCCCCTCGAGAGCCAAAACACTAGAAGAGTCCGAACTAAAGTCAAATCCTTGAATTGTATCATTAGACTTATTCAATTGAAAGCAGTTATTGATACAATGAGTGGATCTAAAAGTCACTGTTTTTGAAGCCCAATCAATTAACGGATTGTGTTGTACTAACCAAGGTATACCTAATATTAATTTGAACTGAGGGGCATCAATAATATCAAAATTAATCCTTTCTCTGTGAATTGGTGAACAGTCCATTTCCAATAATTCTGACTGTCTGTTAATTGGACCGGAAGTCAGTTCCTTACCATCTACTGCTCTTACAATCTCAGGATGATCTTTCTGAACGGACTTAAAACCTAATTGAGAGAAGTATTGAGTGTCAACAAAATTACCGGTAGCGCCAGAATCTAATACTGCTTCTACTCTTTTAGTCGGAGAGGAAGGAATCAAACTCTTTAATTCCACTAAAATACAGAAATGTTTACATCCCAAAGGGGGAACAGTAGAGGCCAAACTGGGAATTGCACTCGATGAACTGACCTCAACCTTCACCGAGTTTTCTAGTTTTCCGAAAGCTCTTGAATCAAGGCCACATCAGAAGTTTTAGTCCTTCCTTTATTGGGTTTTGTTGGACAATCTTTAACGAAATGTCCCGTCTTTCCACAGTAAAGACATTGATTTAACTTACGTCTCTTATCCTTTTCCTCCTTTGTAAGGGGACCTCTTATAGAACCAATCTGCATAGGTTCAACAGCATCTAGTTTGGGGACTGATTCTCGAGGAGAGATACTTTTCTCTTTTACAAAAGGAAACTTATGATCACTCCTCCCCCTTTCTCCCTTTCTTTCTCCTAGACGGTGATTCAGTTTTACCACCAAATCTATGAAATCCTTAATGTCTTCAGGTGGTTCTAAAATTTGCGTAACCATGTCCTTTAAATCATCTTTTAAGCCTCTGTAAAATATAGAAACTCTTTTATCATAAGGCCACTTGGCTTCTAAGACCAGGCGATTGAATTGAGAGATGTAATGAAGTAAATCAGAAGACCCTTGCTTTAAATTGAGTAACTCATTATCTGAGGATTGGACAAAGACATGTTTTGAAAAGATTTTCTTTAAAGCTCGCTCAAAATTGTTTAAATTATATAAAATGGGATCATCGCTTTCTACCAAAGGTACTGACCAAAGAGCTGCATCTCCTCCAAAATAAGATAACATAAATGCCACCTTAGAAGAATCATCGGGAAAAGCAGATTTTTTGGCTAGGAAGTGTAAATGACATTGCTGTAAGAAAATGGAGAACTTGTTAACATCCCCGTAAAATCTTTCAGGTTGTGCCAAAGGCGTAGATACAGGGGTTACCACTTGAATCTGCGACTGAGCTCCTGACTCTGAGGTTGTGTCTATAAAGGTTGCAGGTTTTAAAATTGGCCTTTGCTGTATTGCGGTTTGTAAGGCTGCCATATCACTACGAAGAGATGCATTCTCATCTCTTAAATCCTTAAGCACTGCGACAATATCTTGTAAGGAAACTTGGTCCATTGCGTCTGGGCGAAAAGCTACTCGTGGGCTTTGCCTTCTGCCAAGTTCTCACTGCGTTGTCTCTTACCTTAAATCGTAGAGTAGATGAAGGCAACGCAGATGATTTCCGCAGAGACGCAAGTGACCAACTTCCCAAATCCCTAACTATAAACTTGCTGACTATTAAATACAGCTAAGCATAGAACTAGAAATATGGGAGGAGGGCCGGTACTGGACGTTGAAGTGTAGATTGTACTTGCTGTCGACCTGCGAACAACAAATGAGGAAGGGGTTGTTAAATAGGTCCCTGAACCTATCTCTTCTCTAACCCTACTCTCTGATTAACGTTGGCGTCTAGGACCTTAGTTGCTCCTACCTGCGATCAGAAGTAGTTGGTCTTGGTCCAGTATTTCTTTGTCTTGTGGTGGTGGGATGTTGGATCGTCGTCCGCTAAACTGTCCGGGCGCTAATCCAATGTGCTCTGTATTTCTGGTGATGAGTCTCTACAATTGAAGAAGATTATCTTAGAATTGTTCCTATAAAACCATGAACTTAAGTACCTCCTAAGACTATTGACTTACTTGCAATTGCTTTCAATTAGGTTTTCAATAAGTGCGTTCAGGGAATTCTTTCTGCGCAGTAAAACCTATTAGAGCAACTCCAAAGAAAAGACAAGAAAACACTTCCCAAACTAAAACATATTTTCCTCTAGTTTAAAGACCTTCAAATAACAAGGAGTTATAAAATCAACAACATTGCACATCACAATTGCAAAAATCTATTCTTGTTCAGCATCACAAGAATCATTTACTTTCTATCAAAGTCTTTCCTTTTCTTGCGCCGCCAGAAACCACTTCTTTCAAAGTCTCATTCTTTCTTGCGAAGGGCGCCTATAATTTAGAACTGTCACTTAACTTTTATCCTTTCTTGTCCTTGCAGATTCTTTCAAAGTCTTCAAAGTCTCCAGGAAATCTCCAGGAAGTCTCCAGGTGCAGGTCGGCGCTAATCAGCTGAAATCCTCCGCGACGATGTCAAGCGGACCTCTCTCGATCGGAGAACACGAGGCAAAGCGAATTCTAGAGTTTGGGTGCGGTTTAAATAGTTAACCGCACCCAAGACATTACGTGCACACGTAACGCTTCTGCAGAGAAAACTCTCGAAGCGTCTATCACTTTCAGCGCGTCCTGCGCGCAGCTTCAGAGAGCGCTCTCGGAAGCGGCGGAAAACTCAAAGCGGTTTTCACATTTAGCACGTCCTGCGCGCAGCTTCTGAGAGCGCTCTTTGAGGCATTTCCTTGGAACAAACCTTACCTTGGCTAACATGAAACTTTTAAAGATCTACTTAGCAGACCACCTAAAAGGAAAAAACGAGTGTCATAAAATGAGACAAACAAAGAAGCCATGTAAAAGTGAAAGTACACGTAATCAAAAACACACACACATACATACTGGCAGTGCAGGTGCACGGGAAAGGGTGGGTTTCTTACTGAATCAGGATCTGGGCATTGCCTAGAAAAGGGGATTTATGACAACAGTGGAGTGTTCTGGAGTTGAGTGTCGCCGAGTGGAGTGAATTGTCATTGAGTACAGTCTCATAGAGTGGCATAAAATGGAGTAGTGTGTTATAAAGTGGGGTGGTATAGAAAGGAGTACAGTGAGTAAAGTGTCAATGACTGGAGTGTTGTTGAGTGGAGTGTTGTATAGTATAGTGGAGGGATGTATGACGGTACAACGCGTACCGTCACAACGCATCCCTTTACTACGCATCCCTTACAACGCAAGTCGTTACCACGACTTGCTTTTGGGGGTGCGGATTTCGAATAGTATAATTTACTATTCTAACACCAGTCCCCGTGGACCCTAGGGAAGGTGTTGGGATAGTAAATTTACTATTTGTAATCCTTTAGCGCCCTCCAGCGCAAGCGTGGTAACGACTTGCGTTGTAAGGGATGCGTGGTAAAGGTACCGCGTTGTAAAAACTTTGTGGTAAACGATGTTTACCATAGTGGAGCAGAGTGTGGTACACTGTAGTGTGTCGAGTGGACTATTGTACAGTGGAGCCATACAGTGGAGTTGCATAGATTGTGGTAACGTGGAGTAGAGTGGCATACAGTAGAGGAGCATGAAGTCGAGTACAGTCTTTGAGAGTGGAGTGTCATACAGTGAAGTGGTGTGTCATAGAGTACAGTAGTGTATCATACAGTGAAGTGGAGTTTTGTAGACTGGAGTAGAGTGGCATAGAGTGGAGAGACATACAGTGGAGTAGAGTCTTCCAGGTTGGAGTGGTGTAGAGTAAAGTGACATGTCATGGAGTGGAGTGTCATAGAGTGGAGTGTAATAAAGTGGAGAGTTGTAAAGTGCAGTATTGTACTCTGGAATGTCATTGAGTAGAGTGTCATCCAGTGGAGTGTAATTGAGTAGAATGTTGTTGAGCAGAGTGGCATATAGTGAAGTAGAGTGGTGTAGAGTGGAGTGGCACAGAGTGGAGTGGAATAGAGTATTGTAGAGTAGAGTGTTGTAGACTGGAGTGTCATACAGTAGAGTGGAGGAGAGAGTTGTAGAGTGGAGTGCTGTGTCATACAGTGGACGTGGTGTGCCATAGAGCGGAATGGAGTGGTGTGTCATAGAGTGCTATACAGTATATTAGAAGTGGCATAGAGTGGAGGGGCATAGAGTGGACTAGAGGATCATAATCTGGCATAGAGTGTTGAAGAGAGGAGTTGCAGAGAGTGCTTTAGAGTGTCATAGTATAGAGTAGCATAGAGTAGACTAAAGAGCCATGGAGTGGAGTGGCTTGTCATAGAGTAGAGTGAAGTGGAGTTGAGTAGAGTAGAGTGGAGTGCAATAGCATAAGGTTGAGTAAAGTGTCATACATTTGAGTTATGTGTTGTATAGTGGAGTTGAGTGGCATGTTATAGGGTGGAGTAGAGATTAGTGGTCTAGAGTTGAGTAGAATGTTGCAGAGTGGACTGGAGTAGAGTAGAGTGTGGTAAAGAGGAACTGCATAAAGTGTTGTAGAGTCGAATGGCATAGAGGGGTGTGCCTGTAGCATGGAGTAGTGGAGTAGAGTGGAGTAGATTAGAGTGAAGTGGAGTGGGGTGGAGTGGCATATAGGAAGTGTGTAAAGTGTTGTAGAGTGGAGTATAGTGTTGTAGAGTAGCATAGAGTGGAGTAGAGTATCGTACAGTGACATGTAGTGGAGTAGAGTGTTGTAGAGTGGACAGTATGGGTAAAGAGTGGAGTAGAGTGTCATACAGTGGCATAGAGAGTAGTCATGTGTTGTAGAGTGGAGTTGCATAACATGGAGTAGAGTGTATGAGAGTAGAGTGTCATACAGTGAAGTAGAATCAGGTAAAGTGTTGCAGAGTTAAGTTGAGTGCATTGGCATAGAGTAGAGTGGTGCAAAGTGTCATAGAGAGAAGTGGTGTGTCATACAGTACAGCGGTGTGGAAGAGAATAGAGCAGAGTAGCATAGAATAGACTGGAGTGACATGGAGTGGAGTGATGTAGCATGTAATAAAGTATTGGAAAGTGGAGTAGAGTGTTGTAGAGTGGAGTGGAATAGAGTAGAATAAAGAGTGGTAGAGTGGAGTGGCATAGGGTGGCGTAGAGTGGAGAGGCATAGACTGAAGTAAAGGGGTAGAGTGGAGTAAATTGGAGAAGTGTGTCATACAATGGAGCGGAGTAATTTGGGGTGGAGTGGCATTGAAGGAGTTGCGTAGAGTAGAGTGTTGCAGATTGGCATAAAGTGGAGTAGAGTGTTGTACATTGGCATAGACTGTAGTGGTGTGTTTTACAGTGGAGTGACATAAAGTGGAGTTGACTGTGGTAGAGTGGAAGGGCATAGAGTTTTGTAGAGTGGAGTTGATCAGAGTGGAGTGAAATGAAATAGAGTGGAGTGGCATAGAGGGGAATGGCGTTCAGTGTCATATTGTAGAATGTTATATCGTAGAGTATCGTGGCATGCAGTGTCAAGGCATTAAGTGGAGTGGTGTACAGTATTGTGGTGTAGAGTGTCATGGTGTACAGTGTTGTTGCATACAGTTTCTTGGTATACAGTAGAATGGAGTGGAGTGTTGAAGAATGGAGTGGCATAGAGTGGAATAGCATAGAATGGAATGGCGTACAATTGAGTGGCATGTCATAGAGTACAGTGGAGGGCATTGAGTTGAGTGGCGTAGAGTACAGTTGCACAGAGTGGAGTGGTGTAGAGTGGAATAGCATAGAGTGGAGTGTTGAAGAGTGGACTGGCTCAAAGAGGAGTGGTTAAGAGTGGAGTGGCATAGAGTGGATTGGTGAGTCATACAGTAGAGTGGAGTGTAATGTCATGAGTGGTGTTTCCTACAGTGCCTTACAATGGAGGAACATGGAGTAGAACGGTGTAGAATGGAGTGGCTTAGATTGGAGTGGCATTGAGTGGAGTGGTGTACAGTGAATTGGCATAGAGTAGAGCAGTTTTGAGTGGCGTGGCATAGATTGTTGTGTCATAGAATTTCATGGTGTACATTAAGGTGTCATAATGTAGAATGGAGAGGTGTAGAATGGAGTGACGTAGAGTCAAGTGGTGTAGAATAGAGTGTCATAGAGGGAAAAACGGTGGAGTAGATTGTCGCAGAGTGGCATAGAGTGGAGGTGGGTGTCGTAGACTGGAGGAACGTAGAGTGGAGTGGCATAGAATCGAAAGGTATGTTGTAGAGTGGGATATAATAGAGTGTAGTGGTGTGTCGAACGGTGTGGTGGCATGGAGTGTCATAGAGTAGACTGGTGTGTTGTAGCGTTAAGTGACATGGACTGGCGCAGAGTGGAGTATCGTGTCATCCTGTGGAATGGAGTGGTATACAGTGGCATACTGTGGAGGGGCAAAGAGTGGAGTAGAGTGTTGAGGAGTGATGAACAGTGCGGTGGCGTGTCATACAGTACAGTAGATTAGCATGTCATAGAATAGCATGACATACAGTGTCTTCGAGTGGAGGGGCATAGATTAGTGAAGTGGCACTTTTTAGATTGGAGCGGAATGTGGTAGAGTGGAGTGGTATGTTGTAGAGTGGAGTGGCCTGGAGTGGTTTGGAGTGGAATGAAGTGGAGTTGCATGGCATGGTGTGGGGTGTTACTGAGTGACGTGGGCTGTTGTACAGTGGAGTGGCTTGTTCTAGAGTGAGTGGCATAACGTGGAGTGATGTGTTATACAGTACAGTGGAGTGGCATATCATAGAGTTGCATGTGGTACACTGTCTTAGAGTTATGGGGCATAAAGGGGAGTGGCATACAGTGCACTGAGATGCCTTAGAGTGGATTGGCATAGAGTAGAGTGGCAGGTTGTAGAGTGGAGTGGCATGGAGCGTCATAGAGTGGAGCGTCATGTCATTTAGTGGAGTGGCATGTCCTAGAATGGAGTGTCATAGAGTGGGTTTCTCAAGACCTTGCCCTTGCCAAAAGATCCTCTATGGGACATTTTGCCAATGCCCGTACCCCGGATACAACTTTACGTGCAAACATCATCGATGCTCTCGTGACTGTCCATAGTCCACCCACCCTTTCGGATCAGGGACTTAACTCATTAATTGACCAGCTCCAAACATCCATGGCTACAGAGAACACCATGGTGTCTACCAGTAGCTCACCTGAGAGACCAAACACCAGGCAATTGCGAGGGAGCGATACCCAAGAGGAAGCGGGGGCTAATGCAGTCAATGGTGGCAGGAGGCCTAAAATTGCCAAATGTGTCAGTGACAGCAATACAACATCAAACGGCCTGGGTACTGAGGCCCTGACACATGTATAGAGAGGTGGGTCGCCAGTCCCGTTTGAAATTACTACAGGGGCGCCCAAACCCATTGCTACAACATCGGCACTGGAGGACCAAGCTCTTGTCAATCTCGGATCACTGCTAAAGTCATCCTTCAAATCTTTTGAGGACAGACTCGTACAGATTGAGCAGCGGTTAACCAAGATTGAGAAAGCAACATTGGAGATTGTGGACAATATCAAGTTAAATACGTTGTCCCGGGGTAATGCTCAATTGAATAACGCACAAGGGGGGGTCGGGACACATAACCCCATTCCACCTCTAGCACCTCCCATCTTAAATGTACCCACAACTAAATTACCGACTCCTGCGCCACCACCTGCTAACATCATAACTGGGGCTAATTTTGCAAAGTCTAAAGAAACCTCCCGGGATTTGCCCAATGCAAGCAATGTTGGGGACCTTAGAATTGATTTACCACCGGAATCAAGCCCATATCTGGTAGTCTTAACTGGGGTCCCAGAAATAAGTAATCGGACCAACGAATCGTTCATCTCCTTGAAAAATAAAGCAACCGATTGGCTAAACAGGAATAGACCACTCTCGCGTAACATCTCTAGCGAAATCCTGATGGTGCGCAGGTTGTCCTGGGTGGGGCACGGACCAAAAACCATACAAGGGGACTGCGTGCTGGTGAATTTCAGGGACCGGCGCACTGTGGGGCATATCTGTAACTGGAGTCATCACAGCCTTGGGTCCGCAATCCAACCCCTCCCATTATCATACTTTTATCCCCCACCCCATTCCTCAGATTTGGAAAGTGATTGGACACTGGTAAAACATCGGGGTGCGGAAAGGTCGGCAGGGGGCCTGTATGTGCAACCGCATATACCTAGTCACATAGACTCACAAAATAGGTATAGTGGGTTAGAAATGGTAGATTGACTCCACCATTCCAGGGATGAATCCCGCTTGAAATCCGTTGTACACCTTGTGGGAGCAACCGAGTCACTTACCACCCAAATATCTTGTGCACCCCCATCGCCCAGCAGGGGCGTTACTGTAGATAATAATGCTGATTTAATAGGGAGTATGGCTGCAACCAGATTGCCGCAAATACCTGTATGTAAGAAACCGGCTTATAATGTCATTTCCTGGAACATCGCTGGGCTGGCGGGAAAGGCTAAAGATACAAAATGGGTAGAATTCATCAGGTCTTTCTCTGTAATCTGTCTACAAGAAACTTGGCTAGTGGAGTGTGATATATTCTTAGAAGGTTACAAAAGCTTCTTTGTGCCTGCGGAACCGTCACATAGTTGTAGATCCAAAGGGGGCTTGGTCTTGTATATTGACTTAGCCCTGCGCTATGTAGTTAAAACAATAACCACACATGACACCGACATCCAAGCAGTGACCATAAAAAGAGGGAATGAAATGGTGTCCTTGATTAACTTTTATAACGCTGTAAATGTCAAAGGGGAATGTAGGAATGTTGATTTGGGCGATTTCATTAGGCACCATTGTGAAACTTTCTCCCATCGGATCCTTATCACGGGGGACTTTAACGTGCACCCATGTGGGGACCCCATGAATACCGCAATGGGAATATTGGGTTCTCATAGATGGGAGGCCTTCACTTTGAACATTCTGGCCGGGGAGATATTCTGAATCAGCTATTAAAGGAATTCGACCTAATTGACCTAATTTCTGCTATGTCCTTGGCCGATGCTTGTAGTTGCCAACCCGTTCCTACATTTAAAGGGTATTTGGGGGGGTTCTTCATCGACCACATTCTGTTCTCCAACGGCCTACAATCAATTATATCTGGCTTTAAAATTCAGCAAACCATATATAGCGACCATAATCCTGTCTGCATTTCATTGGTTGGCAATCTTTTAAATCTACGTGAAAAGATCCCAAATTGCGGTGTTCTGAAATGATCAGACAGAAGACAGCGTTTAAAATGGTATAAGGTGAACTCGGCCACAATTTATGATAAGATCTCTAAAACATGTGCCTCAGAGTTATCATTATGTGTATCCCCTGCGTCCTTCCCACCAGATATTCTTTCTGCATTTAACAGGATCGTCTCAAAAGTAGGCGATATGTTAACTGTACCATCTTCGGCCCTTGTTGTAGGGACCCCAAATGGTTTGACCATTCCTGTTCAAAGGTAGGCCGTGAGCTAAAGGTCGCTCTGAAATCTATTCCTAGAGACCCCATACTGATTAGGTCGCTGAGGCTATCCTATAAAAAGGCCTTTGTTAAGCGCAAGGCAGAAATAAAGGACAACATTTGGCAAGATTTGTTAGACCCTTATACCCTCGGTAACAGTGAAGGATTTGGGGGTATTATTAATAAACCTCTGTTTGAAGTGGTGGGGGCAATTCAATTGGCACCAACATCCCCGAAGATGATCATTTTTAACAGTAATACTCCGCAGCCAGAAGTGGCTAGAGGGGATCGAAGTGTAACTCCCCCACTTTTTACTATTAATGAGGTTAAGAAAGGCATCTTGGGGTTATCTAGTAATAAAGCTCCAGGTCCAGACGGTATGGCCCCGAATTTATTCAAATCGAACGAATCCCTCTGGGCGCCGGTTCTTACCACTGTGCTTAACGCAGCAGCTGAGCATGGCTGCCCTAGGTCCACGATAGTGCCAGTATTTAAGAAAGGTGACCGTAATAGCACTACCTGTTACAGGCCTATCTCACTCATTGACTCTGTGGTCAAAGTAATGGGAGGGGTAATCCTGAACAGACTGACAACCTGGGCCAATGAACACGGGGTCATCTCTAAAATCCAATATGGGTTCCGGCCTTGTCACTCCACAGTAGCACAGTGCCTCAATCTGTACATGGTCCTGGGAAAGTACACTTTGGCCAGGCAGGGTGCCATCCACATGGCGTTCATGGACCTCTCCTCCGTGTTTGACTGTGTCAACGGGGAAACTTTGGGAGGCCATGGGCGCCATGGGGGTGGAGCCTAATCTGGTCAACCTCCTGAGGGACATGCATCAGGATACTAAGGCCAATGTGAGGTACTTGCAAGATCTAAGGGTGTCCAGGGACTTTAGTGTCCACAGGGGTGTTAATCTGGAGGAGTTCTTACTAAATACTGGTGCTGATTATCCCTATGTTGGTCGCAAGGGTTTGCCTGTTTTATTGTATGCGGACGACGCCGTCCTCCTGGCTAGGACCGCAAGAGGCCTACAAACCCTATTAAACGCTTTTTATAACTTCATTGTTTCCCCCGACTTATCTATTAACAACACCAAATCATACATAATGCAGGTGGGGCAGCGCAACAATAAGCCATATCCATTCAGGGTTAACACGGAGCGGGTCCCCATAACCAGAACATTCTCTTACTTGGGAGTCCTGTTCGATGACCAGTTAAAATGGGGACCATTAATTCAAAGGAAAAGGGGCGAGATAACCCGGGCAAACGCTGCTATATTTAACTTTGCCAGGAAAATGGGCAAACAACCTATTGCCACACTTTTAAAGATTTACCAGGCAAAGAGCGTGGCTATAGTGAGTTACGGTAGCGAACTCTGGGGGTACGCGGCAGCTAATTTTATTGTGGTGGCAGAGAACATCTTTCTGAAGCAACTGTTGGGGGTACCAAAGGGGACTTCCAACGTAATAGTGCATGATGAAACTGGCACACCATTCATTAGTGATACTTTAGCACTAAGGCCGCTAATCTTTTGGCTAAAATATTGGCTAAACAAAGACTTGATCTTAAACCATCTACTCCTTAGGGAAGCACTATCTCTAGACAACATGCTCAAAATTCCGCAGCTAAAATATTTAAAAGACTGTTTTATTTCCACAGGGCACCCAGAACTCATCTCAAATCCTGATTCAATTAGACTCGCTGATGTAGAGTCTGTGAAGAAAACTTTTTCTCTGTTACTACAAATGAATCGGGAAGAGGTGGAATTAATTAAACCCAGTGTCCGAAACCATGCTATGCTGAAAACTACACCCTTAATGGAGCCTTATCTATCCTG
The DNA here is from genome assembly GCF_964263255.1 of Lissotriton vulgaris. Classification (NCBI taxonomy): domain Eukaryota; kingdom Metazoa; phylum Chordata; class Amphibia; order Caudata; family Salamandridae; genus Lissotriton; species Lissotriton vulgaris. The sequence continues at coordinate 702,556,566 of NC_141699.1, forward strand.
GTCCATGTTGAGTTTTGAGCGGCACTTGTTAATTAGGTTTCGTCTGAATTATTATCACCTTCTGTTAACTGTTCCTAGAAGTTCTCACCGAGGCCAAGTGCTACCATCCTGGGGCTGTGACAATGAGTCTCCGCAGGACCTTGTGCACTTTTTATTTATATGTCCATTTTATGATTTACCACGGAGGTTCTATTTAAAGCCCCTCTTAAAAAAACTGAACTTTACTCAGGTCAGACCAGCCCTTTACTATCTGCAATTGTTAAACCCTGAAAGCACTTTATTTCTGACTGTTTTTTAAAAATCTGCCCTAAGACTTAGAAACAGTAGGGAAAGTTAACTGTATAAGTACTGCTGCTATTTTCGCTTTCATACCTACTCATCTGTGAATGGTGTCATCAATATATATTGTACTATCTGGGTATTTTATGCTTGTATACCATGTTTTTACAATGTAATATTTATTATTGGACAATGTGCTTTTATGTTTTTTTCTGCTTGAAAATTTATTTTCATTTTTGATAGAGATTTCTACAGATACAAACAAGGCACCAAAGGGTACCCAACCATGCTAACTTTTCATGGGCTGGTGGGTAGAGAGGGTAGTCTGTGTCATGGACAGCTGCAATGAACATGAAGTGCTCTGGTTCCCTTACATGAATTAATTCATTATATGCAAAGGATCCAAGAAAATGCCAGTTGAGTTATTGAAAAAGTTGAACAACAATCTAATGAACCTCAAGTTCAACAGCGACACTGATAAATACTCTATTGAATTTCTAGATTTGAAAATTGAAACATGTGGAACCAACCTCAATACTTAAATTAGACAGTGAAAAGACAGCGGGGAACAGTCTTCTCAATACCTCCAGCAGTAATCCAGTTAATCTTATCAGCAGTCTCCATTATGAGGAATTTGCTGCGAGCTAAGAGAAACTGTAGCGATGAAGAAGCCTTCCAATCTGAAAGGAATGTCATGCTGGGCAGGTTTAAGGAGAAAGAGACAGGATATATCCGTAAGATACTAGAGTCTGCAACGAAAAGGGTTGGCTCTGTCAAAAGAGAGGAACTACTAGTTAGTTCAAATGCTCTCAGAAATTAAGCAAGCACTATCATGTTTATAACCAACTATAGCAGGAAGCTACGGTCAGACATATCTTTCACAAGCATTGCCATACCATGCATACCGATGATATAGTAGCACAATATCTAGACACTTATCTAAGGGTTACATTTAGAAAAGTAAATCTTTAAAAGATACATGGTATAAAAATGTGATACCTGACATTATAATGAAATCTGTACCAGCACCGAAAAGATGTTCTTAAATGTACCAGGTGCAAGACGTGCAAATGGAAAGAAAATGTCAAACAATTCCATGTTCCCAACAGTACTAGGAAATAAACCATCTTGGAAAGTATTTTGTTTATTTCTATTTACTCTGTTTATCTCCTGAAATGCCCATGTAACATATTGTGCTTTGGTAAATATATCCACAGTGTAAAAAAAAAGTGTTCTGGAGAATATGGGAGACAATGATCGACATCATAAACAATACCCAGGAGCCAGACATTTTCAAGAGATCTATTGTAATGATAGCAAAAAATTACCATAATTTGCTTTCGATAAGTCTACCCCCAACATGGAGGTGATAACAGGACTCATGATTTATGCAGATTAGAGTCACAGTATATCATGGATTTTAACTTCCTGGTCCCTTATGGCCCTAATTCAAGAGAGATGGTATTGCACTTTGGTTAAAATATACTATAATAGAATGTTATTATGGTACTATGACTTGCTGTATTTCATTTGCTTCTTTTCGTAAAAAGGAGTGGTCTCAATTTCGTCTTTAAACATGTTTTTTGTCTTTTACACCAAGGGTGATCCTAAACTGGGAGCTCACATCACTGCTAGGGGTTTCTTTTATTGGCTTATAGCGACATTTTCCATAATTGTCTGGCTGTAATTCATAACTGGGTTGCTGAATCGCGCCCACTAGGGCATTACATTGAATAACGGAAGAGTTATTTACTCTATGTAACTATATGCAAATATTTGGGTGAAACAATGCATAATTGCCCACGGGGGGTTCACACCCCAAACGAGACAGACTCAACTATTTCAATTGATTAAATACTTTTGTTGGGAGGATTTTGAATAAGACTTGGCCTTGCCCGCATTATATATATTATTGCGATATACTGAAATATAAGGAGCTCTCACAAGTTACCACTCTGCGATGAGTCAAGAATGTTGGCTATACCGTAGGTACTAATTAAGAGAGAGAGCTTTCTATACATATATATGATTGACAGACAGACAGACAGATAGACAGATAGACAGATAGACAGATAGATATCTCTATAGATAGATAGATAGATAGATAGATAGATAGATATATAGATAGATAGATAGATAGATAGATAGATAGATAGATAGATAGATAGATAGATAGATAGATAGATAGATAGATAGACAGACAATGCTTGCTCAGTTTTACAGATTTTTCATGTGAAACCTTTAGTACGTCTTTTCATGCTATTATAAGAGAAGCAAAAAACTTTTTTTTTACAAATATCTATATTACTATTATAAAGAGAGAACACACACCTTTGAGCCAGGTAAACTCTGGAACCACAGCGCCAATCCACACACTCGATACATTGTAGAAATTGTCAGGGTGTGCAGATGGACATAGGCTATCTATACTACTATTATAAAGAGAGAACTGTGTCCTTTGAGCCAGGTAAACTCGAAAAGTACACCACCAATCCAAACACCCAAGACATCTTTGAAAACCTCAGGGCAAGCAGAAGGACATAGGCTATATAAAAATAAAAAATATACGTTCTTTAAAAAATTTAGGAATAAAAAAAAGTAGTCCCTTGCAAGTAGCGCCGGCCGCGACGTGCGTGATGACATCGGGAGCGCGGGGAGGAGCGGCGTTCAGGATCAAGAGGAAGAGCGGCGGACATGAACGCGGGGAGGAGCTGTGGACAGGCGGGGAGGAGCGGCGAGCGGCGGACAAGCGGTGAGGAGCGGCGAGAAGCGGAGGAGCAGTGGAGCAGTAAACTCAGCAGCGCGGGGAGGAGCGGCGGCTGAGGTAAGTGAAGCAGCCGCAGGTGCGCACCGAGGGAGGGGCGGGGGCCATGAGTGCTTGCAAGCCTTTTACTCAAAGTCGGGACGTCGGGGGAAACAGCGCACAAGACCCGTGGGTGCGCACTGAGGGACGGGCGGGGGCCATGAGTGCTTGGAATCCTTTTCCTCAAAGTCGGGACGTCAGGGGAAACAGCGGACAGGAGCGTGGACAGAAGCGGCCAGGACCACCAAAACCGGAGCAGGGAAACACTGTAAGTACGCTCTGCTGCTCCCGGCCGCTCTGCTGCGCATCTCCTGCTGCGATGCTGCCCCCAGCCCCCTTCTGCCCAGGGCAACTCCGGGGCGGGCTGCTAGTAATATTATAAAGAGAGAACACGCACCTTTGAGCCAGGTAAACTCGGGAACCACAGCGCCAATCCATACACCCGATACATTGTAGAAATTGTCAGGGTGTGCAGATGGACATAGGCTATAAAAAACAAAAAAAAAGTACATTTAGAAATATAACTTTTAAAAAAAAGTAGTGCCCTGGAAGTAGCGCTGGCCGCGACGCTGCTCTGGCCGCGACGTAGCGCTGGCCGCGACGTGCGTGATGAGGACGTGCGTGATGATGAGGAGGAGAGACATGGAGCTGCGGTGAAGTGAGGAGCGTGGGCGCGTCATGGCGAAGAGGAGCGGCGGTGAAGTGAAGATCGCGGGAAGGAGCGGCAGCTCAGGTAAAGTAAATGCTCATTGAAATCGAGGCGGGAGGCGGGAAAAGGGCGGCGGGCGGCGGGAGGGGGGCGGGAGCGGGTGTGCACAGAGGGACAGGCGGGAGGAGTGGGGGCGGGAGGGAGTCGGGACGGGAGACGGGTCGGGCAGGAGCGGGTGTACTGCCCCCAGCCCCTTTCTGCCCCAGGCAACGCTGGGGCGGGCTGCTAGTAATTTTATATTATGATTTTCACAGGTCATCTACATATGTAAATTACTCAGACTTGGAGTGCGTGCATGAAAGAGTTTTAATCTGATTTTATTGGAACTTTACACCAACGTTACCCTGTCAGTAGCACTCTTTACTTAGACCCACCTATGCGAGCCAGAAAACTTAGGCCCTGTCAGGAGATAGGATGGAGTATCCCAACTCCTTAACTGGTTCCAGTTGTTTTCTTTCCTTCAGGTGACATCAGCTATGTTCCCATACTGATGAATCAAGGAATGCTTGCATTTCTTATACACTGCTGTGCCACCATTGTAAAATCTTGTGAAGAAGGAATGTGGAGGACCATTGGGCTGACAATTTTCATACGAAAAGCAAAAATGTGGTCACATTTCAGACTACTGTTTGGTCATCCTACACAAGGTGTACTTCAAAAGTGCTGTGGGAGACAAGACTAAAACACGCAGGGAAATGGATTCTATTGCAGGACCGGAGGCTTCGGATTATGCCTTCTTTCTCAGCTTTTCTTTTCACAGCAGCGATAAAAAACATCAGCAAACTACATTTCCCATGAACACTTGGGAAAGGAAAAACAAAGTTCAACAACAGTAGTCCTTCCTCAGTAACTGCATCCCAGCCAGCCTTGACAGTCCTTCTTCTGTCATTCCTCATCCTCTTTCTTCGCTGCTCAGCAGTAAGTTAAGTCGTTTTTCTCTTATCTCCTGGGTTTTTGGGGAATTGTTTCTGTATATCTTGATAACGCGTGTTTGTGGGTAAATTCTGTTTCCATTTCAGATTCTCTATAATCGCGGGACGCTGCGAGCGTACCTAACGCGATTTGCTTCCCATTGCGAGTGTGGTGTGGTCCTCTAGCCGCCAGGTGGCGGTATTTCCTCTTGCTGGTAGCGCGAGTTTGTGAGCTCGAAAATTGGCGCTTTTTTTAACCAGCGCTGCTAGCTTGAGGTTGCCTGTCCCCTGCCACCCATTTTACGCCCCTGGGGGGTCTGTATGTGACATATTTATTACCTGTACGCCCTCTGGGGTCTGTAGAGTGCTTCTTCCTGAACACCCTGTGGGGTCGCAATTTGGCACCGTGTGTGTGGTGTGCAGGGACACTGTTCCGGGTGGCTTTTGCCCTAGAATAGGAAGGGCTGGTGTGTCCCTGGGGCTCTGCCCGATCATTGTGCACCTCAGGCCACCCACATTCGCCTGGACTCCCTCCCAGCTCCACATTCTGTGTCTCGGGAGAGGCATTTATAAGGATCCCTTGTGCTACTGCACACTGGCTGCCTGGCGCTACTCTTTCCTGCGGAGCCTACAGTAACTCAGCATGCAGGGAGAGCAGGATCATTACCAGGAGGAGGATCCACTGGGTTACCTCTCCTGGGATGATAATTTCTACCAGGCGGTGGATGATTCTATTTACGGGGCCGTGGACCAAGCCATGGGGCCCGTTGAACAACGTTTATCAGCCAAGATGGAGGAGACCTACGCAAAACTAGCGCCCCTCATTCCATCTACGCCAGTACCCCCTTCCCCTCCGGTTCCTACTCCCTCCCCCCCTGCCAAAAAGCCTTGTGTGGACGGTGTTGATGCGACGGCATTTGCACGTTTGAAGAGCCTTTTATGGCTATGCCGCCTGCTTAGCCTGACCCACCTGCCCCTACAGAGGGGCGCCGCCATCTCCCAGACCTAGAACTCCAGACACCATTAATGATGGAGACTCCCCAGATACAGATGAGGAAGCATGATCATCTAGGTCCTGGGCCCCGGTCCCCGAACCTTCGGGTCCTTCGGGTATGCTGGACCCTGATGATATTGTCCACCGGAGGTCCTCAGATTGGGTTCACGGGGATAAGGTGGCCCAATATGTGGCGGCGCGTCTTTGTAAACCCTTTGATAAAGACGCCCGCAGTCGCCTTCGGGTGGAGTGCCCCCGCCCTTATCTGGAAGGGAAGGTCACCCTCACGCCCCAGATAGACCAGAAAATGGCAACATTCCTGGCAAAATTCGTTAGGGACCCAAAGAAGGGCGTAGACCGCTCCTGGCGGTCTTGCCAGGATAAGCTACTCGACACAGTAGGCCCAGTCACAAAGATTTTGGACATGGCTGAGGAGGCCAAGGTGTCGGGGGAAGTGATATCCCCGAAGATTCTGTCTAATTGGGCACAACGTGCCATAGTCTTCATTGGAAATGCGAACTGCGCATTTTCCACGGAGAGGAGGAGATCGCTCCTGATCAAGGTAGACCCTAAGCTGGGGGATCTCGCCACATCTGAGGCTGGTGCGGGGGCCCAAGGGGGTTGTTCGGCGATCCCTTCGTCAAGGAGCTGGGGAAGTTTGTGGCGACTTTTACCTCCCTTGACAGGGTGCAGGCCAACATCAGAAAGGTGTTCACCCCTCGGGTTTTCGACAGGGCCGGACGTGGCAGGGGCTGCTCGTTCGGTCGTTTCAACAGCTCCAAACCGGGGGTGAGGCTCCAGCCATGGCCAAGTCCAGGACAACGCCCGGTTTAATAACTTCTAGCCTACGAGAGCCCAGAAGTTCCATGGCCGAGGCCACCAAAGAGGACAGCAACACGGTGCTGGGAGAGGTGAGTGTGCTGCCTTCGGCGAGCTTGCAGGTGGGGGGGGCGCTTGGCGCAGTTCTTTCCGGCTTGGGTTTCCCTTACCAGCGATGTGTGGGTGCTGCAGACGGTCCAGGGCTTCCAGATGGAGTTCCATGGCCATCCCCGTCAGCTCCATGACCCCCATCCCATTTCCTTTTCGCAGCGCGACACAGACTTGGTGCACGAGGAGGTGTCCCCCCTCCTCCAAAAAGGGGCGGTTTGTTATTCGGTAGAGCATTCCGGAGGTTTTGTCAGCAATCTGTTCTTGGTCGACAAGGTTGACGGTGGCAGGCGCCCAGTTATCAACTTGAAAGAATTCAACGAGTGGCTGGTGTACCCCCACTTTAAGATGGAGGGCATACACCTCTTTCGAGACGTCCTGCAACCGAATGAGTGGATGGTCAGGCTAGACCTGAAGGACGCGTACCTGACAGTGCCTATATTTCCCCCTCATCGTCGGTTCTTGCAGTTCAAATGGGAAGGTCAGGTTTACGAGTTCACCACACTCCCTTTCGGTCTATCCTCCGCACCGTGGTGCTTCACGAAGGTCCTGCGGCCGGTTGTGGAGTTCCTCAGAGCCAGGGGAGAGCGGATGATGGTCTACCTCAACGATATGTTGTTTTTGGACCAATGTCCTCGGAGGTTGTCATCCCAGTTGCAGACCACAGTCGACCTCCTTCAGGGCCTGGGTTTCGTTATCAACAAAAAGAAGTCCCTGCTGGTCCCTGTCCAGTGCGCAACGTTTTTGGGGTTCAACATACATTCGGTCGCATCTACCCTGAGTCTTCCATCCAGGAAGATGGCAAGATCAGACACGAGTTGCGTCAGACTTTGGCGAAGACTCATATCTCTTTGCGCCAACTGGCACGCCTAGTGGGGCTGCTCGCTTCTTCCATTTAGGAGATTTGCCCCGGGCCCTTGCACTACCGGGCCATGCAGCGCCTGAAGGCTTACCATCTCCGTCGGGGTCTGACATATTCTCAACTGATTCCCCTATCGGACAAAGTTCGGGATGAAATGAAATGGTGGCTTACGCACATGGAGGCCTGGAACGGACGTGCTATTTTCGGGTCAGCCCCAGATATTGTTATCGAGTCCGACGCCGGTTGCTCTTGGTGGTGTGCCCGATGCGGGGAATTTTCTACTGGTGGCGCCTGGTCCACTCAAGAGCAGTCGTTACACATCAACTGCTTAGAGTTGCTGGCGGGCTCCATCGCGGTGCAATGCTGGACGAAGGACAGGGTGCAGTTGTGTGTCCTTCTCAGGATGGACAACGTTTCAGCCGTCCGTTACATCAATCACCTGGGTGGGACCAGGTCCAAGATGTTGGCGAACCTAGCCAGGGGTTTCTGGCATTTTTGCCTCTACAACCAGATTTTGGTTACTGCAGAGTACCTGCCAGGATGAGAGAACAAGGTGGCCGTTTGGCACTCCCGCCATCTTATGGATGCCAGCGTGTGGAAGCTGGATCCTCAGGTCTTTGCCCGCCTGTCAGTGTTGTGGGGCCCGTTTTCAGTGGATCTGTTTGCCTCAAGGCTAGATCACCAGCTTCCGAGATTTTTTAGTTGGCGGCCAGATCCTTTAGCAGAGGCGACGGATGCGTTGCTTCAGGATTGGCAGGGGAGCAGGGCTATGCCTTCCCCACATTCTCGATGATCACAAGGGTGTCGGCACTCTTGCGTTGCCAGCAAGCGGAGGTGGTGTTGATCACTCTGCAGTGGAGGTCTCAAGTATGGTTTCCGGTTCTACTGAAACTTTCCTGGGATTTTCAAATCCTACTCCTCCACTCTCCTCACATCCTTCTCAGTTCGGATCTCGTTCCTCATAGCCTAGTCCAAGATGGAACGCTGAGGCTAATTGTCTGGAGGATCTCCTGCATTGTTAGACGCTCCCAGGTCTTTCGGGAAAGACTGAGGACTTGCTCTCAAAAGCATGGTCGGATTGCACCACAGAGAGATACCGATCAGCCTGGCACCAATGGTGTCGTTGGTGTCTGTGACGGGGCGTCGATTCCATGGGGGCGGATGTAGTCCATGTCTTGAACTTCTTGGCGAGTTTGGTGGAGGACAGTTTGGCCTATCGGTCAATTAATATCTTCCCGTCTGCAATCTCGGCTGGACATGGGATGGTACAGGGTTCACCTGTAGGCAAACACCCCTTGGTGTGCCGGCTCCTTAGGGGAATAGGTCTGTCGCTTCCCCAGGAGCCACGATATTCTGTCCTGTGGGAAGTGAACAGGGTGTTGAACCTGTTTCTCTCTTGGCAACCAAATAGGTACCTCTCCCGTAAGGAGTTATCAGCCAAGTTGGCAATGTTGTTGTGTCTAGTGTCATGCAGACGGGTCTCGGACGTAAGAGCCTTGGATGTTTCTGCCAGAGTTTTTTCCCCGGAAGGGGTATCCTTCACAGTGAGCAGAAGGACAAAGTCGAACACAAGGGTGATTTCTTACCCAGCTTTTCCTGACTCCCGAAGCTGTGTGTGGTTTAGTGCCTCCGTGCTTATGAAGAAATGACTGATGAGTCTTGCCCTCTGGGTGAAAGGCAACTGCTTATTGCCCTACGCAAGTCGTACAAAGCGGTTTCTTCCATGACCATCGCCAGATGGGTGCGTTGGGTGATGCAGGAGGCTGGTATTAAAACGAAGCAGTTTGGTGCTCATTCAGCAAGGGGTGCGATGGCTTCCAAAGCTTTTGTCCTAAGGGCACGGTTGGAAGATCTGATGCGTGCGGCCGATTGGTCCTCGGATTCTACTTTTAAGAGGTTCCATTTTAAGCCAGTGGTTGAGGTGGCAAGGATAGTTGTTGGCAAGCTTTGAATGGGCATAATCCGAAGCCTCCGGTCCTGCCATTGAATGGGAATTTGCCTAGCCTAGTTGTCGGTAAGTTCGGATTCTATTAAGGACTCAGAGGCGAGGTTTATCCCTCCCAATGACTTCAGTGAAGTGGACCCTCCCCGTATTGATGTAAGTAAAGTATTCATGGGGATTATTTGTTCTGATGGCTTTTTAGCTCTTTCTTTCAGCTGTTGTGCCTGTTTTTTTTTTTTTGTTGACATTTGTTTTATTGTTGCATTAAAGTATACAAGTACAGTGTAAATGATCTACTGACGTGGCCTCAACATTCAGCCACGAACAGCCAAGCGCGCAACGTTTTCTTGTTTTTATACAACTGGTGCAAAATTACAATTTCCAAGGATAATCAGTGTAAATCGTACATATATGTTCGCAGGTCGGGAAGCAGTGAGTCTGCACTCCTAATGGGGCAGTGGGTAACTGCAGGTATGTAGGATCCCGCCTCGAAAGCGTAGGATCGAGGTCTGTACTGTTCATACAGTGGAAGCACTTAAGAACAAGGGGAACAAAACTGTGGGAGAGAAGCATGTGGGCGCTGGCAGGGTCCAAGTAGGAGGATGCTGGCGACGGGCGTCGGGGAGGGGGGGATTTTCACGGGGCCAGTCAGTCTACGTTCCGAGGGGGGGGAGGGGGGGGGGAGGAGTGGGGCCGGGGGGTGAACACCCCACGTGTATGCGGGCACCGAGGTGGGTGACATGTAATATGAGAGTTTGATCAAGAAGTAGGAGGTACCAGGGGACGGTCCCAGGAGGGTAGACACCATGTAGAGGCTACTGGTTCTCAGGGGTGGGAGGGGGGGGAGGAGTAGGTGGTTCTTCTACATGTGTGGACTGCCGGAAGCTGTGGAGGAGCATGGCCCATTCCATGGATATGGGAATTTTACGCGCACCCCTGGCTTCTTCCTCTCTAAGGGCATCTTCCTCCGCCGCCGCCCATTTACCAACCGCGCCCTTCCATGCCGCTACAGAGGGACCCTCCGGGGAACGCCAGCGCATGGTTATACATCGGTTGGCCAACAGGAGTGCTAGGGACACGAAGCGCCTGTGTACCGGGTCTCGCTTAGGACCATGGAAGATGCCTAGTGCGCTGGACTCCCAGGTGGCTAGGGTAGTGAGGCCCGTTAATCCCGTCAAAGTGTCGTGCACCGCCCGCCAAAAGGGGTGAAGGTCGGGGCAACTCCAGAACATGTGTCGGAAATCTGCCGCAGGGGAGCAACATCTGGGGCAGAGAAATGGTGTGGAGGGATAGAACTTCTGCAATCGCGCTGGGGTGAGGTATGCCCTGTGTAGGATATAGTATTGGATGTTCTTGAAGCGGGCGTTTCTAGAGACGCGTTTTGGGGCTTCAAGTGCTTTAGTCCATTCAGAGTCGTGCAGTGCGCGGCCTATGTCCTCCTCCCAAGTAGCCCGCAGAGTCGTAAGAGGAGCGTGCGAGAGTTCCCGGATGGATTTATATAACCAGGTGATTAAATGGCGTCCCACCCCCATATGTAGGATTGTATGTATTACTGGATGCGTGTCTGGCTCGCCAGTGCAGAGATTAAAGTGGGGCCGGTATCCGTCGAGTAGCTGTCTATATCTGAGGAATTGGCCTGGGGAGAGTCCGTATTCAGCGATCAGGCGGTCAAGCGATTTTAGCTGGCCTTCCTCGAAGAGCGATTCCAGATCTGTGATGCCACAGAGGGACCACTCAGCGAACAGCGGAGCGGTGAAGTAGGAGTCCTGCCTAGGGCTGCCTATCAGTGGTAGCAGCGGGGAGTATGGAGGTCTACCGGGGGACAACCGGTGGATCCGCATCATGCACCGGCGCGCTATCGCCACTTGAAGGGGGTATGTGCGCCGTGGCTTGGTGCCCGGGAGGAGAAGACGAGTGAGTTCTGGGGTTGCGATTCTGCCGGTCGGGGTGACGGTCTCCTGAGGGTAGCGATCCGCCGTCCAGTAGGATAGCCATTGGAGCTGTGCCGCGAGGAAGTATGCCTCGAAGGATGGGGCTCCGAGCCCTCCCTGTGTTGTGGGAAGTTGGAGGGTTTTCAAGGCAACCCTGTGACGACCCTCGCCCCAGATAAGGGTCCCTAGGAGGGAGTCGACCTCGCGGAAGAAGGACCTGGGTGGTATAACCGGCAAATTTGTGAAATGGTAAAGGAGTCGGGGGAGCATCACCATTTTAGCCAGGGCTATCCGTCCTATCGGGGCCAGCGGGAGTTTATTCCAGAAGGCGACCGTAGGGCGCAGACTAGCAAGTACTACGCGGTGGTTGCCCTCAAACATGGCTGCTGGAGAGTGGTACAAGCGGACCCCGAGGTACCTGGGAGCCTCCGCGGACCACGAGAGCGTGTGCGGACCGAGCTCGACTTCTCGGGGGGGTAGGTTCGGGTGTAAAGGGTAGACTGTGGACTTGTCCCAGTTCACTCGGAGTCCCGAGGCATCTGCAAAGTCCGCCAGCGCCGCCCCTATGGGGGCCAGGTCCATTTCGATGTCTCGGACGTATATGAGGAGATCATCCGCGTACATGGACACGCAATGTGTGTCATCCGCGAGAGGAATACCCCATTCCACACCCTCCAGGCGCAGCCGAACCGCCAGCGGCTCGACCGCCAAAGCGAATAAGAGAGGCGACAGGGGGCACCCCTGCCTTGTGCCCCGCCAAACTCCGAATGCCGGTGATATGCGTTTCCCGATACGAACCCGAGAGGTGAGATCGGTGTACAGGAGGCGCGTGTACGCCATGAGTGTCGGGCCGATATTGAGTCGGCGTAGGACAGAAAAGAGATAAGGCCAGGTGAGGGTGTCGAACGCCTTCTCCAGGTCCATGATGAGACAGGCGGCGCGAGGAAATCGGTCACGCACCTGATCCTGAACATGGAAGACGCGGCGGAGATTCTGGGAGGTGTTCCTTCCCGGCACAAAGCCGCATTGGTCGGGGTGGACCAAGGGGCGAATGATCTGCGCGTATCGATCCGCAAGGATTCTCCCCAGGAGTTTACAGTCGGCCGACAGGAGCGTGATGGGGCGATACGACCCCATGTGAAGTGGATCTCTGTGGGGTTTGGGGAAGGTGACGATCACGGATTCTCGCATTGACTGGGGTAGCCTACCAAGATGAAGAGATGCCCCGAACACCCGTGAGAGGCGGGGGACCAGCAAGGGGGAAAAGGACGAGTAGTATTCTAGTGGGAAGCCGTCCAACCCCGGCGCTTTATTGCGGGACATGGCCCGTATCGCCTGGGTGATGTCGGACGGGACAATCTTGGCGTCGAGGGAGCGCTTGTCGACGTCCGATATTGTGGGTAAAGTCAGGGGGTCCAGAAAATTGTCTACGGAGGACAGGGAGGGCTGGGTTGGGGCCTCGTACACCTGTGCATAATGACGGTGGAACGCCAGAAGGATCTCGGCCTGTGAGCGCACCAGCACACCGTCCGGGTCGATAATATCCGTGATGGGTTTGAGTTCGGTGTCCTGTCTCGCCATCCAGGCTAGCAGTGCCCCTGCTTTGTCCCTGTCCTTATGCACTCTGGAGGCGTAAGCCCTAAAATTATATTTCCGGAGGTCAGCGCAGGCGGCCTGGTATTCCGTCTTAGCCTCGGCCGTGAGTACAGCGTGTTCTTCCGAGTCGTCAGGTCGCTTAGTGAGTGCGGCCAGAGCCTGCTCCGAGGTTAGGAGTGTCCGCTCCAAGGTGCGGCGCACCCCCACCACCTGTTTGATGCAGTCTCCCCTGGCCACCACCTTAAACGCGTCCCATTCCACTAGTACCGACGACGCCGTGTTTGCATTATGTGTGAAGTAGTCCTGTATGCTGGTTTTGTGTGTGTCTCTGAAGACGGGGTCGGTCAGGCAATCCTTAGGGAGGCGCCAGGTGGGGACCGGTGGGTGGGGGGGGCGCCAGGTTAGGCGTATAATGTGGGCGTCATGATCCGAGAGGATCCGGCCCAGGTATTCTGTAGACGTGATCTTAGGGAGAATTGGTGTAGAACAGAGGAAGCGGTCTAGGCGGACCCGGAGGTTGTGTGGGATCGAGTGGAAGGAGTATATGCGAGCCAGTGGGTGTAGATGTCGCCATGCATCAGTGAGCGCCCAGTGTGTAACCCATGTCCTAAAGAGTTCTGCCTGCCGGGGGGCCGGGGAATGTGCGGGAGGGGGATGGGAGCGGTCTAGGGTGGGGTCCAACGTGCAGTTAAAGTCGCCTCCTAGTATCCATGGGACCGTAGTGAATCGGGCCAAGACGCCAGTGAGATGGTCCCAGAATTTATCCTGGTCCACGTTAGGGGCGTAAATGCTGCCAAGGAGTATTCCCTGCCCGTCCAGAATTCCCTCTAGTAGCGCATATCTGCCCTCTTTGTCCACCACCCGTCGAAGCGCCCGGAAGGGAGTGCCCGGCCTGACCCAGATTAACGCGCCGCGTGCAAACGCCGAATATTGTGTGGCACAGAAGGTCCCTCGCCATTTAGACTGTAGGCGAGTGAGTTCAGTAGCGTTTATATGTGTCTCTTGTAGTAGTGCGATATTGGCTGACATGCGTCTAATGTAGGCATAAACAGAGTAACGTTTGCTGGGTGTGTGTAGGCCCCGCACGTTCAATGTGAGGACGTTAACGTCTGAGCGTGGGGCTGCCATTCTTGGGGTGTCGTGGGAAGGGTGAGGGTCCCCCTGGGATACCCGAAAGTCGCCAGCATGTCTGTGTCATGTGTGTTCCTGCGCGCCAAGCTTCCACAATCGTAGGGGAGGGACTAAGGGGAAGAACAACAGATAGAACCTTGGGTGGGCAACAGTCCCAATACTGAGGATATATCACTGGAGGTGGCATATCCAAACTAGTATCCCACTAGGGGATAAATATAACAGGTAAATGCGGGGGTGGCAGCATGTGTCGCTGCTGGGCCTGTGCGCGGGTCGGGCTCTTGTAGGAGAAGAGTCTATCGCTCGGCAGCGCAAACAGTAGTCAAGCGAAGCAATCTAGGCTCCTAGATGTCGCGCAATGTAGTGGGCAACCATTAGAAGGATACAGTAATTAATAGTTCAATGTTTATGACGAGGTGTTAGGTTGGCTGGCCAGGGTAGCGTCCAGTGCAGGTGCCGCCAGGAGGGGGGAAGAGATTGGGCCAAATCCTGACATCGTTCCATCGCTGTCTCGGTCTTTCTCTGGGGTGAACAGGTGTGGACGACCTTCCAGGTCCGAAGCTGGGGGTGACATGTGCAGTTCGGTCACCGCTCGTAGGGCGTCCCGTCGTTCTTGCATGATTTGCGTGAGGTCGGGTGACCCCGTGGGGGAAGACCCCTGGCTTTTGGGGCGGCCGGATCGGGCGCGGCTCACGCCCCGTCGTCTAGATCTCCTGGAGTCGTTGTTGCGGGTCTTCTGGGGTCCGGGCTTAGGAAGCAGTGGGCAGTGGAATTCAGTCCAATCTTGTGCTTCCGCCGCCGTGGTGAAGAAAAGGGCTTTCCCGTTGTGCAGCACTTTAAGGCGGGCTGGAAACAGCAGGGAGTACTGTAGATCGTTGGCACGAAGGCGCCTTTTGATTTCCAGGAAGGTGGAACGCCGCTGCTGGACCTCCCGGGCGTAGTCTGGGAACACCATAACATGTTGATCCTCCACCTGCAGGGGGCCAGCCGCCCGGGCCGCGCGGAGCACCGCATCTCGGTCACGGAAGTGCAAGAATTTAGCCAGCATGGGTCGTGGGGGGAGGCCGGGTTTGGGCGCCCGGGCCGGGACTCTGTGGGCCCTTTCGATGGAGAAGTACGGTGATCGCTCGCTCTCTGGGGTGAACGATCTAGTCCAGGATTCCATATAGGTCAGAGGATCCGAATTTTCTATCCCCTCCGGCAGGCCCAGAACGCGGATATTACATCTTCTCGAGCGTCCTTCCAAGTCCACCGTGCGTTCTTCCAGGGCTTCCACGCGGCGTAGGACCTCTCTCATGTCTTCCTCCTGCATCTTCACCACGGGTTGCAGCTCGGTCACAGCTCGTTCTCCCTCCCTCACCCTGTCCGCCAGTTTACGATGATCGTCGCGGATCAGACCAATGTCCGTCGTCAGGGCGCCCAGTCTTTCTTCCATGGAGAGGCGAGACATTTCGATCGCCGCCAACACCTGGTCCAGTTTCGCCGTAAGCGCAGGGTCTGTTTGCGACGCATTGGCTTGCGTCCACGTCCTTGTGTGTGGCATCTTTTCGACGGCCGTTTCAGGGACAGCCGTCATCTGCGAGGCTTTTGTCTTCCCCATAGGTGCCGGTAAGTGGGCCACCGGGCCGCCGTGTACTCTGGGCACAGCAGGCCGACGCAGCTGGGCCACGGGCAAGTTCAATGGCAGCCGGCCACTCCTGTCTCCCCAGGCTCCGGGGCGGTCCCTCCTCGTCTCAGGGAGCGCCTTCTGGTTCAGAGGTGGTCCGAGGCCATCGGGTCCGGTGGTCCCGGTGTCAAAAAGGCCCCGTGGGCCCCCCTTGGCGCGTGGCACAGCGTCAGTGGCGGCCGGGAGGGCCAAAGGTCAGGTGGTGGGAGTTCAAAGGGGCTCCGGAGTAGTGGGCGGCCGTTGGCAGTGACTCGAGTTTGGGAGGAGCCGCCCCTGCTCCCGTGGTGAGGCTCGCGCTGCTCCTGGAGTCTAGGGCTCCGTGGGCGCCATCTTAGGGTCAGGCACCCGGAGCTGGCGCTCGGCGCGGGGTAGTGGAGGCGCTCTGGGTCCTCGGGTCAGTCAGCGGCGTGTGCCTCGGCGCCTCACGGAGCCCCCGAGGTTGTAGGGGGGGGCCACAGGCGCCGAGACCTCTGAGGGAGGGGGGGAGGGACGGGCACTCACCGCCCTCGCTCGCACGTTGTCGACCACTGGACGGCACACCACCACATCCACAGCGCGTCCGCCGACCTTCCGCGCCCGG
The DNA here is from genome assembly GCF_964263255.1 of Lissotriton vulgaris. Taxonomy (NCBI): domain Eukaryota; kingdom Metazoa; phylum Chordata; class Amphibia; order Caudata; family Salamandridae; genus Lissotriton; species Lissotriton vulgaris. The sequence goes on from NC_141699.1 coordinate 702,572,897, forward strand.
TGAGTCTGCCGGTGCCGGGGGGACGATCAGGCTCTCGGTGAGGCCATAGTGCCGATGTAGTGGAGCCCCGGTGCGGCGGCCGCCATCTTGCGCACCGGGATGTTGAATCACGGGGAGGCGCCGTCCGGCGCGCACTCCGGGGGGGTCGGTCCCGTTGTTGTTCTGGGGCCCCTCGTAGGCGCCCGTCAGCTCTGTCTCTTGGGGCTTTCAATCACCGGGTCAGCTCCCGGTGGCATGAGTGTCCGCCGGACAGGGTCGCGCCCGCCATCTTGGGTTGAGGCGCTCGGCTCCGGGCTTGTAGAGGTCGGTCCGTGCTGTTCGTCCGCCGCCGCCGGAGGTCGTTGAAGCGGCGCCCCAGTGCACGGGGGATCCCAGGTGCCTATTCAGTGGGCTGAGGCTCCCGGCGATCTCGGGAACTGGGCTGGATGCTAGCCCGATCGCGGAGCCTCAGCAGGACACAGCCGCCATCGTGGCTTGCTAAGCCACGCCCCCAGCTGTTGTGCCTGTTGTTGTGATACCTTTTGGCCCAGCTCAGCCTCTGACACTGGCTCTTATGCAGGAAATGATGGTTCCAAGCAAGATGCGTGAAACTCCACCACAAGTGCATTCGTGTAAAGAAAGAGGATGAGGAATGACAGAAGGACTGTCAAGGCTGGCTGGGATGCAGTCACTGAGGAAGGACTACTGTTGTTGGACTTTGTTTTTCCTTTCCCAAGTGTTCATGGGAAATGTAGTTTGTTGATGTTTTCATCGCTGCTGTGAAAATAAAAGCGGTGAAAGAAGGCATAATCCTCGCCTCCGAGTCCTTAATAGAATCGGAACTTACCGGCACCTAGGCCTAGGCAAATTCCCATTGTGTGTTGAAAAGAAACGCTTTGTCAGGGCAGCTTTGAAAATGAAGGACACATAGCCATTACACTAGGGCAAACTGCAGTTTAGGAATGAGAAGTGGCTTTCAGCCTAATCCCAGGAGCATGAACTTAAATTTGCTGGCAGTAAAAATTTAAATAAAATTGTTGACAATACCAGAAACACTACTGTCTATGACACTGTATGAAGGACTAATACATATTAACATGTAAATTGTGAGACTGGTGTTTTTGTCTAGGAATGGATTTCCACCAGGGTCGTGGAACCAATCTACATTAATGGCATTTCTTAAAAAGGATAAGCCTCCCCACAACCCAGCATCATACAGACCGATATGCCGACAGCAAGGTCTTTTCGAAAATATTAGCTACTTGTATGTCATCAGTGATATCCTCCATTGTTTCACGTTGGCAACATGGGTTTATCCCTAATAGGGACACAGCGGACCATGTTCGAAGAGTAATTAGTCTGATGGGCTGGGCGCAGGGCACCAATACACCCATAGGAATCACCCTGTTGGATGCCGAGAAGGAATTCGACAGGGTGGCATGGCCCTATCTGTGGGATGTCCTGGCTTTAAAAGGCTTCGGACCAAGAATGATTGTGGCGCTGAAAGCTCTGTATCAGACACCAATGTCTTGTGTCAAACTCGGGCACTGTAACTCTAGCTCATTCTCTATTTTTCGTGGTACTCGACAAGGCTTCCCGGCATCTCCACTGCTCTTTTCTATTTCTATCGATACCTATCTTAATCGCTTAAATCGAGCGGAAGAAATAATGCCAGTGGAGGTTGCAGGCATTTCCTACAGGGCGCTGGCATATGCCCATGATGTGGTAGTGATCACCACAGATATCAGAAGGGCAATGCCAAAGATTGAACAGATTGCGGCTCAGTTTGGTGCCTTTTCAGGATATAAGTTAAATCCCTCTAAAACCCAAACTATATTTGTAGGCCAGAATCCACCGACAGATCTTAATATAGTAACCACAGCAACATACTTGGGAATTAAGTTAACAACTCCGATCTCTGATTTTCCCAAACGTAATCTTATTCCTATTCTCAAAAAGGCAAACACTACTCTGGAGCGTATTGACCATCTACATTTGTCCCTACATGGCAGAAACAATGTATTAAAAATGTTAATACTTCCAAGATTCCTATACCTTTATCGAACTATACCTCTCGAATTTTCAATAGAATTTTTTAAACAACTTGAGAGAATGGCTGCGAGATTTCTCTGGGGCTATAAGCGCCATGGGAGAGCTTTTAAAAAGTTAACTCTTCCAAAGGTTAGAGGGGGATGGAGCACTCCACACTTCCTGTTCTATTACCTAGCATCAATATTGCAGTTTATTAGTCCTTTAATTATCGGTATTAAAGCTCCAATTTATGAAGCACACTCTCCGTCTATCTATGAAATTCCTTTAGGGGCAGAGGCTCGCGGCTGCTTGCTAAAAAATATAGAACCGAGCTATTATAAAAAAACTAAATTTAAGATTGTAACAGCAGCATATCGGGCATGGAAGATTATTAAGCGACATGTAGGGATTTAAAAAATGTTGAAGTACACTCCGTTGACATCCAAGCATATTCTTCCCGCTATCTTTAGGGATCATATCATGATAAAATGGTCTAAACAAGGAATCAACTGCATTGGTGATCTATGGCAGAATGACAAAATGATTCTTTTTCAGACTTTACAAGCTAAGTTTAATATTTCAACTCTTGATTACTTTAAATACTTTCAATTGCACAGCTATTTTAAAACTTTATCATCTGCTGAACGCTCCGGGCTTCAGAAGATTCACCTGATTGAGTCTCTATATATCAAAAGAAAGATTACTTTCTTTTATAATCTGCTGATCTCAGTTTATTCAGATGACTTAATATCAGTACAAGAGCGGTGGGAGTCGAACCTGGGGGTAAATAATGTGCTGATTGAAGATTCAATTCTGATGGCTAACTCCATCCTTCTGACGGCCAGATCCCGAACTCAGCATTATATGGTTCTTTTTGATCTATATCATACCCCGGCAAAAATCTTGAAATGGGGAGCATCGTCACCTATAGTTTGCAAGAGATGTTTGTTGGAGGCAGCAGATGCAACCCACATGTTTTTTCTTTGCCCACAGCTATCATATGTTCTCTCTGAAATTCAAATGTTTCTATCTTTAATACTTGGAAGCACTGTAAATCTCACGTCAGAGCTGGTACTGACAGGGGTATCTTCTGAAAACATATCAGATGATAAGAAAAAGTTGATATTTATTTGCATGTCTGTATATCGTGCTTGCATTACTCAAGAATGGATAAGCCCAGACCCGCCACTATTCCTATTTTTTTTTTTTTTTTTTTAAATACTTTATTATTTTCACCTGGTATAAAGTTGCAAAAACATTCAGATATTATTTCAAATTAAACAAGTTCGTCATATACATACATAATCTGTTCTTGGCTTATAAAATATTAGTACATAATATAAATCATTACTAAATGTCAATTCAATTCAGTTCTAATTTCCCCCATATTTTCTCATATTTCCGTAACGATTTGACGCCTCTAAGTTCTGCTAGCGTACATTCCATAGTTTTGATTTCGTTAACCACATACCACCATTCCAAAGCGTTAGGTGGATTAGGACTGACCCAAGCTCTAGCTAGAGTTAGTTTAGCACAGGAAAGTAAGATAGATAACAATATGGTGTGTGGTTGATTTATAGTATATAAACCTAATATTACCATAGGGGCTGTTATTGGTGTACTGGTAACGTTTTTTATAGCTAAGATTTTCCCCACTTCTTCCCAAAACTTCCCAAGTTTTGGACATGTGAACAGCATGTGTATGAGATCAGCTGCATATTCGTCACATTTTGGACATTTGGTTTTTTCTCCCACATTATTATTTGAAGCCCATTTTGAAATCTTTTCTGGGGTATAGTATAACATATATATAGTTCTATATTGCTGTAGACGAAGACTAGAGGATCTTACATAGTGATGAATATTAGTGTACGAATTGCTTATTTGTTTTCCTGTTATATTAGTTCCCAGTTTTACATTCCATTTATTAGCTATTATTTCGTTATCATTCGTTCTTAAATCTATAAAGATCTTATATGCCAAGCTGATTATTGATTTCTCCTTTTTTGAGTTTAGGATGTCCCAGATACCCCCGCTCGATAAGACTTTGATTTTATTCTTACGTACTAAAAAGTCGTATATTTGCCTGTATTTAAACTCGTGTGTGTCGGACAATCCATATATTTGTTTTAAGATGCGGAACTCCATTATGCCTTGAGAGGTATATAAGTCCCCTAGTACCTCAATTCCTTTCGATTGCCACCTTCGAGATTCCCCGTCGCTAAATATGTTAGGTAGTCCAGGATTGTCCCATAAGGTTAGTTGGGTATGAAATATAGTACTTTTGCAGTAGGTTAGTATATCTTTCCATATCTTTACTAAATCCCGTGCGGTCTTAAATTTAACCCTCTTGTAGAAATTGGGGTCTGTAATGCGAAGAAATAATTGTTTGGAATCTCCTTTTAAAAGTAAATGGTGGTAGAAAAGCAGATTCTCTGAATCTAATAAGGATCTAATACGCCTTATAAAAGAGGCCCAAAAGTAAAGTTTCAGATCAGGAAAATTAAGACCGCCTGATCCGATTTGATTTTTTAACATCTTTAGCGATCTCCTAGCTCTCTTATAACCCCAGATAAAATTACAGAGAACGCTGTCCAGTTGTTTGAAAAAAAGCCTGTTTTGTGCCAAAGGAATTGATCTGAATAGATATAAGTATTTGGGTATAATTTTCATTTTTATTAGATTTATTCTGCCGATTAGATTTAGTGGGAGTCGATGCCATTTTTTTAGATTCGAGGTCGTAGATTTCATTAGTTTATTATAATTAATCTTGTTTAGCTCTTTAATATTTGAAGTGATTTGTACTCCTAGATATGTCGCAATCTTACAAATTTCAGGCATTGGTTGGGGGGGAGCGAAGTTCGCTATAATTTGAGTTTTGTGAGTGTTTAATTTATAGCCCGATACTTTACCAAATTTAATTGCTTCTAAATTAATTGTTTTCAGAGAGTCGGTAGCCTCAGTTGAATAAATGGCGATGTCGTCTGCGTATGCGGTTATTTTTAGGCTCTGCCTATTGGTTTTACAGGGTATTATTCCTGATTGGTTATCCAGTGCCTTTAAAAACGGCTCTAAAGATAAGGCAAATAATAAAGGTGATAAGGGACACCCTTGACGTGTGCCTCTCCTGATTGCAAAATAATTTGATGTGAGGCCGCAGTAACTAATATAAGCGGTAGGATTATCATAAAGTGCCCGAATCCCATTTAAAAAGTTCCCGCCGAACCCCATGTGTCCCATTATATGCCATAAATAGTCCCACCCCACCCGATCAAATGCTTTTTCAGCATCAAGCATAATCATTGCTAAGGGAGTGGACTCTACCTCTGCTATGTCAAAAGCAGTTATTGCCGTGTTTACATGGGCTGATGTGTCCCTCCCCATCACAAACCTGTGTTGTTGTGTACTTACTATTTTAGGCAGTAACGGTGCGAGTCTTCTTGCTAAGCATTTTGCAAAAATCTTTGCGTCGGCGTTGATTAAGGAGATAGGTCTATATGAGCCCATCTCCTCTTTGGGTTTACCCTTTTTATGAAAAAAAATAATTTTCTCCTTATTCCAGGAGTGCGGGGCAGACCCTGTTCTACTTATATAATTAGCTACTTCTAGGAGAAGGGGCGTTAATTCTTCCATACATGATTTATACAATTCCAAAGGAATAGTATCTTCCCCTGCAGCTTTGCCTGATGGTAATGAATTAATAGCTTCTTTTAGTTCCTCTCCAGTTATTTCTAAGGCCAAATTTTCTGCTTCATTGGTTGTTATTTTATTCGTAGGATTTTCTTTTAAGTAGTTATCAATTGTATCGCCATTAGAAGTGTTTTCCGGTGTATATAAAATTTCATAGTATTTGGCAAACTGTTGTATTATGTTGTCTGTCTGGTTATATCTCTTATTGTCAACACCTATGATTTGTGAAACCGTGGATTCAGCTCTATCCTCTGCTACCTTAAATGCTAAAATTTTGCCAATTTTGTCTCCCCCTTCATATTGCGTAAATTTATATTTGTGAATCTGTGCACATCTTTTTTTGAACAAAGTTTCTTTAGTCTTACATTTTAACCGGCTAAGATTTGTGTTAATGGCTAAAGTTCGGAGATTTCCTCTTAGAGCCTCTACTAGTATCACCTCTTCCGCAGCAATATCCGAAGTCAGGGTTAAGTTACATATACGTCTTTCTTGGTTTTGTTTTAGGACATACGTCTGTGCGAACCCTCTAATACTAGCTTTACATGTGTCCCAAACTGTTAGACAGGAAGCAGTATTTCTATTGAAGATCAGAAATTCTATAATATGTTGTTTCAGTTGCGTAATGAACATCGTATTCGATATTAAATTCCTTGGAAACGTAAAGGCTCTAAGAGGGTTGCGTTTTTGAGAGGTAGTTAATTCCACCATGATGGGGTTGTGGTCAGATGTAATGCGCGGGTATATGACCATTGTTGTGATAGAGCTCATCAGCGAGTCTGATATTAAAGCCATGTCTATACGTGAACATAGTTTGTGAGGAGCAGAGTAATATGTATAGCCTGGGGTATTTGAATATAATGAACTCCAAACATCTCTAACATTATGAAGCTTACACAAATTTAAGATAGACGTTCCAGTTCTAGGCATTCGGATATGATTACCAGGGCGTGTTGTATCCGTCTGACAGTTCATAATACAATTGAAATCACTCATAATTATAACTTCTCCTTCCCAGTCTAATAAAGCTATATTCAATTGTTCATATATTCTTGGATCTTCTCTATTTGGTCCATATACAACACAGGCCACAAGCTTCACACTGTTATGACATAGTTGAGTAATTGCCCACCTCCCACGTTTGTCAGATTGCGTCCTAATTATTTCTACCTTGAATCTTTTGTCTTTTAATATGGCCACCCCTCTAACATGAGAGGCAGCTGCTGAATATGTTATCATCTCAAAGCCCAATTGATTCAGCAGCTTCTTATCACTATCTATGATATGAGTTTCTGACAAAAATACTAGCTGGGGGTTATATAAGTTTAGTTCTTCGGCGACTAAATGTCTTTTACGTTTATTGTTTAGCCCTGAAACGTTCCATGCCAAACATCTAATACTTTGCATCTTTAAAGTAATGAGTATAGTTAATAGCGCCTATTAGCAACATAGTTTGATATTCTTCCATATATGAAAAAAAGTACTTTGCAAACATAAATCTCTTCTCGAGTCTTTCTACCAGGTTGAAAATATATATGTTTTTCCCTTCCCCCCTTTACCCCCAGCCCTTCCTCCGCCCATCCACCCCACACACAACCCCCCCAAACTGCGAAGACCTACCTCCCCCCTCCCCCCCTTACCTACCGCTGCCGTTGATGAGGCAGCACTTGCGGCTAGGGTCCTAGGACCGTCCCCCCCCTCCACCTTTGATGACTTTATATCTGCTAATAGTGTTGATTCATTCCCACCCCCCTTGTTTTTTTTTTCCCTTTGTGTTTTTTCCCCCCCTTTGCTTTTCCTTCCCCCCCATTTCAGCTTTATGGTTATTTGCTCTTATTAACGCTTATTAAGGCTGGTTAAAAATGCCTGCGCTTCGTGTACTTTATAAAAGAAGTTAGTATGTCCTTTCAAGGTCACTTTGAGTCGAGCTGGTTCCTGCAGATATGCTGATCCCCCCAGTTTATTAATTGGGTCAATTAGTTTGCGCATTTCCCATCTCTTATCCATCGTCGCTTTACTTAAATCTGAGCGCGCAAAGATGGTAAAGTTATCAATAGTTATTGGAGTATTGGGTCTAGCTTTTTGCCACACCGCTTGTCGTAGTAAAAAGTTGCCAAAATAGATCAAAAACGGGCGCGTAAATTTACTATTAAGGCGTTTTTGACCAAGTGGGAGCCGATGTGCTCTTTGGATTTGGGAATCCCAGTCCCAATCAAAAAGTTCGGGGAAAGCTCGGGGCATCAGTTTCACCAAGAAGGCCCTAGGGTCGGACCCCTCTGCCCCTTCTGGTATTCCATACAGTTTGAGATTTGATCTTCTTAAGCGGTTTTCCAGGTCCTCCACTTTCCCCTGTAGCTGGGTTAGTGCTGAGTCATGTCGCTCCACAGTGGCATCAACCCTTTGCGTTCTTTCTTCAACCGATACTGTGCATTGTTGGAGCAATGTTATCTCCTGTGTGACACCCTTTAATATGGAGGCTATATCAGTTATTGCGGTTTGCAGTCTTATATTGTCATTTTTTAAATGCTGGTAGTGTGCCTCCGACTCTGCCCTTTGATTCACAAGAAGATTTAAGATGGCATCTAGCTGGGGGTGGTCGGTATTGCCCAGCTTGGGCTCTTCCTTTGGTTTTCCCTGCTTACTTTCAGCATAGGGTTGGTTTAGTTCAGAGTCCGAGCCCAAGTCCACTGAAACTTCTGGATCCAATAAGGTTGCTACTGCGAGGCCTTCATTTCCCCCTTTGATTTGTTCGCTAGCCTGTTTGTTAGTGGTAAAATTAGGAGTTTGCGTCATTGGGTAAGGCCGATTTTCCTGAGGCTGATGTATACCATTGTCAATGTCTGTAGGGCTGCCCCCTGAGAGCCTTAAGGTCATATTTTTAACTAATCCTTTAGCCTCCATCCACTTTCTTAAAGGGCTTTTGTCGATAGCAGTTTTTCTTGTACTCAAGGGTATTACTCCTGCTACCATGTTGGTCAAAGTTCTACCTTTTTTTTTATGGATCGTCTTGGCCTTGCCTCTACGTTTCCGTGGAGGTAATTTATTCAGGGTTTTATTCGCAGGTTTGTCTAATTCCTCCTTTGTGTCATAATCACAGTCCTCAGAAGAGAGATGATCATCATTAAATTCCAGAAATTGTTCTGTCCTGTGATTACTCACAAGTTCAGTGGTGAGACAGTTAAACTCTTCCATTGCATTTTTGCCATTTTTGCCATTACCTAAGGCAGTTTCCGTCCTTGCCAATAATAATGATTTAGCGGTGTTTAATGGTAGAATTTTCTCTTTTAACACCTCCATTGCCACTTCTGGCCCAATAGTCGTCTCGGGACTTTCCAACTCTATTATTCTTGAGACTTATTGCCTTCAGTTATAGTGGGAGTATTATCATTATTATCGTTTTTATTAATTGTACCTCCATCCTCCCCTGCATTTGTCCCAACTTTAGCACTTTCATTAATGTCTGTATTTTTCTTTGACATATTTTTTTTAGGAATTGTTCCACAATCAAGTAAAGGAGAGCGGGGGACAGTCTTACCTGCCATCTTCTTATCGCTCCCCTTGACAGTAACGGTTTTGTCGGAGTTGTCTTTCACTCCTTGGGCTGCTTCCTTTTCGCTCGCCTCCAGACTTGCTACCAATTTCTCAGCACCCCCCAGCGTTTTGTTTGCTAGAGTCTCTGCCGTCTCTGCAGTCTTTAGGGCTGGGGCGGGGGCTGGGGCAGTGAGAGGGGCCGAAGCCAGGACTGTCGTTAAGTTTCCTGCCGTGGGCAGAAATACAGGCACAGGTACGGTAATCGCCGCTGCTGCCACTGCAGCTATTATTGAGTTTTTGGTAGTTCGCGTGGTTCGCGGAGGGTGTTTGGGTGACATACCTTCTGTCACTGCAGTTACAATTGTGAATTGTAGCCTTGGTTTGGTTAGACCAGCCGTAATGATCCCAGAGCGTGTGAACCTTCTTTCGAGCCAGATCTTCAAGGCTCTCCAAATCCTCGAGGTTTGCCACGGCATCCGTCAGCCTTTAGCTGTGAAGAAAAGATGATTGCAGCCGTTAAATCAAAGTTGCAGCGTAGTTCTCTCGCGTTTTTTCACCCTGTCAGTCGAGCTGACAGACAGACCTGCAGTAGTTGGGGCTGCCGGCCAGTAAAGCCCCGCCCGGCTGATACCGCCGATGCCGCTGAACCCGCTGAGAGAGCTCTGTCGAGGACGCTACAGAGAGCGTCAGGGGCCAAGACGATCGAAGTATTCAATCCGGAAAACGGGCTCTAAGCGAGCATCTGACGCTTCACGTTAAGCGGACAGCCAGCACGGGTGAGTCAGACTGCAACATTGTATCTGCTTTACTTTCGCCGCCCTGCTCCGTCTCACCCCGGCTCAGTTGAAATTACACTCCGTTTTACTCCGTACTAGTTTTCACAACTCGCAGCTCCGCTAAGTTTCGCTGGGTCCGACTACCAGGGTCGGGAATGGTTTGGTGAATCCATTAGCACAGCCGAAGTTTGCCTAGAGGAGGGAGAAAGCTCCTAGTCCGCCGCAGCAGAGCCCTCACTCCGCCATCTTGGACTCCGCCGGCAGCCACTGAGACCGCCATTATTCCATACTTGGAGGGCTCGGCTGTTAGCTAAGTATAATCTGGAACATGCCATTTATGCTGTGAAAGGACGCAGACAAAGATTGTTGGGGGAGAAAATTTGGGCCCCAGTGCAGCAATGGATTCAGTGGGAATTGAGGGGCTCGAAGGCTTGTCTTGTCTTTCTAGGTTACTGTTTTAATGTGATCCATTAATGTTTATTTGTGCTCTGAGCACCTATTGAAATGTAATGTCTTTTTCATTTTTCTCTTTTTTTCCCCTCTGATTTCCCAATAATGTCTTGTACCTGACTTGGTTGCAATAAAAAACTGGAAAAAAAAAGGAATGGATTGGTCAATTCAATTAATGACTGGTCAAAGCTCATAAGATTGATTCAAACCTTAAGATGATCTTACTGTACTTGGCATAAATGAGATATTAATTCAGATACAAATCACACTCAGTTTATCCTTGGCTTCGGCCACCCCCTCTGAGCTCCAGTCAGCGGCCGTTCCTATGTATGAGCGGAAGAGCACCACTCCCCCCCCCCCCTACACTGCTGTGCAGAAAGCTGGAAAAATAAAATGGTAATAAAAAGATTTTATTTCCATTTTATATTTCCAGCTTTCTGCTTAATTGAGAGGACAGGATGGGGCCAGTGTATCAATGCTGCTGATTGGCAGCAGTGACGAGTGGCCCCTTCAGTTTAATTGTGCATGTCAGATTGGCCGGCTACCTTGCTAAGGCCAAGCGGACATGCGCAATTCAAACTCTCCAACCCAGCTGTCTTAGACAACTGGGTTGGAGACCAGGCGGAGGGCCCCGGTACCTTTCAGACTGCTGAGGCAGCCTGCTCCAGCCAACCAGATGCTTCACTCATGCTGCATGAGAGCAGCTTCTGGATTGGATAAGGTACGTCACCTCTCACTCGGAGGAGTCTGGAGACAGGGACTGGAGACCATTGAGGACATGCTGAAGGATAAAGTAAGTGAAACTTTATTTTTCTCTTTTTTAATTGTTTATTGTAATGTGTTTTTGATGTAATTTTGTAATGCATGTAATTTAAAGATATGTAGCCCCCAACTATTATTTATTGCTACCAATCGCCACTGGCTCCAGGACACCCCTTCAATGCAACATGTGAACACTCCAGAAATAGAGGAGCTGTAATTTCTTGAAAGTAAATGCGTATATGCGGGAGGGCTAGGATAATCTGTGGGCCCATTCCTTTGCGCCTACCTGGCAGGGAACCTTATACCAGCCAATTACCAAGGTCAAGAGGCTTGGCTTTTACCTGACCAGCATCTTAATTCGGTGGGAACAGGAAAATAAAGTGTAGTCCTCGTTCTTTTTACTTTTGGTATGGATACAGCATTAGCTGTCTCACATGCCTCTTGTTTTAAAAAATCATAATGAAATATATACATACATGTTTTCCTAACGTAATCCATTGTAAAGTCGTTTAGGACTGTTCCTTTTTGAAAGGCTCGACAAACCTGTGAAACCCTGAGTTTGTTTTTGAATCTGCTAGCAATGTGTGTTTACAATTCTAAACAATGCTATATAGGCACATATTTTAAGCAGACAAACTGATAGACAAAGGGGGAACAATATTGGCACAGCTTTCCACAGGGCAATTAGTTACACAGAGGACAGTAGGAAATAAAATGCATCAGTGCAGCATCAACAAATGTTTGCCTTCATTCTCCTGCTGACCTGGGCATGCAACACGCAGAGTCAACTGCCCTAGGTCAGCAGTCGGCTCAGCATACTATTCACTCAGGGAAACCCACGTTCCTGAAACTGCTCAGTTTGGTTTCTGATGAACTCACAGTTCTACACACACACCAGCACACACACATGTGTGTGAGTTGCAAGGGTGCCAAGGGATGGGGCATCCGTCTTCCACTTGGGCAGTAAATGATATCCATAGAGATGGTGCTGTGAGCACCTTAACCTTTTCGTCGCGGCAGACATTCCGCCGGGGTGCGGCCGACTCCCATGCGTGCGCAGATCAGACAACCCCGGCTGGCTGACACACACGCCCATCCTTGACGTCGCCATCCGACGCAATGAAAAGGTTGAACTAAAGGGCCACAGTGAGTGAAACTCCACCTGCTGCATTACAGTGGTCTACACATCTGCACACCCCCATGTGCTAACAAACACATACACACACACACACACGCTAACGTGGAAACAGACACGCAATCTCTTCCAGTCTATATCCTAGCTCCTCGAGCAGCCTTAGAAGCAGGGAGTTCTGGAAGCACCCCGGGGGCTTCTCTGTCTCCTTCTGTTGAAGGGTCTGGCATAGGTAGCCCTATAGACGTTGAACCACCTCAAATCCCATATTGCGCTGCAAAGAGTGAAATGCGGTGTGATTTGAGGTTGTTTTTACTGAAGGACTCTGCAAGTAACTAGAGCCAGTTTCTTGTTTTAATGCAAATTTGGAAAGGCAGATTTCGGCATTTAACCACTTGAATGTCATACCACTAAAATGTTGAAGAGATCAGGTTTGGTTCAGCCATCACTAAGTCATCTTTTATATACCAAATGCTTGAGGCCCCCAAAATTGATCTGATGGAATAGACATGCCAAGTGTCCACACTGTACAGATGATGAGGTGGAAATTCCAGAGAAGCCAGTGATTAAAGTGTGTTAGTTGTTGCAGGTGGTGAACATCGGCACTCATTTTTGCAGACGGTAACCAAAGGGCATATTATTAAGGACGGCGTTAAAATTATCGCCGGTTTAGCGGCAGAAAACTGCTGCTAAAGCGGCGAAAATGGCCTTGATAATATGCCCTTGAGAATTCCAATAGAAGCCCATGTTCAAATCAGAACATGGACTTCTAATGGAATTCTCAAGGGCATATTCTCAAGCCCATTATTGCCACTTTAGCTGCAGTGTTCTGCCGCTAAACCGGCGATAATTTTTAACGCCGTTCTTGATAATACGCCCCTTTATTTCTATCATCTGACGTTCACCCAAAGCAAGTGGCAGAAAGGCAGAAAAAAGAGAAAGATAGGAAGAAAGCGACAAGCATTCAATAAGGAAATGAACTTAGAAAAACGAGAAAAAGAGACAGGAAGTGTATGGTGTTGGAAGAGACATGAGGTTGAACCAAGACTAGCTACTAAAAGGGAGACGGGAGGAAATCAAACCAAACAGTACACCCTCCCTACTATAAGTATATGAATTACAAGCAGTGCTCTTGGGTGAGGGGGGCCTTGTTTTATGCGATCTAATCATAATAATTAGGACTACAGTTGCATACCTGCCAACTCCCAGGGTGCCACAGTGTGACACACGATATTGGCTTCCATCAAACGGTCAAAGGAAACCAATGTGGGATCACACTGCTTCACCTCCCAGCGGGTTCGCCCCTGAGCACTGTGGTCAATGCAGTTCACCAAGCATGTGTGCTTGCAGGATTGTCTCGAGTAATTACAAAGTTGTCCGTCGTCAGTAGAGATTAGGCATCAAATATTTGGGGTTGCTGAGTAGGCTGCCAAAGTATTATCAGGTCACAATACCTCTCAAGGCGCGCAGGTGCCTATCCACAAGCTCATTAGCTCAACCGGCTCGAGGAAGCCTTTTAAACAGGAAACCAATGTGGGATCACACTGCTTCACCATTGTGGTCAATGCAGTTCACCAAGCGTGTGTGCTTGCAGGATTGTCTCGAGTAATTACAAAGTTGTACTGACCATCTCTATTCACGTGTTTCTGGATCATTATCCATCATCAGTAGAGATAAGGCATCAAATATTTGGGGTTGCTGAGCAGGCTGCCCAAGTATTGTCAGGTCACAGTACCCCTCAAGGCGCGCAGGTGCCTCTCCACGAGCTCGTCAGCTCAACCGGCTGGAGGGAGCCTTTCAAACAGTAAACCAATGTTGGATCACACTGCTTCTCAACAACAAAGAGGACACTATACCTAGACGTAAGATGCAAAAAGTCATCTGAAACGTAAGGGTGCAAAAAGTCACCCATTCAATCTAAAGTAAAAGGAAAAGAAGTACAAGAGAGGAAGAAAAGACTAGGTGTGAAAAGAGATAATATTGTCCATAGTAGCCCTCACACACCCATAGGATGTCATGCTTCATCATCAGGCCATTTTGCTCCACGTAGGGCCGGCGCTGCAATTCCCTATGGGCCCCATACAGGGACACTTTGGTGGAGATCTTTTTAGGACAGCCGGATGGTGCATGCGGGTGTGCGGGGTATAGTTAATAGAGGGAAAGTGCGTGCCAAGTGAAAGTAGGAATAGTAAAAAGGTACATATGCAACAGTTTGTCATATAGGTGTACCTATAGCTGTGATGGCTTGTTTTTGTAGGCATGTTAACCCCAAAGTATCATAGGTCGACATGTTTCACGCCTTAATCGCCAAGGTGGTCGTTGGCGTTTCATCAGGACCAAAAAGCTTAAAGCAACATGTGCACGTGAAATGTGTTAAAACCCTCTTGATGGCGCGCAGGTGCCTCTCCACAAGCTCATCAGCTCAACCGGCTCGAGGGAGCCTTTTAAACAGGAAACCAATGTGGGATCACACTGCTTCACCTCCCAGCGGGTTCGCCCCAGAGCATTGTGGTCAATGCAGTTCACCAAGCGTGTGTGCTTGCAGGATTGTCTTGAGTAATTACAAAGTTGTACTGGCCATCTCTATACACGTGTTTCTGGATTATTATTCGTCATCAGTAGAGATTAGGCATCAAATATTTGGGGTTGCTGAGCAGGCTGCCAAAGTATTCTCAGGTCACAGTACCTCTCAAGGCGCGCAGGTGCCTCTCCACGAGCTCGTCAGCTCAACCGGCTCGAGGGAGCCTTTTAAACAGGAAACCAATGTGGGATCACACTGCTTCACCTCCCAGCGGGTTCGCCCCTGAGCATTGTGGTCAATGCAGTTCACCAAGTGTGTGTGCTTGCAGGATTGTCTCGAGTAATTACAAAGTTGTACTGGCCATCTCTATACACGTGTTTCTGGATTATTATCCGTCATCGGTAGAGATTAGGCATCAAATATTTGGGGTTGCTGAGCAGGCTGCCAAAGTATTCTCAGGTCACAGTACTTCTCAAGGCGTACAGGTGCCTCTCCACAAGCTCGTCAGCTCAACCAGCTCAAGGGAGCCTTTTAAACAGGAAACCAATGTGGGATCACACTGCTTCACCTCCCAGCGGGTTCGCTCCTGAGCATTGTGGTCAATGCAGTTCACCAAGCGGTCTCCTGGTGAGGAGCTGATATCACAGGGTGGCATGGAAAACGAGTTGAAAACCACTGTAAATAGTGGTTTTCCACCTCGTTTTCCTAGGCTTTGAACTGCCGACGTCCAATAAACACCCCAGAAAATTGACACCAGCCTCAGCAAGCTTTTTTGAGGGGGGCAGGAGCGGCCTGGGGGTGGGAGGTTGGGGGTCGCTGAGGGGGTGATCAAACGGGCCTCCTAGGTACTTCTTGGCACGAGACCCCGCCCCCTTCAAGGCCCCGCCTCTCCTCACACCGTGAGATTGTTCTTCAATTTGGCAGGTATGCAGTTGGATGACACAACAACCTGTTCCCTCAAACCAGAATAATGCTTGTTTGTTGAATCAAGAGTAGGCAGCGAACTTCGGCAGTGCCAGTGAAATTCAGCAGCGCCACCAGTATTTGGCAACTCCCCCATTTGGCAATCCTGGTATCTGGCTTCTAAGAAAGACTTAGGATTCCTTTCACATATGTTTATAAAGGTCTACAAGTTAGACATTGTGAGAAACACTGCATTCCCATTATAATAAAAACCTTAGCTAAGAAAAGTCACAAAAAGATCCAAAATTCAGTCAGAAAGAATTATGAGATCAGCTGATTGGGAAAAAGTTAACTCATGTGGAGGTAGGAAACATTGGGAATGCAACCGAGAGCCCAGAGCTATGGGCAGGGTTTAAAGTGGACTGCCCTAGTCCACTCAAGCTCAGGGTGAAAAAAAATCTGAATTCTGCAGCAGTACCACTCTTTCCTGCCTTTGATGTAACTTCTCAAAGACTCGTTGAGTTCTTTCATAGTCCCAACATTCCAGAACGGAAGCATTGGCAATATGCTATACAACGAAGCCATAGTTGTTCTTATGCAACTAACAACCATTGGCAAATCCAATAGTCCTGGCTTGTTGTAGGTGTAATTTTACATGTTGTATTACATATATGGATACAATGACAGAAGCAGCAAAGTACCAGTCGGGCGCCACACTATGCTAAACACAGATTCTTTCCTTCCTTTTTTAAATCACTCCCTAATTACATCGGCCACGCCTCTTTGAGAGACCCCCCAGTTTTTTCATCCCAGCTAAAGTCCTGGCTATGGGCATCCAACACCGAATTAAACGCCATGTTATCTTTGCAAAATTGTGTTTTTTCCCCCTTAGGCTCAGTTTTTCTGCTGCACATTGACAGCCTCCGAAAGCTATTGAAATGCAGCGTTATACACTTTCCACACAATTTAACCCAACCATTCATTCGGTGCTGGTCGTTTCTGTGGGTTGATAACACCTGTTACCGTCTCACTTGTCTCTTGCAGCTCCAGAGCAAAGGGCAATTTTAGGAAGAGTGAAGAAAAAAGGGCCTTGCAGCATTTAATCTTGTCAAGTTTCATTCCTCTTAAATGAGGCATATGCACGTTACGCCTGTCACTCGCAGAGGGCCCAACAGGATGGAGCGAGCGAGGTGTTGACATCCCCCAGTGATTCAGCAAATGAGGCTCAGGCCCAGGCAAGCCGCGGCTAAATCCTTTATGATTTTTTTGTGATAGGTGTCAAATGGACCCTCGCGTCCAGGTGCACGTTTTCCTGCAGTTGCAATTACAGCGCTGTTCATGAGGAAACGGTGGCTCTGCGGGGACAAAACTACGAGTACAAGTAACCTACGGTTAGGGTGACCAGAATTTAAGGATAAAAAACCGGGACAGGTCAGACAAAAATGTAGGACTAAATCATTCAGTTTTCTTTAGCTGGCCTGTCGTTTATTGCATAGCCTTAAAAAGAATAATATCTATCTATCTATCTATCTATCTATCTATCTATCTATCTATCTATCTATCTATCTATCTATCTATATATATATATATATTTTTTTTTGTGCTATCCCTGTAAATCTCGTGAATGTGTGTGTAAACGCCCACACAAACTTATAGTTAGCCTTAGCAATCTCAGGACCTCCTACTCCTGTGATCCCTGGCAGAAACAGATGCATTATTATTTCAGACTTCAGAGGCGCCTGAAAGGAGAACATACTTATGAATTCTGCTTTGCAGTAAGACTTTACCTTTGTCCTAAAAATCGGGACATTTATTTACAATTACCAAAAGTGTCGGGACACCGGGACAGTCCTCTGAAAACCGGGACTGTCCGGGGAAATCCGGGACCTCTACCTACGGGTAACGTCACTTGCCTCAAAGGAAGCCTTGTTCGATTCCGAAAAGAAACTTGTTCACCGTGGTTTTTCGGCACCTCGAAGAGAAAATGACATCTTTCTTGCCTTGTTTCAAGGGTTGCAATTGATAGCAATGCATATAATAATCATCTATATTTGGGGATCAGTACGGGATCTGCTCCACATTCATGATGGACATAGGGCTACTGGAATGATGTGATTCGGCCACAGCTTTTTTCCACATATTTCTTGATTTACAGCTCCTACCATATAAACACCCATCTGTTGCTTAACTTGCAGATTTAAAAGAACACATTTTATTTCCAGCACGAGTTGAAAAGACTCATTCATTCATTCATTTCACTAAAAAGTCACATGTGGCAAAAGACCCTTTGCAAAGTTTAACGTATCACTTTCAGTTGCTGATTGTTTTATTCAATAGGTAATTTCGCATTAATGAGGTGAAACGTTCACTCATGAAATAATAATTAGTGTTAAAATGACAAGATAGCACAGAATGGCCCCTATTATACCAGATAATCTGACTGTGTTTAGTGCATAATTTAGTGAACCAGTAGCATATAATTTGGCCCTGAGTTGCCGCATATTCTATTGGCCCTGAACGCAGTGAACACGCCTGTTTCTGAGAAAGCTGTGACTCACATTAGCCACGAATCTAATGGCTTCTAATTTCAGATTATGAAACTTCTGATTTCAGCGAACCTGAGAGGTAGAAACTGGTTTAGAATTACACAAGTGCTCATTTCAGAGAATTACGAGGGAGCTGGAAACTGGGCTGTACACGAATGGCTGCTGCTTTCCAAGAAAAAGACGCAGTTCTCGGGATAATTAGCCGTGTCACAACTAAGAAGCTTCAACAACATAAACGAACGCATCATCTTTTCCTAATGTGGAATCTACTCAAACAGAAAGAAAAAAGAGGAAAAACGGGATGCAGAAATCGAAACAATGGGAAGTACAATAAAACACCCACATAAAATAAGAGTAGATGATTGCTTTCATTTCAGGTTCTTACAGTGAGCTTTCATGGTATAAAGAGAATTTATAAATGCTACATTATAAGCACAGCATAGTAGTTACAAGACTTGCTGGTTCAAGCGATATATAGACTCTGGCATTTTTTGTTTTCATAGCGGCACACTGGCCAACCATTGTACCTGAATGAGGAACTTCAACTCAATACTGGACAAATCACTACACCAGAAAAAGAAACTGCTAATTTTGGAAATACCAAACGTGAGAAGAGCCCGTGCTATAGAAATGCTGTAAATAAATAAATAAATAAAGAAACAAACTAGCTTTAGGAGAGGAAAATACGAGAATTTCTATTTTGAACAGATTCCTAAATACTCTTATATTTGCATGTACCAAGTTTGTTTGGGAGTTTTTCATCCAATGGCATAGTTTCTTATTTTTTCAATGCTATTCCGCTTGTTTATTCTATGCAACCAACAGAACTGATCAGGTGTCCTTATTGGGAAAGGCAGTTACATGTTGATTTCCATGACACAGAAAGCAGGTAGGGTTACATACTGAGGCATTGCACATGGAGGACCTGCTGGAGATAGGACGAAATAAGGCCTCATGTGATGTCCCATCCATACATTTGGTATCAACCAATTTTATTATATTTATTGTTGTTGGGTGGAATGTACCTCTAGCTTCATCTCTTTGTGTTTCCCAGTTCCTTTTGTGACACCTGACTCATTTTGTCTATTAATATGCTCATGGATCTTGAATCACTCTCAACATCAGATGTGCTCTGTATTTGTCTTCAACTTTGATCCCACAGTTGAGTGTTAACCTGCTGGAAAAGGGGGGTGCTTAATTTGAGCTTGAGTGGTGGACTCCTACACTCATTTTCGGAGGCCAGAGCTTATTTTTTATCATCAAACTTTGGCCCAGATTAATAGAAAGGCAGAAAAAGAGTGAAGAGAAATAATGAGGACGATAGGAAATAGTGACAAAGGGAAAATCAGGGATGAAAACAACATGCAACAGTGAGGTGCAGGAACTGTAGGGTGGTGAAAGAAAGAGTCATGAGATGGAATCAAGAGCAGACAGCCTTGGTATTCAGCATCGCTGGCCTACAGAACAGCTGGCAGCCAGTTTCAATCCAAAAAGATGGGACACTTCAGTTGTTTTTCAAATTAGCGCTGGTGCACATCAAAGTGAACTGTTGTCCCTCCCAGACAAAGCCATGGGGGAGAGTTCTGCTTAGTGGCTGCTATTATACAGTTCACAGATAGAGCATTTTCACGGGGGGGAGGGTGTGGCTGTATCACTGACATAATATAGAGGGACATAATATCGACTATCAAAAATATCGTTGACAAAATATCGACAGACAGAATATCGAGTTTGTATCTACAAACAGGTAAGTACAAAAATATTGAGTGAAAAATATTGTTTACTAAAATATAGCTTATAAAAATATCGACTTTATTAAAAACAATGTTAAATTAAATTAATATTAAAAATTATTAACTAAAATATACTTAAATATACTTAAATTAACTTATAATAATTAAATAATTAATGAAAGTTATATTAAAAAAATTACATTATATTTGTTAAAATATATATAGTAACATAATATAATTAAATATTATCCAATATTATTACCGTACAATAGCGGAAGTGTAAAAATTACTATTCCCACTCCAGTGGGTGCAACAGTAGGGAAGGCGTTGGACAGCGTAGGGGTAAAATTTACTATTCCAACTCCATGGAGTGCAACAGTAGGGAAAGCGTTGGATAGCATTGGGGTAAAAATTACTATTCCCACTCCAAATAGTGCAACAGTAGGGAAAGCGTTGGATAGCGTAGGGGTTAAAATTACTATTCCCACTCCAAAGAGTGCAACAGTAGGGAAAGCGTTGGATAGCGTAGGGGTAAAAATTACTATTCCCACTCCAGTGGGTGCAACAGTAGGGAAAGCGCTGGATAGCGTAAGGGTAAAAATTACTATTCCCACTCCAAAGAGTGCAACAGTAGGGAAAGCGTTGGATAGCGTAGGGGTTAAAATTACTATTCCCACTCCAGTGGGTGCAACAGTAGGGAAAGCGTTGGATAGCGTAGAGGTAACATTTACTATTCCCACTCCAGTGGTTGCAACAGTAGGGAAAGTGTTGGATAGCGTAGAGGTAAAATTTACTATTCCCACTCCAGTGGGTGCAACAGTAGGGAAAGCGTTGGATAGCTTAGGGGTAAAAATTACTATTCCCACTCCAAAGAGTGCAACAGTAGGGAAAGCGTTGATTAGCGTAGGGGTTAAAATTACTATTCCCACTCCAGTGGGTGCAACAGTAGGGAAAGCGTTGGATAGCTTAGAGGTAAAATTTACTATTCCCACTCCAGTGGGTGCAACAATAGGGAAAGCGTTGGATAGCGTAGGGGTAAAATTTACTATTCCCACTCCAGTGGGTGCAACAGTAGGGAAAGCGTTGGATAGCGTAGAGGTAAAATTTACTATTCCCACTCCAGTGGGTGCAACAGTAGGGAAAGCGTTGGATAGCTTGGGGGTAAAAATGACTATTCCCACTCCAAAGAGTGCAACAGTAGGGAAAGCATTGGTTAGCGTAGGGGTTAAAATTACTATTCCCACTCCAGTGGGTGCAACAGTAGGGAAAGCGTTGGATAGCGTAGAGGTAAAATTTACTATTCCCACTCCAGTGGGTGCAAAAATAGGGAAAGCGTTGGATAGCGTAGGGGTAAAATTTACTATTCCCACTCCAGTGGGTGCAACAATAGGGAAAGCGTTGGATAGCGTAGGGGTAAAATTTACTATTCCCACTCCAAAGAGTGCAACAGTAGGGAAAGCGTTGATTAGCGTAGGGGTTAAAATTACTATTCCCACTCCAGTGGGTGCAACAGTAGGGAAAGCATTGGATAGCGTAGGGGTAAACATTACTATTCCCACTCCAAAGAGTGCAACAGTAGGGAAAGCGTTGGATAGCGTAGAGGTAAAAATTACTATTCCCACTCCAAAGAGTGCAACAGTAGGGAAAGCGTTGGATAGCGTAGGGGTCAAAATTACTATTCCCACTCCAAAGAGTGCAACAGTAGGGAAAGCATTGGATAGCGTAAGGGTTAAAATTACTATTCCCACTCCAGAGAATGCAACATCAGGGAAAGTAAATACTTCATATATTATTTAAAAAAATATAAATGAATATCTATAACAAATTATCAAAAAGTAATTACAAATTTAATATAATATAATAATTAATCTATTAAATTCCTAATTAACAATAATTATTACAATTAGTTACCTATTAATACAAATTAATTACTAAATAAAAATTAAATATTTAATAATTAAAAATTAATTAACAATTCATTTGAATTAAATACAATTACATACATTTAATTATTTAATTAATTATAATTAAATTACTTCCCATCCAATTCCCCTATAAACCCACAACCCGCTACAGAAAATAAATTAGTAAAATTACCATAATTAGCAATTAATTGATTAATTACAATTAATTACCTATTAAAATGTAATTACCGACCAAATATACATTAATTAAAAATTAATATCAATGAAAAACATTTACATATTTAATTAATTACAATTAAATTACTTCCCACCCTATTCCCCTATAAACCCACAACCCACTACAGAATTAAATTACGCAAAAATTATAAAAACAAAATTCATTAATTAAAATTAATTATAACATAAATACACACTTTTCACACATATAATAAAATAAAAGTTAAAATTACTATTCCCACTCCAGAGAATGCAACATCAGGGAAAGTAAATACTTCATATATTATTTAAAAAAATATAAATTATTATTTATAACAAATTATTAAAAAGTAATTACAAATGTAATATAATATAATAATTAATCTATTAAAATGACTAATTTACATTAATTATAACAATTAGTTACCTATTAATACAAATTAATTACAAATTAAAAATTAATTATGTAATAATTAAAAATTAATTGACAATTAATTCGAATTAAATACAATTAAATAAATTTAATTATTTAATTAATTATAATTAAATTACTCCCCACCCAATTCCCCTATAAACCCACAACACGCTACAGAAAATAAATTAGTAAAATTAACATAATTAGCAATTAATCAATTAATTAAAATTAATTACCTATTAAAATTTAATTAATTACCAAATATAAATTAATTAACAAATAATTAAAAATTAATACCACTAAATAAATTTACATATTTAATTAATTATAATTAAATTACTTCCCACCCAATTCCCCTATAAACCCACAGCCCGCTACAGAAAATAAATTAGTAAAATTAACATAATTAGCAATTAATCAATTAATCAAAATTAATTACCTATTAAAATGTAATTAATTACCAAATATACATTAATTAACAATTAATTAAAAATTAATACCAATGAAAAACATTTACATATTTAATTAATTATAATTAAATTACTGCCCACCCTATTCCCCTATAAACCCACAACCCACTACAGAATTAAATTACGCAAAAATTATAAAAACAAAATTCATTAATTAAAATTAATTATAACATAAATACACACTTTTCACACATATAATAACATAAAAAACACTATAAAAAATTCGATATTATTAAAAAATCGATAATTTTAATAACCTATATTATATACTTCGATATTTTAACTTTCTATATTTTTAACATTCGATATTACATTACTTACCTTAAAAACGATATTTTTGATGTCTATATTCTGTCCATTTGATATTTTGTCCATTCTATATTTAAAACTCGATATTATGTCCATTCAATATTTTGGACTCGATATTTTGACTGTTCACCGGTGTGGTTAATGTCCTGAGATGCCAACTTCAGAGCCTGGGGGAACCAGGTTTGAGTCTTAAGTTAACATCCTGTGATTCTGGGCAATCACTTAATTTCCTGTGCCAACAATTCAGCACCTTTAGACATTCACGGGTGATTGGCTGCGCTTCACAGATCCTAGATTTATTTATTGTTTACTTGTGACCCCAGTTACAGGTTCCTACTAAACCTCTGGTTAAAATTAGTGTTAGTCTCCCACCACTTTATGCACTTAATTTTCAAGTTGTGGCGGGTGCTTCATGTATACGAAAATGCAAGGAGATGTGATCCTTGTGTGAGCTCCCTCAAAGGAAACTCATAATTGGGGTTCCCATTGTGAGAGAGTGAGAGAGTCTGCATTAGCTTCTCTCTTCTTTCCTCATGGCCCTGCCCTTCAGAGATTCTGTTTTACCGCCAGTTTGTTAATCTTTAAGGCAGGGTTTGCAATGAGAACAAAGATAGACTCAGGAGAGAACCCTGTTTTGACCCAACATTAACCAGTTAGAGTGGATTTTATGGCTATTCCTCCTAATGAGCTTTCCCATGGTTTTTTAAGTGACTCTTGGTATTGAAGATGTTCAAAATCCTCAATTCCAATGGCTGTTTGTCCTTGATTCAGTTGGGAGTAGTTATTACTTTGATCACAGATCATGATTTCCAGTTGAAGTCTACTATCTTTATATAGATGCACCTATTCACTAAGGAGGACCTTGAGAACGCTCATTAGCATGGGTAGACAGAGAGAAAGACCTGTCAGTTGCAGATTATTGTGCTGTCATTCTCTATTCAAACTGAAGGATTGAGGAAATATTCTCCTTTAAAATCCAGAAATATCAATCCACCATGGATTGTGTCCATTCATTAATAATCAACATTGTTTCCTCTAAACATATCTACATTTCTGGGTTCAAGGTCATGGGTCACTCTCAACAGAGCCTAGACACCTCCCAGAAGAATAACCCAATTATTCTGAAACCACAGACTCTCTACATTACAAAGCAACAACTGACAAGCCAGGCAGGGCTGGCTTTTGGCAGAGAGGAGGTGGGCCCAGGCCCATCGCTCCATTCTTTGAAGTGGCTTGTGGAGCTGCCTGCATTAAAGTCGAATAAACAGCAGTGCCTCTTTCACTTGCTTTTGTGGTTCAGTTTAAAACACTTTTATTCATTTTTTAACAAGCCTCAAGCAATTGATTTCACCACCAATCGTCCTCACACCCCTTGATGCCACACATCAAAAACACCCTCCCTCCCAACAAACAACTTGGCACAGTGTGCTGGCTTTCGGGCAGGGCGACTGGTGTAGTTGCACTGGGCACTGACCTGCGGAGGGGGGCGCTGACCTCAGGGGGAAGAACTGTGTTTAGCACTAACTTATGATTAGAGAGATGAGGGGCACTTTTGCCCCGATGGTAGTGAGATAATCCGAGGAGGAGGTCATGGGGGTGGGGGCACCAAAAATGATTGTTACACCAGCCGCCACCAGTGCTAAAGCCAGCGCTGACTTTGGCACCAGCGTAAGGGAGCAAATTTGTGGCTGAATCAGGTGAGTCTGAGGAAGTGCACAGGTGTTTCTGTTCAGAGGCCATTTATTTCTCTGATATATTAAGGCAGGGACTGAAACGACGCTTGCTGCTCCACATATTCAGTACCAGCAGCAGCGAGGGAACCACATTTCTTCCCAACCAGGGAATTATCTGATCTAGAGCTGGCTCTGATGTAATCCTTATTGAAATACATGCAGTACTGCCAACTTTCTCTCAACTTTGGTTTCTTTCTGGAAAATCAAACACTCGCCAAAGTGCCAACGTATTTCTTTATTTTATTAAGTTTTATATAGCGCTGGCTAGACCCAGAGGTATCAGAGCGCTTTAAATGAGTAGGATAGTATATAGTATAAAGCAAACATGGCATAAAAGCAGATAAAAGATTATGAAACAACAATGTGAAATATACAAAACAAAATAGATAAATAGGTGCAAGAGCTATACACTTCAAGTAATTAGGTATATGATGTTCGGGAAGTGGACAAATGCTACTGGACAAATATAACATGGTGATTGGAGATCAAGTGCAGGTAACAGGTTAGGACTCCCAATAATATTTGTGGCATACAAGTAGATAAAAGAAAATGAAAACAACATACAAAGTATACAAATCAAATAGATAAACAGTGGCAAGAGCTATACATTTCAAGTAATTAGGTAGATGGTGTACAGGAAAAGGGCAAATATTACTGGACAAATATAATATGGTGATTGGAGATCAGGTGTAGGACACAGGTTAGGATCCCCAACCAAATGGCAGTGAGCGTCTGTGAGCAGCCTAGCACAAGAAGTCACACCACCATAACCCCTCGTCAAAAACAACATTGTGAATTGTTGAGCCACCCCACCTCCTTGTGCAGTTCCATGGAACCTTACTTCTGAGCTATCTCAAACATCTCCCCATGTTTCAGAGCAGGTTCAAGGATCCCAGCCTTATCCCATTACACCGTCTTGTGGAATGAAACCCATTGGAGTGGTTCTCTCAAACACAGCTATCCCTAATTTGAGATTTCTTTTCTCTGGGGGGGCTTACCTTACATTTGGAAGGTCCACAGGAGGTGAGCCTGTATCATAAATTCTGGAGCACAGCTGCCTAGTTCTGATTTATAAGCCATAGGCTAAGTACAACCCCCCAATATCCTGGTTGGCCACGTGATTGGAACCTTCAATTAGACCTGCTGTGTTCCTTCCCTCGAGTGGTGAGTTTGATTTTGGGTGATTGTTCACCAACACCATAGAGTGATCATTAGTACACTGGAGGTCATTTCCTTACAAAGGCTGGATGGAGACAACGTTTCTATGCAAGGAAAGTTTCTCCCCTGGGGTTTATATGATTGTACTGGAGAAGATTAGTTCTGAAGTTACCATTAGGGGTTCGTTTTGACAGTCTGACAGTTGCAAACGCTTTATGTTAACCTGTCCATTGATCATGAGCTTTTAAAAAAGGAAGAACGTGGAACAAAAAATAACTTGCAGTAGTAAGATAAAGAGATAGGAAATTTACAGAAGTGGAAAAATACAGTGATCAGGAATCCGGGATTTGCCAGGCCAATCCATTTTTTTATCATCTGTGCAGACAGATTTCAGTAAATTTAGCACATTCAGAGGGACGCAATTTTTTTTGTGTGCCAGTGCGAGATTTTTTAGAAGCGCTTATCAGAAAGCAATTTATTGAACACAGATATGTGTTTAACAGTTGCATTTAATTATCTTCAGGGCCTCATTGTTTGTGTTCTCTATGTCCATGACCAATCTCAATTAAGTAATTCTGTGCACCTCAGTCGACACAAAATTGTAGTTCACCTTATGTTTGTGGAACGTCCCTTTTTTTTGGTCTACAAAATCCGGTCACACTGTAGAAGAAGAGGGCATTAAGTGGAATCTTGGCATTCTATTGACAGCAGGCTCTTAAGGAAAACCTTTGGCTCTTCGCTTACTTTTTAGAAAAGTAAGATCTGCTACCAGGCAATTTTGAACAGTCATAAAATGACATTTATACCGACCACTGATACAAAATCCAATTTTGCAGTAGTCATTTGGTGCAAATATTGTTTTTCCTTTTGTGACGGTAAAAACCCTGCAAAATGCATTTAACCAGTGCAAAATGGCAAAACACTTGCTCAATTTCTGTGATTTGTCCCATATCTGAGCGAAAACCTTTAACTGACATTCTAGTTCCTTTGTAACATTTACGAAGCCACACAAGTTGATATTCGAGTGGACTTGCAACACTGTTCACCCTCAAAATACTTCTAGGCAGCCCCTTGCCCTGCCTTGCTTTAACCAATGTTTTCTATGGGTGGGCAATGGACGTTCCCGTTCCTCTACTCTTGTATTTTGACGCAAACCCAGATTCACTAAAGTCAGTAAACTTGCAATGTTGCCAAAATGTTGTGCCTACTTGACCTTGGTGTAACGAGGATAAATACCTGTATTTCTCCTCGATACTGCCGCTTTGCATGTGTGCTGCATACTGCAGGACAAATACAAAGAGGAATACTCCTCTAAGGGTAGGGCTTGTGCAGAAAAGTATCCCTTCCTGCACAAAAACTATGCTGACCACAATACAGACACTCTTGCTGCATGACACAAGTGTGCCTGCATTGGTGCTGGACAGCCACATGTGCGCCAGTGCAAGGAGAGAGCAGAAGCGAGCGACATCCTAATAAATATGGAGCATTTCTCGTCGCTCCCTTTCTCGCAAGGGGATGTACGTCAGTACAACGCGATCATTTTGATTGCGGTACTTTACGACGTAGCCATTACAAGGCAAGTCGTTACAACGACTTGCGTTGGAAGGTGCTGGATTGTGGATTAATTACATTTTCTATTCCAACTCCAGCCCACGTAACAGTAGGGAAGGTGTTGGAATAGAAAATCAACTATTCCTTAAGCACGAGCGCCCTCCAGCGCAAGTCGTAGTAACGACTTGCGTTGTAATGGCTACGTCGTAAAGGTCGCGCGGTGTAAAAACCGCGTTGTAAAGGATGTTTCCCTTCGCAAGGCAGCGCAGCAAGTTCCCTTTCTGAGTTGGACTGAGTGAAATTTTAGTAAACTTGGGCTTCTGTGTCTAGTCACCTTGCACTTCCGTTCTTTCTCCTAGGGTTACAAATTTCTGGAATGGGAAGGGGTTTCCCACCTAATACCCATTGTGAGGCCGCTGAAAAGAATGTATCAGAAAAACTGGACGTCATGAAAGTCGACTTCAAACGCTTGCTGCTTGCAGGAACCATCCACAATGTTTATGGCAATTAGTGACAATAGAGGCGTGCACCTGTGTCGCGGAACTTCATCAAGGTGTTGAAGCTGATCTTCGGTGAGAAAAAAAGCATTAAGCACAGGGCTTCGCAGACTTAGCTCGGAGGAACTGACAGGATTGACACGCTGACCTCTGAACCCTTGACCTGCAGGTGGGAAGCGCCATTGTCCCAGGCATGCTTGCAGAATGTACTGCACGCTGTTTTGATGTTTAAGGTATTCGTTTCACATCGGAGGAAAGAATAACAAACTGACGGCTTGACTGACGAAAGATGAAACTACACTTAAGTTTACTCAACTATGGCGCTAACTTTTGCAAATATGTTTGCAATTTGTAGAGGCAGTAACGCAGTTCTTCTTTATAAGCTAACACTAGACAATTTTTCTTCGCAATTACTTTAATAGCAAGTCAATATTTTTCTTTTCTATTTCTTTGGTGAGGGGGGGGGGGGATAAATAGCAAAGTATCTGCTACACGTCTGACCTGTCTGTTTAAGGTCAACATTCAGCACTATAAGTGAAACAGCAACCGCACCAGCTGCGCAGTATTCAGTTTTTAACTTATATCGTTATGCAAGCCATTGAAACAGTGATTTATTTTGAAAAAATTGTCACCTTCAAATAAGATATGCAAAGAAGATGGCATAATGGGAAAGTATAATTCTACAATTAGTGTTTAATCTCTAATACAGCACATAGCTTGGAGCACACATTCATGTGAGAAGGTCAAACTTTTAAAGTGATTCTAGTCTTCCATTGAGAACTAGCGCTAAAAGAGGAGAAACAGTGACCCTCCCAAGTGGTGAGAATTTACGAGTGCATGGGGGGGCTTTATCCACATCAATGCCGAACAACACAGAGTGAAACCTGGGTCTATTATATAAAGTGCCCCAGGGGCCCAAGTGGCGCATTGTGCATGTATATCTGTTTTCTGTGCCCCAAAGCACTTTAGTGTTAAAGAAGGGGTCGCAGACAACTGCACGACTGCTCCTGTAAAACAGATCATGAAGGTACACAAAGTGGGTGTTCCCTTATTTGCATGAGAGGTGGCCCCATGCAAATGAGGAAAAAACGTTGCCTATGCATCTGTGAGGTATTATGGATGCAGGCACAGGCACAAAGAGGTCTTCAGAAGGTGCAAAGATGTGGAGAGCTCTCAGCGCCCCCTCCCTGAGGACATCCTCTGAAAGTGGGAAAGGACCGCCCAGAAATCCCCCTGCAGGCCAGCACAGTCACTCACTTCGATCTCCTGTAGAGGGGTCACAGTCCCCCCTTGTAAGACAGACCATGTGCCACCTGCTGCAAAAAGCCCCTCCACTTTTCACAAATATGCTGCCACCGGGGCAGCTGAGGGTTCACGTATGCCCTGGAGATAGCGCATTATCTGTAATAGGACACACTGTCCCTATTCGCGCCATCACGCCTAGTTAAAGCTGTGCTCTTGCTCAATCAGGAACAGTGCACCCTTTCTATAATATGGCCACTGGGGTGAATCAGGGAGGCAGAAAACAGCACTGACGAGTATGATGCTCCATAGTCATTGTATACAATCCTGATCACAGGCTCTATATTGTAGAGACTTCAATGCGATCTCCTGCTACTGCCACTGAACACTTCCATGCCATGACAAGACACCACATGCCTCCCAGCTCCACCAGCTAACACCAAACAATGGAGACCCATAAAAGGCCCCCAACAGTGTAGCAGCAAAACTGCTCTGTATGTCTCAAAGTGACATCATCTTTTCGCTTAATAATATTGTATCCAGAATATGTACTAACAAAACATTGTGGAGGTAAGGACAGACTATTTTTAGCTTCACATTCATGTGCATGTTGATCAAGGTACAGAGGTGTGAAGTTGAGTATAGTATAGCTACCCTTACCTACATATAGTTACCTTTGCAATGTTGTGGTTGTCGATATTGTCCTGTAGAATGAGTTTCACTATCAAAGAGTACTGATTGTTTAATTTGAACTACACAACACTTTTACTGCCCATTAGACTTTAAATAGTATGCCATTGTTACCTAACTTGGTGATACTGATTGTATCATCATTGACAGTGGAAAACAGCACCGTAAGTGAATTAGGCATTTTAAAATGCAACCTTTGTCCCATACATTCAGCTCTGCAGCAGGCCAGCAACACACTCAATTATTTTGCTAAAGGAATGAACACACATACAATAGCACAATATCACTAAACAACTTGGCATGAACATAAATCAACAGTCACTTGAGGACATTTGTCAATTCAAAAGGAGAAGATATATGATTTATGGCATTGTTACAGGCCAGAGAAAACAATATAAATGGTATATATGGAGAAAGCAAGGATAATGGTACGAAATTGACAAATTCATCATGCTACTAAATGACTGAGGGCCTGCTTTAGATGAAGGAAGAGGAGGAGAATTAACCACAAAAGATTTGATTTTATGGCAAGACAGGAGGCTAGCTTTATGATTAAGCCCTAATTACAGCCACATACGTAACTGTAAAGCAGGGCCAGCTATTCATGGCTTTTATGGATCTGTCCACAGCCTTTGACTGCGTGAACTAGAGTAAACTGTGAGCCATCATTGATTCAATGGTCATTGACCCTCCCATAATTTCCTTTATTACAGTACTCTATAGCCATGCAGAGGTGGTAGTCCCATAAGCGAAACACAGAGAAAGTTCAAAACCCTTTAGGATTAAAAATGGGGTGAGACAGAGCTGTGTTCTTGCCCACTTTCTTTTCTTTCTCTATACAAATAAATTATCTGAGGTTTTGAATGAAAAATGCAAGGACGTCCCAGTGGTAGGCCCACTTCCACTGCCCGTTATGCGTTATGCAGTTGACGTGGTCTTATGGGCCAGAAAACCAAAGGCCCTACAGCTTTCTATTGAGCCATACTGCGCCTATATGGCAGAGTTTGCTTATATGTCAATAAAACTAAGTCCTATGTAATGGCTGTGGGCAGGGACAAGAAAAAAAATGAATGCGTCT
The DNA here is from genome assembly GCF_964263255.1 of Lissotriton vulgaris. NCBI lineage: Eukaryota > Metazoa > Chordata > Amphibia > Caudata > Salamandridae > Lissotriton > Lissotriton vulgaris. The sequence goes on from NC_141699.1 coordinate 702,604,211, forward strand.
CCCTATAAATGGCAGAAATTTGGATGGAGTGGATAACTTTATGTATCTGGGCATTCTCTTTGAGGAAAAACTAAATTGGGCTATAATGGTCAGATATAGAGTGAACCAGATGACCAAAAGTATAGCTGGTCTTTAGAAGTTTGCAATAAAATTAGGGAACAAACCAATCAAAGAAATGTTAGAAATATACTCTGCAAAAACACTAGACATAGCGACATACAGTGAAGAAATCTGGGGAATAGCACATGTTGATTCTTTACAAGTCACAGAGGATAAATTCCTAAAGAGACTACGGGCCTTTCCTAGTTTATGCTCAAACATTGAAGTCCACATGAACTAGGCTTCTCTTTTATTTCTGATATTTAAAAAAATGCCCCCGCTCTTAGCTTGACTCTCAATCTGGAAAAGAGAAACGGTCCTCTCAAATCAACTTTTGTTAAAGGACCTTTTATCTTCATTCCGAACTTCCGCAATTACCTGGCTTCCATATGTGAAACAATCCTTTAGCCATATTATCTCTCATTTGTTACCAACATCAGACACCATTTTGTACTGGTGAGATTTAGACTGAATTATATTCCGTTAATGGTGGGGTACCCAGCACAAGTTTACTCTTGAACCAGTTGTCTTCATGTCCCTCCAACGGTTTTTCCAGCCAATCCATCTCGCATCGCCTATTTGTTTGCTCATTTTATAACAATGAGAGGAACAAATGTATTATTCCACTGCAAAAAAAACTTTGCCTATGCTCGCACATCCAGGCTCTTAAAAATCTTCAACTACTGGAAACACCACACATGTGCTATATGATTGTGACTTTCTTATTAGCTGTCCTAAAGATTAGAAAGGTGTACTTTACACCATAAGGGGCACGCTTTAAGGGCCTGTTTTGTTTATTGTTTGTGGCTGTAACTCTCCGGGTATGCTAAAGTTATTGACCTATATAACTGTACCCTCATAGCTGTCCCTACCAATCGGCAATTGACTATTTTTATATCTTTTTAACCTTTTTGGATGAAATGATGACTTATATTGGACGTATATTATTTAGGATTGCATGTACTTTTTATGCATTTATTTTAATGCGAAATAAAAGCTGATTGATTGATTGATTAAATCATTTTATTCACAGCTATTCACCGCTTCCCAGCAGCAACCTTTAAATTTCCATACTAGAACCACATATGACAACATAAACAAAATAAAACTTTGAGGGCCAGATGTACTACCATTATTTGTGGTTACACCAAGGGGATTTTGGCCCCTTTGCGACAGCAAAATAGGCCAGCCCAATGTACTAACCCGAGTCGCTAACCTATTAGCGACTCGCAAAATAGGGTTAGCGACTCGCTATTAGGAAGGGGCGTGCCAAGGGCGTCCCTTCCTAATAACGAGTCCTTACCCAATGCATGATTGTTTTGCGACCGCAATTGGGGTTGCAAAACACTCGCAATTACTCCACCCTTCTCAGAAGGGTGGTAAGGTACTCGCAAACAGGAAGGGACCCCTTTGTGAACGGATGCGTAAATATTTTTCAAGGGCAGGCAGTAGTCCAGGGACCATTGCCTGCCCTTAAAAAAATGAAACTGAAAAGTTTCATTTTCCTTTTTTAAATGCATCCCGCATTTAAAAAAAAAAAACTGCTTTATTGACAAAGCAGTCCCAGACATGGTGGTCTGCTGACCCTAGCAGGCCACCATCCCTGGGAGTGCCAGCCATTACCATTACCATTGGGGTCACAAATTGAGACCGCTTCATTAATATTCATGAGGCATGCACTTTGCGACCCCTTTGGGAATCGCAAACAGGGATTGATACACTGTTGTGCATTGAATTTTGCGAATTGGAAATTGCTCCTAACAATTTGGCGCAATTTGCAAGTCGAAAAATACAATGGTCGTACATCTGGCCCTCAGTCCACAAAACCCCCCAGCACTCCACCTTTTTCCTCTTTTGTTTGCTTCTTCTGAGCAGATAAGTATACTTTCTTTATATACAATGGAAAGAGTTAAAACATTGGTAGCTTTAGAATATGTTATGGATTTATGATTGATATAGAAGGTTAGAACTCAATTCATGGGTTCAAATTAGGTATAGATATTTTACAGTGAAAATGTTTCTCAGAAGACCGAAAAGTGTGTTAAAGACCCTCTGGGGCAAACATTATTTGACCCTAAAGAAATACAACAGCCTAAGAGTTCCGACTGGTGGCCTATGGGGCACATGGCGGAATATGTGAGAGGAAAATTAGAAAGCCTCTGGAAAAAGAGGAGAGAAATATCATGAGAGTGGAGTGTTCATATCCGGTAGTTCGGAATAAAGACACAATGGTGCCCAATCCGGACCCATAACTTATCCCCTTCCTTTTCAAGCTTGTCACGAACTCAAGAAAGGGTCCAGAATGTTCGCTAAAACAAAGGCAAGCTTTTGGATGTGTTGGGTCCTTTGACCTGTATGTTTGATGTTGTAAAAGACACTGATAGAGTGGGAATTTTTAGGGGTGCATCATACTCACACATAGAGTGCACCAGCATATAATCTATCTATTGACATGATGTCTTTTAGGCCATTGGAGAGTAACATGAAGATTCAACGTAGAAGATGAATGTAACTCACAGAAACTAGTGATATGCAACTGACAAATGTACTTGTATCAGATGTGCTTATTAGTCATGTCATTTCAGATGTAGGTATTGCATTAGTTGAAACTGCCTTAACGTTATCTGAATTCAAAAAAGCTTATATGATGCTTACTTATGTTAGATAAATTTCGTATGCCTGAAATGCAAGTCCCTGAATACTCTTGCTTTAGAATCAACAGTTTGAATTTCATGTGTGCTGTGGAATTTGTTTTTTCTCATGTTTTTGTGTTGTATGTGAAAGAAGCACTCTCACTAGATATAATAATGCCTTTGTTTTACTAGTTAGGCCAGAAAAGAAGAATTTACAATCGTGTGGTTTGAGCTGATAAAGGAAAGTCGCTGTGATTCACACTGGAGAAGGCCTGGGAACCAAAGAAAAATTGTACCAAGGAAGATGCACTGTTGTCATGTGGAAAGTTTTTTTCAGGACTGTGTCCGGGGTTGATGGTGTGATCCGAAATGCACCATAGGAGTGCCACCTGAGAATAATTGTATGTTGGAATCAGGGATAGTGTGTCACTTCTTTTTTGCCTTCAGAGAGAGAGAGCATCTTAGAACAAGCTCTGTCTTTGGTAGCTTTAAGCTACTTGACCCATTGATTGTGGAGAGATTTCTTAGGAAGACTCCATGTACGGACACATTTTATCCTTCCACCTTAAAATGCTTTGTTAGGGATGTCACCTTAGTGTTAAAGTAGGGATAGATTCATGCTTTTTACTCACCAACCCTCGATGCAGGGAAATTTGGATTCATGCTTCTTGATTTTCTGTATTTTACTTCTTGAACTAATCGTATTACTGATGCTGCATCATCTAAACTGGATGCGCAGATTTGGCTTCATTCTGTATCCTTTGTACTTCTATACTCTCATTTTGAGGTGCCTTTATGTTCAGCTGTTTTTGGCTTTGTAATAAATTAACTAACCTTAAGTAGTTGTCAATGAGTTATTATGTATCAAAGGAATTGTTAGCTAATTGATTGTTTCCCTAATGACTTTTCGACCATTTACACTTTCATGCTGTGAATAAGAAACATCGGATTGTGACTCTAGAACAGGTCTAGAACTCATGGGCCCGGCCCTTTCAGTTTGAAGCAGTGTAGGATGGTTGGCATATGAAGTAAGGGGATACAGGACCGTCTGCCTTGGGAGGTATGGAACAGAACAGAGTTAATGCAGCTTCATGGTTGCCAGAAGCTCTTACAGTACAGGTTACCATTGGTCCGGTTGTTCCTATTTACTACCCAAGTTCAGTGGGAACCATTAGTGAGAGACAACCCATACAGGCTGAAAGAACTGGATTGGTAAGAACATGAAACACAAATGAGAATTGTCCATCTTTGGTGAATATGGAATCTAGATCCCCTTTAGCGGCTACCCCTGACCCTTCTGGAGTACATATTGGCCCCAGGGCCAGTGCCAAACGGTTTATACCTATGGCAAGCTCTTGTTCAGATCTGTGGATATGGGAAACTCCAGTGAAAGGTCAAATGATTGGACTTTAGATACAAGCATGAGGCAGAGGGCTTCTGGAAGTCAGCACGTTTTAGACGTTTCCACTTGGAGTCCTGATTGAGAGACCACAACAACAGTAAAGCGAGTCAGAGTAGTATGTCGAGTCAGGGTACCATAAAGGCTGCAGTGAAGATGAAGCTATTGGATGTAGTGAGGCTGAAGGCCGGAAGTGGATGAAATCATCAGTGGGAATTTACCTTTAGATAGAGATAGGATAGGGTTGAGACCTATGAGTCAGATTTCCTGTTGTTTGTAGCGAAGGATGTCAACCAAAGGGCAAGACAGGCACATGAAAAGTTATTGGAATTGGCTCAGAGATATGATGTAGACTTGTCCCGAACCAAAACATTGCAGGAAAATCATAGGCTCACTTACAAAGATCAAAAGCTAGAGGAAAAGATGGTGACAGAGTTGAAGACGTACATTTGAGAGTTGATAATAGGAATAAGGGCTTGGAGTATGCTGGAAAGATGGCCAAAGAAGAAGAGTTTAAGAAAGGTGACAGGAGATACACCGCCTCTAGGAGGGGGAAACGTGGGGAGTAGAGGCATACCCATTAAGGAAAGTGCCTAGCTAAGGGTACATGCATGTTCCCTGAAGTCGAGGTGATCTTGCTGCGTTCACAAATGACTACCCCAGGTTTTGGGAGAAACCTGTGGAGTGGTATAAGCAAGTTGATCGTTTTGTTGAAACCTTGAAGGTGTTGTGGTTTGGCCTTAATAGCATGTTTGAGATTGTGCTTTCCAGTGATATATGGTCTGTAAGATTTCTATTGCGTGGCCTGCAGTTGATCCAGGGAGAGATCCAGTAACTCATGGTCCTTCACCAGTACTTATGAAGAACTACGATCAGGTGATCACATGGTTGCAGTCCAAAATAGCCTGACAAGACATCGACTGGGTTAAGATAGATGGAACAAACCAGGAACCTAAAGAGTCAGTACATGCTTACTATTAGAGGCTGTTACAAGCCTTTAAGCAGTACAGTGGGTTAGATAGACTTGACCCTTAGGATATGGGACAATTTGCAGCCAAATTTATGACAAGACAGAGGCTGGAAATCAGCCTCATGATTCAACAGTAACTACTCTGCAGGCAAATTAAGTCACTAGATGAAATTCTATGATATGGCAGGTATTGCAGTGATGAGGTGGACTCTAAACATAGGAGGAGAAAAGAGAAATTGATGCTGGTTCAAATGCGGAATGCACAGAAAGGTTTGCAGGTGCAGGCAATGATGTGAACTGTAGCTCGCAGCCAAGGGAATGTCCCAGGAGGTGTTCAAGTAACATCAGTCGCTGGGTTGGCGGGACAAGGTAGAGGAAGGTGTGTCCCCATAAAACCCGAGACAGGAATAGATGTCGCAACCCTGGAGAAAACTACTATCATTTTTGTCACAAGATCGATCATTGGAAGTGTGAGCATCATCTCAATCTGCAAATCAAGTGCAGGAAGGAGAACTCATGCAAGTGGCAGAGGGCATGAACTAGTTACTGACAAAGACTAGGCCGAGATTGTTTAATGCTGGAGGGATTGAGAACCAGCTAGTGCACGTGCCTTAACCTCTGAGAATTCCGTAGGGCAATCGAACTTACCATCAAATGCCTTTATTGGAAGCTCTAGGCAGATTTGAACCGGACCCGTCTTTATGACAGTGGCTGAAGGGGGAGGAAGACTATACACTTTAGGCAGTCATAGAGGTAGACCAGAGTGGACCGTATGTTTAAGCAGACATAGATGGTCATCCCATTACCTTCTTTATTGATACCGGTGCTACCCATTCTACTATGAGAATTGCAGTAGCCCCAAACATGCCCTCTCGGGAAAATTGATCCAAGATGTAGGAGTCTCCAACAAAAGAATGACTAAGCCTTTGAAAGAAGAGGTGGCAGTGAAAATCGGAACCTTCCAGGATCACAATCAGTTTGTGGTGTGTGATTCAAGTCCAGACTGTCTGTTAGGGTGGGATCTGCTATGCAAATTGAATTGTACCATCTACTGCAGACTAAATGGAATTGAATTGCAGACTAACGATGAGGACGTTGACTTTTACCTGTCAACCCAGAACTTTTTTGCTACCTTGTTTCCTTTACTGACAGTAGAACACATGCCGCTGGATAAAAGAGACACAGTCTCTCCAGTGGTAAGAGACGTCTCAGATGAGAAAATTAGACTGATTTGAGGAATCGAGCCAGTCCACATACAGATTAAGCCAAATGCAGAGTTTCTGAGAATGCCTCAGTACAATCTGTCCCTGTAAACAGTGGCTGGAATTACACCTCTAATTTAGGCCATGATTGTGCAGGGCATCCTACAGGAGATTATGGGAAGTCCGTGCAATTCTATTATCATGGGGTTGCAGAAGTGGAGTGGGAAGTATTGCATAGTTCAGGACCTGAGAAAGGTCAATAACATAGTGATACTATGTAGGGCCGTTGTACCGAATCCTTCTGTGATCCTATTTCAGATTCCTTGTGAGGCTGAGTGGTTTACGTTGATTGAACTCCGTCAGGCATTTTTCTCCATCTAATTGCATGAGGAAAGCCTAATTCTATTTTATTTCCGTCTGGGGAATCGTGTTTTATCGTGGTGTTGTATCCCTCAGGGTATACTGAAAGTCCATCGATATTCAATCAGGTCTTGAAAAAGTAGCTTGAGAGTTTGATTCTGCCCTGAAACCCAGTGCTAGTCCAGTACATCGATGATCGCCTCATTGCGTCTGAAAGGCTGGAGGCTTGCGGGGACAATAGTATTGCCTTACTAAACCATCTGGCTGAAAATGGGCATAAGGTGTCTCTGAGTAAGCTTCAGTACTGCCTAAATTATGTACAGTACTTTGCTCACCGGATTAAAAAGAGCAAGAGGAAGGTGTCGCCAGAATGACTGGAGGCAATCATGAAAATGAATCCTCGCAGCACATAGAAAGAAGGCAGGAAATTCTTGGGAATGGTTGGCTACTGCCGATAGTGGATTCCTAATTTCTCCTTGATGGCAAAGACTTTGCAGATGCTGACCCACAAGGATGTTTGTGATCCAGTACCTTGGGATAACAACTGTTTTCTTGCCGTCCTAGAGTTGAGGTAGTGACTGTGTCGCCCTCTAGCTTTAGGAAGGCCTGATTACAACAAAGGATGCTCACTATTTTGTCACGAGTGAGAGGGTTGTGCTCTATCTGTACTCACCCATACACATGGAGGTGCCCGTAGACCAGTGGCCTATTTCTCAGCTACATTAGATCCTGTGGCTTTGGTGTTGCCCAGATGTCTCAAATCCATTGCTGCAACTCGTGTCAGTATTGAAGGATGTGAACGCAATGTGATGGGTCATCCTCTTACAGTTGAGTACCACTCTCAGTTGAGCTCCTGATGACGAGAACCAAAACACAGCACTTGACAAATAACTGGTCGACATGATGCAAGCAGGTGTTGCTCGCTGCCAAGAATGTAACCCTGAAGCAGTGTTCTGTGCTAAATCCTGCTGCCTTGTTACCTGTTCCAAATGCTTATGGAGAAGATTGTGAAGACCATGACTGTCTAGCTGTCACTGAGCTCTGCACGAAATCAAGACCTGACATTGTCGATAAGCCATTGCCTGATCGTGATCAAGTCCTTTTTCTATTGATGGTTTGTGTTTAAGAGACAATGCAGGAAATTTGAGAGCAGCGTTTGCTGTCTTTACCATTTCAGGGGTCGTGGGAGCTGCTTGTTTACTGGGAGTACATTCTGTACTAGTGGCAAAATCATTGCGCTTACCCATGCATGTCTTGTTTCTGAATAGATCTGAGTCACCATCTATACCGATAGCCAGGCCGGTTCCGGTGTGGGCCATGACTTTCGGCAGCTATTGTCGCAGAGAGGGTTCCTAACGTCATCAGGTTCTCTAATCAGGAATGGGGAATACAATCCTAACAAAAGGAGTGTGTGATTCATCCAAATAATGATAGCGTTCCATGCAGTGCGATCATCTATCATCCATTCTCTGTGTATCCAACCAAGAAAATCCCAAGGGAGTCTTGTTTAATTGGAAAGCCAATTTTAAATGTATTATTCAATCCAATTTTTCAACATAAAGGTACATTATGCCAAGGACAATGGAGGCCATCACCGGTCCATTCTGAACGGCGCTCGCCCATCTGTAAAGGAACCCCACCTGATCCCGTAGCCTCACCTCGGATACATTTGATTATGGCCACAATTACTTTGTGGACTTCAACTGGGTTCTAAAGATCCCAAGGGGACTCAATGGCCGGGGTGCAGCTAGGCCCTAGAGGCATGGACGCATCTCAGTGTGAGAGAACATTTTTGTAAAACGAGAAACCCATAAGCCCCTCGATATTACGTTTTTGATGTTAGGGGCATCTAACGCCATAAAAAAAGGTCTGTTTATCACCTCCTAAATTTAGAGCTGTACCTCAGTTTCCCTGCCTTTATGAGGTCATCCCATGCTTTCGACCTGATTTCCGCTTTTATTTCCCCAAGGATATGCTTGTATTCTTTTCTAGCATTCTTAACATCAAATGCTACTTGGGGTGGCTTTTCAGCACATCCATCAATTTACTGTGAGCAGCTGAAAAATCCGCATTAAACCATCGAAATAGTGCTGCCTCACAACGGGCAACAGAGGACATCAGACCATTTGAAATAGACCTGCAAATATTTACAAAGTGCATATAAATCTCATTAGGCCCTAAGCCTTCAGTTACATAGAACATGATGGATGCAATAGAATTTTCAACAATGGTTTAATTGAAAACAATTGGATTAACCCTATCCCACTTTAATTTTAATTATTTATTTGTGGACATCTCTATGTTTTCAGGTCTTTTAGATTTTGGTGTTTTCATAAAAGACTTCAACATGATAAAAAGTGGGTTATGGTCGCTTATTCAACTACTAGACACCACAAAATCAACTGAGAACACTCAGCGGATAAGAGTATATGATCTATGATGCTTCCAGCTTGGTTCCCTGTAAAAGTTGGAAGACGTGCATTTCTTGCGCCACATATATCACTTGTAAAGACTAGATTATACTTCATCAACAGTTCATTCAACACCTCACCACACCCAGAATGAGTGGTATATTGAGATATTTTGCAAGAGAAGGATTGGTTGGTGAAATTAGATTTGAAAGATGCTTATTTCACGATTTCAATAGAGAAAGGGAATCAGACATTTCTGAATTTCAGGTGGAACTGGAAGCTTTTTCAGTTCCAGTTTTTACCTGTTGGTCTTTTATAAGCCCCATGTTATTTTCCAAAGGTTTTAAAACCTGTTGCGGGTCTGTTGAGACAACAGGAGGTGAGAATGATAATTTATTTGGACAACATTCTTATCATGAACCAAGAGAAGGAGGTTTTGACGGAGCATTGGATTATGGTAAGACAATTATTGGAGAATCTAATATTCATTGTAAATTTGTATTGCTTCCAGCTCAGCAATTGGAATTTCTACCATTCAATAAAGATACAAAGAAGGTGCAACTAAAGTTACCAGAAAGGAAGACAAGCTTGATAAAAAAAGAGGGGAGTCAATTACAAACAAGACAAAAAGTATTGTTGAGGGATATTACTCGAGTGGTATGCCTCTTGTCTTCCTCGATTCAGGCTGTCACTACAGGACCATCCAGAGATTGAAGAGATGAGGTCTATTGAGACCTGCCTTTAGAATCCTGCACATGATCTAGGAGCTGGTTGATAGATTTCTGCATGTAATGCAGGTTGTCATCAGTGTACAATATCGCAGGCTGTATTTGGGCTATTGGTAATTCTGTTTCGGCCAATCACTCCGACAGCTTTTTGTGGTCTGCTTTCAGAAGCCCAGATCAAGGGCTACCACATCAATTCTACTTTCCAAAGCTGATTTGGTGTAAAGATTTCCACGGTGTGGGATACCAGTCCCGATTCTCGTCTGTCTGAGCACGGTCATGAGCCTCCACTCGGGGGAGGAGGGGTCAGTCACTGGCCCCATTTTCTCTGTCTCAGTCTCACTGTGACAAGGCATTGCTTGGCAGACCCAGGAGGTGTCTCCTCTGCCCAGCAGTAACCATCCACTTCCATTCCCTCCAAACTTTTCTCCACCGAGGCTTCCAATGCACCTCCTGGGCTGGCTTGCCTCATTTACCCCTGCTACTCCCCGGAAGACCAGCCACCCACCACTAGGGTTTCAATGCCATGGAGCCAACTACTTAGCCCCTGTGCAGACATCACCCAAGCAGCACAGCTGGCTATACACCAGGCAGATAATTGCAGTTCCCCAGCAGAAATGAGCACCACTGGCTCACATCAGCGCCAGAGTACTCCACATTCTGCTTTGGTCTTCACCAGGGCTGCATACATGCCACACTGCACTCCTCTCTTGCCCCGGGAGGGCATCATGCAAATCAAGTCTCTGCACCCCTATACGCTGTGGGGGTATAGGCATCTCTTTCTACGCTTCCTCACCTGTCCGCTGTATGATGCCTGTTATCCTGGCCCCCACAAGCCAGCAGCAGCAACCACCAATATGTGTCCGGCGGCTGTGCAACTCCGTCCAAGCGCATGCTCAGCTGCTCCTCAGGAGCACTTCCCCTGGGACTCTGGGGTCTCCTTGTTAACTCCCCTATCTCAACGGGTACAGGCCTTGTTTCTCCAGCCTCCCAAGCCAGTTTGCTGAGCCATGTTGACTTCCCTACTGTGTCTGAGCAGGCCACGGCAGCCTCGGCCATCTTAACCCTCTACAGTGGTCGCAGAGCCGCAGCAGTAGCCTGACTGCAGAAGCCTCGCCAGGCTCTCTGCCACTTCAGACACTCGATCTGGGGTCTGAGGAGCCCCCGCTGCATGTCTTCCCTCAAGTTCACAGGCTTCTGACCTCAGGAGAAAGGTCTCTCTGGGGCCCAGGGCCGGAGCTCTACATGAGTGCGACTTGCTCCATGTGCAGCTGGCCACCTCCTAAATGATTTTTGTTTTCACTGTTGAATGTGGTAGTGTGACATCTCTGTGTGTAAGTGGAAATGTTAAATGGATTGATTTAAATGTATATGTGTCATCCATCTACAAAACTGTTTAAATTTGCTTCTGAAATAGAAATAAGGGATAGAGGATGGGATGGAGAAGGGCGTCAACATGCAAACAATTGATATTTATTTATTTATTTATTTATTTATGGTTTTGTAACGCGACGGAATCACACCCGAAGGTGTATCTCCGCGCAGTGCTGTCTAAGAGTGCAAGGAGAGGGAGGCTCTAGTACTGAAACAGAGTGGTCTTAAGACTCTTCCTGAAGATTGAGTGGCTGGTACACTGCCTAAGGAAGAAGGGAAGGCTGTTCCACAGACGTGGACCCATAACAGAGAGGGCACGTCCTCTCTGTCTGGTCTTGCTGAATCGGGGAATCTGCAGTAACAACTGGTTACTAGAGCGCAGGTTACGAGAGGGGCAATGATGGACACATTTTTCAGCTAGATAGGACGGCCCTAGATTATGCAGACTTTTGTGCACCACACAGCAGGTCTTAAATTCCACCCGTTTCCGGATGGGCAGCCAGTGGAGCAGTTTAAGAAGGGGCCGGGATGGAGTTCTGGGGGGGGCATTTGTCACCAGGCGTGCTGCGGTTCTGTACCACTTGGAGTTTGTTTAACACGCCTTCATTGGCCGCTAGGAGAAGACCGTTACAGTAGTCCAGGCGACTCAACACGAGGGCCTGAACCAAGGTCTTCCTCGAGCTGTCGGGGAGGAGAGGGAACACCTTCCGAAGGAGGCTGATGACATGGAAGCAAGACCCCACCGTGATGTTGACGTGATGTACAAGTGTGAGGTCGTGGTCAAGGCGGACCCCCAGATTTTTCACCACCTGTTTAGGGGAGGGGGCCTCTCCCAAACTAGTAGGCCACCGGTCAGGGGTCCACAAGATTTTAGCTTCCCCGAACAACATGACTTCTGACTTTCCCACATTACACTGGAGAAAGTTGTTGGCCATCCAACTGGCGACCGCCGTCATGCCACTCGAGAAGGCCTGCCTTACCTCAGGGGTGAAGGTTTTAAAGGTAAACAACAACTGAGTGTCGTCGGCGTATGAAATGGGTACAAACCCGATTCATAAATATTTTGAAGATATTACCACCCGCATGCAATTGTGGGGTGGAAGATCAAAGAGGTAAAATCACTGAAAGAGGTTTGGAATTAGAATTATTAACCCCACATCTATGTACCTTGAAGATACATATATAAGCAAGGTATGTATATGTAGAGTTAGGTATAGAAAATATATAGAAACTTACCTTTTGTTAATTTGTCCTTCAATGTTCTTATCACAATATTGTGACCCTTAGATATTTTACCTTCAGTAATTCTGACCCACACTTCCTGTATGCACCTGTGAATATACACCAATGTGCAATTGGTTAAATGTTGTTAGCAGGGTAGGAGAAGGGAAATGGTTACCTCCAAACTGAATGGGATTTCAGCCAAGGGTTGGCAGAGGTGTTTAAAGGTTTCCCAGTGACAGAAAAAATAGGAAAGGTTTTCTAGGCATAGCTTTTTTGTGACTTTCAAAACCAATGGAAATCTAACACAGTTCAGAATTAAATTTGCATGCTCGTTACCTTTCTTTTTTTGTGAATTTTCCCAAATACTACTTATATGCGCAATGTGAAGGTGTCTGCTATATCTTTATACTTGAAACATATTTGATCCAGAATACAGCTCAAACTATTTGCATTTAGTTAGTAGCCTGTTCTTTAGCATTCATCCCTAGTAGTGATTCATTTATGCGAGCTTGGGGTTAGTAGCATTACATGATACCAACATTGTTGAGGGTGCACTGGTGGGTGGCCCATTAAGACTTTGGGAGCGGAGACCAGTTGCTTCTAAAGGTTTATTTTTTCACGAGGTAAAGTGAGTTAAAACCTTCAGCTTAGGTATTGACTTTTACATACACATTGCACACGTATTAGTTGGATGCTCCACAAATGTGCAGGCCTCCTTTCTCTTATATGGAATGCAAGCGAGACAGAAAGAGCAGATTTACCTACTGGGAGAGTGCTGAATTTTCACCTTCTCCACCTTCTATCCTCATTAGATGAAGTAGCCTGACAGTAATAGCAGCCACCCAATGTTTGGAGGAAGGGGTGGCTTATCTTAAATTGGATGGCTTAGCTTTAAAGGCAGAAGGAGCCATTCATTGACAACCGTGACAACCGTGCATGGGAGATGGGCAGGACTGAGCTCGGTACTCCCAGATAGTTGCTAAAACCTGGAATGTAAATGATCCTATGTATACGTCATCACCTTGATTGATATATTTACAGTTCTTTAACCTGCTGATGTTCTCAAATAAAATATATTACTTTAGCTTTTGAATGGCAAAAGTATGTACCCAGAAGTTAACATCTTCTACTATAATACTTGTGTATTATGTTACTTTATGATTTTTTTGTTGTCATTTTTAAAAAGAAACTACTCCCAGTCCTTGACATTTTTCTTTACATGGAAAAGTAATTGTACAAAAATATTATTATTTTAAAATGTTTATATTTGTTCCACGTGACACTCTGTTATGTAATATCGCTCTAACCGCCTAATTCAGAGTTTTCTCAATGAATTGTATGTCCTCTATGTTGGTAGGTTAACAACCTACATCAAGGCAGCAATTGAAAATTCACTGTAGTTAGAGTTTCACGCTTGAGCAGTGGAGGTTTCTGTACCAAAGTGGCCGTAAATGCCATGTGCAAAACTACATCTGTGGTGAAACATTTAAAGGAGTGTCAACAAATGGTAATCAATGCTGGAGAAAATTGTCTATAAATGGCATGACTATGTGTTCCCTGGAATCTTTTATGGGAATGCTAACTCTGTTACTTCTCCTACTGAAAAGGTGCTTAGAACCACCATTCACCTATCCATTTTCTACTGCAACTTTTGACTTCTCAAAACAGCCAAACACTCCAGTTGAAACTAAAGGAAGAAATACAGAACTGCAATATGAATAGTACAGAAATTTGCTAATTCACAGAGTAACTGCCCAATTCACAGTGGTAACTTGTTATCGTAGATACACCCACTAACTCCACACCATCAAAGTTAAGAGCCCCCCCAGTAACATTAACTCTGGTGGGGGATTATTGGATGCATTTCTAGAACAATTGTAATGAGGACAAGAGTAGCAAGCGTGGGCTTTGCGTCCCAGCATGTTAGGGATTCCATAGACAAATTGTCTTGGGAGTCATCCACAGTTTTCATTTCTAAGAGGCCTTTCATACATAAAGTTAAAATAAGGTGCTGAATTGTGATGACCTCTGGTGAATTCAATTCTGGGCATTGTCGTAATAGATGGCAGAACCAAAGGAGTTTCACCCAGTGGCATGTCTACCACCTGGACTGCACTACATATTACTTCTGTTCTGCAAGAGGTGCCTATGGAAATGCCGATTCTCATAGCTTAAGTAATTAGATAATCGTGATTTTAATAAAGTCACAGAGGCTAGCATTATGCACAAACCCTCTTATTTACCACATCCAAGCAGTAACCTTTAAAGTTCCATACCTGAACCTAATATGACACCATAAACAAAATTGAACTTCTAGTCCAGAAAACTCCCAAATACTCCAGCATCTTCCTCCTTTGGCGCTACTTTTGGTCATCCTGCACGTTCTCTTATAAATTTCCTCCAAAATTATACTTTAATTGTCTTAAAAAATAATTAATACATCCATTATAAATGTGAGGTGCTACTTCTTCGTGAAGTCTGCTTTGAACTCTAACTTTAGTAAGTATTGCAGCCTTTGTGTGACTTCTTGTTTATCGCAAATGACCTATGCATTTTGGATTAGCAGCTCCATTATTGGGTTGAGATGGACTTCATTCTGTACAATCTTTTCTTTATACAAATTTGTCTTTTAGCTCCCTTATCGCGCCAATTGGAACTGGTAGTTCGTGGTGTCACTAGCATCGTAAACATATATGCTGGCAAGCGTTTGATTGAATTTTTACTTTATTGACTGTTACTCACTAAGGGTCTTTTTAGGAGTCATTTCCATTGTGGATTTTGTTTGGTTGGATATTTAGTTATTTTATAAACTATTGAGAATTGGGAAATATCAAAATCATATTTGATATTTTGGCTACATTTGATTTCACTGATAGGTATATTGGCTGGTTTCATAGGAATCTTTCCTAATATATACCATCACATTTACCCACAGACAGATAATGAGTGAAATCCTTTGATACATCTGCCTCCTTTTCTAGTGAGTCAGTATTGATTGTAAGTGAATTGCCAAACACCCCAAGTTTTAAACATTCCATGCAAGATGTAGTGACAGGTATATGTGAAAAGATTGTTGTGACCAAGAATCTGAGATATTGGTGAAAACATGACACCAGCATTTGGTAAACATGGAACAGAGTGTCACTTGGAATGCTGCTGAAAAAAGTTCCTACCAAGTTCAATAAAGATTGGAGTAATATTGTTTGTATTTGCAGTAATTCAGCTACGTATGTGAAAAAGTTGTATGATGGTCTGTCAAAATCGATACCTAAGCTGAAGAGCTTCCCTGAAAGATCCTTGCCACTTGCTAGATGGTATACTGAAAGTATCTTTACAATCTTCAGAGTTAGTGAAGAATGCTATTGACTTTGTAGTCCATCCTGGTGCAGGAAAAATGTATTTGGACCAAATATACCCTGTGCACACGCTATCTATACAGATGCACTATCAGTGCAGAAAGCAAGCAATAAATTAAATTAAATTAAAATTCCATAAACACCGGAAAAACACTGTTTCTGTTGTTTTTAATGGCGCGAAGAGGTGTAACCACTGATAACCACTGTTTTTTTAAGGTATTGAAAAAACTGAAAAACCCCCACCAGAATTTACCAAAAATAGAAATTGAAAACAGGAAAGCCTAATCATATATAAAAGGTACCCATGATGTTATAAAATCAATAAGAAAAAACACTCTTTGCTCCTTCTCGTGTGTCCTCGCTCCTGTTGGTAACTTGTGCTCCTGCCTGGTGTATCTGTGATTCCTGCTGGTGTACCTTGCTCCTGATTATAGTCTTCTTTTCCGGTTTGGATTCCTTGCCTTCTAATCCCTCCCTACTGGTAGCTTCTTTTTATTTTGTCGGCAGCATTGTGGCTAGCAAAAGGGGTCACCCTTACCTTAGACAGACCAGAACCCTCAAGAACCGAAGTCAAGTATCTCTCCAACACGCCAGAACAAAGGAGACTTTGTTTGGGAGCGAATCACTGACCACACGGACTCCAGGTCCCAGGAGCCTTCTGGGCAAACGCCACCTGTGCCGCATCAACCCCTCCCACCAGCAGCCGCTACTTCACTTCTCGCGGCACCAGCTGCGTGGGTGCTGCTTCGCAGAAGGAAACTTCGTTTGGGGGCGAATCACTGACCACACAGACTCCAGGTCCCAGGAGCCTACCGGCCAAAGACCACCTGTGCTGCATCAGCCCCTCCCACCAGCAGCCGCTACTTCACTCCTCGTGGCACCTGCTGCGCGGAACGCGCGCGGGCGCGCGCCGGGCAAAGCTCTGGCCAAGGGCTGGCCCGTTTGAGCCTGTTGGAGACCAGAGGAGGCTGGGCTCGGCCCCCCCCTCTAACATCGACAGATCCAAGGTTAGTTACTTGGTATATAATTGCTACCACTAACCATCATTCCCATTCTGTACTAAGGGCCCTATTAGGTAGCGGACGGACCTGCATCCGTCCGCCACCCCAGAGACTACGTTCTATAAAAGGATCCATTCCAACCCCACAGAAAAAATAGTTAAAACTATTAACAAACTAACAACAAAAGCGCTGAATGAGGGGGTTATAAACAAAAAAGAATTTGAATATCTAAACAAATCGGAAAGGAAAACATCTTGCATATATGGATTACCTAAGATCCACAAGGATCAAAAAAATCCACCCTATCGTCCGATCGTCTCCACGATTGGGACCCCCCTTGAAGCAATCTCTAAGTACTTAGATGAAGTCCTACGACCATATATTTCTCTGTCTCCATCGTACGTGAAAGATACAGGTGATATCATCAAAAGAGTAGAGAACCTGTCTTTCAATATGGGCAGAGATTTACTCGTGACACTAGACATAGAGTCACTGTATAGTAATATACCTCAAGCAGAAGCCATTGAAGCCACTTTATGGTTTATTGACTTGCATCAGATTCCGTGTTGTAAAACATTCATTAGAGACTGTCTAACTATTGTACTAAAAGAGAACTTTTTTGAATTTGGCAGTGATTTGTTTTTACAAGTCAAGGGCGTAAGCATGGGTGCTTCCATGGCGCCTTCCATAGCAAATATCTATATGATACTTTTTGAGAGCAAATTCATCTACAATGAAATGGCACCGTTCTTCGAGTCTGTTTCCCATTGGTACCGGTACATAGATGATATTTTCTTTGTATGGACCGATGGGGAACAGACTCTGAAGGAATTTTTGCTTTGGCTGAACCTGACTGATAAAAATTTGCATTTTACTGCACACATAAATGAGTCAAAAGTAGAGTTTTTAGATATCTATGTACAAAACAATGAGGGCTCCCTTGAAGTAGATCTATATTCAAAACCCACTGCACGCAATACGCTTTTACATTTCAGCAGCTATCACCCACGGTGCCAGAAAGATAGCATACCATTCTCTCAATTTCTGAGAGTCAGACGAAACTGCACAAACATCGGAGATTTCGATATGCAAGCAATAAAAATGAAAGAAAAGTTTATCCAAAGGGGTTACCCACACCGTCTGGTAAGAACAGCTTATAAGAGAGCTCGTTTTTACGATCGTGATACTTTATTGAACTCCCAAAGACAGAAAAATGATTCCAAGCTGGTGTGTATAACAAAACATCAACATTGAATTCAACTATAAGACAAATAATCAATTCCAACTGGCATCTCTTAAACACTACAGATGACCAGGAGAAAATACAGAAACCTATGTTCGCCCACAGACGGAATAGAAATTTAAAAGACCAAATAGTCCATTCCCGCCACAAACCAAAAACTGAGGACACCGCATTCATCCAGAAATCAATTACTGGAACGAATGCAATCAGAGGCACCTCTAGATGCGGATCATGCCATTCATGCGACAGCATTATAATTGGTGAAGAAATGCAATTCAAAACGACAACCATTAGAGCTAAAGAACTATGGAATTGCAAGACGAAAAATGTGATCTATTTGATCATATGCCCCTGTAATCTGGGCTATGTGGGGGAAACGTCTCGCATGATCAAAACGAGACTCACAGAACATAGGTCGGCAATCAAAACGAAACGTCTAACAGCCCCACTCGTAAATCATTTTTCAGATTATAAGCATAAACCAGAGGACATAAGATGGCGCATCCTGGAGAAAATTCATGTGCAAGAGAACCAAGGTGGTAATGAAATACGAAAGAAGCGTGAAGTATATTGGATATTTACCCTTGGGACCTTTGAACATGGTCTTAATCAGGATCTGCCCTGGGAGAACGCGATACTATGAGTACATAATCTGCCACCTATCTATATACCCCTAATGTAATGAGTCTGATTAGCAAACCCCTAGAAACATATTGAAGTAATATCGCTCTAATCTACAGCCTCACCTTCGCCTCTGACTTCAGCGATATCACTTTCAACTTTAGCCCCACCATCGTTTTGGACTAGGAAACATGACAAAATAGATGAGGTTCCTTTAAAAGCTAACCCCGCCTCCTGCTTAGGAAGGATATATAAAGTAATGGAAGAAGGACTTTCTAGGATCGTCCACCTTCTTACTTGGAATCCTGACGGAAGGAGACGTACGACGCTTCTGCTCGCAAGAAACGGTAAGAGCTCTACAAACTTCGCTCTTTGTCTGCTTGTCTCCCTGCAGACTTACCCTTTAGCCGCTAACTGAAAGCCTTGTCTGGCGAAATTCTATTTGAAACGTTAGATGTCTATCGAATTCTAACTAGTCACTAAGGATAGTTTTATCTTTTCATTTTCCCCAGACTTTGGGTCATTGTTGCGTCGTTTTGGGCACTCTGATCCTGGCTATCGATATCCACACGAAGGATCCGCCTTTAATCTACCCGCCAGAAAGCTTAAAGCCGTACAAGCGTATCCGTTGTCGTCATGTCGACTTGATTCCGAAAGGTAAACAAACGCGAAAAGATACGGATAGACCGTAGCAACAAACTGAACTAACCTCTAACCCTTCTCCGTGAGGGATTAAACACTGAACGTTCTGTTTTCCGTCTATTTTCCAGGATGGTGTTAATTTTCAAATTTTAACATCACTACAAGTTTTAACCACGGTCACTCGTGAAAATATAGGGAGCGGTGGCACCTGAAAGACTTACTTAAAAGACGACAGCACACGTCTTTTTCCTGGCTTCTTCATCGTGTTCGATTTAATTTTGGGCAATTATGCTCACTGAATAAGGTAAATCATGAAACAAATAAGGGTTAACAATTAATACTGATATTTGAATCTGTTCTGACAACATTAGCCTAAATGCAAGTAGCTTTGAATCTCCTTCTTTTATACACAGGAGCGTGCTACCTAAAAACAATTAAACGGACCGCTCTGCATTTGTTGCTTAAATGATACCAACCGTTGACCATATTCTCTGATGGAAGAGTGCTAAGAAGGAGATAAGGGCAGAAGTAACAAGTGCGCAGTTATTACTGCATTTACAGGTAAAACCACTGATGAGGAATCAAAAGGAGTCAGAATAAAATACCCCGCTTTGCTTTCATAACTAGAGATTAAAACCAATAGAAATAGAGCTAAAGAACTGAAACACCAATATGTTTTGTCTTTTGAATTCCAACAGATATCACATACTGCACAACTAATACAGAAAAGGTGTCTCACACCCCCCCCAAAATCTTTTTTGTACAGTTTTCTACAAAAGAGCACAGTGGAAGGTTGCTACAAAACCCTTTATAGGTAAGATACTATTTGATGACACTAGGAAAATAAGACAGAACATAGAAATATAACTAGAATTGAATAGCAGTTACCATAATAGCCTATTAGACAATGACCTTGTTCTATAAGTAAGGATCTAGCAGGATAAACTTCGTTAAAACACCTAGGTTTGTCCAATAAGAACAAGCCTTCAGAATAGCTTTGCCAATAGGAATTCACCTTCACACTACTCACGAGAGAGTAGCTTCCTCTCTTTCCTGGTTTAATGACAAATGGTTATTACTAATGTGCTTTGCACTCTGTAGTCTCTACGATTCTGTATTATCACTCTCATGTATATAGAAGTCTGGCTAAGGAATCTTATTCGAAGTTATCAATTCTTTTTTGAGCAAATACTCAACATGTGTCTATTATAAATACTTTTTAAGAAAATTGTCAACAGACTGTTATAAAATGTTATGAAATGTTATGAATTGTTGGTCAAGTTTGGTCAGTCAAAAACAAAAGTTGCTGCATATAACTTAGAAAGTGTTGACCTTACATCTACCTAAAATCTGTTCTATTTTATTTAGAAAAAAAGTGGCTGCATTTTTTAAAGTCCTGATGAAGACAAAAGATTGTCGAAACGCGTTGACACAGCCCAAGCCTAAACAAAATCTGAAGGAACAATCTGGAAATTAACTTTTTTGTATCTTTTTATATTTTGGTTTTTAAAAATGTATCAGATTTGTCATTTCATAATCAATGTATTATATTCATCACATTTATATAGCAACATTTTCTGAATTGTTTTACTATGCTATTTTTTAAAAAAATATATCGAGATTAAAAATATATTTTTTATATCTTAACAGTCTGTTGTACTAATCGTTTTTTTTTTTTTTTTTACCATTCATGTGTTTTTCATATGTTGTGATCATAATGTGTTAAGAATTAGCCAGTTCCTTGTAGCCTAAGTCTGCCTGGGTATATACTGTTTCAAAAATTATTGTTTCCCTGACCCAGGAGCTAGATCCTAACAGGGGGTCCCTGATACTTACCCGACGATAATTGCTACCACTAACCATCATTCCCATTCTGTACTAAGGGCCCTATTAGGTAGCGGACGGACCTGCATCCGTCCGCCACCCCAGAGGAGGAGGGACCGTCCGCAGGGGCAGCGGCGGTCCCTCCGTACAAATTAGGATGTGACCGCCACCCTGGCGGTCACATCCTGTATGTTTAACATTGCGGTGGGTGCTGCTTGAAGCAGCAACCGCCGCAATGTTAAAAATGCTATCGGTGCATTTGCATGCACAAAGCGGCAGGCACCGCGCGGTGCCTGCCGCTATGTGCATGCAAATGCAGGGGGGTACCATAGGTACCCCCCATGTGCACCCCACCCCCCTTCACCCGGGGGGCCCGCAACAGAACCCCAAAGAAAAGTCTGTATGCTTTTTCGTGGCAGCATTGCTAAATTCAAATCATATTATGGCTGGCGGTGTCTGATAGACACCGCCAGCCATGTTAGAGCTTTTCCGCCGCGGTCGGAAGGCGACCGCGGCAGAAAAGCGGCAGACGTAAAAATGACCCCCCAGCCATCCTAATCTGGCTGGGGGTCATCTGTGTGTCCGCCGCGGTGAATCCGCTTACTCCGGGCCAGCGGTGGCTTTCGCCGGCCCGGAGTATGCGGATTCACCGCAATCATAATGAGGCCCTAAATTAGAGCACTCAATCCAATTTGTAATATCTGGACGTGAGGGAAAGGGCAGGAAAGCTGCAACGGGCGGGTATGTAGCCGGGACACTTGACCACTTTATTACAAGGGCTACTTCGGTACTGGCTCACGAAATTGCTATAACCGAGCATCCCCTCTCTCAGGAATTGGGATTTTCCAAGCGCTAATCCATGGGCGATTTGATCCTAGTCATCCATGGGCGATTTCCTCCTAGCACTTACCCCGGAGAGGCACACTCATAAAGCCACAGACCCTGGGGCCCCACATCAAAGTGGCAACCTTCTGCCTCAGGAGTTGGTGTCTATTTCGACTGTTGAGGAGCCCAATCAGCCAGGCCGAACTGCACACAATAACACCCTGGCTACTACTGATGATCAGGTAGCTACTCGCGCTTCTATGGGGACTATTCTGAAAATTTTGCCCAACTTACCAGACCAGACCACGGGGGCAATCTCAAAGAGGAAGCAAGGAGGGGGCGCACAGAGGGGAAAAACCCCAAAATGGCTAAATTGAACAAGCATGGAGATTTTCCCAGCGTTATACCCTCAAGTCCAGGGCCATTGCATGTGAACACGCCCCCTGCAGATTTCTTGCCCATGACCTCCCTTGTTGGTTCCTCTTCCTCGATGGATGAGGGTCTCTGGCAAAGAATTTGTGGCCTCATCACCTCTTCTTTACAACCTCTATTTGATAGGCTTTCATCTATCGAGGATAGGTTGGTGAAATTTGAACAATTGACTATAACCAACCTAGATGGTATCAAGAAGAATCTACCAATGAACGCTCAGGATAAGGAACTGACTACGAATGGACCCAGAGGCCCGTTGGGTGGTAATTTGACTTCTAACGTGCATGTCTCTGACTCAATGGAAGGTACTTCACATGGGAACATTGCAGCAGGTGATCCTTCTGAGGGTAGATTAGCCGTACTGGAAAATCTAGACTGCCCTAAGGGTGGGAGTGAAGAACGACAACTATTGGGAGTGGTCCCACCTAAAAACTCACAGGGAGGTCCAAAGGGATCTGAAAATCATAAGAACTTGTTGCCTCATATTGATTTGCCCCCTGAGTCTGTTGTTGTTTAGACAGGGGTCCCAGATCTAGCCAAGGGTAGTGTTGAATCCTATATTGAATTAAAGGACAAAACTATCCATTGGCTGAACACCAACAGACCCCTCCTCCCAAATGTGCATAGCCAAATCCTGTTTTCCCGTAGAGTAAGCTGGGTAGGCCAGAGAGTGAAAGATACACCAGGCAGCGGCATAGTAATTCATTTTAGAGACAGACGGGCAGTGCTTTATATTTGTGAGGGGTCTCACCAAAATACGAGAACCTCCAATCAGGCATTTGATCTTAGCTATTTCTATACCCCCCCCCCCCACCATGTATGAAGGAGTTTGGTTACCAGGGAAGGACTTGGGATGGGCGACTCCTACCTGGTAATCCCAGCAATAGAACTGGGTTGGATGGCTTTGGTTTTGTGTCCAGTATTCCCCGTAGAATTAGATATAGCATCCTTGACATGGTTGACTGACTAGCTCCAACCCGCACATGCCATCCGACGCTGTTTAACCAGCTGGGCGACACCACCCCGAGTTTGGGGGATAAGCTTTTGGGACAACAGTTAGAGCAACAGGACGTCCTGGGGTACGAAGAGAGAATGAGAAACACTATATCTGGTCTCTGTGTAGGCGTGGGTAATTGTGCAGCTGAGCCTAAACTTAATAGTGCTACAACTAGTGAGGAGGGATCACATCCCAAAATCCCCGTGATTATTGTTAATAATTTTGGGCCTACAGAAACCACAGATATACGAGAATTGGAGGTGACTTCTGAGAGCGAGATGGAAGTAAGCCCAAAAGGCCTAAAGATCTTGTCATGAAACATAGCTGGATTAATGGCTAAATTAGAGCTGCCGGATTGGGGCAATCTTATAGACTCGCACGCGATTTGTCTCTTCCAAGAAACATGGGCCTTAAAATCTTTATACAGAGTAGGCTATGTAGCGCATAGTGAGGCAGCGGTGAAAGGTCCGAGAGGTAGACCATCGGGGGGCCTTTGTATATGGGTGGGCACACACCTAGGGTATATTGTGAAGCGAATACATACCCACTCACCGGATATTCTATGCATTCTTCTTAGCAACGGAGACATCCCCAAGCTGGCCGTTATCAATGTCTATTCTAGGCCAGTTAAGCATGGGCATACATCGTCAAAACTGGATCACTTGGCGGCCCTTCTTATTACACTATCAGGGAAAGCATATTCTATTATAATAAGTGGTGACATTAATTGCCACTTTGAACCCCTTAACGGGTTGTCATACCGATTACTTGCGATGAGGATTTAATATTATCAATCCCCACATCCAATGCTTATCCGGTAAGGGGATGGACCCCCTTGGTCCTCCAATTGACCTCCCTTACCCTCACGCATTCACTGATGGCCTGTAATGGCCGGTTTCCAGAAGATAATTCTGGGCATTTTACTTTTAATAAACCTGGCCAGGCTTCCATAATAGATTACATCCTAATAAATACTGAAATCTGGCACAAAGTAGTAAAGTTTTGTGTCCTTCCTAGGGCTGAAAGTGACCATAACCCTTTGGTTGTCACTCTAGAAGCCCAATTACCAGAAGTAGGGCAAGCTTCGGACTTCCAGCAACAAGAGAATCTATTAGTGGTAGATGGAGGGAGACATATTCGCTGGGGTTTAATAACCCAATCCCCAGATATGATGTCGGACATGTACTCCTGTGTTATCCTTCTGCTGGAAAAGGCAAGCCTTCTCACTGGCATTGGTGCCTGTGAAGATGATAATATAGAGCTGGGAAAAGTACACCAGGATTTGGTCGCAATCCTGGCGGACTTTTTTTATAGAAGCAAACCAATTCAGAGCAAACGCCCCAGAGAAAAAAATCTCTGGTACAACTCGACATCTAGGGACGCTAAAAGAGCACTGCTGGCATGTCTTAAGAAGGGTGATAGTCTAAGCATAAGCGAAAGTAGGCTTTCTTTTAAAAAAATGATTTTACAAGCAAAAACAGAATGGGAAACTGAAAGATGGCAGGCAATTAAACATGCTTTGGATCACAAAGACACAAGAGGCTTTTGGAATTTAGTCCACACCAGAAGAATCGAGGGAAAGACTACCATTGAGCCCAATATTAGCGAGGATGCTTGGCGTATTTATTTTAGGGATTTGTACTCAAGCCCAAACGAAGGCCAAAGTACGAGTGGGAGCGCAGGAAATGCCCAAGTTTTAGACTTTCTTGGGGATTCGCCGCCCTGTACTTTGGCCGAGGTGTCAGCTGCCATTGTGAAGGTATTACCTCACAAAGCCCCTGGGTTAGATAGAATCCAGGGGGATTTGTACAGAAGTGAACAGGTAGTGTGGGCCCTATACCTTCAATTGCTTTTTAATGCAATCCTTAATGGTTTGTCGCCTCCCCCCACGTGGGTAGGGGCAGAGATTATTCCAATTTATAAAAAGGGGTCCCCCACTGACCCTGTAAATTATAGGCCAATCAGCCTTATTGACGTGTCCCAAAACAAAAAATCTTTGCCAGAGTGTTATTGGGCAGACTACACAAATGGATGGAGGACCTTAATATCTTAACTCCCTTACAAGCAGGCTTTAGAAGCAAAACATCAACCATAGATCAGTTGTTTAGGTTACAACTGAACTATTGGAAGCATATAGTCTTGGAGGGTGGTAGCCTGTACCTCACATTCGTGGATTTAAAATCAGCATTTGATATGGTGGATCTTGATCAGTTGTGGGGCATTATGTTGGATATGGGGGTCCCACCCTATCTATGCCACCAGCTTAGACGCCTCCACGAGGGAACTTTTGCTAGAGTGAGGTTTGGCAGAAATGGGAAATTGACGGCACCCTTTCCCGTCGAAAAGGGGGTGAGACAGGGTTGTGTGCTTGCGCCGACTCTTTTCTCGCTTTTCCTTAATGGGCTAATTGAAGACCTTCTTGCCGTCAAGGACATCGACCCCCCAAAACTAGCTAACCGCAAATTTTCAGCACTAATGTTTGCGGATGACACCCTGCTCCTCCCCAAATCACCAATGGGGATGCAGCATATTCTAGAGGAATTTAGTCAGTTTTGCAAGAGGAGGAATCTGGAGGTCAACATCAAAAAGACAAAATATATGGTCTTAAATGCCAATCCCATTAAGTGCCCACACCCGAGAATGAACGGCAGATCCCTGGATAGGGTCCCCATCTTCGATTACTTAGGACTTACCCTAAACGATAAAATGTGGTGGGGATCACAAATCGATAAGGCTAACTTAAAGTTAGCCCAGGCCATTGGGGGGATCCTAAAACTCCATAAAAGTTCTGCCCTAAAGACCATAAGCCCGCCAGTTGAAATTTTTAAAGTCCAAGCTAGGGGATCTACATTGTATGGGGCAGAATTGTGGGGGCATTGCGCAGCGAATGTCCTCACAATAACTGAAAATAGTTTTATGAGACAGATCTTAAGTCTGCCCAAAAACACTGAGGATGGATTTGGACATCTGAGGATGGATTTGGTACCACTGAGGATGGATTTGGACATCCGCCCGATTGTGGACCTAATCTACTTGCGCCCACTCCTGTATTGGCGACGGCTGTGGAGCGCGCCAGAATTGGCTCACTATAGGGATGAATTAAAAGTGGTACTGGCTACCCTTGGGGCGGGTAGAATTACCTGGCTGTCCTTTATCAGGGACTCATTTCGAGAAATGGTTAGGGAGCAGTTATGGACTGCACCCGAAGTGACATGTGCAGAAATCTAAAAAACCACTTTAGCTAGTGCCATAAAGGAACACACCCTGACACGCATTCTCCAGATGGCTAATCCTTTCAGTCTAACTTATGGGTTTCTGGATATTAAGTGCCAGTACAAATTTGAGCAGGTGTTAGATGCCATACAGCCTCAACTAGCAAAAAAGCTGTTCCTGCAATTTAGATACAGGACGCTCTCACTTAATTCCCTAACTAAGAGGTGGGCGGGTACTATAGGTCATCCCTGCTCTGGGTGATTATTGGAGGAAGAAAACGTGATTCACGTGGTCTTCTTCTGTTCGGCTTATAAGAGGCCCAGATCTAAGTGGATGATCCAACTCTGCAGAAACCTGGGTATTAGAAATTATATAGAATTTTTTAGGATTTTAAAAACAGATACTGACCTGGTTTTTGTTGTTTTTGTTGTTGCGATCTCAAAATTCCTATTTGTAATGTGGTCTAAGCGAAGGTACTTGCTTGAAAACTGCCATGAGAATTTATAAAACCTGCCGCTTTACCCATTTTTTTGTGATCACGGATTACGTAAGATCTATGCTCGTTTTTGTAGGCACTTGCTGACTAATTGATTGAAACATACCAAATGGCTTCTAGATGATGATGGGCTTTAGATATACTTCTATATGAAATTTTTAATTGGGTTTAACATTTAGATATTAAATTATATTTTTAAGAAGTTTATAGAAAATTACATTTTCCATAGTGACGGTTTTTTACTGGCCAACTTCCCTATATTGTTTATGTACTATTCAACTATGTACCTGACAATTGATTACCCTTCTGATTCCATTTTTATGTGGTTGTAAAAAATTGTTTTTTTTATGTGCTTTTATGGCTGTAATAGCTGAAATAAAGTTTCAATGAATGAATGAATAAGAAAAGACTGTTCTAAAAGAGTAATTCTTAAAACTAATTGCATAAAAGATTGTTTTAAGATCACAACCAACTTGATTTTAGGCCAGTAGCGGCCCGTGGAGGAAGTTCAGTGGGGCAGTGAGGCGGGGTGGGGGAGAGGCAGGGTGGGGGGTAGTAAACACTGGAATATGGATGAACAGAGGTAAGTAAACATTTAAATAAATAAAACAAATTTTGTTGCGCACGCTCAATTGCATTTTGCGATGCATAGCGCGCAACAAAATTTGTTTTATTTATTTCAATGTTTACTTACCTCCTTTCGAATCAGTGACAGAATATCGACCTACAGAAATATCGACGGAGGAATATCGAGGGCAAGAATATGTTAAAAATATCATAGTTAAAAATATCGTGCAACAGTAGGGAAAGCGTTGGATAGCATAGGGGTAAAAATGTCCAAAAGTAGGTAAAGCGTTGGATTGCGGAGGGGTAAAAATTACTATTCCCACTCCAGAGAGTGCAACAGTAGGGAAAGCGGTGGATAGCGTAGGGGTAAAAATTACTATTCCCACTCCAGAGAGTGCAACAGTAGGGAAAGCGTTGGATAGCGTAGGGGTAAAAACTACTATTACTACTCCAGAGAGTGCAACTGTAGGGAAAGCATTGGATAGCGTAGAAGTTAAAAATAACATACTTATGAATCATTTTTGTATTTAAAATATTTAATAACTTAATTTCTAAATAACTCTACATAATTTACAAATACCCATTAATAATTAATAAAAACATAATTACAATTGAATAATTAACAATAAATTAACAGTAAATACCAATAAATATTAATTAATAAATATTATTTACCAAATAATAAATATTGAACACTAAAATATTTTTCAGGACCAAAAACATATTAATTATTACAAATTGAGTATCAATAAAAATAATTAAACAATAACATATTTTTTTATACCAAAAAATAATGTTTATGAAACAATAATTACCAAATAATAAACAATAATTTCCAATTAATAACATTGAATTACCAATTAAAAATATTAATTACCAATTAAAAAAATTAATTACCAATTGAAAAAATTAATTACCAATTACAAACATTAATTACCAATTAAACAAAGTTAATTACCATTTAAAATATTTAACTGTCAATTAATAATTAATTAAAAATAAAATAATTATCAATACCAATAAATAAAAATAAATCATTACTTAATTACAATTAAATTACTTCCCACCTAATTCTCCTATAAACCCACAACCCGCTACAGAACTTAAACGTAAAAATGTATTAAAATTAATTTACAATTCCTAAAAATTAATAAATAATTTACTATAAATAAATTACTTCCCACCTTATTCCCCTATAAACCCACAACCCGCTCCGGTACTAAAACGTAAAATTGACTTAAAAATAACATTAATAATATATAAAAATAGTACACATACAATTTAAAATAAGTAAAATACTTAACCAAAAACATATAACACATACATATTTAATACATAGTAAAATACATAACAATAATACAAATATCTAAAGCGCTCTGACATCCTTTGGGATCATGTTGGCGCTATATAAAACTTTATAAATAAATAAATAAACATCAATATATTTGATATCGATATTCCTAACTTAGATATTACTTACTTCGATATAAAAAAATTCGATATTATTTACCTTAGGGTCGATATTCTGTCCAACGATATTCTTGACCATGATATTCTGTACCTTCAATATTTCCAACTCGATATTACTGTAAAACGATATTTAGGAATCGATATTTAGACTGTGTACCCCTCCTTTCATCCATATTCCGGTCTTTACTACCCCCCACCCTGCCCCTCCCCTGCCCGCCTCACCGCCCCACGGAACTCCCTCCACGAGCCGCTACTGCTTTAGGCCTAAATTTTAACCATCCGTTTCTTTACCCAAAAAAAGTTATTTTTACCGCCTTCATATACTTTGCAATGGTTAATGCTATATCAAGATTTGGCATGTTCGTAAGGAGTTCTATCGCTAAGGAGCACGAGGCAGCACCATCTTTTAAGAAAATGGAGCTTAAAAACGATTTCCGCAGATGTAAAAAGTGTTGACAGTCCAATATGATATGCAAGTTATCACATTTTGTGTCCAACCTAGATGAGCAATTACCATCAGATTGTAACATTATTGATTTTATACTCCCAATTGACATACAATGGTTACAGCCTATTCTCCATCTTAGCACTTCAGCTCTAAAATATTGATTGGGCAATGTATCCAGGTAGGGGTACCAGGTTTCTGTCTCCCAACTATTCATCATAAAACTCACTGAAACTTTCTTTCTCAGGTACCCCATGTCTTCTAACCTTGATGCTTCCTTCCCTAATGTTCTGAGTACCCCCTTTGTTACTTCTAATAGAAAAGCCCGCGGGTTAATACTCACATTTAGATTTTTACGGACCAAAAGCATTTTCTTTCTTACCTCTTTGGCCCATTTTAGGTCGCTATGCAGAGATTCGTTCCTATACCATTGTGATACTTTCGTATCTTCTCCTGAACCCAATCTTTTCCAGAACCTTTAGAGCCCCACTTGTGCCATCACATTCCATGAAGTCAAGCCCAACTCCAGACGGACTTCCTGAATCTTAGAGAAGGCCTTTAGTGACATTAAGGGTTTTAAACATTTCCCTTCCTCGATGCCCCAACTAAATTTCCCACTTAAGCACAGGACTTCTACGCCGTATAGAAATTGCGGGGGAATCATTGCATCATATGCATTTAACAATGGTCTGTGGGACATTTCGCCATAAATTTGATTAAACTTTCTCAGCCCATGCACTGATGTAAGAGCTTTAGCTTTCTGGGCCTCTAAGTGCATGTCCCATTTTAACGACTTGTCGAACCAGACCCCAAGATATTTATATTCATTTACATTTTCCAATTTGGTTGTGCCCAGGTACAAGTTAATTCTCTGATCTCTTTTTCAAAAGCACAGGATTTTGGTTTTATCCATATTTACGGTGAGTTGCTTAGCCACACAATATTCATTAAAGGCAGACAACTTCCTTTGGAGGCCCATCTGTGTCTGGTCAAGGTTTACAAAGTCGTCGGCATACAGTAGGCATGAAAGTTGTCTCCCATTCATTTTTGGGCTGGCACCTCTATCCACCGCCAGAACAGATGGCACATTTGCCAAATAAATGGCAAAAACAGAGGGCCAAAACATAGCCCTGTCTTAGCCCATTAATAATCATTAATTTCGGAGTCAGTGCCCCGGCTGTATCCTTAATTACTTGCGCCCAATTATAACTATGCCATTCCTGGATGACAGCCAGAAGCCCCTCCAGGATATCACATTTCCTTAAAGTCTCCCAGAGGCAACTCCTGTCCACTAGGTCAAAAGCTGCATGGTAGTCGACAAAGCGGCAGCACAACTTTTCTCGCTGCTCCATTGACTTCCGTGCCACTGCCCATAGGGGGAAACAGTGGTCCACCATAGAGTGCCCTTCCCTAAAACCCCCTTGTTCCACCGGCATGATAGCCCGCTGTTCTACCCGATCCTTCAGGCTGCCCAAGATTAGTTTAGCAAACACCTTTTCCCCGATGTCCAATAAGTTAATCAGTCTATAATTCTGTGTGGCTTTCCTATCTCCCTTTTTATGGATAGGTCTAATTACTGCCTCCCTCCACTTCTCATGGATTTAGTCAGAATCCAGTATGGCCAGGAACATATAAGATAGAAATTCTGCCCACCAGTTTGGCTAGGATTTAATTATAATGGCCGGGAGATTGTCAGGTCCCGCGGCAGGGGTTACAGTTAGCTTTATGATGGTGTCTTTGACTTTTTCTACTGTGGAAAGAGAGTTTAAGTCTTCCACTCCCCCTCTCCAGTGATGGATATTGCTTTCATCAGCCACTACACTTTTCCCATATAGTTCGCCTAGATAATTTTCTCATGCTGATTCTTCTATTACACAGGGCATAGACCCGGGGACCTACCAGATGCTTCCTGAATCAATTTCCAGAACTTACGTATATTTTTTGCTTTAATTGTTTAGAGCAAGTTAGCCCAGCATTTCTCTCTAAAAGCCCTCTTTTGATTCCTGACTAAAATTTTATAACCTCTCCTCAGTTGGGTCAGAATTGATTGTCTTCCCTGGTCATACTTTGTTCTTAACCTTCTTTCTTCTCACCTAATAGCTCTTTTCTTAATCCTACATTCCTCGTTAAACCAACTGGGTTGTCTCCCTTGCATTAATTGCCTATTATGAGGTCAAACATTCTCACTTTTTAGTTCTACTCTGAGGCATTGAACAACTTCTTCTATTGTTTCTTCAAACCAAGCCACATCCTTAGACCTTATGTTTTCCAGTTTTAGATTCTGTTGAAAACTAGCCAACTTTTCAATGTATTCCACTGACAATGTGGTTGTCAGGCGTTTGGGATATTCTACTTGTTCGGTGAGTACTGTATCACGAGAGCTTATCAACCCCCTAGCTTGTTCCAAACCCAGAACATTGTGATTGCTGCCCTCACTCTGGGTTACCTGGAACCCATGTATAGAAGCGAAGTTCCAAGCATGGACAAACACATAGTCAATGGGGGAAAGCCGAGTGCCTAACCTAAAGGTCTGTTTAGAAGGGCAATCTGTAGGCCACCTCCCATTTAAGCAGAATAGCCCGTTCAACCCCAGAAGTTTCCCTAGCTTAACAACCTGACCAGAGGTGGTACAATTTGGGAAGACGGCTGAAGCTATATTGTTTGAGCTCAGTAGATTGTTAAACCAGGGATCTTGTTTTTTTGGGTTCAGTTTATGATTAAAATCTCCCATTACAATAATCATGTCATTCTCAAATGTTTCATGCAATGTATCTAGATCTTCTTTGAAATACCCCATTTCCACCTTGTACTCCTCCTTGGACCCCCATTGTATGTAAACGTTCACAATTACTAGGTGTTCTCACTTTCTTTCTGTCCCCAGCAGGGATGCTTTACAGACCATCAGCCATTTACATGTTACTTTTACTTCCACCCCCTTTTTCACAATCCTAGTTGAGGTAAGGGTCATGATCCCACCGGCTGGGTGACCATCTGTTAACCAACCAGGGCCGGACTGGCCATTGCAAAATCGGCCCTGTCACAAAATCGGCTGAAAACCAGCCCCGGCAAAGAGCTTGGTCGCGCCCCCAATACCCCTTCCCCCGGGGGGGAGGGAGGGGGCCGTCCGAGCATTTGCAGGGCCGGTTTTCGTTCCCAGTCCAGCCCTGTAACCAACATTGGAAGCCTATAAATGTAAACCTCTTGTGGGCCGATCAGTTGCTCAGAGTCACTAGCACAACTCTGGGTTGGCAGGTCAGGGGCCACAACCGGTCTAACCACTGAAGGCATTAAACCCCTAATCTCTTGCAATTCCCCCACAATTTTCTGGAATTGGGATTCATGGGATTTTAATATAGTGTTATTTAGCACAGACACTTCTAGTGTCTAGTTTTCTGCTGATAATTCTACTGGATCAGTTCCTCGATTTACAGATTGCCCGATGCTCCTGGTGGGTGTTGACTTTAGACGGGCGTTGACGTTACATTTTGCATTTCCTAAATTGCGATTTCCTAATTGGAAATCGGACTTTAGAAAATCCAAACCCAAGGGTGCGTATGGCCTTAAAGCCTGTCTCTGACCTTAAGGCCCCCCTGGAGGCACCCCAAAATTCGTAGTGCCCTTTTAAGTGAACATAATCCCTAGGGACATGTGTGCGCTTCATGTCACATTAAAAAATGCACTTTTAAATGCATTTTAAAATTTTGCACATGGTTACTATTGACTTTGAGTCCATGGTAATAGCATTGCATAAATGCCCGATTCGCATTTAAGGAATGCTTTGTACATGCACTTTAGGAATCGCAAATAGATAATCCCTATTTGCAATTCCTAAATTGCGGTTGTAAACTGCAATTTCAACTAGGTAGAAATCACAAATTGTGACTGATTTCGGCCTTTGTACATATAAAAAGGTCATTTAGCATGCCTTAACAGGCTTAAATTGCGAATCGGGCCGTTAAGAAATGCTAAATGGCATCGTACAGCTTGACCAATGTGCAATGCTTCAAAAATGCTATGACACAACTGATGAGGAGGAAAATCTGTTCCCATAATTCCTAGATCTTGCTCCAGGTAAGGCCAGCATGGGATACTAACCATATTGGAGACTTTCAGCACAATTTGCAGTTCTGGGAGCATCTCAGTACCCAGAAACTAGTGAACATTCCCATTTCTTTGGAGGCAAACAAGGAGGGCAATGCCCTTATAACACCCAAGGAAAGTAAGCATTTTAATGTCCATTTGAGATCCATTGGAGTCAGCCCCTATGCATGGAGGGGCTATTTCCCCTTTTACATAATCCTTGGTGTCTAGTGTTTTTCCATCCCCTGGAGGCTTCTGTGGTAGAATATTGAGTACCAAAAAATCAAGACAGAAAAATATTGTTAAAAAAATCTAAAAACGTAATATCGTCTTTCTACATATTAAACTTAAACTGCAAAAATATCTAGTACAAAATTACAGTCATAAAAAATAAAGAAAAACATTGAGAGCCTCATTTACGACAAAATGACACAGCACAGTGCCGCAAGCCATTTTGCTGTGCGGAGAGGTGTCATTTTAAAAGCACCAGGATGCGTTGTATTTACAACAATATGACGCATCTCTGTGCTTCCCCTGCAATGGCGCACAATTGGCTGCCTTGCACCAATGCAGGCACCCTTGCACCATGGTGCAAGGGTGCCTGCGTTGCAGAGGCGACTGCAATTGTGTAGGAAGGGAAACCTTCCTGCACAAGAACAATCATTGATGGTGTTTTGCTCTTTCAATGTGTGCTGCAGAATGCAGCACGCATAGAAAGAGGAAAAACGAGGATAAATAAAAGCATTGCTCCTCATTGCACCTCTTTACATCTCCCTAGGGGAGGCATAGTATTCTGACGCATTCCCAGGTTTACCAAATGCTGTAAATCTGGAAATGTGGCAGAATCCATGGGTGCTGCGTGGGAACACCCACAGCAATACCCATTGTATGCCCCTTTCATCCAAAGTGATGCGTGAAAAGGGGCTGTATTTACAAGGTCATGAAAAGCCATGCCAGGTGGTTTTGCGTGGCCTTGTAAATCTACAGCACATTGCACCATCAGTGCATCAAAACAAGTGATGCACCGGGGGCGCAAGGGGTTGTAAATAATCCACTGAATAATACCGTCTCTGCTGCGCCAAAAACTCACCAGGACCACCGACCGTATTACGAATTGAAAATGTGCAACTCTTAATACGGTCGCCAGTCCTTTGGCTGTTCCCATGGTGGTGCCTTGAAAACAGACACCGCGATAGGAATGGCCAAAAAGTTTGAGCCCGGCATGGATGGTGATGTCCATGCCATCCTGGAATTGGACGAATACAGACAGGGGGCACATGTAATCCCCCCGAATGTATCTCCATGGTGTGTGTGACATGGTTCTTGCACCACCAGCTTTTCATGGTGAGGCTCTGCCATGAAAATGCTGGTGCTGCAAGAACTAAAAATATGCTGAGCAGGACTGCCCTCACAGTCTTTGCAACCCGGTAGGTGTTTTAAAAGCGTATCGTCCGCAAATAACAATTGCGGTATCCTGCCTTTTGCCAAGGCGGGGGTATCAGCCTCTATTTTTGAAAGGTGGAGAGCCAACGAATTTACACATAAAGAGAATAGAGTAGGGGCAATACACAACCCTACAGAACACACTTTATCAGGAATCCCACCAAATCCAGGCAAATTTATTTTCGTTCAGTATAATAAGCAGAGATAATATGTTGATAGACATCCCCATCTCTTCCACGACTGCCCCTAGCCTTGCACGTGGTACCAAATCAAATGCAGATTTAAGGTCGACAAAGGTGACATATAAGTCACCCTTACCGATCAAGACCGTCTTCCAATATATTATAGCAAATTTGAAGACTTGATCTATTGTTGACGTCTTGGGACAGAAATCTGCTTGCAACGGGCTTATAGTATGCCCACTTTCTACCCCTTGTTGTATCTTTACCAGGACCGTGAGGCAGAAGACTTTCTGGAGACAGTCAATTAGACTGATGGGCCTATAGTTATCTGGTAAGCTCTTGTCTCACTTTTTGTACACCGGCACCACTTCCTCTCCCTGCCAGGTTAATGGCATAGGGGCTCCCATTGCTATCTCATTGGCAATGACCAATATATAATTTGACTACACATCTAGGTCACAGAGACATACATCTACTGTGATACTATTTGGGCCAGCTGCTCTCCCTCTCCCTGCTCTCCCTCTAGAAAAGGTGGCCAGTGAGTGAACAACATCCTCACAAGTGAAGGGTGGTAAATCAAATGTGGTAAGCGAGGCATTCGAGAATATTTCACCTAGTATTTTATCATCATTATTATATAAAAATGAAAAATGGCTGACCCAATCAGTAGGTGGGACATGATAGGGTTCGGACCCTGAAGTATGCACTCTTCTGGCCACTAACTTCCAAAATCGCGAATCATCCTTGGTCACACATGTTGCCACTAGATCTTGCCATTTCTTCTTGTCCAACTCTTGTTTGGCTCTTATCAGTGCATTCTTGTACAGCTTCCTAATAGCCGCTATCTGTCGAGGGTCTTTTCCTTATATGGCCTCAACTAAAAACGCATTATCTTTCTGCACTCCTTATTATACCAACGATCCTCTATACCATGTACCTGCTTCTTGTTTATACATGGGACTACAAACTGGGTGGCAATCTTCTTAAAAAACTCCATGGGCACTTCAAGAATCTTACATTTATCCTTAGCTAGATTGCTAGTGAACTGTACTTTGGGCATAACATTTAGGACAGGATTCTTTACAGAGGCTAAGAGTTCTTGATTCCCACTTTCGGCTTGCCACTTTAGGTGGTGCATATCAGATGTGTGTTCAATGTTCCTAGTTCTAGGGAGGGTTAAGCAGTCGGCTTGGTATTAATAAATAAATCTTCCATCGTAAGAATTAATGGGTTTTGGTCACTTTCTTCCCTTGCTATTACAATCATATCATTGACAAAGTGACACAAATGTAAGTCAACCATTAAATAATCAATACGACCTTTTGATCTAGATTTGTCAAAAGGGTATTCTCCCTTGAAATCAGTTGTAGTCCTTCCATTTAGGACAGGTACACCAAATTCAAAAGTTAGCGCCTTCAGCTGGAGAGCTGCCCTTGTCCATCTCTTGACCGGGGCCAAACTCTAATTGGGGAATAGTCCATCTTTCATTCTCCTCTGCTGTGATTTCTACATCATCCCTTCCAAGGGGCTCAAATATGGTGTTGAAATCGCCATCAAGGATCTGATGTACCCCTGGTTGCTGTTTATCCAAGAAGGCTTCCAAGGTTTGGATTGTCGGCGAGACGGCCCCACCCTGTTCCCCTCTTGCATAGATATTAAAGAGAGACACAATTGGTTTTCTGCTACAGCTTACTTCAATCCCTAAAATGTCCTTACTATCAATTTCAAGTTGTCATCATTTTCATTTCAGGGATCACTTAGCCCATGTTATCAATCTACCTGCTGGCCTTTCCCCTTTGCTATTTGTTGCCGGGTTAAAATATGTCAAGAACCCTTTGTCAAAATTGCGGCTTGCACAGCAGGCCCTCGCAGTATATAAATGACTGCTGTAGCTCAAGGACTACTCTGCAGGAAACTGAGCACAGCCTTGGGTGATACTGAAGTCAACGTTCACTTCCATACTGCTGCCCTAAGGTTGGCTGACTATTTGTCTATTTTTATCCCATTCATTTTGGACTACTTCCTCAGTAGGACCATTGGGCTACTTCATCATTATGAATCTATTTGGGCTTCTTCCTCAGTAGGAAGTGGACCATTGGGCCATCTCATCAGTTTGACTTTTTTTGGGCTTCTTCCTCAGTACTCCGTGACAACATGGCGGCTCGCACATCTGGCCCCTCCAGTCTGTGAATACCTGCATCAACGTAAGGATTGTTCCTCAGGAATTTGGGCACAATTTGTTTTTGTTAGAGTTACCCTTTACCCCTTGTACTGCTGCCCTAAAATGTCTGATTCCACCCTTTCATTTTTTGCGCTGCTATCATTTGGAAGGTGTGGGCTACTTCCTCACCAGGCATCGGGTTTTGGCCACTCCCTCAATAGGTAGCTATTTGGGCAACTTCTCCAGTTGAAATGTGTTCTATCGGCTCAACAGTACAACACTACAGTCTATGCAACTCCACTGTACATTAGTACACTATACACTAATGTACTCTACAGAGTTCCACTGTACTCAACTCGACTGTATGACACTCCACTCTACGCTATTCCACTCTATGCCACACCACTCTATGCCACACCACTCTATGCTACGCCACTTTATGCCACTCTAATATATGCTATTTCACTTTACACCACTCCACAGAATGCCACTCTACTCTAGCCACTCTACTCTGTCCTACTTAATTCTATGCTACTCCACTATATTCCACTCCAATCTTCACCACTCCACTCTATGCAACTCCAGTCTGCGCCACTGACTATAGGCTGCTTCTCTCTTTGCCATTCTGCTCTACAACAATACACTGTACACTATTGCGCTGTACATCTCTCCATTAAATGTGACTCCATGTATGCCAGGCCATTCTACGCCAATCCACTCTACTGTGCTACACTCTATCCTAGTCCACTATTTGACACTCCATTCTATGCCACTCTACTGTACGCTATTCCACTATATGCCACTTGACTCTATGTCACTACACTGGATACCTATAACACTCAAGGTTATTCCACTCTATACCACCCCACTGAATTCTGCTCCATTGTATGACACTCCAATCTACTTCATTCCTCGCCACTACAGTTTCTACTATTCTACTGTACGTCACTCTATTCTAGAATGCTCCACAGTATGCTTTAATACTGAATGCTACTACAATCTCCCTCACTATACTCTAACCCGATTCACTCTACAGCATTCCACTGTGCAGTAATACACTGTACAACACTCCACTCTATGCAACTACACTGTAAACCATTCTACTATAAGCTGTTCCAGTCTATGCTATTCCACTGTATGCCACTACACTGTTCATCACTCTACTCTAAGCCATTCTACTGTATGTTACTCTACTATAGGTCACTCCAGTCTACGCCTGTAGGAGAGTAGATCTGCTTCTTATGGTTACCCCCACATTTGCTGATGTTTCACTGTTTTTCGACTTAGTCTGGCTGAGGCCCTGCTATCCAGGATGCCAGCCTAGCTGCTTCCTCTCTAAAATGATTCCAAGTACTTTAGTTACACTCCAGTTTGGTTACTGGTATACCCTTATGAGTCCCTAGTATATGGTACCTTAGTTACCAAGGGTATAGGTGCCCCAGAGGCCTACCAGAGGCTGCAGCATGTATTATGGTACCCCTGGGAAGACTTCCAAAATGACACCACTGGACTGCTACTGCAGTCTGGGTAAGGTGGTGCATGCACCCCTTATTTAGATATAGGTTACCTATATCTACCTTAAATCACTACACATATAACCCTAACAGTCACCCCTATGGCAGGCCTTATCAATCCTGATGGCAGGGTGCTTGGTTGTGTGTCCATGCATTAGCAGGGCCCCTCTGCAGCCTTCAGAACCTATTCTCTGGGGCTGTTCTGTGATGCAGCCAGACCATATACTCTTAAGTGCATTATAACCTTGCGGTAAATGCAAACTTTGAAATGGCTGCACTGAAACATGTTGTGTTTGGTGTCAAACACTTTAGAATCATACCCCGCTAGTCCTGGCAGCAAGGGTATGATTCCAACCTTCTAAAGGGAAAGATATGTCCACACCGGTACATGGGGTACCAGTTTAAAAGAACTCTGGCATCACAAAATGGATGCCACAGACACGAGTCTGGTCTCCTGCTGCTGGATGAAACTCTGGCAGGGGAGGCCTGGACAATAGGTTTCCTGTCACAAGGAGGTGTAACCACCTCCCAGGCAGGCTTTAGTGTATTGGAGCTGGGTGGGTGAACCACAAGAGTGCTTTGAAGTCTGCACTGGGGGCACATTTGGTGTCCCTGTGCATAGCCCAGTTCAAACTGGCTGCAGGGGCTACCAGCCCCTGCTCTGACGTGAAACTGAACAAAGGAAATGGGTGTAGCAACCCCTCTTTCCAGACCCTCCCATGGGTGGGTCCCCAGAGTATGTCCAACCCCTTCCTTGGGTATAAGAGAGGAACCCCTGGCTACAGGACTTTAGATTACACCTGGACAAAACTCTGATGCTGAATCCTGGAACTTCGATGATCTGCACGACGCTGGATGACTGAAGAATGTTCCTTGGAGTAAAGGAGTTACTTCCCTGCTTGGCAGGCACCAAAGACGCATCTGACCGGTTTGCATCTATGAAGCTCCCGCTGGACTACGAAGTATTTGCAACACAGAAGGTGGATTTCCAGACTTCCCCAAGGCCGACCTGAGTCCCCAGGAAAGCTGAGACCCGTAGCCTTCGTGGGTACTGTGGAACCGGAACCCCTTGGACACCGTGCACATTTGCAAGTGCATTAGCTTCTGGACGATCCTTGAGGCTATGTATTGGATTACTTGTAGCCCAGACCCCGAGCACCTTTTCCACTGAAGAGTTCTGGCCTACACTCCACGATTGTTCCGTGAGCCGGTCCTTTGTGTTTTCGCTTGAGGTACCTTTGCGATCCCTGGTCGGTTGACTGGTGGGCCCCTGAGAAGGCAAGTTTGACTTTGATTGGGTTTTCCTAGTTGCTCTAGATGTGCCCTGACTCTCCACCACTTGGTGAGTCCCTCGTACCTTGCTGGTCCGCACCAAAGCATCTTTTCTTTTTCTGCATGGGTTGCTGTTGTCAAAGCCTGTTGGGTCCAATCCAGTCACCGATGCTGCAGCACTCGACATCCTTTGTGGGACAGCTCGAATCCAGCTCCTGGTTGTCGTTGACCCCTCTTGGTCCTCGTGACTGCAGAGTAAAGCTTCACCTCTTCAACCTGAAATCATCCGACATCGGTGGGAATTCGTCTATTGTGTCCCTGGTCACTGGCAAGTGACCCAGACTCTGTCCCCTCTGCTTTCAGGTTCCTCTCACCTTTGATCCAGGCTTGGATCAACCCGGACACTTTCCTTCTGAACAGCAGCAGCACTTTGCAGCAGATCGCCATTGAAATCAATGACGATTCCCAACACCAAAAAAAACCTATGCACCCAGCTTTCCTGGGTGAGGTAACTTGAGTACTCCTGTGCTCCCACGGGTGTTGGTCCTAGAACCCCTTAAGTCAAGTTTGCTCAAAGTCCTCTCCTAAGTGTCCTTAATCTTTAAGTTTCCAACCACAACTCTCCCCATAGAAGCTAACGGCGTCCTGCAGCTGTGTTCTCACACTGCACGTGTCCCCTGTGGGTCCCCTGTGTCACTACCTTGGGTGGTTCCTTGTGGTCCCGGCGATTCTGCAGGCTCTAGGCCTTGTGTCTCGCAAGTCGTGGTGCTTATACCACTTTCTTAATATATGGTTTGGTTTGCCCCTAGCGCCTAACGTATATGGTACTACTTTACAGTGATATATCAAGTTTAATGTATGTGCTTTGACCTCTAGCCTCATAAAGAGACTAGTAGGGTGTGTTTAGTAATAAATACATATATTTTATATAGATACCTGGTTTGGTTCTCCTTTCATTTAGCCATTCAAGAGATTGTAGACTGGTAAAACAAGCTGCTTTACATTCCTTCAAGACAGCCTGAAGGCTGCTCTCCATAGCTACCACTAGGATAGCTTTAAAATAAGGTTGTCTTAAACCTATCACGTATAAAGGTTGTTTGGACTGGTACAAGGTGGCCACTATAACTAGTTGATAGCATATGCCAGGCCAACTTCTCACATTGGTGTGCAGCGGTTAGGATTCAAGCTTGCCATTGTTTTACCAGATAATCTCAAGTGAGTGACTAACTGAAAACCACTAAAGGTACCTGAGGTACATATAATTCAAGCTTAAACTACAGTACGTCCTACTGAACTTCGAGTTGGGTGTCAAGGGCTTAGCACACCCTTTCTACAACTTAGGAGAGTTTAGTAGGCCACACTAGAGTAGGTAGGTGCATACACCCCACCTCACTATTGATGTATTTCAAGGCCAGGAACCAGTGTGTACCGGCCAGATGTCAGTAGGCTACTGGCATCTAAGTATGAAAAACACCCATTCTTGGAATTGAGAACATTGTGTACTACTAGGAGATTGAAGACAGGACAAAGTGCAAACACCCAACACCTCACTAGAGTACTGCTGTTGGCTGATCTCAGATAGATCTCAGGGTCTGAATGGGTAGGCAGACAGGGTGGGGCAGCAGATGAGGAAAGGGCCAGGGCTGAAAATACCCAGAGCCTGACCTCTGAAGCTGGCCAGGAAGATGACAATGATCTCAACCTAGAAGAACCAATTCCTCCTAGAGAAGAGGA
Organism: Lissotriton vulgaris; assembly: GCF_964263255.1. NCBI lineage: Eukaryota > Metazoa > Chordata > Amphibia > Caudata > Salamandridae > Lissotriton > Lissotriton vulgaris. The sequence continues at coordinate 702,646,126 of NC_141699.1, forward strand.
AGATGGCCATGATGGCCCTCTCTTTACTCCACCTGGGGAGTTGAAGGTGTGCCTAAATATCAAGATCTACTTCTCAGGAGTCTATCCATTCTGACACATCTATAGGGACCTCAGTTTCTTCTCACAGGAGGGAATCCTCCCATGAGAGGAAGGAAAGGTTGCTCAGGTATGAGGAAGCTCAGCTTAGAAACAGAAGAGAGCATATGGCCTTAGAAAGAGAGGACCTAGAGCCTCAGAGAACTAGAAAGAAGCTGGGGCTAGAGACCCAAGGTGGCAGCAACTTCCTTAGTGGCCGAGAAAGATCTCATGACCATAGGAGCCTAAGCAAGATTGTCCCTCCCTACCAGAGTGGGGATGACATCCACAAATGGATGACTGCACTGGAAAGGACCTTAACCTGTTTGCCGCGGCCGTGATTTTGCGGCAGTGCGGTACTTCTGCAAAACGGGCGGGGCCGCGTCGGCCATTGGACGTGCGCAGCACTACGAAGGTAGTGCTCGCGACATCCAGCAGCCAATGGCAGCACTTAAGGGGTTAAAGGTTCAGAGTGTCCCCCAGGAGCAGTGGGCAGCAATCTTGTGGCTCTCCTTTGCAGACAAAGGTAGAGATAAGCTCCTCATTGTTAGAGAGGATACTGATGATTACAAAGTCCTAAAGAGTGCTCTAATTGAAGGGTTTGGAATAACCACTGAACAATACAGGATTAAGGTCAGAGATACCCAATAGGCACAGACTCAGGACTGGATTGACTTTGTTGATTGTGCTACTAAGGCTCTGGAGGGCTGGTTACTGGGCAGTAAGGTGTGTGATTTCAAAGGATTGTACAAGTTAATTATGAGGGAGCAAATCCTTTATAATTGTCAAAATCAGCTTTTGAATCAGTACTTGGTGGACTCTGATCTGACCTCTCCCCAAGAATTGGGAAAGAAGGCAGACAAATGGGTCAGAACCAGGGTGAAGCATAAGGTTCAGAACCAAGGTGGTGACCCAAAGAAGCAAGATTCCAAGAACTATGATAAGGGTGGGAAAAAGGGTAAAGACCAGAAGTCTTCTCAAGGTTCCCAAGAATCTGCATCTGGTGGGGAGTCCCATTCAACCAAAGGAAAAGGCTAAAAGAAACCATGGTGTAAAATCTGTAAACAAAGGCCTTGATAGGTTTATTAACATTTCGATTTTGCAGAGTCACCTATCCGATCATGCCCTACTTTTATTTTTATGTGCTTTGGATGGTAATCCCCCCCAATCAAGATGGACGCTAAACAGAGCAATGTTACTAGACTCAGAAACCATCCAGGCCATCAGCAGGTCCTCACTTGAATTATTTTCCATAAATCTAGGATCTACCTCATTAGATTATGTATGGGATGCCTAGAGGGCAATTTTGAGAGGTACTTTACTTGCCATAATAAGCTCTAAGAATCGGTTAAAGACTCGGGAATTACAGGCCCTTGAGAATAAGATAACTGCTTTAGAACTTGAAAGGAGTAGGACCAACACTGTCGATATAGGGAATTTAAGAAGATTGAAAGGAACCTGGGAGAGGCTAGGAAGGACGTTAGGTCCTTTTTAGATTCAAAGTGTAAGGCCCAATGGCAAACTAGAAATATGGAGTGTTTCAAATATGGGGAAAAGGCAGGAGCGCTACTGGTTTGGAAGGCGAGGTTAGATCGGGCAAAAAATAGTATTAATGAACTCATTATAGATGGTAATGGGAATAAATCTAGCAAGCCAGAAGAGATGCAAAAATGCCTTTTATCTCTTTTTTCAGACCTCTATAGGGAAGATCTAAACTCTTCCCAGGATCAGATACTCTACTGGTTAAGGGATAAATCCCTCCCTGCTCTCACTGTAACTTCTAGAGATGCTTTGGATGCACCCATAACCATGGAGGAGATTAGGATTCAAAAAAAGAGATTGAAAAATAAAAATGCTGCTGGCCCGGATGCCCTTCCCAATGAAATATATGCTATTATTGGATGACCTTTTACTGGTGCTCCTTACTTTATTCAGCTCAATTTATTGCTCTAAAGGGGTGATGCCTAGATCTTGGAGGGAGGCTACCTTAGTTTTAATACTAAAGCCAGGCAAGGACCCCTTGATGGCTGATTCTTACCGTCCGATCTCCCTGCTGAACGCCGATTATAAGATCTTTATGGGCGTTCTAGCAGGGAGATTGACGAAATTGGAGCCTAACCTCGTCAATCCTGATCAGAAAGGTTTTATGGAGGGAAGAGTAATTCAGGAACAAACCCAATTACTAATCGGGAATATCGACGTGGCAGAGACAAGGGTAGATCCCTTGACAGTAGTGGCCTTATATGCTGCCAAGGCCTTCGAACGGGTGTGTTGGAAGTACCTTTGGGGGTTCTGGAGGTTATGGTTATGGGCCCTATCTTTGTGCAAACCCTAAAGCATTGTTAGATGGGTTCATCAGCAAAAATTATTTTGAATGGTTCCCTGACTTCAGGTTTCGATATACAGAAAGGGACAAGGCAGGGATGTCCCCTGTCCCTTCTCTTGTTCAATGTCTATATTGAGCCCCTAGCTCAAGCTATTAGATTAGATAATTCAATCACTCCGTTTAAATCATTAAACTATGAGTGCAAATTAGCATTGTATGCGGATGATGTGATTGTTTATACTAACGACCCAGAGCTTGCTGTCCCACAATTGGAAAATAGGCTCAATGAGTTTGGTTCGATCTCACGGTACCTTGCCAATTCGGCAAAAACCGAAGTAATGTGCTGGAATACCCTTTATAGAGGCGGTCCCATTAGTAAGGAATTCAGGTATCTAGGCATTAAAATCGTCAAGGACCTGTCCAAGATCCCCTTGATAAATCCCGGGAAAATTGAAAAGGAGATTGATTACCTTTTCGCTAAATGGAAAAACCTCCCTTTGACCATCTATGAGAGGGTAAATCTTGTAAAATTGTCTGTTTTACCAAAATTGACATACATTTTTAATTCAATCCCTTTAACTTTCCCATAAAACATATAAGTAAGATCCAAGGGAAAAGTGGTAGTTTTATATGGGGTCAAAAAAGTGCCAGGTAGTCTTGGAAAAATTTAAGACGTAAGCTTTTAAAAGGTGAGTTGGCCCTTCCGGACGTCAATTGGTGTTTGTTGGCTTTCCAATTTAAAAGCATTAGGATGCTGCTGTCCACTCCGGAGGAAACTAAGTGGGGTAGAGTGCTGGGTGAAATGGCGTTAGCTGAGGGACATAACCGGCAAGAAGGGTTCCTATATAAATTTGGAGCCCCAAAGTTTTTCAAACGGGTTCGCCTTAAGGTTCTCAAGACAGCTCTGACTACTTGGTATAAAATAAGGCGTATTTGGGGCATAGGCTATTTCTCTAACTTTGCCCCAATATGGGATTCCCCAGGGACCCCCTCGAGTATGAGAGATTGTTTGGCTATTCCGATTAAAAGGGCTGGTCTTATGAGATGGTCTGACTTGGTGGATTCAGATGGGATTCTTCCATGGGAGGTTCTACAAGCTAAGATGGGCTCAGGATTTTCCAGGTTTAAGTTTCTCCAATTAAGATCATGGTATGAGTCAGAAGCTGCAGAAATTACTGGGAACTGGGACCTGGAAATGGTGTTACAAGACACTCTACCTAAAACGAAGGAAATATCCCTCTGGTATACAAGAATCTTAGAAGCAGAGGAAAAAGAGACCCCTTCCCAAATCTCAGCTTGGAATCAAACACCACTAGCAAATGGCATAGAGGAATTTTTTGACTCATCACTCAAGTTACTTTATAAATATATAAAGCCCTCTAGTCTGAAGAAAAAAACACTTTTTCGTGATTACCAGGCTTTATTATACCCCAGCCAAGAACGCCAAATTTGCCCCAGCCTCCGCACCAAGCTGTCCTAGAGGCAAACTCCTCAATGCCGATGATATTCATATTTTTTTTTGAATGCCCGGAGTTTACTTCTTTTTGGAAAAATGTGGGAGATACCTTAACATCTACTTTTGAATGCAATATAGAGATAGATCTCCATTTGGTGATATTTGGTAGGAATTACTCAACTAGTGGTGTCCTCTCACAGATCCAAATGGGCTTGTTATTATACTTGATCCTATTGACAAGGAGGGAGACTTGCATAGGATGGAAGCCTATAATTCCTCCGGCGAGGGAAGATTGGCTTAAAGCCGCCCTCAATATGGCCAGTTTAGATCAAGATGGCAGAGAGGGAAATTCACCAAATACTTAGCTCCCACTGTTAAGATGGGGTCACCGCCTGCGACTGATAAATGGTTAAAAACAGGCCCAGGTGCTGAGTCCTATGATTACATCAGTCCTCAAAAACATGAGGAAGGCTCAGTTGGCCTAGACAGATGCAGTTAGCTGAAGGGCGCCCAGTAAGAACTGAAAAACCAGTTTGTTAAATCTGCTAATGTCTTTGGTGAGATGAGGACAAAAAAAATGAAAGAAAATCTGTAAACAGAAAACCCATTATCCTAGTGATTGTTATAAGTCCAAAGACACAACTCCAGCCACCATTGCCCCTAAGGCAACTGTTCCCCATAGTTCAGCTCCAAGTGGTGGTACTCAGAATAAGGGTGTAGTAGGGTTAACCCTGGGTTCTGAGATGGACGCTGGTCTAGTCAGAGTTCCAACTCATGCTGTACTGATCTGTGATGGAGGCATGGATATATCCTCCTTTGTCAGTCCCAGTAATCTGGGCAAACACAGACAGCAGCCTTTGATTAATGGAAAAGAGGCTTTGGCATTCAGGGACACAGGGGCAAGTGTCACAATGGTGACCCAAGACCTTGTGGCTCCTGAGCAGATCATACTTGGTGAAATGTACCAAGTGACCAATGCTAGCAATGTCAGGACTGACCATGCCCTGGCAGTTGTTAATTTCTCCTGGGGAGGGGTAACTGGCCTTAAGAAGGTTGTGGTAAGTGCAGACCTACCTGTTGAATGCTTGCTTGGCAATGCTTGCTTGGCAATGATTTAGAGACTTCGGCTTGGGCTGAAGTGGAGCTCAGGACCCATGCAGAAATGTTAGGAATATCTGCACATGTGTTTGCTATGACCAGGTCACAGGCCAAAATATCTAATACTGAACAGGCCCTGGATTCTGAAAGAATAGACCAGGTGCCTTCCAAGAAGAGGAACAGTAGGGTTAAGGCAGTGCCTTCTCCACTGACTCAGAATATAGATCAGTCTCTTGAAGGGAGATGATCTTAGTCCCGGAGAAGGAACTGTCCCAGATGAGCTTGAGCCTGATCAAGTTGAGTTCTTGGGGACAGGGGGTCCTTCCAGGGAAGATCTGAGCCAGGAGCAGCTGAGCTGTCTCTCTCTTGAAAACCTCAGACAGCAGGCTGCTGCCGAGACTTCTGGGAATTCTAGTGGTACCCATAGGATCTATTGGGATGATGGACTCCTATACTCAGAGAGTAGAGACTCAAGCCTGGTGCAACCAGTAGGTTGGTTATACCTCTGAAGTTTAGGGGCTTCCTATTAACACTCACTCATGATATTCCCTTAGCAGGTCATCTGGGCCAAAACAAGACTTGGAACAGGATTGTCCCTCACTTTCATTGGCCCCATATGTCTGAAGACACCAAGGAGTTTTGTCGCTCCTGTATCACCTGTCAAGCCAGTGGTAAGGCAGGTGGTACTACAAAGGCAGCCCTGTTACCACTACCTGTGGTGGGGGTTCCCTTTGAAAGGGTGGGGAATTACATAGTTGGTCCCATGGATCCCCAGACAGCCTCTGGGCACAGATTTATCCTGGTGCTGGTAGACCATGCCACTAGGTACGCAGAAGCCAGTCCACTTAGGACGACCACAGCTCTTTTAGTGGCAAGGGCCCTCTTGGGAGTATTCTCAAGGAAGGGCTTTCCTAAGTAGGTAGTATCAGACAAAGTACAAACTTCATGTCTAGTTACTTGAATGCAGTGTGGAAGGAGTGTGAAGTGAATTGCAAATTCACCACACATTATAATCCACAATGCAATGGTTTAGTTGAGAGATTCAACAAAATCTTGAAGGGCATGACTAAAGGTCTCCCAGAAAAGTTTAGGCGCAAATGGGACATACTTGTGCCCTGCCTTTTATTTGCCTACAGGGAGGTTCCTCAAAAGGGGTTTGGTTACAACCCTTTTGAACTTTTGTTTGGACATCCTGTTAGAGGTCCATTGTGTCTGGTGAAGGAGGGATGGGAGTTACCTTTCAACCCCCGTAAACAGGACATAGTGAACTATGTACTTGGCCTCTGCTCCAGGATGGCAGAGTATATGAAAAAGGCAACCAAAAACCTTGAGGCCAGCCAGGAATTGCAAAAGGCCTGGCATGACCAAAAGGTTGTGCTGACTGTTTACCAGCCAGGGCAGAATGTGTGGGTGTTGGAGCCTGTGGCCCCAGCAGCCCTCCAGGACAAGTGGAGTGGCCCCCATACAATTGTTGAACAGAAGGAAGAGGTTACCTATTTGGTAGACCTTGGGACTCCCAGGAGCCCCATAGGGTGCTCCATGTCAACAGACTGAAACCATATGTTGACAGGGCAGACAAGGGCTTGCCCTTGGCTACTGATGAGGGACAGGAAGAAGAGAGTGATCCACTCCCTGAGGTGATCTCACAGAAACGTGATGATGGGTCAGTGGATGTTGTAGCCTAGGCAGGCAGCCTCGCTGTCCAGTAGCAAGCTGATTGCAGACAGGTGCTCAATCAGTATAGACATGTTCTTTCTGACTCCAAGTCAGACTACCTAGTTCACTCATTAAGTGGACACTGGGGACAGTCTGCCTGTTAGAAATAAGATTTACAGGCATCCTGACCATGTCAGGGACTGTATCAGGACTGTATTCCAGCAGATGTTGGAACTGGGAGTTATTGAACCCTCTGATAGCCCTTGGGCTAGTCCAGTAGTCTTGGTGCCCAAACCTCACACCCAGGATGGTAAAACAGTGATGAGGTTTTGTGTAGACTACAGGGGTCTCATGCAGTCACTAGGACTGATGCCCATCCAATACCCAGAGCAGATGAGCTTATTGATACTTTGGCCTCAACCAAGTTTCTGAGCACATTTGATGGGACAGCTGGAAACTGGCAGATCAGACTAGCTGATGATGCAAAGCCCAAGACAGCTTTTTGTACCCCTGGTGGGCACTACCAATTTGTGGTGATGCCCTTTGGTTTGAATATTGTACCTGCCACTTTTCAAAGGTTGGTCAATAAAGTCCTAACAGGCCTGGAAGACTACAGTGCAGCACATCTAGATGATAGATCTGTCTTTAGCTCCACCTGGGAGGATCACCTGGTCCAACTGAGAGATGTTTTGGAGGCCCTGCAGAAACCAGGCCTAACTACCAAGGCTACTAAGTGCCAGATAGGGCAGAGTCAGGTTGTGTACCTGGACCACCTTGTAGGTGTAGGCCAGGTTCTAACATTGCGGAGCAAAATCCAGACCATCATGGACTGGTTTGCTCCAACTACCCAGACTCAGGTCAGAGCTTTCTTGGGCCTGACTGGATATTACAGAAGATTTGTCAAGGGGTATGGATCCATTGTGACCCCCCTGAATGACTTAACTTCAAAGAGAATGCCCAAGAAAGTTCAGTGGACAGTTAGCTGTCAAAAGTCATTTGATGACCTGAAGCAGGCCATGTGCACTGCTCCCTAGTCCTAACTACTCCAAATAATTAATTGTCCAAACAGATGCATCTGAGTTGGGGGTAGGGCTGTGTTATCACAATTGAATGATGAAGGTCAGGACCAGTCAGTAGCTTTTATTAGCAGAAGGCTGACTCCCAGAGAGAAACCTTGGTCAGCTATTGAGAGGGAGGCCTTTGCTGTGGTTTGGGCTCTGAAAAAGTTGAGGCCATCCTTGTTTGGCACTCACTTCACTGTTCAGACAGACCATAAGTCCCTCTTATGACTAAAACAGATGAAGGGTGAAAACCCCAAACTTTTGAGGTGGTCCATTTCCCTACAGGGGATGGACTATAAAGTGGAAGATAGACCTGGGAATAACCATGCCAATGCAGATGGACTGTCCAGATATTTCCACTTAGAACATGAAGACTAAACTGGTCAAGGTAAGTTAAATCTCCCTGCGTTGGGGGTGGGGGGTGTTGTGTACGAGAGTAGGATCTGCTTCTTATGGTTACCCCCACTTTTTGCTGATGTTTAACTGTTTTTTTTACTTTAGTCTGGCTGGGGCCCTGCTATCCAGGACCCCAGCCACGCTGCTTCCTCTCTAAAATAATTCCAAGTACTTTAGGTACACTCCTGTTTGGTTACTGGGGTACCTTTATGGGTCCCTAGAAATAATCCCTATCTTTAAGAAAGGAGACCGTGCTGTCCCCGCCAACTACAGGCCAATTAGCCTGATAGCGTGCATTCAGAAGGTGGTGGCTAGGCTTGTGCTCTTCAGGATCCAGAGCTGCATACACGACGCTGAGGTTATGTCACCACTGCAAGCTGGCTTTCGTCCATTCACGAGTACCGTGGACCAGGTCTTTAGATTTGCTACTATCTATTGGAAGTGGGTAGTTCTTGGAGGAGGCACACTATATGCAGCCTTCGTCGATTTGAAATCGGCCTTCGACCTAGTGCCGCGCACTAGGTTGTGGAGAGTTCTTCAGCAGCAAGGCATGCCACCGGAACTCCTCGCCCTTCTAATCAAATTTCATGATAATAATTTTGCACAGGTCAGGTGGGGGGAGCTAGGCCAGGCCACTGATAAATTTCCAACTCAGAGAGGAGTAAGACAAGGGTGTGTCTTGGCACTGACACTGTTTACACTGTACATCAACAGGGTTATTGAATATTATAAGGACTCACCTACAGATGCCCCCAAGCTAAACAGTGTCCCAATACCACTCATTGGATTTTCCTGGTTGCTCCAGACGTGCCCTGACTCTCCACCACTTGGTGAGTCCCTCTGACCTTGCTGGTTTGCACCAAAGCATCTTTTTTCTTTATGCTTGGGTTGCTATTGCCAAGGCTTGTTGGATCGAATCTGGTCACCAACACTGCAGCACTTGACATCCTTTGTTGGGCAGCTCGAATCTAGCTCCTGGTTGTCGTCGACACCTTCTGGTCCTCAGGGCTGCAGAGTCAAGCTTCACCTATTCAACCTGAAATCACCCCACATTTGTGGGCATTCATCTATCATGCCCCTGGTCACTGGCAAGTGACCCAGATTCTGTCCCCTCTGCTTTCAGGTCCCTCTCACCTTCTATCTAGGTTTGGATCAACCCGGACACTTTCCTTCTCAAATGCAGCAGCACTTTGCAGCAGATCGCAATTGAAATCAACGACGATTCCTAACACCAAAAGACACCTACGCACCCAGCTTCCCTGGGTGAGGTAACTCGAGTACTCCGGTACTCCCATGGGTGTTAGCCCTAGAACCCCTTAAGTCGAAAGGGGTTTGCTCCAAGTCCCCTCCTAAGTGTCCCTAATCTGTACATTTCCAACCGCGACTTTACCCATAGAAGCTAATGGCATCCCACAGCTGTGTTCTCACACTGCACGCGTCCCCCGTTGGTCTCCTGTGTCACTACCTTGGGTGGTTCCTTGTGGTCCCGGTGATTCTGCAGGCTCTAGGCCTTGTGTAGTCAAGTCGTGGTTCTTATACCACTTTCTTGATATACGGTTTGGTTCGCCCATAGGGCCTAATGTATATGGTGCTAATTTAGTCATATAATAAGTGTAACGTATGTGCTTTGAACTCTAGCTCATAAAGAGACTAGTAGGGTGAGTTTAGTAATAAATACATATATTTTATATAGATACCTGGTGTGGTCCTCCTTTCATTTAGTCATTCAAGAGATTATAGACTGGTAAAACAAGCTGCTTTACATTCCTTCAAGACTTAGCCTGAAGGCTGCTCTTCTTAGCTACCACTAGGATAGCTTTAAAATAAGGTTGTCTTTAACCTATCACCTCTAGGGGTTTGTTTGGACCGGTACAAGGTGCCCACTATAACTAGTGGACAGCATATGCCAGGCTAACTTCTCACAACGCCACTATGCTGTATGTCACTCCACTCTATGCCACCCCACTCTACAACAATCCACTGTATGCTATTACTTTGTACATCACCCCATTCAATGCCACTCCACTCTTAATCACTCCACTCTACGCTAATCCTCTCTACCATTCCACACTACCTTATTCCTCTTTATTTACAGCAATCTTACCACCACTCTACCGTACTGTATTCCAATATTTTCCACTTGACTTATAGGGCCAGATGTAGGAGCCCAAATATCGGTCGGTAACGGCCGATTTCGGCGTTACCGACCGGTATTTGGGTTTTGCTATGTAGGGGGATGAAAATTACAGAATCAGTATATTTACCGATTCGGTAGAATTACTGATTCGGTAATTTACCGAATCGGTAAATATACCGATTCTGTAATTCCAAAAGTAGGTGGCACAGTTTTCAGTGCCACAGGCCCTTAAGAGTCGGTATTTTACCACACAATCCTATTGTGTGGTAAAATACCGAATTCAGGTGTGCATGCACATCTGTGCATGCACACCTGTGCCCTGTGACACACAGACATGCCCTCAGGGCACGTATTTGTGCCACATGGCACACAAGCATGTAAGTGGGGTGCTAGAGGGTGTCAAAGTGACACCCTCTGCACCCTTGCAGGATTTGGTATTTACCGAATCGGTAAATACCGAATCTTACAGATTCGGTAATTCTAAAATGAGAATTACCTACATCTGCCCCCTTCCTATTTACCTACTCTTAAATACCAAATCAGTAAAATTCGGTATTTAAGAGTAGGTAAATAGGAATTACCTACATCTGGCCCTAAGTCACTACATTGTATGGCTGTAACACTCAAGGGTATTCCATTCTACACTACTCCACTGTGTGCTGCTTCACTGTATCCCAGTCCACTGTACGCATCTTTCCTGTATGCCACTCCACTCTATGCTATTCCACTGTACGCCACTCCAATCTAGAACACTCCACAGCTTGATATTACACTGTAGGCCATTTAAGTCCACCCTGCTACACTGTACCCCGCTCCAATCTACAACACTCCACTGTACTGTATTCCACTCCCAAATACTCCACTTAATGCCACTACACTGGATGCCACTCCACTCTAAACTATTCTACTGTACACCAATACACTGTATCTCACTCAACTTTACGTCACTTTACTGTATGCTACTCTACTGTGCGCCCCTCCACTGTATGCTATTCTACTCTACACCACTCCACTGTACACCACTAGACTCTATGCTGTTTAACTGTATGCCACTCCATTCTAGAATAGTCCACAGTTTTAATATTACACACTATGCCACTAAAGTCTACCCCACTACACTCAACCCCGTTCCACTCTACAACACTCCACTGTATGCTATTCTACTCTACACCACTCCGCTGTAGACCACTTCACTCTATGCTGTTCCACTCTATGCCACTCCATTCTAGAACAGTCCACAGTTTTAATATTACACTGTATGCCACTAAAGTCTACCCCACTACACTCAACCCCGTTCCACTCTACAACACTCCACTGTATGGTATTCCACTCTATAACACTCCACTGATCGGTGCGAGGACCCGCCCACCACACTTGAAAAGTGAGTGCGCAGAGCAGACCCGCCGAGACATTTACTAAAGCTGAATCGGGAAAGGAAGGAGGCGCTGCTAAGCCTCAGAGAAACTTTTAAAAATTGCACTGAAATACTTTATTTGCACAATTTGTATTTTTAATACCTGAGAGCATTTTATGATCGACGACAGCGTCGCTACTGAAACCACTTGGGAAATTTGTTATTTGCACACAGCATTGGGGGCATAACATTGTTACCAGCTAAATTGTGTTTTGCTCGCCTGCACACTTCCGGCTACCACCGGTCAGCGGTCTAGCTTGATCGGCGCGAGGTCCCGCCCACCTCACTTCAAAAGTGAGTGCGCAGAGTGGACACGCGCAGCGGCGCGCGTGCGGCGCGTCTAAGTCGCGTCAAAGTCAAGGCCTGTCCTCGCCTGTCACCGCCTGAGAACCGACGCACGACGCCACGTTCGCCTGTCTTCCAGGTACCACAGCCAATACATCAAAATGATAACCTATTCGAGGGACCAGCTACTAGCTCTAAACACCAGCCCCTCGAACCCTCCCCAAACAATCACACCCCCTGTCCTAACTTGCATTTATGGCAACGTGCGTTCCCTCCCAAAGCACGCCATACAAATCTGGGCAGTGCTCTATCAAGAAGATCCTGACCTGTTTTTTATGACAGAGACATGGATTCAAGACCACTCCACCCCAGATATAGCCACAGCCTTACCTGAGGGTTATAAGATCATCAGGCTGGACAGAAAATCTAAAAGAGGCGGAGGAACCGCCATCATATTTAAAGAGCACATAAAAATCACTACCATAGAGACTCATCTGGGGCCCTGGGGCGAATTCTTACTTTTCTCCTTGCTACTCAATAACACCGAATCCTGGAAGAGTGCTTTGGTCTACAGACCTCCCACTACTAAAGTGAACTTCGCCACCCAAATGCTAGACATTCTTGCACCCCACGTCCTTGCATGTAAAAATTTCTTGCTATTAGGGGACATAAATTACCACCTAGAATGTCAAACCGATCACCATACCGTTGAGTTGATCAACAGTATACATGCATTAGACCTGAAAATACTAGAGACAGGCCCGACGCACATTGCGGGACACTGCCTCGACATCATCTGCTCCAATTCGCAACAATTATCCATTAATGACCTTACCCCTGTACTATGGACCGATCACTCACTCATAAACTTTTCTATCAAACTAAACTCACAGCACCCCAGACCCCCCAAACAATTGAATTTAACCAGATCATGGGCAAAAATACAGATAGACACATTTCAGAGGGATTTCATTCCTCCCCCTGCCACCTAATCGGCGAATCAGATGGCAGTGGACCTAGACAAAGCCATTGTAAAGGCCCTTGACATAATAGCCCCCAAGCGCCCAACTAAATGCCCTACAAAAAGCAGTCCCTGGTTTACCCCGGACCTTAAGAGATTAAAAGTAGCTACTAGGGCTCTAGAAAGGCGTTGGAGAAAAACCAAAAACTTAGACGACAAAGCCAAATACAAAACCTCACACCACGAATATATGGCGATTATAGCAACAGCAAAAAAAACCTATCTTGCAGATAAAATAAATCAAGCAGGGAGCTGCCAAAAAACACTATACAAAATAGTGAAAGACTTCACGAATCCCCTACCTTGCCAAGCTACCGCACCTGAATCCCAGAAATGGGCAAACCAGCTATCCGTATATTTTAAGGACAAAATAAATAATATATACATGACCTTCCCTAATTCGACCCCCAATACAGATGCTCCATACCCCCTGTCCCCTTCACATATGGAGAACCTGACACCCACCATGCAGCTACTAGAATTCAATCCCTTCACTATAGACATGGTAATAAGTAATCTAGGAAAAATTAAATCAGGATCCCCAAATGACTCAGCATCATCACAAATTCTAGCCAAAATTGGACCAGCCATAGCGACTGAACTCACCACAATTTTTAACACTTCCCTTGCACAAAGTACATTCCCAAGCAGCTGGAAGGAAGCAACGATTAGGCCCATTCTCAAAAAAATCAATGCTGACCACACAGCTCCTTCAAACTATCGCCCAATAGCCCTCCTCCCCCTGTTTGGTAAAATGATGGAGGCAACTATTAACTCCCAACTAATGAAACATCTAGAAGACAATAAGATACTGGACGCCACCCAATCAGGCTTTAGAGCCCACCATAGCACTGAAACAGCTCTACTCGAAATAGTAGATAATATCCGCCTTGCCATTGATTCGAAGAAATCAGCAATCCTGATTCTGTTGGATCTCTCTGCAGCTTTCGACACCATCTCCCACACAGTACTAATAGAGCGGCTGGTGGGGGTTGGTGTCGGGGGCAAGGCGCTGGGTTGGCTACAAAGCTACCTGGCAGACAGGAAATCCAGAGTAAAAACCGGTCCTTTCATGTCCGGTACTACAGATAACAACATCGGCGTCCCCCAGGGCTCAATCCTGAGCCCAACGTTATTTAACATTTATATGTCCCCCCTAGCCAAGATAATCAGGGATCATGGCTTCCAAACTGTCTCATACGCTGACGATACACAGATCCTGGTCACCATGGGCCCCGACCCAGGCGACACCAAAATCAGATTTCGGTCCTGCATGGTGGCCATCAAAAAATGGATGACTGAGAACTTTCTAATGCTTAATGCAGAAAAGTCCGAAATAATGCTGTTCGGAAAGGCACACCAATTATGGGAACAGGACTGGTGGCCCATTGAACTTGGTCAATGCCCCCCCCCCTAAAGGTACAGTCCGAAACCTAGGAATCACAATGGATGACCAACTCATAATGCAACTACACATTAATAAAGTGGTACACACCTGTATAGGCCTAATGAGAAGCCTTAGAAAAATATTCAAATGGCTTCCTTTAACCAGCAGAAGACCACTAATCCAAGGCTTAATAACTAGCCGGCTGGATTACGGCAATGCATTGTTTGCTGATATAAATGCCTCTAACATAGCCAAACTACAGACCATTCAGAACAGCACGGCTAGGCTCGCACTGGACCTTCCACCAAGAACCCAGTCTGCCCCCTGTTTGAATCAACTACACTGGTTACCAGTTAACAGATGCATAAAGTTCAAGGTCTGCTGCATAGTCCACAAATCTCTAAACGGACAAGGACCAGCATATATCAGAGATAAACTGCACCGATACAGCCCAACGAGAAATCTTCGCTCCTCCAACCAGCTACTGTTAAAGACGCCTAGAGTCCGCACAGTGAGGAACGGTGATAGATGCTTTTCAAAAATTGGTCCTTCCATCTGGAATTCACTTCCCCTAGATCTGAGAGCAGAACCCAATTTGACTATCTTCCGTAAGAACTTAAAAACTCTGCTCTTCAAACCTTAGTCAACCACCTTCCATACCTATTGGTTCTGTTTTATCCATCTGTCAGCGCTATGAGACCTAACGGGTGAGCTATGCGCGATACAAAAACAAATACAAATACAAATACAAAAATACTGTACTCCACTATACTGTATGCCACGCCACTCTATACTACTCCAGTATACACTATTTTGCTGTATACCACTACACTGTACCTCATTCAACACTACGCCACTCTACTGAATGCTATTCTACTGTATGCCACTCCACTCTATTCTCTCGTCTCTACACCACTCCACTGTTCACTACTCCATTCTACATTATTCCACTCTACGCCACTACATTGTACCTGACTCCACTCTATGCCAGTCAACTCTTGAAAACTCTACTGTTCGCCACTCCACTCTATGACACTCCCCTGTACGCTATTCCACTATATTCCACTCAACTCTATGTTACAACACTGTAGAGCTGTAAAAATCAAGGTTGTTCTATTGTATACCACTCCACTGTATGCTGCTCCACTTTATGGCGCTCCATATTATGCAGCTACACTCCATGCCACTACACCTTGCACTATTCTATTGTACACCACTCTATTCTAGAACACTTCACAGTATGGTTTGACCCTGTATGCTACTACAGTCTAACTCACTACACTCTACCCCGCTTCACTCAACAGCACTCCACTGTACGGTAATCCACTGAACAATACACCATTTCACTCTATACCACTCCAGTCTATGCTATTGCACTCTACACAACTACACTGTCCTCCCTCCGCTCAAAGCCACTCTACTGTATGCTACTCTATGTACGCCACTCTGCAGTATGCTATTCCGCTTTAGTGTACGCCACTCCACTCTATGCTATTGCACTGCCCAGGACTGACTAGCTATAGTGTCTCATTCGCTCTCCGATATACTCATGAAGAAGCAAATGATCGGACACCCAGAACACAACACTCCCGAATCTATCAGGAATCACTGTAACACGACACACCTTTTCACTCACACTCTCGTACCTGTCCACAATAAGATATGACCGAGACACGAATATAGTTTAAAATGTTTATTTTAAATATCATGCTCTAACATGCAGTATACAGGCCAAAACAAGCAGAAAAATGCATAACACTAATGTAGTTAGCATTGCAGCTAGGCCATACATCATAAAGGGAGATGTCATCATATAAAGGCAATGGAGGAAGGATTATTGTTCCAAAACAAGAGAGGAAGCGTAGAGGTGCTGATAGAATCACCCTCCTAGCAGAAATGTATAAACAATGAGATTCTATCCATGTGAAGAGGTGATAATTTTTATGATGTTTTTGTTCTTATGGGGTCTGGTGAGATACTAGGCTCTCTCTTAGGATTAGAAAGATGAGAGCACAGTGTGCTTGTTAAAATACCCCTCACACACTAAAAAGTCCTTTAGTGTCATGCTTCATCATAGGGGTCTTCCCGTCCTTATAACGGGGCGGGGCGTGCTGCGACCAAACGAACTACGTGGGAGCACTTAAGTTGTGACAGAGGCTATGTGTAGGTGTAGGGGTGTCAGTGAAAGTGTAGGGACCTAACAAGCACACTGTGCTCTCATCTTTCTAATCCTAAGAGAGAGCCTAGTATCTCACCAGACCCCATAAGAACAAAAACATCGTAAAAATTATCACCTCTTCACATGGATAGAAAGGACTATTGTGCCTAGCTTCCCTTCCCTTGGTAAGAAGAAGTAGTATTACATAATGGAAGATCTCTGGGCTTTGTCAGCAGACCCCATACCTTAGACTATAGGTGGGATTTCTATATTGTAGGTGCGCGTTGCTCTTCTCCCTGGAAAGGTCCCTCACCAAGTGTGTGTTACCTAAACATGTATCCCCATAATATCAAAGTACGAGCCTCCAGCAGCAGCTGCATTAGTATGTTTTGTCTAGGTGCTAGGGCCTTACCAGAACAGAACAACAAGCGGGATTGGTAAACGGCATGTTCACAATGTTCAATCTAAACTTCAGGAACAGGCTGAGAACGAACACAGCAGATGGTTCTCATGTGAAAGGCAAAAACAAAGTCATGCAAAAATAAAGCCATTTAGTAAGGTCGCAAAAGCTGCATCATGGCTGCAGGTCTCATGCTAACTTAGTCATGTTGACAGTGTCCCCATCGGCCACTTGAGACCCTCTCCTTGGGCAGATTGTAGCATATAGTAAAACAGAATGCAACGGTAAACAAAGCCAAAAAACGCCTGTAAAAAAGCTAAATTGTAAAAATCCCAAAATACTAATTTTGTCTCTCTCTGTTTTTTTTTATTTTATTTTTTATTTCTTAGCTTTTATTTTGAAATGAGTCCGGAAAATTTACCAGATTATGTGTACCCTGGAATGCAAGCTGTTCCAAAAGATCATCCTTTGAGGACGCCATCTAGTTGAGCAGTTTGAAGGAACATATGTGCTCTTCATAATCCAACGCCTCTAGGAGCATATCCGGGCAACTTGATATTCAATGAAACTCTGTTGCAAGAGGCGCCCTGAAGCTTCACAGGTATTCCAGCCTGCCAACATTCCAAGTGCAGCTGCACGCATCAAACAGCCGTCCCCAGAACAGGCCTCGTCAGGGGCCAGTAATGGACCCACCAACAGATCATAATCCAGGTCATTGCATGATGTATTGGAGAGGTAGACATCCAAGGCCCAACAGAAAGAGCACTGTGCAATAGAACACAAGTTGCACACAAGTGAAATAGGCAAGGCAAAAGGTAAGCCCATTACTCACAACAAGCGTCGCCAATGGCAAGCATCCAAAAAATTGTTGCATTCGGTCACTGTACAGTCGCAATTGGCTGGGTCTGTGCAGTACCACATGATGGGCAGCCATTGGGTAACAGGAGAAGAAGTACCAGCAAGAAGATCAATGGAAACCCTCCAAAGGCGCTGGGAAAAATAGAAGGAATCAAAGCTGGCTTTACTCCAAAAATCGTCTGAAAAGAGGAAACATGCCGGATCGCACAAGTTTAAAAAAATGAACAGGGCATTCAGTATCAGACACATTAAATATTTGGTGGATTAATTCTCCAAAATGGAGTGGGAGATTTGTGTTCAGTAGCGAGTGTATCACTTGCGGTTCTCGCCACCTGCATTTCGACGGTCTCCCGCGCTGATGTGAGAGCCACTTCTTATTCAAACAATAGTGCTTTGGGTCTGCATAGTTTACTGAAATCTTTTTTTTTTCAAAGTTGGAATGGAAGACCAAAGCAAACTATCTACAAAGATATGCGGGGATGGAAAAAGGACATTGCTACAACAAGTAACATGTTGCAAAACTGTTACTATATACGGGAAGCCCACTTCCGTAAGCCGCAGCAGTCATGGTTATTCAAAATAAGATAACTGCCACTCAAAAGCAAAGTTAGTGCAGGAATAATAGCTCGGACGGGCGTACCTTTTAAAAAACAAGCCAGATTAGGGGCCGACATGTTACAGGCACTGTGCAATTTAACTTGTTTGCAGACTAGCGAATATCCTACTGTGGAATCACAATCCTCCCCTGTTAGGAAAACCTCCTTATCCGCGCGCTGACATCTGTAGGTGAAAGGTAATGACCACAATTCATGATTAAAAGCACTTCCCAGGGGCTCAAAGCGTCCAACAGGGAAGTGTTTAATGCAAGATGTAAACTGAAATAGTGAGAAGGGCAGTGAAATAGCTCCATGTATTAACCACACAGCTGAATCAGTCTCTGCTACATAAAAAGAGAACTGTTCTAATTATCTATATGTAATAATGTGTAAGTTGCATCCTTCATTGACATAAATTTCTGTTTATCAGTCAAATTAAATGGTAATAACAGTGCAGAAGCAGTCAAATAATCCCATTGAACTTTTCAATTATTTAGCGTTTGTAACGTCCATGCAAATTGCATTACAGAGCGCAATTGATTTTGACCATGATATAACACACATACATCATTCTGCACAATATCAATTACAGAGGAAACAATATTATCCAAGGTGTATATACTGGAAGACAATGTATTAATGCTATTATCTACCACTGCAAGAACTTTTTCCAAATTAGCTTGGTCAATTTGGCGCAGGCGCACCATAGCTTCCGTCTTCGATAGTTTTCACAATTCATTATATGCTTCATAAATCGTTTTGATCTAGATGATTTTGGACCTAAAATAAAATCAGCCAAATTGATGTCACTCGACAAAAGGGACAGGCGTTGTTTCACTGACGACAGTGTGGAGTGTCCCAACCATTGCTTACACAATTTCCCCAGATAATACCTGGTGACAGAATGAGCTGTGGGAAACGTGGATCAGGTCTGCTTTGTGTGAAACCTGTTGTTGCATTAGGAAAACGCAGTTGACATGCATTGGAGCTTGTTGGCCACAATAACCACCCCAAGGGGTCAACATCAGAAGAATTTGTACTACCATTTTGGAACAGGGCAATCAATACATCATTTGCATCATTGGTGTGTGCACGCCATGTATGATACTCAGCTAATGAGAGAATAGAAGGAACGTTTAGATTTGTGCCCATTGCCAAACCAAAACAAGTAGTTTTTTGCACCTTATCAATTAATTTGGGTCAGAATTAGACAAGCACGATGCAGAGTTCAGTGCCTTGCAGCTGCCAATCTTTAGTACCCCAAATGGATTTCAAATCAGTGGTGTCCTTCCAATGTTCGTAACCATGTAAGGCCAAATCAGTCCCAAAGGAAATAGAATAAATCAATTTAGTGTGCGTCAATATGAATTTAGATTATTTATTGGCAATTTTAACTTGTAGAAATGGGAATCTGGATTGGAAATGTTATAATCGGAAAAGTATGTGAACTTACTCCTTTGAGTATTAGAACTCCCCTGTAAAGGACTCGGCCAATGTTCCCACTGTGTAAAATTAAAAATCGATCTTAGAGTGTTCATTTTGTGCAAGAAATGATGGCAATGATGTTGGTAACAGAATAAATCTGCATAATTGTCTGAATTCAAATATAAATCTTCAGCATCAAATGCAGCATAATATTTTAAATCAGAAAACAATGAATAAACGGCCTGAGCATCCCAGTTGTCTGAGTGTTTGTCTGTTAATACCACATCGCCTAATGAACAGCAGAACACATATGAAATATTCATGAACTTTGTCAGACCATGAATTTCAAATGTAACTTTATCCCAAATGATGCCATCAGCAACGGGGTTAGCTGAAATGTTCACGAGAGCTTGAGCTCTTTTCATTATATGGGATGATGTATGGGGAGCCATAACTCTTTCAACAAAGTTAACAGCAGAGTGTTCAGGCAAATAATGACCATTGATGAGCAAGAAGAATACTGTCACAAACCCAATCCATATGAAAAGGAATATAAGCATGAGTACCATCCAGATGTATGTCCAGGGTGGGACTAGGAAAGTCTTTTTGAACCAGGCAAGTAAAAGACATTTACATGTCAGAGGGGTTGTCACAGATGGGGACGGAGAAGATGAGTCTGACGAAAAACGGGTATGATCCATATAATAACCACTCGCTCCCAAACAAAACAATTGAGGCTGTGCAGCATCAGATGGTGTATGTATGGATTATGTCAGGAATGTTAATGACAACCTCAACTGGAGGAGAATCATACTCAATGTCTGCATCAGTGGAATTAGAAGTTACAAGAGGTAAGAATTCAATAGAAGTCTCCATCTCCCCCTCCATTACGGGGAGAGTAGTCGAGGAATTTGGTAAACAGACATAATATTGATTCCAAAATATCGTTTGGACAAAATATCTAGTAAAAAATATAGACTAGCCAAAATATCGACCAGACATAATATAGACTACAAAAATATCGAGTAATATCGATATTAATAGCCAAAATATCGAATCAAAAATATAGACTAGACATATTATCGACTAGATAGAATATAGACAAAAAAAATCGAAAATAAGGTAGTTTTTAATATTTTTTAATAATTGTGTAATATAAATCTGTAGCGGGTTGTGGGTTTATAGGGGAATAGGGTGGGAAGTAATTTAATTATAATTAATTAATTATGTAAACGAATAATAATTGTTAATTAATTATTAATTGGTAAATAATTAAAATATAATTGGTAAAAACATAGTAATTGATTAATAATTAATTTTTAGTAAATTATTTTCTGTAGCGGGTTGTGGGTTTATAGGGGAATAGGGTGGGAAGTAATTTTATTATAATTAATTAATTATGTAAATTAATAATACTTGTGAATTAATTATTAATTGGTAATTAATTAAAATATAATTGGTAATTAATTATACATATTTAATTGATAAATAATTAATAGTTAGTAAATTATTTTCTGTAGCGGGTTGTTAGTTTATAGGGGGATAGGGTGGGAAGTAATGTAATAATAATTAATTGATTATGTAAATTAATTAAAATTGTTAATTGTTAATTATTTAATAGTCATTTTAACCCCTACGCTATCCAGCGCTTTCCCTACTGTTGCACCCACTGGAGTGGGAATAGGAATTTTAACCCCTACTCTATCCAACGCTTTCCCTACTGTTGCACCCACTGGAGTGGGAATAGTAATTTTTACCCCTACGCTATCCAACGCTTTCCCTACTGTTGCACTCTTTGGAGTGGGAATAGTAATTTTAACTCATACGCTATCCAACGCTTTCCCTACTGTTGAACCCACTGGAGTGGGAATAGTAATTTTTACCCCTACGCTATCCAACGCTTTCCCTACTGTTGCACCCACAGGAGTGGGAATAGTAATTTTAATCCCTCCGCTATCCAATGTTTCCCCTACTGTTGCACCCACAGGAGTGGGAATAGTAATTTTTACCCCTACGCTATCCAACGCTTTCCCTACTGTTGCACCCACAGGAGTGGGAATAGTAATTTTTACCTCTACGCTATCCAGCGCTTTCCCTACTGTTGCACCCACTGGAGTGGGAATAGTAATTTTTACCCCTACGCTATCCAACGTTTTCCCTACTGTTGCACCCACTGGAGTGGGAATAGTAATTTTTACCCCTACGCTATCCAGCGTTTTTCTACTGTTGAATTCACTATAGTTGTTACAATAAATTTTAACCATTTTGCTATGCTACGGTAAAAATATTATATATGTTTAGTTAATAATATGTATTTATATATATTACCTACTGGCGGTCGCCAGTAGGTATATATAGTTAGGACCTAGTTTCCATAGGAAATCCGCAACATTCTTTTGGGAATAACTTTGGCGCCGGTTGATCAATCTATGTGAATTTCTCAAAGAAGATGGCGTGTTATGCTCCGCTCCTTCCCTGAAAGTTTCGGGGGGATTCGTGAAGCGGGGGCCGAGAAAAAAGGGGGGTCCCAAAACGTGTTTTCCCCATGCAATTTTCCATAGGACCTTTAGACACGGCTACAGCCCAAACGGCTGAACGGAATTACAAGAAATTTGGCAAAATGGTAGAGTCTGATTCGCAGATCACTCTTTTGCCTAAATGGTGTAAATCCCTCCAGTAGTTGCTGAGAAAATTCAAGTTGAAATCAATTATATATCTATAAGCGCGCACAGTGCGAGCACCGTGCGCGCACCGTGCGAGCACCCCGCGATTTTTCAAAAAAAATAAATAATTTTTAGGGGCCTTGGGGGTCCTTGTGGGACCCCCTGAGCAGGCCTAGAGGGTCAGGGTGCTTCTACCCTGCCCCCTTTTTGAGTTCTACACATTTGTTTTCCTGCTTTCCTGTGCCTTAGTCTACTGAGGCACAAGATGGCTGCCAACTGTTTCTGTTTTGGAGTGTTGATAGACAGTAGCAGCCAATCAGCATGCCTTCCAGAGAAAGTTGCATGCTCATTGGCTGTCAACACTACAAACCAGGAAGTGTTGGCATCCATCTTGTGCTAGGTAGACCGAGGCACAAAAGAAGCAGAGCTCACAGCCCACACAGCTCTCACAGCCCACACAGCTCTCACAGCCCACACAGCTCTCACAGCCCACACAGCTCTAACAGCCAACACAGCTCTCACAGCCCACACAGCCCTCACAGCCCACACAGCCCTCACAGCCAACACAGCCCATACAGTTCTCACATCCCACACAGCTCTCACAGCCCACACAGCTCTCACAGCCCACATGGCTCACACTCTCACAGCCCAAACAGCTCTCACAGCTCTCACAGCCCACAGAGACCTCACAGCCCACACAGTCCTCACAGCCCACACAGCTCTCACATCCCACACAGCTCTCACAGCCCACACAGCTCTCACAGCCCGCCTAGGTAGACCGAGGCACAAAAGAAGCAGAGCTCACAGCCCACACAGCTCTCACAGCCCACACAGCTCTCACAGCCCACACAGCTCTCATAGCCCACACAGCCCTCACAGCCCACACAGCCCACACATTCCTCACAGCCCTCACAGCACACACAGCTCTCACAGCCAACACAGTTCTCACAGCCCCACAGGTCTCACAGCCCACACAGCTCTCACAGGCCTCACAGCCCACACAGCCCACACAGCCCTCACAGCCCACACAGCTCTCACAGCCCACACAGCTCTCACAGCCTTCACAGCCCACACAGCCCACACTCTCACAGCCCAAACAGCTCTCATAGCCCACACAGCTCTCACAGCCCAAACAGCTCTCACAGCCCACACAACTCTCACAGCCCACACAGCTCCCACAGCCCACACAGCTCTGGCAAAGATAATACCAGCAGAGAACAAGCACTGGCAAAGACAATAATGGCAGCAAACAAACACTGGCAAAGACAATAACGGCAGAAAAAAAAAGGCAAAGACAATAACGGCAGCAAAAAAAAAAACACGGACAAAGGCAATACCAGCAGCGAACCAACACTGGCAAAGATAAAACAATCAGGGGGGCAGGGGCACAAAAAACGGCACAATCAGGGGACAGAAGGCCCGACAAACGGCACAATCAGTGGGCAGAAGGCAAGAAAAAACGGCACAATTAGTGGGCAGAAGGCAACAAATCCGGCACAATCAGGGAGCAGAAGGCAAAAAATACAGCACAATTAGGGTGCAGAAGGCAAGAAATATGGCACAATCAGGGTGCATGAGGCAGGAAATACGGCATAATCAGGGGGGCAGAAGCCAAGAAATACGTCACAATCAGGGGGGCAGAAGGCAAGAAATACGGCCCAATCAGAGAGCATCTTGCTCCGGTCCAAAAATCGGATCCCTAGGGCTGCTCAGGTGGTCCCACAAGGATATTAACATATTTAAACGTTATCCGCTAATAGAATTTGCATTTTCAAAACCTTGCAAATTCACTGAAAAAACCATAGGTTTCAGGCCTTATTCAGGTAGGAATTGGCATTTAAAATACCTTTGAAATTCACTGAAAAAACCATAGGTTTTAGGCCTTATATAGTTAGGAATTAACATATAAAAAACCATTGAAATTCACTGAAAAAAAACATAGGTTTTAGGCCTTATATAGTTAGGAATTAGCATTTAAAAAACCTTGAAAATTCACTGAAAAAACCATAGGTTTCAGGCCCTATATAGTTAGGAATTAACATATAAAAAACCACTGAAATTGCTCCTATATAGTTAGTTGAACTAACTATATATTTCGCGCATTCGCAATCCACTGCTGATGATGTCACATATTACATCATTCATGACATGGTCAATGACATCACTGATGACATCACTGATGACATCTCAAATTACATCACCAATGACATCACTGATGACATCATCCAGTGTCTGTGTGTTTGTGTAAAGTTTAAATATGTTTTACATATTGAAGAATGAGTGGATGTATAAGAGTATGGATGAAGGATTTGATTGTATAAGTGAGTAAGTATGTGTTAGTATATCTGTGAAAATGTAAGCTGTTCTGTGTTTAACTGTATAGATGAAGAAATCAAAGTGTGATTGATTCTTTACAGGACTGACTAGGTGTGTGAGTAACTCCATGGATGAGTGGCAGTGCGTGAGTGTCTGCATAGGTGTATGAGTGCATATGATAGTGTTGTAATAATGAGTGACTGTATGTACGAGTGATTGTATGGCTGAATGAGTGAATGTGTGTGTAGACGTAGGAATCAGTGAGTGCGTATGTAGTAACTGGTATTCGTGTGTCAATGGTTTCAAAAATTATACTCTGTATTTAACACTAGGTGTAACAGAGGTTATATTAGAGTGTAAGGAGGAGCATTGTATTATCACATGAAGCATATCATCAGTGGTGTGATCATTGATGTCAAATTAGATGTCATCAGTGATGTCATCAGTGATGTCATTTGAGATGTCATCAGTGATGTCACTGACCATGTCATGAATGATGTAATATGTGACATTATCAGCAGTGGATTGCGAATGCGCGAAATATATAGTTAGTTCAACTAACTATATAGGAGCAATTTCAGTGGTTTTTTATATGTTAATTCCTAACTATATAGGACCTGAAACCTATGGTTTTTTCAGTGAATTTTCAAGGTTTTTTAAATGCTAATTCCTAACTATATAAGGCCTAAAATAAAATGTTTTTTTCAGTGAATATATATATATATTTAATTTTTTTGTTATATATTTTTGTAATTGACATTAATTAGTTATTAATATTACATTTATTTAATCATTTTAACTAAGTTTATATTAAATATATGTATTCTTATATTAGTTTTAACTTAATTTATAGACATTAAAAAAACGATATTTTGACAGTCTATATTATTTACATTCGATATTTTAGAGTCGATATTTTTGTACATACCTGTATGAAGATAGAAACTGAATATTTTGTCCCTCGATATTTTGTCATCGATATTTTTGTAACTCGATATTAATGGACTCGATATTATTTCAGTGATCCGAGGAATTTGAAGCCATTGGATTCATTGAAAGATCACGGCTTGGAATACTTGCAGTCATACTATTCAGTATTGGCCATGTGGTGTAGCTTAACATTGTCAATTGAAATAAATCTGTTTTCCTTGTGGCGAGGCAGAGCAAAATCACTGTACGAGTACCCTTCAATCCAAGAACTGGGACAGGTGCACAATAAGAGGGACCAAATTATTTTTTGTTCTCCAGCTTTTCTTGTACTAAATCACCAACTTTCGGAAGCCAGTCAGTAACAGGAATCAGTACCGCTGGTTCAGCGGATGAGGGCAAATGATCTTTAGCCAGTGTGTCAGGGGTCTTTTGTAGTTCCTGTAACATAGTAGAATGGTTATCAAATGTTGCAGCAGCAGCCAGAACGTCTAGACTATCAGGGTCTGGCACAAACATTTTAATGCCAAAGAGCATTTCCTAAAGGGTCCACACACCCAGAGATCTTCTTGGTAGATTATTAAGTGTACGTTAAACCCCATAAAAATTAGTCAGCCAACCCCTGCCAGTACCTAAGACTCTAGCTGTCGAAGATTGCTTTAAGGCGCGGTTCATTCGCTCCACTATAGAATTACCCTCAGGCCTGTATGGGGACAAAAACTGCACCAGCACCCCCAAAGACATCATTTCACCCTTCTAAGACCTAGAGGCAAACACATGACCTTGGTCATAATTGGAAAGGTGCCACAGGCAAAAGTCCTGACAAAGACACGCAAATTTCTAATGACATTTTGAGCGTCAGCACTGCATTGCGGCCAAACCCAAAGGAATCGAGTGCACAAATCCACAGCGACTTAAATATGTTTATTTTGCAGTGGCAGATATCATAGGACCGCAGTGATGAAGATACATACAACCAAACGTTGATTAGAAATGTATATCTGCAGATTTGGCAGCCTCATCAGCCAAAGAATTGCCAACAGCATGTACTCCCACACGCTGATGGCCAAGAGTATGGATAACATGTGTGAGTGGCAAACGTTCCTTAAGGTCAGCCACTCGGACCCAAGCATTTTATGCTTTATTGCGCTACCTTTAGAGTCTTGATAATCATTCTGAAACCAAAAGAATAAATTGTCATTGAAAGCCTGCACACAGTACTAGAAATCGCACACAACAAGAGTGTTCACATCAGGATCTGCAAAGTCTAGAGCTAAAATCAAAGCATGCAGCTCCGCTAATTGAGCAGTACAGTCCCCAAGTGCCTGTGTATGGACTATGGAAGACTTAAATTCAACATTTACAGTTTAGCCAGCCACTATAGTGCAAGCCGCCGAATAAACATGCTTTGACCCAATGGCTGGTTGAGCAGAACCTTTGGTTAAGATGATACTTTTGTACTGATCTAGAGGAAGCAGACAACGGAGGAGGATGAACATGTTCATATTGCAAAAACCCCTGTGTCAAAGACAAAAGTGACATCAGCCAATGTCAAAGAACTTGCCCATTGTATCCAACGGGGATGTAAAGCTTTAGAATTCAGGACACTCGCCTCTGTTACTGCTTCCATAAGACCATAAGAATGAGTTTTCCCTGCACCAGAGAACGTTCTTTTAGAATTGCCATCTAAACTACTGTAAGAATTTTCTCAATGGTTGAAAAACACATCTCGGCTGATGTGTACAAGTGCGATTTGTAAGCAATGGGGACTGTGTCTCCCTCATTGAACAAGTAAGTGAAACCTACTGTACCTGGAACAATCCTTCTGACTACATTTGTGGAGTTGTCACGAGTTAAGAAGAAGTTAGTCGCAAGTAGATCAGATTGCAAAGACCAAAGAATCGTGGTATGTTCCGGAAGCGAGCTGGAAGATGAAAAAGAGGATTGGATCAACGCATGAAGCAATTTGATATGCTGGGCATAGTCAGGAATATATGTCCTCCCGAAATTCAAAAAGCCCAGCAAAGATTGTAACTTCTTTAGAGAGGAAGGAGGATGTATCTGAGCACATTTCTCAAAAAGTGAGGGGCGAACCCCCTACCTTCAGTGCTGAGTTTGTAACCCAAAAAAGTACAGCCAAACAGGCGATGTGTGATTTAGCAAAATTAAATTTGTAACCCAAGTTAGCAAGAGACAGTATTATGCGATCCACGTGCACAAGATGCAGTATTAATTCGTCATATGTCAACTAAATGTCATTGACGGATGAGAAAGCATCAGGGTCTATGTCATGCAAAAGAGACACAGCACGCGCAGCAAAAGCCCCAGAACTATTCTTATAGCCCATAAGCAAATCGGTAAAACTTTTTTGATTGCCGACCGCAGTAAACACAGTTAAATCATGGCTATCAGGAGCCAAATTGTGACTATAAAATCCTTTGGATATTTCAAGTGTGGTTTTATATTTTTTACTTACTATGCTACTTATGAACTCTGAGCTGTGGGCTTTCTGTACTGCAAACGTACAAACATGACTGTTTACATTTCTATAATCCAAAACTATGTGATATGAGCCATCTGGTTTCAATATTGTAAAAAGAGGATTATTCATTGATGAAACACAGAATTCAATCACACCCTGATATTCCAACTGGGTCAAAATTTCGTTCATGGATGCTTCTGCATCTCGTTTGATCGGATTTTGTGCTTGGGGCTGTGGCATAGATCATAAAGGAATTTCATGTGCAGGTGAAACTTTAACCCAGCCCACTGGATTAAGATACACAGCCAGCAGTAGGGCTAATGCCCATTCCAACGTGTAAGCTTGTTTAGCCTCTTAAGAGGCGTAATGGGAAGGGGTTCAATGGAGCAGAACTGTGGCAACAACCAAGTCAGGCAAACGCAGAGTTAGAACTATTCACAGATGCAGCAGGCAGCATAGGATTTGGGGCAGTGTTGGGTACCAGGTGGTGCATGCAGCACTGGCCGTTGGACTGGTCTGTGTCAGGGCTAACCCGCAACATCACCTTCTTAGAGCTAGTCCCAATCATTGCCGAATTGCCTCTGTGAGGCCACCTGTTTGAAAATAAGCGCATTGTATTCTGGTCTGACAGCATGTCAGCAGTAATGGAGGTTAACAACCAGAGAGCAAAATGCCCATGGATTCTTTGCCTACTGAAGGAACTAGTGCTAGGATGCCTGCAGTGCAATGCATTCTCTAAAGCAAAATATGTACCAGGAGTGGACAATGCAGTAGCTGGCACCCTGTCGGTTTTAAGTTAACTGAGTTCCGAGCCCGATGGACACAAGCTGACAAACAGACGACGAACTACCTGGAGGGATTATGGAAGCTTAGTGCCCCACCGCCCCAGAGCTGATAACTGCGTCCTTAGCCTCCAAGACTAAGAGTACGTATGAGAAGGCACGGCAATCATACTTGACCATCATCAGGGGGGCTGGAGCAATAGAGAGGCTGTCACCACAAAGTGTCCTGATATTCATAGTACACCAGAAAGAGAATGGCAAATCGCTACCCATGGTAAGGAGACAGCTGTTGGCAATTGCCTTCTTTGCAGGGTTGGGGGGGGGGTGGCAGACCCTACAAAAACCCTACAGTCAAAAGGGTGGTGAAAGGATGGGAGAGATTGGTCCCAGGTGTGAAAGACAATAAGAGACCCATTGATGCAAGAAGACTTGCTAATATTTTGGAAATACTGCAGCGAGTGTGCTTTTCCACTTATGAAACACAATTGCTGAGACTAGCTTATTCTTTGGCTTTCTTTGGGGCATTTAGAATTTCTGAGCTCCTACCGGCCTCTAGGTCAGATAAAGAAGGGAGTATGAACTTGGAGGACGTGATAATAACTGTGGATATGTTACAGGTTAGGATAAGGCGTCCAAGACAGACCCTCTGGGAAAGGGGACATGGGTCCAGTAAAGAGCAGTGCAGGGGGCCATGTTCTGTCCGGTCACTTTAGCGAAAATCTTCCTGCAGATTAGACTGGGGATGGCAGATTGTTATTACACGCAGACGGTATCCCCCTCACAAGATTTCAGTTCACCAGGGTATGTAAACCTTCGCTGGAGTGTTTGGGGGTGGAGTCAACACATTTCACATCCCACTCGTACCGCATTGGGGCGGCCACGACGGCAGCAGCATTAGGCCTCTACTCTGACACTTTTAAGAAGATGGGGAGTTGGAAGTCATCGTGTTTTGAGCGTTATGTAAGACCCCAACTAGCATAGTCCCAAGACAGCCTGGGGGAGAGGCTGTATGGTGTATTAAACTCCCCAGCTACTACCCCTCTGAGCACAGAGAGCAAAGGGAATCGATCACCACTGGGTAGGGATCGCTGGGCAGCGGCTGGCAGACCTAGCAGCCGATTTGCGGGGCGTTTTGGCCAGGGGTATGCTGGTCCCAGAGGTGCTGGTGATTCATTTCACAGGCAATGATATGATCCGGCGGGCCGGAGGGGAGTAAAAGAAGCCCTGTTCTCCATACTTTCAGCGGTTCAGAATATGCTACCAGACACCACTATAATTTGGTCAGAGGTGATCCCACTTCAATTTTGGGCAAATGTGGCGCTGGCTAAAGCAGTGAATAAATCAGTGAAATAATTGAATCAGGCAGTGGCAGAACTCTTGAAAAGATCTCGGTCCGACCCATCAGGCATAAACTAATACAGGTGACAAGGGTGGAGCTGCATTTGTCAGACGAGGTTCATCTGTCCAACGCAGGGATGGAGCTGTTTATCCATACCATTTTAGGTGCCTTGGCGGTGGAACTAGAAGATACAGTGGGTGGGGTTGAATCCGCCAGTAAGCTCCTTGCCCTGTGGCAGGGTTCTGGGCAAGAGAAATGGCAGGGGCTCCATTTGGCGGTGTGTGCTTGGCCCCAGAACAGGGCGTGCAGTCAATTGGGGGCTCTGGGCTGGCAGGAGAGGGGGCTGACCTGTTGGTGGCCCTGGACTCTCCGGCCCTACCCCAGAAGACGGCGCTTGTTATAAGCAGTTTGTGAATCTACCTGCTGCTCTTGTGGCCGGTTGGCGGTCTGCACAGAAGAGAGCAGTGTATCTTGGTTGTGGCCTGCTGGCACAACCCGTGGCAAGGTACCTCTGGAGATCCAGGAATTTAAATACAAATATGCAGCCCATGGCTAAAAATGTATAAGCCTTCTGTTTTACTACGCGTGTGTTTGGCGTGCAATAAATAATAAAGTTGGTCAAGTGTTGACAGACAGTGAGTCAACGAATAAAGTAGCGGTATCTTAAATTAATAAAGACTACGTTGTGAAGACCAACTACAGACTTAGTGTGTTTACCTGGAAACAGCCAACACGGCAGGGGGAGGAGGGAGGGTTCGCACGTTGTATGCCAACTATGAATTTTTACTCTCACTGTCCCGAATTTGCACCCATGCCAGTTGGTCACCCTAATTTCAATTACGCGGTCCATATTTTAAAGCACAGAGTTTCCCAAGGTGCAACAGAAGTCCAAAGCCAATCCAGGCTGTAATAATCTTCAAATATATGTATGTATGTATGTGTTTAAATTATCTTAAACATACTTATCTTTTTTTTAGAGGCATACTCATGGTAAAGGCATGCGTGGTAACAACTTTGTGTTGTAAAGGCATGGCGTGGATAAGGCATGTGTTGTAAATGCATACCTTTTAATGTCATACAACCCAGAGCAGAATCTGAGTTGATTTGTGGCGATATGTTTTGCTTCCTTTGGTCTGTTAGAAGGGTGAGTCCTAAATTGACAGATTACCATCATAGGGCCTAATTAAAAGGTCCCTTGAAATTCTAGGGGGACATAGACAAGGAGTGACTGGCCACTTAAAACAATTTCCAGTCCTACTACAAAGTCACAGATATTGTTCATTTTATCTTGTTAAGCAGTAGGCATTTCTGGGTGAAATGACAGGCGAAAATGAGGAATAACTAAGGGATTGGTGACTGAAACTACCAAATTCCATTGGTAACTCATAATTGACCATTATTCCACCCTCCAGGAATTATCAGTACCCCCAGTATCGATGAATGTGATTATGGTGAGCATGTGTAATGGGATCATTAGAACAATAATATATCAGTTGTCTGATTGTTAGAAGTTCCACACTAAGTAGTGCAGTCTTTCCCAAATTGTAGTTCGCGATACACTGGTGGGTAGTTAGCGAGTCGATTTTGGTGGTTCAGGAAAGTCTGAGCAATAAATAAAGATGCCTTTAAATGCTGTGTTCATCTTGTCACATTTGCAGTGCTTCAAAGAAAGAGGTCACACGTCAGGCTACATCATCTAACAAACTGCGGCTTTTTCTTTTGACATGGGAATTGATGTTTACTTTTCTTTCTCTGACTGCAAAATGAGAGGAGTTTGCAAAGTGAATTGTGTGACAATCTTGCTGGAGTACAGGGAGTGTGAAAGGAAAGACTTTAGGATGTGGTTGTTTCCAAAACACAACAAAATGTAAATGCCTGTAAATGAAATATTTACATTCAGCATTAGAGAAAGCAAAAATGAAGCACATTATTTTTGTAATTCTTGAGTGTGCTGAAGCCAGAGATTTTAATAGGTTCAAAACAAATCAAGACTCTTTACTTGGTGATGCACAAACGATAAATATTCACAGAAACATGATTTCCACACATCATCATTTATGTGCTACATAGTTTTATCAGTAAAACTGCATGCCTGTGCAAAGTTAAGTCCATGTCAATTGGAAATGCCAATGCGCAATTACATATTACTTAGCAACATTTGAAAATTGCCCTCCCCATGTCCGTTAAAGATAGGTGGGCCACGAAAGTATGCTGTTGTGCAAAAGGTGGTTGTGTTTGCTAAGACGTTTGGGAACCACTAGGCTAGTTAATATTATTAATGTAACTAATTTGGAAAAACCTATCCCGAATCCTCAGCACTCTAAAGAAGATCAGTTCCAGAGGTCATGAAAATTGTGTGTGTACAATAAAATAACAACCAAATAATATTAATAATAATAAAGCTGCAAATAATAAGAAACACATACAAATATTAACACAATTAACAAAATAACAACAATACTAAAAGCAAAAGAACAACTACAGCAGCACTTAACGATAATAACAATAATTATTTCCCAGTTTCCCAGAACACAAAGGCTTGTTAAAGAGTAAGGTAATTAAAATGTGAAATCTGGTCCCAGGTCATGAAAATTGTGTATACACATCAAAACATCAAACATAATACTACTACTACTACTACTAATTATAATAATAACAACAACAACAATATTATTAATAATAATAATAATAATAATAATAATAATAATAATAATAATAATATTAATAATAATAATATTAATAATAATAATAATAATAATAATAATAATAATAATACAAAACAAATACACATAGCAACAAGAGTGTCTACAGCAGCACCATAATGATAATAAGAATAATATATATGGGAACAGGCATTTCCCAGAACACAAAGGCTTGTTAAACAGTAAGGTGATGAAAATATAAAATCAGGTCAGGAAATTGTGTAAGCACAAAAAATATAGAACAGAATATTCATAATAATATTGATGATGATGATAATAATAGCAACGATAACAATACAAAACAAATATTAACATCATTAACAAAATAATAAAATAAATAGAGCATCTACAGCAGCACCATAACGATAATAAAAATAATATAATCGGTAACAACTATTTTCCAGAACACAAAGGCATGTTAACAAGTATGGTGATTAAAATGTGAAGTCAGATCACTGGTCATGAAAATTGTGTATGTACAACAAAACATGAAACACAATAATAATTATAGTAACAACAACAATAACAATACAAAACAAATTCAAATTCGACTTTATTCGGTCATTGTAAGACCATAGAAGCATAGGATAAAACATTTACATCTTCATAAAATTTAAATAACACTCTAAAAGCATCATAAAACAGATAATCAGTAAAACGCCTAAAGCAATAAAAAACAAATATTTACATCATTAACAAAATAACAATATAAATTGCAACAAGAGCATCTGCAGAAACACCATAGCGATAATAAGAATAATATCAATGGGAAAAATTAGTTCCCAGAACACAAAGGCATGTTAAACAGTAAGGTGATTAAAATGTGAAACAGGGCTACTGATGAACCTGGGAGAAGCAGACATTCAGTAAAGTGGTCCGCTCTTGTGTAACTGTAACCGGACCCTAATTACACTTAATGCTCCTCAGTATTGCCAGGTTAAGAAATAATTCCCAAATGGACGTCTGCCGGCAGACACCCCAAAGCACCTGCCTCCTCGCGTACGTGGCTCGCGGAACAGGACGCCGGCGACCAACAATTGGAGTGAAACCGGAGCCCGCCTGTTTCGAGAATCATTTTAATAATGACCAGCCCTTTGGCTCTGAGGACTTGAGATGCCAGATAAGAGGAGCCCTGGCGAGGATAAACTGATGCCGCCATGTGCCTTGTGCACTAATCATCTGCATGACCAGAGACTCTGCTGCCAGCCCTCTCCTCTGACTCTCTCTCTCTCTCTCCTTTTCTCTCTCTGTCTCTTTAATTTTCCTAAATGGCTGACACTGCTGTTAGGATGAAACAGATAAAAAAAGGGGACGGATTTAGCTCTTCTGTCAAAAGCTGGCTAGGTTACATTTTTAAAATGTCATCTTGATTTTGGTTTTCCTCTTTCCATATGTATTGTGAGAGATTTAGGGATTAAGGTTTGAATCCCCGGCCTGAATTCCACTAATGAAATTGTTACGTCTACTGTCCTATGGTGTCCCCGAAAATTGTTTCATCAACCATTGGGTGAGCTTGCTTTGATAAAAGTTGCCTCAAGTTATCAATTGAACAATATTGCTAGATTGCTTATTAGCTTTTAGATAAATGGATCTAGATGGGTTAATGCTTGGGAAATTTGGCCCGACTGCCAATCGCTGTGATTAGGTTGTAGGTTAACCAAGTGCTCATCAGTTTCAGGTAATCAATGAAGGGAAATCTAGGAAAAGCTGAATGGACAGATTAGACAGTATGAGTAATCAGTTAAACGGTTAATAACTGATGTCTCAACCCACACACAAATACTACCGTGATTCTGTGGACTATCCTTAGGTGGCACTTGGCATTTGCAGTCAGCAGAAATGTCTTCTACCCAATAGAGAAACAAATCTGCACTAAGTATGAAAAAGGGAAGTCATCACTTTTTCTTGATCTCTCCAAATAAAATATTTGAGCAATTCTATAGCCTAAAGTATCATGGCATCTCTCTCTGCTTTTTGCTTGAATCCTTTAAAGGAGAGAAGCAGTCCGGCTAATATTGGGATACACACCTCTATTGCTTGTGTGTTGATAGTGAGCAGCAAGGTGGTATGTGGTGTGTGAATGACCAAGTGGTATGTGGTTAGAGAGTGTGTTGTCGTAGGAAAATCTTAGTCCCTTCATCCCACCACAGCTACATTACAATGGTGAAAACTACTTGACCAAATCTATATCTTTTTGTTGACTATTTTGTGACTTACCTTCCTGTGGCTGAAATCGTGTGTTTGAGCAGTGCTGGCATACTATTTTTTATTTCTGGGAGGTTTTTATTCGGTGCTAATTAAATAAATAGCAGGTGCCCTCAGGCTCAAAGCATATTTGAATGTTGGAGTTTCCATTTAGAGGAGAACACAGTTAGTTTCGACAACAAAGGAGCTTGATGGTAATGAAGAGTATTTCTACGTAACTGTAGTGAGATGTCCATATCAAGGGTCTTCTTGACAACTGGAAAGAAACAGTTATTTTGATAGCCACAAAGTCTTTATTACAGTAGAACTAAAGTGCCCCTGTGGCACTCTAGACAATGTTCCTAAAATAATATAATTTCTCGTTTGTTTTCACACAGTGGTAGACGTTTAGTAGACGCTGAGAATCATGCATATCCTCAAATGTTTTTGTATATATAAGTTCGATATAGACTTGCAAGTAAACATAATTTGCATTTGCAAAATTCCATTCCTGATTGACTGAATCAGCAATGGTCAGATATTTTCAGTACAAAAGAGAGGCGCACAAATTAAACTTCTGCCAACATAGTGGAATTTCTGTGTAAAGAAATCTAATAGTATCGGTGGTGGCAGGTGTCCCCTGATGCACCCACTAGCACACGTTGGTCATCAACCTGAACTGTATATAAAAAAATATCCACTCAGTCACTATAGACAGGGACAGTCAGTCAAAATCACCTTTTGCTGAATTTCCATGCGTAAGACTTTTAACAAGATAGCAAAATCTCTGAAGAATTTCTAGCATTTGGAATCATGCTAATCACTGAAAAATCTTCTAGGAGGGCAAAGTCCCTTAGCTGCAAAAACAGATGCCCTTCGAATACTGTAAACAAATCCCCCAATCCTGAAGCTCCCTTACCCATCTAAGAACCCGATTCATTTGCCATTCTTTAGAGCCATTTGCTTGAATTTATTCACAACAAATCAATTAATTTCTGTTTCTTTCTCCTACGAACGCTGTTTTGTGGCGTGTTCCAGCTATCAATATTAGGCCTCTTTTTTTGAGGCAACATTTCTTCACTGCGTGTGGTCATTATGCACTTTGAGCCCAACCGTCAACAGTATGAGCACGAAACACAATTATTGGTGAGTTCTGAATTTCTGGGGACAAAGGCAGACAATAGAGCCTTCTTGCCATTAGGCAATATTTTGACATACCTCATAGTGACCAAAATCAATGTCACCATCTAATTAGCAGACAAGAACCAAGGATGGAATAATTATTCCGGCTCAGCTTTTTCTGACTACAACCAGAAAATTCCACTGTGAAAACTGACTGGGAAGAGTGGCATAACTCATGGGTTCATGGCAGAGTCAAAGGTCAAAGATCATGTAGAGCTGAATCCTTTTATTTGTGAAATCTCTGAAGAAATAAATTCGCAGACATGAATTAGTGGAAAGAGCTCCTAATCCACCAGCAGGCCCATGACACGGATTGGGGCATTAAGGTGATGCCTGAAAGGGGAGGGGGCTAATTTCAGGAAGTTGTTAATACGTAGCTTCCTTGAAACATGCATTTAGTCATGATGTGGACCCGGCCATTACAAGCAGAAATAAAAATGACTTCTTTATACCTTTCTTATTCACTGCTTACACACCAATAGAGCGTCTTCAGGTTTTCACTAGAAAGCCCAGGGTCTCTCTTTAGACCGGGTCTGGTGGCGTAGTAGACTAATGCGCTCACTGTAGGGGCCAGTGCTCGACAAAAAGGGTACCATTTAGTTGGGTAACGATAACCATCTGCTATTCAGCTCCAGGATACCTGTTGTGGTAAACGTGTGCTTTACAAATACACATGTTATGTTATGTTTTTTTATGTGATTTAATATATGAGGGTGACCTATATTAAGTCCCTCACTCCCCCCCCCCCCACACACACTTTTATTGATACGCTTAGGTTAATCATGGTGGGATAAATCACACAATGTCAGCAGCGGCCACACAACAAACAGTTCTCTAGATTTTCAATGGACATAAATCTGTTATAAAAGTGAGTGGGCCAGAATTTTGGCCTCTTGCCTCTATAGGATCCATGCTGAACACATACATAAGCTTTAACATCCTGCAATCATCACCGCCATGGATGGCATTGTGCGGAAATAAAGTACAATATGAAGACAATTAAAATAACAAAAATGAATTAAGAAATGTGTCTTTAATTCACTTTTAGTCTGAATGCAAATAATAAAACACTTTCAAATATTAAAACACCTTTTTCCACTGTTAATGGTTTCAGCATGTAGAATTAGGGATATAATTATGGTTATGTTTTGAATTAGGGTTGTTATAAAGCATAAACTTTAACTCGTGTTTAGGATTACGTTTGTGGCTGAGGTGGGATTTGGAGTGTAATTGCACTTTTGTTTATGAGATTAAGTGGTATGATCTGACTAAGGGCAGTTTCTGACTGGAGTGAGTGTTTTGGTTTTTGTTTTATAGCATTTTAGTTATAATCGAATTGTGTTAATCTTGAGGTTAGGAGCCATTGTTTTTTTTTCCATGGTCATTAATTATAGTAATGTCTTTTTCTTAATTGCCCATTTAATGTAAAATGTATTTTTCGTCATTAGGATTTCCTCATACTCACACTTCTCAAAAATAAAAGTGGGTGGAGCGAGAAGGGTGGGCCATCCCTGGCTGTCCTCCCAAATGTATGTTTTATAAACAAATAGACAATCAGGACGTGTAGGGTTCTCCGTATAGATATTACATTACTAAAGGAAACCCAATTATTTCAAAAATATTAGTTTAAAAAATAATGTAAGGCAAACCCTCACCCACCAAAATAGGTGGCATGATTCATCACTGAGTTTGCCACATTCATCCTAAATTATTATAGGGACAAATGGACTTCCTGTTTTTAGGGAGTTTTTCAGGATGTAGGGTGCGATCAACAAATGACGTTAAAATTCCTGTAGATGTCGCGAATTATTCTTTATTCTTGGAAAACTGAAAGGATGCTAGAAAGCGAATTGTGGATGCTCGGTTAGTTGTTGGCCCCCATCCCCTGGTCGACATGTTTGAGTGGTGTTGATAGCCCCATCTGGGTTCCCCGCCTTTCTTTAGGGTCTGGATACTAGCATTTATTTTAGTACCTTGATATTTTTTAATAAAGGCAAAAGCATGCATTAAATCCTCACACTCTCATTCATTCATGCATTGTATGTTATAAAACGTATGCCTGCACACAATTAACACACACACAACACTGCAAGCACATGCTTTTATAGTTTGTGCTTTTAAAAACAAATCTTTCTACTCTGTGCATTAGTGACTCAGTAACTCATTCACTCTTTCTTACCTAGTTGATAAGATAATACTGGCTTCTTGGAGGTGCGGCATATTGGGGACCCTGTAGTCACATGCTTGAGCATGGACGAAAATAAAACTCAAACGGTATCCCACAAAAAGGTTCTCTTTTGGGAAACGAAATGGAACCACACTCACTTCATTAAAGCAATTTCCTCTCAATTCACCTGTGTTGTCAAATCCAGTGTTCTTCTTTAAACAAAAAAAGTACTTCTTTAAACATCAAAACTAAATAGTGCACAACTAATAATGAGCAAGCACAATTTAGTGAATGGGGCACTGGGCTAGCCAAGTCTTGATCGGCTATCCTATTGTCTCTTCTTGGGTCTCGCCGGTTCTCCACTCGAAGTATGTACGATTAACATGTTCAGTTTATCACGGATAAAAAATAGTCTCTGGGTACTTACAACGTTGTGTGCCCAGGATGTGTTTGCCTTAAATAAGCAGCCAGCTGGCTGTAGGGTCGGGCCCTAGGCCTGCATGCTGGAAATTACTGCGACACAGACACAGTGGGGTACTGGGTGCAACTGGCCCACAGCACGTGCGCTCTGCCACTTTTATTATAGCTGTGTCAACTGATTGTGACATCAGTGGTGGGTGGGTGTTCAGTGCAATTACATCCTGAGCACTAGAATGCTAACTGTGACTCTGACTCACTACACTGGCAACAGCATGCAATTTCTCTCCCTCTTCTTAAAGAAAACACCCTTTTCAGTTCATAGGCAAACTTCTCCCTATTGCAAAGAGGTTCCATTCTGGGTGATGAAGGGAGCTGATATTGAAGGTCTTCTGGGTCAAAGATTCAAGTTATTGGAGATGTGGTTCCCCACAGGGCAGATCTTGTCACTGCCCCATTCCTACCTACTTTTGGGTGCTCAACTTTCACTCAGGCCCCACTTTCGGGTGCTAATTCATAGTGTAGTCGAGCAAGGTAGCTGCTTCAGTATCTAGGTTACCGCAGCATTTAATGAGCCACAGACACACAGATGCGATTGCACTTCCTTGTGTCACAGCAGCACAAGATGATTTACATTTGAACTTTTTTGGGTCACAGCCGCATTGGATGATATGTTGTCACACTTCTTTGGAGTCATAGAGGCACAGGTAGCCTCATCATAGATCTTGTGTAGCATCACAGAGCCACTGGATTCAAGCTAGCCTGGCTGATGAGGGGTGATACCCCAAAACCGGTTCTAGGATGCTTGCTTCCGGTCCAGAGATGACCTGGCTTAGCAGTTCGGGGAGGACTTTTCCCATGAGAAGCAGGGTCAAGACTGATTTGC
This sequence comes from Lissotriton vulgaris, assembly GCF_964263255.1. Taxonomy (NCBI): domain Eukaryota; kingdom Metazoa; phylum Chordata; class Amphibia; order Caudata; family Salamandridae; genus Lissotriton; species Lissotriton vulgaris. Next base: position 702,685,922 of record NC_141699.1, read on the forward strand.
ATATGCTTGGTCCAAAATGGGGTGGAATAGTGAGCAAAAGAACATTGTATTTAACCCAGATCTCTTGACTGGGGGTGAGTGGTTGAAAAGTTTCAACACTCTGTCCATCATCTTGTTGTGTTTGCTATGTTCGTCCTAAGTGGCCAAGAGTATGCCCAGACGTGGGTCCCTTTCTGTTATGTTATGTTATGTTATGTTATTCTTGGTTTTGTATAGCGCACGGCTACTCAAAGAGTGTCCCGGCGCTTTGGTTTGCACACCTATCTCATAACATAACAAGGAAAAGACAGAAAAAATAAAAAATCCAGAATAACCCGAGGGGGACAACTAAGAAGTAAAGAGCCAAGTTTTGAGACCCTTCCTAAATGCCAGTAAATTTGATGTACTGCGCAGTGTCACTGGTAGCGTATTCCATAATTTGGGGGCCAGCAGTCTAAAAGAACGGCCTCCAATGTGTGCCCTTTTAACACGAGGAACCGTGGCGAGAAACAGGGATCCGGACCTCAAGGGCCTGGCAGGGTAGTAAAAGGCAAGCCTTTTTTGAAGGTATTTTGCTCCTGAGGCATGAAGAGCTTTATGCACCAAAGTCAAGGCCTTGAAAATTATCCGCTTCCGGACGGAAAGCCAGTGCAGTGACTGCAGGAGGCCCGAGGCTCTGGCACGGCGAGATAATCCAAAAATTGCCCGTGCTGCCGAGTTCTGGACCACCTGCAGCCGTTGAAGCAAATATTCTGGCAGGCCGAGATAAAGGATGTTAGAATAATCAATTCTCGAGCCAATTATAGCCTGCACTGTTATCTTCCTATGCTCCTCCGATAGTAAGGGGAGAAACTTGCGCAACATCCGGAGCAGGCCAAAACAAGTGCCAGTGAGACCGATGATCTGAGAACGCAGTGTTAGGCCATTATCGATCTTAATCCCCAGGTTCTTGGCCACCTGGGAAGAACCAGCTGGTGGAAACATGTTCTCTGGCCACCACACCTTCCAATCTGGATCTGAACTGCACCCAAAGAAGTGGACCTCCGATTTATCCGAGTTGCACTTGAGGCTGTTACGTTGGAACCAATTAAAAACAGCCCCAAGGCAACCCCGGATACTCTCTCCGTCGAAATCCGCACCACTCTCACAGGTAAAGAGGAGCTGGGTGTCATCGGCGTAGGAAACGATCTGAGCCTCTTTCTCGCTGTGCCACTAGTGCAAAATGGCCTGGCTGATGAGGGGTGATACCCCTAAACCGGTCCTAGGATGCTTGTTTGTGGTCCAGGGAGGACCTGACCTTGCAGTTCGGGCTTGGCTGTTCCCATGAGGAGCAGGGCCAAGACTGATTTGCATATGACTAGGTCCAAACTGGGGTGGCATAGTGAGCAAAAGAACGATGGACTAAACCCAGATCTCTTAACTGGGAGTGAGTGGTTAAAATGTTTCAGCACTCCGTCCATCATCTTGTTTTGTTTGATTTTTCGCTATCATCACAGAGCAGCAATGATTCCATGGTTTCTGCCTGGATCTGCAACCAGGAGAGTCTGATTCCTGTCAGCACCAAGTGCACGCAAATCGCTCGTGCGCATCCTTCATTCTTTGGCAGTCTCCACAAGCACACAGGTCTTTCTGTTTCTGGCTTGTCCTGTACAGATACACTGCCAGCAGTCTGCAGGCTCCTTCCTTTCAATTAAATTCATAATCTTTATTCGTTCTCTTGTTATAACAGATAATAAAAGCATAATTTCATCTATTACATTTTACTATAAAAAGACAGTAAATACATTTTAAATCTTTTAAAATTATTGCCGTTTTCACCCTTGAGGCCTGCACAAGGTGATAGTGTTTAAAGGCATATACAAGATTAACACGATCTTCATAGGATATTTAACTTTAAGTTCACCTCTCTGTTGGAAGTCCAATTTTTGCGAATATTTAAATCAAGATCCCCAGTTATTCCTCTTTCTCACACAAGCTCATAAAAAACATGGTAGAGAAAAGCAGACAAAGGGTTCAGAAAGTGCCTTTAAAAAAATACAGTGTCACCCTGCATTGCAAAAAATTATGGCGCCTTAAAATTGGGAAAATAAATGCTTTCCTCTCAGTTTGACAAAACGTACAAAAAAAACTATGTGTAGGTCTGTTTGGGGTGAGTGGTAATCACAGGGGAAAACGGGCCAATCAGAATGTTTGAACTTCCTCACTGGTAAGGCCAAAATCAGGGGGTGTAATTCAGGTGAAAACACAACAGTATCAATCTATGGTGTGAATAGGTGATTCACGAGAGGTATGAAAATCCCTCCCCTGGTCTAAATAGAATAAGTTCATATGCACTTAACGCCTTTTGTTGCTAATTCTTTTCCCTTCGAAGAAAGTTGGCCCGTGGTAAGAACAGATCAGTAATTTTCTGTTTGGAGATCTTCCTACAAAGTGAGGGGTCCCTGAACAGCTCTCCTTCGCCAAGTGCGGTCAGCTCATCTTCCACATATCTGAGCCAACAGATCCTATTGTAATGGTCCAACCTCAGACAGCTACCAATTAAGCGTTGAGTTAAGTTGGCGGTGAACCTATGCCAAATCGAAAGCCACTATAAAATTGGAGCCAATCAAATAGAATCCAGCAGGTACTGTGTCCCCAATTCAAGATGTAAAATATAGTTTGAGTATGAGAGGGCTAGTGACACACGGTTTTTAAAAAAGGTGTCTTCCATACTTTGTAGATGGTCGGAAGGAGCCATCCCCCACACTCCTGCTCCATACGTTACCATTGCCTTCATCTTGGCACGATAGATATTTTTTATCATTTCCAGAGTACTGGTTCCCAGCTTCCTTGCTAATCCCTTAATAGATAGTACACTCCATTCCATACCTAGAGCCCTTGCTCCCAACAGATTTTTCCAGGAGTGGTTCTTATCAAATAAGACCCCCAGGTATGGAAAGGAGTCCACCACTTCGATTTTTTTAAGCCAGTTGGGAATAGGGGTGTTTTGCACCTCTTTTGGCTCCTGCTATGATGACAAAAGATTTTTTCTCATTGACCCTAAGATCCAGTGAAGCCATAAAAGCAGCTTATAAGGTGATGAGAGACTGCAAGGGGACCTCTGTCCTAGCAATTAGAACTGCATCGTCAGCGTGCGCCAATATCGGAAGGGGTATGTTATCAAATGCAGGCACATCCAGCGGTGAGCCAGTCAGGGCAGCCTCTACCCCATTTGTGTCAATGGAAAAAAGAAATGGGGCAAGGACACATCCCTGCCTGACTCCCCTCTTGAACTTAAATGAACACGTACATTCCCCATTAGCACCATACCGAACACAAGCGGTGAAATTGGCGTACAACTGGCGAATGAAGCGGATAATGAAGGGGTCAACCCCCATCCAATCCAGAATGGGACATAACCTCTGGTGGGACACACAGTTGAAGGCCGCCGAGAGGTCCATAAAAGCCATATATATCCTCCCCCTTTCACGTTGGTATATTTGTCAATGCAAAGTGATGAGTTGAGGCATTGGTCCACCATCCCCTTTCCCTACTGGAACCCATACTGGGCCAGCATCAGTATGTTCTTCTATTCAGCCCACTCCTCCAATCTAGATAATAAGAGCCTGCCCATCAGCTTTGCAGTGGTATCCAGAAGGGAACTAGGTCGATAGTTCTTAGGAATGCCCCTATCCTCTTTCTTATAGATAGGGACAATTACGCTTTGGTTACACGATCAAGGAGGGGCCTCTATCACTATACTATTTAAAACATTCGTTAATGAGGGTCCCTACATATCATAATTCTGATGAAAAACATCAATTCGGATCCCATCAGGGCCAGGGGCCTTCCCAGGTGCGCAAGACTCCAGCCCTCTTCTGACTTCCTCTAGCGAGAATGTCAATTGCCCTGTGACAAACGGGCTTGGTCCATGGCTAGTGGGACCAAGACAGTATTGGAACCAAAGATACTTTCAAAGTGACCGACCCATGTGTCCTCATCAACATGAGAGTCCAAACATGTAAATCACGTAAAATCTTTAAAGTAAGGGGCATTTATAACTCTCCAAAAATCCCTGCTGCTGCCTGTGGCTCCTTCACACATTTAGCACGTAGGTTGGCTTCTAGGCAGCTCATTCAGATGAACAGTAGGTTCCATGAAGACAAGACTCCAGATAATTTTCCCTTACCCCTGGGAAGCTGCCTGTTTTGCAGACACCAGCCCTGGTTGCATGGCAGTCCTCAGTACTCTATAGACTATTGCCTCCCTTTGTCATTGACAACTTGTTACTGGAACAATAAGTATGCCTGTGGATCCCACTTATATACAGACAAAGCAGACAGGGGATGTGAATCTATGTATGTGCTTTCAGAACTGGTTTACGCTGGTTCTCCTTTCAAGTGTTCTCTCTCAGTTCCTTTTCAGACAAAGCCTTTGCTTAGAGTGATGCACCTCACATCAACGTAATCTGCTGCTTGGACCACCCACAACAGAGGCATAAGAGGTGTGACCTTTCTACACCTGGCCGTCATCAGCCACAACGAAGAGTGACCAGGGGAAAAAATACTGGTAGCCCTTACCCAAGGGGTTCCTTTGACCTTGAGCAAAAGAGCCTACAGTCTCACCCTTCACCCCCATCAACTACTAAATGTCAGTGTTACTGGAAGGCTAATCCTCGGCTCCTCTTATCAAAAGATAGAGGAACTTTGCCTCCTATCTACCCAATTCAGTGTCCATGTCTCCTCCCTACAGCTTCAGGAATGTCAACAGGCCACTTCCACCGAGAAAACAACTTCATCTCCATCTTTTGCATAAAGTCAGGTAAAGGGAATCTAAAAAGGATCCCAGAAGCCTCCATTACCCTGGTTCACTGATACACACAAAACATGTACCACGAAGACCACATAGACAACACATGCATAACTTACACTTGGGATGTTTGCACCAGGATCTTGGTAAGCACAGAGAAGCAGAACTTTTCACAAGGTGGCCAGTAGGTCTCCACTCAAGTTACACAGATAAAAAGGTCTGGTCACAACTATGGATTATCAAAACACAGTATGCTTCTGCCACCGCTCTACGTACTAAACCAATGACAGGGACAATAGTCCACCGTCAGTGAACTGAGGGCACGCCTAGTGTACTCCTCAAGGTCCAGGTTCACGCTCATGGCATGGGAGAGGCTTAAGCCTCTGCACGCACACTAGATCAGTCAAAAAACAAAAAAATGAATCCCAGATACTTGCAGTTGGGCACTTAGGGCAGGGGAGCAGCACTGCAAATCATACAGGGGACTTTTCCGTTCCAGCACGCATGATTTCACTCTAGCTAAACAATTCCACACTGCAAGCAGAAAATGTAATTGGGGCGCTTAAAAAAAATTAGAAATAGCACTAAATAAATGAGTTTTGACATCTCAGAACACAAGGTTTGCGCCTCATCTGCAATATTGCATCGGGCTCTAGAAGCCTCATTCTCAGAAGGGCACAGACTGATGGCAACCAGTCCAGCTACTTTCACCCAAACCCTTTATGCTTCAAATATCTTCAAGTCAAGCCTTCGCACACTAAAGGAGGGAAGGAAGGAAGCAGCGCATCCATCGAAAATCATTCACATTTCTATAGTTAAAAAACTGAGGAACAGATTTACAAGCCCCTTGCGCCACTTTTGCGTCATTCATGTTAAAAATGACACAAAAGTGGCACAAGGGGCTTGTAAATCTGCCCCTCAATGTGAAAAGCAAGCACTTCAGCAGAGAAAAATACAGAAATACAAGCTCATATATGAAGCTGAACAAAGGCTCGAAGATAACAAATACATGAACATTTCTTTTTACTGAACAACAGAAAATGAATAATATTACCTCCCAGCAGAAGCAATGGAGAGAAGCAATTATATGTAGGTAAAATGTTTACGAATGCACAGGGAAATCGCATTACTGAGTAAACGAGGGTAAAGCCGGATATCAAATGATGCTAAAACAGCGGAATGACAGGAAGCATGGGCCTTGCAGTTTTTACCTGCATTCACATTGTGTTTCTCTGTTTCTTTTCTTTTTTCCAAACATTTTGAGATGTAATTCATTGAAATCATCCAGATTGGTCTTGTGTTGTGCCATTTTCAGCACAGAATATTATGCTTAAAATCAAGATTAAGAACATATATCCGAAACGTTTAGACTACAGATTATTAAACCTTTTAACACAAATATAAACACAACAATTGGCTAGGAAAGTTTGCTATCAGGTGATAGAGCACTGCTTCTGGCTGTGAAAAGCATTCCTGCCCCAATAGCCCGCAGCACTTGTAGGCTTCCAACCAAATTCCAGTCCACAATTTAAGAATGATGTCATCAGGGCGTGCTGGAGGGAAGAGCTGTTCAAATGGGCTGTATAAAATGTCGAGGCCTGGATTATCTGATTAACTTTGACTGTCACCTGAATTCTAAAGGGGCCGCCTTTGAAAAGCATAACACAGCTGTGTACGTATCTCGGCGAGGCAAGACTCTCTTCTTAGTTTTGCTAAGGTGGTATCTGCAATTATTCTTTCTAGATTTTAAATTTTAAATACCATGTTCATTTTTGTTTCTTTTTTTTCTCTAGTAGAGTTAACCTAAAAAAAAGCAGGAATAAATTAGACACAATTATTAAATATTATCTCATAATTGAAAAAAAAGCTTATACTCTCCTTTTATGTTTTTGAGGCCACCAAACCCCTTCCCAGTCTAAGCAGCACCGCCTTCCACTGAATTTCCGATATTACTAAAAGTGTTACTTCTCCTGTTGTCTCCTATCTTGTATCATAGAGACAGTGTTTTGATTGCATATGGATGCGCCTCATTGTATTTCACTTTTCAGAGTAAATACCGGCCTAAACAAAGGTAAAAGTTGGAGTGACCTTTAAAACGACCGTGCTTGAATCGGTATTGTTCTGGCCTAACAGGTATAAGCAGGGCCGCTGTAATTATGCACATGAGAGAATCAAATTGTGTTAGATTGATATTTTGTCATCTATACACGTTAACACTGGATTGACTAAGGTTTCTCCTTGTAAATACCTCATTAACGCCAAAATACAGCAAAAAGCAACTGAAATGTGATCATTGAACCTTTGCGAAGGGCCTACCTCTGTGCGGCAACATATTGCTGCATTTTTAATAATATTTCATCCATTTGAGATAGAAATATTTTTTTTATTGGAAAATCTGCAGATTATAAGGCAAATGATGAATTATGATGCAAATGCTGCAAAATGCATAATTATGCAGAAACACAGCAGCCACAGAATCTCATAATTCTAGTGGCCCTGGGTATACAGTAGTCAGGAATTTTCTACTGCTCAAGGTCTGGCACAGTTCCATTGAAACCACAACAGCATTTCCAGGCCAACTTGCTAATCATCGGTCCTCCAATGGACTTTTTAGATCTGACTGAGAGGTGATGGGAGTTAGCATTTACATTCAATCAAATTTCAATTAAAAGTGCTACCTATTTGGCTCCACAATGAGGACCAGGAATCTGTAGGCAAGTTCAACAAGTTACAAATTAATAATCAAGTTCAAATACAATACCTTTAAAACTGTGCTATATAGGTACAGAAGAATAACGGGAAGTGCCAACCGCCTGAAGAAGTTGAGGCGGGATAGTATTAAACAAACAAGAAAGGCCAGGTTTGAAACTTAAAACTAGAGGAGGGAAATCTGCCACGGTTTTAAGGGCAAAGGCTTGGAATTTCATGCCAAATGAACTCAGAGCAATGGAACACGAAGAGCAGTACAGAAAAGCATTAAAGACATGGATCTTTGCAACATCAGATGCCTCATGCTTGCACTTAGCAAGGCTCATACTGTTACAGCTGATCTTCATTACTGGTAGCGCCAGACGACTCCGGTGGAAGTGGCAGTTTGCGCTCTATAAGCAACACATTTCATTTAATTTCAAATTTTGTGATTTCAATACAGACAAGTGGCATCAGTATCTGGTGCTCAGAAAAGAATCTAAGACTCCCTCGTCTATATATCAGTAATCTAGGATATTAAAGTCCAGACTAGAGGATAGCTAGGTAATAACAAAACTTGCAAATCAGAGAAATTCCATGAAGGGACTCAGGACAAGACAAAATAAAATCAGACAAAAAAGTGTAAGCATCTCAAAAGATCTGTCAAGAGTCTTCTATGGGTCAGAAATAAGTGTTATCCTCAGTCACACTTAGGAAAGAATCAAAAGGGAAGCATTGAGATCTAAACCTCATTAAGCCACTCAGGACATTGGGAATCAGGGATGGTGTCTGCAAGGAATTGACCAAAAAGGTCTGCATAGAGTCTGCAAACAGGGATCCGAAAAGCAGTCCGGCAATAGTCAGGAAGGATCTCTGCAGAAATCAGAAAGAAGCCTTAAGTCTCTGGTGGGATGAACACTTTATTATAACATATAAAGTCCATAGGTAACACCCCCTTGATCACATCATCAGGGGTCCATTGTCCTCGTCAAGTTCCCAGGCTCCAGACTGCAACATCGATAGATTGTCCCACACTGGAAATGGGAACATCTCTTTTTCAAACACACATACATTGAAACATTTGCTCAATAGGCCTTCCAGTTGGCGCTCTGTTTCTCCTTGTACCTCAGTCAAGGTCTTCTTCTCGGGCTCTTTCCCCTATCCCTAGTACAGTAATGTATCTATTCTAAACTAACAATGTATGTGAATCATGCAAGAAATGCCGCCTTAGTAGAAAATGGAAAACAGTATTTTAAGAAATGCAGCGTGGTGAAATACAGACCCAAAATGTTAGTTAGGACAACTTAAACTAAATTCAATTATGCATATTTAATATGTGTATGCACATTGAAACACAAATGAATATCCGTTTCTAATAGATGTTATTGAAGTCATACAAAGTGTGGCATACGTTCATCTTAAAATAAATCAAGTGTAAGTATTACTAAGAAGTGTATTTAAATACATACACATGTAACCAGTGGACACATTATCTAAACTTTGGTGTTTCTAGTAAGATCACATTCTACATAAATGAGGATGGTTTTATATTCATTAAAACTTAATTGATACAACTTAATTAGCATAGTTAGAAACACTTGTGAGTCGATTCTCTATTTCTACAAGAAATGCACACTTTAATAATAATGTTGAATGCAAAATTTTTATTAATCATTAAGTAAGAAACATGTGCTAAGTGAACTTGCATGTCATGTATCTATTGACATTTTCTGTTGAAAATTGTGACATGTAAAGAGTGGGCAACGTTGCACTGCAGCAATGTGCAGAGATGCCCTGGTTTCCTTGGGGATCTCGAACATCCCAAAAATATCCACAGCATTATGTATTAGCCCAGATGATGCCTTTGCTCCAGGATATAAAAACTACTAGCTGTGGACTGTGTAAAACTGGGGAGAAAAACATAATTCATTTATCTTGTACCTGACCATCACTACTAAAAGAAAGGAGGGGGCTGTTAAAAATACCCTTTAATCAGCGGGGAGTTCGTACGTGTTGGCAAGCTGTAATTGCAAAATGTTTTAAGTTATTAGATATCCCTTTGAAGTGCAGTTTTACAAAGTTCTTAAAACTGGTGGCGAAAAACTGGAGAAGCACAAGAGTATCTAGGAATCCCTGTCAGGAATTAACTGTATTTTATTATCAAGGACACTAGGACTGTGAAGGATTCTTCATTGTTACGAGATGTTTAAGAACTATGGGGCAGATGTATCAAGCCTTTTGCGACACGCAAAGGCCGAAATTTGCAGAATTTCGGCCTTTGCGAATCGCAAAAGGTCTTTTTGCATGTTTTGGCATGCATCAAAAATTCGCAAAATAAGAAATAGCAAAAATTTGCGATTCCTTATTTTGCCATAGCATTTAAGGAATCGCAATTTTTCGATTCCTTAAATGCTATGTATGTAGCATTTTTGAATTGCGATTTTTGTTTAAGAATTCGCAAATTACCACCAAGTTGTAGTTGATGGTAATTTGCGAAGTCTTTAAAAAATGCACAATTTAGCATTTTTGATGGTGGCATGTGACACACACACATGCCCATAGGGCATGTATGTACGCCATATGCACACACATGTACATTTCAGGGGTGCAGCAGGGTGTCTTTGAGACACCCCTGCACCCTTGAAATAATTCTCAAATTGCGATTAGCAAATTGCAAATTCGCAATTTGAGAATTACTTCACAATCATTCCTCTGGGCCTCCTGGCCCATAGGAATGCATGGGAAATTATTCCTTATTTGTGAATTCGCAAAATGCGAATTCGCAAATAAGGAAGATTAAGGAATCGCAAAAAAATTGTGATTTTTTTCATACATTCAATTTTGCGAATTCTAAATAGCGATTCCTTAAAAATCGCTATTTAGGAATCGCAAAATGGAATTTTGATACATCTGCCCCTATGTTTTCTGCTTCCTGGTTTCTCCAAGTACTAGGCACAATTTACAAGCATAGACAAGCACCTTAAAGAAATTATGATTTTTTTTTAATTGTCATAAATTATATCAAGTAAACTAGTAGTATGAAGGATTTTGCATTGCCACGAGATATTTTAGAACTATATCTACTGCCTTCTGGCTTCTCTAAGTGCTATGTGTGACTTTTAATCACAGACAAGCAATTTCTAGGAAATTATAAATTAATTGTTTATGGTGGTTTTAGAAACGGGGGTCTCTAATTGGCAGAGGTATGCACCTTTGTCCAAGTAGGGACCCTTGCTTCTAGTCAGAGTAAGGGAGTTACACACTTTATATAGCCCCTACTCACCCCCTTGGTAGCTTGGCACGAGCAGACAGGCTTATCCCAAAGGCAATGTGTAAAGTATTTGTACCCAAAGACACAGTAACACAGTGAAAACACCATAAATGGAACCACACATCAGTTTAGAAAAATAAAGTGTATTTATCTAAACCAAAAGAAGAACAAAACAACAAAAATCCAAAATACAGGTACCAAGATTTTAGAACAGTTATTCCAAGACTAAAACTTGTAGAAACAAAGTACAATCACCTGGGGCTACGACAATGTTGTGACAGGCATAAATCCAAAGTACGGCACTGACCTCGAGGTGCACCTCATTGGGCATGGAGTCACACGGACTCTCAAACAACAGTACCTTGGAAAACAAAGTCTATGGATGATGCACGGCATTGTGGAGGTGAAGCGTTGGTGCCGAGGTCGAGACTGGCTCCCTGGTTGCCATGAGGAGGTGAAGGCATCGAATCCATGAGGAGGCGAGGCATCGAATCCAGGACAGGGTAAGTTAGGTGGTGTTGGCAATGAGGCAATGGTACCTGTAAGGCGATGTGAAGTCAAAGAGTTCGAGAAGTCACACTCGTTGGTTATCAGCTCTGCAATAATGGGAGGCAAGCGTTGGTGGTCAGGGCGTCAGTGGGATCGCAGGTGTCTGGAAGGCCGATAACTGCAGGCGTCGGGAGACATTGAAGAGTCTCGGAGCTGCGGTGCAGTCGGGGTAGCGCGTTGTGCACTTCACAAGCGATGCCCCTGGCCTTAGTGCAGGTCACGGCGGCACTGGTGGCTGCGCTGACGGAGTTGTTTTTCTTGTTTTACAGCAACAACCACACAATTTTCAAGGCCCAGGAACTGGATTGTAAGCCCTTTTGAATGCAAGAGTCCACTGAGGAGTCCAGGTGCTGGTCAGTGGGTTTCAGGTGAATTCTATGTGGCTCTGAGACTTCAAAACAGGAGGCCGGCACACGCAGCCCCTTGGAGGTTCTTCCTTAAGCAGGTTCACAGCATAGTTCCAGTCTTTGGCCCCTCTTTTGCAGGAGAAGCCACTGCAGGCCAACCCAGCAAACCACACAAAGCAAAGGGGCAGTACCCCTCCTTAAAGGTCTCAAGCTCTTCTCCTTGGCAGAGGTTCCTCTTGAGTCCAGAAATGATCTAATTCTCTGGGGTTTAAGGTCCAATACTAATACTCCATTTTCTCTTTGATCTATTTGTGACAAGGGTCTCCGTAACCAGTCAAAACCAGTTCTATCCTTTCAGGTACAGCATCACCCCAGGAGGTGGAAACACCATTGTGCAGAGGAGACACTGCCTATTCAGGTGCAACTGAAGCTCCTTCCACAACTCTAATTGCAGCCTAGGTCTATTTAGCCGGCTATGAGTCACCCAGGAAAGGCAGGTAAACACCTCAACCCCCTTGTGGCGGTCTACGATGAATGCACATCCCCAGCTCCTGTCACTCCAAAACCAGACAGTCAATACAGAAACCAGAAAAGGCACACAGATTGTTAAACAAGAAAATGCCTACTTTCTAAAAGTGGCATTTAAAAAAAAAAATGTTTCACCAAAAGATATGTTAGTAGAATCTGCGTTCAGAGAGCCTAAACTCAATTTCTCTGTGGAATTTCCCAATGGAAAGTTATTCTTGTAAGATGTTGCGAAGTACGCACCATGTTAGTGTATAAAACAGATACCCTGTCAATAGTGGGAAAACAAAATTAGCATTATTTCACTATCAGGACATGTAAAACACACCAGAACGTCCTACCTTTTACATACACTGCAGCCTGCCCATGGAGGTTCCCTTGGGCCTACCTGAGGGGTGCCTTACATGTACGAAAAGAGAAGGTTGGGGCCTGGCAAGTGGGTGCACTGACCAGGTTGACATGGCAGTTTAAAACTGCACGCGTACACTCTGCAGTGGCAGGTCTGAGACAGGTTTACAGTGCTACTTTAGTGGGTGGCACAATCGGTGCTGCAGGCCCCCTAGTAGCATTTGATTTTCCAGGACCTGGGCACACCAAGTACACTGTACTAGGGACTTACCTAGTAAATCAAATATGCCAATTATGGATAACCAATCACAATAACACTTTATACAGGGAGCACTTGCACTTTGACACCGATCAGCAGTGGTGAAGGGCCCAAATCATCTAAGCCAGCAAAAATGAAATCCAGCATACCAAAAATTACAAGAGGTAGAGGCAAGAAATGAGGGGAAACCACACCAAGGATGCCAAGTCTAATAGTTGGTTATATATCTGACTTTTAAAATAATTTTACAAACTTGTTTTAACTTTTAAAATACTCAGTTTGTAGTGATCATGATATTGAAATATTTTAATTAAATAATCAATAACAAATTACTACTTAACCTATTAGCCCAGGTGGCTTCCAAACAATCAGAGGCAGTTGACGGGCTTCTTCTTTGGCAGATTTTGTCCCACATTACAGGCGATGTGTTGTCATTCCATCTGTTTTGTGAAGGTGTATGGTACTGAAGTACATTATGCTAGGGTCAGACACACAGCAACGATTTACGTTTGCTTAGTGCAGGTGCACATGCAACTCACAACAGCGTTGTATAACACAAAGTGGTGCATATGGTAGCGTCAATTTATGTTTGCACACAAAACGATTTTTACGCCAAAAGTTGACATGAGCACAATATAACATTGCATCACAAAGTTCCAGGCCCCTGATAATTCATACAAGGTGGCCCTAAAGTGCAAGAATTGTGCAGAAAACCAAAACCTGAGATTCTATGCAAATCCACGTCAACTTAACTCATAATATGTCGTTTTGACTTGCTTTGTGTGAAACTCTGTTCCAAAATGAATAAAGGCATAAAATGGGCATCATTTTCTCATGCAAAATACATGTAATTTTGGTAATATATATATATATATAATGAGTAACTTGAAAGACTGTCTGCACGTGGAGATTTGTACAGAAGGGTATGACCTGAGGGGAAATCTCAGGTAAGACACTTCTCATTAGCACTTGCTCCTAGAGGTGGGCCAGGCTTGAGCTTCAAGCATGGCTCTGGCTCAGTTCAATGTCCTTTTGGAACCTCGAGCCCATAACAAGCCAAACTTTCATGTTGATTTTGCCTCCCTTCCTAAACCCGGCACCTGGTGTAATAGCCAGTCCTGCCAATTTTGGAACTCTAGAGCCGGTTTGAGACTCTGTATCGATTTAACATCATGTTGTGGGCAAATCTTTTAATCTCCCCATTCCTTTAAACAATGTGTGTGACCTCCTGTAATGTAATTGGTGCTCATGTTAAGCGCTCCAATACCTTTGGGTTGAGTTTTGGCTATAGTTTTATAACTGCAGAAGAATGCATTAAGAGGTAAAAAAACAAAGCCTTCACTAAAGGAAAGACTAGCCGATACTCATTTTACTGGCTGATTTATACAGAGTGAAACCAGAAAACCTGGACAATTTGCAGCTTCCTCGCTTAAATTGTGTGATCTCAGGCAAATATTTCATTTCACCAAAACTCTTTTGTTCTTCAATATTGTGCATGAAAGAACTTCCCCACATGTGAGTTCAGACTACCATTTTGTACAAAAATATCACTTTTAACAAGTACCTCTCAGTGCAGGCATATCATGTGCCCTATCAATGTCGGAGCTTCCACGTGGTAAAGAAATACATTTTTTCTGTTCTTTGAAGAGACTGTATCATAGTTTAAGTAGTCTGTTGCATGATTTACATAACACAGGGCGCGGCTCGTGCGCAGGCTTCCATGATCCGATCCAGAATCTTGGCTCTGCTCTGGCTCGGCTCTCCCTGTTAATTTGTTTGCTCGCCCAATGGTCATTCTTATTTTGTAGCAGGGGCATAGCTGACGCCATCACTGGCGCGTGATCATATTTTTTAGCGCGGGCCATCAGATGTCGTCATTGGTGCGCGAGTCATATTCAATTGAGGTTTACACTTTTTTTTTGCTCTTTGAAAAAGGTAATGCTGCGAATTTAAACGCAACACTGCAGCGCGCTAGTGCTGGATAACATTGGCTTCTGAAGACAAGCCAATTTGAAATTTATAAGACGAGAGTCACATGGGTGGCACACGGGTCGTTGGTTATATCACATGGACTGGCAGGATGCTGATGAAAGAAAGGGAGCTGACCAAGCCGGCACTAGTGGTCATTTCCATTTAGCCATTCCTGACCGTCTCACCATCACAACGTATTTCTGAAGTCCGGAAAATCAGATGACTAGCTGATTTGCCTTGTCGCCTGCTGCTTTTTTGTTGTGCTCTTTGTAACTGGACAGGAGACAGGAGGCCTGACGTTTGATGCTGCGGCAACAGTTAATGAGAGTTAAGAAAAAGAGGAAAGCAGCCCAAAGGGAGCTAAATCGAGCCTTCCTGGAGCTCTCGTGTGAAAAGGTCATTAACCAAGGGCGTGGGCAGGAATCCCCCCCTATACGATCCCATTTACCGAATAAAGAAACGGAGGAAAGGCAAGACAAGGGATCAAATGGGAAGGGATGCTTATCTGTGGCAAGCTGGCCACACCAGCACGTGGGAAAAAAACATATAAAGGGCCAATTAGCTTTCATGTTGTGCCCCTCTTCCTGTTATTCACCCACTCAGGAGCAGGCCGCACGAGGCTCTTTGTAGGCTCTTGAGAGATGGCTGACAGTGTAAGATGATTAGCGATAGCTAAATATACCTTCCTTTCTTTACATTTTTTAGACATTGTCTCTCCTGGTTCTCAGAGAAAACTTTGGAAATCATGAGTTATCAGGGTTTTACCCCCACATGCATCAAGCATTTTTGGAGTCGCAAACGGTGCGATTCCTTAAAATCGTCCGTTTGCGATTCCAAAAGTGCTTTTTGGGATGCATGAAGCAATTTTAGAAATCGCGACATTTTTGCGATTTCTAAAATTGCGATTGCTTTTAAGAAATCGCAAATTTGCGATTTCTTAAAAGCAATGCATGATTACTTTTAAAATTGCGAAATCGCAATTAGGGGGCAAAATTTACCGAGTGGTTGAATCACTCGGTAAATTTGCAAAAAGTGTTTAAAACGCTGAAAATGCAATTTTTTCAACATTCATGTTACGGACACACATGTCCTTAGGACATGTGTGTGTGAAACATGATGCGAAAAATACATTTCAGGGGTGCATGGGGGGTTCCTTTGGACCCCCCCCTGCACCCATGAAATGCATTAACAAATTGCGATTTTCAAAGTGAAAATCGCAATTTGCTAATGCCTTCCCATTGCTTCCTATGGGCCTTTTGGCCAATATGAACCAATGGGAAAAATGAATTCGCAAATTGTATTTCGGTAATTTATGCGATTCGGTAAAAATTGCGATTTTTACCGAATCGCATAAATTTACCGAAAATATTCATGCATCCCGTTTTGCGAATTCTAAATTGCGAATCGCTATTTTTCGCAATTGAGAATTCGCAAACACCCGGGATGATGCATGTGGCCGTTAGTCTCTGCCACTTCCTGAATTAGGGCACTTTTGATGAAATCTAATTTTTGCAGCAACTGGAAGGTGTATTTTCAATGTTTTTGGGATCAGGATTCTAGACAAAAATATTACGTGCCTCACTTTTTCAAGAAGGTAGAAACTCCCACCAGTCTGAAAGATGTTCTACTTTTCTGTTCACCCATGCCCATATTTCTAGACACAGATGGTAAATAAACACAACGTATGGGTCAACTGCTTTTTGAAAGCCACCTTTGCATCCAATTAAAATATAAATGTCTTGAAAATGTTTTCAATTATTATAACACCGTAGGACAGGGCTTTAAGTGGGATGGTAAAAGTGGAGGGGGTCTTTAAAAGAGGCATGGCCAATGTATTTAGGGGCGAGGCTTAAATATACAAACTAGCTTTTTGTCCTTCCCTTATTGCGCCACCCAAACCCTATTTAGATTTCTCTCTGAGCTTTCTGTTATGGCATCCAGATCTATAAAGCAACAGCAACTGATATACACCTAGCACCAGCCCGTACTATTGGCATTATCAATGGTTTTTAGCTGTGTAAGATAAAGGGTAACAACATTGATTTAGTTGTAAATAATATTGATGTTTCAATTAAAAAAATTTGCGACTGTGAATTAAACATTTCTAAGGCCTGTGGAAAGGGTAGTAGTCTTCACAGTCTCACAATCGCCATTTAAATTTCACTTATGTTAGACATGTACGTCCTTTTTCTCTCCACATCTCGTCATTTGCATATCTTACACCTCATCTCTTTCGTCTTCAGCACCATCTATTCACTCTCCTGAATGCCCTTCTTTGCATTTCAATCACTTCACCACACTGAAATACACACCTCATCTCACCTGTAAGCACAGCATTTTCTTTTACCTTGTCAATATTTTCAAAACCTCCTTCACACACATTTGCACAGAATCACAATTGTAGCTGCAAAATGTGACCATTACTGTGTGCTCCGCAGAGAGGCTAAGGATTGTATGACCATGTATTCAAAGATCTTTTCTGATCCAATAACAGGCACTATGAGAAACTTGCATGGCTTTCAGCCTGATCTCCAGAGCGCTCAATGGAGGCCAATTATAAACACCTAGAAGCAACTCAAAATTTGCATTATACAAGAGTAACATTCTAACAGCTAAAAGTAAAATACTGAAACACAACTTCTGGAAATAGCTAGCACTTTTAGGGAATGGAAGATTAAGTAAAACATGTGAAATCTAAACAGGAACTAAATTTCTGGCACTGATTACCTTAATGTTTTCTTATGTTTGTTTGGAAATCAATCAATGTTTTTGCTATTAAAGTAAAGGGACTCAGCTACCTCTTTATACTGAACTTCATTACCAGGCTCACTTCCTTCAGATTGAGCTACAAATTCTGGATTATCTCTCTGGAACTCTGCTATCAGCTTTCTAAGCTTTGCTCTGTTAGCATGAGTTCCAGTTTTGATACCATAACCTTTACAGAGAGCCCCACACCTGGCATAGGACAGGATCATGTAAGAGGTCAGGTCGACCTCCTTAACATGGTTATAAGTATCATCCATTATTTTAATAAAGTTGAAATCTTTTTATAAAGTAAAAAAAGTAACACTTTTCTTCGTCCTAACTACAGTAATATTTTTTAAATTCGAACTGAATACAGGGACTTGACCAAGGCCCTAACAGTTCATTTTAAAATTTAGGAAAATAGACCAATCGAAAAATGCAACTGGCTACAGACAATTTTGGGATTTATTTGTGTGGTCACTTATTGACAGAGTGGTGTCTGTAAATGCAAAGTCATAGACCCCACCGCAGATCCACCAATGTAGGAAGTTGGCTATCCATATAGTGTATTAAAACGAAGTACACTGTGAGGAGAGTCCAGTGAGTCACATATTCGTTTACAGAGGTACAAAAGTAAATAATACTAACGCTCTATTTGTGGTAGTGTGGGCAAGAAGTTAGGCTTATCAGAGGGTAGTGCTAAGCATTTGTTGTACTCACAGAGGCAATAAATGAGTCACACACTTAAGAATAAATCCGAGAACAATGTGCAAAAATAATATTGATTTTTATATTATTTTGTAGACCAAGAATATTATTCTACAGTAAGTACTTTTAAAGTTATGAATTTTTGGAGTTCGCAGATTCAATTAATTTTGTGTGCAATTACTCACCATTGAAATCAATGGAGAAAAAGAGAAAAATGCATGTAGAATCATACAGTCCACTTTCACGTTTCATCTCTTAGATTTCAGTAGTTAGCAAGACCAGGTCCAATGTTCCACCAGCGGAATCTCAGGAGCTTCCCGGGTTCGGACGGGAGCAGGGTGCTTAGGTCATTGTTATCTGGTGCGCTGCGGGAGAGGGGGCCACTTGAAAACACACAGCACAGAGGGGTTTACAGGTAAGTCTAGAGGGGCCTAATTAAGGGAGCAGGTCACCAGGGCCTCAGGTTCATGGGAGCACAGCTGGGTAGTTGTTAACAGGGCCGGTAGGGCCGAGTGCACACCAGATAGGTCAGTTGGGCAGCGTGCGTCAAGATGCCCTCAGAGTCAAGAGCAGGCAACTTGGTGAGGCGATTCAGGACAGCTGGGCTACTCACAACATTGGTCTCGGGGGTCTCAACGTCCCTTGATGGGTGCTTGCTTCCTGGACAGTTGGAGTCCGGAGGTGACTCTTCTCAGTGCAGGTTGCAGGAGGTTTGGTTTCCCGGGGATTGGTGCGGCACAGCTCTGATAGGTCCTGGTGTCCCCAAACTTGGTGGGGGGACAGATCTGACCCTTCAGAACTGATGTACCACTTTTGGTTTGGGTGCAGCGTGGGAGTCACAGTGGAGCAGCAAGTCCGTAAGTCCAGAGTCTGCCTTCATTGCCTGCTGTCTCAGGGGAGCGGAGCCTCTGCTCCAATAGAGGTTCTTAGGCAATCTGTCAAAGACTGGAGGGACTCTTGGAGTCCTCACAGTGACACTGTGAGGAAGCATACCACGATTGCCGAGTCTTTTAGGCAGCATGCAGGGTTTGACGCCAATTTCTCTGCAGCAGAGCTTCAGTTCTCAGGCAGCTGTTCTTCTTGGTCTGTATCTTCTTGGTATCAGTTGAATCAACTTTCCAGGTCCAGGGATGCTACCTAAATACAACATGTAGGGGTGTCAATGGGGGAGACAGGTAGTAGACCATGGGCTACACCCTCTAAGTAACCGCTTCCTGTGGAAAGGGGTACTACCCTAGCACTGATAGGCTGATTTCTCCCTATCTCAAGATGTTGGATTTTCAAAAGTGGGGTCTACATCACCTACCACACCTTATGGGTGGTACTGGCTAAATGTGGACACTCTTCCTAGTCAAAAACATTTTACCGCCTTCCCTCCTGCCAAATGTGGAGCAGGACAGGGTAATTGGCATCTCCCACTATCTGGGGAAGCCCTAGCTGCAGTTCAAAAGTGGCACCGTCTTTGAAGCTTTCCGCTCCAGAAGACCATTCCGTCTTGGAGGATTTTCGAAGCACCTCCCCCAGAACAGGCTTTGTTTCAGGCCTCTGAGAGTCCAGGCTCTTACCCCATGAGGTCAGAAACATGTCTGGTGGCAGCAGGCTGGCTTTGACTAGTCAGAGACTACACCAGTGCTTGATAGGTTTTCAGGGGGCCCTCTAAAGGGTCTCCTGTGTTCATTTATTATTAAATCCAACACTGGCATCAGTGAGGATTTAGTAAGAGAAGATGTTTGGTATCTAACGTCTTAGTGTACAGTAAAGCCATCATGGAGCTAGGAAACTTGTAAAGACAAGTATCCAGCCCACATAATCTCTATGACCTCCCTGTGCACAAAAAATATCTAAGAATGACTCAGATATTGTACAGTCATATCTTGTCATGCAGATATGTCCACATAGGTTATAGTGCACCCTACCTTAGGGCTGTAAACCTGTAGTGGGAGTGACTTCCATATATCTAATGCAGTGTATGAGGGCATGGCGCACAGGGCTGTGTGCCAAGTCAACTCCGGTTTTCTCTGCACCAAGACACACAACCTGCAATGGCAGTCTGCATAGTCTTGGTGAGGGGTCTCTGGTTGGCAAAATTTGTTTTGCAGCTCCAGTGTTCCCTCTTCGATACCCTTTCCCTAGGTACCATGGGGTAGCATTTACTAGGGACTTACAGGGGTGACTGAAGTTGTGCCAATCGTGGTACAGTTGTGGGAAATAAATCTGACACTGCGAACCTGGTTAGCAGGGACCAGCGCCCTTATAGTTCGAATTCACATCAGGCATCACGTAATAAGTGGGTGCTGATATTGTCAAAAACGGTACATTCCTACGCCTTTATTCTGCCTCTTTCTGCTCCCTTCTGACTTTTATTCTGCTTCTTTCTGCTCCCTTCTGACTTTTATGCTGCTTCTTTCTGCTCGTTTCTCACCTTTATTATGCCTCTTTCAGCTCGTTGCTGATCATTATTTTACCTCTTTCTTCTCGTTTTTCATCTTTATGTTTCCTCTTTCTGCTCATTGCTGAACTTTATTCTGCCTCTTTCTGCTTGTTTGTCTCCTTTAATTTGCCTGTTTTTGCTCACTGCTGACCTTTATTTAGCCTCTTTTTTGCTCATTGTCAACCTTTATTCTGTCTTTTTCTATTCATTTCTGACCTTTAATCTCTTTCCTTGTCCGCATGTCTGGGGGCAGGGAAACAGTTGACACCTCTGCTTCTAGCAGGTTGGAGCACTTTGACAGCTCCCTCTCTCATAGTTGTTGCTCAAACAAACCCTCTCTATAACCTCTAGAAATCAATTTCATGTTGGGCAGAGTGATGTTGATATTTTATGCAGCTTCTGATGCGTTTAAAACAAATATGTTGCCATTCCATAGATTATTTTTCCATGGTTTACCACTGTTAACTAACATTAGCTTCATCAAATTCAGCATCATGCTAAGGACTGAGTGGATGTTAAGAATGTACACGCATGAGCAGTGCACTGTGGACATTGTGGTCATCAAACCTAAATGTAATGTGGAAATCTTTTCCAGAGGAGTAACTTTTATTATTGACATTTATCCAATGTCACAGTGGAGAAATCTGCAGTGTGTGAATCATCTGGCAGTGTACCATGCCATTTAATCTGGAAGTGGTAAAATGCTCTACTGTGTCTCAATACAAATCCATTGTCGTATTGTGCTATTTGAATGTAAATTACTATCATTTTGGTTCGACCTATATGAATGTCCACTCAAAGTCCTTTCTATTTATGCACTTTACATTAAAAAAAGCAACTGACCACTCTGTGCTGTCATGTGATCAAGACTCGGTGTAGGGGTGGAAGGCATCATGAATGATTTGATGGAGTATCCATTGTAATCAAATACTTGGTGCCTGATTATCGGATGGAGTACCTCGTTTACACGTGCTTGGACTGATAGGTACATGTTTTCTCTGGGGCTAGAGAGATAGATAGATAGATAGATAGATAGATAGATAGATAGATAGATAGATAGATAGATAGATAGATAGATAGATAGATAGATAGATAGAATGAATTACAATCAAAAGGTCTTGGCTACTTCCAGACCTACAATCAATCAACATAAATGTAGAACATTTCCTGAATTTTCTTACTTGCCATGGAATGTTAGCCTAAGCCTGTAGATTTCAGGTGAACCTTTTGGTTGATGTATTAACCTCCCAGTGATAGAGATGAGTTGAGAGAAGCGCTTATTTCTGAACCATGTTATTCAGACAATTACAGCCATTACCATTAGTGAAGTGATGTGTAAGGTTTGTAAACTTCAACTGCACTTATCATGCCACTAGGAGCTAGTAAAGCAATTAATCTTGCTCCTGGATGTTGAATTAATTATTAATGATGTAACATTTTTCTAGAAGGGTGTACCAGTAAAACATTTTAGAAAACCCTATATGATCCTCCGAATGGGTGAATTTGTTGATAGGACGGACAAATGGATGTAAGGATTAATGGCTGAATGGAATATGGTCAGGTGGATGGAAAAGAAGTTGGAAGAATGATTGGGTGTAAGATAGAATGTCAACATGGTTGTATAAATAGAATGGCAACATGGTTGTATAGATAAAGGAATAAATAAATAAGATGGGCATCTGGGTGTCCACACATGGACTTTCTGATAGAGAAATATATATGCTTTGCAGTACCCAAATATAGACCTATTCTTCGGCAACTCAATTATGAATTCATTTATTTTATTTATAAAGTTTTATATAGCGCAAACATGACCCAAGAGGGAATCGGAGCACTTTACAAGATATCAGGAAGGAAGAAACAGTAAAACAAACAACAAAATCACAAGATAAACAAGATGTGGTGGGTCCCAAAAAGAGCCAACAGAATATACATGATGATAAGAGTCCAGAACTATACATGGGTATATCAAATATAGGCCAAAGTGTAAGGCTACTAAGGTGCAAAAACCTTAGACCAAGAACATGTTCATTAGTAGCACTCTGACTTACATTTTAAATGATACAGGCGGGGGGTTCAGTATGATTTCGGGGGAACAGGGAGTTCCAGATTCCCAGAAAGCTCGATTGTAAGATTTATTTCTACACAATCTCTGTGGTTTCAGCAATAGAGTGATCGAGCTTCTAGAAGATCTACAGCTACCAATGAATGAATGAAACTGATCTGAAAATTACATATTTCATTTTAAATTGGAAATAAAGTTTCACCTTTTTTTAGCCTCTCTTTCCTTTCATGTTGATGACTGCAGCTTTACTTCTTTTAGAGAAAATGAATCCTGTAATTCAGTAAGGCAGGCATATAGGGTCACCGCATTGCAAATGGCAGAGGCACCGGATAAGCTGTTGCCTCCGTTATATTATTTAATCCAAATAAAAGTGACAATGAATTCTCCAGGTGCCTCAAAGTCTATGAATTAGTCAGAACACCATCTCGGTGGAAATAAAATGGCAAAAAATCAAATTTATCTCGGGATTGCATTTTTAATAATGCGATTTTGTGTCTGGAGTGTCACACATCAAAAGCTGGGTAATTGGTTAAAAAATGGATCAAAGGGATTCAAAAGTATTCCCACTCCACTTAGTCACTCTGCCTTTCCTGCATTGGAAGGCCGCAATTGAGAGTAAAAGTTGCACCTGCTAAGCAAAAACAAGCCATGGATGTGAAGCTCGGGATGAGGCCGATGTCCAATTTTAGCCCAACATTGCTCATAATCTTCCTGTAATACTTTCACATATAGAAACGTCGCGCTAAATGTTTATATTTAATTTCAATTGTAGCACTATATTTATTTTGCAATGCATATTCATTCAAACAAAATGTGCAAGAATTTTACATGAGATGAGAAAACCACATTAGTTATGAAAACGTCAGTTCAGTGTAGGTTATATTAAGAGCCTAAAGCTACAAAAGCACTGTAAATAGTGACATAATCAATTGTATCAATGGTGATGTGATCTGTGATGTCACCATTGACTTTGGGCCATGTACAGGTGGCTTTCAACAGTGCGTTCTGTGTGAAGGATGTACCCTTTGCCCATGACTTGTACCCCCAGAACTGCAGGCCATGCACACCATGACGTATGTGCTGGGTGTGCCCACTATTCACCGTTTCCAGTCATTCTGGGAGCCTAGATTGTACTGAGCATAGCCAAAAGTGATATCTAGTAAGTTGTTACTTCGGCCATTGGCCAAAGTATGTAATAAACCCCTCAGAAAATCCCTTAAACCATTTATTTAATACACAGTTATGGTTCTTAACGCAGATGAGAAAATGTTTGTAATAAAAAAGCTGAGAAATTCCCTTAAATCCTTAATTTTAACAAAATTACAATCAAAACCTTAAACCAACCAAAATTCACTGTTCTTCGCCAGAAGACATCATAGTGTTATGTTAAATTATGTAATAACTACCATCAGTGCATTACTCATGACCTCACACATGATGTCACAGATGACATAGCCAACAGCAGTGTGGTGGAGTTAATAGTAGCCAATCTTCCTTTATACTTAGCCTAGAATCACCAACACATTGGGGCATATTATCAAGATGTGCGTTAAAAACGCACATTGCACATTTCCCTATCGCCGGCTATCACCGGATTTTATTGCCGTGATAGCGCGTTATTATCAATGCGCAACACGTAGGCGATATTAAATCCGGCGATAGTCGGCAATAGGGAACATTAGCGCGTGAAAACAAGCGTTGTTGTCACGCGCTAATGTGTGCCTTGATAATATGGGGTGGTGGATTCAGCTTTATGATCCACACCCCCATGTTAACAATGCCTAACACCTGATCAAAGCAGGCGTTGGGAGACCTGCGATAAACGAGTTTATCGCAGGTCTCCTTCTCCCAACGCCTGCCTTGATAATAAGGTGTTACCACCTCCAACCACATTCTACATGTGGTTGGACGTGGGAACGCCCACCCTGCATCCCATTAGCGTTATCTATCGCCCCCAGCGCGAGGGCGATAGATGAAGTCAAGAATACGTCTCTAACTCCGGTTAGAGACGTATTGAGAATAGTGCGATAATAAAAAAAATGCGTTAGCGACTTTAAAAAATCGCTAACGCTTTTATCGCGGGCTTGATAATATGACCCCTTATCTACTTAATCATCTCCATTTCAATGAGCAATAACATTATTTCAACGTAATATTTAAATTCTTGGTGGTTGCCCGCTCTCAAAATTATCGGGAAGAGTTAACTTGGTTACAATCTATAAGGAAGGAAATTGCAGTGATCCAACGTGGATACTGGCAATGCTATGCAGTATCTTACGTTTATTTCCAGGATTGTATTCAATGAACTGCTGCTATCTGTGAGGAATTTTTTTTTTATATATGATGTGTTTTTGCAACCTCATCGTGTAATAAACTCACAAACGTGTCTTTGGTTCTTTCAGATTCATTTTCAAGACCTTAGCTCAACCCTGGGTAATTGTGGCTTCGAGCAGACAAGCTTTGTGAAAGCAACGCATTTAGAAATGCCAAAACAGTTGAACAAGAAAGAGACATATCACAAAGGAAATCGGACACCAATTTATAAACATAGCTCTTATTTTCATGATGTTGTGGACATCAAAACAAACTAAATCCACAGGAGGGTTCTGGAGAATAAAATTATTAAGCAAATAATTAATCACTGCTTTTCATTTAAATCGCCAGCAAGCTTTGGTAACTATCGAGGTTAGTGGTTACTTTGAAAACGTTTGAAAGATTGTGTAAAGTTGCATTTGGTTAGTCTGGCCTGCTTTGGGCAACCAACTCTGCTAGGGTGCAAGTCTCAAGGCCCAATAAGGCGTGGCAGGACAGTTACCTTACAGTCAAACCAGTTCGCAGTCCAGTTATAGTCTCTATGGGTGAACAAGGGATGCAGGATGCCGAAGAAGCTGAAGGATGCTGGGGATGTTGATCCAGCGAAGGGGGTCTATCTGGAGCCACCCCTCGGTCCACGAGGTGGGGCCGTAGGGGTCGATATTCCTCAAAGTCTAGGTGAAGTCCAGCCAAAAGTCAGTTGCCACTGGTCTACTGATCTTCGGGTACAGTGAAACAAGCAGTACCCTTTAACTGAGGCTAGCCTCCATCTTGGATGACCAAATTGCACTCCGATTACTCTCCCTGGTCCAATAGACTGGTTACAACTTTTGAGATTCTAGACTATGTCTCCCAAGCTATCCATAAACAGTCAGTAGCGATAAAGCAATTGTTGCTACTAACTCGCCAAGGCAGGCCTCTTCAGTTTTTGTGGTCCTGGAGCTGTATAAGAAGTTAGCAAATTGACTCTTGGAGTTCACCTTTACTGTCTGAGGCTCAGGATGACTTTACCTCAAGCAGGGCATTACAGGTACTTTCCTTTCTTTGCTAGTCAAAGGATCAGGAAGTTCAGTCCACTCTTTAGTGCAGCCTCTCTTTGCTGGGTCCAAGGAACAAGAGGACTGTCCTTCTTCAGTTTTCTCTCCAGTGCAGGTGTGAGCTGAGATATGGGTGCCAGGAGTGCCACTTTTATGCCCACACTATCCCTCTATTGATTCAGTGGTTACTAGCCAATGGGCTATAAGGTCCCCTCCCGCCTGATGACGACTTCCTGAAAAGAGTGGGTTCTAGCTACCCCAGAGTGCAATATTGTACCCACTCCCAAGATGGAAGAAAACCTCTCTCAATGTGTGGAGTTTGGTAGCCCACCCTAGAGGTGTGACGCACTGAGGTCTACACACCCACAGTAAAGCTGATTTAGCAACTGTTTCCCCTTCTATGTCCTCAACACTAGCCTGTCTACCAGAACAAAAGAGTCACCCTTCTCATATGTGTCTACCGTTTGCTCTTCAAAGAAGGCTTCCCTTTTGATGCTCGACTTTTGGCCTCACACCCTGTTTGACCTTCCTGCCAGGGAGAGGTAACACCTCTTGCAAGGCTGGCCCCTTGTGTTTCTTCCTAGGAGTCAATCACACATCTCCCGAGGAGGGCAGAATATAGTCTCACGGCCAGACACCATAACCGGTCAACAGAGTGGCAACTTTTTAAAGTTGCCATTTACTTAAAAGTTACATTAAATTTGACTTTGGCATCAACTTGGGCTTAATGTAACAATTCATTTGATACCTTGAAGTACTAACTCTAGTAATCCTGTAGGAAAACCGGCTTTTGCTGGTGTCTCCCCACCTTTTGGCACATTTGGCTACTACATGCTTTTTTTCCTCTGAAAGAGCATGGAGCCTGCTAACCAGACCCCAGTGTAAGTGTTCTCTTACTAAAACTGATACATATGAATCAGTAGGATGTACGGCTTTACAACGCATGCTTTTACAGCGCGTGCCCTTACAACGTGGTTTTTTCAACGCAAGTTGTTACCGCGACTTGCATTGGAGGGGGTGCGGACATAGGAATTTTTTAATTTACTATTCCAACACCAGCCTATGTACAGTAGGGAAGGTGTTGGATAGTAAATTAAAAAATTCCTTGTCCTGCAGTGCCCTCCAGCGCAAGTCGTGGTAACGACTTGCGTTGAAAAAAAACTTGTTGTAACGGCACGCGGTGTAACAGCCGCGTCGTAAAGGCTGTTCCCCGAATCAGTAGCTCCAACTGGCAAGGACTTTAACCACCTTGTAAGTCCCTGGTAAATGGTACCAGTGGTACTCAAGGCGTGCAAGTTAAAGGGGTCACCAGGGCCTGAAGTACTGTTTGTGCCTCCCTGAATGACCCAAATAAACAGATGACAGCGGTCCAGCCATTGCAGACTGCTCAAACTCAACTTTGCCCTCACCATGTGTGACAGGTACAAAGCACTATTTTTAATATCATATCTGTCAGTCACCCCCTAAGGACACCTTCTGAGCCCAGGAGGCATGGTGCATTATATTAAAAGTGTGGAAACACAAGTGCATGTGTCCATATAATAGTATATTTCCATTAAGGGCTACTATAAGTGTTCAGAGGTCTATAGGATAACATGGGCTGGCACCTGAGCAACCCTGTGGCTGCCAGCTCCATTATGGTTCACTGAAATATGTTATGTTTGGTATCAAACAACTTGCCTTATCACCCCTGAAATGATTCCCATGTCAGAGTTGATGTGACATGCACCAAGGTGGCTACCTCAGGTGTTGCCCACCTGGTAGTCCCAGCCTTTCCCGTGCCTGGCTAACATCACATAGCTTCTGCTGCAGCAGTACTGGTTTGACTTGCAACAGAGGGCAAAGAAGAGACCTGAGTTTGTGACTACAGGACCTACAAATAACAAAGGCACACTACTCTGCACCTGGGGCAACCATCCTGATAGTGCAGGACTGTGACTCTTCTTAGGCCAAAGACAGGTTCCCCCAGACAGAGGGACCCCTTTGAGAGCCAAAAGCAACTCCAGACTCCCCTTGACTAGTGGCACTGGTACCCTGCAGCTCGCAAGTAAATAAACGTCCCTGGAACCAAAGAATATTTGGCTATCAGGCCCTCCAAGGGATTACCCAAAAGTAGATGGTCTAATGCATTGTGGCAAATATAGTCCTGACCTCCAGCAAGTTTCAGGTGGCTACTGCACCTTCAGCCAACTACCTCAATGGTTCCGTTGTAAAAATGTTTGCACCAGTTTCCTCACCAGCACCGTCTAAGCAGAATAACTATCAACTCTGCAACTGGGTCCTATGAGCCATATAAAATTCAGCTGACTGTCATGGTGTGTGGTCCTGGGACCCGCATCACCTCACCCCCCAGTGGGTTTCACGCAATTCGACATGCAAGTGACCGATTGTCACTAGTGCTTTTTACCATTGACCACAATGTTAAAGTTTTGCAGTGATTTATTTTTCCTTCTAAAATTCACATGTCCAGTTATACACATTCTATTGTCTTCTTTTTTGTGACTAAATTCATATACCAACCTGCTTTACTTTTGAAAAGTGGTGTCAGATTTCTTTTGGTGCCCCGATTTGTCTACTAGGGTGTTGGTGGTAGACTCCTCCTTGATATTAAAAGGTTTTAGGTTCTCTGTGTATTTCTATCCCTTACCTGCTTATTTTATGGAAGTTTTGATTATCCATAGTGTGCTGTCTTTTTGAACTAAAATCCTTTCTGTCTTTATCTGGAGTGGAAGTTGGTGCTTCCAGCATTGGTAGGGGGTGTATTACTGAATCCTGTTGGAGGTTCGAATTTTGGAGGGTTTCTTGTGTTATTTGGAGAACATGTCTTGTTCTGTGCCTATGAGGTTATGTTTATAATTTTTTGGCAAGCAAGGTCTGAAACCAACTCGAATCACTTTGAGCTATAGGTCTTATTTCACAGTATATACACTGAAGAGTGTTGTTTTTCTTTCTGTGGTTCTGAGGTGTTTCCCTAAAGGGGTGGCAGTCTTTTGAGTTTCTGCCTCAGGATTTCTTCTTCTTAACATATGTAGGCCAGCAACCTGGGTCTCCTTTTCACCTTTGTTAGTCATTATTATTCACAGGATTCCAATGGAGAGGTGGTGGTTGTATGTCGCACTATGTTGTCAGTTTCTGGTTCTTGATTTGTTTTGCCTTTCTATGGGAATATCTATAAAAGTGGATTATTAATTGAGGTGGATGTAAGTCTATCACAAGGAATAAGACCACTAACTTGTCAGGTGAAATAGTTTGAATAATTTAAACCTGGGCTCAACACCCTCGTAATAAAACAAATTTTGTAGCGCGGGCTGCCTCGCATTTTGCGATGCAGGGTGCGCTACGAAATTCGTATTATTAATTAAATTGTTTACTTACCTCCAATTATCCATACTCCGGTTTTTAGCATCCCCCACCCTGCCCCTCCCCCGCCCCTCCTTTTGCCCCACCGCAACTCCCTCCACGGGCCGCAGCTGTTGTATGCGGTATCTGATTAACTCCTCCCAAAGCTGGAAAGCCATTGTGCAAGATCCCCTGGAGCTGCTGGTTTTGGTGTTGAAATGTCCAAGCAGGAGAAAATCAAATTTTGAAGCTGACAAAGTTCTCACATCTGGAGAATACTTTTTGAGCCTTAGCCCCATCAAACTTTTGACCTTCAGCCTTATGGCTCGATTATGAGTTTGGCAGTCTATGGACCGCCAGACTCACTGGGGCGCAGCGGTGGTGGTCTTCCGCCTGCCCTATTACAATTAGGGCAGTCAGACCACCATTGCCCCGCCACAGCTGCCAAGGAACCGCCATTCCCTGGTGGTGGATTGGTGGTGTAGAGGAAGCAATATGCTTGGCAGGACCGACGCAGTCCCACCAAGCATATTACATGTTTCCTCTCCGCTATGGTTTTCATGGCAGCTCCTCCTCCATGAAAATTGTGGTAAAGAAGGAAACAAAGGGGGCCCGACAGGGGCTCCCGTGGCCTCTGGACCATGGGGGTGCACGCAGGGGGGCACAACATATGCCCTTGTGTGTGCATGGACCTCAGTTCCTGCACGGCATGGACTTTACAGTTCATGCCGTGCAGGAAATGATTTTGGCATTCCCATTGTGATGCCAATTTTCTGAAACACTGGTAATCTGGAGGGTGAGCCGACCACAGGTTTGGTGGTGCAGTGGTGCGGCAGAGGGGCGGACCCGGCCCCACACCACCAATCATGTAAACCTACTATTACATACAGTATTAACATTAAACCGACTTTAGGTCTTGCATAACAGAAAAGAATAAGAATGGCAGGAAGAGTCCGCATTTTGATAAATCCATGATGAAAACGGTGGAAAAGAGCGTTGAGGAGCTTTTGAACAGTGTGTTTATATTTGTATCATCAGATACTTCAGACCGAATTGTCTGTTTCTAAGTTATATACATTTTTAAAAAAATCGATATTGAACCTTCCTGCGTTTCTTGCGCTTTTTATAAAAGTCTTTGTTAATTAAAAGAAAAAACTGCTTAGTGGATATGTCTATTAGGCCAGGTAACACAAACTGCACCATATGCACTGCCACATTTATCTCAAAAGAATGACACAAGTGTGCAAATTTTCACCAATGCAAGATACTGTGGGGTTTATTGACAAGGCCCAGGCACCGCCGGTACCTCCTTTTTTTGCCATTTTAAAGCGGTGCGTTTACACTGGAGCTATTTATGTTTACCTGGCCTGCCAGAAGTAATATTTTTCTCACCAGAAAGTATCGGGAACCTCTGTGCTGGTGACAAATTGGGAAATGCGTTAAATAGTCTATTTTTCCGTAATGATGTAGATTTCCACAAAATAATTATTATTTAGAAATTTAGTTTCACTAGTGGTGATATTTTCAGAACCTCGGGAGCCAGTAATGCTTCTGAAACCGGGGGTAAAGTGCCTCAATTCTGAGAAACCTAACAAGTCGTGCTGCAAAGTTTTGGTTTGTTTTAAGCTCATTATAAGCATCTCCAGAGGACCCACGGATTTTGCAAAGTGCTTCCTGTGTTCTGTCAAATCTCCTGGGCAGGGATTAGGATTAGGGGCACAATTCCATTCGTTGCACTGTTTTCTTTTACCGCGCACTGATTGGTGTCCAGCATTGGTCCTGCGTCCAATTAACCAAAGTCAATAGCAGCTTGCAATTCTGTGTGGCATTTCGATGCCTTAAACACTTCTACGAACCATTATCGTGGCAGTTCGACGCGTTAAGCATCTCTGCATGAGCCGTTATCTGATTGGGTGGGCAGCGAGCCGAGGCAGTCTGGTCAATTTAATAAGGGCTGGCTGTTTGGTGTACATGTTCAACATACACTATGGTGCGATTTCAGAGCTAAACAATAGACATTTTCAGGAGGCAGGCAGTGCTTATTTCGAAGAAAAAAAACATTTCTCTTCGTTTCGACTGATCTGGGGAGGCGTAAGGTTTTGGTGCTGCCCCAGGTATATTTTTTTGTAAATTTGAGCCACGTCAAAAACCATGGGTGTTGCATGGGAACACCTTTCGCAACACCCATGGAATGCTTCCTTGATGCGGAGTAAGGCACTGAGTTGCCTTACTCCATATCTACGAGGCCATGCAAAGCCACATAGGGTGGCTTTGTGTCACCTCATAGATATGATTGAGAGGTCTGCGCCAATGGAGCGTCAAAAAAAGTGATGCTCTGGCGGCGCAGGTCTCTTGGAAATAAACCCCATTAGTTTCAACGTGATAAACAACATACCTAAAAAACCCTTCTTGCACTTCTCATTACCTCCTATCCCTGACTTATGAAAGTGTGAAAGAACTTGAATAGTGACTGTTAGACCTGGCATCCTTGGCATGGTTTCTCTTTAACTTTTTGCCTTCTTAGTCAGCCTGTTTTTGCTAACTTAGTTTAGGCTGCCCTTAGGACTCTGTGTTCTTTACCACTACTAATTAGTTCTACAGTGCTTGTGCTCTTTCCCTAAAACATGCTAACATTGGTTTACATCCAATTGGTATATTTAATTTACCTTTAAGTCCCTAGTAAAGTGGCACTACATGTGACTAGGGCCTGTGAATTAAATGCTAATAGTGGGCCTGCAGCACTGGTTGTACCACCCATCTAAGTAGCACTTTAAACATGTCTCAGGCCTGTCATTGCAGAGTCTGTGTGTGCATTATAAACTACAATTTCAATCTGGCAAATTAAACCTTTTTCCAGACCCAAACCTTCCTTTTTAGGTCGAGCCTAGCACAGCGCACATGCGCTGCCTGTGGGAGGCTTCATGTACTCAGTATAAACTTTTCAGTGTGGCTCAGTCTCCCCCCACACATTTGGTTGGCTGTCGCCTGTGTCATCGTGTTTTTGTAGCCTGCCAATGGCCAAACGCGAACGCATGTCCCACTTTTAGACAAATGTTCACTCCCACAGCCTTTGCCGTGCACGAGCGAGCAGTGGCGTGCAGGGTGCCATCTGTTGTGGATCATGTTACTTTGATGTCGCTTTCACTTTCGCAGCTATGCAGCCGCACTTGTTTCATTTGGCTTTAACAGTAACACTCTCAATGTTCAGGAATTACGTACCCAGCAATCACTTCTGTCTCACAACTTGGGGAAGCACCCTCCCCTCTCGACTGCCCCCACAATCTTGCATCTTTTCCGCAAACCTTTTCTTGAACCCAAATTCCTGCATCAATTACCAGAGTCCTCTCGTAATAGCTCTTTCGAATATCCCAGTCGCAAGACCCGCCTCCCATTTCTACATCAGAAGGAGGGCAGACAGCAATCTGGTCACCCAACATTGAGACTACAAAGACCTTTAAGAATCACGTTCCCATACAAAGATGGCAGCTATCTTTTGATAGAGCATTTATCCAGATAACATGCTACATATGATGTTGTTGTTTGTCTTTTGATTTCCGTGGCACTGTCATTAATCGTTTCTCTACAAATGTAGCTTTGCTTTTAAACCTGCAGTAAATGTAATAATCAGCGCGTTTAATGTTTACAAGACAGTATCTTCACGGTGCGATGGGTGATGAAAAGATAAGAAGGGTCTCTGTTTCCCTTTTGGTTTGAAGCATGACTTCTTCCTGCAGGCAGACCAATCAGATGGGCAACCTGTCTCCACCAATGAGAGCGAGGATTGCAGCTGACACAGCGTGCCCCCGCCTCCTCCTTCCCCTGGGCAATCTGTACTAGAGGTGCTCTCTGTACTGGAGACGGTTCATTCGCCAGAGACTGGCAGGCAGCAGGAGAAGGAAGTAGGGACAAGGGGCTCATTGGAAAAGCAGCACAGCCTGGAGTTCTTGATGGCAGGGTGCACTGCAGAACACAGCTCCATTCAAAGCAGGACACAGCATCCCTGCTATCAGGGCAAAGTTTCGTGTAGGGCTTTTTCAGGACATTGGCATCGTGGTGCAAGACTTTCTCAATTCAGGGCACACATTCGTCATCAGCAAGAAATCTCTAGGAGATACCATCCCCCTTCAGGGAACATATATTTACTCTGGTAAATAAACCTTTGCACCCCAGTGTCATGTGTAGTGACTCTTCCATCATCTCCTCTCTTTATGTCAGTTCTCTTTTTATGGTATATAGAGCCTCCTCACCTTTTAGGTACCTTCGTGGCAGTGTCAGCATGTGCCCAGCTCTGACGGCAAGTAAAAAGGTAAGAGGTGCCTTTAATTTTATCTATTGTATTTACTATTATTTAGTGTTTTTGCAGGTGTAAATAAGTGTATTTACATATAATAATTTGTTTATACGTGGTTTACATCAACCAATTCAAAATTATATTTTGTTGTAATGGACGCATTTTCTTTGGCACCACAAGAGTTAGTCCATTACTAGATATAAAAAAAACGTTGAATACAATTCCTCACTTTGTAGGAGTCACAAAATTATAGCAAACATGCCATTATAATGACTCTGACATCTGAAAGGTACATCCGTGGTGGGAGGTTCACACACAATGTGCTAGTAGTGTACGTCTGACACAATGTTTCTGGTGGGTGCGTGACAATAAATGTCAAGTATCCATGGAATGTGTGGTATACATGAACCTCTAAATGTCTCATGTGTGCATGAGGTAGGAAATGCTTTATAGTTTCTGCCGCAAATTATCTAGTGTGCACAAGACACAAAATGTAGTTGATCTGATGTAAAACAAGGAATGGCTGCTCTCTGGTGTGCATAAGACACAAAATGTTTCTTTGGTGTCACATTTACTAATCTCTGAAGTGTGTGTGACATCGAATGCCTGGAAAAGTCCCATTTCCCAAGTGAACAGAAGACATGAAATGTCAGTGTTGTGTGTAGGATACAGCAATGTCTTTTAGGGGAAGCTTTTTCAATGCGTTTTCAATATTATATACAAACCATAGTTGCTGCCTATTTATCTTATGCAACTAGTAACAACCATTGACAAAGCCATCAGCCCTGACTTGTTGTAGGTATGATGTTACTTGTATCATATATGAGGATGAAATGACAGAAACAGCAAAATACAAGTCAGGTGGCACACTATGCCAAACACAGATTTTTTGCTTGAGTGTTTCAAGCCACGCCCTTAATTACATTGGCCACGTCCCTTTGAGAGACCCCCCCAGTTTCTTCATCCCACTTAATAGGTCTCACTTTTGGGAACTTATAAGTATTTAGTTATGCAGCACAATATCCCAACATCAACTGTTGCATTAATAAACACGTATAGGGTCCCAAAGGCGAGACCTATTGGCTATGCCAATGCTTGTTAATACATATAGTCACCCCTAGGTTAGGCCCTGGAGAGCCCAGAGGGCAGGATTCAATGTATTGAAAAAGTAGGATATTTATTTTAAGTTTTACGTGTCCTGGTGGTGAAAAACTCTGAAATTCTTTTTTCCCTACTGCAAAGCCGATCACTCCCATAGGATAACATTGAGATTACCTTGTTACATTTTATAAGCGTAATTTCCACGTAGGAAGAGATAAAAAGTTCATGTTTAATGTCTCTGGAATCCTAATTTAAAATCGTAACTCATGGTGAAGTGTCCAATTTTAAATTACAATTCTGAAAAGGCCACTTTTAGAAAGTTGCCATTTTCTTGCCTAAGTCGTTTGGTGCCTGCAGCCTTTCTCTGGGTCACATGACTCGGTGTGGGTGACAGTTGGAGTTTGTGTATTCCTAATATACAGGCACACACAATGGGAGCTTAGGTATGACTGGATAGGCATCACTAACAGGATAGGAGAGAAGAACTGGGCACAGCGCCACATGCACTTGAACAGCTGACTCCTGCCTCCATGCAAAGGGCTGCATACCCCCCCGTGGTTAGCCTGGAGCGGGGACATGAGGGCAGGACATCTGCACACTTCAAAGGCATGCCCCTAGAAGCTTCTCCCCACTTCAAAGGCACAACTGTGAATAAATGAAGGACTTCAGACACCAACTCTTCAGTAATTTTCTGGACCTGTGGATACTCTGCCAAAAAGGACTGCTATGCCTCTCAAAGATCTGCCAATTTGCTGGACTGTTGCTCTAAAGGAACTGCTGCCCTGCTATCCTCACCTGCTGCCTCCTTCCCTCTTACCTGGGGAAGAGGAACTGGGCCTGAAACTTCATCTTGAGCCTAGGGACCCAGAGTGACTTAAAGGGCTAGTCTGTTGGCCGCCTGCTCTGAACCTCAGGGATATAAATGCTCCCCAACCAGCTCATGGATCAGCTGCAGAGAGTTCCTGGCCCTCAAGTGGAGCCTGTCAAGTCCTCGATCCTTGGTGTGCCTCACGTGCTCTTTAAATCAAGCTTTTGACCTCTTTGTTACTGTGAATGGGCCAGTTAGCACCAGAACCAGAGCGAGTCACCGCCAGTCCATCTCTTTGAACAGCAGCATCAACAGCCCACGGGGGACTGCCAACGTAAAGCCCCAGCCGGCATGTCCATGACGCCCGGCCGACTCATCGCAGCACACCAACTGCGATGCTCTCCTTGCTTCTTGTGACCCCCTAAACACAAACGGTACTCTTGGTGCACAACTTGAGAAGGTAAAACTTCTGTAGGACTAATCTGAGACTGTATCTGACCCGCGCTCCATTGCAGTTTGTCTGAACTTTGACTTTAACCCGGTCCAGTGCGACCAGATAGCAGCAGATGGCAAATTCTGCTTTTAGGCACTATTTTACAGTTTATTCTTTAAAAATGCATAACTCCAGTTCTACTGATTGGATTTTTGTTCTTATGGTCTTGTCTTATTTATTAATGCTTGCTCTATTTGTCTAACATGACATGGGCTCTTTTTGTTTAGCGTTTTTCACTGTTTATTATTTGAAAGAATTGCACAAATACTTTACACATTGCTGCTAAGTTGAGCTTGACTGCTCTGTGCCAGGAAAGCAGGGGGTTGTGCACAGGTTAATCTTAAAATCATCCTTCAGCTGTTGGGCAAAGGGTTCGCTATATAGGTCAAACAGGAGAGGGGAGAGTGGGCAGCCCTGACGCGTTCCCCTAATGATGTTAAAAGGGTCCGACAAAAATCCATTCACCTGCAGGCAAGCCGAGGGATTCTGGTATAACAATCTCACCGCTCGACAAAATTTATCTACTATGTTAAACATACCTAAGACCCCCCCGACAGGTATGACCAATTAGGTACAGGGAGTGGGAGAAGAAGGTGGCCCTTTACGCGGATTATATTTTGATTTTTTCATCAGAATTGCATACAGCCCTTCCTTCAGTGATTAAATTGGCTCAGGATTTTGGTGCAATCTCCGGATATGAAATTAATGCCTCTAAAACAGAGATCATGGCTTGGAACATCAAGGAGCCTTTAGTAGGGGTGCAGCCTAGTTTAAAAAAGAGGTATCTTGGTATCAATATCGTCCAGGATGTCAGTAAATTAGCCGAAACCAATTTTTCCGTAGTAGCGAAGGAATGTCGAAAACGTATGAGATCATGGTCCTCATTACCCTTGTCCATTTTGGGAAGGGTACATTTAATAAAAATGTCTATATTACCTAGAATCACTTTTCTTTTTAATACTATTCCTCTTTATTTCGAGCCTTCTTATCTACTTAAGTTGCAGAGTGATATCAATACATTTATTTGGGCGTACCATATACCCAGGATTGCCGGGAAAAAACTCAGGCGCCGAAGAGAAAAGGGAGGTCTGGCTGCTCCAGATCTTTAGCTGTATGCATGGGCATTCCAACTTACTCATTCTCGCATGCTACTGAAGTCGCCTACTAACACAGGGGTCGGCTGTATGTTTAAGGCTATGCTTAGTGGGGCAAATTTCTCACAGCAGGGCTTTTTGTTTAAATTTGGAGATCCCAAATTAAAAAAAAAAACAAGTTTTACAGGGTATGGCTAGAACATGGGCCAAGCTGCGTAGCTCTGTAATGCTAGGGTATTTCTCTAGCATGGCACCTTTGTGGGATTCACCTGGGGCCACGGGATGGCTTAAGGACAGTCTGGTTTTGCCCTTGAGAGAGGCAGGTGTGGAGGTCTGGGGTGATTTGTTTTCAGATGGGGTTCTTGTTTCATTGGAATCCCTAAGGGACAGGGTTGGTTCAAACCCCTCCAAGGTTAAATACCTACAGATGGCTAGCTGGGCTCAGTCACAGACTACCAACAAGTGTAGATTCCCAGTAGGGGGAGGTAACCATCTTGAGTTTCAGCTCATTAATAAAATCCCGGCAAAAA
Organism: Lissotriton vulgaris; assembly: GCF_964263255.1. Lineage (NCBI taxonomy): Eukaryota > Metazoa > Chordata > Amphibia > Caudata > Salamandridae > Lissotriton > Lissotriton vulgaris. Next base: position 702,723,602 of record NC_141699.1, read on the forward strand.
AGGAAATCTCTTGTTGGTACCACACAATTCTTGATGAGATTGATGGCGAATTTCAGCTGGCCGATACTCTGGGGGAGTTCCTTCTTGGACCAGGATGTTAGAAGCCTGTGGCTAAACTCACTTAAGACTTTGTGGGACATTGTCAAACCAGCATGGCTCCAAAGGAATCACCTCTTCACACTGCATAGGGCCTATTATTCACCACAGAGGCTCTCGAAATTCTCAAATAAATTGCCAGTATCATGTATGAGGTGTGGAGCAATGGCGGCTTCAGATCAACATATGGTTTTTGATTGTCCATCTCTGTCTCCCTTTTGGGAGATTAGTGTCAACCTCGCTTGGTCGCCCCATTGCAATCCATCCCGCATTAGCAATATTTGGTGTGATGGAGGGTGTTGTAGGTCCTGCCAAATGTCTTCTTTTCTATACCATCCTCCTGGCTAGGAGAGAAATTTGGTGAGTGGCGGGCATCAGTATTGCAGGTTTCTAGTCTAGACCTAATAAGATTGGGCAACCAAAATAAATGAGCATTTTGGTATCTTCTAGAGTGGGGACAACAGTGAGAAGATGGATGTTTTTTGTTGTTGTTTTTTTCCCCCCTGTCCAATGATTACGCTGCCCCTCCATATCCTGATACATCAGTTTGTGCCCCTGTGTCTGCTTGGATATATGCCTAGTTGGGCGGCCCCCTAAAGGTCTCCGAATAAAAATCCCTAGAGGTTCTGACATTGTGCATAGATTTGCATTCAGATGCCTCGGCTCACACTTTACAGGAGTTACAGAATAAGTTAATGCGAGTGAAGGGGTTGCTGGATTCAGTGTTGAATACTCGAGTACTTCGTAGGTGGGAGGCGAGTAAAATCGCTCATTTTGAGTATAGGGAGGATGCAGGTAAACTTTTATCTTGGAAAACTAAGACTGATCAGGTACGAAACAATATTGGCTCAATTACTAAGGATAGCGTTGTATATACATCTGATGATGATATTCGAAGGACTTTTAGGCTGTTTTTTTAGGACACTTATAAGGAAGATAAGTGTATTGAGTCTGATAGTATTGAGGACTGGTTGAGTGAGATTCCATTACCTTCATTGACCCTGGAACAAAGTGCCTGTCTGGATCGGGTGATCTTGCAGGAGGAGGTCAATGTAGCCATTATGAGTAGCAAAAAGGGGAAGGCGGCAAGCCCTGATGGCCTTCCCGCTGAAATCTATAAGGTTTTGGGGAAAGCAATTGTTCCATTCTTAACTATCTGATTCAACCAGATCCTCCAGGAGGGCGTATCTCCCCCAGCCTCGTGGGATAATGCATCCATAACCCTGATTTTAAAATCTGGTAAACCTACATCAAATTGTGGGTCTTACAGGCCGATTTCTATCCACAACGTGGATTATAAAATCTTCACCTCTATTTTGGCCAATAGATTGGGGCTGGTAGCAGGTCACATCTTGCATGAGGATCAGAGGGGCTTTGTTAAAGGTCGACAACTTTTTGAACTAACTTATGATTTGATAGGGGCTATTGATATCGCATCCACTGATTCCCTCCCCTTGGCTGTCCTTATGCTCGACGCTACTAAGGCCTTAGACAGGGTTAATTGAGCACAAGTTAATGTGGGGCTTGCTATTGCCTTTCCCTGACTAGGATTGTGGATGCTGCTTGATCAGGGATCACACCCCTGTCAACCAATAACCCAAATTCTAACAGTAATATCCAGTTATTTTAAACAGAACAATATTTGTAAATTTGCTTGCTACTTATGATGCCGCTTGTCACCCATCATGCTGCCCCTTTACTCTTTTCTAATGTGCCTTACCTTCCTGTTCCTGGATCACTCACAGTAACGAGAGTCCAGTTTCACTTTGGACCAACAGACAGTGTTCAATGCCCTCGGATCGTGGTCCCTATCTGTGCAAGGCTCAAGAATTTGTGCAGTTTGTTTTGTGGACTCGCATCTATGGGGTTAGAGGGAAAACAAGGATGGCTGCTCAAGGCTGAAGGCCTTGGAGAGTGGCTTATGTTCACATGGTGGCTGGTGGTGTTTGGCAAAATATTGGATTAGAAATATCGAGTTGAGTAAAGATCGGAGAAAAAATATCTTGATGCAAACATATCATGATGCAGAAATATCGCTGCCAAGAATATCGATTTTTCAGGTAAGTAATACCGTATTCAATAACATTGTTGTAAAGATTATTTTCTATAATATAGTTGTGAAAATTATTGTTTTTAATTATGTTTATGTATGTTAGTTCATATGGTAATGGTATGTTTTATTATTGTTTGTATAATTGGTACTATTTTTACATTTAGTTGAGAATTTTAAGTGATTTATAAATTGTAATTTATTTGCCAATAGTAATTTATACTGTCATAGCAGGTTGCTAGGTTTGCTGGGGTGTAGGGTGGGAACTTAATTAATTATAAGTAATTATTTATTAATTATTAATTATTGAATTGATAATTAATGATGTCAATTGTGTAATAATTGTAGGTTTTTTTAGGTGTATATTAGGTGTTGGTTGCTGGTTTTACGGGATCTGGGGAAGTTAATTAAGTATTAATATTTTAACATTTTAACACATAAATAATAATGTAACAATAATAAATTAATTGATCGTAAATTATGTAATAGAGTTTTGTAAGTTATATATTAGGTGCAGGCTGCTGGGTTTGTATGAGTATAGGGTGGTAAGTTCATTAAGTAATAATTAATTAGCAATTAATTAATAATGTATTATTAGAAACTTGATTATGAATTATGTACAAAGTGTGATAATTGATATTTTTTAAGTTATATATTAGTTGTTGACTGCTGAGCTTGTAGGAGTAGAGAGAGGGAAGTTATTGATTAATTCATTAATTGCAAATACATATTACTTTCATAATTAATGTTTAATTGATTGCTAATTGTGCTAAATATATATATTTTAAGTGTGAGCTAGTAGGTATAGTGTGGCAGTTTAATTTAGTAATACATTAAAAAAAAAGTAAACTTGATAATGAATTATTCATTTGTTTACCTATCATTTTAATTGTATAAATATAGCACAATCTTTATGCATTTAACAACATTAACAAATAAACATGGCATGAAGACACTCACTTCTGCTCTCAGAATGTGCTTGAACAATTAGTATTTCCTTTATGTCCATAAGTTTGTCACTTTACTGTACCTTTAAATACCACTGTAATGGAGGTGGCAGTCATGTGACCAAGACACCGGACGTGGTTGAAACGCGTCTTTATTTTTCGATTTCTGGTCCTCGGAAATGTTCCGCCGGCCACGTCCGCTAGTGAAGCCCCAACTCGTGACTGAAGGGTATTCCAATATCCACCACCGTTCGATAGGATTCCTTGGTGTAAGGAATACCCGCTGGTTGATTAGCGGGCTTATGCAGCATATCACGGTGAAATGGATTCTATCATCGCAACCGAGAAAGAGCTGAACTAAGCCAACGGGAACCTAGGTGAGGCAATCGCACTCCCCGGTGTGCTGGTTTCCTTCCTTTTCCCCGACTGGCCAACAGATACAGCGAGGGAAAAGCGGTGTGCGAAGACACTTCCGCCTGACTCTGTCTCCGCAGTTGAATTCCGCCGCAGCGCAACCAATCAGAGTACGCGTGAGCCAGGAAGCTCTAAACGCGAGATCAAGGACTCAAGCAGGGGGACAAACAGCGCTCCTTGTGAAACAAAGTAACAGAATATGGCAGACGAGATAATGAAGGGGCGTGAGACTTCCGCCCAGACAATTTTGGGCAGAACACAACCAAATAACAATACATCAGGAAATACAGTGACTGAAATGGTGACAACCCTAAGACAAAAGGGCAATGCATTGGAACGCCTGAGGCATAAACAGATAAGCAGTTGGTGGAAAGTGACCTCATTACAGAACTACCTAGAGGTCAACCGGATACCAAGAGGTCTTCAGATCTTTATTCCCCCACAATGTCAATACCCGAACCTCAGTTACTGAAAGACTGGGTTGAGAATACCACAGCATGCGCAAGCAGGATGCTAGAGATCTTGATTGCAAATGCTAGTTCTGAGCAACAGAGCCTTTTAAGTCAGATACAGGATCTGATGGATGATTTAAAAAAAGAGAGTGACCAGAAGGAGGTTGAAAAAATAACGAAATCAGTTAATGCTATTACATACTCTGATGCTTGTAGAAATGATCACCACATGCTTGAGAGAAAATGTGTTTCTGTTTGAAAATGTACTGTACAGGCAATTGCAAGTGACATCTATGGGCACCTGCTTTACCCCTAGCTATGCCAATCTCATGGTAGGCTGGTGGGAGAAGCAGGTGCTCTAGAATGGCCAAACACAACATTGGATCTACATTGTATGTAAATGGCTCAGATATATCGATGACAATTTTTCCATTTGGAAAGGCTCAGAAAATGATTGGAACTTGTTTATTGACTGTTTGAATTTGAACAATGTGAATCTGAAATTTACATGACATTACATCGAAAAATGTTTTGATTCTCAAATTAACTATCGAAAACAAGAGGATAAGCACCAATTTGTTTAGGAAGGAAACTGCAGGAAACTCCATCCTGCACGCTGGAAGTTTGCACCCCCTTCAGCTTTAGATGGGGAATTCCTTAGGGCGAAGCGTAATTGCAGCACCTCCTTATCCTATGAATACACTAAACAGGAGATGAAAGAGAGATTTAGGGAGGGAGGATACTCCAAGAAATCACTACGTCAGGCAGAAAAAACGGTTGAAAAACAGACCAGAGAAGTAATTCTAGAAAAAAAATAAACAAAACCAGTCAGAACATATGAAAAGCACACAAAAAAACCTATAAGGTGTGTTACCAGATTTTGCAGTCAATCCCATGCAGTACGCAGAATCCTGAGGAACAAGATCCAATTCTGAGACAAGATCCAATTCTGAGAAATGAAATAAGCGTAGCACCATCTGTCACATACAAAAGAAGTACATCTCTAAGAGACATGTTGGTACATAGCCACCTACAACCAAAAGAAAATAACTAGCTGAGGCAAGCCAAAGGCTTCCGTAAATGTGGAAAATGTAAAACCTGCAAACACAGTAATAATGTTTCTGAGATGACTTTACAGAGAACACTCACACAATGGAAAATTCCGAAACTCATAACATGTAACACTGACTTTGTAGTTAATGCCATTGTGTGCCCCTGTGACCTCTGGTATATTCGGTCAACAACTTTTCCAGTGAAAAAACACATATTAGAACACTAGCGTGCTTTCACCAATCATGACCAAAGTTATAGCACAGCGAGACATTTTGCCACAGAACATGAGTCTGACTGGAATAAAGCCAGATTCTTTGGATTAGATACAGTCACCCCCAACCCCTGAGGAGGTAATAAAATAGCAGCATTACGCAACCGACAGTCACGCTTTATCCTCCTAGTAGGAACTAGATTCCCTGATGGTCTCAATCAAGATGAGGTACTCTACTCCCACTTCTAGAACCTCGATCTACAATATTGCCAATATTCCTGGTGAACCTCTCACACCCCACCTCTTTCCTCACATGGTTTCTAAGACACTTATTCCTTCTTTTTATCACAGCAGAAATTAAGCGATTTGTACTTTGCCTTGATCAAACAGTCTTGTCTCTTTAGATAAATGTGTTGGAATGATTGTATTATGTTACAATGCATCATTGATATAGTGGTGTTGACCATGTTTTCTTTATCCTTACAGATGAGTGTAGGTGAGAGCCAACATCCAACATCACGTGTGTGGTAAATAGAAGCGCACTGGAGACAATGGCGGATTCCCCACCAACTCCATAAGTCACTCAGATATACATACCTTGGTACTATACCTTTACGCACTCTCCTTACTTAGTAAATTATTTAAACACGGACTACACATTTTTATTTTGGTGACAACGCACAAATACTCTTGTGACTGGAGCATTGGCTTGTTCACAAACACCAATCTTTGAGAATAGTATAGGGACACTAGACCCGTTATCCGTAGCACAATCATTATGCAATTAACAACATTAACAACATTAACATGGCATGAAGACACACACTTCTGCTCTGGTCCTCGGGAATATCTATCTATATATATATATATTCACTAAAAAAAACATAGGTTTTACACCAGTTATAGTTAGCTGGAAATTTTACTGACATAAAACCATAGAAATTCCAACGTTATAGTTAGTTGGACTCACTATAACAAGCGCGCGTGCAATGCACTGCTGATGACGTCACATATTATATCACTCATGACATCGTCAGTGACATCACTCATGACATCACTGATGACACCAGCCAGTGAATGTGTGTCTTTCTGAAAAATCAATATGTTTTATATATGTATTTGTAAAGGTTGATGGAAGAATAAATGGTTCAATAAGTGTGTAAATAGATGTTTAAAAAAAAAAAGATTGGTTAACTGCCTTATTAAGTGTATCTTATTGAATACATATATTAGCGAGTAACATTTAAATATTGAAATATATGTATCAGTGTTTCACTTTGTGTATAAGTGGCTGCATGGGTTGGTGACTGACTCACTGTTTGTATGTGTTTTTAAGACAGCATATGTGCAGGACTGTATGGGTGGATGAGTGTGTATATGTGTATGTTAGTGAGTGAATGACTGTCTCACTATTGTCTTTTTTAGTAACGACATATATTTTAATCTAGTGTATGTGAGTTTTGATGTATAAAAGTGAGTATATGTGAGAGTAAGAGATTGTAAGAGTTCCTGTTTAAATAAGTATGTGTTTCTATAAGTGATTGTTTAAGAGAGTAAATATGTGTAAGTTTCCTTATAGGTAAGGAGGTAGTGTGTATATAGTTGTATATGCAAATAAATGGATGTTCAATAGTTTATTTGCATGTGTGAGTATTTGTGTGAGTAACTTTTGGATGACTGTCGGTGTATAACAGGATGTATAGATGTATCACTACATATGATGAGTGAGTATATGTATGAGTGACTATATAGAACTGTTGGTGAATGAGTGGATGTGTATATAGATGGTGGAATTACTGAATTGACTGTTGTAACTGGTATGGGTATCACCATTTTTTTGAAAATGTTAGTTTCTATTTTTGAATATGTGTTTCAAGGGTTACATTACACTAAAAGGAGGTCTGTCACTCTGTCACAAGGATGGTGTCATAAGTGATGTCATGAGTGATGTCACTGACGATGTCATGAGTGATGTAATATGTGACATCATCAGCAGTGCATTGCAGGCGCGCTTGTTATAGTGAGTCCAACTAACTATAACGTTGGAATTTCTATGGTTTTATGTCAGTAAAATTTCCAGCTAACTATAACTGGTGTGAAACCTATGGTTTTTTAAGTGAATTTAATAGGTTTTTTAAATGCTAATTCCTAACTATAACTGGTGTGAAACCTATGTTTTTTTCAGTGAATTTCATAAGTTTTTTAAATGCTAATTCCTAACTATATATAGGGCCTCAAACCTATGAAATGTAATATTTTTTATAATGAATCCTATATTGTATATTTATATAATACTATTTATTTATTTATATTGCTCTGGTGCGCTCCCGGTGCGCGCCCCGGTGTGCGCACCGGAAAGAGCAGTTTTTCGGCGCGCACCGGTGAGCGTCCCATTAGCGCTATTGCCGCGAACGAAAACATCATTGTGACGTATCGCGTAGCCGCGTCCGCGTGATACGCACGGCGTAAGCGCACCCGGAAGCACTCGAGTGAATACGATCGGCAAACGTAAGCATCCGACGCGCTTAAGCGACGCGCCCCGGGGCGCGTCGCGTAAGCGCGTCGGGTCATGTGACCTGAAAATAACACTTTTTATTGGTGCAGAACAGTTTTGGTTTCCAAATGATGAAAGCCCGGGTCATGTGACCTGAAAATAACACTTTTCATTGGTACAGGACAGTTTTTTTTTTCCAAATGATGTAAGCCCCCACCTTTTTTCCTTATTCTGACTTTGTCCTTTGACTGAGGAAGACCTGTTTGGAGATCTTTGAGTAATATTTTGTACTTTAAAATGGTGACAGTAGCAGCAGCAGCTGGAGCATCTGCACCACCACCACCACCACCAAGAGGACCACCACAACATCACATTGGTGGTCAAGAAGAAGAGGAGGAGGAGGAGGAGGGGAGGAGGTGGCTGTCAGAAGACAATACCCCATATAGGCCAAAGCAGCACATTGTATGGGAGTTTTTTTCCATCCCAGAGGGCAAGAAGAAAGTGAATGCGACAAAGGTGACTTGCCAAATCTGTGGCATTGAACTTTCAAGGGGAACCCTAATAAGAAATATTCATTTGGCAATAACACCATGATTCGGCACATGCAGCGCAAGCATCCCAACAACTATGCTGCCGCAGAGGTGAGAGAACTGGCCAGTAACCCTCCCCAATCTTCACCCAGCACCTCCAAAAGAAAGCAACCCACTCCATCGGGACCAGAGACAAGGGAGATGGTCCCAAACATTCAATCAAAGTTTGAGCAATACAAGATCTCTTGTATTTTTTGTGTAAAGACCATCACCTATGGTGAGCAAAGCATAACGCTCATCAACCGTGCTGGTGACAACCACAAACGCCCCAAAAATCCATAATTTTTTCCTGATTTTTTTTGCTCCAGTTGAGCCGTTTTCAATTCCATGTTTTTTGTTTCTCCCCATAAAAATAACAAAAAAATATAAAATAGTTCATAAAAGCCAAAAAAAGTACAAAATGTTCAAAAAAACATAAAAAAAATATAAAACAACAAAAAGAGGAAAAAAACAGTTATTTTCAGAACTACCTCCAAATTATAAAAAAAGGCTACATTTTTTAAAAACTCTATCATTCTTTTTTCCCCATGGTACGCTCCCTGGTACGCTCCGCGGTGCGCATACCGGGCGCTCCCCCCGCGCAATTCGAAAAAAAAAAATGTTTTGCCCCGCGGGGCCCTTTTATAGCCCCCACATCAAACCTAGGGGGTCAGGGGGGGTCTACTCTGCCCCCTTATGGTCATTTCCCCCTTTGTTTTTGCCACCTCTTGTGTCTCGATCCTACCGAGACACCAGATGGCGGCCGCTCCGGACTGTTTGGAATGTTGACAGACACCCGAGAGCCAATCAGCTTTCCGCACGTGAACTCGCATAGCGCGCTGGTTAGCACCCCGGTGCGCGTACCGGGGCGCGCCTATAGATATATATATTTTTTTGAACCTAAATTACTCAAAATCCACTGGAGCACATATCTTGAGACATAGCAAAGGCACATCGGGCTACAAGTCCCTACAATTTTGCAAAGTTTGGTGGAAATCCATTCAGCCGTTCGGGCTAAAAGTTAGGTCGACCGCCCTATGGAAATTAACATGAGGAAAACACGTTTTGGGACCCCCCTTTTATCTCTGCCCCCGCTTAACGAATCCCCCCCAAACTTTCAGGGAAGGACCGGAGCGCCACGAGGCACATTTGAGGAAATTTTCAGGCAGATTCCTCAACCGCCGCCAAAGTTATTCACAATAGAATGTTGCGATTTCCTATTGAAAATAATCCTAACTATAACTACCTACTGGCGACCGCCAGTAGGTAATATATATATATATATATATATATATATATTCATATATTTCTTTGGTTAATCACTAAAGTTCACATTAAGAGTGTCTGTTTTAAAATAATAGGGTTATGTTTCAACACTTTCACCACTGTTGTACAGATTGGAATGGGGATAGCAAATGTTACCCCTCCAAAGTCCAACACTTTCCCTACTGTTGCACAGAGTGGAGTGTCAAAAGTAAATTTTACCCCCCTGGAGTCCAACCCTTACCCTACACTTGTAAAGATTAGAGATGGAATAGTAAATATGATCTCTCTAGAGTCCAACGCTTTCCCTACTATTGTACAAACTGGAGTGGGAATAGTACATTTAACCCCTCTGAAGTCCAGTACTTTTTCTACTGGTGCACAGACTAAAGTGAGAATAGTAAATTTTAACCCTCCAAAGTTCAGCGCCTTCTCTACTGTTAATCAGATGGGAGTGGGTATAGTATATGTATTATACCCAGACTTGAATATTTTGTACTGTTCTTTAATCATAAATTCAATATTAATTTTCTGTTATAATATTTTTTGTATACTTTTGTTTTTTAAATATTTTTAGTAAAAAAATATATTTATTTAATATTTTGCCTTTGAGTTGTTAATTTTTTATAATAATACAAAATATATTTTAAATAATAGGCTATATTATATATGTATATCTAAATATACATACACACATAAATATTAATGTGTGTATGTTTATGTAAGTATATATTTATACATGGGGCCTTATTGCTAGATTGGTGGTGTTGGAGCGGGTGGCTCACCACTACCCAACTCCTGCACTGCCAAACTCGCCCGCCAGATTAGGAGTTTTCTCGTTGTCTGTCAGGCGGTCCTCTGGCATTCCCATGCTGCTGCCTTTGAAAAAGGGATGATCAAAGCAAGTCCTGTACGGCATGGACTATTAAGTCCATGCTGTGCAGGAACTGGGCATGCATGCAGGTGGGGAACACCATGTGCCCCCCCTGCATGCATTCCATCAAGAAAGATAGCAGAGGGCCCTGTAGGGCCCCCTTCCTTTCCTCACTGCCAGAAGTTTTGTGGCATGAGCACCGACATGAAACCGCTGGCCGTGAGGAAACTTGTAATGTGCTTGCTAGGGCTGGCAAGCATATTGCGTCCGTTTCCCCCATCAGGGATCACAGAACCCTGGCAGTTGCAGCGGTCCCATGGTGGTCCAACCACCAAAGTAGTAATTCGGCTGTTGGACCTCCAGTGCAGCAGTGACTGCCGCACCACCCTGGGTTAGGCGGTCTTATGGGCTGCAAAACTCGTAATCTAGCCCATAGTATTTATGTGGCCCCCTTCCTTTCCTCACTGCCAGAAGTTTTGTGGCATGAGCACCGACATGAAACCGCTGGCCGTGAGGAAACTTGTAATGTGCTTGCTAGGGCTGGCAAGCATATTGCGTCCGTTTCCCCCATCAGGGATCACAGAACCCTGGCAGTTGCAGCGGTCCCATGGTGGTCCAACCACCAAAGTAGTAATTCGGCTGTTGGACCTCCAGTGCAGCAGTGACTGCCCCACCACCCTGGGTTAGGCGGTCTTATGGGCTGCAAAACTCGTAATCTAGCCCATAGTATTTTATGTTGCTTAAATTTATTTAATTTACATTATGTTAATATTATATATGAAAATATTTAAGATTTACTATTTTAAACTATATATATTAAAAAACTATATTTTTATATTTTTCTTAAAGTATATTAATGTAAAACAATGCTTTTTTCCAAAGTTTTTGTACTTACCATTATAAGTATTGGGAAACAATATTTTAGCAATCAATATCTTTGACTCAATATTTATGTCTCTATATATTTTTGAAATTGATATTCTGTCACAGATCCGTGGCTGGGTATACGTCCCTCTGGATCAGGCATTACATTTATGCATATTTGTCATCAATATTCTCATTGATGTCATCAGTGATTTAATTTGAAATGTCATCAATTTTGTCATTGCTAATATGATTTGGCATGCTATTAGTGATGTCACGTGTGAGGTTTTTAGAAAGGCATGGGTGGGGCTTATGCTACAGTTTGCTCAGTTTACTATAAATAGGGAATTTCAATTGTAACAATAACGGTTGTTTTCTTTAGGAATTTCTCACGTTTTTATAAACAAACAGCAATTTGATATGAGCAAAGCTAAGTATAACTTACCTTTGATAAAGTTTTTAGTGCAATTTTTTTTCATGATAGACAGCAACCAGCTCTATGGCACTCATAGCAGCTTTGCACTATCTTTGAGTTTTATTGTTCCTTGATGTTTTTTCTTTTGCATTTTTACCAGTTTCTGGTTTCCCTAATACATTTTTCTTTTTTCTATTAGTAAATTGGTTTTTAACTGTTTTGTTTTGTTTCTTGGATTAACTGTTGTTTGGTGATAATTTAAATATTTTTCTCTGAGTTAGGCCTGTCGCTTTGCAGCAAAGGTATTAGGGGTAAGCCAAGGATTCCCTTTGTAATCTGCTTTACTAAGAAAGGCACAGAATTATTAAAAGTAATTTTTCACCCGGTGAGTCCCCTTTTAAATAATGTAGAGACTCACAATAACTTAATCTGATATTGTCATAGCACATACAAATTAAAAAACAAACTTCAAAACAGGACATGCTAATACACAGCTACATGCCAAATGAAAGAAGCAAATTTATATGGCCCCACAAAAAAATAAGCTTTAAAAGAACATGCAGGAGTGAAGGAGATACTAAGGAATATTCAACACTGCTAACTGCAAATAGAGAAACAACATAATAATGCATAATCTCTAAAAATGACTTTACAGCATACGTGTTTAGATGCCCTGGTGCGAGGAAATAAGTGGATAGCACCATCTTTCCCATGAAAAAGCACATTTTTGACCATTTAAAGGTGATCAAACATTGTGATCCAACATATCCAATTGCAAGATATTTAAAAGATAATTACAAAACGGATGAAACAAATAAGGATTTTTTTGTATATTGTAGTGAAGTCAAAATCCTTCTCTGGGGTAGCTTCTACCCTGTGGACCGCTATCCACACTGAAAACCCTTGCAAGAATGACTTCACTTCCCCAAAGAGTCTCAAATCCTTACTTTCAGATGGCACTTTTAATTGATTCCAAAATGATCCTCAGTATCTACTACAAACTTAACTACTTCAAATGTACTTTCCCCATTGTACCCTCAATTTCTGCTTTTTTCTACTCCACTTCACTCCTCTCCTCCATCTCCATTCTTATCCTCTTTGCTTTCCATCTAGCCCCTTCTCAGATTCCCTTTCTCTTCCCTCTCATCCACCCAATTGCCTAACGCTGGCCTCTCTCTGCCTCCTGGCTCTTCCCTTCTGTTGCTCCAGGCTTCTGTCTTATTACATCTCACTTTTACAATTCCCTCGTTCCACCTATCTTTCTGACCCCTCTCCACTCGTCTTTCGTACACCTATCTTCTCTCTATCACTCTCTCCTTTCCCTTTATCTCCCCTTTAACACCTCAAACCTTATACTCAACAATACGGCTCCTCCAGCTTCCTACCCTCTCCTTCCTCCCCAATCTCACCACCCTCCTTCTTTTACCTCACTCAAGGTTCCTCTTTCCTACCCTTTCCTATCCCCATATGCCATAAATTGTTTTAAGAAAATAATAATCCTATTACATCGTGGACAAGGCCTTTAATAAAGATAGCGATTTATATGTCCACATATAACATTGCCAAAAGTTTAAAGAAGAAGAATGGTAAAACACTATTAGCCCACCAAGGCTTAATGAACACATTCCACTTTGGAATGTGAATGAGTTCTGAAAACTTTCTTCCTATCTTTTTCTTAGTGATTTACGTAACATCAAGATGAATATTAATTGAGAGATTATGAGGATTTGGGTGTATTATATGGCATGGCTGTTCAGCCTTACCATGGAATATATTTGTAAAAAACTGTCTTGGGTCCAGTCAGGCTCATTTGAGCAATCTTAAGCTCAAAGGCTGGGTATCTATAGATTCAAGCAGCAAGGCTTCGACAAAGGAATTTAGTGTAAACCATTTAATAATACCAAAGAACGAAATAAGAAAGCCACACAACACGAAAGAAACACAACACCATTTTATAAATATAGATTATATGTTTATGAATTTTGACAGTCCTTGATTGAGCACAATCTACCAAAGGGATCTAGAGATACATATTTCTAAATTTTTAATTCAATAAACAAACAAGCATTGGTCAATTTAAAATTTGCAAACTTTTGAAACGTTTGTCAAAGTTAGTTTTTTGTTACTCTGGCCCAGCTTGGTCAGGGTGAAGGTCTGGGGGGTCAACGGGTTAGATTTGGAGAGTCACTTGGCCACCAGAGCGTTTTCCAGTTCAGTTTCAACCTTTAAAGCACAACCCTCACAGACGTTAATGGAGTGATCCTGATGTTGAGGACAAAGGATGAAAAGATGCTCTAGTTGCTGTGTGGTTGACAGGGCTGCCTTTGTGGTGATTCCTTGGTCCAAGGGTCTTGTACGACGATTTTGGCCAAAGTGGTTGGGGTCCCAGAAAGTCATCTTCAAGACTGTAGAAGGCTAGCTGGGGCTGGGCTACTGGGCTACTAGTCTAGATGCACAGAGGTCAAAGCAAAATCCTTTGGTGGAAATCTTGGGTGACAAATCAGTGTTCTAATACTCTCATATTCAGCTGACTTGGGTGAAACTTTTCGTTGTCAAGGATCGGTCTATTGGGGTGCCCAATGGCAGCCTACAGCAAATCTTCTGGAGTGGTTTGCAACTTGATGGTATGGGCTTCTTCAGGTTCCAGTATGTCAGTCCACGGTTACTTTGAGTCACTCCTTTGGCCTGGCGCACAACTTTTCCCTGAGCCAGGATCCACAGGCACAGTTCTGTCGTTGTTAGCCCTCGGTGCAGCAGGTGCAGTCCAAAAGACCGTGCAGCCTCTAGTTGTGCAGTTCAGGGGGCAGCAGGGCTTTCCTTCTTTGGTCTTTGTTCCAGTTCATATGTGATGTGAGGCTCAGGGTGCAAGGGTGCCAAATTGATCCCGGAAAGTATCTTGAGATGACAACGTATTCACTAGCCAATGGGCTACCAGTTCCCCTCCCTCTTGATGATGACTTTACAACAATGTGTTGGACCTATCAATCACACACTTCACTATTCCACCCACTCCCAAGATTTCTGCACCCTTCCTCAGCTCTTAGGAGATCGGTATCCCACCTTAGAGGGGGATGTGGCTACCTGGGACAACAAGCTCATGAAAAAACTGGTTTAGGCACTGAGTTTCCTGCTCTACCCCTGCCTCCACTCTGTCTACTTGAATAAAGTGCAGCCCTTGGAGAGTGTTATTGCGATTTGCCCACCCAAGTCAGCTTTTCCTTTAAAGTTCGTCTTTTGAGCTCACACCATGAGTGGCTTCCTGTAAAGGGGGGGGGTAACACCTCTCCCTGAAGCAGGATGATATTGTTTCTAAGCCTGGGAGTTGTTCACGCTATTCCTCAGGCAGCCATAAGCTGTTTGTGGGCAAGTGTGAGGTAATTGGACCAACTAAGTCAGAGAGTGTCAATTTCCTAAAAGTTGGTTTACTTTAATAATACATTGGGTTTAATGTCATGATTAATTCGATACCCTGCCTGGTAGTCCCATTCAGAAGTAGCCAGACTGAGGTGTCAGGCGGTAAACCAGTGTTAGCCAATAGGGATACTAGACTTTCCACAGCAAAATGACTATTTTGAAGTGTTATTATTAAGATATATATATATATATATATTACCTACTGGCGGTCGCCAGTAGGTATATATAGTTAGGATTTTTTACCTATGGGATTTCTGAAAATTCTATGTCTAATAACTTTGGCGTTTGTGGACGGAATCGGCTGAAATTTTCAGGAAAATGGCACATTTTGTTTCTGAGCAGCCCTTGAAAATTTGGGGGGGGTTCGTCAGGGGGGGCCGAGAAAAAAGGGGGGTCCCAAAATGCGTTTTTCCCATGTTAATTTCCTTAGGGCGGTTGGCCTCACTTTTAGCTCGAACGGCTGAATGGATTTGCACGAAACTTGGCAAAATTGTAGGGACTGTTAGCCTGATGTGCCTTTGCTAGGTCTCAATATATGTGCTCCAGTGGATTTTGAGAAATTAACGTTCAAAACAAGATATATATCTGTAACAGCGCTCCGGGCTGCGCTCCGGTCCGCTTACTTTTCGCGAAACGGAACTTTGCGATGCGAAGCTGATTGGCTCCCCGGTGTCTGTCAACATTCTAAACAGTCCGGAGCGGCCGCCATCTTATCTCTCGGTAGGATCGAGAGAGAAGAAGAGTTGAAAAACGAAGGGGGAATTTAATGAAAGGGGGCAAGGTATACCCCTCTTGACCCCCTAGGAATGTTGTTGGGGTTATTAAAGGGTCCCGTGGGGAAAATAAAAAAAAAATTATTTTTCACGGTAGAAGCGCTTCACGGGCCGCGAACCGGGTCGCAAACTGGTAGCGAAACGGGAATTCGCCATTTTGTATTTCGTTTTAATTAAATTACTAGGTATAAGGGGGTGCGGGAGACGTATCCTAATCCCTTATGTTTTCTGAGGGTGGCTGAGGAGGCTCATATATGTTCATACATGTCTTCCAGCGGCTGTGCGTGAGCTTTTTTTTTTTTTGCTGCGTGACGTCTGTTAACGTTCGATTCGATGGAAATCAGGAAGTGTTGACCGCCAATTTGTCAGTGCGATAAAATATTTTGTTATAAATGAATCCTTATTGATAAACATTGTCTGCGCCATCTTGCCTTTTTTCCAATGCCACAGTTTTGTCGTGCACGGCAGCCATTTTAGATGCCAGGCCGGTCCCAGGCTATCACCTAGCCCTGCGGATGTAGTTTATGGCCCCAGCTGTAGAGAATCCAGACATGCCAACCCTCCCGATTCAGGCGTGAGACTACTGATTTCAGTGCTAGTCTCCCGCCTCCCGATTTCTGCAAGCAAAAACCCGGGGGCATATTACCAACAACTAGCGATAATTTTTGTCTCTAACTTGTTTAGAGACAAAAATTATCGCCGCACATCGGCGATTTTTATCGCAGATAAACCTTGCTATTAGCAAGGTTTATCGCAAATGCGATAAAAAACGGCCGCAATGCATGAATATCGCTGAAAAGTCAGCGATATTCATGCATTATCGAGCAAATGCTCTTAGCCATGTTATCCACCTCCCATTGGATAACATGGCTAAGAACTGCTCAGGGCAGGTGTTAGCTTTTTGAGATATTCGCGCTTAGCGCGAATATCTCCAAAAGTTGGTAATCGGAGATAGCGATGTTAGGGACTGTTTCCAGTCGCTAACATCTTGGCACGCCCACTTTGCATGTCATTAGTGATAAATATCACTGACATGCAAAGCGGGGCCCAAGATGGTCGCTATCTCCTTTTAGCTGTCACTAACTGGTGTTAGCGACAGCTTGGTAATAGGGAGATAATTTTATCTCCGCTTTCTTGGCTTTTAAAGCCAAAAAAGCGGAGATAAACCCCCTTGATAATATGCCCCACGATTCCTCGGGGGTTTCAGCTGACAAGGCTTGGTATTGTGTTACGTGGTAATTCTTCCAGGAAACGTCAGAGGGTCGATGCAGGGGTTCTAGAAGGGGTGATAAACCATTTAAGCCTCATGAACAAGCGCATGGTCTTTTAAAGATCTGTGAAGTACTCGGGGCGGCGGTGTGTCCTCTTTCAGGAGTGGGCGGGCAGGGGGGGGGGCACTGCCAGCAACTTGCCAGGCCAGGCAGTGTTCAACACTTGCATCACCCTTTCTCTGCCTGCTATTGCGCTCCATGCTTCGGAAAGGTAAGAAAAAGAACGTGCATTTGAGTTTGAAATGTCTGATCCTGTAGCAGTACACTTGCAAAGCCCACACATGACAATAACCCGATTCAAGGCCCCATTCACCCGATTTTTTAAAAATATATAGCACTCCAACAAAGTGGGATTATAAAACTTTATTAACTTTTAAATATAACGAACGGAACAAAAACTGTAACAAACATTTAAACATTTTTGACAAAAAAAAGCAACAATGGTCAGAAGCTGTCTTTTGTGCGAATAGTCCCAAGGCAGCACAACGTGCTGAGTTCTGGACGGCACCCAGGTGATGTCACCTGGGTGCCACACTGGTTTTTGGGATCCTACAATGCAGCTCAGAAAAACAGCGTGGGGCGTCCCGGGTGGTGCGGGGGAGGCCTCGTCAGTAGCGGTCTGTTGTGCGAATAGTCCCAAGGCAGCAGAACGCGCTGAGATGTGGATGGCACCCAGGTGATGTCCAGTAAACTGCCGCACTGGTTTTGGTATCCTACAACGCTGCTCCGAAAATTGGCGTGGGGCGGCCCGGGGGGGGGGCGTGGGGGAGGCGGCGTGAACGGGCCTCCCCAGGTGGTGGCCATCCAGCTGAGTTGCGCCCGTTCTTGCGGCTACAGCGTCTCGCTCACCATGTAGTTGAGTTGCTCCCACTCTTGCAGTGCAGCGATAGGCGGCTGCCACAGGACTCTTAAAATGTCGGCCGGCTCTTCGGTTTTGGGCCTGGTCCACTAAAATGGCCCTGGGACACCTTGGAACTCGGACGCTTGCCTGCTAGGGCTTGGGCTCCATTCTCGAAAGCGTCCCCTCAGCCGTGAAGATTCTACAAAAGTCTTGGGGGCCCTCGACTCCTGCAGGCTTCCGGTGGGGAGCGGCTGCCATGATTGCTCGCGGAATGACCACGACGGAGCCACGAGATGGTGGTGCTCTCATGGTGACGCCAGCTTCAGTCTGAATCATCCAGAAACAAGGTGGGGCTTTCATCGTTTGGGAAAAAAAAATGTTCTAAACCAATGAAAAGTGTTATTTTTAGGTCATATGACCAAGCCTTCCATCTTTAGGAAACCAAAAGTAAAATGAACCAATGAAAAGTTTTATAAACAAGTCACATGACCTGTTATGCGGCATAGGGCTACAAAAAGCGTAGAAAATCCGTTGGCACGTGAGGCGGCGTCAGTAGCGGACCGGTGTGCGAATAGGCCGAAGGCAGCACAACGCGCCGAGATCCGGATGGCACCGAGGTGGTGTCCAGCAAATTGCCATACTGGTGTGGCCATCCTACAATGCTGCGCCGAAAGACGGCGTGTCCAGCTGAGTTTCGGTCACTCTTGCGGTACAGTGACTCGAACGCGCCGAGATCCGGATGGCACCGAGGTTGTGTCCAGCAAGTTGCCGCACTGGTGTGGCCATCCTACAATGCTGCGCCGAAAGTCGGCGTGGGGTGCCCCGTTGGCTTATGAGGTGATGTCAGTAGTGGACCGATGTGTGAATAGGTCGGAACCAGCACAAGGCGCCAAGATCCGAATGGCAAGTCCTGGATGTTGAGTGCCATAGTTGAGAGTTCTGAGCAGTGCTTGTAAGACTATCTGAAGCTTATTTGCACCTGCTGCAGCTTCACTATTGCCCTGGTGTGGCCAAAGATCGCCCATGACATAGGCGGCCGGCTCCCGAGGTCCGGCGGAACTTTTTTCCTTTTCCTTTCTGCTTCTTGTCCCACAATCCGTTTCACCTGAAGACACGACCAGGTCCCTGAATGTGTGCAGGGGGACGCTATTGATTGAATGAAAATGGCGGCTTGACACAAAGCTGACTCAAGCGTTGCTGTTAATGCTATACAGACAAAAAAAATTTTCAGTTCGTACATTCTTCAGGATTTTTTTTTCCATCCAAGGCTGATTGAGAGTTTGTAGAAAAATGGCTTCAGATTTTCCACATATTACTCTTCAACATTCTTCCTAAATGTAACAATGTGAGACTCACTAGGAGAACGGCTGTTTATCTTTCCTTTCAAAATGCTGCCAACAATATTTTCTGAATGGAAGACACCATCTTGTAGCATAAAGGGCCGAAAGGGGTTCTGGTCTGGCCGATGGTTGGTGGAGACATTTTGACTATATCTTGGACCTGCCCGGCCTCGCCCAAAATGGCGCCGGTATAAATGGGACTCGTAACTCCTTGTTGTGTACTGGTTGAACAACCTTGATATCACGAGATATGAATGCAGTTTTGATGCTCATGGCGGGCGGGGACGAGAATTGATTGAATATTTCGACATCCCTATTGATATTAAGTTCTGATGTGTTATTGATTACTGTACTATTGAAAGTTCGAATTAACGTCACCCATGGTACTTGCACGCAAATGTATATCTAGATAACTTTTTTGTAAGTGGCCCTGTCGTATTTTAATTACAAAATGTACGTCCACCGATTCCGCAACTGTTAGACACCTTAGTTCTTGCAACCTAATGGCTCGTTCGTTACGTTCCTCTATAATGTAAATGTCTCCTCATCATATACGATTTCAGTTTGCTCCGTGGCCGGCCCACGTGGTTATAGGCCCGTATTTGTATACTGACATTTTCACAATAAAGGTTTTTAAAACAAAACATGGTAGTAGTATTTACATTGGTAAAGTTTTTACTTTTAGTCACTGTTTTCGAATCAGTAAAAGGCAAGTGAAATAAAGCAGTCCAATTACATGACGGATAAAAGGTATAAAATGTAGGAACGCAGTAAAGATAAATGGTCAAGGGCAGTTGTGTTTTCCTCTCCTGCAACATAAAGTGATCGATAAGAATCTGATAATCAGGCGTATCGGCGACTAAGACAGCAGGCCGAGTCTCTTTTACTCAACGGCTCCGTCATGGAACGAAGAAACGCCCTTTTTCTCGAAAAAGGAATATATTTTACTTGCAGGACAGTTGTAAATTTTCCGGGAAAGTACATTAGCCTGGAATATTATAACATATATGTTATAAAAAAAAAAGTTCGAAACCAATAAAAAGCGTACTTTTTAGGTCATATGACCAAGCTTTTCATCATTAAAATAACAAAAGTAAAATGAACCAATGAAAAGTTTTATTAACAAGTCACATGACCTGTTATGCTTACGTTACGCGCTGCGCGCCGCGCCCCGGATCACTTCCGGGTGCGCTAACGCGGCGTGTCATATAACGCATTACGCGACAACGTAGGTCAAGAATATAGTCAAAATGTCTCCACCAACCAGCGTTCGGAACACAACCCCTTTCAGCAGTCCAAAAAGTTCTGTTAAATGACAACAGAGGGGACAGGCATCAAGAACCATCAGTCAAAGAGGGGAGGGCAAGTTCTTCTCTACCGGGTCATGTTGGGGCGCTACCGGAACTGATCGAATTGGTAGTCTACAGTGTTTCTGGATGTTTCAGACTAAAGCTGGCGTCAGCATGAGAGCACTACCTTCTCGTAGCTCCGTCGTGGCCATTCCACGAGCAGACATGGCAGCCGCTCCCCACCAGAAGCCTGCGGGAGTCGGGGCCCCCAAGACTTTTGTAGAATCTTCACGGCTGAGGGGACGCTTTCGAGAATGGGACCCAAGCCCTATCAGGGAAGCGTCCGAGTTCCAAGGTGTCCCAGGGCCATTTTAGTGGACCAGGCCCAAAACCGAAGAGCCGGCCGCCATTTTGAGAGTCCTGTGGCACCCGCCTATCGCTGCACCGCAAGAGCGGGAGCAACTCAACTACATGGTGAGCGAGACGCTGTAGTCGCAAGAGCGGGCGGTAAACAGCTGAATGGCGGAAGAGGCACAGTGTAGCAAAAGCGGGTGGAATGGCAACTAAAACGGTAAAGGGGCGCCCCACTACAGCGTGTCTTCAGGTCAAACGGATTGTGGGACAAAGTCCAGAATAGAAGAGTCATCAAAAGGCAAAAAGTTCCGCCGGACCCCGGGAGCCGGCCGCCTATGTCGGGGGCGATCTCAGGCTACACCAGTGCTATAAGACTTGGGGAGGGGGTCGGAGCCAAGCGTCTTCTCCGAGTCCGTGCCATCACACCGCCCCTCGGGGGCCTCCGTCAAGCTGTTTAGGGAGGTACCATATAACATTGTTTTCAAATGCAGTCAGGTCCACAAACGACCCTCACTTACTTTGAGAATAGTGAAGCTGCAGTAGGTGGAAATAAGCTTCAGACAGTCTTACAAGCACTGCTTTTCTAAACATTTTTTGATTTTTTTGTATTTTTGCACAGTTTTATATTTTTTTTTTGTTTTTGATGGAGGGGAAACAACAAAGCACAGGCATTGAAAAAGGCTCAAACTCAGAACTCTGAACTATGGCACCCAACATCCAGGACTTGCCATCCGGATCTTGGCGCCTTGTGCTGCTTCCGACCTATTCACACATCGGTCCACTACTGACATCATCTCATAAACCAAAGTAATGTAAATAGTTATTTAATAAAATGTTTTACCCTGTTACTTTGCTGGTGTGTTGTCTATATTTTTAATATTTGCATAGGGTTTGTCGTTATTTTGGGCGGGGTGGGTGACGGAGCCGAGCTGTCTTGCAGCCCTCATGGTGTGGAGCTCAGTTCATCTCACTATTTTCGTATTTCTCATGAAGGGTTGTTCCTAATGTTTCTATTTTAGCTAGGTCAAAAAGAGATCCAATTAGTGGCCTACTGATTTTGCTCGATTACTTTTATTTTTTTACACGATTTTTCACGATTTTTCACTATCTGCAAAGACTAAACAGAGTATTGCGACTTTGTGCTTGTTTGTAAATAGAGAATGGACCAAAGAGAATCAATTGTAAAACAGTAAATGCTTGGATAACAATCAATCAAATGGAGAGACAAGCAGGCACGACGGATTACAACGGGGGTAAAGGCCTGCGTTAACTACTCTTCACTATCTGCAAAGAGAGAGTACTACTAAGAGAAAAGAGGGGAGGGGGGCAGCGTTCAAAGCACATCAGCGTGCATAAACACGAAAAAGTTTTTACCTATCACGTACTTGACATTTTACAGCTTTTGATATTTGCTATTAAAAAACCAATGAAATTCACTGAAAAAACCATAGGTTATAGGCCATATATAGTTAGGAATTTGCATTTACAAAACCTTGAAAATTCACTGAAAAAACCATTGGTTATAGACCATATATAGTTAGGGATTAGCCTTTTCAAAACCTTATTTTACTCACACAAAACCATTGAAATTTCATATATAGTTAGTTCCACTAACTATATATCGCGCACCCGCAATCCACTGCTGATGATGTCACATATTACATCATTCATGACATGGTTAGTGACATCACTGATGACATCACTGATGACATCTCAAATGACATCACTGATGACATCTCAAATGACATCACTGATGACATCTCAAATGACATCACTGATAAAATCAGTGATAACATCTCATTTGACATGACTGATCACATCACTGATGATATCATTCATGTGATAATACCATGAACCTCTTCAGACTCTAATATAACCTTAGATACAATCAGTGTAAACAGACAGTCACAGACTGTCACTCATCCATGGAGTTACTCACACACCTAGTCAGTTATGCAAAAAATAAATCACACCTCCATTTTCTCAACTATACAGTTATACACACCTTACTTATTCAAACATATACTAACACATATTTACTTTACTCTCTTATACAATCCCTGATACATGTTCACAATGATCCATACAGCCACTCACACATTCACTGGCTCTTATGCACAGTTATTTATATATGTCAACTCTCACATGTACTGTGTTTTACATATGTACTTACTTTGACATGTAGCACTGAGATATCCATTCACTCACTAATACACTCATGCACAGTCAACCGCCCATACAGCTGTTTCCACATGCACTTTTGAACCCATACATATAGTGAATCAACTACTCACACATCTATGTACAGAGTCACACACCTCCCAGCCACCCATACACACACACTCAGTTTCCCATACAAATACTTGGACAACCAATGAATAACCCATACAGTTACTCATATAGCTACTGATCAACATATGCATCAGTTTGTAGAACAACAGATATAATGATGCACAAATTAAAACAGTTTAGTCACTAACCCATGCACTCAGTGAGACACATTTAATCACTCACTCATACAGTCAGTCATGCACCTACTAAATCCTTCATCCAGACACTTATACATCCACTCATTCTTCAATATGTAAGACATATTTTAACTTTACAGAAACATACAGTCACTGGATGTTGTCATCAGTGATGTCATCAGTGATGTCATTTGAGATGTCATCAGTGATGTCATCAGTGATGTCACTAACCATGTCATGAATGATGTAATATGTGACATCATCAGCAGTGGATTGCGGGTGCGCGATATATAGTTAGTGGAACTAACTATATATGAAATTTCAATGGTTTTGTGTGAGTAAAATAAGGTTTTGAAAAGGTTAATCCCTAACTATATATGGTCTATAACCAATGGTTTTTTCAGTGAATTTTCAAGGTTTTGTAAATGCAAATTCCTAACTATATATGGCCTATAACCTATGGTTTTTCATATATATATGTATGTGTGTGTGTGTGTATATGTATATATATATATGCCTTCCTTGGGGGAGACTTACATATATTGTTAAAGGACGTGGGGGCTTTGCCATTAGTTTAAATTGCAAAGCCAAATTAGCAGTGTTACTACTGCCCTTCCAGTCTTCAGTGGCAGGCTGGGAGCCATTTGTACATTGTCACTCACAGGGTGGCACAGCTAGTGAGGCAGCCCTGGGTGGTTGCTCGGTCTCACATGACCTCGGTGCCCTGAGTACCATATACTGGGGACTTATAAGTAAGTCAGCCCTTGCCAATAACGAGAGAGCCAATTCGACACACGATTTGCATTGAGTTAGAACAATGGCACTGAGGTCTGATTAGCAGGCCTCACTGCACTCTCAGAGCAGATTAACCATCAGCATCAGTCAAAAAAATGGGGGGCCGGTTGAACATGCAAAAAGAGCCATTTCCTCACAGAGATGTGCAATAATAATAATAAAAAACATTCATTTTTTTATACACACACAAGCAAAAGTTGAATGATATGTCAATATGCAATTTCATTATTACAAGGGGTGGGCGGCCAGCTACGCTCCGTGCACGGAGTGTGCGTAGTGCCGTCTACTCCGCATTTTGCGTAGCGGGCATAGCCAGGCGGCACTACGCACGCTCCGCAGACGGAGCGTAGCTGGCCGCCACCCGCCTCCCTCCCGCCCTCCCTAAATACTTTAAATTAAAAGTTTAAATTAATTAAAAGGCACTTACCTTGCCCGCCGCTGCCCGCCGCGTCCCTGGGGCTCGCTATCGTCATTCTGCCGTCTTGTGTACTAATGCGCATGCGCGGGCGGCCGCGCATGCGCATTTCTCACGAGAAAATGCGCATGCGCGGCCGCCCGCGCATGCGCATTAGTAAACAAGACGGCAGCAATGAAGATAGCGAGCTCCGGGGACGCGGCGGGCAGCGGCGGGCAAGGTAAGTGCCTTTTAATTATTTTATACTTTTAATTTAACGTATTTAGGGAGGGCGGGAGGGAGGCCTGTGGTGCGTAGTGGGGCTACGCGGAGTGCGGAGGTGAGCGTAGTTTCTCGCTCACTTCACGTAGCTCCGCGAAGCCCCACTACGCCCACTACGCCCAGGGCTAATTATTACCATTCATTCACACGGTATGATGCCAGAGTCTTTCTGATAATTGTTTCCAGGTTTAAAGTTACGAATATTTTTGGCAATATGAAAGAAAGTCCTAAAATGAGATGTCCCTTTTGATTTGAGCATTTTTTGTCTGTTTTCTATATTTATAGAATGTAGGGATAAGAGGAAATTAAAAAATTATACATTGTAACAAAGTCTGTCTTTGAGTTGCAAAAACGAAGTTCATGCCTTAGACATCACTGAATTCCAGCATTGACCCCCTAGTTCAGGTGTTGAAAACGATGAGTAATAGCAGCTGAAAGGTTTGAGAAATAAAGTAACAAAATATTTTACTGTGGTTGAGTGTAAATTTGGTGTTCCAAAAACATGGAATTGTAGGACGAGTATATAGGAAGTTAACGTATGTTAAGAAGCAAGGAAAGAATGCAGAGCACTATAGAGTTCTGAATAGGGGGCTCCACAAGAGATGTTTTTTGGCTTACTTTCGTTTTCATCTGTATACAAATAACATTAAATATGAGCTAGATGCTGTTGTATCAGAGGTCCTGAAAAAGAAAAAAACAAGTGTTGTAGTCCTCTTAAAGGCTGATAACACCTAACTTCTGAGACATGGATCAGGTTCAAATGGTTGTCGACGGAGTATGTTGATTTAAGGTCAAGGTTAATCATAACAAACAAATAACGAAATCCTAAGAAATGTGGGTAAATCTAATATTCTGACTTTTGGCCCTAAGAATTTACTCTCCGAGATAATTAAGATTGCTGATTTCTGACTTGAGATAGTCAGCTCTTATTTTATTTAGGCACCAATTTTGATCCAAATATTAATGGGAGGCCTCGAGTGTTTATCAAGTCATCAAACCTGGCAAAAATGAATTTAGCATCCTTAGTTTTGCTGGAAAAAATAGGGTTGTCATATTTCTCTGATGCACCAAATATGCGTAGCAAAGAGCATTGCTATGGCAAAATATGGGGTGGGTGTTTGGGGTTATGCCATTGCAAATCCACTCAACGTAGAAAAAAAAGAGTTTTGAGGCCTGTTTAGCCCTAACCAAATCCAGTCCAATCCAATTCAATCTTTGCTGCACATTAGAAGATGGATCTGGACTGCTATTTAGCGGATAAAATAAGCTGCAACAATAGCAGACAATGTGCATGTTTAACTCACTTAACGCATTTTCAATTTCTTACAGATCTGTCAAGAGGGTGAACTCATAAACACCAGGTCGAAATGGTTACAGAAATGTTGATTTGTCTAATAACTTTAAAACCCTTTGACAAAGTCAGTATATCAAGTTTCTTCTAGATGCATCAAGAGGGTCAAAGTTAAAAGAGGGAATATTTCTCTTTATAATACATTTAGTGTTGTTTCACAAACTTGCACAAACCTTTCTAATTAAATCGGTTTAGTACACAAATGTAGGCTTTTTCTGTTTTATGCAGATCTCTGTCTTGGGATAAAACTAAAGGGGAGTGTCAAAATGTATTTTTTCAATGTTACTTTCCATAAAAAATTCAGTGGTTCTCTGCAGCAAAGACAAGAATTACAACAAACGTGGCATGAAACTAGAACTGTACTTTGATAAATGTGTTGACTTAGTTTGGGGCACATCTTTTCATTGGTTTTTGAGATATAACCATTACAAAATATTATTTTGGCTTGGTGGGGTTGATTATGGGATCCAGGATGCTGTGGCCAAATCCCTCTACATATAGATGAAGGGCATGCAGTTGAGGTAGGGCATGTCACAGGCCAGACCTGCAGACACCCCCTGCTGTGCACTGTCAGTGAGGGTTAGGCTCATCAAAGATATATGCAGTGTGTCATAAAAAAACAACATTCACGGAAAAAAACATTTGGGTAGAGACATTTAAGGTGTTGGGAAATGTTCAAACTTATTTTAAAGATGTTTATGTGGTAAGCGTAGAAGAAACCATAATTGACCCTTTACATAGTTTTCTTTCCCTTATAGAAAGGACGTAACTTAGAGGGTACAAATTGCCCATGAATTGTCACAACAGCTGCGATCTCCTGTAAAAGATAACCCTGTTGACTCATAGAAAGTTAGCACCTTACTTTATTCCCAAAAACATTGCAAAGACACCTCCATGTTGGTCTCCCTTAAGCCATGGTCACAGCAAAGACTAATCATCTAATAAACCCATAAATAGTCCTGCAGAAACACATTTATGTCACATATAGTTTGATAATACTTGTAGTGTGCTTTACAGTCTCTCACTTGTATTTCGCTTTGTGCAATACAAAATTAAAATCCAGACTTTTATTAAGTCTCTACTATCGTCATGGAGAAGAGTACATTTTCCCATTGTACATGCTCCAAATAAATCAGAATTATAATTCTTGTTTTCATTCCACCCAGTAGCCGTTCACGATTGCAATGAACAGTGTCTTTGCATACAATGAAATTCATTGAGCAAAGTTGATACAACCATGTGAAATCATTGTAATGCACATTATCATGCCTCTTTGGGGTGACTACTATAATTAAATATCACTCTTTTACCAAACAATCAAATAAAACAATCATACTTAAAATCATCTTATCCTGCGCAAAGAGAGTTTTAGTGTTAATGGCACATTTTATAGGTCATATTGTATTTCATATTTGATATTTTATTAATGAATTAATGTATTTAGGGGTGCTTTTATTGCACCATGCCATTCCTAATCCAGACAGGCACTTGCATTGTGGACGTGGATGGATGCCAAAGAGGGAGCAAGCTCTTGGGCAAAGAGCCCAGTTTTAAGAGTTCCTGGATTTCAGAAAGTTGGGTTCAGTCTAAATAGATGAGCAGAGAAGACAGTTCCACTGTTGTGCCCCCCAGATATGAAAGGCTCAGCCATCTCATTCAGCATGTTTATGCCTTTTTATTATGGATTCAAAGTTGTTCCTGGAGGTCAGTTGTCGAGGAGAAGAGTACTTATCATATTTAAGTGCAATAAATAGTCACAGACGTCTTCAAAATGTGAAAAACAATGGCACCCATATTTCACCACCCACCATAATTACAGAAATTAAGACTTGTGTACAAGTGTTGCAGCAAAAGTTCAATGAGCTATTCTTACAGGTTCTTTCTCAGTATGTAGTCCATGCAAACTTCATGTCTTGAAGTTAAAGATAGGGGCACATGCATCAACATAAGGAATTGCAATTCCTAAATAGTCATTTTTAAGGAATTACTATTTAGGAATCGCAATTGCTTATGCATGTAGGATTCACGAAATAAATTGCGATACCTGGACATCATCTAATTGCGGATCTCTATTCGGGAATGTCACTACATTCATTCCTATGAGCCTATTTGCCCACAGGAATGAATGTGAAGGAGAATGCAGATGGCCCTGTAGGTACATCTGTGTCCAGTGCTCGATCATCCAGAAAATGGGGAAACCCAAAAAGTCAAAGTCAAAAGCTTCCAAGGCACCATAGGCAACCAAGGAAACTCGTATACCCGGATCGCACCTGCTTCTCCAAAAAAGAAAACAGGAACAGACACATGGGACATGGACCCGGACCGGAAACTAGAGGAGCCAAAGCTAAGGAAAACAACGCCGAGTGCAACATTGAAAGAAGCTCAGGGCAGGAAATGCTTGAAGGCCCAGGGCGAGCTAAGAAAAACTTACAAAAAGAAAGGGATAAAGTCAGAACCAAACAGAAAGAAAGTACAGATGATAAGAGCAGAGAACCAGCGGACACTACAGAAATAGACTTACTGGTCAAAAAAGCGCAACGGTTACAGGCTATAAAAAATCTGAAAGCTTCAGCAAAAACCACAGGAGTATCATCAATCTCTCAGCCTAGTATTTCTGAAATCTTCAGCCCACTACCAAAAGAAGGTCAGAATAAATCAACAACAAATGTAAATTTAATTTGTAAGACAAATGATAAATGCAACATAAGTGATATAAAAAAGATAAGCAAGGACATCAGCTCGGAATTTGTTGCAGGTGGAGAAGTGAACAATTCTATTTTGGAGTCCACTTTGAGAAAGGAAGACACTGTGCCAGCAATAATGGTTAAAAAAATATAACAAATGAGCTAACTACCCAAAATAAACCCGGTGAGGTCAAATCATCATCACATACATCATCACAACATAGAGACTGCTGTGACACCAGAAGTACAAAATCATGTATTATTGTCAGAGAATCGCCAGTCACCGCTAAATAACTTAGCTACCGAGAAGGAATCGGACTCAGACATCTATGAGACTGGGATGTCCTTTTCTAGTTAATCAAGTGAACTGACGGAGAGCTCGGAGAGTAATGTAGATTTACCTGACGAAGAAACACATGATGGGCAAGATTCCTACGACTCTCGTAAAACCGGCAAAACCGGACCTAGCACAAATTCAAAGAAACATCTGGCGAAAAGGAGGATAAAATGCCAAGGAAATTATACAGCCGAAGAGACTACTGACCCAGGCACTAATACCAACCATGCTAAAAAAACAAGAACAATACATTCACGGAAAAGTCCATCCGAGAGAAATACGGGAAAATCAATAGAAGAACATCACAACATGAAGGAAACAGAGGAAAGAAATCGGAAGCCGAAGGGAACCCCTCGTATCTTACCAGAACCATCATTGAGCGAAGTCTTAAGCTCTATCAAGAATGTTCACGCTGACGTGAAAAAAGACAGTCAGAGAAACCATGTGGCCATAGAAAAACTACAAGGCTCAATTAAGAAGGTTGGCAACACATGTACAGAAATCTCAGAAAGAATGGCTTCGGTAGAAACGCGTACCGAATATCTGGAAACAGATGTTACTGGACTTCTAAAGAAAGAAAAAGAACATGACGGAATCATAAGGGATCTCATGCTAAATGAGGAGGACCAGGAAAATAGGTCCAGAAGGAATAATCTGAGATTTCTCAGAATTCCAGAAGGTTTTGAGGGAAATGACGCAAGAGGATCTATGATTGGCCTCCTAAAAACTGCATTCCCAGAACTTGAGGCTTGGGATATGGACAAGGAGGTACAAGGGGCCCATCGATTTCCCTTGATGCTACCCAAATATTCTCAGAAGCCACCACAATATCCGAGGGCTATGTTAGTCAATTTTGGAAACTATCTCCTCAGAGAAGCCATATATGACCTTGCAAGACCAACTACTCAGCGGGAACACAAAGGATTTAAATTTTTTGTAAGACCGGACTTTGCACATCCGACTGTCGAAAGAAGATGGAGAATGCGCCAACTGTTTAAGTCCTTTGAAAAAATTGGAGCTACTGTCTATCTTCAGAACCCCGCGAGACTGAAAATCATATATAAAGGAATAACGGGAAGTTTCACTAGCGAGGTTTAAGCCCAAGATTACCTGAGAGAAATAACAGAGTCTGGGGAAAGGAAGTCTGGAACAACCAGCACAAGTTCAAATATAGACTGATAACGCACAATAAGTATTGTGAACTAGTGACTTTAACAAAAGTATATTTGGGGGTGTTAGACGGACCGGGAGGGTCGGCCGAGGTTACGGGGAGAGGTCTCCGGGGAGAGCCGTCTCCAACGACTGTACAGACAAGCAACTTCCCCCCCACAGATGGACACCACACAAGATTGACGTATAACGAGACTTTATATGCAATTCTTAGGTTACGATGAGATGATACAAGGAGGTCTGGACTCGGGGGTCCCCTCGGTTCTAGTCTCTGGTTTAGGAAAGGGGTAGCGGGACAGTCTTGTTACCAGAAAGTGGATATAGCTCTCAATCCTCGAGCTCGGCGTTCTAGATGATCGGGCCGCGGCGGAGCCAGCAGGTCCCGAGATGGACGAAGGAAAACGACGGTCCGCGGCGGAGCCTGCAGGTCCCGGTGAAGATGACGGTTACAACGGTCCGCGGCCACGCCAGCAGATCCCGACGACGATGAAGGATGAAGGTTACGAAGGCTGTGGCAGCGCCAACAGGCAGGACGATGGTGCACAAGACAGAGCTACGGCAGCGCCAGTAGTCCGTCTAGGATGAGTTCCTCTTTACGTCTCTCGACTCCAAGATACAACTGCCTTCCTGCTCTGGAGCTGCCCCAGTTATAGGGCTGGCGTGCTTTGATGTCCGGACCCTCGCACTTGGAGGTCGGGAGGTCCGGGATGAGGGAGTCCAGACACCCAGCAGGGGGGTGGAGCCAGCGCCCGGGGAGGCGATGGGCGAGCGGCACTTGGCGGGGGAGAGCCATCGGCACCTCTTTCTCCCATTGACTTGCCAAGTAGCCCGCTCACCTCCTGGGTGGAGGGTGGTGCCGGAATGTCTGAGGCCGGGCCAGGCCCAGGGTTGAGGTCGATCGGGGGCCAGGCGGCCTCGTGGTGAAGTGTCCAAGATGGCGGCCCAGGCTGGGCGCGTGGGCCGGCAGTGGATCGGCCCCACGAGGTTAACGTGCTCGGGGGCAGGGGCCCTGAGGGGACAGAAGACGTGCCATGGTGGTGTGTGGTACTTGCGTGACGGTACTCAGGTCTGGTTGGGCCGGGGGAGAGCGGCCCTTCATGTGGCCTGTCCAACATGCGTCCCCCCCAGCTGAAGGCGGGGAGAGTTACCCATCCTCTTGGGGACTCTCCTCGTCGAGGCGGAAAAACCGGGACAGGCCATCCGCGTTGGCGTGATCTGGCCCAGGCCGGTGTTCGACGGTGAAGTCCATACCTTGCAAGGAGATGGACCAGCGTAGCAACTTTGGGTTTTCCCCCCGCATATGCATCAGCCACTGCAGGGGTCGGTGGTCGGTCTGCACCCGAAAGTGGGTGCCAAAAAGGTAGGGCCGGAGCTTCTTGAGGGCCCATACCACAGCGAAGGCTTCCCTCTCTATGGTGCTCCAGCGTTGCTCCCGTGGTAGGAGCCTCCGGCTGATGAAGGCCACCGGTTGATCAAGGCCTTCGGTGTTCATTTGAGACAGGACCGCCCCAATGCCCTGGTCGGAGGCGTCCGTCTGGACGACGAACTCCCGGCTGTAGTCTGGGGCCTGGAGCACAGGAGCGGAACACATGGCGGCCTTCAATTGCTCGAATGCAGTTTGACACTCTGGGGTCCAGTTGACTTTCTTGGGCTGATTCTTTGACGTGAGTTCTGTGAGGGGCCCCACTATGGTACCATAGTCTTTCACGAACCTTCGGTAATAGCCCGTGAGGCCCAGGAAGGCTCGTACCTCGGTTTGGGTGATGGGGGGCTGCCAGTCCTGGATGGCGGCAATTTTCAGCTGTAGAGGGGCCACTAGGCCGCTTCCCACCTGGTGTCCGAGGTAGGTTACAGACCCTTGTCCAATTTGACACTTGCTGGCCTTGATCGTGAGGCCAGCTCGCTGAAGGGCTTGCAGCACTGCTCGGAGGTGGTGGAGGTGCTCGGTCCAATGGTGGCTGTATACAGCAATGTCGTCTAGGTAGGCGGCGCTGAATCCTTCGAGCCCCGCCAGGACCTGATTGACGAGCCGTTGGAATGTTGCTGGGGCATTCTTCATGCCGAAGGGCATGACCGTGAAATGGTAATGGCCATCGGGGGTGGAGAAGGCAGAACGTTCTTGCGCTCGGGGTGTGAGGCCGATCTGCCAATAGCCTGCTGTCAGGTCGAAGATGCTGAGGTAGCGGGCAGCTCCCATTCGGTCGACCAGTTCATCTGCCCGGGGGATGGGATGTGCGTCTGGTCTGGTGACCGCATTCAAGCCCCGGTAGTCGACGCAGAACCGGAGTTCTGGTGTGGTGCCGGGGGCAGCTGCTTTGGGGACCAGTACGACAGGGCTGGCCCAGGGACTGTCTGAGGGCTCGATGACCCCGAGCGTGAGCATCTTGGCTACTTCTGCCTGGATGCAGGCCCGTACCCGATCTGGCACGCGGTAGGCCCGGTGGCGGATAGGAGGGCTGTCCCCGGTGTCCACATCGTGCACACACCAGGAAGTGACACCTGGGGTGAGGGAGAACAGACTGGCGAACTGTGACAGGAGGGCTTGACACTCTTGGCGTTGTTCTCTGGTGAGGGTCTCCGAGAGTCGGACCCCATCCACGGAGCCGTCTTGCTCCTGAGTCCGCAGGAGGTCGGGGAGAGGCTCGGAGTCTTCTTCAACCCCATTGTCTGTGGCCATCAGGAGGCTGAGTTCTGTTCGTACAAAGTGGGGTTTTAGTCTGTTAGCGTGGAGGACCCGGAGAGGGTTCCGGGAGGATTCCATGTCGATGAGATAGGTGGCAGGACCCTTGCGCTCGATTACTTTGAAGGGCCCCGTCCATTTGTCTTGTAGAGCGCATGGCTCCGTGGGGGACATTACCCATACCTGTTGGCCAGGTTCGAATTCAATGGATGAGGCATTCTGGTCATACCATTTTTTCATGTCCTCTTGACTGGCCTCTAGGTTGGCTTTCGCTAGTTCTCTGAACCGCCGGGTCTGGTTGCGGAGGGTGAGGAGGTACCGGAAGATATCTGGAGGGTTCTTTAACGGGGGCATCTCCCAGCCCTCTTTGACTAGGCTGAGCGGCCCCCGCACTGGGTGTCCATATAGCAGTTCAAATGGGCTGAAGCCTAGGGATTTCTGAGGGACCTCTCGGTAGGCGAAGAGGAGGCACGGCAGCAGCACATCCCACTGGCGACGGAGGGGCTCTTCCAACCCCCCGATCATCCCCTTTAGCGTGCGGTTGAACCGCTCAACAAGTCCGTTCCCTTGGGGGTGATAGGGGGTCGTGAATCGGTAGGTGACCCCGCACTGTTGCCAGAGGGATTTCATGTATTTAGAGATAAAGTTCGTGCCCCTGTCGCTGACGACTTCTCGGGGGAAACCCACACGGGAGAAGATCCCCATCAGAGCCCGGCCGACTACCGGGGCTGTCACAGTCCGCAGAGGAACAGCCTCAGGGTAGCGGGTGGCGTGGTCTACTAGCACCAAGATGAATCGATGGCCTTGTTTTGTGCGGGGGTCCAGGGGCCCCACAATGTCTATTCCGACCCTCTCAAATGGAGTAGTGACTACAGGAAAAGGTTGCAAGGGGGCCTTTAGTTTGCGGCCGCTCTTTCCACTGGCTTGGCACGTGGGGCAAGATCGGCAATGCTGGTGCACATCGTTCCTCATTTTGGGCCAGAAGAAGTGGGTCACTAGGCGACTGTAGGTTTTATCTTGTCCCAGGTGCCCTGCCAGGGGGACATCGTGGGCCAGGTTTAGCAGAAAGTCTCTAAAGCGGTGGGGCACTACTAGTACTCGGTTGGCCCCCAGCTCGGCTATTCTTTGCTCGCTGTACAGCAGATCATTGTCCCAGTAGACCCAATGAGTTCCGGAGGTATCCCCTGCGCTTTGGGCGAGCGCTTGCTGGCGGAGTCCCTCGAGGGAGGGACAGGTCTTCTGTTCTTGGCGAAATTGTTCTTGCGTGGGCCCCCCCTCTTGGGCCCACTGGTCGAGGTTAGCGAGGTCGGAAGGTTGAGCTGGTTCGAGGGGGATGTCATGGTCGGTGGTTTCGGCTGGGGCGACCGGAGGCGGTGGCGCCGGCCATTCTGGTTCTTCTGGGCGATGGTTGGCACGGGCGGCCATGGACCGGGTGGTG
Source organism: Lissotriton vulgaris (assembly GCF_964263255.1). Classification (NCBI taxonomy): domain Eukaryota; kingdom Metazoa; phylum Chordata; class Amphibia; order Caudata; family Salamandridae; genus Lissotriton; species Lissotriton vulgaris. The sequence goes on from NC_141699.1 coordinate 702,758,185, forward strand.
ACGCACGCCCAGTCCGGAACGCCTAACATCCCCAGGTGTTCTCTTCGCTCCACGGCTGCCCACGGGGAGCTCTCAAGGTCATTTCCGAGGAGGCAGTCTACGGGGGCATCGTCTCGGACCGTTACCTTCAACATGCCGGAGACCCCTCCCCATTCGAAGGGGACGCAGGCCATCCGACACAGACTTTCCGAGTTATCGGCTGATCGTACAGGGCAGAGAATGTTCGGTAGATACTGTTCTGGGGTCACCAGGTGACAGCGGACGGCTGTTACACTGGCCCCGGTGTCACGAAGGGCTTCGGCCCGGTGTCCATTGATGCTCACCCATTGGCTGTACTTCTGGGTGTTAGCGGGTAGGGGGACCCGCGGGACCATGTCTTTTCCCCCTAAGCATGCGAGAGTCATGGCGGCTGGCTCCCATTCTTGATGCTCTTGTTCGTATGTTTCCTGTTCCTCGGAGATCTGCTCTTCCCCTAGGGCCGCAGCGGCCACTTGGCGGGGTCTTGGACTCTGGTACTGCGGGCAGCTTGGGTCGTTTGCATAGTGGCCGACTCGTTGGCATCGGTGACACGTGACATTGGCTCTGTACCCCGGTCGCGCCGGGGTGCTGCCCCGGTTGGCCGGGGGGGTGGTGCTGGTAGCGGGGGCGACCGGAGCGTTGTCTCTTCCTCGTCCTTGGCCCCCTCCTCCTCCTCTTGGTCGGTGCTGACCATGGTTGTTCCGGTTCTGCTCGTAGGACCCATTCCGGCCCACTCTGGTGATCTCCCACCGGTCAGCTTCGGCTGCGAGCTGCCGTGGATCCGTTAACTTGCTGTCGAGGAGGTGCTGGCGTAGTTCAATGAAGCAATTGTTCGACAGATGCTCCCACACCATCAGATTGAACAGTTGTTCGTAGGTCGTGACGTTGCTTCCTCTGATCCAGCCTTCGAAAGCTCGGCTAAAGTACGTTACATAGTCCACCCAAGTTGTACCCGGGATGCGGGTGCAGTCTCGGAACCTCTGACGGTACATCTCGGGTGTGAGGCCATAGCGGGTGAGGAGTGCCGCTTTCATATGGTCATAGGAGGTCATCTGGTGGTCCGGGAGCTGTAGCAGTGTATCGCGGCCCTCATTGAGGAATCTCCCCCATAGACCGGCTCCCCAATCGCTCCTATCGATCCGGTGTGCAGTCATAGCGATTTCATAGGCTTTAAACCATTGCTGGATGTCGTCCTCTCGGAAATATTCTCGGACAACATCCTTGGGGATGTGTACTTTTTTCTCCGTGGTCCCTGAGGTGTGGGGTCGCTCGGACACCCCTAACTCTTTATTCTGCTTGCGCAGGTTGATCTCGGCTAGGTTCCGTTCGTGTTCGTACGCCAGTTTCTTTTCCTCGAGCTCCCTTTGTCTCTGTTTCTCCTCTCTTTCTTCTCGGAGACGCAGGTGCTCTAAGTTGATTTTTTGTTCGGCCAACTTGAGTTCCACGTCCATCTTGAGTCGGGCCATTTCTAGCTCGTGTAGTCGGTTTCTTTCTCTTTCCTGGATCTCGTCTTGCGAGAGACCCGTTCTTTGCCCTTCAGGGGCCGTGGTGGTTTTTTCCGCGGTGCTTTGATCGGGGGTTCCGGCAGCCCCGGTCTCTGCCCAAGATTCTAGGGCATGCTTAAAATCGTCTTTGGTGCTTAGCCCGGTGGTAGCGATACCCAGTTCGATGCAGAATTGTTTTAGTTCACGGTGGCTGTACTCCTCTAGTTTCTCCATTTGGAACTTCTCGGTTGATCCGCTTTCTTTAGTTGTCATTGTGATTTCGTTGTGGGGTGAGCTACTCTCTGTACGTTATGCGGTGATTCGGATCGCGCCGCTGGCCACCAATGTTAGACGGACCGGGAGGGTCGGCCGAGGTTACGGGGAGAGGTCTCCGGGGAGAGCCGTCTCCAACGACTGTACAGACAAGCAACTTCCCCCCCACAGATGGACACCACACAAGATTGACGTATAACGAGACTTTATATGCAATTCTTAGGTTACGATGAGATGATACAAGGAGGTCTGGACTCGGGGGTCCCCTCGGTTCTAGTCTCTGGTTTAGGAAAGGGGTAGCGGGACAGTCTTGTTACCAGAAAGTGGATATAGCTCTCAATCCTCGAGCTCGGCGTTCTAGATGATCGGGCCGCGGCGGAGCCAGCAGGTCCCGAGATGGACGAAGGAAAACGACGGTCCGCGGCGGAGCCTGCAGGTCCCGGTGAAGATGACGGTTACAACGGTCCGCGGCCACGCCAGCAGATCCCGACGACGATGAAGGATGAAGGTTACGAAGGCTGTGGCAGCGCCAACAGGCAGGACGATGGTGCACAAGACAGAGCTACGGCAGCGCCAGTAGTCCGTCTAGGATGAGTTCCTCTTTACGTCTCTCGACTCCAAGATACAACTGCCTTCCTGCTCTGGAGCTGCCCCAGTTATAGGGCTGGCGTGCTTTGATGTCCGGACCCTCGCACTTGGAGGTCGGGAGGTCCGGGATGAGGGAGTCCAGACACCCAGCAGGGGGGTGGAGCCAGCGCCCGGGGAGGCGATGGGCGAGCGGCACTTGGCGGGGGAGAGCCATCGGCACCTCTTTCTCCCATTGACTTGCCAAGTAGCCCGCTCACCTCCTGGGTGGAGGGTGGTGCCGGAATGTCTGAGGCCGGGCCAGGCCCAGGGTTGAGGTCGATCGGGGGCCAGGCGGCCTCGTGGTGAAGTGTCCAAGATGGCGGCCCAGGCTGGGCGCGTGGGCCGGCAGTGGATCGGCCCCACGAGGTTAACGTGCTCGGGGGCAGGGGCCCTGAGGGGACAGAAGACGTGCCATGGTGGTGTGTGGTACTTGCGTGACGGTACTCAGGTCTGGTTGGGCCGGGGGAGAGCGGCCCTTCATGTGGCCTGTCCAACAGGGGGAGAAATTGTGCACGGAGGGTTGATAAATATAAGAATTGTTGAATTTGTTAAATACATAACCACTTAAAGCTTAACTATCACATTTTAGATACACAGGGTCAGGACAGGGAGGGTGCTAACGTGGGCGGATCACATGGACACCCACACCCGGGTACCTTGGCACCGGGGGTGCCTCATCGGATAGAAAGGGGGGTGGGGGGCTCTGGGTGGGAAGGGGGGGTTGAGCGAACAGGGACAGTTAGGTAAGGGGGGGCAGAACAGGATGAAAAATACTTACATGGGACACATAGAACATACTAACCTTAGCAAAATAGAAAGAACTAAAAAAGTAGAGGTTTTTTTTTCAGAGTATATGAGAAAAACTCTAATGGCTAAGATCAGCATATTGTCAATGAACATATGTGGCCTCAATGATACAATGAAAAGACAAAAAGTCGCAGAGGGTCTAAGAATATCTGGGCCGAATATCGTGTGTCTCCAAGAGACACATGTTGAAGGGTTGCAGCAATATCTATTGAAATCTTTAGGATATCGACTTATAGCAGCTACATCACAGGGGACACGCACTAGGGGGGTCGCAATTTTAGCAAAGGGTGGGGGGCTACAATTTTCACGGTCCAAAGCGGATACTTTAGGTAGATTTGCAATTACAGAATGCCATCTTAATAACGGTGAAGGCAAATTCACATTGTGTACAATATATGGGGATATTATCGACGACCCGGAGGTATTGATTAAAGTGTCCAACGAGCTAACTTACTGGCCCCTTCCATTAATTCTCTGTGGAGATTTTAATATTCATTTGCCCTGTAATTGGTCCACAGATCCTTGGTAAATCTATCAAGGCAGGAAACCAAAGGTTTTTCTCGCTCTCAAATACCTATGTTTACAACACGGCCTTCTAGATGGCTGGACCATAGATCACCCGGGCGACCCTGGTTACACTTATTATTCATCTCCACATTCAAAACATGTAAGATTGGACTATATGCTTCTTTCGAATAGCTTGCGCTCTACATGTCAAATCAATAAACTACCCAGAATTATGTCGGATCACAACCCGCTTAAGCTTAATCTAATGAAGGGCCCTGAAAAATCTAACACAAATATATGGACATTCGAAAGAGTTTTGCTATATAATAAAGCATATAATTTACATATGAGAACATGGATCCCCTCTTTCTTATCAGATAATATTGGGTCTACCTCCATCGACATAGTCTGGGACACTCTGAAGGTAGGGGATAGGGGCGAAACGATGACATTTTCCTTTCACCACAATAAAACTGAAAAATTAAAAATGGCTACACTAGAAGAAGATCTGCGTAAAGCAGAAGAAGGACTTATTAAAACGATACAGGAAGGAAACCCAATTGTTAATGCAGAGCGCAAAATGGCTATTGCTAAGAATAAGATCTTGGCAATATTAATTGATAGAGCAGCTATTAAAGCTTATGTCAACAAGGCTAAAATATAGGAGCTAGGGGAAAAAATGGGCCACCAATTAGCTGTCAGAACCCACAAAGAGATATCTTTTGCTCTAATTAAAGAAATTAGGGACCCGGATTTGGGTCTAAGATCAGATCCATCTGAAATAAGAACATCCTTTCAGAGGTTTTATAAGAACCTCTATCATGAGGATAATACCGAATGCGATGATCCCAATATGTATTTGGAATCATTTACCCCGTCACACTTGGAAATTGCTGATCAGGAGATATTAGATGGTACAATCACTTATGACAAAATACAAGGGCCTGGCTAATGGAAAGGCAGCGGGCATGGATGGGATTCCAACTGAATTTTACCTTAAATTCGCCCCTCAACTTGAGAATATCATAACTCCCCTTTTCCAAAATATCTTCTCCGGAGGGAACCTACCTAGTTCGTGGTCCATTGCCAAGATGATAGTATTTCCTAAAAAAAACAAAGATGAGAAAGAATTAGGCTCATATCGACCAATCACACTGATTAAAGGGGATTCTAAAATATACTCAAAAATACTGGCAGATCGATTGGCACCTGTAATTCACAATATTTTTTCAGAACGACAACATGGTTTTGTTCCCAGAAGGTCTACAATTGATCACATACAAAGGGTTATTTCCCTCTTTGATTATACGGGGGTGACAGGAGACCCTATGGCCCTCATACTGCTCGACGCAGAGAAAGCGTTTGATACGGTCTCCTGGAAATTCCTGTGGGCAGCCCTATCAAACTGTGGGATAGGCAGACACTGTTTAACAGCAGTCCAACAGCTTTATGTAAACCCCAGTGACCATGTATTAATCAATGGGGCTCTATCTGAAAGCTTTGCCATCACGCAGGGTACAAGACAGGGCTGCCCCTGTTCGCCCCTCCTATTTGCTATCTATATTGATGTATTTATTCACAATTTGGAAAATAACAATTCAATTCCTCCAATTCAAGTCCGTAACGTAGAAACCAAATGTCTGGCATATGCTGACGATATAGCTATTATCACAGGTGACCCCAATAACGCCATTAAGTGGATAGAACGAGAAGCCCATGCTTTTGGCAAAGTCTCGGTTTATAAACTAAATCGTAGCAAAACCCAGATCATCATAAATAATAAAATTACGATGCAAGATCCACGTATAATTAATAAAACAATGTATCTAGGCGTGAGTATTGACGCTAATATCGCAAACATGGTTGACGATAATCTTAACCGTCTCATAAGTCACACCAAGAAGGAACTACGGCGCCTACATAATTTACAGCTCACTATTGGGGGGAGAGTTAATGTCGTAAAAATTTTATCTTTTCTGAAGTTTCTCTATTTTTTTCGCACAATAAACCTAGAATTCTCCCAAACAGTTTTTAAAAATATAGATAATTTGTTTTCACGTTTTATATGGGGATATCACAAGCCACGAAGAACACTCAGATGGATCGCTTTACCTAGAGATCGGGGGGGATGGGCACTGCCAAACTTCAAACTGTATTATTGGGCAACAGTGTTGAGATACAGTGCATACCTTTTAAAAGATTACACCGACGTCCATAATATTCCCACTCCGCAAGAACTTATTCTGGGAGATGGCTGTGCAGGTTGCTTATGGCACCACTCAAACGATGATTACTTTAAAAAGGTGAAATTCAAGACCATTTCTAGTGCTCTTAAAATATGGCGGAATGTTAAAAAAACTAGTTGGTCTAGGCCGGTACTCTTTTTATACACCTATAATACAGAATTTGGATCTGCCAGAAATATTTCAAGATTTAGTATCGAATAGATGGGCTGAAATTAGGGATAAAACAACTGGGGTACTTTTTTTTCTGTGAATGGTATCAAGTTGTTTGAGGAACTAAAAATTGAGTTCAAACTATCTAATAGAGATTTCTTCAAATACCTCCAAGTGCGGGATTTTATTTTAAAGAAAGGCCTATGGACAAATTATCATCCATAAAAACCCTTAAAATTGGCGAGATATATGAAGGGCTTAATCTACTTTTGCCAGACGATATGGAGAAACATACGGAAGCATGGCAAAGTAGACTGGGCATCTCTCCACGAACCTCCTTGGAAGCCTTGGAGATGTCAATTTCAACCCTAATGTCCACGAAACTCCAAGCACAATTTTATAAAACATTATTTTCACTTTATTATACCCCAGACAAATTGGCAAAATGAGGGAACGGAAACGGGACACACTGTCCAAGGTGTTCCCTTCCATCAGCAGATCTAACTCACATGTTTGCTACATGTCCTATATTAGGGAATATTATTTCAACAATCTCTGACTTTCTTTCCAACCTCGAACATTGCCGTATTAACATATCAACCGAAGAAATTCTATTAGGTATGTCCAACATACCCCGACCACATTCAATGCACGGGCTTATCTTCGTAGCTATGGCTGTTCTCAGACTGTGCATCGCTTCAGCCTGGATAGATCCATTAGCACCATCGTTTGTAGAATGGAGAACTAGGCTGTTTGCAACCTGCAACCTGGAAGTGGCGATTTATAGAAACAAAGGGAGGACAAAGCGGAATAAGGGCATGATGATCTGGGCACCTCTGTTAGACTGGATGCAAGAGGAATGAAATGTTTGAATCGCTTAGGTTTTATATATACTATCTCTCTTTTCCTTTTTTAAAAATTTTTTTTTTCCATGTTTACAGAACAAATGTATATACTTTTTTTCATATTTGTTATAATCAATAAAATGTAAGATTTTGTTACCTGTTGAGCGGGGGTGGCGGGTGGGGGAGTAATGTTGTTTATAAAATTTAAATGAAAATAAAAAAATTGTAAAAAAAAAAAAGGAATGAATGTGAACGCATTTGCAAATTGTGAATACCAAATTAGTAATCGCAAATTGTGAATGCAATTGCAAGAGTGTCAGGAAGCCTAAGGCCCCCTGATGCACCTCCCCTCTAAATGGCAAGGGTGCTCATGTGGCACACACACATGCCGTAAGGGCATGTGTGTGCGCCACATGTCACTTTGAAATATGCACTTTTGGGCATTTTTCAAAGAATCTGCAGATTACCATCAACTTGAAGTTGATGGTAGTTAGCGTTTCCTAAATGCAATGTTGCATTTAGGAAAGGCTTAATGCATCTCAAATAGGGAATCGCAATTTGCGACTCCCTAAAAGCATTTGCAATTTAGGTAATTGCAATAAATTGTGATTACCTATATTGCGAATGCAAAAAGATACATGCATCGGAAAAAGGCCTTTTTCCGGTTGCAAACAGGCCGATGTTGCCAATTGGCCCATTTGCGACCGGAAAATGTTAGATGCGTGTGGCCCATATTGAATTCTAGCCTTCACAGTTCCAGTATTCTATCGCCCCCCTTTTTTTTTTTCTTTTTTTTGAGAAAACAGGGTGTCGGTCAAACAATAAATCAGTGCAAATACAATTCATTAAAAGCTTGATACAAAAAATACGATATCATTAATAGACATAATTTAGTAGGCATAAAAAAAAAACAGTCAGGAGGTGTACATTTTATACAGGTTTTATACAAGTTTAAATACTAGAGAATCTCAGTGAAGAGGGGGATAAATAAAACCAATAGCCACAGATAAATATGTATCATAAGTTAATTATTTCTTATCCCTCCAGTTTTTTAGCGGTGCCCTAATTGCTCAGCCCATTTCTTTAGATTTTTTGCCTTTAAATTCATATAGACATGACTCTACATTGTGCATGCCCAGAAATCTGGCAAGCCACATCTGGAAAGTGGGGGCAGTAGTGTCCTTCTAGCCTGCAGAGATTAAAATTCGCAAGACAGCAACCGAGATAAAGATGAGGGCTTTAGCATCCCTCCCCGCCTTTAGCTTGTCGTCTGTCCCTGTTAAAACCAGGGTGGGGGATAGATCGATGTTATGACCTAGCAACTCTTCCAGAAACAGAGTTATTTCCCTACGAATTAAGGTAAGATTGGGGCAGTGATAAAACATGTGTAAAAGATCTGCAGGGCCGCTATTACATTTAGAGCATCTATCGTCTTCTCTTACTCCCCATCCATACAATTTAGTGGGGGTATGATAATGATTAAACAGGGTCTTATAATGTTGGGCCCTTAAGTTTGAAGATTGAAATATTTTCTAATTTGATGCAGGGCAAGATCAAAATCAACATCAGGGTCCCCCAACTTCTGTGCAAGAGAGGTTTCAGTTTTCTCCAAGTCGTCCTGCAGACTATGGAGAAGATAATTATAGACTATTTTTATCTTCTTATCCCCTCCTATTAAATAGTCAACCATTGAGTTATCCAGAGGCAGCGTAAACTTTGGTGTTATTGCCACCAATGATTGAGCAATTTGCCCATATAAAAACCGGTGGCTTTGAGGGACACCATATTTCTGCTTTATCAACTCAAAGCTAAGAATTTCATTACCTAACATGATGTCACCCAAACTCCTTATCCCACATTCCTTCCAAACCATGGAGTTATTATTCTGTCCTAGGTGAGGAAGAAGGCTAGATTTTCACAGATTCATATAAGCGTTGATTTTGGGAATAATCAGGATTTTTCTAATGGCTTTCCAGGTTCCACAGGCCCCCTCCAAGATCTTGTATATGGCTTTCCTGAAATATCTGCGTTCAGCTTCACAGTTCAACACACCAAGAGCCTTCCTCCCCAACAGCAGCTCAAAAATAGATGGAAGGCTCTGAATCCAGACCAGATCTTCCTGCGGAATAGGATCGAGTTGGAACAATATATTCATTTGTATAAGTAAGCAGGTGTAATGATAGAGCCTAAGATTTGGCATAGCCAATCCCCGTCTTGCCAATGGAAGTGACAGAAGGTTGATCAAGCGCCTGATCTTGCCATATTGCCAAACAAATCTTACAAAAGTGGCTTCCATTTTCCTAATCAGGCTGTCTCCTAATAGTAATGGGATGGCCCTAAACAGATATAGCACTTTAGGGAACATGATCATTTTTAAAACATTGACCCTGCCGATCAGAGAGAGATGTAAAACGTTGATTCTTTTTAAATCAGTTTCGATTGACTCGATGAGGGGCGGGTAGTTTTCTTCAATAATCTTATCTACTGAAGCATTAACCCTAACCCCTAAGTATACAGCTGATTCTACAAATCTCTGATCCGTCTTGATAATGTTCTTAGTGCATATAATCTGGGTTTTCCCTTCATTCAGACGATAGCCTGAGTGGCGTCCAAATTCCTTAGCTAATTGTGATACGGCAGGCATCGCTCGATGAGGATCCGTGGTTATTATTGCCAGATCGTCGGCGTAAGCTAGCAGTTTTGTGGTAAAGCCATTGCAAGTCACCGGACTGATCTGTGGGGAGGCTAAAATTTTCTGTATGAGTGGGTCTATGCATAGGGAAAATAAGATCAGAGAGCATGGACAGCCCTGACGGGTCCCCCTCTTTATTAGAATTTTGTCTGAACGCTGGCCCATAATAAGTACCCTCGCCACTGGATCAACGTACATTGCTTTAATGGCCCTCACGAATTTACTGCCGAAGCCTCTACCGACTAAATGACCCACAGAAAGTCCCAGACCACGCGGTCAAAAGCTTTCTCCGCATCAAGGAGGATCATGGCCATATCCCTCCCGGTAGTGCCAAGGGCGTCAAATAAGGCTATTGCTCGACTGGTGTGGTCCGTCGTACCTCTACCCGGCACGAACCCATGCTGCCACGGGGAGATGAGATGACCTATGATCCCCCCCAACCTAGTAGCCCAGACCTTGGAGTATAGCTTTGTGTCCGCGTTTTTGAGCGAAATTGGGCGATAGGACCCCGGCATTTCTTTAGGCTTCCCTTTCTTATGAAAGATGACGATGTTGGTCTCCTTCCAAGAGTCCGGTATTATGCCTGTACACAAAATAATGTTAAATATATCCAGCAGAATAGGAGCAATCTCTTTTTCCATGCATTTATACACCTCCAGGAGGATCCTGTCTAGGCCTGCGGCCTTGCCGACAGCTAATTCCTGCAGGGCTGTAGTTACTTCGCTCAAAACCAGGTCTCTATCGAGGTCTTCTCTGGCCAACTCATCTAGCCCTGGACTCCAATCCTCAAATACCAGATTTTGATCACTCATACCTCCCTCGTCATCACACAGCTTTTGATAAAAAAATTAAAAAACTCTTAGAATATCTGATGGCTCGCTTTACTCATTTCCGTTCTCCTGAATACTAGGGATGGTGTTTTTAGTCCTCTCTTGTCTTATTCGTAGGGCCAATGCTCTCCATGCCTGTTCCCCTGTTTCATAGCGCCTTGTCCTATAAGCCTGATATTCACTAACTTATGTATGTGTTATTATTCTCTGGAGGTCAGCTTTGGTAGTATAGATTTTATTTAAGTTTGCCTGACCATCCACTCCTTGACTAATGTCCTTAATATGCGGTTCTTCCGCTACCACTAGCTCGCTCATGAGGTTCTCAATCTCTCTCTTATCCTCTCTCCTTAGCCTTGCTGAGCAGCTTATCGTTTCACCCCTAAGAGAGGCTTTAAATGCCTCCCAAACGCTGTTACGTGACGTGCTGTAGCGGTTAGCATCATAAAATTCTCTAGCTCATTTTCTGATATGCTCCACATACCTGGAATCTGAGAGTAGTTTCCTCTCATAGGTCCAGCTAGTGTGCTTCCTCTCAACCTTAGTCATTTCAAATACCAACAGCAGGGGGTTATGATCCGAGATTGACTTCGGTAATTTCTTGATATGTACCTTGCTTATCTCTGAAGAGGATATCAAGAAGTAATCAAGTTTAGAATATCGTAGAGAGGGACCAGAATAATATGTATAGCCTGGGCCCGATTGCTCCTTGGCTCCCCAGACATCTATGAGCCCATGGGATTTTATAAGAGCATCCAGTGCACAATATACTCTGGGTTTACGTCCTGAGTAACCGGTCACCATATTCCAGTCCACCGAGATATTTAAATCCCCACAAATTATTATAGGGGTAGACCAGTTAGCTAGCTCTCCCTCCAAGTTATCATGTATTTCTGGGTCATCCTGGTTGGAGCCATAAACTACGCACAATGTATAGCCTATATTGAGCTCAACTATAGCCCACCTCCCTGAACTATCTGCCTTACAGTACTTAATCCCCCCAAGTGAAGGCCTTGCCAAATTAGCGACCCCCCTTTTTGTCGATGTTTGAGAAGAGCAAGCCAGGAGTTCATACCCCGTGATATTCATAAGATTTATTTTTGGCCAGGGAAGATGGGTCTCTTGTATACAGAGAATATCAATATTATTAAACTTAGTAAAATGTCCCAACCTCTGGCGTTTCCTCCAATCATTCAGCCCCCCAACATTTACTGTACAGATTCTAATTTTTGTCATATCTTTGAATTGAAAGTAAGTTCTAAGCATTCCTTGACTGCTATTGCTGCTACATCTTTCAATGAAACTAACAAACCGATATTGTTTGATTCAAAACACCCAGTCGTCCCATTTATTTATTTTTTCCTTGCCCCCCAGCCCCCTCCAACCACCCAACTCTGGCCTCCCTGGCCTCCCCCTTGACCACCCTGCTCAAACCCCAGCCCCACCCCACTCCCATTCTCTGAACCCTCACTCGTGAGGCGCTCAGACCTAGTCTGTGCACGTGATGGCCACAGTTGGGGCAGTGGAGAAAAATACAGTGAATTCAAATACCTTCTGTTGCTATACCCCTTGCAGCCCTTAAGCTAGACCAAGGATGATCCGAAGACCTCTGACCCTGGGTACCTTTTATATAAAGCTTCAGTTATCCATGTGAGAGGATATTATCGTACATTAAATTACTTCCCCTGGGATTCTAGATACTCATTGGCCTTAATTTCTGATGCAAAAAGCTAGTGTCTTTCCTTCATTATTATTTTCAGTTGAGCCGGATTAATTAAATAGGCCTGCATTTTTTTGTCCTGAAATGGCTTAATCAGCTGTCTAAGTCTCCAATGTCTTTCAACTGTCATATGACCAAAGTCCGGACGGACGAAGAAGGCCATCCCTTCAATTACCCTCCTAGCATCAGGTCTGGCATTTTCCGCGATTGCTTGTCTCAGCATGAAGTTGCCCAGGAAAATTAAAATTGCCCTAGGTTTATCACCTTCCTTTGCGTTTTTTGTTTGGTTTAAACGGGGTACGATGTGCCCGCTGAATTTCTTCGGACCAATTCCAACCTGAAAGCTCAGGGAAGGCCTTTTCGAATAGCTTAATTGTGTAGGCCCTTACGTCGGTTCCTTTGACCCCCTCGGCCACCCCTAGGATCTGGAGATTATTCCGCCTGAGATGATTCTCAATGTCCTCGAGCTTCCACTGGATGTCCGTGATTTGGGAGCTCTGAGCGTCAACCTTGCTGGTAGCAGCAGCGGCTTCCGTCTCCGTTGAGACTATCCTCTCCTCAAGATTTGAGATCCGATCTCCTAGGTTGGTGCAGGCCTTAGAGAGTTTCCTTACAACACCCTGCATTTTCTTGACTGCTGCTTGGGATTTTCGGCTGTCCTGTCTAGTTTCTTCTCTGTGGGCGAGGATCTCCTGATGGATAATTTCCAAGAGTGACATCTGAGCATCTGCCCCGCCGAACTCCCTTGCAGAGGCATTGCGGAGGAGTGATCCCAGCTAAGCTCTTTTTGAGGGACCTTCTGTCTTTTTAAGCCGATTTGGGTTTTAACCCCGGTTGCCGGGGACTTCAGCTCAGAATCGCTCTCCAAGTCGGGGTCTGTATCCTCCAGAAAGGAGCTATGGTCTTCTTCGTCATCTTCTGACCATTCACCTCCCTCCTTTACTGAGTAAAAGCATTCGCTCGGGTCTTTCTCCTTCCCTTTGTCTTTTCCTTTGTCTGCTTCCAGTTGAGAAACATTGTTTGCCATATCATGTTCCGGATGGTTTTTGATCTCCCATTTTGATTTCCACGTTTTCAGCCAGGTCACATTCTTGCAGGTCATGGGCATCCGCCTGTAGCAGAATAGTATCTATGCAGCCTATGGTGTCTACATTGGTAAGTAGAATCGCCCCGGCAGCTAGAGCGCCTTGTTCCTGTTGCCCAACGTCGCAATCCTTGACCCCTTCCGAGTTAGTTGAGAGGTTAAGTACTAAGACCTTCATATCGGCATCGTCTGACCCCTCCATACTTCCCTGGGTTTTACTGCAAGTCTCTGGGGGAGGTAGCGCCGTTTTTAATGAGTCTGGGTTAATCTGTACATTGTTCTGTAATTCTGTTGCTTCTGTTATTTCAGAGGGGGTTACCTCAACTGCCTCTACCCCTGCCGCTGGCTCAATCTCGCTGATTTGCACTACCTCTTTGGCCCCCTTCTCTTTTCCTGCTTTAGTGAAAATATCAGCAATAGGGGCGTTCGCAGCAGCTTGCCTTGTCCTTGCTGCAATTTGCTTTCTTACCAGAGGAGTCTGTGTCACAACCTTTGGGCTATTATCTGCCTCGCCTGAAGCCATATTGACGCCAGCCTTCTTCTTCCTCTTGTTTGTTTTACTTTCAGCGTTCACCTTAGGGGCCATCGCGCCGCGTCTCCTCCCAATCTCGTCTCTAGCAAACCTGCGCCTCCTCAGCCCGATCTCACCGCAGCCCTGCTTCAGAGCCTCTGCTCTGCACTGTGGGTTCGAGGACGCTCCACCTGTGCCCCGCCCCTTTACTCACGGGCGGACTCTGGAGACTCGATGGCCAGCGGCGAGAGCCGTTAGAACCAGCGTCAGTTCCCGCAGCCGCCAAGTTGCAGAACCGCGACAGGTCAGTAGAGAAAGCATTCGCTTGTGCCAGTTTTTTTGAAATAATTTTCTCGTCGTATCCAGTCACTGACAGAAGGAAGGGGGGGGGTCAGGCATCCTCGGAGTAGTTCATAGGGGTTCCGGTCTGATCTCCACTGCTCCACTGTGCACAGCCACAACTAAGCGGCCGCCATCTTGCCACAATCCTTAAGGAACACGTTCCATTGCCACTAGACTGTTACAATGTAGTCCAGTGTTCTATCACCCCCTTAGGGATTTGTTTACTCACTTTCTAGTCTAAAGAACGTCAGAAGTTCAGCTTCACTATTGTAATAGTCTCTGAAAGGTCTTGCTGCAGGGTCAGTATTATCACATATGTTTATTGCTCTTTCGGGTTCCAGAACTGTTTTTTGACTGGAATGTTTATTCTTCCCAAAATCTGTAGTTTGGGAATATAAATATAAGGTATTGAAATCAGAGTCACATGAGATAATTTTTCAATTTTTTTCTTTCAGTTTTCCCAAAAGGGACTGAGAATGTATGCCTTTTTACACTAAACATGCAGGCCTTACACCTTGAGCACTTAAGAAACCCCACCTCTGATGCCAACCAACTTTTCTCTTTCTCCACTGTGAAGTGGTTTCTTACTAGTAACAGTTTTAATGATGAGGACAGTGTAAATGTAATGCTCAGGGAATCACCGCTTTCTGAAACCAATGTATGTTAAAATGTTACGTTTAAGATCATCCCATTGCTGCCTCCAGATCACCACCCCAGATAACAAAAAGTTCATCAATGTAACACAGCCTGAACGTTAAGTTTGACATATATTCCTTGTAAAATTTTGTCCATGGTGCCTGCTCCTTCCATCAGCTCATAAAACGTTTGCATGTCTGAGGGCAAAGCAGATATCTTTTGCAGCACTTTTTTACTGGCAAAACATTTCTCCATTAAATGTAACTATATTGTTTTCCAGCTACATACGCATCATTTCAATGATGATCTCAAGGTGTTGTTGGTATCGCAAAGATCTAGCTCTAAGGAAGTACAAAGAAACAATCAGTTGATCTATATGCCTGATGCTAGGATAGAGAGAAGTGACTTTGAAGCCTATCATCATGTAATCACTGCTAATGGACATTGCGTAGGCTGATCATAGAGGCAGAGTTGTATTTTACATCAAAGGACACATTTCTCACAAAATGAAATAGAAAATTGTCAAATGTAGATAATTTTTACATATGAAGATAGAAGGGGCATTTTTATTGATAATAATGTTGGCATCTTTTGAAGAGTGGACTCAAAATTCAGCATACGCTTGGCACATCCAGTTATGTTTTTGGATGTCATGTTTTGTGCAGATCTGCCTAGTAGGGGAAAGGTTAAGCAGGGGGGTAAGAAAAGATGCACTTTCCAATTAGGCGCTTAAAGACATTTTGGCTCCCCACTTCAGCAAAATATGCTGAATTGAAGTAGATGAAACCTTGTACAAAAGTAGACATTTTCACAGAAAGTGTGCTTTATGTTGTAGGATGTAAGTTTGTCCTATATTTTGCGAGATAGCTGTGTTAAAAAAAACAAGGAAAGTGCGCTTTAATGAAAAACCTAATGTACATCTTACCATTTTCCCCTATTGCCCCTCCTCTCTACTCATGTTGTGTAGCCACTCGCTACTATGAGGAAGGCAGAGATGACACAATGGGTTATCAAGATAAGTGACATGAAGCATGGAGTATCATTGTATGCTGATGACATCCTTATGAGTCTGAGAGTGGTAAAAGACTGTCGTGCAACACATGCTCTCATTACTTGGCGAATTTGCTGGCATGTGAGGATTGAGGGCAAACAGGTTTGTTTCCTGAAGTGCATTGTCTCATTAGATTGATGAGCGTTTGCCTATTAAGCTGGACTGAAGAAGATTGATTCAATGAGAGTGGCACTCTGCTAGCCATCTCAGCCAAGCAGCCATTAAAAAAAAGCATTTATTTTTTATTTCTATTACTCGTCATATCACTGTCATATTCCACAATTCTCTATCGTTCATTGTAAGCCTTCTTTTTTCTGTCCGGTTTATTCTGTAGAGGGTGAAAGTTTGGTTTCCTTCATTAGGGCCGCGGATTTGACACTAGGATAAAGCAATCTCAAAGATGCATGCCATAAATGTCCTAACTCAAGCATTTGCATGCGTTCTTTCCATATGCTGTATGACTCTGTCAGCTTGGCATCTTCTGCTTTAACTACCACCCAATTCCAGATTGCGACTTCCTTAATTGGTATCGGATCTTCATGAACCTGTTCTTAATGCTCTCATTTATTGAATTCAGTCCATCTTTGCCAGTTCCACCAAGATTACAGTTGAAGATATTTGAAATGGGAGAGTTTTCCTGCTGTCTTTTCTATAGTTATGTCCCAATTGACCAAGTCCACCCTGCCTCGCTGATCTCCCTATGTTAAATTGATAATTTTCAGTGCTTGTACAGCGTCTTTGCACAAGGACTACTACTCAACAACCCCAAAATCCATTCCACCACCTGACTCCCTTTCATATCTTCTCCTCAATACGCGGTTTAAATAAATGCACATTTTCAGAATTTGTAGAGCATTATACTCCAGGTATTAGTTTTGTTACGGAAACATGGACTGATCCCACACGGACACTGATTTACAAATTGCTATTCCAGTGGGCTTTAATATTTTTAGACTGGACTGGCCTGCTAAATGCAGCGGTGGGCTTGCAATAATTTTCAGGGAACATCTCAAAGCACCATGTCAGCCTATTACCCATATGGACTGTAAAGCCCTTATGTTCAATTTCAAATTGAACAATGCAGTTACCTTCAATGGTGTTCTAATGTCATGCCCCCCCATTACCTCCCTGGGCCCAGAGCAAAATGCATCCATTATATTGGAGGCTGCCGTATCCCAGCACCCTGCTCCTCTGATTCCCTCTATCCAGATCTATCTGGACTTTGTGGCTTCACAAAATTCATCCAAACCTTAATCGAGTTCACTGAATCGCGTATGTAGCATCCTTACTCTACAAGCCATCGGAAATTTATTTTTCACCTACAGATCTCAGATAATGAAGAAACTGAACACAGAGTTGACAGCCTGCTTAGTTTCTAACTCACTCAAATTATTAATGCAGCAACCCATTTGGCAAATAACACTCATGATTGGGCTTTTACCAGTTATAGTGAGCTACGTTTTGAGAATCCTGCCCGTCACATGTATTTACCACAACCCATAAGTGCCTCTTGCTCAAGGTCCCTACCAATATCACCCGGAGCCGTAATGCACCTAGCATGATTAAATTCCGCTCCTGAAAGGAACTTGATAATAGCAAACTAAAGAATACTCTCTTGAAGTCCCAACCCACACCTGAAAATGATATTGATGCAGCCACTGCTAACTACACAAACTGGATTGACTCAGCAGTCTTTCAGATGACCCCTGTAAAGGTAATAAAAAAACATAGAAAGATGCCCTCTGCTCCTTGGTACTTGAATGAACGAAAAGCATTAAAACTAAAATGGAGATGACAGCAACAAAAATAGAGAGCAAAGGTTTGCCCGGATGAAAAATATAAATACAAACTGCAACTATAGTCCATGACCATGACAGAAAAATCCAGATACTTTGCGGGTAAAATTAATTCCAATAAAAGTCTTTTAAATAGTTATTTACAACAGTGACAACTCTGTCCAATTCCAATACTAATAACACCATGGAAACAACCAATCCCTGTGCAATGAACTATCTGACATTTTTCTATCAGAGTTTAATGTAATCTTCAAGAAATTCCCCTCTAATCTGAATGGCAAGTCCACTAAGTCCAGAAATGACAGGCCAAATGTGACATCTAATATTTTTTCAGCATTCTCCCCTTTCCCCAGTGATAAGGTTGCCAGCCTTATTGGGGTATCAAAATCAGTTTCCCCTACAGATCCATGTCCCCCTAGTGTGCTCCATGGCGTCTCTGGGATGATAGCAGTTCATCTTTCAGATTTACTAAGCATGACTTTGATCTCAGGGCACTCTGCTGCAGCCTGGAAGAAGGCAGGGTTTCTTCCCCTACTCAAGAAACCTTCCCTTGACCCCCAAGATGTGAAAAGTTATCCACCTATCGCACAACTTCCTTTGAGGCCATGAAAAGGGAACTCATGGCTTTCTTTGACAAACATCATCTCCTGGACTGCTCTCAGTTTGGATGTAGACTCAATCATTGTACCGAGTCAGCCCTTGAAGCTGCTACAGAAGAAATCAAGTCCATAGTTGACAAGGGTGGTAATGTGGCTCTAATGCTTCTGGACTTATCGGCTGCGTTTGATACCATCAACCACGCACTGTAAATCAACCGGCTCAGAGCTTCAGGGACTCTGCCCTCGCCCTTTTAAGTGAATTTCTAGCAGACAGAGAGCAAGTGGCAACTTTGGGCGATTTAGTGCTTGAGACTTTTTCCCTTCCATGTGATGTCCCTGAGGGATCATCATCAAGCCCCAATCTCTTCAATATTTATGTCACCCCTTTGGCGCACCTGATTCGATCTTGTGGTTTCTCTGTGATTTCCTATGCCAATGACAAGCAGATTGTGGTCACAGTCTCATGTGACATTGAAGAGGTGCCCAAACAGTTCAACAAATGTATGGCCCAAATTGTCATCTGGATGAAGGATAGTTGCCTCAAATTAAACTCAGATAAGAGTAAGGTATACTTATTCAGGAAGGACACATCCTTTTGGACTGACTCTTGGTGGACACAAAATTGGGCCCGCTCTCCTTTTTCGTAAATAAAGCTAAGAACCTAGTTGTCCTCTTTGACGGAAAATTAGCTATTCAGATCAAATAATTCAGGTTACTTTGTCCTGTTTTTTCCTGCTAAAAATGTTGAAGAAGAATTTTCCTTTCATCCCTCCAGAACTCCAAAAAAACGTAATTATTGTTTTGGTCATCTCTTGGATTAACTACTGCAACACTCTCTATGTAGGTATCTAAAAACGTTTGCTGAACAACCTCCAAACTCTCTAGACGTCACTGCCCGGCTACTTATGAAAATTCAAAAATTTACCTCGGACCCTCAAACCATCACTGACTTTCTCTGGCTTCTAGTTCGAGAGTGGGTCAATTTTAAGGCTCTGTGCATGTCACACAAGGCTCTTCACAATGCTGGCCCTGATTTATCAGCGGGCCTGGTGTGGCAGACGTTTTTCCTTTGCCAGTTGCAAACTGTGTAATTCCTTGAACTTTAAGGTTAGAGCACAATCTGAATTGCAACAATTTAGGAAACAGCTAAAAACATGGCACTTCGCCTGTTTTTCATCGCACTAGGTCTTCCTTCTTGGCTTGTTGTCTGATGCTAGCGCCAAGATGCCTTTGGGCATTTGTGCGCTCTATAAGCCTTTAACCTACTTACTTTTGATTCCTGCTTTTACTAATGGAAAACAAAGTTTATTCAACAAGCATTTTGGTATTCCCGGAGAATTCCATACTGGAGCTAAATGTTAATAGTACTGTATGCCTAATATTTTCCTTATTTTAAGCCATGTATTCAGGTTAGCCTTCAGGACTTCCAAGAGGATGTTTTAATTGATTTATTTCATGAATTAAATTTAATATCATTATTTCTAAATACATTTTACGGAAAAAAAAAAATTTAAAACTCAACATAGGTTAATAAAATATGCTAATAAATAACTAAGAAATATGTACTATTTGTACATAGTTTATTTCTTACATGAATTTATGTTCTTTAATATGTTAAACTAACTATTTTTGATAACTTTTTAATTGGTGCACAGAATTATTAAATGTAATAAAATCATTTTCAAATACATTTTATGGGTACATTCTTTTTTAAATTCAAAATAGGTTATTAAAATACGTTAATAAATAATTAATAAATATGTCCTATTTATACGTTGTTTTATTTTTTTACATGAATTTAGATTTATTTATATGTTGAAGTATTTTGAATAATTTAACATTATTGCCTATGGAGTTTTATCTTAAGTCCCTACTTACATTATTTTCTAAGGCAGGGTGTTGCAGTACCAGTGGTGGCAATGTGTAGTGCTGGACTTACTACTAAACTGTTCAAGTTTACTACAGACGTGTAAGTTAGTAGAAAAGCACAGTTTTTAAATACCAACAAGTGGTAAACTTACTCAAAAGTGTACACTTATTCAAAAGTGCAGTTTGTGAATCAGGCACACTGGGCTTTATGTTAACCCACACTCCAGAAATTAGAATACAAAAACAACATAGAAGAATACCTATGCAAAAAGTAGAAAAATAAGAAAGCCAATACACAACAAGAGGGCTCTAGGAATACAAGCGAAATAGAGAAACATTGAATATCAGGCCCGTACAAAGTTCCACTTAAACCAAAGTGAATCCGCATTAAAGAATATGTAGGCAGGTCTATTTTTGACATCCTGCTGCAAAAATGTTTTTAGCACTTCTGGCATTAGACAAAGAGGGGGCTGAGGGGAAAACAGCATATGGGAGACTCTCAGGCAGAAAAAAGGCCACAAGGCCAAACGCTGTGGGTACCTTGATAGAAGTCAAACTGAGATCAACTCAGGCCTCCATAGAATTGATTAATTTAGACCTAAAATCAGAGTTAAAATCACGATTTGAAATTTCAGAAGTGAATCAGAAGGAGATTTTTTTTAAATTGCCATATTTTGTAAATAAGGTTAGACGATCTAGCAGAGTGGACTAAATTGCTAGACGAGAACATGGAGAAGGTAACATTTGCCCTACAAAAACATATTTGAAAGGCTCTATAATAAAGATTTTAAAGTGTGGAGTGTTAAAGCAGCATTGATGTTGACCTAGAGGCAGTGATTCATAGGGTCCATAGAGATCTATTTAAACAAAACCCATATAAAAAAACAAGAAAAATGTTGGTTCATTTCCTTACCTATACTGTCAAAGAGGGGATATTAGGAAAATCTCTGAAGACTAAAACACTATTTCATGATAATTTTACAGTCCAGATAAGGTCGGACATTGGCAGAATCACAGCACAGCACCGATGAGGAACTAGAGATACCAGGAGCGAAATTCAACTGAAGTTCCCAGCCATGTTAAAAATAGTGTTTAGACATTAAGGGGCTGATTACGATGTCGGTTGGAGTTGCCTCCGACCAACACCGTCACAGTCTCGGGTATCCCACCGACCTCCAGTCGGCGGTCCTGACCTCATGAGTATGATGCGACCGAACACTGTCCGGTCACATACTCCCATTTCCCTATGGGAGCTTGTGCTACAGCCATAAACCGTCTGGAGCACAAGCTCCCATAGAAAAATGGGGAGGTGTGGACAACCCAGTACTCTGTGGCAGGCACACCATGGTGCCTGCCACAGAGTGCAGGGATTTACAGGGGGCACTCTGGATACCTTCTAGGCCACCAATCATAGGCCGCAGGGAGAAGGGGGCCCTGCTAGAGGCCCCCAAAGTAGCTTTACCGCAGCCTTTACATGTCGAAAAGGCCATCACGGAAAAGCTGTTGGTAGCAGACATTGTAATCCTGATGGCAGAAACACCATCCATAGGGGATAATGATGCGGTTCTGACCAGCCAGTAGACTTCAAGAGCCGGTGGGAACTGAGTCAGAATGATCGGCCGGTTTACGCTCCGACTGCTGACATCATAATTCACCGGTCGGACCGCAAACCGACAGTGTCGGTCGGAAAGCCTCCGACCGCAGGTGAAAAGCTTCCAACCAGCAGTCAGAGGCTTTCCGGCCGACATCATAATCGTGCAAAAATGTTTAAGCTCTATAAAGCAGAAGAGGTGGGTGAACAGATTAATAAATGTGGATGACATGAAGCTTTTAAGCTTCAAAACATGAATGCAGAGAAATGGATCAAATATATTCATGCAAAAATGTAGCCATCCAAAAGATGTCCCCGAAGGGCATACAATATATTCCATCAAGTAGGAGGGCTTCCTTGGGAGGAATAGCACTGGGTGGGGAGCATAAGACTGAAAAAATCCCCAAAATGTCAAATTAGAAATCGATAACTGAAAGTGCAATCCTCAGCCGTTGTAAAATCAGTTGAAGGAGAAAAGACTATTATATGATTAATAACTAGACAATTGAGGCAGTAATCTGGAATGTTACGGTCTGCATGCATGAGCGAAACAAAATGTAATTCTACAATATAGAAGGGACCTAAATGTGCAGATCATCATGCTTAAAAAAACACATTAAGAGAGAGAAGAAAGTAAAACTCTATTCAGTAAATGTAGATGGTACAAGAAACCGTTTACACAGGTCAGACACGTGTTCAAAAGGGAATACCTTTAATCATAAAAACGAATTTGGGGACCAGACTTTTAGATTATTAAACTGGTAGCTAAGGGCCCGATGTAGGTAGGGCTTTACCGATCGGTATCGGCCGAAAATACCGATTTTTGGCCCTTACCGATCGGTAAACAGCCATCGGGATGTAGGGAACCAAAAACAGAACGAATCGGATAGAAAACCGATTCGGAATGTGTACCGAATGTGAAAGAATCCGATACGTACATACCGAAAATCGGATATGTAACGAATCGGAAAAACACCGAATCGGTTACAAAGACTGAATCGGTCCATGTACCGATTCGTTAGTGACACCGAATCGGATAATCACCGATTCGGTCCTACTACCGATTCGTTAGTGACACCGATTCGGAAAATCACCGATTCGGTCCTACTACCGATTCGTTAGTGACACCGATTCGGAAAATCACCGATTCGGTCCTACTACCGATTCGTTAGTGACACCGATTCGGAAAATCACCGATTCGGTCCATGTACCGAATCGGAAAAAATACCGATTCGGACATGATCCGAATCGGAAAACATGCCGATTCGTATGAATCTCCGATCAGGAAATTCCCCGATTCCGACAGTTGGGGAGATGTAGGGAGGCACAGAAACACCGAAATCGGCTCAAAATCGGTAGAATTCACTCGGTATTTACCATGGATTGCAATCAGGTGGTAACCAACTCCAACCCATATAAACAGTCCCAAAATGCATTGCAACTTGCAGGATGGCAGCTTTCTATGTCATTGCGAGGCGGCTACGGCTACAGCAGGAAGGACAGAGGGAATGGCTAAGAAATGAACAGGTCTACAGACAGAGGATAACCCTGTTCATGCTCACTGAGGCTGAGATCCTACAGAGATACAGGCTGGACTCTGACACCATACTTGAGCTCATCAGGGACCTTAAGCCATACATGGACCACCACACCCCAAGGGCACACGCCATCCCTGCGCACGTCCAGGTGCTATGCAGCCTACACCTGGTAGCGTCTGGCAGCTATCAAAGTGGAGTAGCAGCAGCAGGAGGGGTGAGCCAGAGCAGCCTGTCAAGGTT
Source organism: Lissotriton vulgaris (assembly GCF_964263255.1). Taxonomy (NCBI): domain Eukaryota; kingdom Metazoa; phylum Chordata; class Amphibia; order Caudata; family Salamandridae; genus Lissotriton; species Lissotriton vulgaris. Next base: position 702,781,638 of record NC_141699.1, read on the forward strand.
CTTCCACATATTCCTTGACGCCATGATAGACAGGATGGACCAATACATCTCATTCCCTGCAACCCACGCAGAACTGCTACAAACCAAAGCGGACTTCTACCAGATGGCACACTTTCCCCAAGTCATCGGTTGCATAGATGGCACGCATATTCCGATTTGCCCACCAGCGGACACCGAATACATATACCGCAATCGGAAATCTACACACACCATCAACGTGCAGGTGATCTGCAATGCCAAGTGCACCATCACAGACCTGGTAGCAAAATTTCCAGGAAGTACCCATGACTCATATATATTCCAACAGAGCGGCATATATGCACGGCTGATGGCTGGCGATTTTGGAGAAGGATACCTCCTAGGTGAGCCACATCATCAGACCCCCATAACACATAGTAGGTAGGTGTAATACATGTATGCATGTGTCTAATGTGACCCCTTTCTCTTCCAGGCGACAGTGCATATGCCCTCCGCTCATTCATACTCACCCCCTACCTCAACCCCTCCACACCCAGCCAAAGGAGGTATAACCGGGCCCACATACGCACCAGGAATGTTGTTGAACGGACCTTTGGCATCTGGAAAAGTAGATTCAGATGCCTGCACAAGAGTGGAGGTGCAAGGCAGTATACCCCCATCACCTGCTGCAAGATCATAGCTGTATGTGCAATGTTACACAACCTTGCGGTCAAGAAGGGCACTGAGGTGGAGTTGTCTGACTACGAGGACTATGACGACGACGAAGCTGTGCCACTGACACAGCCAGCTGGGGTGTGTACGCCATGTGATGGCAGATACAGACGTGAGGAGATCACTGAGAACTATTTCTGACTGAGTACAGATGCAAAGACAGCTAAATGTTGCTTGGAAAAAAAAAGTTTTAATAATGATGCACCACAGTTACAGCACTGATGTGCATCAAATAATGGAGATTGTTAACTCAAATAAAGTCCAGGGTTCTGGTTTGCTCATCCCCCCTTGCCAGCCTATTTTTTGGCCCGCTTTCCAGACCCACTGGGGTGTCCCTCGGCCCCCTCCGAATGGCCAGCAGCATCAGCGGATCGCCTGGTGCTCCTCCTTGGCTCTGATGCAGCGCTGGCCGGGCTGCTGCGGCTGCTGCTGTCTCCAGCATCACCCAGGTCCAGGGCAGGATTGGAGGCGGCGTTTGATATTAACATGGCCTCCATGGCCGTGGTGATCCTGGCCATCCCCCTAGTCAGCTCAGCTGTATGCTGACTGAGCGCCGATTCCTGATTTGAGCTGCGATGGCACAGCTGTGCGGTCGCCGCTGCAAGGCGGGCCATGGCCCGGTTGAGCACCCGGGCATCCCTCCTGCGCGCAACCTCATGCTCCTCCTGCCTGGCAGAGGAGTGGGTGATGGCAGTGGTCAGCCTGCCCAACCCTGCTGCCACCTCCTTGTTGCTGTCCACAACAGCCTGGAAACCCTTCACCAACTCCCCCATCTGCAGGTTGTGCTGCAGGAGCTGGCGTTGGCAGGCCATGGTGGATTTGGCCTGTTGGCGCTGGATTTTTACCATCTGGCCCTCCAGGCCCAGGAACACACTGCCCTCCCGTGCTGGTGCAGCAGTGGTGGTGGTGGTGGCACGGCGTCTGGCACTGCTGCCTCCGGCCTGCTGAGTGGGCTGGGGTGCCACTGGTGGTGGTGTGGTGCTGGCCGGTCCCGGAGCCCCTGCTCCCACGACAGGTTGGACGGGTGGCAAGGCCACGGTTGTGGCAGGAGCTGTTGTCGGCGGAATGGTCTGCCTTGTAGGGGAGTTGTATGGTGAAAATTGCAAGGGGGGTGAGCTGGGCAGTACTGGGGAGTGCACTGCCTGGAAATCAATCACCAGGACTCCCTCCATTCCAAGCCCTGGGGTGTCTCCTTCCTCATCCTCATCCTCCTCCTCCTGGCCAGGCTGGCTGGTGCTCGGCCCTGCCACTGCAGTATTTGATGTCGAAGCTCCCTCTGCTGCCACAGTGGTGCTGCCTGATGGTGCCCCTAGGTACAAAGAAGCATTTGTAAACTGAGTGCCGATGTATTACAGTCAGTACAATTATGGCATTCCACATGTCCTTGCATCTCCTTACACCGTGTCACACTGTTTCCTGTCTTGTGATTCTGCACTGACATATTTGGCTAACTTCTGCTGACTACATGTACCATGATGCTTGTCTCTTGTATGTTGGTGACAGTACAGTGCTGGTGTTTGCCTATGCATTGTGTCTAATGGGGAGGTGTCTGGTAGGGTGTGTCATGATGCGCATGCTTCTTACCTGTAGCTGTGGCCATCGCAGTGCTGTCCAGGGTCCCGATCCCTACGATGCTCTCCCTCTCGATGGTGCTGGAGACAATTTCCTCCAGCTCGGTGAGGGGTGGCGCCGGGTTCTTGCCTCCTCCGGTGTGTCCAGCCTGCCTTTGGAGGTCGGCCAGCTTCCTCTTCGTGAGGCTGCGGAGGTCGTAAAACCTTTTCTTAAGTTCCTCAATGGACCTGGGGGTGACTCCAGCAGCATTGACCTTCTGGGCGATGTCGGCCCACAATCTCCTCTTGGTGCTGTCTGGCACGTTGAGGGACAGCTTGCCAAAGAGCTGGCGGTGCACCCTCACCACCTCCTCAACCAGCACCTGAAGTTCTGTGGTGGTGAATTTGGGCTTCCTCTTTTGGGAGGACTTCTGGCTTCCTGCCTGATCTTCCATTTTCTGCTGTTCAGTCTGCAACCTCCTTCTCCCACTGCTGCTAACTGTGTGTTGGGCTCAGGCAGGCTTTCCAGAAACTTCTAGAAACTTCTTAATTGTCTGCACCTGCCAGGGTTGCCACTCCCTGTTTGGGTGGGGGAGGGGGAGCCACCTCATTGGCTGAATCGCCTATTGCCGAGTCGGCTTTTACCGATTCGGTAAAATCCGATTCGGTAAAATCCGATTCGGTATTATCCGAATCGGTAAAAGCCGAATCGGTTCATGCAATGCATTCCTATGGGCTTTTTCGCCATGGGTCTATGATTGCCGATTCGGTTTTTACCGAATCGGCTTTTACCGAATCGGTATTCGCCGAATCGGAAATATCCGATTCGGTGGTAGCCGATTCGGTGTTTTCCGATTCGTTGTTGGCCGATTCGGTAATTTCCGATTCGGACCGTGCTGAATCGGAACGTACCGAATCTCATTACCGATGCCGACCGAATCGGTTTTCATTCGTTTTTTTTTTCCTACATCTTGTTTTCCGATTTCAGAATACCGATTCGGCCCGCCTCGGTATTTTGAAATCGGAAAATCGCGTTTACCTACATCGGGCCCTAAGAGAGATGGATTGCAGCTATAATAGAGATCAGGCAGATGATCTTCACATGCGCTGGGTTGAGCGGCCCCAAATTGTGATTATATTTTAAACAGCTTGAAATTAGATTTATTATGTTTACCGTCCCCTTGTTTATTGGGGGGGGGGGGATTTCAATGATTTAGTAGTTCATGATTTGGACAGTTCTACTATCAGAAAATACATTTCAATGCCTAAAGTATCTCCAAGACTAAAACATATGATGCAATATAAGGGGCTGTTTCATCTGGTGCAGCAAAATAGGAAGTCAGAGAGACTATAATAATTATAGTGAAAAAAATAGAGGCATCATTCTAAACAAGGGGATATATTAGTTGCAGGACGACCTACAGAAAAGTGAGGGGAAAATAGCAAGGGTGAGACATACAAAAGCCAATCACCAGTGTGGCCCAGTTCATTCACGAGGTCTTCTGACTCGGAATCTTGGGAACGAGGAATAACACAGGAAGAGAAAAGGGAACGTGTGGTTTCCAAGAGACTAGGAACAGCGACATATTTATCAGTGCATGGCAGTGTACAATGGTGTGGCTAGACCTTTGGCCGCCCGTGGCAGCCCCTGCATTTGCTGCCCAACGCGGGGGTGGCTATCCCTTCGGAGCTCGCACCTCCGACAGCCGTAGGTAAGAGCAGGGGAAAGCCACTGCCCCCAAAACTCGTGCCGCCCGAGGCGGACTGCCCCCCCCCCCCCTCTTGCTATGCTCTGCCAGTTTAAGATTAAGAAATTTACTAAACAGAAAGGTGAATGATACCCCAGTTCTTTGCAGTCTCCAAAGACCTCTGAATGATAAGATTTTGAGTATGTGACCAAGACCAATTCCTCTCTCACAATGCCTATTTTCTAACGAGTCCTGGCATTGTCAGACTTAAAAATACTGTGGCAGTCCATAACCAGTATGGATCCATAAAAAACCTGGGGACACTTTTATACATAACCTTGAATACGATATTGAATAATACTTGGTAGGATCTTATGAGGTATTAAAAAAATCCATACCCTTCTAGTCAAAGTATTTATTGTCAATTTTGGTATGTATAGTAGTGACAAAAATGCTGATACTCTGCAAGTGCTTATATATTTTCCAGTATAGAAGCAACAATGGTTCAGGGAATAATTATAAAAAAGAAAAGGAAGAACAATTGTAACACATAACGAGCCAACAAATGAAGAACAATTGTGCAGAAAATAAAAAAATAATGAAGTGGTACACACAATCATTTATCAAAAGAAATTTGTTAATAAAAATGTACAAAAATAATCAACAGTAATAAACTGGCGCTCACAAGGTTGCACAAACATATACATTTGGAAAAGTACAAACTTAGGTGTAAACGAAAAAACAATAGCAGAGGGAAAACGAATACAGAAATAACTTTGTCAGATGACCAAAAAAACCCACAATAAATGCTTCCTCTTGATTTTGCCATAGGAAGGTGTTGACGCCGTTTCAACCTTGTTACTTATCAGGTCATCATTCGGACAAAATCAAACATAGAGAGCAACAATCAATTTTCAGTCTGTAAGTGAGGACAATTACTTTCAAAAGGATACCAACATTTGTTGGGATTATAATCAATGGAGAGTGAGATGGAGAGCCACCAATTGTGAATTTATTTTATACAACCGAAAAATTAAATAGTGAAACTTGGAGCAATAACCACTGGGATACAACCATGGAAATCATGTTTACCATGTGGACCCTGAAGGATGCTGTGAACCAATATTTAAGAAAGAAAGACGAAAACTACAAATAAAGGTAGCCAAGTCAACCTATAGACATTCTTTATTGTAAAAATTATATTTGCTGATATTTATCATCTCTCTCAAGATAATTTTAATGAGAGTCTCACATATAGATCAATTAATCTGAGTGCCTGAAACACAGATGCATACTTGTACAAACTATGCTGGAGCTGCTCTAATAATTAAAAAAACAATTCCAATATTTGAACGAGCCACTTGCAATTAGCAGAGAATGAACCCAGCATAGAGTGGCAGAAGGAGGTCCAGAAGAAGATTGTCTCACAACCATCTTCCAGTAAGAATCCCTTTGTCCTTTTAGATAGTGTCAAAAACAGAACAGAAATATAAATCAAGAAAGAAAAAGAGAAAAAAAAGCAACTAAATTGAGGCCAAAAAATAAAGCAGCGCCCCAACAGCGAACTTAAAATACCTTAAAGCATTGCCTGCTCCTCTAGTCACCATGTCCAAAGAAGAATCATTGGAGACATGAACGACATTGCGTCTAAAGTAGTAGTACTCTAAATAGAGATAGAAAAAAGCCCAAGCAGGTTAAGCTGTATATCATATTAGAACACATAAATAACTCACCCTGCGTACTTCAGAAAAACAATCAAATTGGATGGGACCATTTCCGAAAAACTTTCAACAATTGTTGTATAATGGAGGACTGTGTCCCACTCATTCGGAGGATGCTAAAGTTACGTCAATCTCACTTCTACAGCGCATGCGGGTAACTTAATCCACTATTCAGCGCTGCTGCCAAAAAACTTGGACAAATCGTTGACCCGATCGTCTAAAGAAAGACTAAATCTATAAAATTCAAAAGAAAGGAAAATAGTTTAGGAGTTCCAAAATTGTCAGCGTGAACGCATAACTCAGAACAATGTACAGGGCTACTGCCAAAAGAAGAGATTAGGGAACACCAAAAAATGAATAAAAGCCCTAAAGGTAAATAGCAAAAGCCTGTACTTGTCAAAGCCAGTTGGCTAGCCCTGCCGCCAGAGAAAGCATGCAGAAAAGGAGAAAAAAGTGCCAATCTCTGTAAAGTAAATGTGTCAAATCCATTTTGGATATAACCAAAAGGGGAGAAAAATTACTAAAAAGGTATACTGGCCAGTGTGACTGCTCTGAGCTCTTCCCCCTTGCGGCTCCACCACTGAGTGTTGCCCCCTGGGCCCTGAGTTCACTGTTGCAAGGTGTTTGAGGCCTTCCTCCACCCGCAGGCTCCTGCCTGTGCCTCATCCCTGGTGGTCCAGTGGGAGCGCACTCTGATCTTCTGCTGTTCTGCCTCTGCCTCTCTTGCCTCTTTCCTCTGTGCCCCCTTTTTCTCTTCCTTCTCTTTCTTTCCCTTTTCCTTTGTTTTTTCTACCTTTTTCCCCTGTCGCTGCTGCCCCCATGGCCCCTCCCCCTTCACCATGTCCTTCCCACCTCCCAGCTGAACTGCCCTCCCCTGATCTCTACTTAATGGCGGTCACTGCGCGGCTTCGTGCAGCGGGCATGCTGCTAGTGCGCCAAAAGCAAGCCTGTTTGTGCTCACCTCTGCTACAACTCCAGCACCCTCCATGATATCAACCCCGGATGCAACTTCTGCCAGCTCTAAACGCTGAACAACATCCAATGCCCTTTCTCCTGTCTACACTGCCGCTGCACCTTCACCCACCTCCGTACCCCAACCGACCGGACATCCCCGCTCACAAACCACTCAACTTCATCCTCCTCAATGTATGTTCCCTACACAAGCACACCATAATTTGGGACCTCCTAAACACCCACTTGCCTGACGTCACCTTCCCCACAGAATCCTAGACCCACACCAACTCTGCACCCGATATCACCACCACCATTTCCAACGGATACAAGATCTTGCACAAGGACCACCGTACTGTATTTTACAAAAGAACCTTCCACATGACTACCGTCCTGGACGACACAACAAACCTCATGGAGTACCTCCACTTCCAGATCCAGACCAACCAACAAAATGACTCTCCACAGAACCCTCATCTACAGGCCTCCTGGCCCCGGCACTTCCTTCACTGATGCCATCACAGACCTCATTGCACCCCACGCCCTCGCCTCCACAGACTACATCCTACTTGGAGACCTAAACTTCCACCTGGACAACCACAACGACTCAAACACCACCTCTTCCAGGGAACCTCACCAACATAGGACTGAAATAACTAGTCACCGCCCCATGCACACAGTGGGACAAACACTTGAATCCGTCTTCACTGAAGGAAACAGCGGCTCCTACAGCCACACCACAGTACTCCTCTGGACAGATCACCACTGCTTCCACCATATAGAAGCATGCCCACTGCCTCCCCTGCTGAAGCTTGAACAAAGTAACCGAAGACCAGCTCACCTCTGCCCTCATCAGCACCCCACCACCGACTACGCCAGACGACAACACTGCAGCACGCAACCTCCACTGCTGGGTCACAAAATGTGCCGACACACTTGCCCCCCTTAAGAAAGCCACTGTAAGACATATTAAGAAGGAGAAACAACAAAATCCAGGAAACACGCACCGTCTACAAAGCAGCAACCATTACACATCATCATCTCATCAAATCCACAAGGAAGAAATCCCTCCAAGACAGTATCCTCACCTATGCTTACAACACCAAAGAGCTCTTCTCCATCATCAAGGAATTCACCAAACCCTGTGGCAAAACAACAGACGTCTGACCCTCCCAAGACCTCTGCAACAGACTCAGCACTTTCTTCCACAATAAAATTAAGATGCTCTACGACAACTTCGACAACCAAGACCTCCTCCCCCCTCCAGCTCCCCCTCCATGTGATGCCACCCAACAGATCCTGCTTAATAGGACCCCGCTCATCACAGAAAACACCTTGAACACCATGAAAAGCATCCACCCCGGAGCACTCTCAGACCCCTGCCCCATCACATCTGCCACAGAGCCGCCTCTGTCATTGCACCCAACTACGTCGGATGATCAACTGCTCCTTTGAGACTGCGACCTTCCTCTATGACTGGAAACCAGCCAAAGTCAAACCCCTTATGAAAAAACCCTCCGCAAACCTGACAGACCTCAAGAACTTCAGGCCCATCTCCCTGCTTCCATTCACAGCCAAGGTTATCGAAAAAGAATGTCAATACCCAGCTAGCAAACTTAATCAAAGCTAACATTGTCCTGGAAATCTGCCAATCCGGATTCTGCAGCAACCACAGTGCAGAGAACGCCCTACTCACTACCACCAATGACATCCCCTTCCTCCTTGACCAGGGCAAAATGGCAGCCCTCATCTTCCTGGACCTCTTGGCTGCTTTCAACACTGTCTCCCACCGCACCCTAGCCACCAGACTCAACGATGCAAGCATCTGCAGCAAGGCCCTTGACTGGATACGCTCCTTCCTCACCGGTAGACCTCAGCAGGTTTGACTCCCTCCCTACCTCTCAGAACTGACAAAGACCAACTGTGGAGTGCCCCAGGGCTCGTCCTTTAGCCCCACCCTCTTCAACATCTACATGGGCCCCCCTCACAACCATTGTCAGGAATCACAGGCTCAACATCATCTCCTACACAGACGACACCCAGCTTATCCTTTCCCTCACCAATGAACCCAACATCACCAATCACAACTTCCAAGAAGGGATGAAAGCCGTCACCACCTGGATGAAAAAGAGCTGCCTGAAACTCAACTCCTAGAAAACAGAAGTCCTCATCCTTGGCTCCACCCCCTCCACATGGGATGACTCCTGATGGCCCCCCGCCCTGACACACCATGCATGAAACCTCTGCATCATACCAGACTCATTGCTCACAGTGAACCGCCAGATCAACGCTGTATCATCGACTTGCTTCAACACTCTCTGGATGCTTCAAAAGATGTTTATATGGATCCCATCCAAATCCAGAAAAATTGTCATGCACGCACTCATCAGCAGCAGATTGGCCTACAGCAACACTCTCTATGCTGGACTCAACAAGAAACTCCTTTGCAAGCTCCAGACTGCCCAGATCGCCACAGCCAGACCGATCCTCAACAACCCCTGTCACAGTCACATCACCCAACACCTCCTTGATCTCCTCTGGCTCCCAGTCAAAAGAAGAATAACCTTCAATCCTCAGCCATGCATAAAGGGCGCTTCACAAAACCGGACCCACATACCTGAACAACCGCCTCTCCTTCCACGCTGCCAAAAGACACCTCTGATCAGCCGAACTCTCTCTGGCCACCATCCCAAGTATCTACAAGACCAGAATAATAGGAAAGCCTTAATCCTACCTCGCAGCCAAAGCCTGGAACAACCACTCCCCCAACTCTGGTAATCTCCCACATTGTTCCATTTCAGGAATGACCTCATGGCCTGGTTCATTGGATGACCTCAGCACTCAACTGAGCCGCCCCCGCTCCCACCAGCACCTTGAGACCTAACCTATGTAAAAGGATATAAACATGATATGTTTGTTTTCACAATGTATAATAATATGAGCAGTAGCCTATATCAGTACATATACTCTCAAACTCGTTTTTTCCACGTTATACAGAAACATATTATAGGATGACAATTGCCAGATAAAAAAAATAAAAATTCTCAGTTTAAAGCATAATAGAGAGTCATTAATGGAAAACAGGTAAGTTTTAGATGATGTCTATGTTTCCTCATTCCACTATATATTTTACGGGCCATATTCTGCCTGTTGCCCAATCGATCTTTTAAAAAAAATGACAGTGTGCTGTTTACACTGATTTGGGGCAGAGCTCGTCCCGGCATAAAGCTTCCTACCCTTAAGCACCCATACAAACAGGAAGGACTTGCCAGACTTTGAATGTAATAAATCACATCCCAACTGCAGTTTAAGCCCATGTTGCTGGAAGGAATATCCAACTGCAAGTGCTTACTTTTTCCTGGCTGTCATCTAGACCTAGATTTAAGTTAATCATTTATGGTACTGATATTGGGCTAGGGGTCCCTTATTGTAGGCCACTTCAGGGAGGGATTGAGCAGGAAAAAGGGCCATAATAGCAGCACTTATATAGACTGCAACATAAGGCCTTCCCACCTCATTGAATATGGAAGCCATATAATGGGGATGTAAATAGCAATGGCACATTCATAACATTTGAGGAGGCCAGATGCCAGTGGGGACTAGGACCTGGCCAATTTCTAACCTTCTCTAGGATCACAAGAGCTGCCCACCTCACTTGAGAAGGATTATCAGGAAGGCAACTTGAACAGCAACAAAATGATGGCCAGTGTTGGACTCTCACAAGGCATAAATGTATGACAACTAAGCTTCATAAAACACTTGTTCATCATGAATAACCAGCAATACTACTGTCTAACTGAATGAAACAGGACAGAGATCTAGGGGCGTTTTCGTCAGACACTGTTTGAAACAGAGTAATGAATTACTATAACTAAGCAATAAGTAGCTCAAGTTGAAGATACTTCATAAGGCCTATCATACTCCGATAAAACTAAATAAAACTTACTCCACCATGTCACAGGTCTTTCATAGATGCCATCTCGAGCACCTTGATTAATTACATATGACGTGGCCATGCGCGGTTGTGGAAGGCTATTGGAAACAAGTGACGGACATTCTGAAAAATGCAACAGGTACGTTTACTCATTTTATTAAACACTCTATACTTGGCCGGCACCTCAGGCCTAGGAAGGCAAATATATGTTTCACAGTTATGACCTTGTTGTTAGTATTAACAAAGAGATGCATAATGATACACCTACTCCTTTTTAGAACTATGGAAATGAGATGCGGGAGGTGGTTGATAACAGAAGAGATCCATATGTCTGCTGAAAGAAGTGATGCAGGATGGCCTCCAACACTGGTGCAATATGTCAACTGCTATACATGATGACTGTCACAGTATACTGAAATCTAGTCTTATAACCCCTTTTTAGGAGGAACTAGGGATAGGCCGGGATCTGTAATATTCCCATGTGACTGCACGTCTGGGCTTCTGACACTGGTTCAGATTCCTGAATTGATAGTTGCATTGCAAAGTTGAGATAATATATTTTCTGCTGCTGTCTATTTCCCCTATAGACGATGCTGTTTGTTTATAACCAAGAAAAGTCTTTAAAATAAAAAACTTTAAGAACATCTTGTCAGTTGGGTCAGTGGACTTTTATGAGTCTGCAAACCATAGCAATCTGTTTGGTTAGTAGTAACTGAATAGCTTTGGACCAGGGATCATGACTTAGGGGTAAATTGAGAGTCTGGCAGTTTTTGACCTCCAGACTCATGGTGGCGGTCCTGCGGCTATGGTATTCCCCAGCACACATTTGGACTGCCACTGCTGCAACAGGGAACCGCCGACCTGAGGGGGTCGCACAGCGGACAGGGGAATACAATATGCAAGGTGGGACTGCCACGGTCTGCCGAGCATTTTATGAGTATCCCTACCTCCAGCCTTTTTATTGCAGTGAGCCCACCATGAAAAGGCTTGCTGTGGGGACACAAAAGGAGCCCTACAGGGCGCCCATGCTCCCGCCACCAACAGGATGCACACATGGGAGCACATCATGTGCCCCCCTGTTTGCATTCACCCTAAGTGCCATCTCGGCATGGACTTCATAATCCAAGACATGTTTGAACTGCTTTTGCGCGTGCATTGTGGTTCCTGTTTTCAGGGCACCACTGTGGGAACGGCAAAAGAAAAACCCTCCAGACACGAGTTGAACTCGTAATCTGCTGGGCGGGCCATCTACATTTTTACCTGTGCTGGCACAAAGCCAGCGCAGCAATGCCAAAGTCGTAATCAGGCCCTTAATGTTGGGAACAAAACCTGCATAGAAAAGAAAAGCATCAGACGGTATATAATGGGGCAGTGGAAGCTTTCCCTAGCTACCAGGAAGATGTGTGTGTGGAGAGGGGTGCACAAAGAGTCTGTCATTGGCTCTGCAAGCACAAAAGCCTCTAGGTTTATCATGCTGGTAGTTTGCTGACTGTCTTCTGAGTTTGTGCACCCAGAATTGCGTCTGCAAATGTACTATTTTTATTTTAATACTCATGCAAAAACGTCACAAAAGAAAATTCATAGTTTGACTATGTTCAATCAATGACCGTGTGCTGGGAACACTGTGTGCCCAGAGCCTGTGCCCAGAGCTTTCTGTTTGTATCCAAAACATTGTGCAACAGGACTAGTGGTACGGGGACTAATGCAGGGCCTGTCCACAGGTCAGGATCTTTACCAAGGGCTTATTGCACATGGATGATGTTCTTCTGCAGCAGCCTCTGAGGAACGGGTGGTCTCAGTGGCACAGAGGATGGTGTAAAGTCTGACCGCAGATCCAGAGCCTGCTATGCAGAGCCACAGTTCAGCAGCACAGGAGATGGCTTAAGACAGCTGAGAATGAATGTCATATGCATAAGGAAAGAGAAGCACAGGTAAATGGGCATAATGGATGGTCAGACCTGTCCCTACATCCAAACCCCACTACACGTGGGATACTCATAAAATGTTCGGCACACCGTGGCGATCCCGACTTGCATATTGTATTCACCTGTCCACTGTGCGACCCCCAGGCCGGCAGTTCCCTGTCGCAGCAGTGGCAGTCCAAATGGCTGCTGGGGAATACCATAGCCGCGGGACCGCCACCATGAGTCTGGCGGTCAAAGACTGCCAGACTCTTATTTTACCCCTAAGTCATGATCCCTGGACCAAAGCTATTCAGTTACTACTAACCAAACAGATTGCTATGGTTTGCAGACTCGTAAAGTTCCACTGACATAACTGACAAGATGTTTCCAAACTTTGTTTTTTTAAAGACGTTTCCTGGTTATAAACAAACAGCATCGTCTATAGGGGAAATAGGCAGCAGTAGAAAATATATTAGGCAGCATCCTATATTTATATATTTATAGTGTCATTAGAGATATGTTTTAATATCTGTTTTTAAAACAGTGAGATTGGCAACCACTGCTGAGGCTTATTCAAAACAAGTTAAAACAAGGCATTACCCCTTATTTGTTTAGGGGAAAACAGTGTAATTCATGCTCTCTGCGATACATCAGACCATAATCGCATGTTCTTCACCAGTAACTCAGGTCTCGATATTGACTTTAAGATCAAGTGTGGATCCTTCTCAGAAGGAGGCTTTGGATCTCCAGGTAGTGCTGTTTCTCAGCTCAGATCGTATTTGCGAGTCAGAGGATCAGTTGCTGCCCGAACCAGCAGTGACCCTTAAACAGCAGCAGAATGTTTAGCAGGAGGATCAAGACGGCGAAGGGATCTCTAATCAATGCAATGTAAAAACAATGCTTAATTTATTCTCAACAAGATCGGGGATCCTAAGGCCTCACAAATGATTGACATAGCAGCCCTACATAACAGATTGTCCAAAATCAGAAACAATGGCTCAACTACCAGAGAGGTTGAAGGAGGATAAGTCCTGAATCTTGGAACTTGAAGATAAGGTCACTACTATGCTGGGAGAAGTTAGTCAATTTCAAAAGAAAAAAACTCTGTCGAAGTATAAGATAGAGGAGTTTAATAATAATTGACAGCATTCTAATTTACGCATAGTGGGGTCCCAGAAGGGTGCAAGGGCCCACAGGTTCTTCAAAGAATGGACTCATTTATAAAGACTCATGTGCTTCTGGAATTTTTGGCCGATTTACTCATAACAAGAGTTCATCGAGTTCCAGCCCAACGCTTTCCTAGTACGAAACTTATAAGTGCTATCTTTGTTAACTTTTTGGACTATAGAGTAAATGAGCGTATTTGGGCCAGGGCAATTGAGAAAAAGCAGTTTGTAACATTTGGGCCAAAACACGATGATGTTTATGATGCTGGTTGGTGGTGGTGGGTGTGTGGGAGGGTCACAAAGGCACTAGGGTGCAGTTCTATGGCACTCCATGGGGCTGGCGAAGTTGCGAAGGGGGTATTGTGGGCGATTCCCCTCTTGTCGGTTCAGGTTAGATTAGGGTTACTTAGGTCTCGTGGGGTGGGCACCAGGGTTGTTGGGGAGCATGTATAGTGAAAAGGAGCAGAATCATACCAGAATGTACATTTTCAGGGAAATATTATTCAGGACCTTTATTAATTAGGAAAAAGTGTCTATCTAATGGGTCTTAAAGCTAGATTTATTTCTTGTAATGTCAATGGATTGTCTAACAAATGGAAATATGGGGGCTGATTAGATGATTGACCTTTTTTTCTCCAGAAGTATTATTCTTGCCGGAGACCCATCTTAAAAACAACTTCCCAAATCTTTTTGTACCAAAGTATTATCTATATGCAAATTTTGCTTCAGCCGTCCTGGCAGTAAGAGGGGTTGCAGTTTTCCTAGGTGAAGGATGCGACTGGCGGGTTACTGATGCTATCAGAGATCCTCAGGGAAGATGGATATGTCTGAAGGTTAGTGCTAATGGAAATCCTCTAAACTGGATCAATTAATATGCCCCAGTTTTTTTCAAATGCAAAAACAACAGTTGATGGACAGAATGCATAACAATGTCATACATTCACCCCAGTACAGAGATCTGGGCCTACATCCATCGTTTTTTGCACTACACACCACCCCAGTTCAGACATGGCCATTTGTAAATCAGCCTTGACCCTGTGACTCATCGGAACAGTCCAGCCCGAACTGCCAACTACTGGGGTGAATGTATGACATTGTTCTGTATTCTGTCCATCAACTGTTGTTTTTGCATTTGTCACCCCGAGTGGGACGGGTATGCTCAGACATGAGTCCCGTGCTCTCCACACCACTGCAGTCAAGCTATCCTGACTGATGACGGCTGATAGCCAGAAACCGGTCCCAGGATGCTTGATTCCGGTCCAGAGAAGACATGGCTTGGCAGTTCGGGCTGGACTGTTCCCATGAGGCACAGGGTCAAGGCTGATTTGCATATGGCCATGTCTGAACTGGGGTGGTGTGGAGTGCAAAAAAACGATGGATTTAGGCCCAGATCTCTGTACTGGGGTGAATGTACGACATTGTTCTGCATTCTGTCCATCAACTGTTGTTTTTCCAGTTTTTTACAAAGCAGATTCATTAAGGCAGATCTATAATATTGCTTTGGGAGCAGTATTCCCAATAATTTTAGGGGTGATTTTAAGTATATCCAGGATCTGATACTGGAAACATCGAAGCAAAACTAAAAAACATTTGAAGCTCCAAACTAAAAGAGCGGTTGATGCACTGAAGCAACACTTTAAAGTATTGACGCACTGAAGCAACACTTTCAACTAATTGATCCATGGTTCAGTGCCCATTTGGGGATGTCACAATACACTTGTTTCTCGCATTGTTTTTAATCAGCCTCCCAAAATGACTTATTTTTAAATTTCCCATTTGTGTAAATGGGTGAGCTCAGATATTTGGGTGAACTCTTTCTCTGGGGATTCGCGGGCCACTATTACAGTAGAGTTTGATATAACTAGAGGGTAAGGTCCAGGTGGCAATTGGACCGGAACCTAATGGCTTAAAGAAATGAGAATGTTTATTCAAGAATTTCTTTGCTTGAATATGGGTAGGAATAATTTCTTCCAGTTTGGGAAGCCTTCAAAGTGACAGCTCGGGGACAGATTACTGATTATAAGGCTCAGCAATTTAAAGTGAGCGCTGAGAGGATAGCAGAGCTGCAATCCACAGTGGATGGGGCCTTTCAGGTTAAGGGCACGCCTCAGGATTGAGAGCCCCCTATGGAGGGCCATCTTGATTCTCAAATGCAGCCATGTTAGTTTTCATTTCTCCTCACATTGCATGTATTAAAAGTTCCACAATGAAATGCTCTGTGTTGACATACTGTTTTTGAAAATATCTGGGGGAGGAAGCCTTTTGACTCATTCAAGGGCCTTCACTCCTGAGCCACTGTAAGCTTATTCATAATGTGAAACTGTCGTTAATTGTATGTAATTAGATTTCTACTGTCATTTCCGATGATATTACATCAAAAGGAATTGAACTAATATTTACTTTGTTGGTGGAGATGGGGTGATGGGTGGGGTGGTGTTAGATGATGCTGTGTTACATTTCATATTTTAGTTTGTCAATTTCTGTGAGAATTAATTCACCTCATGCTTATCCTTTTCCATGCTCATGACGAGCTGAGCTCGTCATAAGGCACGGTGCTCCGGTGCTCATGACGAGCTCAGCTCGTCATGAGCCGTGGAACACTCGCATGCGGGGATAATTCCCCTGCTGTGCTGAGCGTTCCACGGGAACCGGTGCACCAGTGACGAGCTCAGCTAGTCATGAGCACAGGAGCGCCGTGCCTCATGACGAGCTGAGCTCGTCATGAGCATGCGGGCGCTGTACGCACCCCCTCCCCCCCAGCACAGCGGGGTAATTACCCCTGCAGCGAGGGTGTTATAGTGCAATTTTCAATGTGCATTAAGTTATAAAAGACCCTGAAATCGGAGGGGAGCATTTGAGTCTGGTTTGCCTGACTTTAGAGAGCAGATTCCCCTCAGTCTGTCTGTACTAAGGACTTAGAATATTTTCTCTCTTTGACATGACTTTATGTCAGGCTCTTACCTGCATCTGATTGAGCCTTAAGCTAAATCCCTATATTGATTGATCATGAATTTTGGCAATTATTTTTATTGAATCTGTAGTGCTCTTTTAAAATTATGTAATAAACCTTCATGGTTTACAACTTGGCAACCCTGAGCCTTTTTGAGCCTTATGACTTACATATTACTGTCTATTTACTGATGATTTTTGACTCTGTTAGAGACACATTACTTCATCTAATCCTGACAATAACTCCACCGAGATCCTGCAAAGGTGCTTTATCTAATATCTATCAGAAAGACAGCATTAACAGTTTTGGAGGAGATTGCAGGTAACGCAGATCTCAGATTAGATCAAATCTGAAGATAACAATTTTTTCCTCTTGACATTCTGGCTACGCTCTTGGATCCTATGGCCTACCTGAATTGCATTGATTGTAGTGTTCCAGTGTTCTGAGATGTACCTGAGCAGGGAAAATGAGTATCAATAGGGTGGATGTATTTTGATGGACTGTGGTAGGTCTCAGTGAAGTGTATTGCTTGTAGTTTCAGATTTTGATGCGTTCAGATTTTTGTGGTGTCATGATTTACACTGCGTGGGAGTTTCTTCAGTTATGCGATTTTGATTTTTGGGTACTTAGGGGTTTGATTACAGTGAATTTTAGGATGTACTCATGTTTGTGAGTTTGAAAATTGGTGGTGTTGTTGTTTATTATATTTTTATTTGGCATATTTAGCCATAAAAAGAAAGAGCTACAATACATACAATTAAAATCCGATTTGTACAAGCCCTATAACGTTAAAACAGTATAAAACAAAATAAAATCCTGATAAAATTGAATAAAAAATCTCACGCAAACCGTAGGTGGTACCTAATCATCGGAGAGGACAGGGGATTACTTATATTGGGTATACATTTGTGTATCAGGGTCCCGGAGTATCCCCTATCCCCATCACATTTCATCCCCACTCCTTGAAATTTATATAACCAGTTCCTTTAATGACTCCTGAATGGCAATGAAAAATCTTCCAATTGCGCATGTTACATTTAAAGATCTCATATTTATCAGCAAGCTAAGCGCTTGATCCCTACAAAAAATTTCATTGGCAATAAAAAGGGGTTTCAAAAATGTTCTCCGTTCTTCTAACAACCACAAGCAGTCCAACAAAATATGTGGGCCATTACATTTTACTTACAATCCACATGTACACAGACCTTGCTCGTGCGCCATAGCAGATTTTATCATTCGACCCGTATTTCATGGGTTCAGGCCCACTCTAGTCCTCAAGATTATATTTCTAAGTTTTGGATTAGGCATGGCCTCGATATAGGGGAATGTTTGGTCATTGGTCCACCCGTTTATCAAAAAACGGGAGGACGATTTACTCCTCAAATACCCCAAATCTTCTTCTCGGGCCTTCAAGTTAATAATAGCACGCAACACCGACTTAGGGATCTGCTGCCCGACCTCCATTGGTCTGGATCTAAGGATAGTGTGGCACACAACTTATCTAGCCTGGTTCTAGCTTGGGCCGCCCAATTTAGTTCACTAGCCTCTGTTTCTTTTTTGCAGAGTTTTGCTATTTTGGCAGGCCCCTCCCCATTCATTCTCTGCCAGAAATTCAGTACTGCTTGCGTACCCCGGAAATTCCATAATGGAAGGTGGCATTCCACTCGTACTGCCTGTATCATTGTTTCCACAGGGAGTGCTAACAGCTGTTCGATGCATTTACCGTCTTCTAAGTTCCAATTTACCTCCCATATATAATACCTCTACACCATATTGGAAGTGCAGGCGTACCAATGCATTAAAAGCCGATGAAATTGGCTGCAGAAAGGGACCTCCATATTTTTGCTTAAATTGTTTAAGGCCCCATACTGAACCAAGCGCCTTTGATTTGAGTTGCTGTATGTGTTCCTTCCAATTTAACTTATTGTCGAACCACATGCCCACATTTTTATATCTATCCACTTCTTTCACTCTAACCTCTCCCAATTTCCAATACAGGGAGGACTTTTTTTTCCCCATTACCATTATTTTGGTCTTTTCTAAGTTGACCGTGAGGTGTTTCTTTAGGCAATATTCATGAAAAATATCCAGTTTTTTTTTTTGCAAGCCCCGCTCTGTCATGTCCATTATCACTAAGTCATCTGCATATAACAAACAAGATATATGAGTTCCCCCAATCTTAGGGCTTTCCCCACCTGCTCTACTCAATATGTTGGGTAGATCTGATAAAAATAAGGAAAATAACAGTGGGGCTAGGACGCAGCCCTGCCGCAAGCCATTCATTATCTGGATTTTGTTAGATAGGGTTCCCTGGGTGTCCAAGATGACCCTGGCCCAATTACTTGAGTGCATTTCCTGGATTAGAGCTAATACTGCCTTGTTGATTCCGAGCTCTGTTAACATTCTCCACAGTAGGCTACGATCTAAGCATGGGCGAATTTTGCGAATTCGCGATCCGCAAATTTGCGGATTTTCATATCGCGATCCGCAAAATTTGCGAATTTGCGGATTTTTGGTTTTTTGCGTGTTCGCGGTGTTTTTTGCGTGTTCGCGGGGATTTTTGTGTCTTCGCAAGCCGCTTGCATAGCGAAGGTACCCATGCAGTCGTTTATGGGAGAGGGAGAGAGAGATAGATAGATAGATAGATAGATAGATAGATAGATAGATAGATAGATAGATAGATAGATAGAAAGAGAGAGAAAGAGAGGGAAAGAGAGAGGGAGAGAGAGAACGAGAGAAAGAAAGAGAGGCCGCATCTCTGAAGGGCCAGATTCCTGAGTTGCCCCTACAGAACATACAGCTTTTTATTTTTAGCAAAATGCATAGGAAAATTGTGCTGTAAAGGTCTCTTTTAGTTTAACCCCTCCTGACAACTCAAAATGGGTGTATTTGCCATCCTCTCCCTTCTTCCTGTTTTTTATATCTGTAAGTGCTTCCTGATGAGGTTTAATTCCTTGGACAGGTGCCTCGTTGCCTACTTGGAACTATTCTCTGACCCTGCTTCAAGGGTCAGAGCAGGGTCAGAGAATAGTTGCAAGTAGGCAACGAGGCGCCAGGAAGCAATTAGCAGCAGGTGTCCAAGTTGAATTTAATTTGTTTTTAACCCTTTTGTAAAAGGTTACAAAGAAATTAGGTTCAACTTTTGCACCTGCTGCTGTAACCCTTGCTTGGCTGAAAATTCGTCCCCGCTGATTCGCGGATTTTACCGCGATTTCGCGAGATTCGCGGATCGCGAAATCGCGGAAAATCCGCAAATTCGCCCGCGAAACGGATCTTACGCCCACCCTTACTACGGTCCACTGAATCAAAAGCAGCTCGAAAATCTACAAAGCAGCAAAACAGGTTACCTCGCACCTCAATTGCCTTCTTCGCCATTGCCCAAAGACTAAGGGGTCAATTAGGATGGTGGACGGACAAAGTCCGTCCGTCATCCTGTCGGAGGACGGGACTGTCCGCCACAGGGGCGGAGGTCCCGTGCCTCAAATTAGGATGCACCCACCACAGTGGCGGGTGCATCCCGCGCCGCAATGCTAAAAATGCTTGTTGTGCGTTTCAAAGCACAACATGACAGGCACCGCGCAGTGCCTGCCATGTTGTATTTTGAAACGCATGGGGGTACCATAGGTACCCCCATGTGCACCCCCCACACCCCTTCACCCTGGGGGCCCGCAATGGGCCACCAAAGCAAAGACCGTATGCCTTTTCAGGCATTGCCCACAGCACATCCTAATATGGCTGGCGGTGTCTGATAGACACTGCCACCATATTAGACCTTTTCCGCCACGGTCGCCTTAGCGGCGGACGGACGGTATTCCCGTCTGCCGCGGTCCCCCCGCCATTGTAATATGGCGGGGAGAAATGGGTGGCGGACGGGCACGGATGGCAGCCGGATCGCCACCGCCACTGCCTGCATTACGATCTGCTCTATTGGATGCTCGTACTTGGTTAAAATTGTATCTTCTTGCACTGCTTCCCCCACAGCCTTTTAATCGATCATTACATTATTGACCAGTTTCAGGCTGTCCTCTGTTATGCGTGTAGTTATACGTCTGGGGTATTCTATCTGTAAGGGAATCACTTTTTCTCTTCCCAACTCTTGTTCCATCTTTATTAATAATTGTAAAGGCCAGTGGTCACTACCTTCTGCAGTACTTCAATTCGTTCTATTTCCTTGAAGTACCATGCATTTATAAAGGCGTAATCAATTGGGCAGTTCTGAATTCCCTATACGGAAAGTCTTCCTTGCAGGGTGGTCGGTATTATACCGTCCATTAGCACTGAATAAACCCATGGATCCTAGACATTTTACTAAATGTTTGTCTCGTACCAAGTTACCTACGCCATCAAAACTTGTTGCAGTTATTTGTGCGGTAATTAAAAGATCTTTAAAAACTTTATCGCTATGGGAGGGATCTAATTTATGATTAAAATCCCCTAAGATCATTATCAGATATGCTGCTTTTGTTGTGCTAATAGCCTCTAGATCCTTTTCTAACAGATCCCGTTGCTTTTCATAGACTATTGTTGCGCCTGGCTGAATATATACATTGATCACAATGCCTCTTTAGTGAGCATAAAAATTCCATCAATAGGTTCGGGTTTTTAACACAGCCAGGACTCTTGAAGACACAAAATATCATAACTACCCAGCATTTCTCAAAAGGTGTCTTGGGATAGCTGCCTTCTGTACCCCCATATGCCATGAGAGTGTCCGTAGGCTGTGTGAAAACCCCAATTCTCAATCCAGCTCACTCAACCCTTCATCCATACTATTCCCCCAAATTATTGCAGATTCAGACAGAGGATCAAATCGATTGCTCAGGGCTGGTCCCTGTGTACTATTCATTATTGTTACTTTTAACCCTCATTGATTTTTATCCGTGCATATTCTTCTACATTGGGCGCATAGAGTATCATATTGTATTTGCTCCGGACGTAGACCTGCGTGATAAGTGAGGGTCCCAGTCTCTCCAA
Source organism: Lissotriton vulgaris (assembly GCF_964263255.1). Classification (NCBI taxonomy): domain Eukaryota; kingdom Metazoa; phylum Chordata; class Amphibia; order Caudata; family Salamandridae; genus Lissotriton; species Lissotriton vulgaris. Next base: position 702,803,166 of record NC_141699.1, read on the forward strand.
ATTTGCTTTCATCTTTACCAAGTTGGCCATCATACACAAGACTTATTTCCTCCTTTTCCAGGTCTCCCTCAGCCCTTATCACCATCTGCTTTACAAATTCAGTATAAAAAAGCACCTTTGTTACCTCATTTCCATCAGGATTAGTTATAAAACCTATTTGTCTTATATTATCAGAAGTAACCCCACCCATTGTTAAGGCATTTGGCCAAAATTTGTAAAAGGTTGGAGCGGTTTAAGGGGTTAATTTTCCTTCGTTGCTTTCTCCCTACCCTTTGAACATTGGTGTTAGTTATTGTATTTATTTAGATGTTTTTAGAGAGAGGGTCAAAAATAGTGAATGTGTAAGAAAATGTAATTATTGGGACACTGTTGGTTGCTTTCGTAGGGTGGGTAATAGATTTATCAAAATCCACGATCTCAAGATACATTCATTTTTGTTGTGCTTGTATACAAAGTGGGCTATATATTGTGATGAGCCACAGACGCACTGAGATAGGGACTTTCCTAAAATACTAACCCCTTTGTAAATGTTAGTTGAATGCTGTAAAACCTCAATTAATGTTTATTTCCTTGGTGTACAGGAGTGAAAATACTAATCAAAGGATGAGTTCACCACTGGTCAGGACCTGGCCTTTTTTGTGATTGTCTAAGTTGAAATGTACTATTCTCTTCTCAAGTGAATTTGATTCTTGTTTCCTTTTTGTATTCAGGTTAGGCAGACAAGAAATTGTTTTATTGTTTTAATTTTTTCATGATTCCGCAGTGTCTTATGAATTGTGTCATAGAGAGTTGCACTGAGATTGGGTAGGAGGGATTGCCAGCCGAGCTATGATTAGTTAGTTGTCGGTCTGCGTTGTGGTTTGTTTTGTGATCTACAGTGAAGCTGCATAGTAGTATTGTGTTGAGAATGGTGGGTCCTTGCTGGAACCACCCTGTGAGTGGTCGATTGCCTTTGCTTATATCACATGGTTTTTTGTTGATTTAAATTGAGTGAAAATGGGTGCAGTGTTGAAAAAGTCTAACGTTTCTGTTATAGAAGGAGAAGAGATTCCTCTGGAAAATTCTCTCACATATGTAGTGATGTTGAAATCATGTCTTCATACATGTATGTGGTTAAAAGAATGGAAAGAAATCACACCTGATCACATGAACATGCAATTTCCTTCAGGGGTACTTTTAATGTGAGAGAGCTTAATTATTGAGGTGTATAGCATATGTATAGGTATATATGTATAATATATAAGAAAAAACCGCAACCTAGGCCTGTAGAGTTTGAAGCATTGAATGAATGAATGGAGATTCAAATTATAATTTCTGTGAGCTAATGGTTTGATTCTAAATGGGATTCTCAGAGAAGAAAGTGCATGGAGAGGGGACATGATGCTGGTTGCTGATGTGTTTCCTACAATTGTCAATGAGTAAGATAAAAACGAACCTGAAGAGGAAAAATATATAATGAAACATGCAAAATGAAAAGAAAGACATAGAAAACAATTCAGATGAGTAGGATATTTTTCTAGCTAATGCATTAGATTGAAGACCTCCTCCATATGTTTTACGACCACCTATGCCCCCGCATTATATGGGATCAGGAAAGCCAAGTTGCGTGCACATGCATTCCAACTGCCTACTGCACCGACTGAAAATGAAGCAAGTTTTAGCAGAATTATTACTGCTCAAGCTAGTTTATCTGCTGGTGCATGGTTTGGGCCAGTTATAGTGGAAGGGGGTTTTATGAAACCTACTGGTTCCCCTATCCATAATGGGATATACATGTTGGAGTTGTTGAGAGCATTGCAGCAACTAAAAAACATTTCTGTAGTAAAATGTGTTGCCCATAGTTCCGAAAATTATATGATTTCTCCTGAAAATCGCTACACAGATGAAGTGGGAAAATACTGTGTTCTCAAATCTTTCACAATTATTTCAAATGAACAAGAGCAATGTAAATCGGAAAATGAAAATGTAAATAGGTTCTTGTTGATTACAGTTCAGACACCGAGGGAGCTGAAAGAACTCCAAGATGAGGCACCAGAAGATGTGAATAGGAAATGGGAAATAGCTGGTTGTACAAAAGAAAAAAATGAAGAATAGGGGGCACCTGAGAAACAATATATTCTGCCTGACTCAATGTTGTTCTCTCTGCAAGTACACATTTTTGGTAAAACTCATCTTGGGTGAGATTCTGTGGTTAGGCTGTTTAATCAGTGTTGGTACAATCTACACTTAAGAACTGTTGCTGAGAGTTTCGGTCAAAACTTACTTTTCAGCATAATATTCAGAATAAGAGAACTTTGGTGATGATGAGGTACATTGGCAAGCCCGGAGATCTTTTTATCTGGATAGAGTTATAAGTTGTTTCTTAAAGGTTTGATTTTGTAAATTTTTTCATTAGTATTTTTTAGACAGAGTATGGCAACTGGCAAGATAAATTATGCCTAGTTGCATTAGGGCCTTATTATGAGTTTGGCGGTCCCATGGGCCGCCGGATCAGCCAAAGGAAGACTGAGTGTGGTGAGCTCTGTGGTCCGACCACCATATTATGAGTTGGGCAGATCGGCTTTGCAAAGACCGCTGCTGGACTACTGTGACCACCAGTTCACAGTCAGAGAAAGGCAGCCGCCGTAGGGCGGTACATGGGAGCTCCACCACTGTGGCTATTACGAGTTGCTTGATCCACAAACGGACCGAACTGGTCTGACCGCCTGCTTTAAGGTGGCAGTGACGAAGGATTTGGGGTACGTATGCACCCCTTTCTTTTTCTTCTTCCATGAAGATTCTGACTTGAATCTCTTTCTACAAGTTCCCCCTTTACAGCAGCATCTTCACCCAAGGATTACAACCCTGTTTGTGGCGATCTTCAGATGAGTCCTTTTTAAACCATATACCCATTGCTAGGACTGCCCACATATGCAATGAACCCCGGTAATGGGTATATTGTATTTTTCCACCTATATCATGCATATGTGTGCATCCGACACATATGCAGTCAAAATGCACACATAGGCATTGATATACTTGTGAATAAAATTCAGCACTGAAGACCCTGTGGTCAGCTTGTAATACAGTGGTCTTCGGACTGCTGAAGACCACCGTATTAAACCATTATTTAATACATCTTTAGAGTTTGTAATACATTTTGTATTGATTCTGCGCATTTTTGAGCGCTATTACTTATTTAATGCTATATATTTTCTGGTTACTTTTGACTCTGTGATAGGCACACTACCTTATCTGTTCTAAAAGATAACACCACCCCAGTCCTGTGTAGATGCTTTATATAATATCTACCAGGTCATCAAAGATTGCGTCAACATCCACACTATAATCAAAATAATGTTTTCAGCCTGTTTTCTCCCTCATATTCTCTCTCCATAGGCCTGTCACTTGTCATAATCTGAATACACAGGCTGAGAGCGGAGAGCACCAGGTGCTGGAGGAATCGCTGGAAACGGAGCCGCAGGAATCGCTGGACCCGCGGCGGCGGTGTACGGACCGCCGGCGTAGCGTAGCAGCAGGGCAGAGCGGGAACAGAGCAGGAACTACCATTCGGAGGAACGGAGGAATGAGTGGAGTTGAGACAGAGAGGGTTGCGGTGTGCGGTTGTGGCGATGTCGGCAAGTGGCTGAGGGGAGCGGTGAAAACCAGCTGACCGCTAGCCGCAAAATCGCCTCTTCCTCCCCCTTTATATCTTAGACCATGCCTCGCCAAAGACGCTGCACAGCCCTCAGCCCTCAGCCCATGCCTAACACTGTTATAAGACGACCACTGGTGTAAGGGAGCCAGCTTTGCCAACCTAGGATTCTGAGGCTGAAGCTGAGATAGGTCGCAGTAGCGAGCTACTCACAATAAAGGGTGCGCTGTGCAAAATAAAACAACATGCACCGCTTATGGCCAGAATTTAGTCAGAGCTAAAGAGCTATGGAGCAGCACAGTATTGCAGCAGAAAGCAGCACAAAGTACTAAGTAGTAAAGCATTGCATTTGCACAATTTGATTCTGCTGCTGTCAGTTGTTGATTGCCTTGCCTTGCCTGGGGGACTCCTAGAGACCCTGTTGCTGCGCCAGGAGCCAGGGGTAGGAGGTGCCAACACCAGTTCCCCATTGCATCACATCACCCTGCAGGCCTGTCCGTGCCCGTCAGGGGCTAGAAGAGGCTGCGCAGGGCTTACCCTCTTTCCACGTTACCAGGAAAATAATTGTTGCAGGGATTATTGACTGACTGATACCATTTTGAAGACTAGGGTAGGGTGGCGGTGGTTCCTATAAAACAAAAAAGCGCACCTACCTATATTCATCTAAATCCAGTTTACCGTGGCATTGTCAAGGCACCGTTAAGAAAGTTAAAAACGTAACTCCAGGAGATCTGTATAAATAAATAAATAAGGGCAACAATTAATAAAACAATGAATAAAATAAAGAACCCCAAGGAGAAGCAAGGAACTGATCATGTTGGTGCCTTGGATGCCTTTCTAACAAGAGCAGAATCAGTCTTGGCGCATGAAATTGAACTTACGGACAGAAGGCTTTCCTTGGACACCTTGATCATGCAAATGCGCTCTTCCTTAGGACAAGGGTATTTAGCTACTACCGCTGATCGATTGAACTCGAGCCAACTTGTAGGTGATTCTTGCTCTATTGGAGTTCCGACTGTGGATCCATCTTTACCCCCTAATAACACCATAGATGGAGACCCCAATATTACCCACAAGTAATTATTGACTAACCAAGTGGGAATAAACCAACCGGATTCGAACACTAAAAAGAGAAAAGGGGGTGGTCCCGTAAAGCAAAGAACTACAAAGCAGATTTGTAAGGAGAAAGATACCGGGGTAACAACACAAACTCAGGCCTCTCATTGCAGCTAAGATCTACTAGATGTGCTGGACAAAACGGAAATGTTAACAATCCTGCTTTGGGGGCTGAGCATCCTTGTGACTTGAACTTAATGATGAGACTAGAAACTATGATGACTGTTTTGTTGAATCCTGTACTGTACAAATTGTCTCAAATAAAGGAAAAATTAACAGCTCTGGAGACCTCATATTTTACAATTAACTCTGCTCCTAATAGCACTGCAATACCTGATGTAGCTAGACCTAACTCCCAGCTAAGCATAGACCCCTTTGTAAAGTCTAATGCTGTCACTGATAGGATGGGAAACACTGCCCAACATCAAACTACTGGGCTTTCTTCTGTTCCTTTTAGCTTCGTCCGTGACTCTACTTCTGCTAATATTTTGAGATCAAATAAAGTGTCCGAAATGCAGATACAGCTACAATGCAAGCTACAAGGCAATCTTGAGAATATTGGTTGCTCAAGGCTAAATGGTGAACAACAATTATTCGCTAGTTCTGCCACTCCTCCCCCATGCCCTATTAGACCTATACCTGCAATCTGTCATGAGAGTGGGCTACAGGGAGGCTTACAGCCTTTAGGCTCAAATAGGGGAGTTACTCAGTATCAATATGAATTTAGGAACCCTAAGGTAACATTAGATCTCCCTCCAGCTGCCTGTCTCTATGTTATGGTTTTAGTTAACGTCCCAAAACTCAACCCAAATACAATAGAAAATACGAAGCAGCGTATAAATAAATCCCATCATTGGTTCTAAATGCCTAGGTGAAAATTTAAATCTTCATCATAACATCATCATGGCGAGGAGGGTACCCTGGGTAGGGAGAGCCCCTAAAACTATCAAAGGTGATTGTATTGTAGTACATTTTGATAGTTCCCATGAAGTGGGCAATCTATTATCAATTCTTCCAAACATGTCTTCATTTCATTCTGAGATATTTGTTTTAACTTTGGGTTTCTTTTATAAACCTCATTCTATCCCTCAGATGACACAGTCTCCCCAACACCTACTCAATCAACCTCCCTCTACTTTAGTTCCCCAGACCCCTGAAAAAATAGATATGCCACATTAGAAGGCCTCTCTGTTTGTGATTGACTGGATTTTCCGACTATGCCGACCAGTGGGAATGTTCCTTTAGATTTGCATAAAAGGCCTCCCTTGCCCACTACCACTTTGATCATTTCTCCAGTGACCTTAGTCACGCGCCAAAACATTTCTAACCTGTCTCAGTGCCCGACATTTCGAGGGAACCCTACCGGTTTTATTTCGGATATGTCTTGGAACATTGCTGGTTATAATAAAAAAATATCTAATAATGATTGGCTTTCCTTGTTTACTTCCAGTGACATAGCGTGTCTTCAAGAGACCTGGGAAAGGGTCCCAATATATCTGAATGGGTATCGCTCCTTTTATGCTGCAGCTGCTCTGTCATCTGCTGGTCAGGCTAAGGGCGGGCTTCTGACATTGATCTCTAATACTTTACTGTTTAGGGTAAAGGCATTTTTGAATGATTCTCCTTATTATCATATATCTTAATTGAATATTCTCTGGATTATCGTTGGCTTTTTATAAATTATTACAATAATAATTTTGGTAGTAACCAATCAGCGGTGTTGTCTACGTTGGAAAGAGATGTTACTGAGTTACAGGATAAATCAAGGAAACCTTGTAATATAATCTGGCTTGGGGATTTTAATGCTCACCCTTGTGGCAAGCTCAATGCACTAATTTGTGGAATACAGGATGAGGAAGGAGACTGTGTCCCCCATTTCTGTCATACTGAATATGGTAATACCCTAAACAGATTAATAATGATAAATAATCTTGCTTTTTTAAATGTCGTTGATAACTTAACTGGTCAGTTTGAACGTACATTTTTAACCATTTTGTGTCTTCTACTCTTGATTATGTTTTGGTTTCTGATGCAATGATAGGCCTTTTTTCTCATTTTAGGATCTCCATTTATTCATTTAGTGACCATGCTGCAGTAACTTTCTGCATACAAAACACTAAGGAAATTGAGTGTCCATATAAACTCCCTATAAATCCTGTGATCGCAAGAGAGAATGGTATAGTTTTAAAGTGGGAAAAGGTGGATACATGGAGCTTTTTGGCAAATTTAGTCTCTAAATGTTATGGGGAAATAATCAGCTGCTTAGAATTGGATTTGCATGACAAAATGCTCCTGGATTTTGACATGATTTTAACTGATGTTAAAAACAATTTAACCCGTGTGATCCGGAATGGCCAACCTAAAACATTTAGTTGGTTTGATAATAATTGTGATCAAACCCTAAAGAGTCTGCATGTAGTTCTGAAGGCCAGACCGCGAGATACATTACTGGTAAAAGGCTTGCGTCAAGCCTATAAAAATGCAAGGACCACTAGGCTGATGTTTTTAACCACTTGGCCGCGGTGGTAATTCCGCCGCGGTGCTGGGGGGGCGCTCCCATGCTCGTGACGGAACCACTCCTGTCACGAGCCAGGGGCGCGCTGTGCTTGTGACGGAGTGGTTCCGTTACGGCCCTGCCCGCTCAATAAAACCGCCGCACAGGCGCAGAATCGCAGCAGCGTGGGCGGGGCGGGCGTGCCGTGACGGAACCACTCTGTCACCAGCACAGAGCGTCCGTGGCTTGTGATGGAGTGGCTCCGTCACGAGCGCTCAAGGGGTTAAAAAAAAGAAGAAGGGTGGGAAAACTTGCAAAAGGCTGCTATACTAAAAAGTTCACAAGCTTTCTGGTCTTTGATTAATGCTCCATTTTTAAAGGATGAGCAGGCTATGACAGATACTAATGTTGACCAAGAGGCATGGGTGACACACTTTGAAGCCCTCTTTGGAACGGATGATATGACAACCCCCCAATCTTTTCCCCATGTTTTGGAGACTGATGAGCATCCTGTCAGCTTTACACTCATTGAAACAAAACATGCTTTAAATCAATGTAAATGAGCAGAGGCTCCTGAACCGGATAGAGTTCCAATCGATTTATTTTTAGATAATCAAGATCTATGAGCTTCACTTTTAACAAATGTTTTTAACAAAATTGCTCAATCAAAAGCACCACCATCTTGGAAAACAACTGTAATCGTTCCCATATATAAAAAAGGGGAGAGGTCGATCCTGAAAAACTGTAGACCTATCTCCTTAATACACTCTACTGCAAAGCTAATGGGCAGACTGATTTTAAATAGATTAGAGGACTGGAAACTGGAAAAGAATAGTTTTATCCCATGCCAATTTGGCTTTAGAAAAGGGAAAGGTATGGTAGACTAGTGTCTGAACCTGAGTCTAATTATGGCAAAATATACAGCTGCAAAAAAAGGTCATCTCCAACTAGCCTTCATGGATCTGTCCGCAGCCTTTGACTACGTGGCACAGCCTAGGCTGTGGCACATCATGGAGGAGATGGGTATTGAACTGAAGATTATTAATATTATTCGTGACATGTATACAGATGCTTCAGCCTGTGTTCGATATGGGAGGAATGGTGAGTAAACAAGGCCATTTAAAATCGCAAGAGGCGTGAGACAGGGGTGTGTCCTCGCCCCCTTGCTATTCGCACTCTATACTAATGGTGTGGAATTCACACTGTTGGGCTCTACACCAGATGTCCCTTATATTAATTCAGCGCAAGTGCCAATTCTATTATATGCAGATGACGCGGTACTCTTAGCTCATACTAGTAATGCACTGCGTCGTCTAGTCCAGGATTATAAACAATTTATGTGTAATTTAAGCATGAAAGTGAATTATTCAAAGTCATTTATTTTAGTAGCAGGTTCAAAATATCAAAAATATCCGCAAATCACTACTGAAGAGGGAAACATTGGAGTTGTTGATTCTTTTAATTATTTAGGGATTATGTTTGATTCTCAAACAAAATGGCAAAAGATGATTACTAATAGAGGAAATCAGATGGAAAAAAATATTGGGGCTCTAACTAAGTTTATTTAAAAAAAACTGGTTTAAAAACAGTGTACCAAGCCAAGACTTTATCTACCGCTACCTATGGGGCAGCTGTTTGGGGCATGAAAGACTGTTATCGAAGATAATTTCCTAAAAAGAGTCCTTTCGTCACCACAGTCATGTGCCAACTACAAGTGTCACATGGAACTAGGTGACCCTTGTATAACTGATATAATTGCAATAGCCCCTATCCTAATGTGGCACTCAATATGGCGAAAGGAGTCCCTTGCCTTGACAAGAGAGATTATCAACGATGTCCTGAAAATAGATGGAGTAAGTAATATTGCTTGGCTAATTTATGTTGAAATAACATTTAAGGCAGCTGGGCTTCATTACCTCTTTTTGGAACCCTCTAACTGCAGTTCTATATCCAAAACGGACTTAAAAGCTCGACTGCTTTCGAATCGCCAGACAAGAATGGAGATTAAAAATATTAATGCCCCAACAGTTAAATCTTACCTGGCATGCCCCACCTTAGAATTAACAAATTCAAATAGAATATATTTAACCTTCATTACTAACCTGCAACATAGGTATGTCTTGGTGAGGTTTTGTTCAAATTATATTCCGTCAATGCTGGGTACTCCTTGCAATGTTTATGTTGTTTCTGAACTCCCATTTTGTACATGCGATAATCAATCTATGCAGGATGACATACATTTTTTCTTTTTCTGTACATTGTATTATAATGAAAGGAAACATTTCATTATCCCCATTATGCAAAAAATTAATTTTAAACATTGTCGCGTAGCACTTTATTATCTCCAGCTACTTCTTCATCCTTTTATCTGTTTCTCTTTAGTGTCTTTTTTATTACTTGCACTAAAAAAGATATCTATAACTACCTGAAATTATATTCCTACAAAATGAAATGATTTTATTACTGTGTAAATGATCACAAATTTGTATCTGTATTTTTAAAGTAACTATCTTTTTTATGTGTGTTGTAATGTTGTGAATTGTTTTTTTATATGTAGTTTACTTTTTATGCCTACTTTGTGTTGGCGAAATAAAGTTTCTGACTGGCTGACAGGTATTTCCTTTGTGTTTACTTCAATCCCACATCCCAGCCACCTTACTGGATCTAGGGCAGCCACCCTCTGCTTATTAATATACATCATGGTCCTCCACCTTGAGGTCCAGCACTTCTGTATAAGATGGACACTTCAGGTTGGGAGGATTGCCCAAGTTGACATCCCCAACAAGAAAGTTGCCTGTCACAGATGGCAGACGGAGGGGATTCCCTCTGACCCAATCCTGTTCAGCTGAGTGCTCTTGCTGGTGGGAGAGGAGAGGTCCATACCACTCAATCATACAATCTCACAATGCTCTTGTCAGCTCCATTCAGGCCTATGAATCCTTGTGAATAGCAAAACAAAGCTTTGTAATTTTCTGGGTTCATTGTGCCACAGATCCAGATGATTTTGCTAAATTATGTCATGGGCCGTTGAAAACGTTCTTCTAAGTGGCCCTATTGATTTCCAGCTCTTGGGCACCCCTCTGTCGTAATATTGACGATGATCGGGTTAGCGTTCAGCTTTGCTACACGAATTTCTTCTTATCTTGACCACATTTGCGGAGGCCATTTTGTATTTCTGGCCGCCATTTACATGAACGTGCTGCCTCGTGGTCAGCATGCCCTTTTGTCCTTCCTCTGTACCAATGACCATCTATCTTGCCCAGCAACAGGCTATTTTTAGTACCGGTCAAGCTTGCACCTGCGCAGTCAAACCCTCTGTACTAGTGGACAGTCATCACTTAGGAATGTTCCCCAAACTGACCAGTGGTGTTAAAACTCCTCCCATAAACTGGCTCTGTTCCAAAAAAGTCCTTATATGTACCTAAACTGAGCAAATGTGTTCCACCCACTCTTTTTATTACCGTAAAACTGTATAAAAGAGGTCTCGCACCAATGTTCGGGGCGATACTTCTTGCATTACCGAAGGGTGCTGTAGGAATGTACCACCACCCCATGGGGTCTTAATAAACTTGTCTTTTGCATTTCTAGTTTCCGTGCCAACTTCTGTTTCTGGTGTCTTGGAGTTTTGCAGAGTATGTAGGTCTGAAGAACCCAATACCACAAATTGGCGACCACGAAGGGACTCATCAGCGACTCGGATGCCCGAAGGAGAGGTCGTGACGAAGGATTGGAAACTCGCCATGGGCGCGTACGCTGCCACTGAGTGACCCGAGTCTTGGCACCCACAGTGTTTTCTTCCTTTCCTTCTGATCTGACCTTCCAGGTGGCGCCGGTCCTCGACTGAGATCCTGATCGGTTGGGTTGTCGTACAGTGCCTGTTTGGCTGATTCGATTAAAGAACTTGGCAGCTGGAACCTGGATACTTGAGAATTTGGTAAGCTTGTGATTGGTAAGGTAGTCTACGGACGCTTACTGTGGCTTTTTGGATTTGTTATGAGTTAGCTAACATTTGGTTCTATGATTTGAGTTATATGTGGAGTGCACCTCACATAGGCAGGCAGTGTGGAGATATTTCTCCGATTTTGTATTTGTTTGAACGGCACACCTTGTGTGAAGTATATTAAGTGCCATTTTATGTAATATCGCCTTTTCGTGATATTTTGACATGCCTGTTTTAAGCACACTTCGAGGAATGTGCTGTCTTGGAAAGGGTACCAATTATCGATTAAATGAATCTCAGCCGGCTCCCCCAGAGGGGACACCTAATCGCGAAATGTATATTAAATTTGGCCTTCCCCCTATTATGTACAGTACGCTGTGGCATAAATATACCAAGACAGATCGTGAATTGCAATGGCCACTACATGGGTCGTTTGACTTACGAAAGGTTCAATATGTGGAGCAATGTTTGTTTCAGCACAGGCCTAGACAGGATATGTTTGATTGTGTGCGTATGTGGGAGAAAGCGGTGCGTGAGCGAATGAAGCGTGAACAAGCCTTGGCGGACAAGGAGCAGCGAAAGGCTGCCCGTGATAAAGCTTTACAGCTGGAGGAGAAAGAGTTGCAGGAAAAGAAAGAGAGGGAGGCACGAGAACGTAATTTGCAAATTAATGGTCAATTTCCTATTCGACGCCCTCTTTATCCTGTCCTTACTAATGAATCTGATGATTTTTCATTGCTAGACCGTTGCCCGCCTCCGTATGTTTCACCTACGGCTCCGTGTGAGGGATCGGATGAAGATGATGAAGGGCATAGTCGTACCAGGCTAAGTGTTGATCGGGCTGCGAAATTGCGGGGGTTTGCTCGAAAACTTAATCTTAAAACTATAACTATTTCGGAAATTGATGACCAGATGCGTAAGTGGTCCGAGAAAGAACGGTTGTATTTCTTGAGTCATTTTGGAGACGAAGTTGTAGAACGGTTTAGAAAATATTCACCTGAGTTGGAACCAAAGGATGTATCAGTTGGTCGTGAGCATTTGCGTAAAGGTATTTTTGTTCTTACAGATGCAGATTAGTTTTTTCAACGGTTGGTCCATCTACGGGATAAGGTGTTAGAATTGAAGGCGGCGAGAAAAGCATCCGACACGGCTACGCCTGGATCGACAGAGATATCCAAAGAGTGTCCTATCTTTGTAGCAGATAAGAGTTCTACAGTTCACATTATGCCTATGCGAGAAGCTGCACCTTTATATGTTCCCCCTAAGGGGCAAGGTACAGATGATGATAAAATGTCTGTGGATGCAAAGGGCTATTTTATATATAATTGGCTTTACACACCATGGAATAGAACAGATGTTATGGCACTAAAGACTGCTTTGCCTGACCCTCGTAAAAACCCGGCAGCTTTCTATGAAGGAGTGGAAGGGGCTATTTCTTCGTGTGTTATGACATTAGTTGATATTGATCTTTTCTTTGCGTTAATATTACCTCCTGATATGTGGAGAGCGATTCGTAAATTCGATGATCGAGCGGTTCTGGGTGCAGATTGGAAAGAACTAGTCCAAGCTGATTTAGATAGGAAACCCGCATGTAAGCCGTGTCAATTAATTTGAGATCTCCCGGGAGCTATTTTGAATAAATTGAAAACGCTTGTTCCCCCTAAGAAGGTTGATTGGACTATGTTAGCTTTTTGCAAACAGAAACCGGATGAATCTGTTTCTGACTTCTTTTCGCGTTTTGAGGAAGCATTCCATGATTACAGTGGGCAATTATTAACAGAGGACACGGGCAGGCATTTGTTTGTTGACAAGTATGTGGCTAATCTCCTACCAGAGATTGCGAAGCGTTTAAAGGCTAGCGAAAGTTCTTGGACCACAGCGACCCCTGCTTCTTTATTGACTATGGCTCAGTATTATGAACGGCAGGAATTGGAGGCTAAGGAAAGTCGTTATAAGAAAGCGAAGGAGTTAAAGACGAAGGTGATGTTGGCTCAGGTTCACGCGACCCAGACGAGAGGGAATGATAGGGGTAGGCGTGGATCGTATGGTACGTCTTCCGTTCGTATCGACATTTCTGAGGACCAGTGTGCATATTGTAAACAGTTTGGACATTGGGCTTCAGACTGTCCGGTGCTGCGAGAACAGCATAATCAGCGTGGTCGAGGAAGTGGAAGGACACGGAACAGTTATTCAGGATCGAGGGGTGGAGCGAATGATCGTGGCAGGTTTGAAGCGAGGGGTCGTGGTCAGGATGATCATAATACTTTTGATCAACGAAATCAGTATCAGATAGCTGAGGGTGAGTTCACAGAGTCCCAGGATTATGTACATGCATAGGATTGCGTAGGATGGGGTGTGGAATGGGTTGAAGTACCAGTAGATCAAAGGGGTCCATATGTATCAGCGCATGTTTTGGGTTCTACTGATCAGTTTCTGGTCGATACAGGAGCTACTCGTAGTGCTCTGTCCAAACACTTGGTTCCAAGGGCTCCCCTGTCTGGCGGAATAATTACATCAATAGGGTTCGATGGAACACCCTCTCTTAGCCCATTGTCACAACCCATTACCTTTCACATTGATAAATTTACTGCCCCATGTCCGTTTTTATTATCACCAAACACTCCAGATAATATCATGGGAATAGATATGCTTAAATATTTTCGAGCGACTATACGTTGCGCTCCTGAAGGGGTGCGGGTCATTTTGAATGAGAATTACCCAGATGTAATGAGAGTGTGCCTCATGCAAGAGACTGAGGCATTAGCCTCTCTTCAAAAAACGTTATGGGCTACTTCGGACACAGATGTAGGACAGATGATTATCCCTCCCATACGTATCACTGTTAAGGAGGGGGCATCTTTGCCTCGTGTACCGCAGTATAAAATCTCCAGGGAAGGTGAAATTGTTCTGATACATATTGTACATGACTTGATTATTGCAGGCGTGGTAGAGGAAGTCCCCTATAATGTTTGTAACGTCCCTATTCTTCCGATTTTAAAGAAAGATACAGACACCAAAATCTATTGTTTCATTATTGATTTGAGAAAAATTAATAAGATAGTAGTGAATCAATACCCAGTGGTGTCTGATATTACCACCCTACTTACGTTGATTCCGCCCACGGCCACTACCTTCACTGTCATTGACTTGAAAAATGCTTTCTTTTCAATTCCCATCCATCCTGATAGCCGATATCTATTTGGCTTCACATTAAATATTAAATCGTATAGATTTTGTCGAGTTCCTCAAGGTTACAATGAAAGTCCCAGCATTTATAGCCAGGCTTTAAAAAGACAGCTTGATTCTTTCGATTTACAGTCTGGAGTGGCTCTCATTCAATATGTTGATGTCATTTTACTTGCAGCAGACACGCAGGAGCAATGTGAAGAGAGTAGTCTTGCTTTGCTTTCTTTTCTTGCCCAGAATAATCACAAGGTTTCTAGGAAAAAGTTACAATATTGTAGACCTAAGGTGACCTACCTCAGTCATCTTTTGTCTAAGGAGGGGCGTGCATTGACATCTGATCGAATTCAAGCAATCTTAGATACACCAGTCCCTCGCACTCAGAAAGATGTTCGTGCTTTTATAGGTTTAACGACTTTTTGTAGACAGTGGATAACGGGGTTTTCACACATTATAAAACCTTTGTTAGCATTATTGTCCAAATCTACACCGATCCCCCTTGAATGGACAGATGAATGCCAGAATGCTTTTGAACAATTGAGACAAGCCCTTTGTTCCGCACCAGTACTAGGTACACCAGATTATACAAAGATTTTTACATTATATGTACACGAGAAGGATGGGTGTGCATTGTCAGTCCTAGTGCAGACACACAGGGATAAACAGAGGCCTTGCGCGTACTTTTCAGCGGTACTTGACCCCGTAGCACGAGGTTTACCTGGGTGTTTTCGAGCAGTTGCAGCAACAGCAGTGGCTATACGACAGAGTGAGGGAATAGTTTTGTCACACAAATTGTTGGTGTTAGTTCCCCATGCGGTAGACGCTCTGCTAAATCAAACAAAAACCCAGTATCTAACTAGTGCACGTTTAACAGGATATGAGTTAACACTGTTGGCGCCACATATTACACTGAAGAGATGTGCCACTTTGAACCCTGCCACTTTATTGCCGTATCCAGTTGCTGAGGGTCAGGAGGAAGAACACCATGATTGTGTTTTCCTGACTGAAGAACAAACAAAGGGTCGTATTGACTTACAGGATACGCCACTTCCAGATGTAGATGGGGAACTGTGGGTTGATGGATCGTGTCTAAGGCTGCCAGATGGTACAACTTCTGCAGCGTATGCGATCACGACACTTAAGACAGTGGTAGAAACAGCACGAATACCGCAGAAATCGGCCCAAGCAGCTGAATTGATAGCTTTAACGAAAGCATGTGAATTAAGTGCTGGTTTATGTGTGAATATCTACACTGATAGCCGGTACGCCTTTGGAGTAGTGCATGATTTCGGCCTACTCTGGAGGGAGCGGGGATTTTTGACTTCACATGGAGTGCATATTATGCATGGAGAATTAGTACGTGACCTTCTGAATGCGCTATTACATCCAAAGAAAGTAGCGATAATCAAATGCAGTGCACATAAGAAAGTGACAGACAAAGTAGGACAAGGAAACGCTTTCGCGGATCGTATAGCGAGGGAAACTGCTATGTTATCTAATGTCTCGCCAATATATGTGGTGAAGTCGCAGGCTGAGAGATGGCATGATGCTAGAGAGGAAATCTTAGACATTCAGAAATCAGCGTCCGAAGCAGAACTCGCAACCTGGGCAAAGGAGGGAGTGTTCGATGATGATGGTTGCTGGAGGAGCAAGGATATGGAGAGATGGAAATTGCCTGCTGCTTACTTGCAAGCAATGGTTCAAATGACACATGGATTGGCACATGTTGGAGCTCTTGCAATAACTAAATTGCTTACACGAGTTTGGGAGCATCCTGAGATTGCCAATACGGCCAAAAGAGTAGTGTAGACCTGTCTGATATGCTTACAGTACAACCCTGCAAAAGGGACTCATACTCCAAAAGGAGGGTTTGTTCCACCTACTGCACCATTCGAAGTATTGCAAATGGATTACATCCAGCTTGAGCGTTGCAATAACCTTAGGTATGTATTAGTGGTGGTGTGTGCTTTCAGTAAGTGGATTGAGGCCTTCCCCACAAAGGATAATACAGCGCTGACAACAGCTAAGGTTTTGCTCAAAGAGTACTTCCCACGTTATGGTGTTTGTAAATTTTTGTGGAATGATAACGGTCCTCATTTTGTTGGGAAAGTAGTGGAGTATGTCTTGAAAGGGTTGGGGATTCAGCAAAAATTTCATGCTGTATTCCATCCGCAATCAGCAGGTTTGGTAGAAAGATATAATGCTACTCTGAAGTTGAAGCTAGCAAAGATCGTGGCATCTACGTCTCTGAAATGGCCGGATGCTCTGCCTCTAGCATTACTATCTATTAGATCAGTACCCCATTCCCGAACTGGCCTCACACCTTATGAAGTGGTGTTTGGAAGGCCTATGAATATATGGGGAGTTCCTAAGTCTCGGTTGCTACATGATGTGCCTTGTATAATGATGAACGATTATTTGGCACGATTAACAAAGGATTTACTCTCTATTCATCAACAGATTCGAGAAGCGCTCCCCGACAATTCCATTGGAGAGGCTCATAATCTTCGTCCTGGGGACCATGTGATGATCCGTTCATTTGAGAGAACCAGCAGCTTGGAGCCGAGGTGGCATGGCCCTGAGCAAGTGTTGCTGGCGACTCGAACGGCTGTGCGAGTCACGAACAAGAAGCGGTGGGTGCATTCTACTCATTGTCTTCGTGTCTCTCCTGATCTGGTGAACCCCACTGTGCTGTCTGATTATCGAGACATCTTGGACGCAGAGAAGAGCCCAGCTGCTACGTCTACTGAATCGGAGGGAGCCTTCCCGGACCACACTGTCTCTGGTGGAGAGAGATACAACCTACGGCCAAGAAAAGCAGTTGTTTTGTGCGAGACTGGTTGAGTTACCGCTCTGAACGGCTGTGCGAGTCACGAACAAGAAGCGGTGGGTGCATTCTACTCATTGTCTTCGTGTCTCTCCGGATCTGGTGAACCCCACTGTGCTGTCTGATTATCGAGACATCTTGGACGCAGAGAAGAGCCCAGCTGCTACGTCTACTGAATCGGAGGGAGCCTTCCCGGACCACACTGTCTCTGGTGGAGAGAGATACAACCTACGGCCAAGAAAAGCAGTTGTTTTGTGCGAGACTGGTTGAGTTACCGCTCTGAGGTTTGTGAAAACGGAAGCCGGGAATATCAAGGGGGGGGGGGATCAGTTCTGCCAAGTGTAGCGACACCCGTCTTGAATCTCGGAGAAGAAACCAACGGCTACCTCGGAGCTCAGCACTCATATTTTTATTTTTTAGTTGCTTTGTTTTGAGACATTTGTACTTTGAACTATGGCACCTACTACGATAAGAAGCAAGAGAATTTTTGGTGCAGTACTTTTTGTTACGACCATAGTGGTAATAGCGGTAATAGCTTGGGTGGTAGAACGATTGGTTCCGGCAAGAGAATATTTATTGCCTACTACCCCAATCCCATCTGAACATTTCCATTTCACCTTGCCCTATCATGAAGAATGACATAGACAGACTTACTTAAATAACAGTTTCATTCAAATCTTACATCACACCCATAATATGACGAATACTTCGAACTGTTGGGTATGTGGAATGTTGCCTGGACATCAGAAGAAAGGAGGCACTCCGCTTACTCCTCTTCCGTTCTCTCATAATGGTTCTTGCAATGCTTGGTACACTCTTCTGTTCACTTTGAGATGGCCGACAAAGGGTGGATTACTTTTCCGGCTTAATAAAGTTTGCTATAATGACAGAGATGGCTACCCGCAAGCAGAAGGAACTAAATTTGAATGGGAAGAATATCGGCCAGATAATGCATCATCGCCTCGAGTTTACACAAATCAAAGAAATATAAATATGTCTAGTTTACATGTGATCACAGTTATTGATACCAAAGCTGATTTATGTGTCCGAAATAAAGGTACCATCCCAGTAGGAAGAAGTGAATGTAATACTACTCTCACTTTTGATACTCCAAATGGTATCGCCTTTGTGGTTTCACGAAACATTTACTTTATTTGTGGAAATAAAGCTTATCACCGTCTCCCTCTTGGATGGTTAGGAACATGTTATATATCTTTTGTATTATCCCCTGTGTTTATTGCCCGCCCATGTATCATAATGACTTTGTGTTATACCATGATTTTATACTAAACAGAGTGAAGAGAACATTAGCAATTGATGAGATCGATCAAACAGACACCTCCCTGCAGCAATATGTTGATTTTAATTTAGGCCTCTTTTCATTTGTTGGTGCTGCCCTAAATAGCAGAAAAATAAGACGACTGACACGTGTTGTGGAAGCCGTTGCTAATGAGACAGTTTTTGCTTTAGGGAATTTGACTGAGGAACTTCAAATTACCAGAATTGTAACGCGTCGGAACCGAATGGTTCTAGATGTAGTGTTAGCTGATCGTGGGGGTGCATGCCGCATTATCGGAAGTAGTTGTTGCGTGTACGTCCCTGATAACTCACCTTTTGTGTATGATGCTATTTCTAAATTGCATAAAATAGCTGCTGAAATACATCCTGACAATGGTACATGGACACTCTCGGGTTGGTTCTGGACTTTTCTCAGTACTTGGGGTTGGAAACTGTTAACAATTTTATGTATAATAATTGAGATACTCTTCTTCCTTTGCCTATGTATTCAATGTGGTCCTATGTTATGTTCTATGTGTATTTCTGCTTGTATTCCATCCAAACAAGCCATTGCTAAGAATGAGCAAATGATTAATCGAGAAATAATGAATATTATGTTGATTAATACTGACGATGAATATCCTGATTACGTCCATTATGAGGTAGCTTCAGCTAAACGCTAAAAGGGTCATCTGTCGTAATATTGACGATGATCGGGTTAGCGTTCAGCTTTGCTACACAAATTTCTTATCTTGACCACATTTGCGGAGGCCATTTTGTATTTCTGGCCGCCATTTACATGAACGTGCTGCCTCGTGGTCAGCATGCCCTTTTGTCCTTCCTCTGTACCAATGACCATCTAACTTGCCCAGCAACAGGCTATTTTTAGTACCGGTCAAGCTTGCACCTGCGCAGTCAAACCCTCTGTACTAGTGGACAGTCATCACTTAGGAATGTTCCCCAAACTGACCAGTGGTGTTAAAACTCCTCCCATAAACTGGCTGTGTTCCAAAAAAGTCCTTATATGTACCTAAACTGAGCAAATGTGTTCCACCCACTCTTTTTATTACCGTAAAACTGTATAATTCAAGAAAGGACTCCTAGATATAGGAGATTGGATGTCAACCAACTGTTTAAAGTTGAACTCTGACAAAACAGAGGTACTTATTTTTGGAACCCTTCTGCCAGCATGGCCTTCGAGTTGGTGGCCTGACACCTTTGGTATGCCTCCCACCCCCGCTACCAAAGTCAGGAATCTTGGCATCATCTTCGATGATACCCTAAATTTTATGGACCATGCCAATAAAACGGTGTCTTCGGCACATCTAAAGCTTAAGATGATCAGGAAAATACACCCTTTTCTACCTGAATCAGCCATTAAGACACTGGTCACATCTCTTGTTTTGTCCTCCCTGGACTACTGTAATGGTCTCTTCCTAAATGCCCAAGCCAGAGTCATTACCAAATTACAGACCATTCAAAACGCCGCAGCACGCCTGCTTGCTGGCAAAACCAAATTTGAATCCATCTCCAATAGCATTAAAGACCTTCACTGGCTCACTGTGCAGAAAAGAATCCAATTCAAAGCTTTATGCATTGTGTTCAAGGCACTTGACAACCAAGGCCCCCAGTTTTTAAGAGACCAACTTCAATTGCACAAACCTTCCAGAGCCTTAAGGTCAGCCACCCTAAACCAATTAGTTACCCCACGTACCAAAACTGTCACCTGGGGCGATCGCCGCTTTCTGGTGGCCGCCCCCAGGCTTTGGAACACTCTGCCTCTCAACATCAAGCGAAGTCCCACCCTCCTTCAATTCCGTAAGCTTTTGAAAACCTGGCTGTTCACTCAATAGTCAATCAGCTCAGAGGCATTTACAAATAATTGGTTTACAGCGCCAAGACGCCCACGGGTATAAGCAGCGCTTTAGAAATGTTAAAAATAAATAAATAAATAAATAAAAGAGGTCTCGCACCAATGTTCGGGGTGATACTTCTTGCATTACCGAAGGGTGCTGTAGGAATGTACCACCACCCCATGGGGTCTTAATAAACTTGTCTTTTGCATTTCTAGTTTCCGTGCCAACTTCTGTTTCTGGTGTCTTGGAGTTTTGAAGAGTATGTAGGTCTGAAGAACCCAATACCACACCACCAGCATTTATTTTCTACATTAATGGGTCCATAGTGCAGTTTTTACTTAGAGCGGCACTATGTGTGCCTTTGCATTAAAACACTCCGGTTAATTGGCTGTCATTTGCTCCGCAAGCACTACAAGCCTGACTATGCAGAATTTTACCTTGTTTTTCTGGTAACTCTAGGCCAGCATCAAAACCTCCCACTAGACCTATATTTCTTTCATCAAGGCTGATTACAGCTCTATGGGGCTAACCAGATTGAATACATGGTACGCAAACAATTTCTATTTCGACATAACATTTATTTTATTCATAAATCATTATTTCATCATTTATATCAAAAAGAGGTTAAAAAAACATTCATTGTATCCATAATTTTCTTCCTACCCTCCCAAGGTTGCATACACTACATGGTCACCCAAAAGACAGACGTGCTACAATCTTCGTGACAGTGTTGTGAGCCGGGTATTCCACAATCAGGTCAACGCACGTTTCGGTGGGTATTGACAATTTTTTTGACCACCTTCTTTAGAACCACCAATACAACAGAATCAAGGCGAGTGGTTGGGGTATAACTTCTAGATGAAGGGATAGTATTTTTGAAAATGAGGGAATTGATTGTCCGCGGCGACAGTATTCGTCAAATCGCAAATAATCTCGGATGAGAGGACAGAACACGCATCTCCACGCAATGCTGGTAAAGATTTAATCCACACGTGTATGTCCCAGTATAGATCAGCAGTGTCATTAAAAGTCTTTGGAAGCCAACGAGTGGACTGTATAGTGCATCAGTAGCACCTGTCTAGAGTCCTTCTTCCGCAACACTTGATTTCAAGTGGTGTACTATAATCATATGGTCCTCTAGTTTGAGTATATGCACTTCCAGTTCGGGGCGAGTGAAAAACAAGCCTATTTTTGGAATGGAGTATCGTAGAGCGTGGAGTTCCCATTCCTTCAAGTGGTAACTCTAGGTACACTCTTGTGGCTGACACATGCTCCAGTTAACGTTTGCCATATAAATTGCATGGGAAAAGTTTGTATGTGACACACAACTAGCAGAACGCTTAGGCGCACTCACCCCATAATGCTATGTAAGAAAGATGCATGTGCTCACACGCTAATTACGTGCAGAAACTGCTGAAGAATGAGATTGTCAGTCATACCTCAGCACTTTATGGGTTAAAGTACGACAATGGCACATGCACAATATTTCACTGTGAAGACCAAGGTTATTTCCTTTTCTTTCTCCTAAGTGTGTGTGCACTTTTCAATCATTCTCAAATACATCTTCATTTTGGCGATGCACTGTTTTTGTACATACACTGATGTTGCACAATGCTATATTACTATTTGTAGTAAATTGCTAAGTCAGAGGTGTTTGTACCTCCAATTCGTCCAGAATAAATGGGGAATGTTATTTTACAGTTTTTCATTGATCACTGCATTTTGAATTGCTATTTCTTGTATGAGCCCTAGGTATGCCTGCTGTCATCAACAGTGAGTGTGGGCTAGCTAGCTCAATTGCCTGCTAGGCTCAGACATGCACAACTCTTATATGATTTACCACAAAATAGCTCATAAATTAAACATTTACTTTAAACATTTTACCATGATTTATATTCAGTTTAATTTTCAAAAATCAATTTCAAATCTTTCAAATCTCTTGTAAATAACAAGACTTTTTTTATATATACACATCATAACAGCCTGTTTATGCTTCACAAAAAAATGATGATTACATATACAATTCACTATTGAAGTTTTCTTAGGATGATGTAGATGGTAATTGCCCAATGCATTTCGGGACTTGTAGTAGTCCCTTCTTCAGGGGCCACACTGTAATTCAAAACAACAAACAAAATCAAGCCAAACATTTCGGCACATAGTACATTCTATGCATAAAACTTTACTCATCATCATCATTAAGTCTTTATTGCGATTCTTCATCATAAAAGACAATAAATAGCACATTATTACATATTTCATCTATAAAGTGATAGTCCACAACTATGAAAATCTATAACTCACAAATATTAGACCAACACAGATAATAAATAAGTACATATACATTAACATTTTTAAAACCAGTTCTAAAAAAGTATTAAATATGTAATCCAGCATAAAGACATTGGGCATATATTAATATCATAGTTATATATAAAACTTTACTCATTCAAAAGATAATATTCTACACGAATAAAGCTTTTTTCAAAGATGTAGACATTTATAGGTAATTAGCTGTATGCATATAAGCTCAGATTGGTAAAAAAGATGTGTGAAGAGACCAACACCTCAGTGCAGAAATAGTGCATAACTCATAAAATACACTTACTCTAATAATACTCGAAACAAACTTTTTCCAATGATGTATTCACAAATAAAACTTATTCCTAAATCTGATAAATTAGAAACATATCAGTTTAAACAACTGACCTTTAGTGCAGCAAAATGGATAAAACGCTAAAACTTAACTTACAATACAAGTGTAAATGTCGAGATAATCACGCCTTTGTAGTATACTCGTCAATGCGCTCAAGATTGCCGTCGACAAATAACCTCTTGACTATGATGTTTTGATTCACAACCTATTTCAAATGGAAAGGAATCTTTCAGTTTCACGGTTAATTTACTAGTGAAAACGCAATTCAAGAATACATTACTAACTCGTACCTCGGTAATGAACACAATTCAACTAAGGCTCACGAACGATGTCATCAAGTGTAGATAGCGATATCTAAAAACAAAAAATGACAAACCTGTCGCTGTTAGTAAACTAAATCTAACTGTTAAATGGAATCCTAAAGAATAAATAGTTGCTAGCGTTCTCGCAACATACCTCTAAATATGAGGACTGGTGATTCACTCGGTCGCCGCCATAACCACGAAGTCTTCTGGTCATGTGACAATACGTAACGTCGTTTGCGTATTTAACTAGATATAGCCCGCGTAAGCTGCCACCGTTGTCTTAGTAACCATACAAGCTATGGGGAAATTTAGTAAAAAAAAATTTACGTCGTGCGTCTTGAAGTGTGTGACATCATAACATTCTGATAGGTCCATCTATCGTACACTTTGCTTATAGATCACCTCAAGCAAAACAGTAACTTTATTGGTTACGACCAAAACTAAAATCCAACTTAGTTATTATTCAGGTTATTCGACGTCGACCTCCGACGCAACAAAACAAGAGATACCTCTGATTCAACAAACCACTTTCAATGTATTCAACGGTTTAACCATTATCATCCAAAATATACCAATATCCACTGTGAAAAAACTAGATAAAATAGTGGAAAAAATAAAAAGGGGAAATAAATAAATAAATAAAGTGAAGATAACGAAAAGTGACGAAAAAAATAAGAGATAAACATAGAGTTTAGTGTGATATTCAGACTTTTTAACATACATTCTAATTTACATCACATCCGTAAATTATAAAAAACACATCAGTCAATTATAAAACACAGCTCAATTCCATACGGTCATTAAGAACCTTCGGGGTCATTGTACCCAAGCGCTTGATCCAGAACGTCTCCTTCTGGAGTAATTTCTTATTTATATCTAAACCTGGTTGGGCATCAACTCTCTCTATTATCTGGAATCTCAACTGTGCTATAGTGTGTTTATTTTCCATCCAATGTGTAGCTAGAGATGAGGAGGTGGTTTTAATACGTATTCGACTTTTGTATTCAGTGATTCGTGTTTTTAGTTTTCTTTCAGTTTAACCTGCGTAAAGTGATCCACAAGGACACTTTATCGCGTAAACCACATTATTTGTGTTTCAATCTCCCTTGTATCTCAGTTTGATTTTTTTTACCAGTATGAGGGTGAGAAATAATATTGCCCACTGTAACATATTTGCAGTGTATACAATTTGCACAGTGTCCCATTCCAGTAATCTCACTGCTGTCAGTTGCTTTTTTGGGTTTAAGTAACTCCTTCAAATTCTTTGTTCTTGTGTACGTACGCGAATAATGGTCGTTCCATGTAGATATTCTGAAAATCTGGTTCCAACTGTAAAAGTTCCCATCTTTTGTTAATGATATTTTTAATTTTTTGTGAATTGGTGGAGAATTTAGACACAAAGACATTTCTTGTATTGTTAATTTTGTCTTATTTGATTAGTAATGTACGACGATTCAATTCCAATGTTCTAGTTGCCGAATCATCCAAGAGTTTTTTAGGATAACCACGTTTCTCGTATTTTCTCTTGAATTCCTGAATACATTTATGGCATTCGTTTTCATTTGTAACTATGCGTTTCACTCTTAGAAATTGAGAGTATGGTAAATTATTCAGAAGACTTTGAGGGTGGAAACTCTGATAGTGTAAGAGGCTGTTTTTATCTGTTTCTTTCTGATGCAAACTTGTATTCAATTGACAGTCACTTATCTCTATTAGAACATCCAAGAAAGGTAATTTATTTTTGTTGATCGAATGGGTAAACTGTATCCTTGGGTTCTTAGTGTTCAACTGGTCGATGTTTTTAGTCAATTTGGCTGTTGTTCCAGACCAAATAATTCAAGTTTGCTTTATTTCGATATAAAAACATATCATAAAAGCAGCACATCACATTGGTTAAAAACATAATTGGCACAGGCAGTAAAATGACCAACATAATTAACAATAAGCATTATAAAAACAATCAAAGTAGTTTTTAAGAAGGAATAAAAGAAGAGAAGAGCATGCTACTGTATCAACAATTTTTTTGCAGTTCTTATACGCCAGGCCCAGCCTAAGAATTTTGCCATACAGCAGGCGAAAAAGGGTCTAGCATCAGTGCGCAGTATGCGCAGGGCGTCCAGATGAGATCTTGTTCCCAAACTCCTGCATAAAGGTTTCAGCCACAACTTTCTAGGTGCTACATAGGTATTGCACTCGAACAACAGATGTGCAACAGACTCAACCCTCATATCACAAAAGGGACAAAATGGCACAGTTTGTAAGGGCGGCTTCCAGGTCGAGGTAAATTGTCCTAGAGGGAGTACACCTAACCTGAATTTGATGTACAGTGATCTGTCACCAGAATTGTGGATTGAATCCAAATAGGGTTCCCTGAAAGGGAGCTCTTTAATTAACAGAAACTGGGCGACAGATTTACAGTGATTAGAGTTGCACATTCGTTCGTTGTCCACCCAAGACCAGTATGCCTTTTTTAGTAATTGTTTTGAGGGAGCTGTTTTATTATCCCAAGCATCTCCTAAACCCAGTTTGTAGAGGAGGCACTTAACTTCCCTAAGCCAAGTAATCTTGTAGCATCCTGGAAGGGACAGAAGATCTTCCAGAGCATCTGCGTAGCTATGGAGTTCAGGGACATTCCATATTCTAGACCATAGAAAAAGAGGGCGTAGTTTTGCTTGGTCACATATTGGGCGTGAGCCCGCATCTAGCAAAATGGGGATTGTGGGAGTACTGTGGGGTAGCCTCATGAGGTCTTTATGAAAATTATTATCAAGAGAGGCCAAGGTATCAATTCTCTGTGAACCCCACAGTTCCGCGCCGTATAGTGCTGCGCTTACAACCCTTGCCCTATAGATATCTAGGACTGCCCCAATAGGTTTCAATGGCGAGGCACGCTGTTGTTTAAGCAGGGCTCCTGCTACCCTCTTGTGAACAAGAAACACTTTCTGATGGTGTGCCCTCCAGCTCATAGAGTCGGAAAGTCGTATGCCCAGATAATCGAATTCCATGACTCTCTCTAGATGGACGGAGTCTAGAACGGGGGGAACAACTGCTTTCTTGGGAGGGTTGAGGACAAGGAACTTGGTCTTGCCTATGTTTATGGCCAGACCTTTATCATCACAGAAGGACTTAAAGCTGGATAGCAATTTTTGGATGCCCACTGGAGACTTAGAAATTAGAAGGGTGTCATCCGCGAACAGGAGCGTCGGGATTTTCTTCCCCGCCAGGGACGGTGCGTCAGATGGATGTTGTAAGAGATGCTCCACCACTCCGTTAACATAAAGAGAAAACAGAGTGGGGGCAAGCACACATCCCTGGCGGACGCCCCTATTCACCGGGATGCGAGGTGTTTTTTCGCCCTGAGAACCCCATCTAATTTGGGCAAAATTGCTATCGTGGAATTTTATGAGTAAGGCTAACAAGTAGGGTGGTAAGCCTAGCCCATTGAGGGCATTCCACAATAATGCTCGTGGGACCAGGTCGAACGCTGTGCTTAGGTCTATGAAGACCAAGTACAAACTGCCCCCTCCCAGCACCACTACTTTCCAATAGAGCATGAGGAGGCGAAATGTCTGCTCAATGGTGCCAGTCCCCGTTCTAAAGCCTGCTTGAAGGTTGGACAGGATCTGGTTTTTCTCTGCCCACTGCAAAATCCTGGTCAAAACAACTTTGCCCGCCACCTTTTGGGTTGAGTCCAGCAAGCTGATGGGGCGATAGTTTGCCGGATCGTCTCTGGAGCCTTTTTTAAAAATAGGAACCACTTCCGCACCCCTCCAAGAATCAGGGAAAGAGCCTCCCAGCAGGGCCTCATTTAGGAGGGAAGTGATCAGTCTGCTCCACCACGCCGGATAGGATTTTAGCAAATCGCCCGGAATCCCATCTGGGCCAGCAGCCTTATTGGGGACAATGCCCTTAATTGCATTTTCTACCTCCTGCTTGGAAAATAGGCCATCGCTGCTTGTAAGATCAGCTGTGGGACAAGGTAAAGGAGCCAAGATATGGTGACAAGCCCCCAATGGAATGGAGTACAACTTGGAGAAATGTTCCAACCATACAGCACCGGAGATGTTGCAGGTTAGTTGCTGATCGATAGGCTTTTCCCTGGCTCTCAACAGATCCCAAAACTCCTTGGCATTTTTCCTTTTGCTTGCTTCTGCTAAGTCCCGCCAGAAATTTAGCTCATAGGCCTCTTTTGCTTCAGCCACAACTTTTTTATAGATCTTCCTTGCAGCTCTTATTTTGTCTGGCTCTTTATTTTTTACTGCAGAGATAAGAGCCCCCTTCGCTGCTCGGCATTTGGGGGAGTACCACTTGCCTCTGGTCATGGAAACACCTTTCGGACCCACCTTAGTGCTCGATTGGGAAATAATAAACAAGTCACTCAACGCCTCTATGGTCTCTGTAAACAGTGGTAAGGTCTTTTTACCAGTGGGACTTAGTGTATCAAGCCTGGAATCCGCCTCTAGCAGAATAGACCCAGCTTGTGCCATCCTCACTTCGTCCGCCGAGACTCTTGCCCACTTCAAGCGCCTACCACAGTTAGAGGGAGCGATTTCACGTGAGGTTTTCCACTTATGGTCTGAGATAACATTGGTCCTATCTTGCCAAGGAAAGGTAACCGAAAGAGAGAGTGGGTTATGGTCACTGTCACAGGATACAATGACCTCCATGTCTTTGTGGAAAGGCCAAAAATTGTAATTGAGCATGACAAAATCAATTCTGGAAGTTCGCCCCGTCCTGTTGTATGTATGGGCTCCCATAGGGTCCGATTTGGAACGGCCGTTGGCTGGTCTCAAGTTATGTTCCAGGCAAAGGGCATTGATATCTATTGCGCTTTGTGTCCATTTGGGGATCGGGTCAATGTTTAAGATAGGGATACCTCTCCTTGAGTCCTCTTCAAAGGTATCCAAAATGTCTTCCCTGGACAATGGCTCAAAGCAACAATTAAAATCGCCCGCAAGAAGGACATAGGAGTCAATGTTACAGGAGGCTAGCTCACTGCTTAAACCTGTTGATGTTAGACGTGATGTCCCACCACTAGAGCCCCTCAAGTAAATGTTGAAGACTTCTAAGTTCCTCCCTCCTTTGCGTTGTAATGTTATCCATTGTAGGTCAGATGATTTGGTGGACCTTTGGGTAACACCTAACCTTAAAGCGATGCTGATCCAAATCAAAAGACCGCCAGACGGGCGACCTTTCGAGCCAGCTTGTTGAACGGCTGGGACAAAGTGGGTCGTAAACCCCACTCTATGTCTTGGTTCTTGGCACCAGGTTTCCTGTAGGAGGCAAATACTGTAGGGTTCTAGGAAGGCGATCCATTCAGGATTATCAAAATTACGGGCAAGCCCAGCCACATTCCAGCTTAGGATCTTCAATAGCGGTGCACCAGAGATGGGCTGTGGAGGGGGATAAGTGGGTGGGAAAGATTTATATGCAGACCCTCTAGAGATATTTACGGAAGGGTCAGAATTCTGGGGTATAGGAGTCGTAACTGTGTCAATCAAGTTCACCTCTGCTGCGCCCCTTCGGATTAGTGGTCGGGGAGTCATTCTAGGTGAAACTGGACAGCCTTCCAAGACAAGTAGGTCAGAGGTATCAGGAGGCATCAACCCTTCCTCGGTAGCTAAGCTAATTGCAAGTCCTACTGGGACCAGTAGGGGATCTGAGGGTACGTACTCAGTTGGCCTTGGCATATACGGAGATGAAGATTTTCCTAGGTTGGGTTGGGTAAGCTGGCTAGGAAGTCAATCCACCTCTTCCAGGCCTCCATATCTATTTGAGGTTGGGAAGCCGTTCCAATGTGGTTGGATTTGATTGTGGGTTTTAGGGTGGCTCTTCCATGGTTGGTGGTGAACTAAGGACCAATCATCCGCCGGGGTATGTTGGAAGCGAGGTGGATAGAAAAAAGACAGAGGCCTGGGTATGACCGGGGACCCTTCAGAACCAGGCCAGGAACAGATGAATTGTGCCGTATGTGGATCCTCAAAGGTCACCACTATGCAGTCCCCAGGACTGGATTTCTTTGATGGGCCCACCCAGCGAGCTCTTCGAACCATCAGGACTCTGCTTCTCCGGCCATTAGGGATAGGTCTATTTACATTTAACCAATACATTATCTTATTTTTCAGCGACCAGTGGTTCTCATGCTGGTCTACACCAATCTGGGGAACACCCGTTAGTACCACCACATAGTCATTGGCCTCAGGGGGAAGGTCGATATACCCCCCTCTGAAGTTGTCCTTTGTGGGTGGATCCTGTACGGTACTCGGGGTAGGTTTGGGCTGGGCACCAGGTTTAGGCTTTCCTGATTGGGGATTAGGGGCCCGTTGGAGAGCCTTAGGTTTAGTGGCAAGGGGAATTTGGTCCACGGCCACAGACCTCGGTTTAGGAATCGGCCGTGAAGTGGCTGTGACTGAGGGCGGGACATCCTGCACTTGGGTGGTAGAAGTTGGTGGTGTTACGTCTGGTACAGGGTGGCCCTGGTTTTCAAGAGTTCTCAAACCGAGAGTGGCCAAGGCAATAATGCTCTTTTCCATCTCGAGCAGGTTATTTTCTATTCTCGAGAGTCTAAGGTCAAGAGGGGAAAGAAGTTTCTTTAAGGTTGCCCAAACCAGATCTATGAATTCCCTATCATTATTGCCCAACCCTTCAGTCTGCAAGCCCTCAGCCTTTTGGGCGGTGCTAAGTGGAGTGGCGTCTGATTCCACAATACCTCCCTCACTAGGGGGTTGAGACCCTGTAGTTTTTTCTAGATTTACATTAGATGACATTAGTCTTGTGGAGGATAGGTGTTGCGGAAACGCAATTTTCGCTTTTTTATGGGCATAAGCAGAACCTGTTCGGCGCTTCCTTTTGGATGGTTTGCCACTAGTGGTGTTTGAGGATACCTGAGGGATAGGGGTCGGATTCTGAACGCAAAATGCAACTGATAGGTTGGCTTCATCTGCGTTAGAATGCCGCTCTAGCAATGGGGAGGGGATGGAGTTGATCGAAGTCCGATGGACATCAGCCTGTGTAACTACACATTGGGGAATGGTGGGGCGCTCCGGTGTAACCGAAGTGGCTATATGGCCTAGGGAGGATTTTTTTGAGAGCGCTATCACTTGTGACAGTCTTCTTGCGGCTCCCAGTTCTAAGGACACCCGGGTTTGGAGTTTAGAGATTTCATTATCAATGGCTATATTGGTGCGGGTGATAAAATCGTCCATGGGGCCACTGATTTGCGGGGCAGCCTTGGAGGCCTTACTCCGGGTTACCCTGGTACTCATGTCTTATAGGACAAGGGGTATTCACCTATAAGCCAAGGGCGAAAGAGGGTGGGCCAGTCCAGTCCACTCAGTCCTCGAACGGCCTCAAACGGCCCGCTCTTTGCCCGGTCTTCGCCCCGGCCTTGGCCCCGTGCGCGTTACTGTCTCTGGTTTATCAGGAAAAGCTATTGGAGGGGGCGGGAAGAGGACCAGCTGCGGCCGATGAGCGCCGCTCAGCAGGCTGGTCCTCGCAGTCCCGCCTCTTGCCTGGATCGATGGATCAGCGGGTGCTCTGGCCGCGTTGGTGCTCCTTTGCACGTTACCGGGACAAGAAACAGCAAGTCCCCACCAGTGTCTCCCGCCTGCGAGCGGCTCCCGCGAAGCGGGGGCCGCGAGGCATGGTGTGGCGAAGGGACCAGATTCAGGTAGGCAAGACGAACGCTACTCCCAGCAGGATCAGCAGTCAGGAAGGAACCCAAGGAAAGTACACTCCACTCTGCTTTTATCCAGTGGAGGGGGCGGGAAGAGGACCAGCTGCGGCCGATGAGCGCCGCTCAGCAGGCTGGTCCTCGCAGTCCCGCCTCTTGCCTGGATCGATGGATCAGCGGGTGCTCTGGCCGCGTTGGTGCTCCTTTGCACGTTACCGGGACAAGAAACAGCAAGTCCCCACCAGTGTCTCCCGCCTGCGAGCGGCTCCCGCGAAGCGGGGGCCGCGAGGCGTGGTGTGGCGAAGGGACCAGATTCAGGTAGGCAAGACGAACGCTACTCCCAGCAGGGTCAGCAGTCAGGAAGGAACCCAAGGAAAGTACACTCCACTCTGCTTTTATCCAGTGGAGGGGGCGGGAAGAGGACCAGCTGCGGCCGATGAGCGCCGCTCAGCAGGCTGGTCCTCGCAGTCCCGCCTCTTGCCTGGATCGATGGATCAGCGGGTGCTCTGGCCGCGTTGGTGCTCCTTTGCACGTTACCGGGACAAGAAACAGCAAGTCCCCACCAGTGTCTCCCGCCTGCGAGCGGCACCCGCGAAGCGGGGGCCGCGAGGCTTGGTGTGGCGAAGGGACCAGATTCAGGTAGGCAAGACGAACGCTACTCCCAGCAGGGTCAGCAGTCAGGACCAAATAATGAAAATGTCATCAATATATCGGCAAAAAAGCTCAATGCCATCCTTCCAATCATCATCATTATGAAAAATTTATTCATCTTCATATTTGGCCGTAAAGGTGTTAGCATAGGCAGGTGCCCCTTAAAAATCCATAGAGGTACCATTTAATTGAATAAAGAATTTATCCGACCATTTAAAATAACTATGGTGAAGACGGAAGTGTGTCAATTCCAATATGAAGATAGAATTGATTTTGGTTTGTTCATGTTTCAGTAATAACCACTCGAGTGCTTCCAAACCTTCAGTGTGAGCTAAAGATGTGTATAGTGATATCACATCAATAGTACACAGTATATACTCCTTTTCTGGTAGTAAAATCAATTTCTCTAGTTTGAGAATGAAGTCTGCTGAATCTTGGATATAAGTGTGCCATTCTTGTATCAATGCATGAAGACCATAATCAATGATTTTTCCGGCTGGTTCAAAAAGTGAACCACATCCCGATACAATCGGTCGAAACGGAGGATCTTCCAAATTCTTATGAACTTTAGGTAGCATATAAAGTTCTGGCCTCCTTGAGAATTTTGTCAGGAGAAATTCAGCCATATCTTCTGATATCCATTCCATGTCGAGCGCCTTATCTATTAGTTGTTGAAGATGTTTCAATAATTCCATAGTCGGATCTCGCTCAAGTGGCATATAGGTGTTGGTGTCTTCTACATGCGATGTAACTTTAGTGTTGTAAAACCTGTATCCATAAGAACAAGAACTCCTCCCTTATCAGCCTTTTGAAAGGTAATCTCTTGTCATTGTGCAAGCTGAGCCAGAATACTTTTGTCTGCTCTACACATGTTGTTGGTCCACCTTTTATTCTTCTTGCAGTTTAAATTTTCCAAATCATTTGATACAAGTGATTCAAACAAATCCAACGTTTTGTGGGAAACCGGAGCTTCAAAAGTACTCTTAGTTCTGAATCGGTCACGTGTCACTCTCTGGATCTTGGCTAGGTAAAACATTTTCAAAAAAGATCCAAAGTCTCAAAGTTCGCATGAATTTGTAAAATGAAATGTCATGTTCAAAGCTCGATCCAGAATATGTTGGCACAAAAGTAATCCCCTTATTCAAAATTTCTGTTTCTTTTCGTGACAATTTGTATGAAGAGATGTTTATTATGAGGGTTTTCCTTGGCTCCTCAGTCCTTTTTTGCTTTTCTCTTTCTCCTTTTCTTTGTCCTCGCCTTGTTAAATTGAGCAGTTGCATCTGGTGGACGTTCTAAATCGGTTACCGGGGACAAAAAAGACACTTGTTGACCCGAAGTGCCAGGTTTTTCAATGAATTTTTCCACAGTGGATGTTTTTTGTAGAATGACTGGAACTCTAGAGGGATCTGCTTCTTTCTCGGTGGCTATGCTCTCTTTGGATGAGGTGTTTGGTCTCCTGGTGAAACATCTTTGGGCATACACTTCTGCGCAGGTGTATGCCTCATTCAATTTATAATCAATTGTGTCACGTTTGAATTTGCAAAGCTTTGTTTCCTGGAGCTCTTTGCCATAATCCTCAAGCCTTAAATTGAGATCTTCAAGATATTTCTTCCAATCCTCCTCCGGCATCCTGCTTGATACATCCATGCGAATGCTTTGAATCTCTATAATCAATTATTATATTGTTTCGCCAGTTCTTTGATTATCAGCAAAATTAAATCTAAAGAACATTTATTTAAAATCTGATACCATTTCTCCATAAATTGTGGATTATGTTGCAACCGGTACAGCATGGGTTTAATGGATAACCTCAGACCAGCTGGGATCCTTTTGACCTTATGGTACTGTATACGTGTAGATGCATGGAGCCTCTGATTTAGTTCTCTCCTTGCACTGAATTGCAATTGTTTTAGTTGATGACTTATAGAGCCACTATGTGCTTGAAGGTTGCCAACTTCCTGAATTAAACCATACATTTCAGAAGCTTGTTCTGTGGAATACACTTTGGTAGTAGCTCTGTTGTCTGTTAATGATGCCATTGATTTGTTTGTTGTTTTGAATTACAGTGTGGCCCCTGAAGAAGGGAATACTACAAGTCCCGAAATGCATTGAGCAATTACAATCTACATCATCTTAAGAAAAGTTCAATAGTGAATTGTATATGTAATCATCATTTTTTGTGAAGCATAAAGAGGCTGTTTTGATGTGAATATATATAAAAAATGTATTGTTATTTACAAGAGATTTGAAAAATTAAAAATTGATTTTTGAAAATGAAACTGAACATAAATCATGGTAAAATGTTTAAAGTAAATGTTTAATTTTTGAGCTATTTTGTGGTAAATCATATAAGAGTTGTGCATGTCTGAGTCTAGCAGGAAATTGAGCTAGCTAGCCCCCACTCAATTCAATTCAGAGTGTTTAGGTACACTCATTCGGACATAGCACACTGATCAATAGAAACAGTTTAAATTCTGAGTTTAACTAATAAATAGGTGTGCATAGGTCACCCCACTGTAGATGCTGTCATCAACTAACATTTTTCTTTCATCAAAGACCTCAATCCCTTTAAAACTGCAATATATTTGTAAAAAGATCGATTTTATAATGCCTGCAGTAAAACTCATACATACATTCCTTATTGTATTCTAGTTGTCACATCAGTGGTCACCTGTAAGAATAAAAAATGAATCGCATTTATTGTGACATCAGAATGTCTTCTGTCAGAGAGCAAACTGTATCATAAAAACATGTTAAACACAAATCCATAATTTAGATTCCTTTTAACTAAAGTTTCTTTCTCTTATAGTGTATCCAAGGCAGTTGAGAACAAGATATAGTGATAGATCGTTCAGTATAGGAGAGCAGAAATGTATACCTATGATGCAATGTATTTTAAACGAGGTACTACCTAAAAAAGTTGG
This sequence comes from Lissotriton vulgaris, assembly GCF_964263255.1. Lineage (NCBI taxonomy): Eukaryota > Metazoa > Chordata > Amphibia > Caudata > Salamandridae > Lissotriton > Lissotriton vulgaris. Next base: position 702,837,702 of record NC_141699.1, read on the forward strand.
ATGTATGACATTACAACGCATGCTTTTACATCGCATGCAGTTACAACGTAGGTTTGACATCGCATACCATTACAACGCATAGCGCTTTGGGGTGCTGGATAGTGAATAGTTTAATTTACTATTCCAACTCCAGTCCCCGTGGACACTAGGGAAGGTGTTGGATAGTAAATTAAATCTATTCCCTATCCTAGAGCGCCCCCAGCGCAATGCGTTGTAATGGTTTTCGTTGTAAAACCTGCGTTGTAATAGCACTGCGATGTAACAGTTGCGTTGTAAAGGATGTTTCCCAAAAAAGTTATATTGCAAATCACTCGATTTCTGTGAGCTTATAAACAAATTCATTATTTGGTCATGCCTCTGCATGGTTACGGACCTCCTCAATGGGATACAACATTTTTATAATCCGGATCGAACATATATTATCCCACGTATTTCTTAGCATTTAGAAAATGCCATGAGCAGGCCCGGCCCGTGCAGGGCGTTATACCGGGGAGGTGACGTCAGGCGGGGGAGGGGCAGGGTGGGGGGGTTTAAAATGCGGGATATGGACCATTACAGGTAAGTAACGAAAAATATGAATAGAATGAATTTCGTTGCCCGTGCTGCATCGCCAAATGTGATGCAGCGTAGGCAACAAAATTTGTTTTATATATTTTTTTCGTTACTTACCTGTAATGGTCCATATCCCGCATTTTACAACCCCCCACCCTGCCCCTCCCCCGCCTGATGTCACTGCCCCGGTATAACACCCTGCATGGGCCGGGCCTCGCCATGAGGACATTAGGGATGGAGGCCCGCCAGAAATGGTTGCTTTCTGTTGGAAGGTGGAGTATTATTTGGTGATGCTGGTTAGGATTCACCATGTAATACTCTCACAATACCCCAAAGATGGTCCTTGGATTCACAATAATAATGCCATACCTCTGTCCTGGTAGAGTGTCAAAGAGCAGTCATGCTTTACTAGAAGAACATGTGTTAAGCATTTCAGAGTACTAAGGTGGATGATAAGTAATTGATACAACTTGTTAGAAATCTGACACAGTTTTATAAAAAGAAAGCAGATTTTTATCTTGATTTAGACACCAAAACAAATGAGATCAGATACGTATAACCATAGTTATGGATTTTAGAAGAAAAGATAAATCACAGCAGTTCACTATAGCAGAACCTTTGCATTGCGGTCAATGGGAAAAAGTGGTAGTGACAATTGTTCACTTACAGGTTACATTGCATGGAACCCAAGGAGGGTAAAGGTGATGCGGGTCCCAGGACCAAGCCATCACGGTCAGTTTGATTTTACTTGGCTCGAGAAGCACAGGTGCAGAGTTGTGCTGGCTGTCCTTGGTGATGAATCAAGAGCCTCAGGAGAGCTGATGTTATCGCTTACACAGTGCTGGTGGGTAGAAGGGTGCAAAAAGTCAACAAGCCACTGCTGATGTCGGATGAAGGTTTTGGGGAGTTCCCTTGAGGTGCAGTGAAGTATAGCAGAAAGTTCATTCAATGTCCGGAGGTCCTGGGGAACATGGTAGCCACCTGAAACTTCGTGGAGGTCAGGACAATGTTTCTCACAATGCACTGGACCATCAACTTCTTGTACGTTTTTTTACCTGCGTTTGCAGGGGACTAGTGCCAATATTCCAGGTGGGGCTGTTGATGCATTTGGTTCCCAAAGGAGTCCGTCTGTCTGATAGAACTGATCTTTGGTGCAGTACGAGCCGCAGGCATGCAGTTCCAGGAGGTTTGCCACAGGTGCAGAGTATCACTCCTTTGGTTTGTGCAGCTCCTGGTGTCGCAGACGCAGGTCTCTTCTTTTGTCCTTGTTGCAAGCCAGATCAGAACTTATGTTCTTGTGTCAGGTGTAGCCCTTAAATCCTATATTTAGGGGCATTTCGGGTGTGGGTGCAAGTGGCCAATGGGCTACTAGCCCCAATGGCTAATTTGCCCCTGAAGTGTGGACATCTGGGGGTGTAGGCCTCCTTTTCTACCCAGAACCTACTATTCTACCACTTTTAAAAAAAATCAGAAGTCTCCCTTACTTGTATAGACCCAGTAGCCCACCCAAGAGGTGTGCTAGCTTTCTGGGTGTGTACACCTTGTGAATACCTCATTTTCCCACCTGCCAGGATGAAAATGTGCCTGTGGATATCACAGGCTGTGCAGCCTCTGAAACTCACTGCCTTGAGGGCCATTGTTTCTTGCTCCTGGGAGAGTTCACACCTCCTGACAGGGAGTCAGATTCCTGTCTTTGTAGCAGCAAGCGTGGGCTGGCAGCCAGAGCACAGGAAAAGCAGAGGCAACCTCTGAGGTAGCTACCTGGGTGCATGCCACATCGTCCTCAATGCGAGATTTGTGTCAGGGGTGATGAGGCACATTGTTTGATACCAAGCACAACAAATTTAGGCAGTACCATACTGGAGCTGCCAACCTCGGGTTTGCCCCACTACCAGCCCATATTTTCCTATGGACCGTCTATCACTTATAGTGCCCTTTAATGGTAATGCCATTAAAGGAACACTTAAGCTTGCACTGACAAGTACACACCTTTAATATAACTATCCCTGCCTCCTAGGCTCAGGGGGCCTTTCTTAGGAGTTACTGGCATATATTAAAAATAGTGCATTCTTTGTCACAAATGGTGAGAGCAAAGTCGAATTCGAGCATTGTGCACTGCTACTGTAGTCTGCAATGGCAGGCCTGCTGTCAGTAGTTTACTTGGGTTACTGAAGGTAGCACAAACAGCGCTTCAGGCCCTGGTGACTGCCGGAAAGTGCCCCTTTTTGCATGGTTACCGCCTAACTGTTTGCTAGATACCTGATGCTAACTTTACATGTGCATGCTGGGACCCTGCTAACCAGGCCCCAACACAGGTGTTCTTTCCCAAAACTGAACCTTTGTTTCCACAATTGCCACACCTCTGTGCCACCTGTAAGTCCCTTTAAAAGGTACCCTTGGTACCAAGGGCCTTGAGACAAGAGAGGGCCTTTGAGGGCTGCAGCATGCATTATGCCACGCTCAGAGACCCCTCACCTTAACACCCACCCCTGCCATTGCAGACTGTGTGTTTTGATGCAGACGAAATGAAAGAGTAGACATGGCACACTTCCCAGTGTGCCATGCCACCATCACCCCACCTGGCATGGATAAGTCACCCCTCTAGCAGGCCTCACAGCCCTAAGGCAAGGTGCACCATACCATAGGTGAGGGCATAGCTGTATGTGCATTATGCCCCTACAGTGTCTGTGCCATTCACAGATATTGTAAGTGCATTAGAGCCATTTTGAGTACATGGGCATGGAGTTTGTCAACATGAACTCCAAAGCTCCATGATTGCTTGACTGAAGACTGAGAAGTTTGGTACCACACAATCCCACAATCCAAAATAGCTTTATTCGAGGCATACTCAAATATAAAGAGTACTCCTTTCAGATACCCCAAATCCTCTTTCCTGGGAACATTAAAACAACAAAGAGAGGGAAAATATTTCTTGAAGAGCTTTCTGAAATCGATGGAATTATACTTTACACATACGTCCAGCTCTGGGGAATCTATTTTAGATTATGTGGTGGTGGATATGCTAACTTTTCCCCTTCTCAAGGACCTCACAGTTACTCATACCCCTTTGAGCGATCATAAAATAATAACTCTTTTTTTAGATCTGAATCCTCCTCTTACAGACCATTGGGCTTTGGATGGTAATTTGGTCAACTTTGGAGTTCAAAATGGAAGATGCTTCTGGAACTTTAAAGCTATTAGGGGTATACAGAGTCTTTTAGATCTTGCAGTAATTGACTTGGTTAACTTGAAGGGTTCCGAATTAATCTGTTTTTCTAACTTCTTGAATAAGGTGCTTTTGGTTGCTAAAAAACTACCCAAGAAGGACCAAATTAAAAAACTTCCTATTTCTTTGAAGTTGCTTAACTTAGAAATAAATAAATTCACAAGAGAACAATATTTGAGATACTGCCCTTTAAGACATCATAGATTGTCGATATTAAAAAGAAGGAGGAAAAGGCTGAAAATTATGCTAAAAAGGAAAAGGGAGGATCTTGTTTGGATTAAATTGCGGGAGGCGGTTTTTAATGGCCAACCTAGACTATTTTGGTCTTTGATTGGGGAAGGTTGTGGCCTTAGAACTAGATCCCTATCTGTCCCGATCGAAGAACAAAAATGGGTAGACTATATTTTGAATTTGTATGCCGGAAATGGAATGGAAACTGCTCATATTAGAAAAAAAGAGAACAATTTTAATATTGTTCCACCCTCTGAAAAAACGATTGAATTAGCTATCAAGGGTATGCGTTCTTCTGGAGCAATGGGTCCGGATGAGCTCCCTATCTCTGTACTAAAACAGAATAGTGCTATCTGGAGCAAGATCCTCTTTCCAGTGTTTAAATTTTGTTTTTTGCACGCCGTAATCCCTCCTTCTTGGAAGGGCAGCATTCTGGTCCCCCTGTATAAGAAGGGAGACAGAAATGTTCCCCACAACAATCGTCAGATTGCCCTCATTGACGCCATTGGAAAAAAAAATTCTAGATGTCTTTTGCAATTAATTAATGATTGGGTAGCTGAGAATAATATATTGCCGTTTGAGCAGACGGGGTTTCGAAAAAAGCATGGCACCATGGACAATTTGACCGCCTTACAAGTGTTATCAGAGAAATACATCAAACTCCGTGGAAGGAGAATATATGCAGGATTCATAGATTTCTCCACGGCCTTTGATAAGGTGGATCGTCCTTTGTTGTGGAGAAAGTTATCGGACCTGGGTATGCCATCTGATCTTTTAGACTTGGTCCGAGAGCTCCACTCTGATACCTGGTGCAAAGTGCTCATGGGAGGGGAAAGGGGCCTCTCCCAAGCTATCCCGTCTGCCAACGGTCTAAAGCAGGGGTGTCTGCTGGCACCATTATTGTTTTCTTTATACTTAGCTGATCTTCCACAAACTCTTTCGTTAAGTGTTGGTATTGCCCCAACCTTGGGGGGCAAACCAATAGAATGTTTATTATATGCAGACGACATTTTAATTTTGGATTTGACCCCCACTGGACTGAATAATCGGCTGCAAGCTCTTCACAGATTTGCGGAAACACATCATCTAAGGATAAATGTATCCAAGAGTAAAGTCACGTGTTTAGTGGGAAGAAAAAAACAAAAATATGGGAGTTTCTCTTGGAAGATAGGGGGTCTTGGATTGGAAGTTGTGGAATCTTATACTTTTCTAGGGAAAATAATTTCTAGCACACTGAGTGATAAGGGCCATATAGCCAACAATGTTCGTAAGGCTATGTCTCATGAGAGGGGTTTAAATACCCTCTATAGATCCACTGGCCAGAGGCATTTTGCCTACCTATTGGAGGTGTTTAGAGCTAAAGTCCCATTTTCCTTACTATACGGCATAGAATTACTCGAAGTGGGGAAATGGGGCTTTTTGAACACCACAGAGGGGAAGATTTTACGGAAATTGTGTATGGTTAATAATGCATGTAATATAGCGACTTTTAGGTTGGAATTTGGTTTACGAAGTGCTTGGGTCCAGGGACTTGCTGGGGTAGTACGGTGGGTCTCCAGCTTGGCGAATAGTGAACCTGCTACCCTAAGATATCTGATTCAAAAAGAACTTCTCGGACCCTTAAAGGAGTACACCACAATTGTAAAGAATTTTAGACTAGCAGTTAAATTACTGAAATTAGACGAATTGACACTCTTTTCGTTATCTGCTTATCAGTTAAAACTGACTCTAAAATTAGCCTCATGGAATCTAAGTTTTGATCTAGATAAAGAGGCCCTCACGGTAAAAAGAGGTCCGCTACCAATCATTAATCAATATCAAATTAGAATTCCTCAACGTTACATTTCCTGGAATCTTCCCCATGGGGTACGCCGTTTCTTGTTTCTTTTTAGGCAGGACCTACTGCCTTTAAATGTTTTATTGTCAAAATGGTATGGCTCTTCAGTAATGTGTAATTTTTGCAACAAATTTAAACAGGATGTTAATCATGTGTTATTTGTTTGTCCGGTTTAAAAAAAATATTGTCTTAGATGGTTAAAACCTACCTGCTTAAGACTCAGTATTGCTTCCGCTTCTGCCTTATTGGAAGCTATTTGTAATCCACCAAATGAGAGGTTTTGTTGTGCAATTTTTAACTTTTTTAAAAGTTTTATGGAAATATACTAGTTTTGTTCTTTGTATATTGTAATGTCATTGTTTGATGATTTTATGTGGACCTCTGTTATGAGTTCCAAAACATAAATAAATAAAACTTGAACTTGAGGCATACTCATAAAAGCACAAAACAAACAATATTTGATTATACACACATAAAAATTTCTCGGCTGGATAATACATAGTCCAAGTAATTAGAAAATTTAAAAACTAAAATCTGAGCAAATGGAAGAGGTACAAAATTCATGTCAACGATTTCCTTACATTAAAAGAGTTCATTACGACAGCAATTAAAAAACAATTTAATATTTAATCAATCAGATTATATAACCAATGTGGGAAGGCTAAAGGTATAGCTCAACACAAAGATTACCCAGATATTAATTTCAGCCTTATTACCCACACCCATCCTAGGTATTTGGCTACCGCTATTATAAATGGCAGAGTACTGGTGCGCATAAACCTTTCAGCCACAGTGCTCCTATCTGTGCCAAGTAGTTTGCACATAGGGGTCAGCCAAACTTGCCTAGGGATGGTATAGGCAGGGCAGGCAAAGAGCATATGGGCGACTGTTTCATTGTGACTCCCACAGACAGGGTAGATGTTTTCACTTGTAGGAGTCCACCTGGAGGTAAGAGATCTTAAGGGGACTTTTGTTTCTAAGAAAATCCCCGCCATTGAAGATGAATCAGTGTTACTCCAAACATTATAAATAGCCCATTCCCAGTACTTCTCTTTTAAGGTCTTTTTAGAGGGGAAGGAGACTTCTGTTGGGTTCTCCCATAACATTTTCATACCCAAGCCTATCAAGCTATTTCTAACACCCCTTAACCAGCCAATTTTATGGAAGCCATCAGATTTTATTACATCAAGAAATCCTGCTGCGTATGATGAGAGTTCAGGTGTTGTCCACAACCTGCACCAGTACAAAATCGGGCGCAGTTTGGCAACATCCGAAATGGCATTTCTGCCAAAATCATACCTAAGTGGCTTCATGGGAGTGCTTTGTGGGAGATTAGTAATGCTACGGAGGAACTTGTTTTCAGAAAGAGTTAAGGAAGCTGCTTTCTCAAACCCCCATACTTCAGCACCATAGAGCACAGAACTAGCAGCTTTTGATTCATAAACTTGGAGGACTGGTCTAATCGGTTTTGTCAATGACCTTTTATGTTCCATGCTTAAGGCTGCCGTGAGTTGTCGAAGTTTTAATGCAGCTATATTAATATGACAATCCCACTTCAGGTCCTTCCCCAGGTGGATACCCGAATAGGTGAAAGCCTTGACCATTTCGAGTGGTTGATTATTCATTAAAAAAAATCCTTTAAAACTACAGTGCGGATTGAAAGCTATATGTTTTGTTTTTGCCACATTAACTTCCAGGCCTCGTGCAACACAAAAATCTTCAAAAATTAATAAATCTCGCTGAAGGCCACCAGGAGTCTTAGAAATAATTAATGTGTCATCCGCAAATATTAAAATAGGAATTTTTACACCAGCTAGGGAAGGGGCAGCAGTATTTTCTGGCAACAAACGGTCCACTATTCCATTTATGTAAAGAGAAAATAACGTTGGTGCCATGGCACAACCTTGCTGCAACCCTCGCTCAACCGGAAACTGGGTGGTGACCCTACCCTGCCCCATCATCGAATTCTAGCGTGGTGTGCCTCGTGCAACCTCATTATCAAAGTTAGAATCTCAACAGAAAGATCAAGATCACTCAATGTTACCCATAAGTGGGAGCGAAGAACAAGGTCAAAAGCTGCACGTAGATCAACAAAAGCAGTATAAAGGCTGCCTTTGCCCAGAGTCACTGTCTTCCAATATAAAAGAATGAAACGAAAGACTTGATCAATGGTGCTAGTGTATTTACGGAAACCCACTTGAAAGGGGGACAGTATACTGCACTCCTCAATCCAATCTAGGATTTTATTCAGGATCATCCTCCCAACTACCTTTTGGATCGTGTCTATCAAGCTGATAGGTCTATAGTTCCCTGGCTGAGCTTTAGCTCCTTTTTTGTATACTGGAATTATTTAGGCCTCTTTCCGGGAGACCAAGATCGGGGCACCCTGGGCAGTTGCATTTGCCACCAGCAAGATATATCTACCCCATTGTGCTTTATCGTAGAGGAACACGTCCGCGGGGACACCATCGGGTCCTGGCGCTCTACCTCCAGCCACCACACTAAGAGCTACTAAAACATCATTATCATTAAAAGCCTCATCTGTATACAAGACATAGTTAAGCTCTTCCATTTGATTCTCTAAGGGGTTATGCGCATTTTGGGGTCTGAAATAGTTAACCCAGCCTTCTTGTGAAACATGATTTTGGGGCTGATCTGGTTGGCCCCCTCTACCCCATTTTATAATACTCCAGAACAATTTCATATTATTCTGCGAACTAGCATCTTTAAGATCCTGCCATATGGGCAGCCAAAGCTTCATCGCTGCAATTACCTGGCCCTTGCGGATATCTCATTTCGGAGGTGTAGCTCGGAGTAACACTACTATCCACTAGGCTCTTTACACTACCAATGGATAACCCTTGTACTTGTTCGCCAGGGATTCAATCAATATTTTCCAGTCCAGAGCTTCCGACACGACCCCGTGGCCCTAGTCCAGAATAGTGGTTCACATAAGAGATAGGTGGGGCCTTCCTTAACTGAATGGACTGGGCAGGGGAGCTGGTCCTAAACTCAAGGGCACATATGTTTTCAGCCAGCTCCTCTGTCCGAAGAGTCAGTTCAATACAGTCAAATTGTTCGGTGGCCGAAATCAACCTACATACCTTAGTGATATCATCCCTAATCAGAGACCGACACCCTCTAACATGACGTATCGAATGGATGGCTTTATTGGTCAGGGAGTCTGTGCTATTATTGCTTCTCAGTGGTAATAGCTTGGGGACATCGGTCATATAAATGTTATTAGTACTTTGTGGTGTACTTGATTTCACACACCCCTAGTGACTTGAGCTGTATATTGATTGTTGGCCATTGGGCAAGAGTTTCCCCTTTCTCTAGGCAACGAATATTCCCTCTCCTTTTCCTTTGTAGGATAGGTTAAGCTATTTTTAGAGAGCAGTGGGGGTCTATTTTGTGCATGTGGGGTGAGTAGAGTTTCCCCAGATTTAGTCACATCACTATAAGTATACGCTCACCACCCACTTTTTGATTGGCCAAAGGATTTGCCAAGGTACTGCCAGCTTTTAGTGGGAAAGCGATAGTGTCACTCGGAATAGGGTTTGTCAAGGAACGCGCCCCACCATTAGGCGTGAACCTTACCATGGAAGTTAAATTCACAATCAAAGCCCTCATAGACTCTATCTCATCCCGTAATAAAAGTACTAGCTTCATTAGGTCTTGGAGATCTAGTATATCGTTTCTACCCTTGTTAATGGTTTGGGAATCAAGTGTATGGTTTGAGGCAGCATCCAGGGATATTCCTGGTGATTGGGAGGGTTGTTGCGTAATACTCTCACTGTGTACACTTGCCAAAATAGAGAACCTATTGGTGCAGGGGACTTAAGGCACAAGTGTTAGGGATTGACTGCCATCAGCTAGTAGTGAGTTACCGGTGTTACTAGTTATAGCACTTTCCTTTGTTAAAACCCCCCACTCTCGACACCACTGCCCTTTGGGCCTTTCGGTTTTAGGAGAAACGTGGTGGGGATAGGTGGGGAGGCAGGACCCTTATAAGACCCCTCCAACCCCAACCCAGCTATATTCAGATAGGCCAAATCCCCCGCTGATTGTGGACTAGGTTCAGAAGTTTAAATTACCTCACATTCCTCCACAAGGCTATCAATTTGATCAAGAACACAATTACTAGCAGCATGCTTGGACATCCTTCTCGCTTTCTTTCCTTTGCGGGGTCTGCTGGCATTCCCAGCCTCAATCCCCCCTCCTCCCCTTCCATTAATTTATGCTTGCCCATACTGGTTTACCCCTCCCCGCTAAAGGTGAAGATTTAGTAGGCACCAGGCAACAAGAGTAGTCCACAGTATGTATCAAAGAAGGACCTTCAATCTAATGATTGTGACATGCACATAAGCACGGGAAAACAGTACCTTCTGGGTTTTCCAAGCTAGGTTCACACTTCTCTTCAAGGCCTAACAGTAAGCTGGTAAACTGCAAATGTAAGGGGAGTGGCCCTGCCTTGGTTCTTACTGCCGCTGACGGGCACAGGACGGGCCCGCCCTTGGCCCGGGCTTTGCCCGGGCATGCCCGCACGTGTCCTGTGCTGCGGGAGGCCGGCGCTGCTCAAGAGGTCCTCAGGCGCCCTCTGGTGACGTCCTTGCACTGCATCACTCAAAAGGCCTTCTGGATCTTGTAGGCCAATGCGGTGCAGACCTGTGCGGAGCAATGTGTCTTAGCAGCTGGCCCCCAGCTGGCGCCCAGGAGTAGCAAGCAAGGCAGGTAGGTGCAGGCAAAAGCGTCGTTAGGGCCGTTCCCTTCACGGCAGACAATCCGGATTCCGGCACATCACACGCTGAGGGAGGCCGGCGCTGCTTAAGAGGGCCTCAGGCGCCCTCTGGTGACATCCTTGCACCGTGTCACGCAAGGCCTTCTGGAGCTTGTAGGCCAGTGCAGCACGGACCGGTGTGGGGCGATGTATCATAGCAGCTGGCCCCAGCTGGCACCCAGGAGAGGCAAGCAAGGGAGGTAGGTTCAGGCAAAAGCGTCAATAGGGCCGTTGCCCTCACGGCAGGCAATCCGGATCCGGCACGTCCACACTTCTCAGCCTCATTAATCCACACTGATGCCAGTGCTGGATTTATTATAAAATGCACTCAGAGGGCATCTTAGAGATTCTCCCAGAAAACGACCAACTTCGAGTGTGTTGGCAGCTCCAGCTGGACTGTTCCCATGAGGAACAGGGCCAAGACTGATTTGCATATGGCTGGGTCTGAACTGGGGTTGGGAAGTGAGCTAAAGAACAATGAGGTATTCAATCCAGATCTGTGACTGAGGGTGAGTGTTTGAAATTTGTCAGCGCTCTAGCCATCATTTCCTTGTGTTTGCTTTGTTCGCCCTAAGTTGGCAGGGTATGCCCAGACATGGGTTCCTTTCTCACTTTGCCTCTGGATTGAAGCTAGACTGACTGATGAAGGGTGTTACCCCAAAACCGTTCCCAGGATGCTTGTTACCGGTCCAGGGAAGACCTGGCTTGACAGTTCAGGCCGGACTGTTCCGATTAGGAACAGGGTCAAGGCTGCTTTGCATATGGCTGGGTCTGAACTGGTGTGGCAAAGTGAGCTAAAGAACAATGATGGATTCGACCCAGATCTAATGGTCACTAGGGGTGTGTGTCTGAAAAGTTTCACCGCTCCGTCCATCATCTCCTTGTGTTTGCTTAGTACATACCGAGTAGCTTCCTACAGTGACCCCTTTAACACCAATGCCCTGGGTATCACTGGTACCATATACAAGGGCCTTATAAGGGGGTTAAAGTCCTTTGCCAATTGGGGTTACCAATTCACACATATCAGTTTTAGGGAGAGGGCACTGTGGCCTAGTTGTCAGGCCTCAATGCACTGTCAAGAGTCGAAAACCAGCATTTAGTAGTCCTAATAGGGGCAAAAAGTGGGAGGCATTTGCAAAAAGGCCTGGTTTCTTACACTTTCCAACAGAGGATATGGAACTTTGGTGTACCACCTCCTGCAGTTATACAGCAGAGCTCAAAACCACCCCTAGTGATAGCAAAAGTCAGACAAACATTCACCTTTTTTGGCACTGAGGCTCATCATACATGCAGTTTCTCAATCCAAAGTGTCAGTTTGCCAAAGGCATGCCTCATGACACATACATGGACACTCATTACACAGCCATTTACCATAGAGGCTCTCTAACAAGGTGATCCATACAGTTTCTCTAACATGGTGATTTGCTATGTTACAGGCTTTGCAATGTCAAATCACACTGTGTTAAACAGTGCATATTTTGTAAAAGATAAAGTCACTGAAGTTCTGTCCAGATGCCAGTGGCCGGTACAATTAAATGTATGAGCTCTGAATATCAAGACTGGTAGTCCTAAATCCATCTCATACCTCTTTAATCAACTACCAGAGACTCCCTGCACTTTGGCATGTTCATGCTTTTTTTCTTGTGACATTCTTTCCGTCTTTCTCTTCCTCTGTCTTTACAATGTATGTTTTCCCTCTCTTGCTCTCGGAAAGTGTATAATGAGGAAAAATAAGTGCTTGTCCCTGAGAATAAGTGCTGGTGGCCCCCGCTCACCGGCTCAAATTAAGCACTGATGTTAATGAAAATAGGATCTTCTGGCCTCCAGTAAAAGCTGCTACTAAACAGAGGAGAACTGATTGCTATAGGGGGTGCATACATGCATGTGAGTATGTGTGAATACAGCTTATGTGTGCTGAGTGAGTGAGCAGGTGAGGTTGTGTGAAGAGGACTGTGAGACAGTGTGAGTGAGACTGAGTCTGTATAGGACCGTGAGTGAGACAGTGTGAGTGAGAGTGTGTGAGCATGTGAGGGAGACAGTGAGTGAGCATGAGTAAGCCTCTGAATTAGACAATGAGTGAAACAGTGTGCGACTGTGAGAGTGTTTGAATGCAACAGCAGGAAAATGGGACAGCATGTTTTGCAAAAGTTGCTGATTTGTTTGATAACATTGGTGGGGGCGTTTTTATCATAATATTAACCTCCAATATATCTTTATCCATAATTGTTTTTGTTCTTTTTCCGAAGTCTCCTGAGGTGTTTTGTGCTATTGAGGGTTCAAATTGTGGGTGTGTGAAGAAAGTATCAGAAACGTCTACAAAGAAATAAAAATGTGAGATGTTGACCCGAAGGAGATCAAGAACATACAGGCTCGAGTTTATGATGAGATGAAGGCTTTGGAAGAATCAAGACACAAAACCTGAACTCAATTGAAAATGTCATAAAGAAGATAGCGTGTGAGACAATATGAGTAATGCGTAATGCACATTTGGAATGGATATGAGAATATATATAGATCCATATGCACCCAAAGCCTATAACTTTCTACCTCATATCATTGTGTTGTTTACTATTGAGCTTACACTGTTTACCTGTAACCTGCTCTGTATGTGAAGCGCTCTGATACCCACGGGTCTTGTTCGCGCTATACAAAACTCTATAATAAATAAATAAATAAATAAATAAATAAATAAGTGAGGCAATGATTGAGCATGTAAGTGAACGGCTTGTGAACATGTGTATGTGTGAGAGAAAGTGAGTGAGTATGACTAGGGGCCTGATTTAGATCTTGGTGAAAGGGCTGGTCCATCACAACACTGACGGAGATCCCATCCACTGAAACATAAATCCCATAGGATACGATGGGTTTAAATCTCAACAATCGGGATATCCGTCACCGTTGTGACGGAGTAACCCACCTTTCAAGAGCTAAATCAGGTCCAAAGTGACAGGGTAAGTGAGTGTGAGTGAGAATGAGTAAGAATAAGTAGGATTGAGTGAGAATATATGAGACTGAGAGTGAGTGAGAGTGGAAATATGTGTGAGAATGAATTTTGTAACTGTGAAATTGAATGTGAGTGAGAATGTATACGAGTGAGTGGATGTAAATGAGCATGAGTGAGTGACAGCATGTGTGTGAGGGTGTTACACGTGCTCGCCAGCTGCTGGCCTAAGCATACTGGATATAATTCTTGGTATATGGGTTACCCATAGAAACATGCTGCAGTTGGAATATTGGAGGTAATTCTTGACATTAAAGTGCCCCTGTGTCAAAAGTTCTGGCGCTGACACACTAGAGGAAATTCTTGGCATAAGCCCCACCCATGCAAAATGCTGCAGTGGCAAAATGTAGGAAATTCTTGACAGAAATGCTGACCCTGCCATAATAGAGGAAATTCTTAGCATAAAATCCACCTGTGGCAAAATGCTAGCATTTGCACACTAGAAGTAATTGGTTACCAGTGCACCAGGCATGGCAAAATGCTGGTGCTGGCCTATTAGACGTATTTGTTAGGCATAACGGTCTCCCATAGCAAAATGCTCATGCTAGCACACTGGTCTAATTCATGGTGTCAGAGTAGCTGAGCTCCAAGGGTGGGAAAGTTTTGATTCTATCTCATGCTTCTTTCTTCAACCACTCTACATTTTCTGCTCCTTTATCGAACTCTTGTGGATTATTTTTCGTTTTTCACTGTTTTCTCCTATTTGCCACTGTTTCCCTATCTTTTCCCCCTTCATAATGCATTGTTTGCCCCTCTCTCTCTCACACACACAGTCTCCTCGAGGTCAAAGTCTAACGATGGGAAATAAGTCCCAGTCACAAAAATAAGGTGCAGCTCCTGCCAACTGCAACCATCTGCGCAAAATAAAGCACTGACATGAGGAGCAGAAAGTTAAGCAACAGCTAAGGCAGAATGGATCTGCTGTTGGGCTCAACTCGGTTCCTTAATGTAAATTTTATTCTACAATAATGTGTATTGACTGACCATAAATTCCACGGTGTATGATGTCATGGTTGCGGATAACTACATTTTCAAGGCAAGGGTTGTGGTGAAAACCAAGGCGTCCATGGATCATATTAATATTCGCAGCAAACTGTCAAGGTCTTAGCACACTTCCAGGGACAGCGAGAGAAGGCCATGTGCATACGCAGCCCCATCAGATGTCCCCCCCTCCGCAACTTAATTTGTATCAGCCCCCAGCTCGCAGCTATAATGACATCATAGGAGGAGTTCAAAGTACTGTTTTCTGTGACTGAAAAACAGCTCAGGAGATAAAACGGAAAGTTCGGCCGCGAGAATGAAAGCCTGGAGCGGCCAAGCGCTGCGTCAGCCAAGTCCTTAAAGTCACATCTGCCAATCACAAGATCAGAACAGGTTATAGTGGAACCACATTCCTACCAATGACTAACCACTTAGGGAGGGGAGGGTTCTGCGCGCCCTCAGATTCCGCGCCGCAGGCAGAGAGGGACGCGGCGCGGTAAGCTTCCTCGTGGGCCAGATAATCGAGCTCGTGCAATGACTAGCACATGTTACACCGCGTGCGCGAGGAGACGGACCTCCGACACTTAACAAATTGAGAATTCATTGCTTCAGACGGGAACCGAGAGGGCTCAGGGCTGGAAATAGAAACCATTTGCGCTGGCAACCCACAAATAGGAAGGATGGAATCAGAAAGAAGGTGGAGCCATGAAGAAAGATGTCGTGATGGGTTGGGTTGAGATGAGACTGTCAGTGGCACTCCAGCATATAGTCTGCCCAGAAATGGGGTTAGGAAAGGGCATAAAACTGCTTTTAAAGTAAATAAATATATAAAGCACTTTTATAGCGTACGTTTGTAGTTTCAAACAGTTGAAACCAACACGTGTACATCTTACCCAATTGAAAAAACAGCTTTCAGAACTAAGTCATCGGCTGCAAAGATATTGTCATTAAGAAACGGTGTGGGTGTAATACTAATAATGCCCCTGCAGATGAACACAGCCTGTAACTTTTGGGTTTGGATGTTAGCAAACAGTAACTCAGGTTTAATCTTCCCACTGGAAAGAGTCCACTCACATGTGCTCTTTGCATTCACACCTCAATCATCCACAAATATTTCCAAATTCAGTACCACAACAATATTGTAAGGATCCAAGGATTTAGGTTATATTCTTTTCTAATAAAAGCGTTACAATATGTGTGTCTCAGCTCGTGATAATAAACACAATAAGCAACTCTTTCGGATAGTTTAAAACAGTTGAAAAAATATTTTCACAAACATTTTAAAATTATGTAATCTTCGCAGTACGACCTAACACAGTTTAATACATCTAATAAAAATAAGATTAACACAAAAACAGGCGGAGAAACATAACAGATACAATTGTCTGGTTCGCAAAATTGATCTGTTCGATCTTTAGTAAACAAATTCTTCATGTGGTGTCCAAATCACCATATATCAAGTCAACAGTCCCAACAGATTCAGTGTTTCAAATTACTTGGACACGTTTTCGGCGGTTCAGAATCATTGGTCGCCACCTTCCTCAGGACTAACAAAATGATTCTTCCACATGCACACAACACAGAAACTCAAGATGAAAATCACAAACAGATGGCGGTTGGGACCCATTTATGATTCTATGTCAGGACAGGAGGCTCCGATTATGCTTTCTCATTTCTTTAATGAAATGCTCAGCAGCCAATAAAAACAAAAACTACAAATCCCATGAACACTTGGGAATGACCATAGAGGTTACACTATATAAGGTCCAAACACTAGTCCTTCTTCCTCTTTCTTTGCTGCTCCGCAGCCAGTTAAGTCTCTTTACATTTAATACTGCTTATGCTGATATTGACATTTGTTTATATTGTTGCATGCGCTTGCCTTGTGTTCCGCTGCATTGTTTAACCTGTTGCGCGGTGCTTGTGCGTGTGTTGAGCACTCGGCTCCTCTTTTGTGCCGGTGTTTCTCAAAGCGCCCGTTCGCGGCGTGTCTTCTTGGGAGCGTGTGTTCGCCTCCCTGCGCCTGGCCGCTTGTGCCCGGTTGCTTGCGTGGAGCGGGAGCAGGGGTCGTCGGCTCATTCGGAGAGCGCGAGCGCTCTCGAGCCGGTGTGTCAGCGGCAGCAGCGTCGCGCATGCGCGCTGCATTTATTTCCGGTTTAAGGCTGTTTTTCTCACGCCGGTTCACTGAAGGAACGCTTCCCCAGCGCTCACGCCCACAGCCCTGAACTTTCGACCCCGTTTTGACGCCGGAGCACAGGAAAGTGTTCTGGTTGTTATTTTGTGTGCATAGGCTCTGCCTAGAGTGAATTTTGATTGGCAGGCTTGTCTCCCTCCACATTTTATTCTGTTTGCCTTGAGTTTGGTTATTCCAGCCTCATTTAAGCCTGCTTTGGGGTGGTCACTCCCCCTTATTGGTATCTCTGATACTCCATATCTGTGTCAGTCATCTTGTGGGCTCTATATTCTGCATTTTGGTGCAATGGCTGATTATTATGATACAGATGATGACTGTTTCTATAATGATGAAGAGGATGACTCTCTTGAATACAATCTTGTGGAGGAATTAGATAAAGGTGTACAACTTTCAGTGAATAAGGCGCTTGTTAGAGCTATTAATCCCCTGAAGCGCCATTTGAATCAATATGCGGTGCAACAGGGTTGGTTGCCTCCTTCCCAGAAGTCCACCAAATCTCCACTTAATCCCAATAAAGCGGACTTTCAAAGACTGGCAAAGACTTTGTCTTCTGAAGCGCAAAAATCTTCTGCGTCTCATTGTATGGAAGAGTCTGACCATGCTCATGCCTCTTCTGGTCAGGATTCTCCCCCTCCCAAGAAGCGTCCTCGCAAGGAGCATTTTGTTGACGCCCCTGAGCGTCCTCCCCTATTAAATTTCGAGCCAGAGGACTTTGTCCATCCAAACTCGTCCTCGTGGTTGCCCGCTCCGGCTGTGGCCGCCTATATTGAGGCACATGTTCGCCAACCTTTTGAGGCGTCTGTCCGGGCTAGGCTTCGTTCCGAGTGCCCGAGACCAGACCTTGCAGACCACCTGGCGGAGACTCCGGAGGTGGACCCGATGATGGTTACCTACCTTAAAAAATATTCAAAGGATCCTAAGAAGGGCCTCGACCGTTCCTGGAGGTCTTGCCAGGATAAATTACTGGAAATGCTCGCCCCACTTTCCAAGATCCTAGATTTGGGTTTCAAAGCTAAGGAAGCTTCGGCGACTGTGAACCCAGATGAGCTCATCGAGTGGGCGCAGAGGGCTATCTGCATACTGGGGAACGTTAATTGCGCAATTTCTGCGGAACGGCGTAGATCCATTCTCCTCAAGTTGGATCCCAAATTGGCAGAATTGGCTTCCTCAGAGGCTGGTCCGGAGGCGCAGGGACTTTTATTTGGTCAACCATTTCTAAAAGAACTGACAAAATTTGTGTCCGCCTTCAGCGGAATTGATAAAGCACAGGCATCCTTGCGCCGGGCCATGCGTCCGGTTTTTACCAAGGCCGGACGACAACGGGGACGCTCGTTCGGCCGTGGGTCGCAACAGCAGTCCCAGAGAGGAGCCTCACAGCAGCGTGGTGGGCAGTATGACGCCGGATACTCCACCCGTGCTAATTTCTACCCATCCCGGAAAGGAAAAGGTCAATACGGCAAGGGAAGATCAGGTGGACACCAAGGCCATTACCAAGATTCCGGCTCTACAGGTGAGCATCATTCAAGCATGCGATGTGATTTTGGGGGGCAGGGTGCAATTTTTCCTGCCCAATTGGCGTATGATCTCCGCCGATGCTTGGGTGCTAGAAACAGTTCAGGGTTTCAAGATAGAGTTCTATCACCCAATGCATCAGACCCATCTTCCCCCTCCTATGCTTTTTTCCCGTCACTCTCAGGATTGTCTATCAGAAGAAATCGAGGTTCTCCTCAAAAAAGGAGCGATTGTTCCTACCGAACGCCATCCGAAGGGCTTTGTCAGCTCAGTCTTTCTGGTCGAGAAGAAAGGAGGCGGGTCTCGCCTGGTTCTCAACCTGAAAGACTTCAACAGCGGGGTGGTCTACAGGCACTTCAAGATGGAGGGCATCCATCTGTTGCAGGATCTCCTTCGGGAGGGAGATTGGATGGTCCGTCTGGACCTGAAGGACGCATATCTGTCAATCCCGATTTACAGGCCCCATCGTCGTTTTCTCCAGTTCCAATGGCTGGGTCGCTGGTACGAGTATCAGGTTCTCCCATTCGGCCTTTCGTCGGCACCATGGTGCTTCACGAAATTACTGAGACCAGTTGTAGAACATCTTCGTTCCAGGGGAGTCAGACTGATCATATATCTGGACGACATTCTTTTTATGGCGGATTGCCCTCTCCGGCTTCTGCAGCATCTGGAGTGGTCCATCACACTCTTGCAGTCTCTAGGTTTTCTGGTCAATGTTCCGAAGTCGGTTTTGGTTCCCACTCAATCTATCGATTTTCTGGGCTTTCAGATAGACTCAGTGACTTGCCAACTTCTTTTGCCCAATCAGAAGCTCCGCTACATCAGGAGGGAATTGACGTCTGTTATTTCCAAACAGACTGTGTCGTTGAGGTCGTTGGCACGTGTGGTAGGTCTTCTAGCGTCCTCCATTCAGGCGATCTTTCCGGGTCCTCTACATTACAGGGCAATGCAACGCCTGAAGATTCAGCATCTCCGGAAAGGCCTCCGCTATTCGGATCAAGTTCCTCTTTCGGAGGAAGTGCGGGAGGAGATGCAATGGTGGCTGGACCACATGGAGGCCTGGAACGGTCGAGCCCTGTTCGGTTCATCTCCGGAACTGGTGATCGAATCGGATGCCAGTCAGTGGGGTTGGGGAGCCCGTTGCGGGTCTGTTTCGTCGACAGGGGGTCGTTGGTCGCCCCAGGAGTTGTCTCTCCACATAAATTGTCTGGAACTCCTGGCGGGTTCCTTTGCGATACAATGTTTTTCCCCCCTACAGACGAGTTGTTGCATTCTTCTCCGAATGGACAACGTGTCCGCAGTCCGCTATGTCAACAAGCTGGGCGGGACTCGGTCCAAGATCTTAGCGGAGATCGCCAAGGATTTTTGGCATTTTTGCCTACACCGGAAGATCACGGTTATTGCAGAGTATCTTCCGGGCCGCAACAATCAGGTTGCGGATTGGCACTCCCGACATCTTCGGGATTTCAGCGACTGGAGACTTCATCCTCGAGTCTTCCGTGCCATTCTTCGGCAGTGGGGCCAGTGTCACCTGGATCTGTTTGCCTCTCGCCTCAACGCGCAACTTCCCCAGTTTTACAGCTGGAGACCGGATCCCTTAGCTCTGGCCACGGACGCTTTTCTCCAACAGTGGCCATCGACTCTTTGTTACGCGTTTCCCCCGTTCATGATGATTCCCAGAGTGCTTGCTTACACCAAGCGGTTTCGAGCGGAGCTGATTCTGATTGCTCCCTTATGGAAGGCTCAAGCGTGGTTCCCGGTTCTCCTGGAGATGTGTTTCGAACCTCCCCTCCTTCTTCCCCTGAAGTGGAATCTGTTGCAGGATCCTCTCGGAGATCCGCATCCCCTCATTCTTTCCGGAACTCTCTAGTTGCTGGCATGGCGAATCTCGGGGATCGTTGGTCGATCCCAGGCATTTCTAGCGACGCTGCCAAATTCATTAGTAACGCCTGGTCTCCCAATACCCACAAGCGGTATCGAGGAGCTTGGAAACGCTAGTGTGATCGGTGTGTTCAACGGGAAGTTGATCCCGTTTCAGCGGATGTCAGTCTAATCATTAATTTTTTTACTTCCTTGGCCACTTCTGGTCTGGCTTATCGGACCGTTAATAGTTTTCGTTCTGCTATTTCTGCGGGCCATGTCCACATTGATGGTAAACCTGTTGGTGAACATCATTTGCTTTCCAAACTGCTTAAAGGGATTTGTCTTGAGAAACCCCCCACACCGAAATATGTGTCTTTGTGGGATGTTTCGGTTGTCCTGAGGTTTCTGGAGGCTTGGCCTTCTAATCTTTTGTTGTCCCGTAAACAGTTGTCTGCAAAACTGACCATGTTACTGTGTCTGGTATCTTGCAAGCGCTTTTCGGATATTCGCGCTTTAGACCTTGCGGGTCGCAGTTTCACCCCTGAGGGTGTTACTTTCACTCTCTCTAGGAGGACTAAATCCAACACTTCCTCCATAACATATCCTTCTTTTCCTGATCATCCCAATCTCTGTGTTGTCCAGTGTTTGAAGGATTATGAGGTGAGTACCGCTTCTTTGCGTACGGACATGCAAGGTCAGTTGTTGATTGCCTTGCAGAAGCCTTTCCGTCCTGTTGCACCGGCTACTCTGGCTCGCTGGGTACGCTGGCTCATGTCTGAGGCAGGCATTGATGTTTCTGTGTTTGGGGCACATTCTGCTAGAGGGGCAATGGCCTCAAAAGCTTATTCCATGGGTGTTACTCTATTTGACATTATGAAAGCTGCAGACTGGTCTTCAGACTCTGTTTTCAAACAGTTTTATTATAAACCAATTGTTAGTGTTGCTTCTGTTGTGGTGGACGAGCATTAAACAAGCATAATCGGAGCCTCCTGTCCTGACATAGAATTCAAAATTTGCAAACATTCGTGACAAGAATTTTCAATTCTATTAAGGACTAGGAGGCGAGGATTATCCCACCCTTATTATGACTATGTTGCATTGTTATGTACTGTATAATATTTGCATATTGTTGCAGATCTATCTTTCCTTGTTCTTTTTCCCCCTCTGACTTGCTTTGATTTTTTCTCCATTATTTGGATATTACGGCTCTGTATCTTTTTCAGGTTCAGACCAGAAATGATGTGGTTGATCTTCCTCGAGAGTCTCCTATGTCTCCTAGTTCTCGGACCCAGGATTCCTCCATCCTCTGCTACAGGATCCTTTGGATTTCGGCAGCGTGCTTGGAACTGTTGTTGTTGCTCTACCTGGGATTGTTTTTCGATGTTGAACTGTTTCCCCAAAGAAAGAGTAAGAAGGACTAGTGTTTGGACCTTATATAGTGTAACCTCTATGGTCATTCCCAAGTGTTCATGGGATTTGTAGTTTTTGTTTTTATTGGCTGCTGAGCATTTCATTAAAGAAATGAGAAAGCATAATCCTCGCCTCCTAGTCCTTAATAGAATTGAAAATTCTTGTCACGAATGTTTGCCTACCAGACCTTCTTCATAAAACCTTCCATATCAATGGGGGGACACCCTCATTGTAATAAAACAATCCTTTTGAGATTTGTTGTCACTCCTGGAGAGATTTCCACCTTTGCGGGTTCACCCTGATTGAAAAAAGTTATTCCTTTGTCAATTCTCCATCCAATGCCATTTAAATTAGAAATTGATCATGGAGGCACAGAATCCTTCTTGCGATCACAAAACTGCTCATTGGGTATAACTGCACCTTACTTTAAAGTTGTCACTTGCCTTCTCAAATTTGGAACTGCATAAACGTTGCCCACGTTTTGAAGGGACCAAGCAACCAGGGCCGGCCTTGGGTATGGGTGAGCTGGACCCAGGTCCGGCCGTCAGTATTCTGAGGGGCATAGCAGGGAGCTGTATGATGATGTCATGCAAACAGCAGCTCGTCCGTCCTGCTTGGTCTCAGTCGGATCTTATTAAAGACTTATTAATTAGCCCTTAATGTACCTCAGCATATTTGTTAGCACCCCATCGACTCCCTGCCCTTGTCCTAGCTTCCTCACACCTCCTGCCATCACATCACAATGACCCCCCCTCCCCACCCCCACAACAAACACCAACTTTTCTTTCCACCTAGGGCACTTTTCTGGTCAATCTGATTCCGAGCCAGCCCTATTAGCAAGATAGATCTGTGGGTTACTAAATTTATTGCAGAGGGTGTTAAATAACTTACAGTTCCCAGTGTCCAATCCTGTTAAAATGTCTCACTGCATTATGTGGGTTACATTATCTTTGCTGAGGTGAGGATTGAAGTAAGACCAAGGACCATATTGCAGACAGTGCCCCAGGCACGCAACGGACGTGTGTGTCTGTTTTCTGCACCTCCGGGCATTGTTGTGTTACATTAGAGGACGCAGATGCTTGTGCAGCCCCTAATATAATAAACATATAGCACGGGCGCTATCTTAAGGGTCTGTTTCTCAGTTTGCATGATGGTGTGGCCCCATTCAATTGAAGCAAACACTTTGCCCCGGTTTCTGTGCTGTATTATGAACGCAGGCAAAGAGTCCAGCAAGGAGCATGCTGACTCCACCACAAAAGATGGTACACACTCAGTCTGCCTCCAGAGGACAGCCCTCTGCAGTGGGAATGAGGGCTTCATGGACCCCTCAGACATCCCTCTGCAAGTGGGTGCAGTCACTCACTGCATTTGCCTGCAAGGGGAT
This sequence comes from Lissotriton vulgaris, assembly GCF_964263255.1. NCBI lineage: Eukaryota > Metazoa > Chordata > Amphibia > Caudata > Salamandridae > Lissotriton > Lissotriton vulgaris. Next base: position 702,860,673 of record NC_141699.1, read on the forward strand.
TTATATCCCTTCTCGGAAGACTGGTGCCGTCTGCACACTGAAAGATGGAGCAGCTAATTCAAGCAGCCACTCTGTCTTTCACTAATGCACTGCCACACAAAGAGGGACAGTGCACACTATCTGTAATATGGCATCAGTTATCATTGGGCAGAAAGTGCTGCAAACAGTGAAGCCAATGAAGAAATTATAACGGGAGCGTGTTCCTGCTAAGAGGACTCTAGTGTGAAAGACAGGCTATTTCCGGCAATGGATCAGGATATCAAAGAGACATAGAGGGAAAAAGATGGAACATCTAGAGAGAACAAAAGATTACTCCACCACAAAATAATTCAACCATAAGAAAGACTGGGTTTGAAAAGAATGGAAAAAAATGGAAAAGCGGACATAAAGACTGGATAAGGCTCTGCAATGAATTTTAGAGCAAAGAAATTGCAATATAAGTGTAACGTAAGGTATACCAGCAAAAAATGAAAAGGGTCATACAAGTGACTTTTTAAAGAAAGGTTTATCTAATCCAGGCTCTAATTATCAGTATGCTGGTAATTCTGATTTGGCAGGTAACATGACAGACCACAAAATCTTGTGGGAGAACCCTCACGGTTGGCATTTACCAATTCATATTCAGCCACCACAGTGCAATGAAAATCCATTATTGAAAGTGCCCAGCATTATGGCAAAAACTACAGAAATGAGTGCAGAATGATTGCTTTCCACAACTATTCCCTAATTCGAGTACAAAACTCTTATAGGGAGAGATTCCTGCACCTAGGAATTACCAATCCCCAAGGTATTGGTAATTTCAGGGTGCTAGTTTTGTGATCCGGTTGTTAGAAACTTGAAATAAGAGCCCAAGTGAGGTTATAAAATGGCAGCATAGAAGCACATATTTGGCCGCAAAAGTAGCAGGGCAACATCCATATCTTTATATTGTGAATTGTCAAAACTTGTTTTTAGAGGAAGCTATTTGCTCTGATGACAGGGGGTCTGTCCTACAAACTGGATCAAGTACAACCTTTTCAGCACTTGACTCTCAGTCATCTCGATGGTGAGCAGTCATAGGCTTGTCAGTGAAGTAGTATGGAGGTGATGGTACTCAGATCTCAACAATCACACAGTAGCACTAAAATTGATTGCCCAAACCAGTTCTGCTTGAAAAAAGAACAGCAATTGCCTGCACAAATCACAAATAAATGCTGCCTCCCATACTTTGCAAAACACCTACATAGCGTGTCTTTAGAAGTTCAAATCTGCCCAATTTGCAAATGTGGATCACCTATTTAGCTATGATTCACTAATGGGAGTCAGTTTTATTTTGATGCCCAGGCCTATTTTCTGTCCCAGTCTGACTACTACATATGTAATAATGTTCAGGAACAATTTGTGATTTGGGTGTAGAGGCTAGCTGAACCTCAGCAAGTTATTCTGTTCCATGACCCTCATTTCTCCTTTGTTCTGGTCTAGCTGGTTCCCCTCTTTGCAGTAATATAGTAAGAGCGTGAATTTGGGCTCAGAAGATCATTAAACCCCTCATGAGCTGTTTCCTCCTCTGGCTGTAACAAGCTTGTGAATAAAGAGTAGGAGTAGATGACGGATATACCTCGGAGATGGCAAAACAGGTAACCTGGAGTCGCTTTGGTCCTTCATGGGTAATCAACAGTTTCTGGGTGCTAGGCTTTGCCCGGGACCTGCTTCAGGGCACTAAGCTTTTCAGTGAAAATTGTTTGCTCCGAGCCCAGTCTATTCAGCCTTAGTAACATACAGCCAAACCTCAGTCTACTGGTGAGATCTAGAGTAGAAGGACAGTTGCAAGAATTCTTTTGGTCACGGTAGCAGAGGTCAGCCCCTCTTGCAACTCTCCTAGAAGGGGCACAGGGTAGCTGTGATTCCAAGACTCCAACAAGTAAAGTCTGTTGCCCACTGATACCTGGGGAATCCTCTGTCCATATATAAACTGACCTGGGAGTATCAGAGGGTGTCAGGAGCGCCATACCCCTTCTGCGCTGTTTCAGCGAGACCACCAGCCTTCCTGAATTCCTGCCGCCTGCCACTGCACCATCTGGCCATCGCAGCAAGGCACGACGGACTACACTTCCCAGCAGCCTACGCGACCGGAAGTCGCTCACGCCCTGTCCTGCCCCCGAAGGTGCTCTTAAGTCCAGCGAGAGCCCCGGGGGAGTGGGGGTCATATAGAAACTGACCTGGGAGTATCGGAGGGTGTCAGGAGCGCCATAGCCCTTCCGCGCTGTTTCAGCGAGACCACCAGCCTTCCTGAATTCCTGCCGCCTGCCACTGCACCATCTGGCCATCGCAGCACGGCACGACGGACTACACTTCCCAGCAGCCTACGCGACCGGAAGTCGCTCACCCCCGTGTCCCGCCCTCGGAGGTGCTCTTAAGTCCAGCGAGAGCTCCGGGGGAGCGGGGGTCATATAGAAACTGACCTGGGAGTAATGGAGGGTGTCAGGAGCGCCATAGCCCTTCCGCGCTGTTTCAGCGAGACCACCAGCCTTCCTGAATTCCTGCCGCCTGCCACTGCACCATCTGGCCATCGCCGCACGGCACAACGGACTACACTTCCCAGCACCCTACGCGACCGAAAGTCGCTCACGCCCTGTCCCGCCCCCGGAGGTGCTCTTAAGTCCAGCGAGAGCCCCCGCGTCGCGGGACGCGCACGGGCAGCGCCGCGCTGAGCCCGGGCAGAGGGCGGGCCATCTGTGGCCATCAGGGGCCGAATGAGACCGGGCCACATCCCTAACAACCGTTTAAACAGACTACATCCATCAATACTACTGTAAGAGCAACTTTGTGGGGATTTGCTGATATATTAGTTAAAGTCATCTATAGGCTCCATGGGGAAACGTAAAGCAATGGAGGGGGGAAATGGATCTGGTAATCCCTCAAAGCTCCGTAAGGGGAAGAAAACATCAAAGAAGTCAAGTCAGTCAGCCGGAAATAGTGTAATGGACCGTATTGATGTTCTTGTGGATGAGTGCAGATATATCCTTGTGGCTGATCAAGGAGGCACTAGTGAGAATGCCACGAGTGATAAGGGAGGGGTTTCCTTAAAGCAAGTAAATGATCCTGTTGCACTCTCAACAACAATTCCAGACATGTTTAAGGCAAAAAGGAAACTTAAGGATAGCACGATTAATCTAACTGGGGACTGTTTAACTCCATCTAACGAGTCTCTCAGTAATGCTGACCTGACTATCCACCTTGACCTCGAGAGTGAAAACCCGCTACCGCAACCTGTTTCCCATGTACTTCTTGGTAACAGGTTTTTGGTTCTGGCTGAAATCCACAACGAGCTCCCTGCCACCTTAATTACCGATAATAGCAGGGACAAGGCAATGCCTATGGAAGTTGGTGCTTTGACTAACCTTGTTATTCTATTACGGGATGAAATAGAGTCCCTGAGTGCACTGATCATTAACTTATCCTCTATGGTCAATGATAAATGTAAGGGGTTAATAAGATCTACATCTAATATTATACCTGCAGCACGATATTTCTTCCCCACAAAAATTCACGAAGCAAGTAAAGTACCCCTAGCAAAAACTGTGAATAAGTGCAGTGACCAGAGTACGGGGAAAGCCGTTGGTTATAGTCCTGGCCTTCCACCACCGAAAGACAGGAAGGAAGGGTTTTCTACCCAAGCCCCGGGAAGAGAGGGAAGTTAGTAGACAAGAGTCAAGGCAAAAAATGATTGGTCTAGCTAGTCTGCAAGCAAAACCACCAGGGGTGGCTGTGGGTCCGACAATTGTAGAGGCCAATAACCTCCGGAATAACGGGAACACCCTCTCTAATAAAGCTCACTATAAAAGGAACACAAGATATATGACCAATGTTCCTAAACTAAGGTCCTCGAAGTTTCTAACCAACAAAGCCATTCATTGGCTACGCTATGTTAGAGGATGCCGCTTGGTAATTAAGGAGGATATCTTAGAGGCTAAAAGGTTAAGTTCCCCGAATTTCACTTGTGACTCAATTGAGTTAACTTTGAAATCTGCATTCCTCGCTGACAACCTCTTTACATTGGAGTTCAGATCCAGTGCTTCGTCTCAATCACAGATCCAATTAAGGAAAACATGTCCCCATACTCTGTCGCCCACTTCAAACACCACAGGAAAAGGAAATGTGAGGAATTGCTCTGGGTTAGACAATAATGATTGACAAACAGCGGTACTACTGATGGCAAACAGTTGAAATTTGGTGGTCCCGAAAAGAGGGGAATGTATGGAAGCCTCGGTAACTACAAAGGCAGCAGGGATTGTATTATGGGATGTTGCCCCACTACTGAGCCTCAATCTAGAGGGTGATGCCAGGAGTAGGGCTGGTTTTGAAACCAATTCATACGAAGGGATGCCATGTGAATTGGATCAAGGTCAGTCTACAGATACCCCTGTAATTATTACATCAAAGCCGCCTGATTGTAACAAGGATGGGCTGGGGAAGTTAGTTTCATGGAACATTGCAGGGTTGCGTTCCAAACAAGATTCCCAGGATTGGTTAAGCTTTGTTAACAGTTTCGATATGTGCATGTTCCAGGAGACATGGCAATGTGAACCATCTTTTGCCCAGGGATACTTAAACTACTCTGTGCTGCATCCAAGGGTACAAAGGGGAGACCTATGGGTGGCCTAACCATTTGGGTCCGCCAGAGTCTTCCGTTAACTGTCAAGGTCATAGATACCAGAAACAGAGACATTCAACTTATCAGAGTAGACTCAGGTATTTTAGGTCATCTTGATATCTACAATGTTTATGTTAGGGGTAGCATGGGTGGGAGGTCAGAGGTTTTAGCGGCCTTGGGTTCCCTCCTTGAAACCCATTCCCAAGATAACAATATTGTGATTGCTGGTGACCTAAACCGAACCTTTGAACCCTTGGCAAACGACGATGACTTCCTTGGAGATGAAGAGGATAGGCAATGGGGAGTCCCTAAATTAGAGTTGAAATCAGTTTCCCGTTGGTCTGAGGATGTTATCTGTCTGAACGCCATATGCTATGAAATGGGTCTGAGAGCATTAAATGGGAGGACTCTGAGTGATAAGGTTGGGACCAGTACATTTGACAATGGGCGGCATAGAAGTAGAATTGATTATGTTTTATGTAGTTTAAAGATCTAGGGCCAGATGTATCAAGATTCTGTTTTGCGAATCCTAAATAGCAATTTTTTGCGAATCGCTATTTAGAATTCGCAAAACGGAATGTATGTACAAAATCGCTATTTTTTAGCGATTCCTTATTATGCTTTATTTGGGAATTCGCATTTTGCGAATTCGCAAATAAAGAATAATTTCCAATGCATTCCTATGGGCCAGGAGGCCCATCGGAATGATAGTGCAAAAATTCTCAAATTGCGAATTCGCAATTTGCTAATCGCAATTTGAGAATTTTTTCAAGGGTGCAGGGGTGTCTTAAAGACACCCTGCTGCAACCCTGAAATTTACATGTGTGTGCATGTGGCACACATACATGCCCTATGGGCATGTATGTGTGTCACATGCCACCGTCACAAATGCCAAATAGGGCATTTTTAAAAGAAATCGCAAATTACCACCAAGTACAAGTTGGTGGTAATTTGCGATTTCTTAACACAAAATCGCAATTTCAAAATGTGTCATACATATCATTTAAGGAATCACAAAATTTGCGATTCCTTAAATGCTATGGCAAAATAAGGAATCGCAAATAATTGCGATTCCTTAAATTGCGATTTTTTCCTACATATGAAAAAATGCAAATCGGCCGTTTGCGAGTCGCAAAGGCCGAAATTCTGCGAATTTCGCATAATCCTTGATACATCTGGCCCATGGTCCCTGGTTTACGACATGGAGGTTAAATGGCAGATCGAGAGCGACCACAACCCACTGTGCGTAGAGCACAAATGGTGGACTTCTACTAACGTGGTCACTAACACTGAGGGGGCTTTTCCGCCTCCGATCGTCCCTTCAAACGACATGCGCAGGTTAAGATGAGCACATGTTGTGACTAATCAACAGGCTATTGCTAGCATTAACACTGAAGCTGACAAAGCAATATTGGCCATAGAACAAATTAAATTGTCCAATCCTGGATAAAGTAGTGTGGTTGCAATCCATGATACTCTCTTTTGCGCCATCAAGAATCATTTTTTAAAACCTGCGAAAAGCAAGGGAGAGGGACCCCGTAAGCAGGCAAAATGGTATAACACCCAATGTAGGAAGGCCCGTCTAGCTCTAGGAACTGCCATCAAAGGGAGGCAACCTATGGCAATTCGATCTGCCAGAAAGGAATATAAGAATAGTGTAACAAAGGCAAAGAAAGCATGGGACGAGCTCCACTGGTTAGAACTAAAAGCATCTTGCGATAGGAAAGATTCCAGGTATTTTTGGAACATCGTAAAGTGGGGCAGAGGAGGTTTGGGTCAAATATTTCAAGCCCCAGTATGCTGAGACTCAGCATGCCACTGTGGTGGTTGACTTAAGTCCCGTTTACTATAAAGATGATTCTTTTAGTATCAAAGAAATAATGACGGTCCTCAGCACAGTGTCCAGTGGAAGAGCACCAGGATTAGATGGTGTACCAACTGACGTCTTTATTAACGATAAAGAGCGATGGTGCAAGTATATTTATCTTCTTACCAACGCAACAGCTCGGGGCTCAACCATACCAACATCCTGGCAGGGTGCAGTAATAATACCTGTGTTTAAGAAAGGTGACCGATCCCAGACGGGCAATTACAAGCCCATAAGCCTTATTGATACCATTCAAAAGGTAGTTGGGCGTCTAGTTGTAAATAGGCTCCTTGACTGGGCCGATAAGAACAATGCCCTGTCCCCATTCCAAGCAGGTTTTCGAAGCTCTACTAGCACGGTGGACCAGGTGTTCCGCTTCACCTTACTACAGTGGAGGACTGTGTTGCTGGGCGGGGGCAGCCTGTACGCGGCTTTTGTCGATTTGCGGGCTGCCTTCGACCTAGTACCTAGGTCCAAGCTGTGGCTGGTGTTGAGGAACCAGGGCCTACCAGAAGAGTTACTGACAATGATAATGAGGCTTCACAAAGCGAATTTCGCTAAGATCCAGTGGGCGGGGGCCAGGGAATGGTGACTGTAGACTTCCCGGTGGATCGTGGCGTCCGGCAAGGGTGTTCGATGGCGCCCACACTCTTTACACTATATATTAACGAGGTTGTTGCTCGCATGTTGTCCTCGAATGTGGATGCTCCCTCATTAGCAGGCACAAAAATTCCTATTTTAATGTTTGCAGACGACACGTTGATTTTATCTAAGACACCGAGTGGACTACAGCGTGCTCTGTCTATTTTTGACCAATTTTGTTGGGAGCATGGCCTAGAAGTTAATGTGGCCAAAATAAAACTCATGATTTTTAACCCCCACCGTAGTTTTAAATCTAAGTTAACTATGAACGGTCGTTCTTTAGAGGTAGTGAATGCCTTTACATATCTGGGAATTCATGTATCTAACGATCTCTGATGGTCCCAGCATATAGATATCGCTACATTAAGTCATAGGCAATTGGTTGGCGCTCTTGGTTTAGAACACAGAAAATCTTTGACTAAACCAATAAAGCCAGCATTGCAGGTATATGAAGCAAAGGCTCTCGGCTCTGCACTTTATGGTGCCGAGCTGTGGGGATTTGAGAAGGTAGCGACACTCCAAATTTCGGAAAACAAGTTCTTCCGGGCCATCACTGGGGTCCCCAAGAGTACCCCACTGGTGCCTCACAGGTACGATCTGAGCAGAAAAGCGGTTGCCGATTTGGTTAGGCTTTGTCCGATCTTGTATTGGCGAAGGCTTTGGACTAGATATCATCAAAACGGATGTGTTCCACAAAATCGGATGGCTCAAAACTCTTAGTCTAACCTTGAGTGAACTTGGTCTTCAGGCACTTTGGGAAGATCCAGCGGGAACCCCTTCCCAACAAAAAGAATCATAAACAAAATCTATTGGGATTAGGTAACCGCTCGGACCTGGAGTATTTCTAGTGCAGCGTCTATGGCTGGAGGATTCCTAGAAGCCAAGTTATACCCTTGCCTCGAACCGTACTGGGACGCCATAACTAGACCAGGTGACAGAAAGCTCCTCTTCCAATTAAGAGCAGGTGCACTCCCACTTAGACCACTGACAGGAAGGTGGGGAGGCGGACTTCATGATGGCTGCCCTGCTTGTGGTGCCGCTAAAGAAACAGTTGGCCATTTTCTATTTTCCTGTACAGCCTACTCTGACCCAAGACATATTTGGCTAACACCAATGTGTAAAAATCTGGGAACCACTAGTAGTACTGTAGCTCTACGTATCATATGCACAAGCACTTTAATGCCTTTAGCAATAGCTACAGCTAAGTATCTTGGATAGGCATGGTCTATTAGACAGAGACTGTTAGTCACTTGATTGTTTTTCTTTTTGCTAGTCAGTCTACAACTTATACTGTAATTTTTTATCTCAAATTTTTTTTATTCCAAAACTTTTTATCGTGTACTTTTACAAAAATTTTGTCTATAGAATATTATTCTGTATTTGAATTTTAATCTACTATCAAGTCTTATTTTTAACTGAAAGTTTTATTCTTTAACAGTAATGATTGTTAATCTGGTTTTTATATTGTTCTATGTACTTGCTTTGATGAATGAACCTCGAATAAAGCATAATTTGACTTGACTTGAAAGTCCCCTGGTTCACTGACGAACTCAAGATCTCCAAGAAGAACTGCCGCACCCTCGAGAAAGCCTGGTGCCACCACCAGACCACGGACAACATGACGGCCCTCAAGCACGCCACCCGTAAACACCACCAGCTGATCCGCACCACCAAGAAGACAGCATTCAAAGAACGACTGGACAACAACACCCACAACAGCAAGGAACTCTTCAGCATCGTCAAAGAGTTCTCCCACCCCAGCGCCGGAAACAACGACATCACTCCCTCGCAAGACCTCTGCGACTCACTCGCCTCGTTCTTCCACCGCAAGATCGCCGATATACACAACAGCTTCGGCGCACCAATCACGTACCCAACCACCAAACCAGCGCCCCCTACCACCACCCTCTGCGCCTGGACCCCGGTCAGCACCGAAGACACCACCCGCACGATGAACACCATCCACTCCGGTTTGCCAACCGACCCCTGCCCCCACCACGTCTTCAACAAGGCCGACTCCATCATCGCACCCCATCTCCGGAACATCATCAACACCTCCTTCAACACCGCCACCTTCCCGGAGATCTGGAAGCACGCCGAACTCAGCGCCCTCCTGAAGAAACTAACAGCGGACCCCACCGACCTCAAGAACTACCGCCCCATCTCGCTCCTCCCTTTTCCTGCCAAAGTCATCGAGAAGACCGTAAACAGACAGCTCGCCGCCTTCCTCGAGACGAACAGATCCCTCGACCCCTCGCAGTCCGGTTTCCGAGCCAACCACAGCATCGAGACCGCCCTCATCGCAGCCACTGACGACATCAGATCCCTGCTCGACAACGGGGAAACAGTGGCCCTCATCCTCCTGGACCTCTCCACAGCATTCAACACTGTCTGCCACCGCACCCTAGTACAGCACCTCAGCAGCATCGGAATCCAAGAGAAGGCACTGGAGTGGATCTTCTCGTTCCTCGCCGGAAGAACCCAGAGAGTCCGCCTCCCCCCGTTCAGATCCGAGGCCACCGAAGTCATCTGCGGCGTACCACAAGCATCATCACTCAGCCCAACCCTTTTCAACGTCTACATGAGCCCTTTCGCACCCATCGCACGCAAACATAACCTCAACATCATCTCCTACGCCGACGACACCCAGCTAATCCTCTCCATCACCAACGACCCCGCCACCACCAGAACCAGCCTACACGAAGGGATGAAAGACGTCGCCGAATGGATGAAGAACAGCCGCCTGAAACTGAACTCAGACAAGACGGAAATCCAATCCTCATCCTGGGATCATCACCCTCCGCCTGGGACGACTCCTGGTGGCCCCCTACCCTGGGCACCACTCCCAAACCAACGGACCACGCACGCAACCTGGGTTCCATCCTGGACTCCTCCCTCTCGATGACCAGACAAGTCAACACCGTCTCTTCATCATGCTTCAACACCATGCGCATGCTCCGTAAGATCTTCAAATGGATCCCCACCCAAACCAGGAAGAAGATCACCCAGGCACTCGTCACCAGCCGACTGGACTACGGAAACACCCTCTACGCCGGAACCATAGCCAAACTTCAGAAAAGACTCCAGCGTATCCAGAACGCCTCCGCACGACTCGTCCTGGACATCCCCTGACACAGCCACATCTCCGGCCACCTGAGAGACCTGCACTGGCTCCCCGTCAGCAAGAGGATCACGTTCAGGCTCCTCATCCACGCACACAAGGCGCTCCACGACCGGGGCCCCAAGTACCTCAACAACCGCCTGACCTTCTACGCGCCCACCCGCCAGCTACGATCATCCTGCCTTGCCCTCGCCGCTGTACCACGCATCCGCAGAGCCACTGCCGGGGGAAGATCCTTCTCCTACCTGGCAGCCAAGACATGGAACTCCCTCCCGATCCACCTCCGTTTGACCCAGGATCATCTCTCCTTCAGGAAGCTCCTCAAGACCTGGCTCTTCGAGCAGTAGCGGACCCCTCCCCCCCCAGCGTCTTGAGACCCTTCCGGGTGAGTAGCGCGCTATACAAATGTCCATGATTGATTGATTGATTTGGTATCAAGATGTATGTTCTGGACCTTTACCGTCTAGACACGGTTGGTTTGGCTGCCTCCTTTGACGTAGATGAACATTGCAATGTTTTACAGACTCTACAAGAGACGAGAGACAGTCTTGCAAAGGAACTTCTGCCCTCCACCTCGGATGATGCGTTGCAGATCCCGGTAGTTGGCAGGCTACCCCAAGTTGGAGAACTGGTTCGGGAGAAGATCGATAACAAAAAGGAATTTGGTCCCTCATACCGTGCTCCAGTTCCTGTGCTTGGAGTGAAGGGCACAAGAACAGTCACTTTACCTCTGCTTCCAGGTCGTAAAGAGAACAGGTATATCTCCATTGACAATGTCAAAATACACAGAGTGGCCGATTCTTCTTAGCATGACACCGGCAGTCTCATGTCCTTCGATGGTGAGAAATTCTGTATTGGCCTCTGCTTCGGATCATGCTCCGGAGGTGGCCCTTGAGATGCCTGCAGTTTCGAGTCCTTTATTGCGTGCTTTGCCTAGTACTGGCCTTGTTGATACTGACTACACCTACCCAACAGATTTATCGATGCCTGATTTACAAACTTGTTTAGCCACAGAATCCAGATTTTCATTTGACACTACTTCATAATCTTAAGGGAAGCCCACAAGCCTTAGGGCCTATGCGACTTTGTTTAAAAAACATTTTTTAATTCCCCCTTGGACTTACATCTGGGTGGGGCTTTTTTTGCTTTACCTTTTTATGTAAATTGGTTTTGTGTTTTATTTTTTTCGTTTCATCAATGGACATTATGTTGAGGAGAGAACATGCATTCGGCATCTGAATGGAACATTGGCTCCCCACTCCTCATCACATTCAGCCCACAGATTGAAAAGAGACTTGGCCTTTGTTAACATCACTGCATGGCCTGTCCTGGATGGAATAGTCTGGGATGCAGTCAAATTTCAAATCCACCGCCCGACTGAAGTTATTAATGTTCCTAATGTGCTTAGAGTTAACATGGGGGATGTGGTTCAACAAAACATACGTTCTGATGATTGGGATGTTCAGGCCGTAGAGGCTTTGTTTGCTGATTTGAAGTATTATGCTGCCTTTGATACTGAAGATTTATATTTAGAATCTGCTAATTAGGGTGATTTGTTTTGCTTCCAAAATGTTGGCAATCACTTCCTACATAACACTAATTCTAGGAGAAGTTCTGTGAATTATACCCAGTGGGAACATTGCCCAGCTCCTTTAAGAGGCAGTTCGAATACATTTTTGAAAAAATACACTTATTTTACTGACTTTAATCAGTCCAATCCCGCTTCATTTTATTTCAAAATGACAGACAAATCCATTTCAAAAGTTAGACTTACTGATACTAAGTTATTGTATTCGAAGTCCTTTCTAGACCAGCTAGCTGTTGGTAGCTACGAGTTGTGGAAGGAAACTATTGACCTTAAATCAGTTTGGGGTTCTAAAAGTTGGCAGGTACAAGGCACTGAGGCTTTGCACCGTGCATGTCTCATCCCAAATCATATGTTGTTTTCGAATTCTACCATCTCACAGACAACATGCTTTGGATTGGCTACTACTAAAAAATTAAATACTCCTTCCTTCCCTGATTTGGAAGAATATTCAGGTTGGGAAAATTCATCTAATTTTTCAATTAGAGAGTTGCAGACCCTATTGCTAAATTCATCCTTTAACATATCCAGTTTGGATCCCAAGGGTTGGTTGATGTGGAACAGAAGTGCAGATTCGTGCCAACATCGTTTTTTGGGCCTGGCTGAGGGTTTTACACAGGTCAGAGTAGATCCCTGTTTTGAGAGTGACCATTCTGTTACCACTTATTCAGTAGGCAAATTGTGTCAGAATTTGCTCAAACACTCTACATTGGCATCAGTGAAATTGCATTTGTTTAAACTAACTAATGAAGTTGACTTGAATGACTTCATAAAGGGCCTGGCTAAAGGTAGATCTAAAAGATGGATCTATGCCGTTTATAATGAACTCTGGAAAACATCACTGATTGAAGCGGCTACCCGTATTAGGGCTATTGATCAAGCTAATTTGGAAAAAGTGCTTGCAGTAGTGGATAACAACATTAACACCCTTTCCTCCCGCATTTATACATTGGATAATATTGTGTCATCTGTTGTTCAAATTGTACAGGATGAAGTGTCTGTTTTGTACCATGGTCAAAATCAATTGCGTTCTATTATGCAGTTTGCATGGACCCTGCAGACACTGAAAAACGGAAAAGTGCCTTGGAATTACATTAATGTCTCATCTCTGTTTGCCCCTTTTAATTTGACTGAAAAACAACGTTTGCTTTGTATGAGAGCTGCTTCTTTTTCCATGTTACACATTGAACGCTTGGAGTCTTTACCCTTTTCAGTGGCAGAGGCCACTGCTGCAACGTGGCTTATTCACGGGTTAATAACTTTACCTTTTGCGCTTTTCCAGTTTACTAATTGCATGAAATATTTTGCCATTTGTAGATAAGAGCCACTTGGTAGCTCCTAATTACATGAATCCTGGTCACTCCTTTTCACTTACAGATGCCTTAGGGATGGAAAGGAGGTTTATCTGAAAGGGGAGGAGTGTACAGAAACACCAGGGGCCCGATGTAGGTAGGCTGTTACCGATCGGTAACGGCCGAAAATACCGATTTTTGGCCCTTACCGATCGGTATACAGCCATCGAGATGTAGGGCAAAGAAAAACGTCCAAATCGGTACAAATACCGAATCGGAATGACTACCGAATCGAAATTAATCCTATTCGTACATACCCTGAATCGGAAATGTAACGAATCGGTAACATACCGAATCGGATAAAAAGTCTGATTCGGTCCATGTACCGAATCGGTAGTGACACCGAATCGGAAATCATCCGAATCGGACCATGTACCGAATCGGTAGTGACACCGAATCGGAAAAATTCCGATTCGGTCCATGTATCGATTCGGTAGAGACAGCGAATCGGAAATAAGCCGGTTCGGATAACCTACCGAATCGGTAGAATCACCGAATGGGAAAATCCCCGATTCGGACAGATAGGGAGATGTAGGGAAGCACAGAAATACCGATTTTGGCTCTAAATCGGTATTTCTCACTCGGTATTTACCATGGATTACAATCAGGTGGTAACCAACTCCAACCCATAAAAATAGACCCAAAATGCATTGCAACTTGCAGGATGGCAGCTTTTTATGTCATTGCAAGGCGGCTACGGCTACAGCAGGAAGGACAGAGGGAATGGCAAAGAGAGGAACAGGTCTACAGACAGAGGATCACCCTGTTCATGCTCACAGAGGCAGAGATCCTACAGAGGTACAGGCTGGACTCAGACACCATTCTGGAGCTCATCAGGGACCTCAAACCACTGTTGGACCACCCCACCCCAAGGGCACACGCCATCCCAGCGCACGTCCAGGTGCTATGCAGCTTACACCTGCTTGCGTCTGGCAGCTATCAAAGTGGAGTTGCAGCGGTAGGAGGGGTGACCCAGAGCAGCCTGTCAAGGTTCTTCCACACATTCCTTGACGCCATGATACACAGGATGGACCAATACATCTCTTTCCCTGCAACCCACGCAGAACTGGTACAAACTAAAGCTGACTTCTACCAGATGGCACAATTTCCCCAAATCATTTGCTGCATAGATGGCACGCACATTCCGATTTGCCCCCCAGCTGACACAGAATACATATACCGCAATCGGAAGTCTACGCACACCATCAACGTTCAGGTGATCTGCAATGCGAAGTGCACCATCACAGACCTGGTAGCAAAATTCCCAGGGAGTACCCACGACTCCTACATTTTTCAACAGAGCGGCATCTATGCACGGCTGATGGCTGGCGAATTTGGTGAAGGATACCTCCTGGGTGAGATACATCATCAGACCCCCATAACACAAAGTAGCTGAGTGTAATACATGTATGCATGTGAGTAATGTTACCCCTTTTCCTTCTAGGCGACAGTGCATATGCCCTCCGCTCATTCATACTCACCCCCTACCTCAACCCCTCCACACCCAGCCAAAGGAGGTATAACCGGGCCCACAAAAGCACAAGGAATGTAGTTGAACGGACCTTTGGCATCTGGAAAAGTAGATTCAGATGCCTGCACAAGAGTGGAGGTGCAAGGCAGTATACCCCCATCACCTGCTGCAAGATCATAGCTGTCTGTGCAATGTTGCACAACCTTGCGGTGAAGAAGGGCACTGAGGTGGAGTTGTCTGACTACGAGGACCATGACGACGACGTTGCTGTGCCACAAACACAACCTGCTGGGGTGTCTACGCCAAGTGATGGTAGATACAGACGTGAGGAGATTACAGAAAACTATTTCTGAGTGAGTACAGATGCACAGACAGGTAAATGGTTGTGAGGTAAAGCAAATTTTAATAATGTTGCAACACCGTTACTGCACTGATGTGCAACAAAAGAAAATGTCAATGTAAAGAAAATAAATGTCAAAGGTCCGGGTTGCCTCACCCGCCCTGGCAAGCCTACTTTTTGCTGCGCTTAGCAGCCCCACTGGGGTGTGCCTCACCCCCTTCCGCATGTCCTGCGGCCTCTGCAGAGCGCCTGGTGCTCCTGCGCGGCTCCGACACAGCGCTGGACGGGCTGCTGCGGCTGCTGCTGTCCCCAGCCTCCCCCAGGTCCAGGGCTGGATTGGCCGCAGTGTTGGAAATGATCATTGCCTCCATGGCTGTTGTTATGCGGGCCATTCCCCTGGTGACCTCAGCGGTGTTCTGCGTCAAGCTTGCCTCCATATTAGCCCCACGTTGGCACAATTGCGCGGTAGCAGCAGCAAGGCGGCTAATAGATCTGTTGTGCATGCGGGCATCCCGCCTGCGCGAGAGCTCATGCTCGTCAAGTCTGCCGCATAGCTGTGTGATGGCTGTGGTCAGCCTGCCAAGACCTGCAGCAACTTCCTTATTTGTGTCAACAAAAGCCTTAAACCCTTGCACCATCTCGCCCATCTGCAGGTTGTGCTGGCGAAGCTGGCGCTGGCAGGCCATGATGGACTTTGCCTGCATGCGCTGGATCTTGACCATGCTGCCTTCAAGCCCCTGGAAGACGCTGCCCTCCCGTGCCGGAGGTGCAGTGCTGGAAATGGCACACCTCCGGGAACTGCTGCTGCCGCCCTGCTGTGTGGGCTGGGGTGCCACTGGTGTTGTTGTGGTGGTGGCTGGGGCCTGACCCGCTGCTCCCTGGATAGGGTTGAGTGGAGCCACAACCATACTCCTGGCAGGAGATGTGGTAGGTGCAGGGTGGGCCGTTGTAGGAGAGTTCTCAGGGGAGAACAGCAATGGGGGTGTGCCAGACATTTGTGGGGAGTGAAGAAATGCGTAGTCAAGTCCCAGGTCTCCCTCATTTCCCTGGCCAATGGTGTTGTCCTCCTCCTCCTCCTCCTCCTCCTCCAGGGCAGCCTGACTTGTGCTAGGCCCTGCCACCGCACTGGAAGTTGGTGCTGGTGCCTCAGTAGCTTGTGCTCCTCCGCCTGATGGTGCCCCTAGGTATAAAGAAGCATTTGTGAATTGAGTGCCGATGTATTACAGTCACTACAATTAAAGCATTGCACATGTCCTTGCATATACTTTGAATGTGTTCCACTGTTTTCTATCTTGTGGTTCTGCACTGCCATATTTTGCCTACTTCTGCTGACTACATTTACCATGATGCTTTTCTCTTGTATGTTGGTTACAGTACTGGGCTGGGGTTTGGCTGTGCATTGTGTCTAAAGGGGAGGTGTCTGGTAGGGTGTGTCATGATGCGCATGCTTCTTACCTGTAGCTGTAGCTCTGGCTGAGCTATCCAGGGTCCCGATTCCTGTCACACTCTCCCTCTCGATGGTGCTGGACACCAGTTCCTCCAGCTCAGTGAGGGGTGGCGCCGGGTTCCTGCCTCCACCAGTCAGTGCAGCTTGCCTCTGCAGCTCAGCCATTTTGCGTTTCGTCAGGCTGTGGATGTCATAAAATCTTTTTTTTAGGTCATCAAGGGTCCTGGGGTGACCCCAACTGAGTTGACCTTCTCACCAATCTCACTCCAGAGCCTCCTCTTCGTGCTGTCCGGTACAGTGAGGGACAGCCTCCCCAAGTACTGCCTGTGCACCCTCACCACCTCCTCCACCAACACCTGCAGCTCCATGGTACTAAACTTGGGCTTTCTCTTGTGGCCAGCCTTCTGGCTCTCACTGCTGCTTGCCATCTTTCTATCACAGTGCTCTGGCTCCTGCTTCCACTGCTGCTCACTGTGAATGTTCAACTCAGGCTGCCTCTCCAGAAAGTTCTTAATGAGCTGCACCTGCCTGGGTAGCCACTCCCTCCTTGGGTGGGGGAGGTTGGATCCACCTCATTGGCGGTTTCGGATTTTACCGAATCGGATTCTACCGATTCGGATTTTGCCGATTCGGATTGTTCAATGCATTCCTATGGGCTTTTTGGCCATGGGGGTGTATTTCGACCTCCGAATCGGTAATTGCCGATTCGGTATTTGCCGATTCGGGAATTTCCGATTCGGTGGTAGCCGATTCGGTACATTCCGAATCGGTCCATGCCGATTCGGTACGTATCGAATCACAATACCGATGACGAACGAATCGGTAATTTTTCGTTTTTTTTTTCCTACATCTCGTTTTCCGATTTCAGAATACCGATTCGGTGCGCCTCGGTATTTTGAAATTGGAAAAAGCGATTTACCTACATCGGGCCCCTATCACTCATTAATGTGTAGGCACATACAATTGCATGGCTCTTGTAATCAGGAACGCCCTAATTTAGCATGTGTTTTAAAAGGTGCACCTGTGCCCGCTATTGTCCCGACTTTCACTTTATTGGCAAACGGAAGTTATTTGCTTTTAAATAATGAAGATTGCTGTGGGTTATTGAAAGGCATAGCTTATGTTGTAACAGTGAGTGAGCGTGTGGTTTGCTGTAAAAATGTGTTGTATCCACCCACGCATGGGAACCTGGATGTTTCCATCTGGCCGAGAATTCCGACCTTGACTTCAGAGTTCAATAAGATGAGCAGAATAAGAGCCTTATTGTCACAAAAAGAAGTTGCTCTGACATCTGCTCACAAAACATTTGTCCTTCACGTAGCTAACACCCGCACAGAAGTGCATGCTTTATTAAATACTGACCTTTCTTTACATTTCGGTGAGCTGATTCATACAATCTTTAACGCGTCCTCCACTTCGGGGCTGGCTCATTCTTTTAAAGTAGTGAGCAGTGGTCTAGTGACTTCTTTCAAAAGATATTTGGAGTCATTCCTGCTTTCTTCCATTCAATCTTTTCCAGCATATTTGGTGGATTTCCGGTTTTACTGGCGCTGGCTGCTGGCTTTTTGTTGCTATTTTGTTTTATTCAAAATGGATGCCCGTCCTGTGTTCTTCAGACGAGCTGGCGCAGTTAACACTGTTTCGCAACAGGATGCTTGAATGCTATGGTGCGCTGCCCCTTGCCACCTTAAGTGCAACATATGGATTATAATTTTCGATTTTCCTATTTCACCTGTGTCCAGCCTGTCTTTCATTGCCTGAGTTGCGATTTCGACTGGGCCCTGGATTTGTGTCTCTGCAATTTGGTGTCTCCTGAAGTGGATTTTAATCATCTCATGAGTCCCTTAGTTACTCATGAATTGCTTTGTTCTGACGGAGAGATTATGGCCTTTGCAGCGATGCGTGGAATACTGGGTCGTTGGAATATATTCGCAGCGGCGCAAGATTTCTTGGCACACAGCTTCATTGAAAACCCACCGAGTTGTCCTCTGATGGTACTAGAGGCTCCGGTAATTGAAGAGCATGTATGTTCTTTCTCACTATTGAATTGAATGGCTGAGTTGTTTTCCGATGATAACAGTGACTTCCTTTTGGAAGCGGTTGCTGCTTATTTCGCATACTCAGTTTTAGGCTGACTCTTGTTGGGGCCTTTGATGTCGTCATTTTTTCTCTCTCTCAAAATTTTTTCTTTTCGGAATTATGATGGACAATTTTTATATCAGACCTATTGGCTTTAATAACAGTGGACATTACATTTTCATGCTGGTGAGATTTTGAAATTTTGGGCGGACTAAATTATTTTTCCTCACCTCCTCGATTTCGAACTGAATATTTTATTGAACTCTGATTTCAACATTGAGTCCCTTACCTTATCTTGTCTTATCTTATCTGATACGTGCTCAGATCAAGGGAGGGTGTCATATAGATATATATAGCCTGTATGCTGTGTTAAGTTAGCATGAGCTTTTTAGGAGTATAAACGCCATTTTACCTTTCTGCTGCTTTTGCACACAACACATAGCTGTTGCTTTACCTTTGAGCCTAGTAGAATGTTTTTGATTCATACGAGAATAATATGTTGTTACTCTGATATCAGCCTTGCTTGGCGAGCTGTGTCTGTACAGTAAGTGTAGAAACCTTCAAGGATATCTCAACACAGGGGTTGTTGTGAGCACTGATCTTTGCACGTTCCTAGACATAACATACATGCATCTGCAGCCAAGTACTGGCTTTAGGCGCGTTTTATATTGCTTTGCACAAGAGCATACAAACTAAGCATGGGCGAATTTTGCGGATCTCGCGTTCGCGAATTTTGCGGATTTGCGGATTCGCAATCCGCAAAATCCGCGAATTCCAGCGAATTTGCGGATTTTTTTTTTTTGTGTTCGCAATTGTTTCTGCCAGTTCGCGAGGATTTGGTACTAGTTCGCAATTGCGAACTTACTTGTCGGCTCGCAACGGTCGCGACTATGTTGTTTCTACGTCTGGTTCATCATCACAGCCTCCCAGCACCCTCTGTTTTACCACTGGCACCCTCTCTTTGACCCATGCCACCCTCTGTTACATCAATGCCACCCTCTGGTTCATCATCACTGTAGAAGATGGGGGGGAAAAGCAAGCCCACCTGCCCTGCTTGAACTGACATGAATTAATTTGGGGTTAGTTTATTAACAACACCTGCCCTGCCCCAACTGACAATAATGAATTAGGGGCTAATTAATGTGTCACTGAAAGAATTTAAAGTTCCAGCCTGGCACCTGCTTGTCTGCTCCTTTAGCTGTAAATCAGAACCTTTGTGGCATACAGTTAAGGTCAGAGCAGGGTCACACAATAGTTGCAAGCAGGCAACCGAATTCTGGAGGGCCCCCTCAGGAAGCACTACAAAGAATCGTTACAAATCATGAGGTTGACCTTTTGCACCTGCTCATTGCTTTTGCTTTTGCTGAAATCGTTTTTCGGTTTTTTTCGCGCTATTCGCGGGGCGCGGCGTCGTGCGAAACCGACCGCGGAAGCCGCCAATTCGTGCGAATGAGCATTTTATTTTTTTGCGGCTTGTTGTTTCGCGAGTTTTTTTGCAGTATTCGCGAGCCGCTTGCAGCGCAACACGCGAATTTACCCCAAGGTCGAGTACGGGCACGGCCATTTTGTTTGCGTGACGTATTTCCGTTTCCGCCCGCTATGTATAATCTCGCGCAGTAAGCGCATTGCGAGTAGAGGTTCGCACGAGATCGCGCGGGAAATCTAGAGGTTCGCACGAGATCGCGAGGAAAATCTCGCGCGAACTTACTTTTGCGCTCGTGAACGGGCGCCGGCCATCTTGTTTTTCATTCATTTCCTGTGTCTGGGCATGGTGTTTAATCCTCTTGGTATCTTTGCCATCCTTTGCTTGTTTTCAGTTTTTTTTTTACGATTTTGCTTCTTATCTATCCCTCTCTTTTCCTAGCTGTATATTTTTGTCTTTTCTGCTATTTTTCTTTACTTTTAAACTACTTTTTTAAACTCTTTTCTTTTCTTCTTCCCTATCCTATTCTTTCTTAATTTTCTACTTCTTCCTACCTTACCTGCCCAGACCATGGTCAAGCCAGGCGCCGTGAAGCTGCCCAGGCACTTGAGGGCCGCAGCGGCGGCGGGGAGTAGTGCTGGACCCAGTGGCAGGACAGCATGCGGGAGATTGAGGGGGGAGCAGGTGACGCGACGGGAGATCTTCAGCCCGGAGGAAGTGGGCGCGCTGGTCTACTTCGTCCAGCGCCGCCTGCCCAGGACCATCGCGGGAGGCGGCAGGATCGCGGCCGGCGGCTACAACATGCGGGAGCGCCGGAAGCGGTGGGAGAAGGTGTGCTGGGCCATATCCCACCTCTACGGGGTCCAGCGCACCTACAGCCAGGTCACCCATCGCTGGACGGACCTCCTGGACCGCGAGCGCGACCTGCTGGACCAGCTCGGCTTGGAGATCCCCGGGCTTGGTGAGTAGTAGTAGCCATTTAATCACTCACTACTATGATGTTTTCTCCTGCTCTGTGTTGTTGTATTGCAAATATTTGTTTTTTACATGGAGCAAGCCAATAATGCCGCTGATGACGATTACATTGTAGTTAAATTATATTTCAAAATCTTCTGTGCATTTCAGGTGCACTGCTCTCCTTCTCAGTGGCGTTGCTACTATGCTTATTTGTTTTCTATTTTGTGGTCTCATTGGCCTGAGTAACTATCATGTATGAGTGTACTTTACAGAACTGCGTAATGCTAGACACTAGGGGGCAGATTACATTTACAAGCCCCTTGCGCCACGTTTACGTTGCCTTGCGTGACGCAACAGCGGCGTAAACGTGCCGCATCCCTGCGAGTCATTTACAGCATGACGCATCTAGGGAGATGCGTCACGTTATAAAGCCATGGGCCTGCACCACAATGGGTGCGTTCCTAGTACGCAGGGTGGGCGGTCCAGCGGCTGTGCGCCTCGCAAAATTTCGTCAAAAAAGTAATTCCCTTTGGCCACACTTATCCACACAACATAAAAAACAAATGACAATGCAAACAAACTAAAGAGCAGTGCAGTAAAAACCCAATTTCTGAAACAACAAATAAATAAATTACCAGATGTACAAATTTATTAAAATATCATTAAAAAACCAAGTAAAATTAGCCTGCGTGAAATGTACAAGATTTAACGCAGGCACTTCTGCGACGCTGCTACGTCAATTCAATTCCTTATGTCTGCTCGAAGCAGGCGAAAGGACTGACACAGCATGTTAAGTATTGGGTGGCCCTGAGCATTACTGGAGTTGCATTGCGTTGGCGACGTGACTCCAGCGATGCGCCGCTCTTACGTGACGAGATGCCTCACGCAAGTGCCTACCCTTGCGCCAGGGCGCGCCGCATTGTAAATGAGGCACATCTGCCGTGTCGCAAGGGTAGTTTTGCGTGACGCATTTGATCTGGCGCATCTCTGGAGATGCGCCAGAACGCGTAAGTAAGTATGCCCCTAAGGGGCAGAATTGCAATTACCGTTGCATCCCTGCAAAGTAGCAGGGATGCGCCATTAATTGTGCGGCCCGCTACCACCACCAAACATGGTGCGCCGTATTTGCAATGCGGCGCACCATGGGCCCAAAACATCACCGAAGCTTTACTGCTGGAGTTGCGTCGCAACGATGGCGCAGCTCCATCAATGCTCTGGGGTACCCTATCTCCCCAATGCTGGGTCAAGCCGTACGTCTGCTTCAAGCAGGTGCAGGGTTTGTGTGACGCATCATTGTCCTAAAGGTGACTGATTGATATTTTGTAGATTTCCCTCAGCCACTATTAGGATGTGTTCCAGCGCAGGAATGCCCTCCCTTGCGCCGGGAACGCCCCCTGATGGCGCAGGGCTTTATAACGGGATGCATCTCCCAAATGCGTCACGTTGTTATAATATTATACGCCGCACCATGGCGCCCTTTTTTGTTTAGCTGCTGCGTCACAAAAGTCACGCAAGAAAGGCGCAAAAGAGCCGCAAGGGCTTAAATCTGCCCCTTCCTTTGTACCCCTGACAATAAGAAAAATAGTGGCGGTGGATTGATAGTTTGACTATTTAAATGACTGGTAATGTAGCAGGCAACTGTTAGTTTTGTCACTGATCTGACTGAAATCACAATGGAGTTTGTCTGTCACTTTGCGTCTTGCCTGCGGACTGCTGCCTGCCAGTCCTAGGTGAACGTTTCAGTACTTTGTTTAGTGAGTTACGTGACTTTCGAAGTCACAGGTCCGCAAATAAATGAAAAGTAACCATAATCAATATAATTTCGCAGAAATATTTTGTTATTGTTCTTTTGAAATGTTTGATTTGGTTGACATTGACAAGCAACAATCATCCATGTTTTCTGTTCTTTCTTTCATGTTGTACGTCAGCTCCCCCCAGGGGCGAGAGGAGGACACAGGAGCAGCAGGCGGCGGATGCTGTTGATCAACAGGGCCAGGATCGGGCAGGCGAGGGCTCCTCTGCTGGCCCCAGTAAGTTTTCATTTTAGACTAGTACCTATTTTTCCTAGCGTTCCTCATTTGACTTTTTTCAAAATTGTCTTTGCTCTTCTTGTAGACTGTATCTAAATTCTTATCCTGCCTCTACTATGACTCCCTGTGGTATTACTAGATTATTCTTATTAGTCTGTCTGTGTAGCTAACTAAGATTGCACGGTTGGCGAAACTCTCATGATTCTAGTCAGCAATAGCTCTATCAACTTAGTGCAGTCCTCTGGGATTGTCCATAATGTCTTTTGAAGTGTTCTATCTGGACTCATGCTTGCAAAAATTGCAAAACCTTTCGCTCAGTCACTCTAGTCTGGACCAAAAAACACAGATTGTATTTAAGTTTAAAAGCTTTATTAAAAGTAAACACATTTATTAAAATGAAGTCATAATAAAACTAAACGTTTAACTGATAATGGAAAAGTGGTTAGTGCTGACGATTAATTGAAGACATTTCTTGTGGTCGAGCCGAGCTCTCACCTGGTTTCAACTTGATCTTGTTGTTAGAAGTCCATCTTCTGTCTGTGTGGAGAAAAATGGTGTGTGTTAAAAAAACAGCCTTCATCAGTTGTGCCAAAAAGTGCAGCAAGACAACCTTCCCTGGAAAAAGGGACATTTTTTTTAACTTTCACGTAGACAGTCACAAATTACATTGTTTTCACATGTCTTCATTCCTAGACCAAAGACTAGTGACTAGTGAGTGCTTTATTCTAACATTCTTAAATGTACTTTGTAGGTGGAACATCTGGTGGCGGGGCCAGTGTGGAGGTGGTGGTGCTCGACACGGAGGCGGAGAGCGATTCTTCAGGGGAGGAGGCGGCGGCGGCGGCTGTGAGAGTTGAGACGGTGGTGGTGGCGGCCAGAGGTAAGCTCTTATATATTCCTTACTTATTGAGATTGAAGACTAGCTGGGAAGGCAAGAATATGAGATGCATGGCTGGGTGAATGATGAAGCAATGATGGGTGGAAGGACAACAGCCTGGGTGGGTGACACAGAAACTGTATGTGTCCATATACCTGGATCATGCTACTATCTGACTCTTAGATAGCATATGTGTATCTAGAGCAGGGGTACTCCTAGTACGGCCTGCGGGCCGGTGGTGGCCCGGGAAGCCTTCCTTGGCGGTGCGCAGACCTTGCAGACAATCACTGCTCCCCCGGCCCCCACAGAGCAGAGGCTTTTTTGTATTTCACCTGTTAGCGCCCCTGCATCTCCACTCTGACAATCACTGCTCCCCCGGCCCCCACAGAGCAGAGTGGAGATGCAAGGCCACAAAGAGGTGAAATAGAACAAAGCCTCTGCTCTGTGGGGCCGGGCAAGCAGTGATTGTCAGGGTGGAGAAGCAGGGGCGCTACAACAAACAAAGCCTCAATAATATGTTAATGGTCTTTTAAAGACCTGTTAAGTACTTTGGTGTTGTTGTCTGTGTGTGCGCGTTGAGGAAGCGGTCTCAACCCGGGCTGAAGGCTGACACAGATAGACACTCACACAGTGAGATGACAGAGGGGGAGGGAGAGGGAGGGCAGGAGGGAGAGAGAGATGGAGGGAGGGCAGGAGGGAGAGCAGGAGGGAGAGAGATGTATGTAAATGCTGGGTCTGGTGGCTCAGTGGATGAGGGCATCTGCTGCAGGGACCTGTGTGCAACCTCATGGTCACAAGTTATCGTTTTGCTTTAGCCCCGCCCCCTCTGACTCCGCCCCCACCAGTGCCGCCCTCGGCCCCAAACTACACTGTAAATGTAGCCCCTGAGAGAAAGTTTGTGAGTACCCATGATCTAGAGAGAGTAGACGGTCAGTGGATGAACTAAGTGTAACTTTGAAGAGCATGTAACACTGCTGCACCCGCACGTCCGTTCCAGTGTAGGAAAGGCAAGGAAAAGAACTTTTAATTTTGTCCAAATACTACCATAAATAGTAGCAGTAGTTTGTATTGCAAGCACTGCATAGATCCGGTTATTATGGTGGCCACTCCCTACCTCTCTTAATAAGTTTAGTAGTACTCAGTCATTCATGTGTGGATGTATCACTGGTCACTCAATAAAAAGCAAAGCACCTAAAGTCATCCCATATATAAGCAAAAACATCCCATGTGAAGTGATAGATAATCAGATTATTTATCTTCTTCAATTTTCCATTTCTAGTACTCATTTCCACTGTAGGGTGAAAGTTACATTAATTAAGCAGTAGCCCTTGAGTTGTAACAGAGTATTCTCAGTGCCACCCGTAATAGAAAAGTAAGAGCTTCACCACCTGCATGTACTGGATGGGTACAGTAACGCAACGGCAACGCAAGTCTAGGTCACTCCTCATGGCGTGCGTCTCTTTTTCTCGGGTGCAAGTTTACTGCGCTGGCATTATGCCGGCTTGCAGAAAATAACGTACCAATTTTCCAAAACAAGAGATAAGAAGAAGAATAAGACTGGTGTACTTTCATAGTCGACTCCAATGGAAGTCCACAGTGCTCGTAGAATTTGTTCCTTAAACTCCCACTAATGTTAGAGCAAGGATGAAGAAGTGTGAGGTTAGATAGATACTGGCCTCAATAGTTATGTAATGCGCTTGCAAGTTGCTAGTTGTAGTGCAACACAAATTTCTGCTGAATGATTGAGTTAATCTTAAAGAGCATTGGTTACAGACTATGTCTTTCTTTCTTCATATAGGTTCTCCTTCCAAACGAACAAGGAGGAAGGAGCTGGCTAGAGCGGCCCGGCAACGGAGGATCGAGGCCACTGTTGCGGAATATCGGCGGCTGGTGGCCCTGGAGGACGAGGAAAGTGTGCAGTCGACAACAACAACAACGTCGTCTGCATCGGCCTCCGTGGCCCCACGGGCTGCCACCCAGCACAGTGGTCCACCCAGACTGAGCCGGGCTGCCAAAGGCAAACGCCACCGCCGAGCAGCAAGGCCAACAGCTGCCTCTCACAGGCATTGCACCTGCAAGGCAGTGAAGGCACGCCTGCGCCGCACTACCCTGATGGTGTCCCGCCTTCAGCAGGAGCTCGCCTTGCTCCGCGAGGAGCATGATGCCCTGGCCCAAAAAGTTAACAGCATCCACCCATAGTGTCCCTTGCCCCTTTTTTAGAGACTTTTGGGGGGTGGGAATTGGGAGTTGGGTTTTTGGGGACTTTTGAAGGACAATCGTTGGGGTTAGGGAGGGTCTTGCGGGAGATTATTTTGTTAGGGATATAAATATACTTTTTCAAACTTTATCTGAGCATACCTGTTTTTTACTGCTTGCCTGGTGGGTGGGGGTTTAACGTTGACTGTTTTCCTGAAAGTTTAGTTCCATTTTCTTCCTTTAAGTGTAAATGCCCAAATGTTTTCAACACTAAGTGCCTCTCACAGACTAAGTGAAGTGAATCCAAGAGTCCTAGGACTTTAGTAGTACTACCTTCAGTCTCTCGTCTCTCGTACTAATACTCCATTATACCCCCAAACCACCAAACGCTTATCTTACCTGTAATTTGTGTTTGAAAGTAGGGCTAGACCCAGGGCTGGCTCCACGGGAAACACCGAATAAGGTTGGCAATCTTGGTCGGATAAAATTTCCTCATAGCGGTGGTACTAGTGGTGTGACACAGTGGCAGTTGCATGCCTATGAAAAAAAAGAAAATGAAATCTGGTTTGTCCTCCTGAGCAATTCAACGGTACAACTGAGAATATAGCAGGTGACAGAAGTACAGTAGAGCAGTGCCACATTGTAGCCTAACAAATGGTAAAGTATAACTACTAATTCGGTTGAAGTTCTTTCACATTAGCAATGGTTCTTTGTCAAGCAGAGTAAGAATATATCCTCGGATTTCTTCACCAGCCTGTTGCTATCACCTTATCCTCCCCAGCAAGTGTGTGGATTTATTGCTGTCATAATAATTTAGTCACACATCAATCAAAACCACACAGCCCGGGGGAAGAGGGTTAGGGTTTGAAAAATGGATGGGTACGGGGGTTTTTGGGAAAGGTTTTGGGAGACAAGAAAAAATAGCACAGCATAGACAAACTATTGTGAACATAAACAAATCTTTGGGTACAAACCTATCCATCAATCTTTGAAAGTGCATGCACTACTGCATGCATGTCAGTGAAAAGTAAGTAGTACATTCGACAACTGTGGAAGAAAGAATGCAACAGTAAAGGGCCTATGTGTAAATTATTGATAACGATATTCAACATAAGGTCTCTGTAGCCAGATACCCGAGAGCCTTGCTGGTCACTATAAATCCATTCACAACAACACTCAGTGGGGTTGGTCTGGAAGGTATAGTAGATAGAAAAGGAGAAATTGCTTTTTTTCTAGGTGTCCCCTCACTCACCAGGGTTGCCCCTTGGTGACATGCTTCATCATTGGGGCCATCCCAGTCCTCTACGGCCTGGGGCGTGCTGCGACTTGCGAATTACGTAGGAGCACTTACAAATGACTATGTGTGGTGCAGATGTGATAGTGGAGTGGACTAAGTGATGTGTTAAGGGATCAATGTAGAAGCCGAGAGAGAGCCAAGAAATGCAGTCACAGTCAGAGAAAAAGGCAAGGGATACTGTATCTATGTGGTTGTAGTGGTCCTGTTGGAAGTGGTAAGTAAGTTGCCTGCAGAAAATAAATCCTCCTATTAGCGGCACTCCTCCATTGCAGCCGACGCTTCGTCCATCGATGTTGGTCACCAGAAGACACCCTGTCCACTGCCTGCCTGATGCTGAATTGTGGCTCGCTACTGTGAAGCCTGACTCCATCCTTTTTTCCCCATTGCAGAGACTGAAACCCGGCCTGTAATTATTCAACGAAAAACAGGAAGTGATATAATATTACAACACCACTGATAAATAAATATAAGGTATGTAGGCTGTGGAGTGCAAAAAGTCGCAATTTGATTTTCCTAGTAGACAGTACAATATTTTTGAAAGTGCGTACTCTGAGTCACCTTTTGAAGGATAAATAAGTATGGGCAAATTAATGTAGCGGATCTTGCCCCTCAAGCTAGGTGTACTGTAAACTGTGTTTTAGAACAAAATTAGATCTTCCTAGCAGTGCTCCCACCCAGACCCTTACTAAAGCCAGTCGCAAAAATGTAGAAGACCCCCAATCAAATCTCAAAAAACGAGGCCTAGCAGAAAACTGGTGACAAAACTTACTTTGAAAGTAAAAGTAGGCCGAAGTACCCCCTTCCTAATTACCCATTACCCACCGTGGATTGCATTCAAACCACTTGCAAGCAACCAAGCAAAAGTAGCCATAGCCAGCATCGCTCCAAGACTCGAAATCCCCCCCACTCAAACGCATGCAATAGAAATACTGCAAACCCTAACGAACCCTAAGTTAAGAATAGTGGCAAAGGCTTTCTTTAACTATGCCAAATCCCCCCTTTCCCACCATGGATTTTCTTCAAATGACTTGCAACCAAAATTACACATTCTCACGAGTGCTCTAAGACCCCAGAACTCAGTTGGAAAAATCTAGAACACCCCGAAACACATGCAATCCTGCTGCTAGGGCTAACCCTAACGAACCCTAAGTTACAAAAAGTGCCAAAACTAAAGGCTTTTCCGCGCGGATTTTGTCCCAACCACTTCTACCCGGTATTAGACCTTCCCAGGAATGCCCCAAGACCCGTCAACCCACCCGCCAAGAAGCATAACACCCCCAAACAGGCCAAAAGCAAAATCTCATACTTGCAATATTTCTGGGCCTTCGGTCCAAACGCGCTGCGTAGCTAGGCCATAAGTCGGGGTTGGCACGACGGATTTCCTGAAAAGCAAATGCAATCAAGATTAGAGTGTCCCAGCAATGCTCCCAGACCACGAAACTCACCCACAAAGAGACGGAACCCCCCCTAAGAGCACCTCAAAGGCAAGCAAGTCATCAAAAACACAAAAAAAATTCCGCCTGGGATTTGGTCCAAAACACTTTTATCCGGTATTAGAGCTTCCCAGCAATGGCCCCAGAGCCATCAACCCAGGAGAAAACGAGTAGAAGACCCCCAAACAGCCAAAGAGCAAAAGTACAAAAATGGGGACTTAGTCAATTTTTCACAAATTTCCAAAATCACTCCGCGCGCGCTCTGCAGCTAGGCCCTAAGTCCCCTCTGCCACCATGGATTTGCTTCAAACCTCTTGCAAAGTAAAGTATATATAGCCAGCAGTGCTCCCAGACCACGAAACACACCCACAAACACCAGGAAGCCCCCCAAACAGGCCCCCGAAAACGCTACATAGAGCAAAATGTCAGAAATAGCCCAAAAAAAAAATCGGCCTGGATTTTGTCCCAACCACTTTTACCCGGTATTAGACCTTCCCAGGAATGCCCCAAGACCCGTCAACCCACCCGCCAAGAAGCATAACACCCCCAAACAGGCCAAAAGCAAAATCTCATACTTGCAATATTTCTGGGCCTTCGGTCCAAACGCCCTGCGTAGCTAGGCCATAAGTCGGGGTTGGCACGACGGATTTCCTGAAAAGCAAATGCAATCAAGATTAGAGTGTCCCAGCAGTGCTCCCAGACCACGAAACTCACCCACAAACACCAGGAAGCCCCCCAAACAGGCCCCCGAAAACGCTACATAGAGCAAAATGTCAGGAATAGCCCAAAAAAAAAATCGGCCTGGATTTTGTCCCAACCACTTCTACCCGGTATTAGACCTTCCCAGGAATGCCCCAAGACCCGTCAACCCACCCGCCAAGAAGCATAACACCCCCAAACAGGCCAAAAGCAAAATCTCATACTGGCAATATTTCTGGGCCTTCGGTCCAAACGCGCTGCGTAGCTAGGCCATAAGTCGGGGTTGGCACGACGGATTTCCTGAAAAGCAAATGCAATCAAGATTAGAGTGTCCCAGCAATGCTCCCAGACCACGAAACTCACCCACAAAGAGACGGAACCCCCCCTAAGAGCACCTCAAAGGCAAGCAAGTCATCAAAAACACAAAAAAAATTCCGCCTGGGATTTGGTCCAAAACACTTTTATCCGGTATTAGAGCTTCCCAGCAATGGCCCCAGAGCCGTCAACCCAGGAGAAAACGAGTAGAAGACCCCCAAACAGCCAAAGAGCAAAAGTACAAAAATGGGGACTTAGTCAATTTTTCACAAATTTCCAAAATCACTCCGCGCGCGCTCTGCAGCTAGGCCCTAAGTCCCCTCTGCCACCATGGATTTGCTTCAAACCTCTTGCAAAGTAAAGTATATATAGCCAGCAGTGCTCCCAGACCACGAAACACACCCACAAACACCAGGAAGCCCCCCAAACAGGCCCCCGAAAACGCTACATAGAGCAAAATGTCAGGAATAGCCCAAAAAAAAAATCGGCCTGGATTTTGTCCCAACCACTTCTACCCGGTATTAGACCTTCCCAGGAATGCCCCAAGACCCGTCAACCCACCCGCCAAGAAGCATAACACCCCCAAACAGGCCAAAAGCAAAATCTCATACTTGCAATATTTCTGGGCCTTCGGTCCAAACGCGCTGTGTAGCTAGGCCATAAGTCGGGGTTGGCACGACGGATTTCCTGAAAAGCAAATGCAATCAAGATTAGAGTGTCCCAGCAGTGCTCCCAGACCACGAAACTCACCCACAAACACCAGGAAGCCCCCCAAACAGGCCCCCGAAAACGCTACATAGAGCAAAATGTCAGGAATAGCCCAAAAAAAAAATCGGCCTGGATTTTGTCCCAACCACTTCTACCCGGTATTAGACCTTCCCAGGAATGCCCCAAGACCCGTCAACCCACCCGCCAAGAAGCATAACACCCCCAAACAGGCCAAAAGCAAAATCTCATACTTGCAATATTTCTGGGCCTTCGGTCCAAACGCGCTGTGTAGCTAGGCCATAAGTCGGGGTTGGCACGACGGATTTCCTGAAAAGCAAATGCAATCAAGATTAGAGTGTCCCAGCAGTGCTCCCAGACCACGAAACTCACCCACAAACACCAGGAAGCCCCCCAAACAGGCCCCCGAAAACGCTACATAGAGCAAAATGTCAGGAATAGCCCAAAAAAAAAATCGGCCTGGATTTTGTCCCAACCACTTCTACCCGGTATTAGACCTTCCCAGGAATGCCCCAAGACCCGTCAACCCACCCGCCAAGAAGCATAACACCCCCAAACAGGCCAAAAGCAAAATCTCATACTTGCAATATTTCTGGGCCTTCGGTCCAAACGCCCTGCGTAGCTAGGCCATAAGTCGGGGTTGGCACGACGGATTTCCTGAAAAGCAAATGCAATCAAGATTAGAGTGTCCCAGCAGTGCTCCCAGACCACGAAACTCACCCACAAACACCAGGAAGCCCCCCAAACAGGCCCCCGAAAACGCTACATAGAGCAAAATGTCAGAAATAGCCAAAAAAAAAATCGGCCTGGATTTTGTCCCAACCACTTCTACCCGGTATTAGACCTTCCCAGGAATGCCCCAAGACCCGGCAACCCACCCGCCAAGAAGCATAACACCCCCAAACAGGCCAAAAGCAAAATCTCATACTTGCAATATTTCTGGGCCTTCGGTCCAAACGCGCTGCGTAGCTAGGCCATAAGTCGGGGTTGGCACGACGGATTTCCTGAAAAGCAAATGCAATCAAGATTAGAGTGTCCCAGCAGTGCTCCCAGACCACGAAACTCACCCACAAACACCAGGAAGCCCCCCAAACAGGCCCCCGAAAACGCTACATAGAGCAAAATGTCAGAAATAGCCAAAAAAAAAATCGGCCTGGATTTTGTCCCAACCACTTCTACCCGGTATTAGACCTTCCCAGGAATGCCCCAAGACCCGGCAACCCACCCGCCAAGAAGCATAACACCCCCAAACAGGCCAAAAGCAAAATCTCATACTTGCAATATTTCTGGGCCTTCGGTCCAAACGCGCTGCGTAGCTAGGCCATAAGTCGGGGTTGGCACGACGGATTTCCTGAAAAGCAAATGCAATCAAGATTAGAGTGTCCCAGCAATGCTCCCAGACCACGAAACTCACCCACAAACAGACGGAACCCCCCCTAAGAGCACCCCTAAGGCAAGCAAGTCATCAAAAACACCAAAATTTTCCGCCTCGGATTTGGTCCAAACCACTTTTAGTGCTTCCCAGCAATGGCCCCAGACCTGTCAACTCACCTGCAAAGAGGTAGAACAACACCCCCACAAGTGCTGAGTCTTTCTTCATTGGGCGTAAACCAGCCCTCTGCTTTGATGGAAATAGGAGTCTGGAGGAGGAGGATAGAGGAGCATGTTCTTCTGAACTTGTGAACCTGAGGAATGCAGACTGCGGCACCTTCAAATAAATTAGCAAACAAGTGAAGACAGTTCTGCTGATGGGCTTGTTTTTGTGATTATCTGATTAAAGTTTGAATTATATTAACTGTGCACAACAAAGAAAGACAGACACACAGGAATAAAAGTGAATAAGGATGAAAAAGAAAGTTATTGATTCGTTGTCTCATTTTCAGGGCTCGAAGTCGCTATCACGGTCCAGGAATAAGAATAAGGCTTCGTCATCATACTCTGCGAATTCAGGCAGGGTGAGGTCAGTGTCACCTGACAGAGTAGAAATTCCCTCATCTATGTTGCTGGCCACCTCCTCTTCATCCGGCACGCTCTCTCGTACTCTGAAATCTGGTGGTATGAGGTGCTGATTCATCTTGATCATTGTTAACCTCTCCACATTTTTGGGCGAGAGGCGGCTCCGTTTGGGAGTTACAATCCCACCAGCCGCACTGAAAACCCGTTCAGAAGACACACTTGCGAGTGGGCAAGACAAGTAGTTTAAAGCCAGGTTGGTGAGCTGTGGCCACAATTCTTTTTTCCCATGCCAATACGCCAATGGGTCAGAATTAACATAGACCTCTGTTGAGTCATTCAGATAGTCCTTCACCATCGACTCAAGGTCCTCATCCAAGGTTCCTCCACTTTGCTTAGCTGTTGCTGTGCCTCTGACCTTTTGAGAACCAAACCCAAGCCGAGCTAGCCAATCCTCTTCAGCCTCCAATGTTTCTGTTGTCTTTCGTGCAGATGATCCGGTTGCCGGTGTCTTTAACGGCTGAGAGGTCACTTGTGCCACAGCCACAGGTGCAGAAGTGGATTGTTTTGACTGGGGATGGCCTGCTGATGTACTGCCATTTCCTTCAATTTCCAGCCGTTCTGTTTCAAACTTCTTGGCTGACAAGGCTAGCCAACGTTTGTACTTTGTAACATGTTCATCTTCAAAAGGAAAGAATGCTTGGCCTGCCAGCGCCTTTTTGTAGCGTGGATCCAGAATAGTAGCACAAATGTAATGCTGTTCTGAGTGGATCTTTTTAAGACGTTCATCACCTTGTAGGAGCTCTAATAATTGCTCAGCCAGAAGCAAAGAGTCTTGCTTTTTGTCATCTTTTCCAAACACAGAACACACCTCCTTCAGTTGGTCCTCCAGCATGTACAACAATGGGATAGCTTTTCCCAAATTAGAGTCCTCCTTGCTGACTGCACGCGCGAAGACCTCAAAAGGACGAAGCATGCGTGTCAGGCTTTCAACTATGTTCCATTGCGGCCCACCCATCCTCAGCTCCTCTATACCCTCTTTCAAGAAATATTGATCGAGTTCCGTATACTGCTCATACAGACGCTCAAGCATGTAGAAGGTTGAGTTCCAACGTGTTACCACCTCCTGGATGAGTGCTTTCACTGGCATTTGACATTGATATAGCAGGCTCCTCAGCTGCTTCCGGGCCTTAAAAGAATGCCTGAAATGCTTGCAAATTTTTCGGCAGGTCTCCAATACACTGTACGCTGCACTGCGTTTATTACCCAAGAATTTTTGGACAACCAGGTTTATACAGTGCGCCAAACACGGCACTCTGAAATAGTAACCGTCCCTCATGGCCTTAACTATATTGGCGCCATTGTCCGTGGAAACATAACCAACCTTGCGTTTTAGTGGGGACAGACAGTTAAGGACCTTTGTGTTAAAGACATCCAAAATGTTTTCTGCTGTGTGACGTTTCTCCAAACCAAACATGGCTAGTGTTGCATGTTTCCGAGCACCTTTAAAAACAATGTTAGTGTCAACACCTGAGTTTAGCTTTGCTTTAGCCCCTGAAAAAGAGACCCAGTGTGCAGTGATGCACATGTAATCAGCGCCTGCGCCACTGGTCCACATGTCTGTTGTCAGATGTATAGTGTGAACAGCACTCTTCTGCAAAGCTGCCCCAATCACCTTCAGAACATCTTCATGTAGTGCTGGAACCGCAACTCGGGCAAAATAGAACCGGCTAGGAACCTTCCATTTAGGGCAGAGCGCTGTCACTAATTCTAGAAAACCAACCCCTTCTACAAAAGAAAAAGGGAGAAGGTCCAGAGCTAGCATTTTAGCCAGCTTAGTGTTATACAGACGGGTCATTGGGTGGTTGCGTTCATATTGCGCTTCTGTAAACAACATCTTTTTAATGTTGCCCTGGACCAAGGATTTACGGGATGATGATGATCTCTTCGACCCAGTTACGCTCACTGATGAACTTTTCCGCATTGATGTCTCACTCTCTCCCACACTCTTAGTGTGGCTCCCATGGGGTGTGCTGCTGACATGGGAACTGGGTGTAAGTGAAGTGTTTGAATCGTCTTCTATCTCCTCGTCATCAGCAGATGAAAAATCAACGTTTTCATTACGTGCAATTCCGGCTTTCTTGACCGCCTCTAGGTGCGGAAACCATTGGACAGGGTGCGCTCTCTCAAGATGACCTCTCTGGCCTCCGGTACCATAGTTAGAACCAAGCTTACCACGACTAAATCGAAGCTTACAAAGGCTACAAATGGCTACGTTTTCCTTTTTTGGGCAAACACTAAAGAAGTCCCAAACTGGAGACTTGAAATGTCTTCGGGGGCCGGAGGAGGCGGCGATACTGGTGGTGGTGGTCCTGTTGCTAATGCCAGATGAAGTGGAGGATGTGGATTGCCGAACTTCAGTACGTTTTGCACTTTCACCACCACGAATTGAGGTCGAGGACGAGGTGGGTACCTTCTTGCGAAGAAATATGGAAGCGGTAGGTTTTGGTGTACTACTTAACTCCAAATCTAATTATTCCATTTCCATTGCCTCCTCGCCGACATCATCATCACGCTCAGCAGCTTCTCGGGATAGGGTCAAAATGTCTCTTTGCTGCATGCCCGGTGGGGCTGCAGTGACCTTTGTGATGACTGGCTCGTCGTCATCGTGAGAGGCTTCATCACCAGCAGTATCTGTCACTTCCTGTTGAGCCTCATCACACTCCATAGGTTTGAGTTTTTGGACGACCTTCCTTTTACGCTTAGGTACCGGTGTCAGATCATGGTGTGCCTCACTGTCAGACCGCAGTTGTGGTTCCCAAGCTGGATCTGTATCATCAGAAGGAGGTGGGCTTGAAGAAGATGTAGACACCCCCCTTGATCTTTTCCTTGCTAGGGATGTGGAAGACAATGAATGATCATCAGGAGGAGTGGCTTCCAATGATACCTCGGCTTCATTGTCGATTTCCAAATGTGCCCCTACTTCGGGAGGAACAACTATTGTGGGCACTTGTGAACCTCCATGCACCTTTGCTTGCGCATCTCCTTTTGCTGCCTCTCCTTCCACATGTACTTGGGCGTGTACTTGCACATGGTGTTGTTGTTGCGGCTGTGGTTGTTCAACACTTGTCAGATGAGTTACAACAACCTGTGTTGATTCAGGGACATTGCTGCTACTTTCTTGCGATGAGCCAACATCACTGGTCGATGGTGATTGGAGAAGTACACTGACTGCCTCTGAAGCACTCAAGGGCTTTGACTTAAGTTGGAGTGGTGGTGGAGGCACTGAACCCAATGGAGCAGGGGTGCTGCTCCCAGCTTGGTCCCCAGCAGATCCTGCTGCTGCAGGCGTACTTTTTTTTTTGCTCCCAAAAAAAGTGGCGGGTGGCACACCAGCCTCCTTGGTAACTTGCTTCTTCTGCTCCTTACTAGCAACTTTCTTGCTAGAGGAGCTACGGAGAACTTTCTTTGGGGGCGGGGCCATCTTCTTCAGAGCAGGTCAGACAGCAGGCCGCAGTTGCACGAATTGTAGAGTTGTCTGAGGCCAGACGTGACGTCCCGTGACGTTATGCTGCACACACACACCGCTGCAGGACTTCTTCCAGGCACTGGTGGTTCTCTTGAGTCTTGTGCACCTAAAAAAAATGGAAGACAGAGGAACATCAGTTCAGTTATAGAGCACAAAAAAATCGAAAAACACTGCAAAATCAGCACAATCCCAATCCATCCATGCCCTCCATAATGTTTGAATTCAAGACAACCCACAGAAAGACTAGGCCCATGCAAGACTAACTACCCCTGGGCATAAATAAAGGTTGAAAAGTAGGCAAAATGGTTGGAGGCCTAACAACAAAGCCTGCATTTAAAATGGCCACTTGCCTGCCAGCACATGGCCAGTGCCTGTAGCTGCACTCAAAATGGCCACCAGCCACATGGCATGTCCCTCCCCATGAACACCCCCAAAAATCGAAAAACACTGCAAAATCAGCACAATCCCATTCAATCCATGGCCTCCATGATGTTTAAATTCAAGACAACCCACAGAAATACTAGGCCCATGCAAGACTCACTACCCCTTGGCATAAATAAAGGTTGAAAAGTAGGCAAAATGGTTGGAGGCCTAACAACAAAGCCTGCATTCAAAATGGCCACTTGCCTGCCAGCACATGGCCAGTGCCTGTAGCTGCACTCAAAATGGCCACCAGCCACATGGCATGTCCCTCCCCATGAACACCCCCAAAAATCGAAAAACACTGCAAAATCAGCACAATCCCATTCCATCCATGGCCTCCATGATGTTTAAATTCAAGACAGCCCACAGAAAGACTAGGCCCATGCTAGACTCAAATACCCCTGGTGAAAAGGCCACAAGTACAGGCCCAAAAAACGAAAATCACTGAAAAATCTGCACAATCCCATTCCATCCATGGCCTCCATGATGTTTAAATTCAAGACAACCCACAGAAAGACTAGGCCCATGCAAGACTCACTACCCCTGGGCATAAATAAAGGTTGAAAAGTAGGCAAAATGGTTGGAGGCCTAACAACAAAGCCTGCATTTAAAATGGCCACTTGCCTGCCAGCACATGGCCAGTGCCTGTAGCTGCACTCAAAATGGCCACCAGCCACATGGCATGTCCCTCCCCATGAACACCCCCAAAAATCGAAAAACACTGCAAAATCAGCACAATCCCATTCCATCCATGCCCTCCATGATGTTTAAATTCAAGACAGCCCACAGAAAGACTAGGCCCATGCTAGACTCAAATACCCCTGGTGAAAAGGCCACAAGTACAGGCCCAAAAAACGAAAATCACTGAAAAATCTGCACAATCCCATTCCATCCATGCCCTCCATGATGTTTAAATTCAAGACAGCCCACAGAAAGACTAGGCCCATGCACCACTCACTACCCCTGGTCAAGGCCCCAACAACAGGTCAAAAATCGAAAAACACAGAAAAATCAGCACAATCCCAATTCATCTATGGCCTCCATGATGTTTAAGTTCAAGACAACCCACAGAAAGAATCAGTCCACCCACCACTGAGTACCCCTGGGCAAAAGGCCCCAAAACAGCCCAAAAATCGAAAATTCCAAAATTTTAGTTGCAGCAACTGTAATGCCCCAAACAAACTTACTTGTAAAATTTCTAATCCAACAGTGATCCAAAGAAAGTCAAAAAGGCCTCAAATCCAAAGATCCAGCAGCATCCACAAAAAGTAATCCTTCCAGCTCCACATCCAAATGAAAAGTGACCAGGAGATGGACAAAGCACTGGGAGGAGCCTGCTGAACAGGAACAGGAAGTTGAAGACTATGGGGCACTTCCTTCCTCCCACCCCCCTGCCCCCCTCCCCAAAATGGACTCCTCGCTAAAAAAGTGCAGGCAAATGTCAAACTAAGGAGTTATTCACATAAAAATCATCATTTCTAGAAGGTTTATGCTGCTTGCTGGTGGATTTCTTGTGCAGAATTGCAAATTTATATTTTCGCTCGCCGCATCTCAAATCTCGCAATTGCGAAGTACCGCGAGACGTGATCTCGCCGTACTCGCGTTGACAAACTATCGCTGGCAAGCCGCGATGACGTAATCGCGCTCGCCAATTCCCGCGGGATCACACAGCAAGATCCAAAATGGCGCAGCACTCGCAAACTATCGAAAAAAACAACTCGGCAAATGATGATAAACGCCGCGCGCCGCAAAAATTGTATCACCAACGCCGCGCGCCACCAAAAAAATCCGCTGCGTGCGAATTTGCGGATTTTGCGGGAAATCCGCAAATCTCGCAGATTGCGGATTTCCCGAAAATCCGCAAAATCCGCGAGCGTAACGGATTTTCCGCCCATGCTTAATACAAACACACTTAATTGTGCTTCGCCTACAGAGAGCTGGTGGAAGATGATGTGATCCCTTACCACTAGGATCTTGAGGTATGGGCCCGCCCTGCTAAAACCCAAAAGAGACCTTCTTAGATATGATATGATATACTTGCTAGGGAGGGTGAGAATTAGGTTTTGTTAAACCCTATTCATTTTAGCATAATACCATGCTTGCACCGTTTGTGTTCTATGGACTGGTGACTATGCTGATTACTTTGTTTCTTATAATATGTTTGCTTGTATGAGCTAAGATACTGCGTTTGAGAACACTGCATTAGTGAATAAACATTTCAAATATGCACGTGTCCTCTTTTACTCCTTGTTCTGGATTGAAATGATTGTATAACGAAAGAGTGTTCATGTGTTCCACGTTACCTGAGGTGTACTAAGTCAATGTTCTGGTTTGTCTAAGCATTGGGAGTTTATGATAACCAATGAGACACTGGTTGCTAGTCTGGGAGGGGATTTTTGGGTACTAAGGTGAGTTTTGGCACACCCTAATTCACTAAGGTTCCAAGCCTCTATGCACAGTTCTGTCTGAGCATGGAATCCCTGCGACAGTTACTCCAATTCGGAGTGTCCCTGTGCTGGAAAACTTTGATTCATTTTTTTCTTAAACAGCCAAGTTTTGAGGTGTTTACGGAAAGCCAATTCAAAAGGCTCCAGTCTGAGATGTAGATAGAGTGAATTCCACTGCTTGACTGCCAGGAACCTGAAGGAGGCGCAGCCAAAGCTTTTTCTGTTATATACGGGGACACTAGCCAGTCCTGTTCCAGCCGATTTCAGGCAGCGCCTAGGATGGTATGGTTGGATCATCAGGAACAGATATTTTGGGCCTTTTCCCTGTCGTATTCTGTGAACATAGCATAGGGTTTTAAAAGACATCCTTTTCTCAATAGGGAGCCAATGGAGTGTTTCCAAGGCACGCCCTGTGGTTGCAAATTTGGGGATGTTCAGCAACACACAAGCTGCTGCTTTTTGCACCCACTGAAGCCTGTGCATGCTCCTCTTGGACACCCCTAGGTACAGGACGTTCCAATAATCTAATCTAGAGGTCACAAGGACCTAGACTTTATTAGGGCCTACATTTTTCCTGATCATTTTTAGGGTCCCAAAGCATGAACCTGTAAGGGTGGAGATTTGGTCTGAGAAAGACTGAGTGGAACCGATCCAAACTCCCAGGTTTTTTACTTTGTGTCTTTGTGTTGGAGGGGACCCCAACTTGCTGGACCACCAGCTTGAGGTCCAAATGGATGGCTGTTTTCCTACCACTAAAATATCAGTTTTGCTGGCATTTAATCTGAGGCGGACGTTTTT
Organism: Lissotriton vulgaris; assembly: GCF_964263255.1. Lineage (NCBI taxonomy): Eukaryota > Metazoa > Chordata > Amphibia > Caudata > Salamandridae > Lissotriton > Lissotriton vulgaris. The sequence continues at coordinate 702,900,313 of NC_141699.1, forward strand.
CATCCAATTTGCCAGGTCAGCTAGGCATAGTTTAAAATTCTCTGCTGCTTGGCCATTGTCCTGGGCCAGGGTAAGGAGCATCTGCATGTCATCCGCATATAACACTGTCTGCACCCAATTTTTTACCAAAACGTGCGCCAACAGCCACATTTAAAGGTTGAAGAGGGTTGGGCTCAACACTTATTCTTTTGGTATGCCCTGTTTCAGCTGTTAAGTCGTTGAAACAAAAGATTGAAGGGTAATTTGGAAGGTGCGGTCCTCCAAGAAATTGGCTAGCCAACCCAGAGCAATACCACCCACCCCTGCCCGGTTTAACCTGTCCAACGGTAGACCATGAGAGACCACATCGAAAGCGGGACTCAGGTTGAGCATCATTAGATCTGCAGTGTGACCATTGTCTGCTGTTTTGCGGACAAATTCAGACGCAAATAACAGAGCAGACACTCTGTTTTAAAGGAAGGTCTGAATCCCGATTATGTCTCATGAAGGAGATCTTTCTCCTCCACAAACTGCATACGTTGTTGATTAACAAATTTCTCAGCAATTTTTGCAAAGAAAGGCAGTAGAGAAATAGGTCTGCGATATTCCGGCAGTGAAGGATATAAGGTGGGCTTCTTTAGCAGTGGGATCACCATGGCGTGTTTCCAGTCTTTGGGAACTAAGCCCAAGTGAAATGATAAGTTTAGCAGCTCAGTGAGTACTGGCGCAATGGCTTTTCTACCCTGTTCCAAGATTGTCGGGGTTCAGGATCTAGTGGTGATCCTGACTTGACTTTTATCATCAGGCTGTTGGTTTCATCCTCCGAGATAGGTTTCAGGTTAAGGAGCATGTCTGAAGCAGCTGAAAGGGTACAGGCAGTGGTCATCATTCCAAAAGTCCTAGCACTCTCCGGGAAAGAGGTACAGATATTGTTAATCTTTTCAAGCAAGGCTTGTGCAATTTGATTGCAGAGATCAGTTGATGATGGAATAGATGCCGCTGTACAATCTAAGAAAGTTATGGATTTAATAATCTGGAAGAGTTCCCTAGTCTAGTTTTTGGATTCTGCAATTTTTTGAGTGTAGAAATGTGTCAGAGCACACCTAAGCTCTTTTTGATATTTTTTTAGGGCCGCAAGGTAGACAGTTTTGTGGTGCTCATCGTACTCTTTGCACCATGTAAGTTCTAGCTGTTTGCACAATCTTTTCATTTCCTGGAGTGCCTCAGAAAACTAGGGTGCGAAGGGATTGGTCTGCCTACTGGTAACTGTCTTCCACAGGGCTCGGGCATCTAAAGCTTATTTAATCCACCCCTTAAGTTGTGTATTGGTAGAGGATGGACAGGCTGCAAGAGAAGGTGTGTTAAGGTGTAAAACCGCTAGAAAAGACAGGGTAATACAGGCCCATTTACGCAAGCTGCATTTTTGAGGTGGAATCACAGGTTGTCGGGCTCCGAGATCCCAAACGAATCAAGTGGTGGTCCAACCAAGCTACCAGCGGGGGCGCGACCCCATTAAGCAGTGAGAGTTGGTAAATATAGGGTCCACTATATGCCCCAAAGCATGAATGGGAGCCTCAACCAGTTGAGTAAGTTGGAACAGGCGAAGGTCCTCCACCAAGTCTTTAGCCATAGGACAGGACTCGATATCTATATGAATGTTAAGGTCTCCTAGTACTATGAAGTTGGCATATCACACTGCGTAGTCCGGAATGACATACATTAAATGTTTTACAAATGTGGCAGCTGGACCTGGGGGGCAGTAAATTAGAAACCCTGCTAATGCGAGCTAGTTGTTCAAACCTAGACTGAAAAAGGCTGCTTCCAAGTAGGCAATACTTATCGACTGCAGCTTACATTGCAGGCAGTGCTTGAAAATTATCGCCAGGCCTCCCCCCCATGCAGGGGGGTGGTCAAGTCTTAGTAGGACGTAATTATGGGGGACTGCATCTAATACGTCTGGGGCTGGTGCTTCTGAGAGCCACGTTTCTGTTAAGAAGAGCATGGCAGGTTGATGTTCTAAAATTAGGTCCACTATTTCAGTCTTGTGTTTGGGTAGGGACCGGCAGTTCAATAGAAGATATTGCTTATTGGTGGGGTACATTTGAGTCGACTTACCGTGATAGCGAATCAGTTTCTGCTCACCTAGCTGGGATTCACAGCTACTGCAGCCTTTTGGCTTCCCAGTGCATTAATAGAGTGATAGCAGGCTTCTCTCATGGGGCAGATAAGCTCCATGAGGTCCCTAAGCGAGTATGACAGCATTTTAGCAAAATGGGGATTTTGTGACGTGGGACTGGATGGTGTGAGAGGCAGGAGTCCTGGCCCCTGGTGCCTTCCGGGCCCGAACTGGTGCAGACGGGTTTGCCTTTGGCGCGCCTTTGGAGTCTCTAAATGTTTCCAAACCTGTCACTCAGGTTTGGTTTTTTGGTGACTTCTGGATTTTTATGCTGATCTGAGGCCATTCACGATGGAATAAGAGGACCCCAAAGGGACCCATTCTAGTACCAGCTTTTAGTCCCCATCCATCTTAAAGCACCGATTACCATGAATAACACCCTTGATATCTCAATGAAAATAACACATAATGGTAATGTGTTTATAATTATGTGTCCGTGAATCACGTACGAAGAGAGCATTTATAAAGAGCCATACATTAGACCATGCACTCATATTAAACATGCATGATCCATGGATGACAAAAAAAGTTCTAAGAAATAGACATACCACAGTCCCGGAAATGGTGATTAAATGTGTGTGCTACCTTGACATTCATTCAGAATTTTTTTTTAAAAGAGTGGTTGTACTGCACAAGGAAATACTGTTATTACTTGGTGAATTTGCATGTCCCATATGTGATTATGTAAGGTATTCTCACTCTAGGGTATCAATATTATCTAAGGCAGAATATTTACTTCTGGAATTTTCACATGTACCAGGATAATGTCACATCCAAAATAACTGGGTGCAGAAATAGCATGCATGAAAATACAGATGTCACTATTTCAAGCATAGGCAACACATTGAAGTGACCCATGAGCCTGCCAAATCTCACCTGAATCAGGGATGTACCACTGTCACTCTCACGCAAGCCCCAAAGTTTGTTCCTGGACATATCTTATGAGAGCCACATGGAGCTATATTGTGGTCCCAGCAGTCCAGCTCCAGTTGCAGACACCATCCAATGCTTTCCCCCCACCCCCTGCCGCTGCAAATGCACACCATGACTTGCCACAATTAATACCATGGTCCCTAGGCGAGCCAGGGAAATATAACTTTCTGAGTTGCATCTGAAAGCACAGGAAAAAGAGGTGGTGAAGGAGCGGACTCAACTCTTTGGACTCTTCATGATGAAAACCAGACCAAAGATGCATGCCAAGCTTTAACAACACACGACCAACAAGTTACAAACAGTGTCCTCCTTCCTTAAGATGTTGAGGACATCATAAATGCTTTAATGACCAAAAGCATAGAGAAGGGTACCTGCTGTCATGTTACAGATGCAAGACCCTAAGCACCTTGAACCATGGGAGGAAAATGTCTGAAGCAGTTGCAAGGGAGTCTCCAGTGGAGTGGATACTGGATGTACTTCTCAGTCAGATAGGTGCAAATTGCCACATATTGTACTTGCAGAATAACAATGGGCACATTGCAAAGGGAACAAGATTAGGGAAATCCCAGTTACCAAGGATAAGGGGTTTGGCGTGCCCTATAACATCACTGTGTACTGTCACTGTGGGATGCCAATTCTGAATGATTGTATATGTCGTAAAATGTAAGGCCCGTGCAGAGTACTTGATGTACCAATGAAGTGCAAAACAATTTAACTCATGTCCAACTTTTTCCAAAAACACATTTTTTAAAAATGGCCCCCTCTACAGAGTCACACCAAACGTTTTGCCTTCCTCCTCTTTACGTAACCTTCTTTTTTTGGCTTTAGGACATTGAGCACTTTACCACAGCTAACCAGTGTTAAACTGCATGCAATCTTTTCTCTAAACATGGTATAATTGGTTTACACCTGTTTGTCATATTTAATTTACTTCTGAATCCCTTGTAAAGTGGTATACCATATGCCCAGGGCCTGTAAATTAAATGCTGCTAGTGGGCCTGCAGCACTGATTGTGCCACCCACACAAGTAAACTTTCAAACCTGTCTCAGCCCTGCCACTGCAGGGCCTGTGTGTGCAGTTTACTGCCACTTCGACTTGGCCTGTAAAACCCTCTGCCAAGCCTTAAATGCTCCATTTATTACACATAAGTCAACCCTAATATAGGCCGAAAGCAGCAGATAGGGCAGAGTGCGGTGTTGGTAAAAGGTAGGACATTTAGGTTTTGTATGTCCTGTAGTGACAAGAACCCTAAGTAGTTTTTCACTACTCTGAGGCCTACTCTTCTCATAGGTTAACATTGGGAATTCCTTAATACACCTGTAAGCTATAATTCCTGATTAGAAGGGAGTTGCTGTATCATGTTTTATATCATTGTTATGTAATGCTACATCCTCTTTGCTAGTAAAGTTGGATTTAACATTACTATTTTAGATATGCCAGTTTTCAAAAGTGAGCTTTTCTCTGCTCTTACTGCTCTGTGTGCCTGCAGCCTGTCTTCAATACACGTCTGGGGTAGGTGACTGACAGCTTCATTTTGTGAATTCCTTCTAGACAGGTTAGGTGTTTTCTGATGGCCCTTCATGGGCAGGAAGGGAGAGTAGAGCTGACACTTGCTACTGAATAGGCAGTGTCCTGTCCCCACACAAAGGGCGGATTACCTCCTACTGATATTTTGGTGCCCGGGCTGGGAAGAAAGGACCTCTTACACTTCAAAGACCGTTCTTTGGAATCACCCCCACTTCAAAGGCACAGCTGGGTATAAGTACTGGGTCTCTAACCCCTCCAGACCAGACACTACTGGATTAGCAAAGAGCTCTGCAAGAGGAAGGACGACTGTGCTGCTACAAGGTCTGCCACTCTGCTGGACTGCGGCCCTGTTGTGCTGCCTTGCTGCCTGCTATCCTCTGTTCTTCTAAGGAAAGAACTGGGTCCATCTTACTTGAATCCCAGAGTGACTCCAATGGCATGCTGACTTGCCCCTTGCTCTGAAGTCTTTGGGACATCAAAGAGTTCCTAAAACATTGTAACAGCACCTGAACTCTACCATCTGTGAGTTCCAACCTGCCAAGTGGTGCCCACCCAGTCCAGTCCAGGGCCCTTGGAAGTAAGTTTTCTGTTCTGACTCAGCAAAATTGATGGATCCTCTCTACTGCACCAATCGGAACCAACGTATCTTCTCCGACAACGACACCTTTGCTGATCGAGGATGTCGCTTCCACTGCATGGCTGGACAACGACACATCGGCTGCATTGCAAAGGGGTTCACTGATGAAGCTTCGCTGACTGTGTGAAGTCGAACCAGTGCATCGCCTATATCCAAGGGATCGACCACGATGCATTGCCTCTTCTGCTCTTCGCATCGGTTCTTAAAACTTGACGTATCCTTCATCCAAGGTACTTTTGCAGTGGACCAAGGCTTTTCCTTGTATCTGGTCCACGCTTCATCACGGTCGGCCTAAACTTTGGATTTACCCCGGTCAAGTGCGACCATATATCCCAGGTTGGCACTTTAAGACTCTAAGCACCATATATTTTAATATTCTCTAAAAATTCATAACTCAAATTCTACTTATTGGATTTGGTCTTGATTTACTCATAAAGTTATTATCGATTTTTCTAACCTGGTGTGGAGTTTTTTTGTGGTGTTTTCATTGAGTTACTTAGTGTGTTGCACAAATACTTTACACAGTGTCTCTTTATGTAAGCCTGGCTGCTCTGTGCCAAGCTACCAGAGAGTGAGCAAAGGTTATCTTTTAGTATGTATCTAGCTTACCCTGACTAGAGTGGTGACCCTTGCTTGGACTACCTTCATACATCTCCCAACTAGAGACACAATTTCTAAGTTTAAAAGTGAAGTTTTATTTAGTCAAACAAATCAATTCATAATCTATGTAATGAACAGTGAAGTGAATACAATTGAACAATAAGTAAAAAATACAATAAAATGGTTATACTTATGTATGAAAATAGGAGAGAAGTGAGAAGAGAAGAAAGAAAAGAAAGAAAAAGTAAAACAACTCATACGATGAAAGGCGACTTAATCTTAAACAAGAGTAGAAGTAAAAAGTTGTAGAGTGAAAGTAACAAGGAAAAAAGTACGCCACATATTATCATTGGTATATAGAATTAAATGAGAAAAAGTGGTAAATTCAAGGTAGTTTAAATACTACATTCAGTTGGTATAAGGTGTACATTAAAGCAGAGTAGTCTAAGAAAGTGATTACAGGACACTAAAGAACATTTTGTTTGATAGTAAAAGACATTGGGACAATGTAAGCTCTAAGATTGTAACATACACAAACGACCATGCTTTAAAAGAGATATGAAAAGCATTTTTTCAATTTTTGTTGATTTGCAATCAATAAATCCTTCATTTGTATATTGAAAGTACAGCCATATCAATCCTCTGAAAGCTTCCCTAAGAATAAGTTAGTAAATGAGAAAGGTACGTGTGCACGAAAAATGTTGTTAATTTGGTTCCAGACTTGCAACCAAAATTGATAAGTGGTAGGGGATTCAAATAAAATATGTTTAAGATCTGAAACAGAAGTAAGAGAGGACCAGCAGGATGATGGAGTAGTAGAATCAAACTGATGTAAGGAGTCTGGAGTAATCAGAACATAGTTGTTAATAAAAAATAAAGTAGCATATTTACAAGCCCCTATCACCACAGGAACGTCACTTTTTCCGAAATTCCTGTGGCAATAGGGGCTTCGCCTTACTCACAAGGTGGTGATAAAAATAAGGCCCCTTTTCACTCTACACAGTGTTAAAAGGGTGGAAAATGGTTGTAGCGGTGGGCGTTCCACCGCAACACCCATCGATTTTAATGCTGCTCCATATTTACAAGGGTGGCATTAATATGGGGCCTCACCAAAAGTAAGACTAGTGGAAAACCTGGACTTACCATGGCAAAAATAGGAGAAATGCTTTCTTTTGCCTCATTTTTGCTGTTGCTATGTGTGCTGCATTCTGCAGGACACATAGAAAGAACAAGACACCAAGAATTATTATTTATGTGCAAGAAGATGTCCCTTCCTGCACATAAACAATCATTAAAAAAATGACGATTTGCAACTTCTATGTGTGCTGCATTCTACAGCACACGGAGAAGTTACAAATCGCCATAACTGATTGTTTATGTGCAGGAAGGGCCAACTTCCTACACATTAACAATTTTTCCCTGCAATGCAGGCACCCTTATACAATTGTGCAAGAGTGCCTGTGTTGGCCCTAGATAGCTACATTTAGCGCCAGTGGAAAGGGAAAAGCAGGGGTGCATCGTATTCTCGTGAATATGGCACATCCCCGTGTTTGGAAACTGTTGGAGCACAACGTTAGCCTTCTTGGCTTAGTGCCACACTCCAACTGTTTCCTAGCAAATATGACCCAAAGTTTGAGTTGCGTTGGCAGCACAAGATGTTTTGCGGATTTTGAGCCATATTGTTTTCCACAATAGAAGGGGGGTAAGAAGTATGTAAATCTGTTTACCATTGTAACTCCAGGGATATTTTTTTTCGATCACCAGGGGTGGCAGTGAGGCATGCATATGCATGAGAGTTGGTAGGTGTGGTTAACACCAGCGATTGGACACAGGAAGTGGAAGAGGGGGAAATGAAAAATAAAGAAAGTGAAGCGTATGTGGTAGAAACACATGAAATCATACATAGAAATTCGTTTTTACATGAGTTAGGTATGTGAAATTGGGATTGGGCTAGTAAAAAGTAGATAGGTGAGTTGTCATGAATTTATTGACAAGTCCATAGAAAATCTTTGTCTCGCCAGGAATTCCAAACAAGCATCTGCAATGCAATAGGTCTTGCTTTTACCCAAGTTTAAGCTCTTGACATTGTAAATGGCAACGCCTTCTATTTATGCTTTAAAAAAACAAAAAATAATTAAAAGGCATTGTCATTTACAATAACAATTGCTCAAACTCGCGTAAATGCGAGACCTATTTTCTATACATAAAGGAGTGTGGCCCTAGGGGATGAGAAGCAGGCAGGGCCCAATTAATACAAAAACAGTTTTTGCCTGGAACTCTTTTTTTTGGGGGTGGAGCTTTTATAATTTATGCTCCGCCAAACACATTTCTTTATGTTTTAACCTCTTATTTCTTTATTTCTTTTTTTAAAAGATTTTTCTAATTTCTTTAAATGCTTTTTTCGATGTGAAAAGGAAACGTGTGTTCAAATCATTCTATTTACAACCACATTACACAAACTGTACATTTTACATCACAAGAAAATAGACTGTATATTATACATTACAAAACACATACAATTCAAACAAAAACAAACACTTAATCAATTGTGACTTTTAGATTACAATGAATAAATCAAATTCATAAAGAGCTGCGAACATATCTGTGTATTCAAGAAAGCATATAACTAATAAACACCCTCTTTTATCACTACAAGGAAAAACACTCATTTTATTCCTTTAAGCTCTTTTTGATATGCCGACGCGTTTCGAATCTTAGGATGTGATTTCTTAGATTCTCATCAGGGCTCTTTAATTTCCGTGTTCTGACTCTGTATTCAAAATATAAGCAAGAACTAATAAGTGTTCGTTTACAAAAAGATTTATTTGTTGACTCTAGAATATGGCTCCCTAAGTATCTTTCGAGTTGATGATACTCCTCATCTGTTTTATATCTTTAAATCTTCATCCAAATAATTTTTCTTTTTGAACTAGGGTCTTCTGAAAAAAGGACGTTTTTGTAGGTCAGACCCATCGGTATTCAAAAGACGTTATGTGTTTTATTCAATAGGATTTCTCGTACCTTGCACATGATTGGGGTTCACACCTCGATCTTGTCGTATTGGTGGTCCCAGGGTTTCTATTTATAATTAGAAAAGACTTTTCAGTTTATTCAAAGATGGCTAAGGTAAAGCAGTTCAAAAAGCTCAAACCGTCACATTGTGGCTGGAGTTACCTTAAGTTTTTTCTTTTCAATTGCGGGACCAGCTGAGTTCTGTTATTTGCGTGCGGCGACACACAGCATACGGCTCTCTGTACTTAAACAGAAAACCCGTGATTACCCAAGGTTGGCAACTTTGCTACACTTGTTTCGATCGTTCGAAACACTTCATTTTTTGTGGACATGGTCAGAAAGCTACACATTCATTGTTTCATTAGATTATTCAATGGCCGCGCCTACCTTGTTCCTTACTGTTGGACTTGGCCCTTCTGGCAGGTTCACCCCTAATCTTTTTTCTTTTAATCTGTGATATGTGTGGATGATTTTCTGGTCTGTGCGCACTTTTTCGCTGTGTCCCAGAGTAAAGTGCGTGCATGTAGTTAGGCTGGCCTGCTCTCCCATAGGGATGCATGGGGAATGTCTGTGTCCCTGGTAGCTCCTGATGCGTGGGGAGTGCAGACTCGAATTTGGTATGTGCGAGCTCGTGAGAATGAATGCTTTGCAATGATGTATGTGGCATGAGTGTGTCATGTGTAGAAATGCCACTTCTAGGACTTGGCATATTAATGTAAAATATGCCTGCCGTGTGATTGGCTGGAGCTGGCTGGTGAGCCTGGCTCCAGGAAGGCTGGATGGGTCTGCCCGGTGGTCAGTGTGAGATTAGCATGTTGATGGCTTGGGAGGAGTGCACCTGGTCCCTGATGGGGCTGGACTTTCCCCACACAATGCTGGCTCCACCCCCTGTAGTGCAACTGATGACCCCAGCCCTGCCAGTGAATGAAATGGGTGGTTGAGCTATCAAGGGTACTTCAAAACCAGCTGCGACTGGTTTCCCCCCACCCTGCACCTACAAAGGGTTTCACAGTATAAGAAGGGGCTGTGTCCCCATACAATTTGGGTCTGCTTTTGGATCCTTGCCAGAGGGGGCTGTTGCTGTTGCTGGGGCCAGGAGGACCGCCACTTGGACTGTCTCCCTGCCTGGAGACCCAGTGAGCTGGCTCTGGGCCCAGCCTTGCCCCCCTGCCTACCTCCAGACCCTGCTGGAGCTTGACTTTTTGCTTGGAGCACTGTACTCTGCTTCTAGCACCTAGAAGCACCCTGGTTGCTGTCCAAGCGCTGGAGAGCGCTTTATTTTACTTTTACGGCTGCCCACGCCGCATTTTGCCGTGTGCTTTGTCCCTAAGCGCTTGGGAGCGCTTTTTGTGCAGCCGGTGCCCACCCGGCGTTTGCCCGCTTTAATTGCCGATTTTTTGGCAGAGCGAGTGCCCACCTCACTTGATATTTTATTTAAAAGCCGGTGCCCACCCGGCATTGCCCCGTTCTTGGATTTTTTATTTATCACGAGGGAGCCCAATCCTCGGATACTGAGAGCCCGCCTGCCTGCCTGAATCGGGCCGCCGCGCTGCCCGCGACGACCCGGAAGTATTGGGCCGACTGGCCAATTGCAGCGTGGCCCCCTCGAGGCCAACCGGAAGTCCCGCCCCGCAGCCGAGCAGCGAGGAGAGGAGCGACGGAGGGTGAAGGCAGGGCTCCATGGTCAGGAGGAGAGCCCCGCCGCCCCAAGGAGAAGTGCCGATGCCCGCCTGGCTCCCCGAGTGCCAGGAGAACCCAGCAGAGAAGCCGGTGAGTGGGGCCGGGAGAGCGAGTGGAGGGAGGAGGGCGTTGGGACACATTGCCGGTGCCCGCCCCTCCCCTCCGGTTGTGTTCTAGAGCCCTGAGAGGCTCCGTGGGGCATTATTTGATTCTGAGTCCCCCGTGAGGGACTCCAACGATGCCCGCATCTTGAGATTGGAGCCCCGAGGCTCCTGGGGGCAAGCTGTATATTTCGAGCCCGAGTGGCTCAGGGCATTCCCGTTTTCGGGACCAGAGGCTCCCCACGCCCACAGTTGGTTAGAGCTTGAGAGAAGGCTCACAGCGCCCCTATTTGTTTTAGAGCCCCAGAAGGGCTCCGGAGTGCCCATCATTGTTTTAGAGCGCAGGAGCTCTAAAAGTGCCAGCATATTCATTTTGTGAGCCCAGAGAGGCTCTTAGGGGACACGAATGTGGTCAGAGCCCCGAGGCTCCCACACAGTACTTGCCCTCACCTGTGTTCTTGAGCCCACGAGGCTCCAACGTTGCCCATCAGTGATTTACAACTGTCCAGCACTTAGTGGACAGTTGCTACGTTTAGGCTTTCTGTTCTGTGCTGCCTGCGCAGCCTTCCCTGACAATTTGGACTCAGGGCATTTCAGCCCTTGCGAGGCCAGTAGGCCAGAGGGACAGTTCGGGTGTTGTGCTATGTGCACCCTGCGCATTGTAATTTACTTGTGTATGTGATTCCTGCGCAAATGTTCTACCTGCACCTCTGAATATGTTTTAATGCCTCATGTGCAATGTGTTGATGTTATTACCTTTGCTAAAACTGACCTGCCTAGGTATTCTATGTTTTATCCCCTTCGCTAAAAGTGACCTGCTTAGAGGATTGTTTTATGTGTATTACCTTTGCTAAATGTGACCTGCTTAGGTGATTGTTTAGGTTTCCTTCCCTTTGCTAGAAGTGACCTGCTTAGGTGATGGTTTTCTTTCCTTAGGTACTGATGATAAGGTCCTAGTACCCTGCGTGATTTTCCTACAGTGTTTAGGGTTGCGTAGGAGGTATTTACTCTTTACCAGTGCTTACTGGTTGTGTGCTGCATTTACTATTTTGGTGCTACTGTCATTATATGTTTATGTGCTAAGTGTTATACCTACAAGTATTATTTCTAACAAGTGCCTACCCCCGACAGTGGTCCACGTGGCCCTGTCCTGTACATAATCCCTTGTAAATTCTGCCCGTGCCTGTGGGCACATTGTAAAGTTTGTGTGTTATCTAATGTGTTTTTACTATAATACAAAGGCTATTTTTTATATAACCTTGTGTGGAGTTTCCTTTGTGGTGGGCCTTGGGTGTTGTTGCTGGGGTGCGCGCGCAAACGCTTTACACATCGCCTCCGAGATTAGCCTTGCTGCTCGCGTCACGTTACCTAGAGGGTGAGCAGGGGTTATCTTGGTGTAACTCCCTTGCCCTGACTTAGACTTGGTGATCCCTGACTGACTTTGGCGTGAGCCTTGGCCAGCCAGGGATCCCATTTCTAACACTTACTTTGGTCGCGGTCTTTTTACTTCAAATAGATTTGAGTTTCTGTTGCCTGTAACAAACGCAAAGTGTTATATCCATGCGCGTGCTTGAATCTTATTACAATAGACACTTGTCGGTCTTATCACCTCACCTCCTAGTCGTATTCCTGCACCTCGGAGTAACTTCGATGCCGTGGCAGACATTTTGGAGGCGGAGTTAGCTTCCTATATAGGAAATTATCTCATCTTCAGATGGCTTATCAGAGCATCTTGGCACATGTAGTCCAGAAATCTGTTCTGCTCTTCTCAAGCTCCCGACTAATATTGTTTGAAGTTGGAGAGGGAAACTGCAATCATGTGTATTCTTTCAAATTCTTGTAATTTCCGAAATATTATTCAATCCTGTTAGCGCACTGTTAAATTTAAGAAGTAAATATGCTTCTTTTTTAAGCAAAAATCTGTCTACATTTGTTACTCGCTTTGTAGCAGGTATTGTGGCTAAAACTGTCCATTTAAAATCAGTCTCCACATGTTTTTTTTCAGAAAAATGTGCCACCATCGGAGCATTAGGGACTTTATTTTTAAGCCGTGACCTTTGTTGTGTTATCCTTATATTCACCTGCTGGTTGGTTTTCCCTCTATATATTTTAGGGCAGGGGCAAATAATAGCATATACCACATTTTTAGTTTTACAATTTGTAAAAGCTGAGTGTCGCCACACTGTTTCTCTATGGGTAAATTGTTTGCCTTCAAGCGTATTGGAGCATGCTATGCAATTACCGCATCTGTGGTGACCCTCCACTGACTTTAAACTCCATTGAGATATCAAATTGCTTTTGAGTGGGGGCACCGAGACATCAGCTCTGATAATTGTTGGTCTATACTCTGATTTTTCCGCATTGCAAAAATCGGTTTAGGGAAAGGACACTCAAGGTTCTCAAGGAGATGCCAATTCTTTAATACCATCTGTTTAAATTTATTGGTATCTGGGCCGAATGTAGTTACACACACCAGTGTGTCCAATGTCTCTTTCTCCTTAATTTGTAGTAAGGAATCTCTTGGTGTAAATTTGGCTCTTTTTAAGGAATGCTTCAGCATTTTTTTCGGATAACCCCTTTTACTCATTTCACTACAGAATTCTGTGGCATGCCTTTCAAAATCTGTAATCTCTGAACAATTTCTTCGTATCCTCAGTAGTTGGCCATAAGGCAGATTGTCTTTTAAACTTCTAGTATGGGCACTCCTATGGTGCAAATATTTTTGTCAGTATCCTTTTTATAAAGAGATGTTCTAAGCTGGCTCCCTACGCTTTTGACCTCAACGTCCAAAAACGTCATTTTGGTATGACTCCATTGAATAGAGAACTTAATATCTTTGCGTCTATTGTTAATCCAGTCATGGAACGCTTCTAACTCCATCTGGGTCCCCTGCCACAGGAGCCAGATGTCGTCTATATATATATTCACTGAAAAACCATAGGTTTCACACCAGTTATAGTTAGCTGGAAATTTTACTAACATAAAACCATTGAAATTCCCACGTTATAGTTAGTTGGACTCACTATAACTTGCGCGCCTGCAATGCACTGCTGATGACGTCACATATTACATCACTCATGACATGGTCAGTGACATCACTCATGGCATCACTGATGACACCATCCAGTGAATGTGTGTCTTTCTGAAAAATAAATATGTTTTATTTATGTATATGTAAAGGTCAATGGAATAATAAATGTTTAAATAAGTGTCTAAATGGATTTTTTTTTAATTGATTGGATAACTGGCTTATTAAGTGTATCTTAGTGAATACATATATTAGCGAATAATGTTAAAATATTTAAATATATGTATCAGTATGAGTGTCTGTATGGTTTGGTGAGGGTATTACTTAGCACATAGATGCATCAATGACTGACTCACTGTTTGTATGTGTTTTAAAGACAGCATATGTGCAGGACTGTATGGGTGGATGAGTGTGTATATGTGTGTGTTAGTGAGTGAATGACTGTCTCACTATCAGTAACTACATATGTTTTAATCTATGTTTTTATATGTATATGTAAAGGTCGATGGAAAAATAAATGTTGAAATAAGTGTCTTAATGTATGTTTTTTTATATGTGTGTGTTAGTGAGTGAATGACTGTCTCACTAGTGTCTTTATCAGTAACTACATATGTTTTAATCTAGTATATGTGAGTATTGATGAATATAAGTGAGTATTTGTGAGAGTGAGAGATTGAAAGAGTTCCTGTTTAAATAAGTATGTGTTTCTATAAGTGATTGTTTAAGAGAGTAAGTATGTGTAAGTTTCTTTAGAAGTAAGGTGGTAGTGTGTGTATAGTTGTATATGCAAATACATGGATTTTCAATAGTTTATTTGCATGTGTGAGTATGTGTGAGAGTAACTTTTGGATGACTGTCAGTGTGTAAAAGGATGTATAGGTGTTTCACTACATATGATGAGTGAGTATATGTATGAGTGACTATAAAGAACTGTTGGTGAATGAGTGGATGTGTATATAGATGGTGGTATTACTGAATTGGTTGTTGTAACTGTTATGGGTATCTCTATTGTTTTGGAAATTTTAGTTTCTATTTTTGAATATGTGTTTCAAGGGTTACATTACACTGAAAGGAGGTCTGTCACTCTATCACAAGGATGGTGTCATCAGTGATGTCATAAGTGATGTCACTGACCATGTCATGAGTGATGTAATATGTGACGTCATCAGCAGTGCATTGCAGGCGCGCAAGTTATAGTGAGTCCAACTAACTATAACGTGGGAATTTCAATTGTTTTATGTCAGTAAAATTTCCAGCTAACTATAACTGGTGTGAAACTTATGGTTTTTTCAGTGAATTTAATAGGTTTTTTAAATGCTAATTCCTAACTAGAACTGGTGTGAAACCTATGGTTTTTTCAGTGAATTTCATTGTTTTTTTAAATGCTAATTCCTAACTAACTAACTTTTCTTTGTTCGCCCTAAGTTGGCAGGGTATGCTCAGACATGAGTCCCTTGCTCACTTTGCCACTGGAGTCAAGCAAGCCCGGCTGAAGATGGTTGTAATGCCAGAAACCGGTCCTGGGAAGCTTGATTCCGGTTCAGGGAAGACATGGCTTGGCAGTTCGGGCTGGACTGTACCCATGAGGCACAGGGTAGACCGATTTGCATATGGCCATGTCTAAACCGGGGTGGCGGAGTAAGCTAAAGAATGGTGATGGATTAAACATAGATCAGTTGACTGGGGGTGAGTGTTTGTATTGTCAATGCTCCGTCCATCACCACCATTGGTTTTTCTTTGTTCGCCCTAAGTTGGCAGGGTATGCTCAGACGTGAGTCCCTTGCTCACTTTGCCACTGGAGTCAAGCAAGCCCGGTTGAAAACAGCTGTAATGCCAGAAACCGGTCCTGGGAAGCTTGATTCCGGTCCAGGGAAGACATAGCTTGGCAGTTCGGGCTGGACTGTTCCCATGAGGCACAGGGTCCGACTGATTTGCATATGGCCATGTCTGAACTGGGGTGGCGGAGTGAGATAAAGAGCGGTGATGGATTAAACCCAGATCAGTTGACTGGGGGTGAGTGTTTGTATAGTCAACGCTCCGTCCATCACCACCTTTGGTTTTTCTTTGTTCGCTTTAAGTTGGCAGGGTATGCTCAGACGTGAGTCCCTTGCTCACTTTGCCACTGGAGTCAAGCAAGCCCGGCTGCAGACGGCTGTAATGCCAGAAACCGGTCCTGGGAAGCTTGATTCCGGTCTAGGGAAGACATGGCTTTGCAGTTCGGGCTGGACTGTTCCCATGAGGCACAGGGTCAGACTGATTTGCATATGGCCATGTCTGAACTGGGGTGGCGGAGTGAGCTAAAGAACGGTGATGGATTAAACCCAGATCAGTTGACTGGGGGTAAGTGTTTGTATTGTCAACGCTTCGTCCATCACCACCTTTGGTTTTTCTTTGTTCGCCCTAAGTTGGCAGGGTATGCTCAGACGTGAGTCCCTTGCTCACTTTGCCACTGGAATCAAGCAAGCCCAGCTGAAGACGGCTGTAATGCCAGAAACCGGTCCTGGGAGGATTGATTCCGGTCCAGGCAAGACATGGCTTGGCAGTTCGGGCTGGACTGTTCCCATGAGGCACAGGGTCAGATTGATTTGCATATGGCCATGTCTGATCTGGGGTGGCGGAGTGAGCTAAAGAACCTTGATGGATTAAACCCAGATCAGTTGACTGGGGGTGAGTGTTTGTATTGTCAACGCTCCGTCCATCACCACTTTTGGTTTTTCTTTGTTCGCCCTAAGTTGGCAGGGTATGTTCAGACGTGAGTCCCTTGCTCACTTTGCCACTGGAGTCAAGCAAGCCCGGCTGAAGACGGCTGTAATGCCAGAAACCGGTCCTGGGAAGCTTGATTCCGGTCCAGGGAAGACATGGCTTGGCAGTTCGGGCTGGACTGTTCCCATGAGGCACAGGGTCCGACTGATTTGCATATGGCCATGTCTGAACTGGGGTGGCGGAGTGAGATAAAGAGCGGTGATGGATTAAACCCAGATCAGTTGACTGGGGGTGAGTGTTTGTATAGTCAACGCTCCGTCCATCACCACCTTTGGTTTTTCTTTGTTCGCTCTAAGTTGGCAGGGTATGCTCAGACATGAGTCCCTTGCTCACTTTGCCACTGGAGTCAAGCAAGCCCGGCTGAAGACGGCTGTAATGCCAGAAACCGGTCCTGGGAAGCTTGATTCCGGTCCAGGGAAGACATGGCTTTGCAGTTCGGGCTGGACTGTTCCCATGAGGCACAGGGTCAGACTGATTTGCAAATGGCCATGTCTGAACTGGGGTGGCGGAGTGAGCTAAAGAACGGTGATGGATTAAACCCAGATCAGTTGACTGGGGGTAAGTGTTTGTATTGTCAACGCTTCGTCCATCACCACCTTTGGTTTTTCTTTGTTCGCCCTAAGTTGGCAGGGTATGCTCAGACGTGAGTCCCTTGCTCACTTTGCCACTGGAATCAAGCAAGCCCAGCTGAAGACGGCTGTAATGCCAGAAACCGGTCCTGGGAGGATTGATTCCGGTCCAGGCAAGACATGGCTTGGCAGTTCGGGCTGGACTGTTCACATGAGGCACAGGTTCAGATTGATTTGCATATGGCCATGTCTGAACTGGGGTGGCGGAGTGAGCTAAAGAACCTTGATGGATTAAACCCAGATCAGTTGACTGGGGGTGAGTGTTTGTATTGTCAACGCTCCGTCCATCACCACTTTTGGTTTTTCTTTGTTCGCCCTAAGTTGGCAGGGTATGTTCAGACGTGAGTCCCTTGCTCACTTTGCCACTGGAGTCAAGCAAGCCCGGCTGAAGACGGCTGTAATGCCAGAAACCGGTCCTGGGAAGCTTGATTCCGGTCCAGGGAAGACATGGCTTGGCAGTTCGGGCTGGACTGTTCCCATGAGGCACAGGGTCAGACTGATTTGCATATGGCCATGTCTGAACTGGGGTGGCGGAGTGAGCTAAAGAACGGTGATGGATTAAACCCAGATCAGTTGACTGGGGGTAAGTGTTTGTATTTTCAACGCTTCGTCCATCACCACCTTTGGTTTTTCTTTGTTCGCCCTAAGTTGGCAGGGTATGCTCAGACGTGAGTCCCTTGCTTACTTTGCCACTGGAATCAAGCAAGCCCAGCTGAAGACGGCTGTAATGCCAGAAACCGGTCCTGGGAAGCTTGATTCCGGTCCAGGCAAGACATGGCTTGGCAGTTAGGGCTGGACTGTTCCCATGAGGCACAGGGTCAGACTGATTTGCATATGGGCATGTCTGAACTGGGGTGGCGTAGTGAGGTAAAGAACCTTGATGGATTAAACCCAGATCAGTTGACTGGGGGTGAGTGTTTGTATTGTCAACGCTCCGTCCATCACCACTTTTGGTTTTTCTTTGTTCGCCCTAAGTTGGCAGGGTATGTTCAGACGTGAGTCCCTTGCTCACTTTGCCACTGGAGTCAAGCAAGCCCGGCTGAAGACGGCTGTAATGCCAGAAACCGGTCCTGGGAAGCTTGATTCCGGTCCAGGGAAGACATGGCTTGGCAGTTCGGGCTGGACTGTTCCCATGAGGCACAGGGTCCGACTGATTTGCATATGGCCATGTCTGAACTGGGGTGGCGGAGTGAGATAAAGAGCGGTGATGGATTAAACCCAGATCAGTTGACTGGGGGTGAGTGTTTGTATTGTCAACGCTTCGTCCATCACCACCTTTGGTTTTTCTTTGTTCGCCCTAAGTTGGCAGGGTATGCTCAGACGTGAGTCCCTTGCTTACTTTGCCACTGGAATCAAGCAAGCCCAGCTGAAGACGGCTGAAATGCCAGAAACCGGTCCTGGGAAGCTTGATTCTGGTCCAGGGAAGACATGGCTTGGCAGTTCGGGCTGGACTGTTCCCATGAGGCACAGGGTCAGACTGATTTGCATATGGCCATGTCTGAACTGGGGTGGCGAGGGAGCTAAAGAACGGTGATGTATTAAACCCAGATCAGTTGACTGGGGGTGAGTGTTTGTATTGTCAACGCTCCGTCCATCACCACCTTTGGTTTTTCTATGTTCGCCCTAAGTTGGCAGGGTATGCTCAGACGTGAGTCCCTTGCTCACTTTGCCACTGGAGTCAAGCAAGCCCAGCTGAAGACGGCTGTAATGCCAGAAACCGGTCCTGGGAAGCTTGATTCCGGTCCAGGGAAGACATGGCTTGGCAGTTCGGGCTGGACTGTTCCCATGAGGCACAGGGTCAGACTGATTTGCATATAGCCATGTCTGAACTGGGGTGGCGGAGTGAGCTAAAGAACGGTGATGGATTAAACCCAGATCAGTTGACTGGGGGTGAGTGTTTGTATTGTCAACGCTCTGTCCATCACCACCTTTGGTTTGTCTATATAGCGTAGCCATTGTTTGATTTTATCTTTGAAAGGATTGTTCTTTTCGACAAATCTTTCCTCATATTGTGCCATAAAGAGCACTGTCATCTCCGGCGCATAAGGGCATCCCATGGCAGTGCCCTTTATCTGCACAAAGAATTCGTCATTGAATTTAAAAAAGTTTCTTTTGAGGGCTATTTCCGCCAATTTTAGAATAAAGTAGGTAGATACCTGATGTGGGCGTTCTCTATTGTCTAGATAGAGTTCTATTACCTCTAGGGCCTCTGCCTGGGGATTCTGCGTATATAATGAGGTTATGTCCAGTGTGACCACCATGTAAACTAACACTTTAAAATGTGGTCTTGCTTATATTTTGAATACAGAGTCAGAACACGGAAATTAAAGAGCCCTGATGAGAATCTAAGAAATCACATCTTAAGATTTGAAACACGTTGGCATATCAGAAAGAGCTTAGTTGCTTTGAAGAGTTGCGGTAACGAGTACGCTGTTTAACAACCAGTTTAAGGTCAGTTTCATACAACAGAGAGCACGTAATTGATGTTGTTCTTAGCGTTTTTTTTCTTTTGTCAACGGAGACTTAATTCAGTGCTGATTGGCATGCTGGTTTTGTTGTTTTCACAGTGTATAAAAGTTGGAGGTACCCCCACTAACCCAGTTAGACATTGTTACAACACGACACGTAAGTGCTCACGACGTGACCGTTATGGTTGTTATGGACACGGGCTTATGAGTTTTACACTTTGGTGATAGCGGTAACATACACACGTTCTTTTAGTAGCGTTTTGTGATATATGCGAGATTGATTGCTGAAGTTTTGATTCATTAGTGCCACTTACATGTTATTTATTGTTTTGTATTTTATTTTTCATAGAATTGATTCCCTGATGAAGGGCAGGACATATATGCCCGAAATGCATTGGATTGTAATTTCTTTTGTGTCGTTGATGCAAACATGAACAAACATGAATGAACTGAATTCATTATTGAAATAATGCACTATAAAATATAAGAGAAAAAAAACTATTACAATAAAGGAAACTACTTCAAAACTTTTATGATTTGGAATCCTCATTCACACTGAGGAGAGAAGGTGTGCCCAATAGGGATGTCTGTAGTGATCCACTACAGACACTGTTTATGATTGATGTCGGTACCCAGGGGCGTGGTTACCACCTACGGAGCACCCACAACGTTAGAACAGAGTGCATAAGAAACTTTTCCATAAACTTTTTTGAGCTGTGCACTTTTCCCTACTACCAAGATATCACTACAAGGCCTCCATTACTCTCAGTTACTCAATCGTCTGGAATAAAATTAAAATTAAAAATATGAAATTGCTGCCGGTTATCTTGATAAAGGGTTGATTGTTTAAAAAAGAAAGCAGGTGATAAGATTGGAAGTGCGGAAAATTAACTCCTGTTGCTGTTAGTTATTTTGTAATTGGGAAAGAGATATACAAGGTTTTTCATTGTTTTTAAAAAAACACAGTAAGATTGCATATATTTGTTTTTAAACAGAAGCGGGATGTTGACAGGAATTGCGGCAAGGTTGAAAAGAATAATGGGAACTAGCATCATCTTGATAGAATCTAACCTACTCAACCATCAGAGAAATAGAGGATTCCATTGGGAAGTATGGAAAGATAGAGTAGAGAGTAGATTAGTAGAATTAAGTGAAATAATATCTTTTAAGGAGCGGATGAAGCAGAGACCCAAATATTAAATTGTTACTGGATTCCAGTGAAAGCCTGAAAGGAGAATATCATGTTTAAAGCACCATTTATTGAGTGGAAGTATCTCACACTTATCCAAATTAAGCTTATAACCCAAAAGGGAAGCAAAAGTAGAAACAGTAAGTAAACATTGCTGTAAAGAAGAATCAGGAGACGTTATATATAAGAGGATATAGTCAGAGTAGACTGAAAATTTAATCTGGGTGTCCCCACATTTGAAATCCTGTATAATATTATTTTCTCAAATTTTAGATAGGAAGGGTTTCAAGAACAAGGATAAAAAGGAGAGGAGATAGGGGCACCCTTCCAACACTGCACTGTGTAATGGAAAAGGGGAAGAAATTAGACCATTAGCAAAAATAGAGGCGGTAGGCGTAGAGTATAAAAGAGAGACAAGATTGATGAAATATTACCCAAAGCTAAACCATGGGAGAGTACAAAATAGGAAAGCGCAATGCATTCAATCAAAGGTTTTCTGAGCATCTAAGAAGAATGTTTATAGGCTTTTGATTTACTCAGAATGTCAAAGAAAGGTCTGTATTTTCGGAAAGATGGCTAGCTTTAACAAAACCAGATTGTTTACGGCCGCTTAGATTTGGAAAAAGAGGATTAAGGTGTAAGGCCAGAATCTTGGCATGAATGTAATAATCAGAATTTACAAGGGAAATGGGCCTACAGATTTTTATATAACTTGGGATCTTTATTATACTTTGGAATAAGGCAAATTAAAGCTTACTAAAAGGTCCCAGAAGCATGGCTAGAGGAAGCAAAAAATATGAACAACCAATGCAGTTTAGGAATTAAATTCTTTAGAGAAATGAAGGTACAATTCAATAGAAAATCCATCGGGTCTGGGAGCTTTGTCTTTTTTAATAGAAATGATAGATTCTTGTAGTGAGATCCTAATCAAGGGAAGAAATGTGTGTGGTTTAATCAAATTCCTTACGTATAGTGGAAAGATATGAACCAATATCAATTTGCAGAGGATCTGTTTCTGGTGGATAGAGGTTTTGATAATAATTGGTAAATTTGATGGATATATCTTTATCTTTAATGAGAGAGTTGAAATATCTCGTAAAATAGTATCTATTTTTTTGCACTCTCTATTTACTTTAAGGGAATTTGCTAAAAGTTTATCCGCCTTGTTTTCGCCTCCATAATATGTTGCATTTGATTTAAGGAGGCATCCTCTGTTAAAGGTTTATTGAAGTTAAATTTGGCTTCAATCAATTCATCTCAGCAAGTTTTAGATTTGTTTGCAAAATAGAAATGTTCTAGAGTGTCACGAGGTCTAATACTTAATTTGCTTTCCTTTTGGTGGCTATATAAGTCATAATGATGGCCCTAGAGGCACCTTTGAGTGCACCCCAAATGACTTGAAAAGATAAATCGTTTGAGTCATTTAAAGCAACGAATTCTGCTATAAAAGCATAAACGTTGTGTGAAGGCGGTATCGAGTTAAAGAAGTGTATTGAAGTGCCAGCATCTATCTTTTGGGGGAGGAGGAAGCAAGTCTAAGTCTAGAATTACTGGGGCATGGTCAGATATTAAAATAGTTCCTATTTCAGCTCATAAGATATGTTGAGACAAAGGTTTAGAAATCAAAAATAGTCAATCCTGGATTAAGAAAAATGCACAGGTGAAAAGACTGTATATTCTTGTAAACAAGGGTCGCAGATTCTCCAAGAGTTAATGAGGGATCTTTGGTTGATGGTTTGCAGTGAATTGTTTGTGAATAAAGAAAGGCACAAAAGAGGATTTAGAGACATGGTCCAAAAAAGGGTCTAATACAGGATTGCAATCACCTCCAAAAATTCAATAGGCAACAGAAATAGTCATTAATTTGTGTGTAATCATGGGCCAAAATGTGTTGTCAAATTGTGTGGCAGCATATAAGTTAGAAATAGCTATTTCTATCTTATTCACAGTTAACTTCAATAAAAGCCCATGGCCTTTTTGATCTAATTCTTGTGACAATAACACAACATCTAAAGTTTTCATACATACAATTACAACACCATTTCGTTTTCCATTGCCCGGTGAAGAGAATGCACGTCCCACCCAATTAGGTACAAGTTTCTGGGTCTCCAGTTTAGTAACATAAGTTCCTTGCAGCAAAGCAATATCAGTGTTTAACTTGGCTAAATGAGTAAGAACCCTCTGTTTTTAATAGGCAAACCTAACCAGTTTACATTCCAAGTAATAATATGGAGAGTCATTATTAAAGCATTACAATGAAGTTAACATACTCTAGATATGAACAGAAACAAGAAACCAGATTTCTTATTTGAGTGAAAAATGACATTTTTTACATTGTGCCAGCAGAATTACTACTAAAAAAGAGAAAGTGACAAGGATAACCAGAAAGCATGAACTAAGTTCAGCAGCTATGATAGGTAAAGGTAATAGAAGTATAGGAAAAGAAAGAGAGGTGAAGATGAAGTAAAAGTAACATGAATAAAACAAAAGTAATGAACAAAATAAGAGGTACATAATAAAATAAAAGATATACCAAATACAAAGACAATATATTCGGGGGTGGTGCGACCACAAAGGGGAAGATGACAACAACCGGGATCCAGAGGCAGCCAGGAATAAAGATATCCAGATCACGGGTATGGGGATAAAATGAGAAATACCTAAGGAACGAAGAAAAAGAGATATGTTATGATTCTATATGGAACATACAGGTGAAAGACATGAAAAACATATAATAAAATGGTGAATAAGTATATCAGAAATCAGCCACAGCCGGTGCGGGTAAGAGTGGTGGGGCACGGCGATGCGGCGAGCGCAAGGTAAGCGGTTTAATTGTTTTAATTTAAATTTCCCTCGTTGTCATCTGTCATCTCTCCCCCCACCCCACTTCTCTTACCTGCACCGGCCATAGCTGCAAGAAATATAAACGACATGATTCATGTGGTAGAATACTGCAATCAAGTATATAGGTATTTAGAAGTGTCCATTGTTTCTGTTTTACAATTATCAAAACTTTCTGCAACATGGATGGATCTTCGTACATCGTCGTCTTGTTGTTGTAGATTACTTTAAAGAAGCATGAAAGAGGCTAAATATGGTTCTGAAGGAAAGCAATGGAGGATGCATGTCAAGAAATCTTTTCCTTGCTATCCGCTGTGGCTTTGGCTAAGTCCTGGAAAAAGACAATGAGTTTCTTGATCATGTAATACAATTTTTGTTTTTAGCTGCCTTGATCACTATAAGAACATCTTGGTATTCTAGCAAAAAGAAAATGATACCCAAGATTTTTGCGATGGAGAGGCATGGTGAGACTGATGACCAATTCTATGGGCTTGCTGTATGTTTGAGTGGGTAGATTCAGGCATGTCTAACATTTTGGGGATAAAAGATTGAACAAATGAGATAGGTTGAAAGCGCTCCATTTCCTCAGCAAGACCATCAACATAGAGATTATTATGCCAAATGCTATTTTCCAAATCCTCAGTCACTTTTTTAAGATGTTACCTCTGCTTTATGTTCTGTAACTTCATGGGCGGTATCTTGAATAGAACTTTTCTGTTGTTCCATTTTAGTAACTCTGTTGTCCATCAGAGACCATTTGTCGTCAAGTCATTGAAGTTTTACATTTGTGGACTCCATGTAAGGTTTTAAGGCCTGAATTTCATCTAAAATGAGTTCCATAGAAACAAAGGTAGTCAGCTTGAAAGATGATTGGGAGTCTTTTTTAGGCCGCTTGTTGGTTGTTAACAAGACTGTAGTTGGAATTTTAGAAGTTTGTTCAGGAGAGCTCGTAGGGATAGAAGAGAAGCATGACAGAGATGATTCATGAGATAATGTGTCTGGATGCCTTTATGTTGAATTCCACAAGAGAAAATTTGTTTTGACATCTGCGTACTGGGAAGTAGTCACAACTGTGGCATGTAGCTTTAAATTCCTGGTTTTCCTGATACAGAAGAGCATATATGGGCTAACATAATTGGTATAACATAGCTATTTCCAAGACAAATATTTAAGTATAGTCTCTTAAGGCAGTCAATTGGAATAATATAAGGGAAAAAAGCTGTTAAAATGAAGAGAATGCTGGTGAAAAAAGGTTCGTTCACAGAAGAGCTCAGGTGTTGGAATTAATCTGTAAATAAGCCAATATATTCCATTTTAGTAGAAATAATGAAGCGTGATGAAATGAAATAATACCCAAGCCTATATTTACCTAATGAGAGGAATGGAAATGGCGGGAAAACAGTCATATCAGCAAAATCACAACAGTAAAACTGTCACTTGGAGACATGCAATGGGAAGTGGACTGGCAGTGAAAAAAAACTATATACGGCTGAGGTTTCCCTTCAGCTGCCTTGGAGCTCCGTCAAACTGCGGCCATCTTAAATGGGCGCTAAGTCACCCCCGCAGAGACCCCATTTCTAACTGGTATCAAACGTAAATGTGGGGAAAATTGAAATACCACAACAAACACCCCTACTGCTCTTCCGGAGACTTCTGAGTCTGCAACTGCAAGTGAGGGTATTATTGTCATTGAGATCCGCTAGAAGTTGCTCTCCCTTCTCTAGATGGTGACTTTTTACCAGGGAGAGCTGTTGCAGTTCCCAGAGAGGGTTTTACTGGGCAGCAGCATGACCATCTTCTGCAGGGTTTAGCAGACCAGAAGTCCCAGCTATCACCATGTGCAGGATACATCTGAATCTGCTCCTACAGTTGGACAGTCTCTATGGGGTGTGGTCACTCCAAATACTGCAGGAGCTCACAAAGAGCTCATGAAACATGGAGATAGGGCATGCATCCCTTTTCAACAGACCCGGGAAGACAGTGTCAGCCCTGGCACCAAACCCTGAGATCAGGGATACCCTTGGGAGCAGATGACTGCCACACTAGAAGCTTAAGTCTGCTGCACAAGGATTTCTTGTCAGCCCAGCAATATTGGGTAATGCAGATGGTGAGTGAATGTTACACACATGTAGTAGTGAGCAGACACACATCCCCCATTCAGGGCTAGACTGAGGAACCAAAAGTAGCCATGGCAATAATGTTCAAAACAGGCAGCTCCTTTCCACTCCTAAGTCTGTCTCCTTGCATCAACCAGTTCTTTCTCTTTTCTTCTCTCCTCTCTCTCTTCTCCCTATTTGATATTTCGTTCTCACTCGAATCATTTCTCCACCTGTTCATCTCTTTCTCTCTCTATCTCTCTCTTGAAGGCCCCTGTACCTGCTGCAGTTAATCTCAAGGAACTGGGGAGGTGACAGAGACTCCAGGAGTAGCCCTGGGCTTTCAAAAACAGCCTCCAGGAGATGCACGATTGAATAAAAAGGCCAGTACAGCCCTGTCCTATTTGTGTATTCCCACAAAAGATGGCAAATACACAAAACAATGGTATATCCATTGCAAAACCAGGCAAGGATCCTTGACTATCTGAATATTCAGAACATTTCAGGAAGTCATTTGTCAGCCCTTTTAATAACATTTGTATTATTATAGTTTGCTAGTGGACACATTGTTTACATGGTTTATAAAGCTTTCTAGAAATAAGTGAAGGTATAACACAATTATTATTTTAATTCTGCTATCTGAAATCACTTGATGTGAGGCCTGCTCTTTTAAAAACAATTCAAAAAGTGTATTTTCTGAGTGCAGCAAGTACCACTCATTGAGGAATCTTTGACTTCTGTTGCGTTTGATATCAGGCAAGGAGAAGCTGTAAACTCCCCTTGTGAAGGCCACAGGCTGCCATCTCATAGCTTGACTGGGCTTACTGGCTTGCTGGCACATCAAAGCTACTGAGTGCAGAGTAATCAATGACCTTCTTCATATAGAACAGCACTAAGATATGCAGATGAGAGGCCACCTTAGAAACCCGCACAGGTCCCTTTTGGTGCTAAGTCAGCTTAGCTAGAAGCAAGAAAGGAGGGGTTGGAGGCACTGGTTCCATCTTTTCAACGCAAGGAAATTACAAAATGACAATACAACGTTGCAACAGTTTTTATATTTCTGTAAATTAATCATTTGTATTGCCACTGTTTCATTAATTTTTAAAATTACAGCTATACAAATGTTATGCTGTAAAAAAATATGGAGGATTTTAATAAATGTAATATAAGCATTATCTTTGTGCATATTCTTGAGAGTGCCTCCACATAGTGAAAAGAGGTTCAGAACTCACAACAAATAATCCTGTGAGTCTCGCAGTCTTACCCAGAAGGCATTATCCTCACGTAATGTTCAGGTAATCATGGGCTACTGTCCACCAGGTTTCCTGTCTCTAGCTGGAACATTGTTATTGAGTGTGTAAATTGGCGAAAGAGCCTAGAACACCTAATCTCTGCTGTATTTAGTATGAAAACTACAAAACTAGAATCACATTCACGGGGCACTGATGTTCCAATATTTATGCCATGCTTCTAAATATATGGATTAAACATTGAAAATACTAGAATGTACTGGAAATGCACCAGCTGGGTCACTTCACACACCATTGTCACTATTTATTGAAGCATGCAACCTCACTTGAAAATGTCATACCTTAATTCTGTAAGAGTACAATATAATGCAATCATCTAGTAACCCTGTCCTGAGTAAATGGTTTGTCTACATCGTGTTTTGGGATGTAGTAGTTCCCCGGGATCATGGAATCATAGTGGGATGTTCCGCTGGGTGGTAGTATCTGTCAATGGCAAATAAATGTATCCTCTACAAGTAGTTTAATGGAGGGGTTAAATCACAGAGGAGAACTTGGAGAGCAGGCTCCTGGAGGGAACATATAGAAAGGCCATGCTGAAGGAACTATTTATGACAGGAACAGCATACTGGAGCAATGCCCCAACTTAATTAAGTAGATAGGAAAAGCATGGGAAAGGCCAGCATAGAGATATACAGGAAGGGCCTAATTCACACTCGACATGGATTTATGGTGCATACAACCTTTTAAATAAATTAGCCAAGATGTGGCAATCAAGCAGTGGAAGAAATGAGAGTGCTAGACTGTAGAAGATATTTATTTCAATAGAAAATTCCTCACCATTGCAGAAGCACAGCAACATTTTGGGCTGAGTAATAGGCATGTTTTGCAAATGCCTAAATGACACATTTAGTGAGATAGATATGACAATCCATAAACAGATGAAAAGAAATGTAAAAAAGAGGTTTTAGGGGCAGTGCTGGTTAAAAGCTGGAAAGGGATATAGCAAGCGACTGACCGGAAGCCTCAGGGAACAGGAAGGAAGCATGGGAAAGAGAAATAGCCAAATGGGCCACAGCAGAGGAGGGTCAAAGGAAACAAATGAGAAAAGATGAGAAACTAGCAGAAGATCTGTCAGACTGAGTTAGCATGACATGAAAGCACTTGGAGGCAGACTATCTTCAATGGAAAGGCTAATTAAATCAAGGGGGTGGGGTGAGGAGTCCCATAAGTGCAAAACAGCGTGGGAGATGTGGCTTGAATCAACCATGAAAAAGGAGTGAAAATATATTGAGTCAGGCAAAGGTGTACATGGGTGTGTGTGCCCCTTGACATATCACTGGAAACATCTGAGTATACTTGAGCCAGGATAGATGATGTGTTGCTGTGGATGATTGCTGATGGTTTATTATTGTAAATGAAAAAATATGTTTTCTTAAAATTCATGAGGGGGTAAAGTAGGTTACAAACCAATATTAGGCTCCAGTGGATTGCTGCATGGTGGCCATATACAGCAGATGAGACGATATTATGTGGGATGGTGACATGCTCACACGTTTGAGCATGGCCATTAACCTCCATGTGGGGCTTGGCAGTGGCCTTTGGCATTGAGCTACCTTTCATTCTCCACCACTAGGATGCTGTTGCTTTGGCGCTTTCTGCATTGTTTCCCCTTAACTTTTTACCTTCAACCATCCTATTTTGCTGACTTAGGTTTTGCTGGCTTTAGGACTTTGCACACTCCACCACTGCTAACCAGTGCCAAAGTGTTTGTGCTGTCTCCTTAGAAAATTGTAGAATTAGCTTATATCTGATTGGCTTACTTAATTTACTTGTAGGTCCTCAGTAAAGTGATACTACCTTGCCCAAGGCCTGTAAATTAAATGCTATTAGCGGGCCAGCAGCACTGCTTATACCATTGACTTATGTAGCTTATTAAACATGCCTCAGGCCCACCATTTCAGCCTATTTGTGCAGTTTTTAACTGACATTTCGAACTGACAAATTAAAACTTTTGCCAGGCCCAAACCTTTCTTTTTAATACATATAAATCACCCATAGGGTAATCCCTGTATAGACCAGAGGGCACGGTGCAGTGTATTTAAAAAGCTGGACATGTCCTGGTAGTGTAAAACTCTAAAATGTGCTTTTGATTGCTGCAAGGCCTACATCTCCAATAGTTTAACATTGGGGTTCCTTATTAGATATAATAAACCGTAACTTCCAATTGAGAGCAGGTAGATAGGTCTGGGTTGTTGTCTAAAGAATTGCAATTAAAACTCTTTTGTGATGGTAAGGTGAGTTTATATTCATCTTATTGAAAAATACACATTTAGAAAGTTGCCATATGCTTATCCTAACCATTTGGTGCCTGCAAACTGATCCTGGGCTATATAGCTCAGTGCAGCTGACAGAGGGTCTCTGTATATTGCTCCCAGACAGTGGGGAAAAGGGTAAATAAGTGGTGGCAGGATGGGCCATTCTGAGTTAACGAGGGGGAGGAACTGCCACCTACCACACTTGCAGATCCAAAGGGTTCTCCCTAAACACTCTCACAGAGGGTTTGACACTAGTATCTTAAGACCCCAGACATACTGGGGTCAGGACAAGGAGAAAAGGAATGCCTAAAGCCTCAGGAGGGTGGAAACCTCTTGATGCTTCCTCCACTTCAATGTGGGTACCAGGTATAAATATTGTATCTCATATGCCTAGTCTTATGAACCCTTCTTGACCTGTGTACTCTCCCAGGAAGAAGGGCTGCTGTGCTGTTGAAAGGACTAACACTCTGCTTGACTGCTGCTCTGAAGGATTGCTATCCTGCAGCGCTGACCTGCTGCCTTCTGCCTTCTGCTCTCTTCTCTGGGTGAGAATAACTGACCTGCATCTGTTGAACCTTGGACCCCAGAGTCACTTCAAGGGCTCGTTGGCTGTCCTTCTGACTAGAGCCTCAGGGACAGAAAGCTCCAATAATCTTGAAACAAGCACCTAGATGCTGCCATCTGTGAGTACCACCCTTCCAAATAGTGCCAGTCATGAACTCTTGGAAATGGGCCTGAAGGTGCTCTGCCAGCCCATCTGTCAAACCAACAGAACTGCCGCATCTCCTTTTTTGTGCAGCACATCCCCAAGCAGAACTAACTCATCACCTCTGCTGCCAGGATTTTCCCAGCACAAGGACTCCGCAATGACTTTTCAACCTGTATCTGAACTACTATTGTGCGTAACATCCCCAATGCAGGCCCTTGCATCGCAAATCTCTTGTCGATGGCAGCCTCGATGATGACACAGGTTTATTATCATA
The DNA here is from genome assembly GCF_964263255.1 of Lissotriton vulgaris. Taxonomy (NCBI): domain Eukaryota; kingdom Metazoa; phylum Chordata; class Amphibia; order Caudata; family Salamandridae; genus Lissotriton; species Lissotriton vulgaris. Next base: position 702,930,521 of record NC_141699.1, read on the forward strand.
GCCTTGCAGCTCCTCAGAACCAATGCAAGTCTCGACTGTGCAATTCATCTTCAGCAACGTACTTCACATTGCAAACCCTCATCAACAGAATCCTTGACACCGACCTAAGACCTTGCATAGCTTTTCTGCTCCTCAGGACTGACGCATCCCTGTGGCTGCACATTGCATCTTCGATGTAAGACCTCTCAACGCTCCGCATCCTAGATTTAAGGTACTCTTGTTCAGCAGACCTAACTGAATCTCTATATATAAAGTTTTATACAAATAGTGTTGTTAGATGACAAGTTTGTTAGGGCCTTGCCAAAGTGTGGATTGGGCCTGTCTGTCTCCTAGGAGATCTCTGAATAGAGGAGAAGCTTCCAACTCCCTGGCAAGCAAACCGTGTCTGAGGTAGCTGGGACCTCATATAGTCTAATATTGTTTGGTATGTGTACACTGATTGGTGGTTGTGTCTGATGTTTCTATTGGATTAGGGTTTGTGTCCTCAATGGTTGGGTATTTGAGGGTTCTGATTGGTTTCTGGGTCTGTGATTCAATCAATGTAGTGTTGGGGCTAGAGTTAGGATTTGTATTGGAAGTAGGGACTAGGGCTTCCTGTGTTATTGGTTGTTGGGACTACGGTGGGGCTAGGGTTAGGCCTTTAATTGGAAGTAACGATTAGGCTTCTTGTGTGATTGGTTGCTGGACTAGGTGTCGGAATAGGAGTAGGGTTAGGCTTTCTATTGGAAGTAGGGACTAGGGCTTTCTGTGCCATTGGTTGCTTGGACTAGGGTTGAGACTACTTGTAGGGCTAAGGTCACTAATCCTTTATGGGTTCCGGAGTAGCCTGCTTCTCGCCAGAGAAGAACTTCAACCCCCTATCAGAGGTTAAAGGCGCTATATGAATGCAAACCTTTCTTTCACTTCTGTCCCTCTGCTATCCTTCTCACTCCAAATGAACTGACTAATATCCACCACTAAAATTACTTTCATATTTCACCATACTAATTCACAACTAATCCTTTATGAGTTTCTAGAGTATCTTGCTACTCGCCAAAAAGAGTGCTTTAACACCCCATCGTGGTTAGAAGCGCTATATAAATACAAACGTTCTTTCCTCTTCTATCCTTCTGAATCCAAATAACCGACTAACATATCCACCACTCAAAATGTACTTGCATGTTTCACTATACTAATTCAACACTATGGGTCCCGGAGTAGCATGCTACTCGTCAAAAAAGCGCTTTGACGTCTCTTCAGGGGTAGTAAGCACTATACAAATGCAATTACAATGCAATACAATAGCCAGATGGTGCTCCATCGTGGTCATCCTGAATTTGTGACTTTTTCCTGGTCCAGTGCGACCAGAAGTTCACAGTTGACGCTTTGTGCTTTTTGGAAATATTTTCATTAAAATCTTTACAACTGCATATCTCCAGTTATATTGATTGGATTTTTATTGTGTTAGTCTTCTTTTATTTATTATAATGTACTTTATTTTTCTAAGTTGGTGTTGGATTTTTCTTGTATTGTGTCTTCACTTTACCACTGTTTTAAGAGCTGTATAAATACTTTACACATTGCTTCTAAGTCAAATGGGACTGCTCTATGCCAAGCTACCAGAAGGTTGAGTACAGGTTAATATAAGGTATGCCTCTGCCTCCCCCCGACAAGGATTGCAGTTGCTGCTTGAGAAAGGGTTCCATCCACTTCAAACAATAACCCAATTTCTTGCAAATGCTATGCAGGATATACACTTAAACCTTTTGAAACTTGGAGAAGTCATTAATGTAAAGTGCCTGCACGGTGCTGCATGCAAATTAATGTGAGTGTTATGGACTGCCCCTGTAGGCCTAAATGCAAAATTTGACTCAACTGCATATTAGTAATGTTCAGATGTCAATCAGAATAGTCCTCAAGGAAGTGTTACACAGTGATGTGATTACACAAAAAATATTTGGGTCTTTGACTGTTTAATAATGTTTTTGTCAAATAAAAGGATTTCTCCTGGGACTGTTAAGATCCCCACCAATCAGTGTTGATGGTAGAAGGTTACCCTAACCAATAACTCACACTCAGTTATATCATGCATCCATTCATAACGGATTTAATTCCTCAAAGGTAGACAGGTGACATCAATAACAACGTAACTAAATGTGAAAAGTACCATGTATCTTTAATAAAATCAATAATAGTGTGTTCTACAACATTTATAAAACAATTTGTATATACAAAACCATTTAAAAAGTCCTATTGACCAATCATTTTAGCAAGATCCTCAAATTAAAAAAGACAAACTATACAAGATAAAGATACCATACCACTGTGTACATATATCTAGATATGAAAGCTAGCGACCAAATATAGTGCAAACCAATAAATAGCATCTCTAGTTAGTTACTCCATATAGAACTCAAAATGTATCTTTTAAAACAGGTGTCTATGGGTTATTTCATCAAGGGCGACACCCGTGTGGTTCTTTGGATGTAAGATTCAATGATGCGTCGACGCGTTTCGGTGGCGTATATGTTTCTCTATGCCACCTTCTTCAGGACAATGTGTATGTATAAAGCAAGCTTTCTTCTTGCAACAAACTTATAGCTCCATAGGGTCCTCTTTGGTTGATAGATACGATTGGTTCAATCACAGGATAATGATACTCCTGGACAGGTGTTGCTGTCGATTTTCTTATTTTGTATCTTGATCCCGCGTTCGGCCAGCATACAAAATTTAAGGATATCACTTGTGTGAGCTATAAGTTCGTTGTAAGAAGAAAGCTTGCTTTATACATACACATTGTCCTGATTAATAATAATAAATTAATGTAAACAAATCTTACTAATCATAGTTTATAAGGACATATAAACGTATCACAAGAAAAAGTGGCATACAAAATAATCCAAAAAATAACACAAACATGTTATTATTTACAATACACATATACAATATATACAATACATATACAACAGCCTACCCTAAGAAAGATAATTGAAACCTTTCTAAAAATATTCACTCCCACTTCTGATTGATATAAATCTAAAAGGGAATCCTAATAGCGCCTGAGAAGGAAATTCTCTCACAAAACTGGTTTAATAAAGAGCGCGAGGAGTTGAAACAAACACGAATAACAATAAAGGGACTCCTTTAACACAAAAGTGTCTACGCAGTCGCGGTCGAGTTTCCGCAAGTAGACTCTTTATGGCTTCATCAGGACAGGGGTACTTGCAGGTAAAATATAGATAAACCAGCCACTCCCACACAGGGGAGGGCAAGAGGCAAAAATCCTCTAGAACTAGTGCCCGGAACCCTTAAGGGCAACAACAAGGTACAATGTCCACTTTTCCAAGAAAATTGGGAGAATAACGCGTCGAGGTGTTATGTGGCTCCTACAGCTCCTTCAAATGGGGTCGAACTTGCTCCTAAACCGGCATCAACAATCCACAGGCAACAAACACCCAAGTTCGTCTGGCCGTTGTTGTGGTTAGGTTGGGTGCGCGGTATCGACGTTGGGCGCAGTGTATTACTGGTGTTGCTGGGCCCCTCGTCTGTTGGCTATGCAGTGCGGGAGGAATGGCTGTGCTCAGCAATCCCCGTGTGAAGGAGGATCTCAGGCTGCTGGGGGAGGTGGGCCGCTTGGACCTGGTGCGGCCCGACCTCCAGGTAAGACCGCCGCGGCGCGCTGCGAACCGCGCCACGGCAGCGCTAATCGCGTGTGGGCCTTCGCGGTCTCGGACGCGGAAGGCCCAGGGAGGTGGGAGGGGTGGAAAGGGGGCTGGTGAAGGAGGCCGGCGGGGCAAAGCCGCGAAGCGGGGTGAATCTCGGAAGAGGGTGGGAGGAGGCAAGGGAGCGAGGGGGCGCCCTGCGCTAGTCTTCGAGGACGGGGCTGGGGGGCGAGGGACTTTGGCTGGGGAAGGAGCTGGGGCCCTGGCGTGAAGGTGGGAGTCGTGGGGGACAACGCAGGGGAGGGCCCAGCTCTGGGTGACAATGGCAAAGTGGCAGGGGTTGGAGGGGGCCCAGTGCGGGAGGCAGGGTGCCCCAGGAGCTATTAGAGGTGGGGGCTAGGAGAGTGGGGGGGATGTGCAGGATGGTGGGGGGGCGGGGTCGCCGCTGCTCATTGAGGAGTCTGACATGGAAGAGGAGGAAGGAACAGGGGGGACCGGGGGACAGGGGGGTGGGGAGTATGACCTGAGGGGGAGGCGGAGGGGGGTGGTGGGGGCAGGGGGGGTGCAGGGCCGGGTTGGGGGTACGAGAGGTGAGGAGGGGGAGTGTGACCACAGTGGGCGGCATGGGGAGAGGGGATGGGGTGGAGGTCAGGGGGAGCGGGCAGGGGTTTGGGGCACCCGGTGCGGAGGGGGGTCACTCGGCAGAGTGGGGACGCGGTGCACTGGGGGTTGGGGTGAGGGCAGCTTTTGGGGAGGGGATGGGGGGCCTTTTCACACCGGCATGCTGGACTCCACCTTTTTTCTTTGGCAGGACAGGTTGGCGAGGTGCCCGGGTGAGCAGCATGCGGCTCCGCTCTACCAAGGGGATGGGCCGGCTCTGCCTAGTATGGGCGGTCGCGCTCCAATGTGGGACATGCCATGGGACAGCTTGGGGCCGCCAAGGGCAGTGTCGCCGCCAGCCCACCCCCAAAGGGTCTCGACGGCGGCCGGGGGGAGGATGGTGCCTGCGGTTCTAATCACTTCAATGCTTGGTGCGAATGCGGCAGTGGATGAGAGAGAGTGCGTGGATCTGGTGGATCTGATGCGGGTGTGCAGGGAGAAGGCGGGGTTGAGCCGGCTGGAGTCCATGGAGGACGGCCGGGGAGTGGGGGATGTTGGAGCGGGGGAATCTGAGGAGGAGGGGAAGATACGGGAGGAGGAGAGGGGATCGAGTAATCTTGTTGGTAGTGTGTTACAGGTACAGCCACAGCAGGACGCGCCCAGAGTGACGGCCCCCTCAGCTCCGCTGGTTAGGTGGCGGGATCCTGTTCGGATGCCGTCCTTGACGCCAGGTAAGGTTGGAGGTGGAGTGGGGAGTGGCGCGAGCAAGCAGCGCTGTGTGCAGGTGTCGGTGGGGACGGATTCTGGAGGGGAAGAAGGGGGGCGTTTGGTGAAGGGCTGTTATGTGGAGGACACCGGGGTGGGCACGGATGGCATGAGCGGCGTTGGCGGGGCGGCGGCGTCGGGGAGCGTGAGGTTAGGCGCGGGCAACAACACGGGTATGGTGGACGCGAAGGCAGGGGCGGGCGTGGCCGGAGGAAAGGAGAGTTGTGTGGTGCCGGTGCGCAAGCTCCCGTACATGGGGGTGACCAAGCCGCTAGGGGCACACCTGTCGGCAGGGACGAAGGAGAAGATCTGGAAGGGGGAGTATATCGATATCTTGAAGTTGTTGCATAGGGAGTTGACTTCGAAGGAGGGGTCCAAGGAGGAGGAGCAGGAGTTGGCGTGGCGCCCAAAGTGCCTTTGACGATTGACAACTGGTCAGCGGCCTTCCTCATATACGCCAGCGTATATTGCGAGAGGTTCCTGGATCGGTCCATTGCGCTTTTTAAGTACATGGACGTGGTGCGGAGGGCAGAGGTGACGTATGGTGGGTACGCCTGGTCCCACTACAACGAGGAATTCCAGGCGCGTATGGCGTCCGATCTGGAGGCAAAGTGGGGGGAGCAAGATTCGGATCTGTACCAGCAAACGATGGGCGGGGTGAAGTTCGGGCGTATGGTGTTCACGGCCAGCAGTTTCCCGCTCGCACGGCCCCCTTTTTCTGCTCGCCCGACCTGAGGTGGGGTGGGGCAGGGTGAGTCCACCGGGCAGAACCCGGTGAGGTTCCGTGATTTTCGAACCAGACTCCATTTTGTTCGAGTTGTTCAAGACGCCATTTTGTGTTGCCCTCACGTAGGCCATGGAGGTAACTGAACGAACAAAGTTGCATGGGCTTCGTTGTTCATGTATATATTAACTAGGCCTTTCTCTGACTTGCGAGTGGACGGTGAGACGCTGACCCTGTCACCTGAAACTGACCCTTTGCGAAGCCAATATCTCTAGCTGATCGTTGTCTGCAATTGCCAATCTAAAAACCCGGTTCTTCAGTTGGCGCCCAACGGTGGGGCGACTTCAGTGGTACCGGTCCAAGCCTGAGGATCGTGAGGAGCCACGTGAGGAAATTCTGGAGGAAGGCCAACCACTTCATCGACCCCTGTATGTCGTCTGTGGTCCAAAGGTTTTTGCTGCGAGGCTTCCCGCTTTCCCGACGGCTACGAAGGACTGCTGCCCTGACTGTCGCCCTGTCTTGGACCCGTTTGTGATGATTTGTACAGCGAGACGATAGACGGTCTTCTGGTGGTGTGACAGATATTTTGGTTAAATATAAGTGGGTCGCTCCCACGACTTTGTTTTGTTTCTTGGGTTTTGATTCAGATATTGAAATAGCTGAAGCCGAGGGGCTCGTATATTTACGAGTGTATCGAAAGTTGATAATCCCTTGAAGTTTGAAGCTAGATTAGTGAGCTATAAGATGCCTGGTCTTGGCAAAATTAGGAAATGGTTTAGTTGTGGTTGCAACAGGGATTCCCGATTGGAGGATTTGTGTCGGATACCTCCGGTTGGAACTCCAACTTATGAGGTTTATTCAAAACACGGAGTGGGTCCATCACTTATAATGAAGTATGGGTTTGTTATACAAGGAAGGATGGTGTTTTACGATGGCCCCAACATGGTAGTTTCGAATTAAATATTTTAGATAATCTGGAAGTTGCGTTATTTAAGAAGAAAGCCCAGCCGGCGATGTTTAACTCTTTCCGCCTTTGGCGTAAGGAAGCCAAACAGCGAGAAATTAAGCAAGCAAAGAGAGATAGGAAAGATAAGAATATGTCGGTACTACAAGCTGCTAGGCAGTTTAAGGAAGATGAGGAAGATCGTGCGATTGAAGTGTCAGATAGACAGCGTTGTATGGCTATCAATAAATGTTATCCGGCTTTGCCGTCATCCCTTCCAAGAGTGATTGAAGACTCTGAAAAAGATCTTTTGATGTCTCTTTTACTGAGATTACCGCCCCCTTATGTGCAGGGTGCTACTGCGCCTCCATTAGCCCTGGTTGTTCCACCTTTTGTTGCTCAACCTCCTGCTATTGTTCAGCCACCCGTTGCTTTACAGATGGTTCTCCCTTCTATGGTGCAGTCCCCTCAAGGGCCGCCAGCTTTGCTACCAGCTTTGCCTCAAACTCCTGTACCTTACATTCCTGTATCTCCGATTCCTGTATCTCCGACTTCTGCTACTTCTGTCCCTATGCCTTTGTCACCTCAAAACACTCTTTCTCCTGTCCTTATGACAACTTCTTCTCCTTCTGTTCGAGAGCGAATGACTGAGACTGTTGTTAGTCTTTTGTGTCCACTTTTTGGGTCACTGAGTATGACCCCTGTTTCGGCACGTAAGCAGAGTCGTAGTCAGCTTCCTGGTCCCGAAGAGCGAGCAGTGTTGGATCTTTTGGCTCGTAGATGGATTTTGAGTGCTTCTAGGTATAATTTACAAGCGGTTATGGATGTTTTCTTACAGTGGGAGCCGCCTAAGCAAAGGTATGGCTAGGAGGAAAATGAAACAGTATCCTATGAGAGAAGTTCCCCCGGTATAGAGATAGGAAGTTGTGGCTAATCCTAATCAGGGTATTGCGGCTGTACCGGCTCATTTTCAGCGAGTATGGATACATGTCCCTTGGAAAAGAGCAGAGGTCTTGGCTCTTAAGCAGACCTTACCTGACCCCCGTAAAAATCCTGCTGGTTACTACAAGGAGTTGTCTCAGACAGTTGATGCGTGTGTCATGAATTTAGCTGATATAGACATGTTGATGGGTAACGTAGTTCCTCAACCTTTGTGAGCGAAGATCCGTCACGAGGATCATGCGCCAGAATTAGGAGACACGTGGGTTAATATTGCTGCTGCAGATGGTCGACAGGTAGGAGGTGCCAAACCTGAGCCTTTAGTTGCAGATCTACCTGGTAAGATTATTGATTTATGAAAACTATGATGCCTCCTTTAGGAGTGAATTGGGATAAGTTAGCAGCATGAAAGCAAAAGAAAGATGAGAGTGTGTCTGATTTCTTCACTAGGTTTGAGGAAACGTTTATTGACCATAGTGGTCAAGACATGAGCACCGAAGGTGGTCAAAGATTGTTCGTGGACAAATTTGTCTTTAATTTCCTTCCCGAACTGTGTAATAAGCTGAAGGACTCCGAGAGTTCATGGGCTGTTTCTTCGTCGGCCCAGATATTGGCTACTGCACAATATTATGAGAATAGGGATAAGGATGAGAGGGATAAAGTAGAGAAGAAGACTAGAGACCTAAAGACGAAAGTTCTTTTGCAGCAAGCTTTTCCACCTCGTTCGAATCAGCCTCAGTACCAGCAACCCCCACAGTTTCAGAGATTTACGCAGAGGCCCGAGTTTTCCGCTCAGCGATTTCCGCCAGGCCCTAATCAGTGTGCTTATTGCAGAGAAGAAGGTCACTTCAAGAGCAGTTGTCTGATTTTGCTACAGCGTGCGAATGGTGTATCTGGTCAGAGAGGTCGTGGTGGTTTCTAGCAAGCTTCTAGGGGTAGGGGACGTGGTATGTTTCCTCGGAATGAGCGTTCCTTTCCCCCTCAGAATTCTTAGAATTGTTTTGACAGACAGAATGTTCAGACTGTTCAATCTTCCCAGTACTATGTGGATGACTATTGTGTCGAGAGTGAGAGTGCTGGTTATAATGATTGCTAGGACAGCCATGGGCAAAGAGAGGGAGTAGTGTCAGTTCCAGTAGACCAGAGTGGACCTTATGTTGAAGTGGTTACATTAGGTGTGGAAGAACCTTTTCTTTTGGATACTGGTGCGACAAAGAGTTCTACTATGCACTCTAAACTCCCTGGCGCACCTTTGCCTGGCTTGACCGACGTTTCAGTAGGATTCTCAGGTGCCCCAGTTTGTAATCCGGTTTCTAATCCTTTGCCTCTTACTATTAGTCCTTGTGAATTGGAAGCTCCTCTTATTCTAACGACTGGTTGTGGTGAGAATCTGTTGGGTTTGGACTTGCTGAAAAGATTACATGTGACATTAGATTGCTCTCCTGCGGGAGTACATCTTACGATGGGTAAGAAAGTGATTTCTCCGATGTATTTGTCTAAGGATTGTCTTCCACTGGAATTGCGTTCTCTTCCTGATACACTTTGGGCTACAGGTCCCAATGATGTTGGTCTTTTGCAGATTCCACCCTATGTTGTTACCCTTAAATCGAATGCTAGGCTACCTCGTATTCCGCAATATAAGATTTCGAGCTCTTTTAGCGATCATCTATGATTTGGTTGAGAAGGGTGTGGTTGAAGAAACGAGAGGTAACGTATGTAACAGTCCTGTTTTGCCTGTCCTTAAGCATACTGATGCTTCTCAGCCACCTGTGTATCGGTTTGTGATTGATCTTCGAGAAGTCAATAAGATTGTCGTACCACAGTTTCCTGTTGTCCCGGATATCACTGCTTTGTTGACTATGACTCCTGCTTCAGCTTCTTGGTTTTCTGTTATCGATCTGAAGAATGCTTTCTTCAGTATTCCGATTGCTGAGGAGAGTAGAGATATTTTTGGCTTCTCTTTAGGAGGACGAAGCTTCCGGTTTAAACGCGCTCCTCAAGGTTATTATGAAAGTCCCTCAATTTATAGTCAGGCGTTGAAAACTCAGCTTGATAATTTTGTGTTGCCTTCAGGTGCTACTCTTATCCAGTACGTTGACGATCTACTGATCGCTGCTGATGATGAAGAGATTTGTAAAGAAGCTACTCTTTCTTTGTTACGGTATTTGTCTGACCTCCATCATAAAGTGTCACCTTCAAAGCTACAGTATTGCTGCCAAGAGGTGACCTACTTAGGTCATCTCTTGTCGAAGGAGGGACGACGATTGACCCCAGAACGAATTCAAGCGATTGCCCAAATGACTGTGCCATCCACGCAGAGAGAAGTGCGTGCATTTTTAGGTATCACCTCGTATTGCAGACAGTGGATCCCAAATTTTTCTCTCTTAACGAAACCTCTGTTGGCGCTGACTCTGAAAGATACTCTGTACTCTCTTCCTTGGTCTGACGAATTTCAGAAAAGTTTTTCTGAATTACGTGATGCGTTGTGTTCTGCTCCGGTGTTGGGTATTCCGGACTACAGTAAACCTTTTACATTGTATATCCACGAGAGAGAAGGTTGTGCGTTGTCAGTATTGACACAAAAATTTGGAGACAAGCAACGCCCATGTGCGTATTTCTCAGCTACGTTAGATCCGGTAGCTAAAGCATTGCCGAGTTGTCTGAGAGCTACAGCGGCAGCGGCTGTTTCTATCCGACAGTCTGCTGGTCTGGTATTGGATAATACGTTGATTGTGATGGTCCCACATGCAGTGGATACCTTATCAAATAGGACTAAGACACAGCACCATACTAGTGCACGTTTGTCAGGTTATGAGTTGACACTTTTGGCTAGCCATGTACACATCAAAAGATGCAATGTGTTGAATCCAGCTACGTTGTTACCGATTTCTGTAGAGACAGATGTTCAAGAACAGCATGATTGCTTTCTTCGCATAGAGGAAGAAACGAAGGCTAGAGTTGATTTAAAAGATACTCCTCTTTCGAATGCTGATGGTACTCTATGGGTAGATGGTACATGTTTTAAGCTTCCGAATGGAGAGTCGACTGCAGCATATGCTGTCACAACTTTACATACAGTTGTTGAAACAGCACGTATAGCACAGAACTCGATGCAAGCAGCCGAGTTAATAGCATTAACGAGAGCGTGTGTGTTGTCAGAAGGAAAGCGAGTGAATGATTATACTGACAGCCAGTATGCGTTTGGTGTGGCCCATAGTTTTGGCCGCTTGTGGAGAGAAAGAGGATTTTTGACCTCGCATGGTACGAAAATTCAGCATGGGCAATTGGTGAATGAACTTCTTGAATCCCTTACTTTGCCAAAGCAGATTGCGATTGTGAAGTGTAGTGCACATAAAAAGGTTGTGGATGATGTGGGTCAAGGAAATGCGTTTGCAGATGAAGTTGCGAAAGAAACGGCGAGAAATATGATGAATCCAATGTATGTTGCAGGCCCCGCAAGATGGATTGCGGATAATGGAATGTGTGAAGACACAATAGAAAGTGTGAAGCTGATTTAGATTGAAGCTACGGAAAAGGAAGTGAGTGTGTGGAGAGAAACCACGGGTATGTTGGATTCGACAGGCTGTTGGGTTGAGTTGCCAGAGCACAGGCGATGGTTGTTACCTGATGCGTATGTGCTCCCAGTGGTTACTATGGCTCATGGAATGCCTCACATTAGTTCGAAAGGAATATGCAAGTTGTTGGCTCCAGTATGGCAGAATGCTGGAATTCCTAAATGTGCTGAGAATCAGGTAAAGCATTGTATGATTTGTCTGATGTATAATCCTGGAAAGGGAACTCCAACTCCAGCTGGTCATTTTGCTCCTCCGATGTATCCATTTGAAGTGATGCAGCTAGATTACATTCATATGGAGAGATGCAACAATTTAAAGTATGTCCTTGTGGTTGTTTGTGCCTTTTCCAGATGGATAAAAGCCTACCCCCTAAAGGATAATACTGCCTTGTCTACAGCCAAGGTTTTGCTCAAGGAATATTTCCCTAGGTATGGTTTGCCGAGAATGGTATGGAGTGACAATGGGAGTGAATTCGTGGGCCAGAACATGAAGAAAGTATGTGCGGGTTTGGGCATCAATCAGAAATTCCATGCTGCGAATCACCCCCAGTCCGCTGGACCTGTCGAGTGCTATAATGGCACTCTGAAGTCTCTGAAGTTGAAATTGGCTAAAATACAAGCGAGCTCTGGTCTTACACTTGCCATTGGCTCTTTTATCAACAAGGACGACAGTACATTCTCGTGTGGGACTTAGTCCCGATGAAATTGTTTTTGGTCATCCAGCCAATGTTTGGGGTGTTCCACGGCCTAAGAAATTTCGTGAGATTGAGTACCCTATGTTGGTGATTTACTTACATGACTTGGCTGCTAAATTACGTGTTCTCCACCAACAGGTCTATGACAGTCTACCAACGGCAACTGCAGATCCAGGCCATATGATTCAACCTGGTGATCACGTCCTGACGAAGAATTTTCAACGATCCAAAAATTTGGAGCCTAGGTGGACTGGACCTCATTTGGTGCTATTAGTAACTCGAACTGCTGTTAGAGTAGCTGGTAAAAATAATTGGGTACATAGTACCCATTGTAAAAAAGTTCTGTTACCCTTACCGTATGATAAGTGGGTGCAGGGAGGTATAGAAGATTCCGAATGCGAAAGAATTCCTAGATTTATCCATATTAGTGATGCACGTTTGGAATGGACTCAGTCAGAACGAGAGGATGATGATTTTCTACAAGCTGGTGTTCCTCCGCATCTGAGACTAGACACAACTGATCCAGAAGTGCTTTTTCAGAAACAGACCGTGCCTGGTAAAGGACGCTACAATCTGAGACCGAGAAAAGACAATTAAATGGACAAATAAAAAATTTAATTTTTACTGTGAATGACACCTTTTCAGACAAGAGGCTATTTTTCTTTTTTCTCTTTTTCGAGTAACCATCCGGACTCGGCTGCAGGGTCACGGTACAGTTCTTAAGGGGTGAGCCGCGAATTGACGAAAGGTCTGTGGTTCATGGTCGTTAGTACGATCTTGACGCACACTTAAGTGAAGAAGGTAATAGCCGTGAGCAGCACGTTAGAGGATGGAGTCTTTTGGGTCTGAGAAGGGTGTTGAGAAAATTGGTGCTAAAATGAAAATGTGTACATTGATCCGTAACAAGTGTTTTTTAATATTATGTTTCTTGATGCTTTTGAATATTATATTGGGATGTGTGGGGTGGATTGTTTATATCATACAACATACGCTTACATCTACGTCCCAACCTACTCTTTCTATTTCTACTGTTTCCCCACATGAGTTTTATACGTTACCTGAACATGAGCAGACACGAAGATCAGAATTTGTTAACAATTAATTTATACAATTTTGCATCAGTTAGTAGTAAATACTACGAACTGCTGGGTATGTGGACTTATGCCGCATACGACAGATAAGGGAATGCCATATTTGGTTTTGCCTTTTTCGCCTAATAGGTCAGTATGGGCACTCCAGTCAATGTTTATCTATGCGAATGAAGCATCTCCTGTTCGTTCCGTCAAAGATAATGCAAGTAACAATGCCTTGATTCGGGGAATAGTAGATATGATCAGAGATATCAATGCATATAATGCTATCCCTAAGGTTGAGGTACGAGCATATGTTGGTTGGAACAAGACTATATGTAGCATTAGTCTGACAGAAAAGGAGAGACAAAAGAGGTCTCCCCCTATTTGGGTGGTACCCCACCGAGGTCATTTTTGTCTGCAAGGTAATGGTCAGAATCCGAGAGCTCAGCTTGGTAAAAGTGTGTGTGTTCACACCTACGTCTATACATCCCAGAGTTCTCCACCGTTCGTGCCAGCTAAAGGCACATATTTTATTTGTTACGACAGAGCATATACATGGTTGCCACCTGATTTCTCAGGTATATGTTATGTGGCATTTTTGCTTCCCCCTACATACACTGCTGTTTTCAATTACCACAAGACAAGATATGGTAGGGGTGTCTGTGATGCAGATGATACTGACGCACAAGAAGCTGGGGACTTCTTTAAGGGTTTTGTGTCCTTTTGGGGTCCTATGGCCAATAGTAGGAATATTCGACAGCTTACGAGAGTGGTCGAGGCCACTATAAATTAAACTGCTGGTGCCCTTAGCAATATTACAGCCGAGCTTCAAGCGGATCGTCTTATGACGTTACAAAACGGTATTGTTTTAGATATTATACTTGCAGATAGAGGTGAGGTATGTAAATTGATTGGATCTAGTTGCTGCGTTTTCATACCAGATAATGCCACGACAGTGTACCAAGCCATCTCGAAGTTATATAAGACCTCTGAGTCTATACATGTAGACGAAGGGAACTGGTCATTAACAGGATGGATTTGGGAATTGTTGACCAAATGGGGATGGAAGGTTCTGATGTTCCTTGGTATGGCGTTAGCTATCCTTTTCTTGTGTAGCTTATGCATCCAGTGTGGTCCCGCCATTTGTAGTCTTTGTGCTACGATCTGTGTGAGAAGACCTGTCCCGAGAGAAGTGAATGATAATAAAGATGATGTTACAGCAACACCTTTATGACCTGATGAGAATAGATATAGACCTAGATTCAGATTGATGTGAGTTTAGGTTATTGCCTACGTAATGGCAAAAGGAGGGTCTTTGGTTTCGTGATTTTCGAACCAGACTCCATTTTGTTCGAGTTGTTCAAGACGCCATTTTGTGTTGCCCTCACGTAGGCCATGGAGGTAACCGAACGAACAAAGTTGCATGGGCTTCGTTGTTCATGTACATATTAACTAGGCCTTTCTCTGACTTGCGAGTGGACGGTGAGACGCTGATCCCGTCACCTGAAACTGACCCTTTGCCAATTTCTCTATTGTTGTCTGCAATTGCCAATCACTGTTCAGGATATCGTTAACTTTTAGTTCTCTTGCACATATCTTATCCTATTCAATATCTGAATTGCTTCTTTCCTTATGTCTTTTCATTACATGGGTAGTGCTTTCAATTATGGATTTGTCCGGCTCGTGGAAATTGAATTTGGGACATTCCTAATAATTAACTTGTGGGTTGGTACAATGTAAATCGAGCTTTTTATGATGTGATAATGTGTGGGAAAATGTATTCTATTCGTCAGTGTTTGTCGCAGTGGCTGTGCATTAATAATGAGCAAAATTTGGATAAATACTGATGTCTTGCTCTATGAAAATAGAGGAGTTTCCTGAGTTGTACACCGTGTTGTATTGCTGCGATTACTGTTACTAACTGCAGCTAATAAATTTGATCTCTGACGCCATCCAGAAGTATTCTGTGTCTCTGTATACCAAGACAGGTGAACCCGAAGACTCTGGGCGGGCCCCTGGCGCCGCTGGGTTCTAAAAACCCGGTTCTTCACCGGTTGGGGCTTGCTGGGACGTCAATAAAGGGGCAAGTGGCTGCCAAACGTGCCGTTTCCGGCACGAGTGCTCAAAATGCGGGCGGTGGCACCCAATGGTGCGCTGCTGGGGTGTCGTCGGGCCGCCGGGACAGCAGCCCCCGCAGGGAGGAACGCAGATCGGAGGTTCACAGGTTGGGGGAGGGGGGTGGACGGGGGGGTCGGGGATTATGGAAAAGGGCTTGTACGCCGGTTAGACTGGCGCGGATAGAACCCTGGCTGGCTAAGTACCCGTGGGCGGACGATGCAGCGGTTTTGCGTCAGGGGTTCCGGGAGGGTTTTCGGCTGGGCTATGAGGGCCCACGGATTGCCCGCTGGGTGGACAATCTGAAATCAGTGAATGCTCACAAAGGTATTGTGAGGGAAAAGCTGTTGAAGGAGATCAAGGAGGGCCACATGGTGGGCCCATTTGTGGAACCGCCACTGTCGGGGTTGATTGTCTCCCCGATTGGGGTGGTGCCCAAGAAAGTGTCTTACTCATCAGTGGATGTGGCACGGAGCCTCGTGGCAGGAGCGGGACAGGGCGCTAAGATGGCGAAGTGTGACATTAAGTCGGCCTTCCGCTTGCTCATAGTACATCCGAATGACCACCAGTTGCTGGGGATTCAGTTCGACTGTGGCTTTTTTGTGGACAAGGGATTGCCGATGGGGTGCTCAGTCTTCTGCGCGTTGTTCGAGCGATTCAGTTCCTTTCTGCAGTGGGCTTTTTCCAGGCGCACAGGCTCTGAGGTTGTGACGCACTACCTGGATGACTTCTTCCTGGTGGGGCGACCTGGTGCAACGGACTGCCAGCGGCTGCTGGACAGTTTGGCGGGGATGATGGAGGAGTTTGGGGTGCCTCTGGTGCCAGAGAAGACGCACAGTCCCAGTACGGTGTTGTCCTTTCTCGGCATGGAGCTCGATTCAGCTGCCATGGAAGCACGCCTGCCGGAGGACAAGAGGTCGGTCATGTTGGCATTAGTGGATGACATGCTGGACAAACAGAAAGTGTTGGTACGGGAGGTCCAGGTCCTCTTGGGGCATCTTAATTTTGCTTGTTGCAGGTGCGTGGGGGTCGTACTTTCTGTAGGAGGTTGGGCTTGGCGGGCGTTGTCAGGTTTGACCCTTCCACATCACCACGTGCGTCTGTCGGCAGGGGTGAAGGAGGACTTGCGGATGTTGCGGGCTTTCCTGGAACAGTTCAATGGGGTGCCGATGGCGCCAGCGGAGGACTGGGAGTGGGACATTACGCTGTACTCCGATGCGGCGGGTGTTGGCGGCTTTGGCCTATACTGGGACGGGCGGTGGTGCGCGCAGCAATGGCCGGCGCATTGGCAGGCAGGGTGCCGTAGCATCGCTTTCCTGGATTTGTTTCCGTTGTTGGTGGCAGTCACGGTATGGGCGGGTGCGTTGGCACACAAGAGGGTGTTGTTCAGAGTGGACAACATGGCAGTGGTACAAGTGGTGAACAGGCAGTCGGCGCAAGATCCGCAGGTTTTGAAGCTGATGAGAGTTTTTGTGCTGCGCTGTTTGGAGAATGACATTATGTTTCATGCTTGCCATGTTCCGGGAGTGGACAATGACATTGCGGATGCTTTGTCTCGTTCACAGTGGGAGAGGTTCCATGGGCTAGCCACAGCGGCGGAGACAGTCAAGACGCCGGTCCCGAGGGAGCTCTGGTCAGTAGGAGATGCCGGGTTGTTCAGCTGGTGAGGGCGTCGGTGGCCATGTCCACGTGGAAGGCGTACACGCAGATGTGGGAGGAGTTTCGGCATTCAGGTGCGGTAAGGCACAGGGACCTCTGGCAGCGGGAGGAACAGGTGGTACGGTTCATGTTGAGTCTGATGGACAGGGGTCTGTCGTGGGTGACGATTGTGAGCAAATTGGCGGCTGTGGCGTTCATGGGGAAGTTGTGGTGAGGGTACCCCCCGTCGGCGGGTGAGATGGGGGCTCGATTGCTGGAAGGGTGGGCGAAGGAGAGGGGGGCGCGCGTGGCACAGCGTCGGCCGGTCAAGGGCCATTGCTGGGGACTTTGATTGGTCTGTCCGGCAGCGTGGGGCCGGCGGTTGGCGGCGGAGCGGAATGTGGCGGACGTCGAGGTTTTCGGGCGGAGTGATGGCGACAGGGTGACAGCGGCTCAGGCGTTGTGGGTTCTGCGGCACGCCCTGCGGAATATGGGTGAGGACCCGAAGGCGTTTGGGACGCACTCGTTTCGAATCGGGGCGGCGACGGAGGCAGCACGGTGTGGTTGGGGGAAGGATGAGATCAAACGGTTGGGGCGGTGGAAGTCCGATTGCTATAGGCGATACATCAGGATGCAGGGGGTAGAAGAGGCGCTCTGAGTTTGTTGGTTCGCCCTCTGATATGTGTGTCTTTTCAGGTGCTGTGGCGGGGCCGGAGGTGAACAGCCTGAACATTTTCATTGTAGGACACTCATTTGTCAAGAGGACGGAGAGGGCTGAATGGGACAGGCATCGGAAGCTCAATCTGGATTTAGATGACAGTTTGTTCAGATGTCACTGGCGGGGAAAGGGGGGAATGCGTTGGCATGAGTTAATGCCCTTGCTGAACAATGTTGTCCGGGGGGGGTGTGCCCGGATGTGTTAGTTATACATCTGGGCGAGAATGACCTGGTGCAGTGTAAGGGTTTGGCACTGGTCAAACAGATGAAGAGGGACCTGTTGGAAATTAAGAGGAATTGGGCAGGTTGCCACTTGATCTGGTCGTAATTTATTCCTAGAAGATTCTGGAGGGGGGCGGAGCGCCCTGTGGCGATTGATAGGATGAGGTGGAAGATCAACAGGGAGATGAGGGATTTCTGAGACAGGGAGGGGATAGGCAGGATGGAACACCCCGAGCTTAGGTATGGGGCGGTGTACTTTTTTAAGGAAGATGGCGTGCACCTCTCACGGTACGGGATGGAGTTATACATTGTGCAGTTGAAGGAGGCGCTGGATGGGGCCTTGGGGGTACGCAGGTATCAATGGAGGTTAGAGTCCTATGGGAGGGTCGAAAGTCGTTAATACGTCTTTCGAGTGGCGCTTCCCTAGTTTAGAAAGGGGGGTAGTTGGGAATAGTTGAGGAGGCCTGGGCTGTTTCTGGAGGGGGTGGGGGACACTGAGGTCATTTACAGTTGGTAAGCATGGGGATATTTGTTGCGGACAGGATGTTTTAAGATGTTGTATGCCCCAATGTGGATTTGGGGGGGCAGCCGACCTACGGGAGGCTTGCCCCCATGGGTAGTTTTGGGGCCGTGGGGCGGGTTTTAGGGGGCACCAGAGACACGGAGTGCGATTGGGCTGGTTTGGGCTGGGGGGAAGGCTTGGGCTACATTTGGGCTGCTTTTGGGCTGGGGACCTTCATATACGGACATTTTGTGTCACTGGTCACCATTTTGGTGCAGTGACACAGCAGCTGGCTTATGGGCAGTGAGGGCACAAGTTTTTGACCGCCCTCCCGCCCTGAGTGAGTAGTTTTTTGTGGGTTGCCCCCCGGGGGGGGGGAGTTGGTGGTACTTTAAAGGGGTTTTCTTGGATGATGGTGCACAAACGATATGGGGGGTCTTGATGGGCAGTGTTTGTCGCTGGATCAGGTGCTGGTGCTGCTTTCTTCTTTGGCACTTCCCTAGTTCAGAAAGGGGGGAAGTTGGGGGTAGTTGAGGAGGCCTGGGCTGTTTCTGGAGGTGGTGGGGGACACTGAGGTCATTTACAGTTGGTAGGCATGGGGGTATTTGTTGCGGACGGGATGTTTTAAGATGTTGTATGATGTGGCAATGTTGGGGATCCGGTTAGGGGTGGGAGTTGTTAGGCTTTCACATATTTAGCTAGGCCTAGTTTTGTTCAGCACAGGCCAAGGTTGGGGAATAGGCAGGGTACACCTGATTCCAATAAAGCGGCCTTTATCACACAATTCCGGTGTCTGTGGTCAGTGCCCCCCCTTCCCTAGTGGTGGGCCCCAATGCGTGCACACGCCTACAAAATGATGTTGCTCTTTTTTTTTTGCTTTTAGTTACTCATCCGAGTCAGATCAGTAACTAAAAACGAAATGTGCAGATAGGGTTCTTTAATTTTTTTTAAGTTCATGGTGAGAAGGAGAGTGAGCAATGGTGGAGTGGAAGCAACTGGGAGCGGGGGTCGGAAGCAGAAACACTGATGAGGGCGGGGTCATAGCAGCAACACAGGGAGGGCAGGGAGACATGAAAGCAACAATGAGCCACCTGAGATGCATCCTGCTCAACACCCGCTCCGTCCACAGGCACGCCATCGAGATCTGGAACCTGCTCGACACCACAGCCCCAGAGGTCACCTTCTTCACGGAAACCTGGATGAACGCCTCCTCCGCACCTGACATCGCCATCGCCATCCCAGATGGCTACAAGATCATCCGAAGGGACCGCATCAACCACACCGGAGGAGGCATCGCCAACGTCCACAGGAACACCATCTGCATCACGACCAACACCGATGACACCCTCGCTACCGCCGAGCACCTGCACTTCCAAGTCCACATCAACCCCAAGACCACCCTCAGAGGCACCCTCATCTACAGACCCCCTGGACAACGCACACAATTCAGCGAAGACATCGCCGACTTCATCAGCCCGCACGACCTCTGCTCCGCTGACTACATCCTCCTCGGGGACCTCAACTTCCACCTGGAGAACAACAACGACCGCAACACCACCACCCTGCTGGACAACCTCGCCAACCTGGGACTCAAGCAACTGGTGACCACCCCCGCCCACTACGCCGGACACACACTCGACCCCGTCTTCTCATCCAGCAAGGACATCGCCTTCAGCCACGCCACCGGACTCCACTGGACGGACCACAGCTGCGTCCACTTCAGCTTCGCAAGGACCACGATCCACCACCACCAGCAACAGGCTGCACGCAGGAACTGGAACAAGATCACAGCCGACCAGCTCGCTTCCTCCCTGAGCACGAACCCTCCCACCAGCACAACGAACCCTAGCCAGGAGGCCACCAACCTCACGAAGTGGATCAACGACTGCGCAGACGAGCTCGCCCTCCTGAGGTCCCCGCCCAGCAGACCCGGCAGCAAGAAAGCCCCATGGTTCACCGACGAACTCAAGAGCTCCAAGAAGAACTGCCGAGCCCTCGAGAGAACCTGGCGCAGAGACCCAACAGCGGACAACATGACTGCCCTCAAGCTCGCCACCTGGAAACACCACCAACTCATCCGCGCCACAAAGAAAACTGCATTCAAGGAACGGCTGGACAACAACGCACACAACAGCAAAGAACTCTTCAACATCGTCAAAGAGCTCTCCAACCCCAATGCCGGAAACAACGACATCACCCCTTCGCAAGACCTCTGCAACTCCCTCGCCTCCTACTTCCACAACAAGATCGCGGACATACACAACAGCTTCAGCACTCAACCGACGAGCACCACGACCGAACCACCGCCCCCACCACCACCCTCCGCTCCTGGACTCCGATCAGCACCGAAGACACCGTCCGCACGATGAACTCCATCCACTCCGGATCTCCAACCGACCCGTGCCCTCACCACGTCTTCAACAAGGCCGACGCTATCATCGCACCCCACTTGCGGGACATCATCAACACCTCCTTCAACACCGCTACCTTCCCGGAGAGCTGGAAGCACGCCGAACTCAGCGCTCTACTCAAGAAGCCATCGGCTGACCCCACCGACCTCAAGAACTACCGCCCCATCTTGCTGCTCCCTTTTCCTGCAAAAGTCATCGAGAAGACCGTCAACAAGCAGCTGGCCGCCTTCCTCGAGACGAACGGCTCCCTCGACCCCTCGCAGTCTGGCTTCTGGGCCAACCACAGCAATGAGACCGCCCTGATCGCAGTCACCGATGACATCCGAGCGCTGCTCGACAACGGAGAAACAGCGGCCCTCATCCTCCTCGACCTCTCCGCAGCCTTCGACACTGTCTGCCATCGTACCCTAGTACAACGCCTCAGCAACGTGGGAGTCCAAGAGAAGGCACTGGAGTGGATCATCTCCTTCCTCGCCGGAAGGACACAGAGAGTCCGCCTCCCCCGACCAGATCTGAAGCCACCGAAGTCATCTGGTGCGTCCCTCAAGGCTCCTCGCTCAGTCCAACCCTCTTCAACATCTACATGAGCCCCCTCGCAGACATCACACGCCAGCACAACCTCAACATCATCTCCTACGCCGACGACACCCAGCTGATCCTCTCCCTTACCACCTACCCCGCCACCGCCAGAGCCAACCTTCACGAAAGGATGAAAGAGGTAGCCAAATGGATGAAGAACAGCCGCCTGAAACTGAACTCGGACAAGACGGAAGTCCTCATCCTGGGATCCTCACCCTCCGCCTGGGATGACTCCTGGTGGCCCCCCGCCCTAGGCAGCGCACCCAAACCAACAGACCACGCACGCCACCTGGGCTTCATCCTGGACTCCTCCCTCTCCATGACCAGACAAGTCAACGCCGTCTCCTCGTCGTGCTTCAATATCCTGCGCATGCTACGTAAGATCTTCCGGTGGATCCCCACCGAGACCAGGAAGACGGTCACCCAGGCCCTCGTCACCAGCCGTCTGGACTACGGCAACACCCTCTACGCCGGAACCACCGCCAAACTCCAGAAGAGACTCCAGCAGATTCAGAACGCCTCTGCACGACTCATCCTGGACATCCCCCGTCGCAGCCACATCTCCGGACACCTGAGAGATCTGCATTGGCTCCTGGTCAACAAGAGAATCACCTTCCGTCTCCTCACCCACGCACACAAAGCCCTACACACCCAAGGCCCAGGATACCTCAACAGGCGCCTCAACTTCTACGCTCCCAAACGCCAGCTCCGTTCGACCAGCCACGCCCTCGCCTCCGTCCCCCGCATCCGAAGAGCCACCACAGGGGGACTGTCCTTCTCCTACCTCGCCGCCAAGACATGGAACTCCCTCCCCACCCACCTCCGCCTGACCCAGGACCACCTCGCCTTCAGGAAGCAACTCAAGACCTGGCTGGTCGAGCAGTAGCGGATCCCCCCCCCCCCCCCCCCCCCCCCCCCAGCGCCTTGAGACCCTCTGGGTAAGCAGTGTGCTATATAAATACGATGATTGATTGATTGATTGAACAATGGGAGGGTGGGAGATGCGGAAGCAACTCAGGGAGGATGAAGGGTGAATGCAAAAGAGAAGCACATAGATGAGCGTAACAGGGTGGGGAAGAAGTACAAGGTGATGGGTAGTAGCACTATGGGGAATAGAAGTAGAAGAGGGAGACGGCTCGAAAACACATGCCCTCTCTGAGTGCGTACAAAAAAAAAGTAGTTTCCTAACATTGAGCACAGACTCCAGGCAAACAAACACATGATGTTGTCTAGATCAATCATATATTGAATCGTTTTCTGTTATAATGTTTCATATTTTGATTCATGTTTTACTTGGGTAATGTATTAGAAATTATTTTTTTCTGAGATGTTCTGCTTCTAATGTTACTGTTGACAACGTAGTACTTTCTTTTTGATCAATAAAGCATTTATAAACAGAACAGCAACATACACATTGTAAAGAGTAAAGCTCCATGGGAATGACAAACACAAGACACGAATAAGAAAGACAAGGAAAGCCAACCAATGGTAAGCAATAGGCAGGCTCCCAGCCCCTCTATGTTCAGTCTAAGTCACACTATGCCTTGTAACAGACAGCACGTGCACTGTTTAGTAGACTCAAACTAATGAGGTTTCTCACATTCGCATGTGCACCCAGCATCTATAAACTTGACTGCATGCTCACAACTATCGCTTATCAACATGACTGTCCTGTAAGCAGGATACAGTGTGGCAGAAGAAAGGGTGTGGAGTCATGAAAGGCGGATGTTCAAAAGCATACTCCGATAGTCAACTTATACATTTATTTTGAAAAATGCTACTGTAAAGAAATTGACAAAAAGGACACATTTGACTGCAAATTAGTGCTAATGCAGTTATTTGGTCATGAAGATGTTGCATTTTAATATATCTTACAGTGTTAAGATGACTGTGGCCGAGATCTTTGTGTACCCAGCAATTTTAAGGGCATTATGACAGTGGTAAGGTAGTTCTGGTGGCTAATGCAGTTCTGGGAGCTCTCTGTGTTTTTTTCCACTCACAGGGCTTCTACCACCATCGCCACGGATAGGAGACCGGTCTACAATGTGCCGCAGGCCCATCCACCCTATCATGATGAGACCGCTGTACCTCTTTCTACTGGGGCTTATGCTGTAGCCCAGGAAAACACGGCCGCACTATGTGGTGCCTGGCACACAATGCATGGATGTGTGGGGGGGTCACTACATGTGCCCCCCCCCCCCAGGCCACTTAGCAGGGGCCCCGAAAGTTCCTCTCCGGTAGCCTTTCCATGGCGTTGGGACCGCCTTGAAAAGGCAGTTGAAAAGGCACATCCTAATCCCTTTGGTCGGTGCCTACGCAGGTACTGCCCTCATGGTAGGAATAGGAGTCCGACCACCACCCTGATGGGATCCTTGAACCTGTCGGAGGCGGCAGTCTGTCCTCAGACTACTGCTGTTCGAAAGCCCACACTGTAATGCGGCGGTCGGACCGATGGCTTGGATGCCGATGGGACCACCACCAATGGCCTATCGGTGGCGGTCCCACTGACATCCAAATGAGGCCCATAGTTTAGACTCAAAGTAGCATTAAAGTCTAAGGTGCCTCCTGCAAAGCACAGCAGGTAAAATTCAGATTACATATTTGTATTTTATGTAGATAGGTAAGTGTGCTACTGCTTTTGACACAGAGCTAATTTTGTACTTCCAGTTCATATATTGTAATCCTTTTAATATAGCACAGTGATCTATTTACAGGACTCAAGGAGCTGCATGCTAATTGTAAGTCATGGGTTTGGATCCTTATTGCTTTTTTTCTCAATCTCTTGTTATTCTTAGATTGAAAAGAAAAGCTCACCTGGAAATCAATAAACTCTTGTCAGTGCAGACAACCCCAATCACTGTGTTACGTTTTATATTGTGACTGTGTTTCTCCCAACCATTGACTCTTAACATGTACTGTCAGCACGTATGGTAGATATGTGTTTCCTACACCTTGTAACCCTCATTGTCTAATGAAACATTTCCTTTAAATTGATTTACACACTTGCATGATTCGTTTTGCCTCTGTAAGTGATGTAAAGTGCTCTGACTGACATCATACACTAGGATGTGTAGCGCTATAAAAAAAATGAAAGTTAATTATTCTGTGCCATTTAAATCATTTATTAGTGTAATTACTCATATACACTGATAAATCTTGGATTCTTACAGTGCATGCGCATCTCTTACAATCTGGGGATGAACAAAGTAAAAAACTTGCCTGAAATTCATCGTTTCTCTAAAGTACTTGTGAAGTGATGAGCTATGTGGCTTTGTTTACGTCAATTTTGCTTGATCTATAGCTTGATGCGTTTTTCTTTCGAGCAGTGCTGGGAATGAGGGAGATCGTGTTGGATCCAGGTTCTGCCAGCTATTTGTGGTCACATCTGGGATCCGGTCGACCAAAGGAAATATGCTGAATTCGTCTGGGTGTCATTTTCTGATACTGGGACACAATTCAGCAGGACCCACACGTTGTCTGCATTCCGTTCAGTGCAACAAACTGCAGGCAGCATGTCTTTCTTAATTTCCCATTCAGTAGGCACAAACAAAGGCCTATTTTAAAGGGCCATCAGCCATTCTTTTGTTCAAGTATCATCCAGGCTTGAAACACCTTAATCATAACATCCTGCTGTTAATGCAATGATTCGGGGAGTTATATTTGTATGTTGGCATTGCAGCCACTCTGCAGATCATGAGTTTTAATGCTGGCAAGGTCAAATCGGCCTGTAACCCTTCCGAGGTTGATAACGTGAGTGTAAATGCATTGGGCAATAGTGTAGCCTGTATATTACCCTGCTTAGAAGTGTGACGTGAAGCGGGGCATGAAAATAAGCTATTAATATTACAGAGAAGAAGGAAAGGCTGCATGATATTCATAGACATTGACCAGCTGGAATATATGTTTTAGGCTCTTGCCAGGAACATCATTGTCTCTCAATCTGATGGCATTACTCTGCACGCTGATATCTGCTGTCACTTTGTGGTTGCCTTTCAGCGGTCCTAAGCGTGGGCCTTCAAGTGGAAGGCAGCAGGCTTAGTGCTTGTGAATGAATGGACCCAGTTTGCTGTATTGATGCTTTGCTAAAATGAATGTTTCCTTTGACCTTGTTTGATATTTTAACCAATATTTTTCAAAGCACTTTCTTTTCAATAATTAAAATTCTAGTCTAGTTGAAGTGCCTAATGTGGATATCTTCTCCTTTGGCTGTGCAAATAGTTTTGTCCCTCAATGCCTCCGTTCCACGTGGAAGTGCGCGTGCATCTTATTTAAACGTGCCAGTGCTTAAGGGAAAAGGCAGCGAGGCCTAGTATCGAGGCATCTTGACTTGCAATCAAAATAAACACCAACAGGCTCCTTAGAAAGGTACAACACTTTTTTTGTTCTCCACGTAAAAAAAACCTCTCAGACTTTTCCGAGCCTTTCACTCCGTGCTCTGGAGCTTATCAAAGACACCACCAGGGTCAAGCGTGTTAGTGTGACTAAAATTACTCGGACAAAGCCAGGGCCCGGTCAGCTCGCCACGGGGGAGTCCCACGAGCATCGGCTCCATTGTTGCCACCGTGGAGTTCTAAGGCGTTGGGAGGAAAGGGCTGCAGACCCGCATCCCAGACAGATTGCCAGCCAATGTGCTATTAATCAGCGAGAACCAAAACACGCCTTATTAAAATGCCTCGCAGTGGCACATTTCAAAACACGGCCGCCATGTCAGAGGGGGTGACCGTGCCATCATCCGGCCTCGTTCCTGCCAGCGTCTTCTTCTAACCCCGAAAAGCCACACGTGTGCGGAAAAGGGAAAATAAACACGCAGGAAGGGAGGAGCCATCGTATATTGCGTTTTGATGAGGCAGCTTGTGGTATTGAAGAAGCCCTTTATGCTTGGGGTGGTAAGGTCGCAGCAGGGGCTGACCCAAGGTCTTCAGGCTTGGCTACATCGAGGACATCAGGACCTTTAAGCCCTCAGGAAAACAAATATATTCTCAAAAATAGGAACCCACCATTCTCTGCTGCCCTACTCATTTCAAGAATCACATGACTTGCCACCATGAATGAAAAGGATGTTTACCTCATAAGTTTATGTTGTTTTGATGGACTGCCCGCCGCGCCTCGGCAGTTGGTCTGGGTCACACTCCTCCAGAGGTGATACAGCTGCAGCTGTGGAAACCAGGCATATACATTGGCAAGCTAAAAGAGATGTTTCTGTAGTTTCTTCGAATGTTGGAATACTCATCCTCAACTAATGAAGTGTCCTGACGCCGGACATTCAAGTTCCTTTGTGAAAGACTACAGCAGAGGACAGTTTAACCTCATCAGAGTGCCTTAGGGCTGACCACACCTGTGTATGACCCTTCCATAAATTATGATGTAGTTTCTGGGTCTCTCTCAACTACATTTGAGTAACTGAACCACTGGACAACAACGTTTCACGCAAAATCACACATGTTGACATTCTTTATCTCAAATTTCGACGTTCAACTACAAAACCCTAAAGTACCAGTCAGCCCCTATTCCGTTAAAGCTTGGTCCAGACTTGCTCTGCTGCTTCCTTGTGTAAATATGGATATCTTTGTTTTTTTTAGAGCAGTATGTGTTTGATTTCGGTTAATGACCTAGAATAAGTGCACGGTGAAAGAAAGTGTGTATTTACTTGATTCTGTGAAGGGAGGGTGTAACAGCCTGATTCATCAAGCTGATATGCGCTTGTAAAGGGCCAGATTCTGAGAATCTGGCCCTTTGCGAGTGCGATTTTTGCATTTTGGATTCATCATCCCAAATTCAAAAATCGGTAATAGCGATTTCGCTATTTTGCGAGGAATTACTTTTAAGGAATCTCTATTTGAGATTCCTTAAATGCAATTCATCATCCATTTAAAAATTGCGAATTCGCAATTTCGGCTAGCTATTTACCGCGAGGTCAAACCTCGTGGTAAATAGCGAAAACTCAGAAAAATGCTTTTAAAAGCATTTTTCTAAGTTGCATGTTGCACACACACATGTCCTTTGGACATGTGTGTGTGCAACACCTGTTTCAATTTGCATTTAAGGGGTGCTACAGGGTGTCCTTTGGACACCCCTGGCACCCTTTAAATCGCTATCTTATTTGCGATTAGCTAATTGCTAATCGCAAATAAGGAAAACTCCCCATTCATTCCTATGGGCCTTTTGGCCCATAGGAATGAATGGGGAGTTATTCCTTATTTGCGATTAGCAATTTGCTAATCGCAAAGAAGGATTGTGTAGGAATCGCAAATCTTTTTGCGATCCCTACATGAATCCCGTTTTGCGAGTCTGTAATAGCGATTCCTTATGAATCACTATTATAGACTCGCAAAACGGGTCTATGATGAATCAGGCTGTTAATCCTTTATTTTTCAGTCGCGAACTCCGCAGATGTATGGAGTTTAAAAGCAAGACTGTATAATTCAGTTTTCTAAATTTCCTGAATGCCAAGGAGATTCTACCCTGAGACTTGGTTCAATGAGTTCCACAGTTTTGGGTCAATGGGTTTGCCGCCATGTTGTATCTGCATAAAGACTCCCTGGGGGGTAGGTTTAACTTTGTAGGTTTCTGTTGTTCACATAATGTAGGGACAGTACTCGCCTCTATCTTGTCATGTGGCTAGGTTAGGCCCAGGAAGAAACACTGCCATTTTACGTGTACGCATTTCTAAAGTTGGCTTCTTTTCCCACATGATGACTTTTGACACAGATTTGCTTGCTTGACAGTGTAGGATTAGTTTCTCTGAAACCATATTGCTTGCCATATCACTTCGTAAGTACACTATCGTGACACCTTGAACATTCATTACAAGGCCTAAACACACTTTGTGCAAATGTTGTTGTTTATTATTCGTCCATAAAGCAACAGCGCTATCACAGAAACAAAAAACAATGTCAGCTTTGCTGAAGCCTCTACTTGTAAGCATTGATGCTGTTGTTAATAATTCACAAGTTCTACCGTTCTCAGATTAGAAGAGCACTTTGCGGTCATTGCAAAGTCATCGCTTTCGTCGGCATCTCAGCACAGCAGATTACTGTTTACCCTCTACGAGGAGGATGTCCAACTTGTTACCAAGAAGGGGATCTACTTACCTTGCCTTCAGGTAATGAGGATTTCGATCATCCAGTAGGGGATTCTTGGCAGAAAACCCACCTTAGGGAACTAGGTTAGGGAATGCATAATAGGTGTGCACTATATACACAGTACTTAAACTCCATTATATACACACACTGTTTAGCACAATGGTGGAATCGTTCCTTCTTTTCACTGTCTTATATTGCTAATCACTTTTGTCTACTTCTGTCTATTAATCATTGCAGCGCATATATTTTACAAAATAATCACAATGGTTCAATAAATATGGAATACACCCCTTTGTGTATTTCTTGTATATCTCTCTGATTGGGCAAATAGGTTTTAGATCTGTTACCACGATTCCTTGGGAGTCATGGTTGTCATTTTCTGAGGTTGCCCAAACCATTTGTTACCTTCCCAGGTTTCAGGGTACTTACGGTGGCACTGTGATCTAGCAGGACTATAGGCCAACGTATCATGCATTGAATCAGTCTAGCACCATCACAATCTTTATATTGTCCAACAAGCGAACAGTTCCCATGGAAAAGTGGAAACTATACAACAAACTTGACCCTCTGTCGCGGTATTGTGCATGGTTCAAAGAACTAGACCTAGAATACGAGTGAAACTGAGGACAATTCCTGAGTGGAAATGGGCTGTGCCTGCTGTCAACAGCCTGGTGTTGCAAGAGCAGCCAGGCCTCAGAACCTGATTCCATTTCATGTTTTCTCTGGCAAGGGGAAATCATGCATATCTCCATCCTGCCAGAACTATTCTACTCCTTCCACCCTGTACCCATATTCCCCTACCCATGCCCCACGCATAGGCACCTTCACACACTTACCACCTGCACAGTACAGATGGTAAATGGTTACAGTAAACTTAGTAATAGGGAATACTCTGTAGAATATTGCACAGTAATTCTCTGTCCACACAGATGGTTCCTTTTCTGAGGGGTTTAACTCAAAATTGTATAGTTCTGGAGGGGTTTGACTTCACAGTAATGGTAAATATGTGTGTGCAGAGTTTGCGCCCGGTCAGTACCAGGAAACTCATCAACTGGGCCTTAGTGTCCACTCATGCCAGTTTGTTCCACACAATACTCCAATGTAAGGGCCTGATTTTAATATTGGTGGTAATACCATCATCCCGCCACAGCGACTGTCCTAAGTACTTCATCAAGCTGACGGCAGCCCACCCACCCTATTCAGATGTTTGCTGGCTGACTCTTTGTTTGCTTCGACACAGTGTTTCCTGCCAAGTACGCAGCTCACCATTTTAGTGGACTCCAATTATGGCGAATAGTACTCCATCTCCATCAGGGTGGCAGGGTTGCGCCGAGCATATTTAGATTTCACAGTTGTGCTGGCGGTGTTCCAGTGGCGGTTTGCATGTGGAATGAATCTGTTGTGGGAAACTGTCAGCATAGAACTATTTCTGTGGCTGTAGGATGGATGCTAGCATCACCACCTGATGTGTTTTGCCTAATTGTTAACACCTGCATGCCACACTATAAATTCCACTCCATTTCAGACCATGATCCTTTGCCATTCCACTGCATCACAATATTTCAAAGCTGAACTTTTGTCAGTTAAGTCAGGGGAGTTGTTTATTTTCACTGTTCCTTCTCCCTTGTTCCTTCTTTCATTTATATTTTTGTGGGTTGAGAAATGTATTTCAAATCTATTAATTTAGATAATGACAGGAAATAAAAATCCCAGTGTTGCAGAGGGTGAATTGTCAGTCATGGTGGATTCAATTATTAGAGTAGAGCCACAATTGTTTAGAGCCCAAGTCCAAAATACTACCATATCTCGGAAAGGCAAAAGTTGGCCAGGATAGTTGACAGAGTGATTGCTGTAGCTAAGAACCTGTGCACACAGGAGGAAATTAGGGAGAGGTGGAACGACCTGTGGGGGGCATTGCCTGACCTCCAAGCATCAACTGGAGGCCCAGAGGACTGGTGGTGTTTTTTCCAGGGCCCCCTCAAAACTCTTTCCTGGAGGAGAAGATCTTGCAGATCCTACATCCTGAAGGCTTGACAGGAATCCCTAGTGGAGTGGGAACTGGTAAGTTAGACTGCTCACTAAACCTAAATGGCCTTTTTACTTTTCCTTTAGCTGTTGCTAATGTGTTTTGCACCTTTTGCAAACATAGAAACCTATATATTTGTAGCGATCTATTTGTTGTCATGGTTGTATGTTTCAATGTCTTATGACTTATTTATGATTACAAGTATTAACATCCATTACATTTCCCATGATGCAGTGCTCCTTGTAAGTGTTTTTGCACCAAATAACATATTTCACATATGTTTCTAATATAGTAAAAGTTGATCTTTTTTAACTGCATTTTTTCACTAGGTATGTTCACCTTTCAATGTTGCAAGTGTCATTAACATACAATTGAAATGACTATGACTACAATGATGCCTTGCTTTGGTTTTGTGAAAATAAGATTGCCTTGTTATCTTGCTCATTCCCTTTTTTCTACAACACTTCCACATTTATTATGGTGTAGTGTAATTATCAATCAATAGTCCATGCTAAGTTTAGAAATGTTGTAAGGTTTAAATTTATATGTTGTGCTGTCCTTGTAATGTTATGGAATTTATGTCATGTGGGTCGTGCTGAATCTAAATGTTTTTTTTCTTAGATTGACTATTAAATTGATATATACATGATGATAAATGTTATAGATAATTCTAGGTTGTGTAACAGTCAGATATTTTGCATGCAAGGCCTTGGAATCATTGATTTAACATATCTCCTCTTTACTGTGTTCTTTGGAATGTTTGGTATATTTAACATATACTTTCTAATTAATTATTTTTCAACATTTCAGGACAGCTTTTAACCTGCTTTTATGATTACCTTCTGTGTGTCATTTAAGCTGTCTCTGTTATTGCACAAGTGGCCCTCCAGCACAACTTGAACATCATCTCCTATACCGACGACACCCAGCTCATCCTCTCCCTCACCAAGGACCCATACACCGCCAAAACCAACCTCCACGAGGGAATGAAGGCCGTCGCCGAGTGCATGAGGAGCATCCGCCTGAAGCTGAACTCGGATAAAACGAAAGTCCTCATCCTCGGCCCCACCCTCTCCACCTGGGATGACTCCTGGTGGCCGACCACACTGGGAACAGCTCCAACACCCACGGATCATGCACGCAACCTAGGATTCATCCTCGACTCCTCCTGCTACAACACCCTCCGCATGCTTCGCAGGATCTACAAGTGGATCCCGACCGAAACCAGAAGAACGGTGACCCAAGCCCTCGTCAGCAGCAGGCTGGATTACAGCAATGCACTCTATGCAGGAATCCCGGCCAAACACCTGTGACGACTACAACGCATCCAAAACGCCTCCGCCCAACTGATCCTCAAAGTCCTCCACCGCAGCCACATCACTTCCCACTGAAGAGACCTGCACTGGCTCCCCGTCAACAAGAGGATCACCTTCAAACTCCTCACCCACGCATACAAAGCACTCCACATAACCGGACCAGCCTACCTGAACAACAGACTCAACTTCTACACCCCCGCCAGCCTCGCCATCGCTGCTGTCCTGCGCATCCAACGAACAACCTCCGGTGGCAGATCCTTCTCCTTCCTCGCCGCCAAGACCTGGAACACCCTCCCCACCCATCTGGGGCAGACCCAAGACCTGCTCACCTTCAGAAAGCTCCTCAAGACCTGGCTCTTCGAGCAGTAGCAGCACCCCCTCCCCTCAGCGCCTGTAGACCCTCACGGGTAAGTAGTGCGCTTTACAAGTTCATTGATTGATTGATTACAATAACAAAGAAATTATTATTATTATGCTGTTTTATAACGCGCTCCATTACTGCCGGAGTATCCTGGCGCGAAGTTATTATGGTAAATATCTTTTTCTTAGCTTTAAACACATTTGATGCATAATCCAGACTTTAATAGTTGTTTTTTTGCATTCATAATAGGCCCAACTCTGAGAGTCAGTGGGAAAACACCTGCCACATAAGAGACATTCACTCCACACCAGGGACAAGCCTTCGATGCAGACTCAACTCCCCCAACTGTGCATGAGGAGAAGCTGGCTAACACAAATACTCAGTGCCATTTTCACTTTGCCAATACCAGACCTTGCCACGATGAAAGAATAGTTATAACAAAAATAATCAGATTCAATAGGCACATTATTATTAATTAACGTCATCAGCTAGAGCTAGTTCATCTGCCTCACATTAAGAATCCCACATCAATAACACCAATAGACAAAATCATATTAGTATGATATTTTATACACACAGGACCCTTCCAATACACTGTCCCAGTATCTGGTGGAATTT
Source organism: Lissotriton vulgaris (assembly GCF_964263255.1). Taxonomy (NCBI): domain Eukaryota; kingdom Metazoa; phylum Chordata; class Amphibia; order Caudata; family Salamandridae; genus Lissotriton; species Lissotriton vulgaris. The sequence goes on from NC_141699.1 coordinate 702,963,062, forward strand.
CACAATCAAGTTTAAGTGGATTGCTACAAGATGATTGTTCTATAATGATGAGACACATAAACAGCTTCATACACTTTACACTAAAAGAGGATTTAGCCAATGTGCAGGCAGGTTAGTCTGCTCCTCTACTACATATGGTTGGAGCAATTGAAGGCACGCGTATTGCCTTAGTACCAACACATGACAGGGAATGAGCCCAATTCAATCTTCAAAAGATCCATTCAAGCAATCACTGTGCAAGTTATCTTGGTACAAGATATGTACACCCAAAGTCTGTGAGTGTCTTTCCCAGGATCAACCCACAGTCCCTTTGTACTTCGAAACAGCACTATTTAACGACGAATGTCACAACTTTGAAATGCAAACAATAAAATGTCCATGGGTCTAATCGAGCCTGAAAGTCACTCGCAGCGCAACTGGCACAAGCCAAAGACAAGATAAGAAAAAAAGGGAAAGAAAGGGAAAGAAAGGGCCCTCAGGTGTAGTCTGTGGAAAATCCTTTCAAAAGGAGGGAATCCCATCATTCACCGTAGTGACATGCTTCATCATCTGGGATCCCCTCTTGGTTGCATCCTGGTGCAACCAAGGGCTACAACCCTCTCTCTAAGAGAAAGGAGCTCATGGATCTTTTCAAAAGAGAGCTTCTATAGGATTTGCTGCAATCCACCAGATGTGAAGACCAGAACGTTTCTAAGAGTGATGGGCACAGTGCTGAAGTGTCGGTGATAATATGCATATTTAAAATTGGTTAACAATAGACAACACCTTTATTCATCATCTATTGATCGCCAAATTAAAACCAGTGCAAAAGCAGTTTGAAATAATAACTGCCTGTGTTTGAATCAAGGTCTACATGTTTCAGCCATTTTGATTAAAAGTAATTTTGGCCACCCTTGTGAATGCCCCGTAAATAGCTCACTCTCTTGACTGATGACAAAAAAATTTCTGTCTCTTTATTCATTTTCACATCAGTCTATTGCCATGTCCTACGAATTTTCGCTGTCTGGTTTTTACATTTCTAAATTTACACAGGCGGCTTATGCAGCAGCGACCTTTTGCTTGTCCTTTACCTATAACATCACCCAGTTTTTCTTTTTCATTTTCTTTCCCTTTTCTCTCTTTGTTTTTTCTATGGTTTAGAGCGGGGCTCATTTCCTGAGTTGTTACCAGGGGAGGCGAAGCTGTTCTCTCGTGCATTATAGGTAAGCATGGGATGTTCCATATAAATTCTTTCATGAGTATCTTACTGTGATTACAGTAGTGAAGGGTTATATGGACTCTCATTGAGCAACTGGTACTTACACCTGACCCTCTTGTTGTTGTCTGTTTATTTTGTTTTTTGTTTAGAAGTAATCATTACACCATATGTTACAGAGAACTCACGTCAATTTGGTAAGTTGTAATTGGTTCAACCTATCTAGATATTTTTCACTTTTTTTTACTTTTCTCACGCAGTAGCATTATCTGATTTAGGGCCATATGTATCAAGCCTTTTGCGATTCGTTAAGGCCGAAATTCGCAGAATTTCGGCCTTAGCGAATCGCAAACGGCCTTTTTACTGATATCGGAATGTATGAACTATTAGCAAAATAAGGGATCGCAAAAAATTGCGATTCCTTATTTTGCTTAAGCATTTAAGGAATCGCAATTTTGCGATTCCTTAAATGCTATGTATGAAGCTTTTTAGACTTGCGATTTCAGGTTTAGCAATTGCAAACTACCACCAACTTGTAGTTGGTGGTAATTTGCGGTTTCTTGTAAATATGCACAATTGTGCATTTGTGAGGGTGGCATATGACGCACATACATGCCCATTGGGCATGTATGTGCGCCATATGCACACACATGTAATTTACAGGGGTGCAGCAGGGTGTCCTTGAGACACCCCTGCACCCTTGCAATAATTCTCAAATTGCGATTAGCAAATTTGAATTCGCAATTTGAGAATTATTTTGCAATCATTCCTATGGGCCTCCTGGCCCATAGGAATACATTGGAAATTATTCCTTAATTGCGAATTCGTAAAATGCGAATTCGCAAATAAGGAAGATTAAGGAATCGCTAAAAAAAAGCGATTTTCTTCATACATACCATTTTGCGATTCCTAAATAGCGATTCCTTAAAAATCGCTATTCAGGAATCGCAAAACGGAACTATGATACATATGGCCCTTAGGTCCTGAAGAAGGCCAAGATTACTTTTAATCAAAATGGCTGAAACATGTAGACCTTGATTCAAACTCAGGCAGTTATTATTTCAAACTGGTCTTAATTTGGTGATCAATAGATGATGAATAAAGGTGTTCTCTATTGTTAACCAATTTTAAATTGCATTTTATCACCAACACTTCAGCACTGTGTCCATCACTCTTTGAACCTTTGTGGGCTTCACATCTAATGGATTGCAGCAAATCCGATAGATACTCTGTTTTGAAAACATCCGTGAGCTCCTCCCTCTTAGAGAGGGGGCTGTAGCCCATGGTTGCACCAGGATGCAACCAAGAGGAGATCCTAGATGATGAAGCATGTCACTATGGTGAGTGATGGAATTCCGTCCTTTTGAAAGGAATTTCAACAGACTACAACTGAGGGCCCTTTCCTTTCCTTTTTTAAAATCTTTTCTTTGGCTTGTGCCAGTTGTGTTGCGAGTGACTTTCAGCCTCGATTAGACCCATGGACATTTTGATGTTTGCTATATTAACTTTGGGGAATATGTTCATGCAGTGGTCTTAAAATGTTTTCCCTTAGACCCTCCATCCCTCGTATTGTTACTTTTGACAACTTTGAAATGTCCAAATGAAGATGACATGGTGAAGATACCTAAAACATATATAAACAAAAAGATGAGTAATACAACTTAATAAAATAGATACATTACAAGGTCATCTTTTTAAGGACACATTTTCAAAAACACAATCAGAGACAGACAATGAAAATTAACACAAAAGTCAATGTGCCAAGCTTTTGATCAACAAAGACTTGTGGCCGGATTTCCCTGAACTTGCCCTGCCTAAAAAATGTCCAGCACATACGTTCTTCATTACATCAATAGTTAGTTTAACAGTTCATTTGATGATATGGAAAGAGATACTTACACTAATGTGAGGAAGTTGTCAATGACACTCTGATCTAAGACAACTCCTTCCTCCTCACCACTATCATCTTCATTTGGTATATCAGGATCCTCACCCAGTGGCTCTTCATGGTCTCCATCCTCTGCAATGTAAGGGAGTTCCATCGCAGGGCTATGTTGTGCAGCATGCAGAACGTCATGGTGATTTGGCAAAAGTATCGGGTGAGTAGGGGTAAAATCTGGCCTTTATTAGACCGTAAACCCACTTCACTGGCCTCTGGGTTCTTCCATAGACTTCCCCTGGTGTTATCAGATTCCTCAGTGGTGATAACAACCATGGTCAGTTAGGATAAGCTGAGTCTCCTAAATGGAAAAAAAGAGAAGAGCCAAGATATGTAACACAATTTCAGATTATTCACCTTGAATTTATTCAAGCCATTTTATATCAGATTGTACCCACCACAAGCCAGGTAATTTCAGGTCCAGTTAGTGACATTTGCAAGGGTATTCTTCTGTCCCCTAGTACCAAGGAATCATTGGTTTATCCGGGAAAATGGTCCCAAACACTTGTAATGTACACATTAGCTAGCCAGATGACTTGCACTTTGAATGAATGGAAGCACTTCCCATTCTAGTAGACTTGTTCCCTGGCATGTGGTGGCAGTAAGGCAATATGAGTGCCATCAATTGCACCAACCGCATGGGTCGGCGACCAGATCTATAGAAATTGCTCTTCACATTCACAAACTCCTCATGTTGTGGACATTGGATGAAGCTGTTGATGTGTCTCATCGTTGAAGAAAAAACTTCTTGTATCACACCGCTTAAAGTTGGTTGTGGCATTCCACCAGATACTGCCACAGTGTATTAGAATGATCCTGAGGCCACAAAATGAAGTACTGCTTTGACTTTGACAATTGGTCCAATAGATGCAGGATTTCTCTTGTGAGGCAAAAGATCTAGCTCTAGCTGAAGGAATGACTCTATAATAGTTTGCCTATTCAATCTGAATTTTTTGATAATATCCCATTCTTCCATGGTGGCAAGTTCTGGTAATTGTCGGAACACCTGAGGCTGTTGGCTCCTCACTCTCCCTGGGTTCATATGTCTGCATAAAAAAATCACAACATTTTAAAACATGTACAAATTTCATTTGAGATAAATGACACAATTGTCATGTTTATCCCAATTTTTTTTATATATCCTAACATGTCAATTATTACTATTTATTTTTGCAATCATGTCGAATTGATTTAAAAAAATAATATGTATATACTACATTTCGAATGTATTACTTTTACATCTTTTTTTTAATCAAAAAAATACCATCAACGGAAGTGTAAACAACATCACACAACTATCACATTAAACCACAGTATCACATTACATGTGCATTTTTTTGATAATTCAGTAACATTAGCATCACGTATGATTATACAAAGCACCCACCATTTTGAGTGGTTGTGGCACACTTAACATTCATATACACACTATTTGGCCTTGCCAAGTGACGGCCGCCTGACCTACCCGTCAGGACACTTGGAATCAGACAGCAGCGCCGGAAAGTGGGTGGGTGGAAAACTCCACGACGGACACCGGCATAGGTTTACATGTATGAAAGGAACATGGGAAAGCCAATTGATGTGTCCATAGCCGTCCACAATTGCATATATCATGTACATGCACGTGGGGTTTCGAAAAAGGTTCACTTGCGTCATAACACTGCGGCCAACACGACCTCCTCAACTTTTGCTGCTGTTTCTGATTTCCGGGAGCCAGGATGCCTGGAAAAGAAGGTGACGGCTCCAGAGTTCTCAGCAAAAGAGCTGGCGCTGCTGGCAACTGAGGTCCTGTCCCTCTACATCGAGCTCTATGGCTCACCAGAGTAACAGGTACATGTTTATAATGTATTTGTAAATCTGTCTAACTGTTTTTCTCTTCCTAACACAGCTTCCAACGCCCCTTTGAGTTCCTGAGTGAAGGGTAGTGATTGTAGTGAAGTGTCATTTTTTTAAAATTACATTAAGAAATAATGATGTGAAGTTTTAGGCACTTTATGAATAGCGACAACAAGAATATTGTTATGTGCTGTTTGTTTTAAGCTCTACTTTTTATTTGGTGCTTATTTTGAGATATTTATGTATATGTAGGTATTTCATGTGAAACGTAGAAATTTCACATCATGTAAAAATCGAGATCACATTAAATCTCATTTACAACTGTCCATATATATCATGAAATACATACCAAATCAAAATTATGTTTGCTATTTGAATTATCCCACATAATACTGAGCCGAGATCAGTTGTTTGGGAGCTGCCAGTAGCTCCCAGACACCTTCATATCAGCTCACAGCCTTGAGTTATTTTTCAAATGAGCACAAAGGTCATATTTTTGTTAAAAAGTTAAGGGAAAGCTGTGTTCATGTGACATCGTGATCATGGTCATCAGGTTGCAGATAGCAGGGCCTAAAAATCAGCAGTGCTCAGTCAGATTTATAGGCCAGGCTGGGGCTGAGTCACAGAAGTGTACACTGAAGCACTGAGGTATTGGGCTCTTAGAAAAAAATCCTTGCCAACTCAAAATTGGAGTTGTGAACTAAATAATGCTTCTGAATGTTTTTTAATTGAACACAAATAAAATGGAGAGTTATTAATTAAACAAAAAGTAAAAATTTCACAGGATCTGAGTCACACGTACACGTATTTCACCTTCATGTACACACATGCTCATACATTCCCAAAGACCATGCTCTCAAAGACACGCATGGCAGCCCTCTCATACTACCCATAGAAATAGTATATAGCTCAAACCATAGTATGTGGCTGAATAGACATTAAGATTCAAGTCAATGTAACAGGGCGTGAGGGTGTCTGATTACAATTTGCTAGTTGTATAGTATTAAGTATGTCACAGTGAGATTCACTGATGAGAAGTAGCTCTCATTACATAAACTGTTAGAGGCCCCTGGCCTAGTTGCTGTTACTGGCCTGGAATATTCAATTTAGGAAATGACAAGGGCTAAGGGTAGTCAACGAGTTACAACAACATTCTTTATTATTGTTTTATTTTGGCAGATTTAAGTATAACATATAATGTGTAGTAACTTTTGAGTAATGGTTGTGATTAATGTAGTTCAATTGCATTACATCAATATAGACAAAAAAGTCACAAAACATTTCTATATTTCTTTTCTTTCTTGTATCCATACCGGTCAACACCCATAAAAAAAGGAGATATGGAAGGCCATTGCTAAGAAAATGCTGACCTTGGGCATCTACATGCATCCATTGCAACAAGAGGTGGGAGGACCTACGACACTGGACCAAGAAGTCATCAGAAGCCCAGCTCAGCAAGTCCTCCCAATGTAGGAAGTGTGTGTGCCACACACTAACCCCCTCTAATGGCCTGCATACTTGCAGTGGCCTATCCGGACCTAGATGTGCAGATGAGTGCCCAAAAGTAACAGCAAGGAGGTAAGTTCTAGTGGGTTTCCAACATGTTAAATAACTAACCTTTTGTTACAGCAACTAATTTAGCCATCAACATTAAGGTTGACACATATTCAACACAGAGGGGGAGTTCTTGAAGGTGTAAGTTTTACACAAGTTGTATGATGACCTGCTTTGTAGATGAGTCTGTGGAAAGGGATACCACCTGGTTTCTGTTTATTACCAAAGGACTGGTCTGAGCAGAAATATGGCTGCCTAAACTACAAATAACACCATGTTGTTTGATGTCATAATGGACAGTTGTACCAAACATGCCACTAGTCTTTATTGTCTCAAGTGTGATGCTCCTTCATTATTGTGGATGATGTGTGTTTAGCCCTATTACATGTGAAATAGCATATTATGCAATTGTGATACTATGGATGTTACAAACGTAACATTGGTAAGGTGGGATTCTACATAAACCAAAGTGAGAATGTGAACCAAAAGCACTATGAACATCAGAATTAATTGCTACATTTTGTAATTAAAACCATATCCCAAATGTGTTGAGAATCCAAACTACTGTTTCATACATGTAAAAAGTGACAGAATTGCATGATGTCTTACTCCTTCACATATGTGTATGTAAGCGTGTCTGTTTTTGGACAAATACTTGTGATAGGCATACCATTTTTGTAGCAACACAGACAGGATTATTTATACATTGGTGATAGAGTAACACATACCCAGACCATTGTTCAATGTCCTTTGCTATGTCCAGATGATAAACCAGTGATGGAGAAAAATGGGATACTTAAAAGGACTTTTGCAGAAGGAATGTTCCAGCACATATATGTTGGACTATTCCATCTGGAAAACTCCAAATCAGGCCCAAATCATGATTTATGAGGCCAATGTATGAAGGCATCAGGATGTAATATGTTGCATGTTGTGAATTACATTTGAACATTTGTTGTAGAATTTATATATGAATCAGTGTATATAATATTTATTGTAATTTGGTACCACTTTTTGGCTAAAGTGAAAGCCAACATATTTTGTTAAACAATTTCACAATGGTATAACAAAGTTCAACTAACTAGAGATATTTAGGAGTCAAATGTGTAAATGTTTTTGCTCTCTACCGAAGTGGATTAGAAATGTATTAAGACTTATGTATTTACCTATGCTCCTGGAGTCATTTGTCAATCGCGTCTCGGTAACGACGCCAAAAAAAACCCTCCTGTAATTGTGGGCAAATGACTTAATCTCCCCTTGCCTAAAAAATGAATGTTTGTCCTCATGTAACAAAGCTGGTGCTACGTAAAGCACTCTGGTACCCGATTCGGTTTGGGTCTAGTTCGTGCTATATAAAACTCTACAAAATATACATGCGTAAGCTACTTCAGTACAGAATCTATGTACTATTTATAATATTTGACACATACTTTAGTTACTTAAACTAACTGTTACCATTGTGAAATGCCCAAACAAAGGAAATAGGCTTTCAGTTTAAACAAATATTGGTACAACATTGCAGTATTTGTTGACACACTTTGATTCATATTTAACTTTTTGAGATTGAAAATAATGCAGACTTTTAAGCCTTGAGAACAAACTGCACAAAGTATTTTTTGGTTAATATCTTTTTTCATGACATAAATTCACTATTCGAAACAACAACGCCCAACCACTCAGAGGTGCTAACAGTTCCTGGAGAGACATACAAATGGATCAGATACAAGGGCATGCATGATATAGGAGCTATCATGGGAAATTACAAAACTGAAAATGTAGCCTACATGCATGGGCTTATGCTAAAGTAAAAACAAAGTTTGAGAGCCTTGAAGCAGCTGAAGTATAAAAACTTGGAAACAGTTTGGTGATCAAAGTTCATGATCAGTTCTTCTTACACAGATTCAAAAAAACTATTGTATATGTCATTTCAGCATCATCAGAAGCAGGTGGAGGAGACATTGGCCATGTAGGCGGGGAAGCAGCTGGCCACTGTGGTTTGGGTGCTGGCACTACCATCACTGAGGGGCCCAGTTGGCTCGGAGGGTGAGGGGAGTGCAACAGCTCCACAATCTCATCTTGAGAGGCCTCCAGAATCGAGCACTCCCTAGAGGTAGCAGAACCAACACCAACTCTACCAACTATATCCTTGTCCGCCACCCAGAGAACCATCTCCCCCTCCCTCTCCCCCCAGTTTGCTAAACCCACCCCCTACAAGGGGTGGAATCTCCTTTGCTGCAGGCATCTCACCCCTTTCCCCTGCCCCCCCATCTGCGCTGAGTGGGGAGGCTATTGACCTCTTACAGAACATTTCTGTAGGCCAGACTACACTACTGAATGACATTCAGGGGCTTAGCTGTCATATGCAACAAATGGTAGTATACGTGACAGGCATTCACAGTGCTATGTCTGGCATATAGAAGTGTTTTCAAGGTCTAGCTTCCTAACTGACCGCAGCCTCCCAACCATCCCAACCTTGTGCCCCACATCCACCCCTTACCCATACAAATTACCTATCCTAGACCTGTCCCAAGCACACTCACACCTTTGCACGCACCCACTCAGACACAATCACCACACCCACACAGAAAAACAAACTCCCCAAAAACCACAGGCACACACCCACCACACACTCAACAACCACCACCACCAGCACCAGAACCACGCCCACATGCACCATCATCAGCACACCCACAGATACCACACCCATCACCACATCCACATACACATCCAACACACCCACAGACACCACACCCACCAGCACACCCACATGCACCATAACATCCACAAGCACTACAATTACACCCAGCACCTCACCAGCTTACCCATACACACACATACATTAGAAACCACACCCATATAACACAACAGCCCACACTAACCCGGACAACATATACCTGGAAAGAAACACACATCCAAATGTACATCACATACACCGGACACACAGGCATTTGCAACCTACCAAATCGAAGACCCCCGAAATTCCCTCACCCATGAAAGATCATTGAGGTTTCTGCTCTGTGCCCACTAGATGTCTCTTCCTGAGGAGATTCCCATTGGCAGTGATACAGGAGACAAACTTAGTGCCACAACACACCAGTGCACTGAACCTTTTGTTGTATCGACATGGACTACCATTTGTTTAAGATTTGTTTTAATAAATCTCTTTTTTCCTTTTCACCAAATTTGTCCTTGCAATAATTTTCCTTTGCAAGTGTTTGATTCCTCAATATGTTTCTGACTGAAATGTGAGGTGCATATTTTTATTGACCATTATGGCAGGAAATTCAGCATATTTTTTAATGTTTACTTTGTTAAGTGCATACATTGGTTACAATAGTATGTGATGGTAATATTAATACCAAGGAGATAGAATTGTAATGCTGAGTAGTTCTAAGAATGACCATAACACATCCCCCTTTCTGAAATGAAAAGAAAAAATAGAAAAAAACTGAAGAAGAAAATAAAGTAATAGAAGAGAATGCATAGGGAAAACATTGTGAAGAAAGGCACAATAATCAATACAGAATCAAAACATTCTATAGTCTTGAAAACATCACAGAGAAATCAATAAATCTCAAAGTCATCAAAAAGTTTGGGCATACAACAAGAGCTTTGAGAAAGATTTTGCGAATGAAAGCTCAGAGGTAGAACATCATAGGGCAATAGGCATGAAGAATATGAAGTCTTGTCACCCTGAAATCTCACCAGGCGAGACATGCTCCATTTGCTTCCATTGTGAACAGTGACAACATTCTTGTACACAGAATTAATAATGAAAGGGCCCATAAACTTTGTAACACCCTTCATATGCCACCATGTTTTGTTTTACAAGCACCCAATCACTCACATTCCATGTTGAGACTATGGTTGAATTTTTAAAGTCAAACCTCTGCTTATACCTTTCTTGGTAGGACTTGGCTTTAGCACCCACCACCTCCTTATCTAGGACCGGGACTTCAATCAGGGGCAACCATCCAGGATTAAGCTTGGACAATGCAACTCTCCCTCTCAATAGCTGAAAGGGAGATTTTTGTAACACTGCATTGAGAGCAGTGCGATGTGCCCACCAGGTATCTCTGAGAACATTCTTGAGAGGAAGCTTCCTATCAATTGCTATCTGCACACACACCTTCACCACCCTGTTCATGTGCTCTGCAAGTCCATTGGCTTGCGGTGCATAGAGTGCAGTTTTCTGATGAGTGATACCATAGTCACTCAGAAAGTCCTGCATCTCCTGTGAGATCAATTGCATCCCATTATCAGTAATAAAAAATGCAAATTCATCTTTAAGGAATTCCATAACCACACTGGTGTTAATAGAACTCACGCATCCGGTGGATACCCTCTTAGAAGAGTAATCCACTAGGAGAATTACAAACCTCTCAGAAGGACCAAAAAGGTCAAAGGGCCCCATAAGGTCTAAACCAAGCTTAATCCAGGGCTCACGTGGGACTTCCACAGGTGACAAAGGGGCAGTGTTGGTGACCAGGGATTTGTCGCTGGTAGCACACTGATAACATTCCTTGACAACTTGTTCAACATGACTATCCATTTTAGGCCACCAATACCTCTCATGGAGATAGGACTTTGTGAGATTCCTCCCCAAGTGCCCTTCATGAGCAAGATTTACTAATTTAGGTCCTAATGCATCAGGGTGCATCAGGGTGTATCACTCTCTCACCATGTATAAGTTGTCCTGGGCATAGAGTGAGTACATTTCTGATAGACCAGAAAGGCAATAAGTCAGAATCATTTTTTTTTCTATCAGGCCACCCCTTTACAACAAAATCCATCACAATAGGAAGCAGCATATCTTCCAAGACAGCTTGATTCCATTCCGGTTCTTGAATGGCAGGTTTTTTGACCCAGCTAACACTAACATAATCACAGTCCAAAGTGTCATTAGAACAATTAATGGGGAGTCTTGATAAACAACCCACTGCTTTATTGGCAGAACCTGCAAGCTATTGTACTTGAAAATTGTAATCTTCCAATCCCTCACTCCAACGCCTCAGTCTGGGGGTGAGTCTTTCACTCTCTACACAAAAGAAAATTTGAATTAAAGGGCGATGATCAGATCCAACAGAAAAAGGAATGCCCCAAAGTTAAAACTTAAAATGTTTAATTGCCCAGACAATAGCCAAAACTTCCCTCTCAATGCATGAATATTATTGTTCTGGATTTTGTAATGCTCTTGAGGCAAACGCAACTACTTTTTCCTCACACCCATCAATTTGAGAAAGCACTGCCCCAAGTGCACACAAAATGGCATCAGTAGTTAGCACATTTTTCATTTTTGAATCAAAGTGACCAAGTGTAGGCATCTTACCAATTGCCTGTTTGACGGAATTAAAAGCTGAAACACACTCCGGTGACTAAACAAAATGTGTACCTTTCCTTAGGAGAGCCCTGATTGGTTCAACAGTGGAAGCAAAACCTTGCACAAACTTAGAGTAAAACTCAGCAAGGCCAAGAAAGGACCTGACTTGCTCTTTATTAGCTGGGGCAGGGGCATCCACAAAACTTTAAGCCAGGTCCAATTTTAGTTAGATACCCTCCCCAGAGATAACATGTCCCAGAGAAGTGACTGAGGACACACCAATTTTACATTTCAGTCTATTAACAGTCAAACCTTTCTCAGCAAGTCTTTGTAAGGTAATTCTCAAATTCAAATCATGCTCCAAATCATCCTTGCCGTAGACCAAAATGTCATCCTGGAAGAACATACCATTGGAAACATCGCCCAAAATCATCTTCATGATACGTTGACAACAGGCAGCCGCAGAGGCTAACCCGAATGGCATCCTGATAACACGGTAGGCTCCCAGCGGTGTTACAAAAGATGTTAGATGTCTAGACTCTGGATGGAGGGGTACTTGGTGGTAAGCTGAGGATAAGTCTAACACACTAAAAACCTTAGCTCCTTCAAGCATGTTAATTGAATCAGAGATATTAGGAAGGGGTTGACGATCAACCCAAATCCATTTGTTTAGACTCCTCAAGTCCACACACATTCTAATGCTTTTCCCTCCATCCTTGGGGGCTAAAACCACTGGGGCCAACCAATTTCCTCAATCACGCTAAAAAATACCAGTCTTTTGAGTCCGTTCCTGAGAGGTTAAAGCATCATGTTCGGAACCTTTATAACCTTGTTCACTACAGGTATTGTATTCTGCTTGAGCACTATCTTATGTTCAAAGTTTTTGAGAAGACCAAGGCTGTGAAAAAAAACATGAGGAAACTCTTCAACGAACTTACAGGAAGTTACTGATTGGGTAATCAGCATGACTTACTCAGATGGATAGCGAGCATTTGGGTTGAGAATTATCCCCAAGTCTCCCTGGTGTCTCCACCCGAGAATATTGTCAGCTCTTTTGGCAACATAAGTCTTTCCTATGGTCTCTCTTCCCCTGAAGTTAATTGTCATGATGGCAAATCCAATTACATCAATATGTGAGCCACCATAACTGACAGGGTTGATGTCAGGAGAAGAAAGTTGTGCCTCAGGAAAAGTTTTGTCTCATAACTCATTGCCAAGCATGGTGAAAGGAGACCCAGAGTCTGCCAAAACCACAATTAACTTTTCACCAATCATTACCTCACATTCCGGCATGCTCATGATATCAGCATCAACCATGGATGCACACCTAGCACACCTAGCATGACTGTTTTAGGTGTGACAGAAGATTCAACATTCTCTACAGTGCTCACCCTGCCACCAGATCTGCATACTTTGGCATAATGACCTTTGATCCCACACTTGTGGCAGGTTATGTTTTTGGCATAACAGTTAGGGTAGTTGGAGGAGCGATTGGTGCTACCACATCTGTAGCATTTCATCCTTGAAACATCTGAGGAAGATTTCGTTTTAGTCCCATGTATGGTTTTGGAAATACTGTCAACAGAGTCTCGAGATGTATCCTTTTGGGTCAGCTCATGAATGCAACTAGAAGTTGAAGTGTTATCTGTTACAGCCTAATGATTTTTCATCTCTGTAACCCAGCCAGAGGTATTTTCCATCCCCTCTACGATGGCTACAGCTTCCTTAAGAGATGGATTTTTAGACAAAAGTTTTTCTTGTACTCTAGGACTGTTGGTGCACCTGACTAGTTGATCACGTATCAAAGAGTCTGTAAGATCACCAAATTCACAGGTGCGTGCCAGGGTTTTTAGAGAGGCTATGAAGTTTGCATCCTCCTCGTTGGGTTCTTGGACACTCATGTAAAATGTATGTCTCTCTAAAACAACATTAATACGTGGTCCAAAATACATTTCTAGCATCATAATGGACATCTCAAAAACATAAGAGGGTTCTCAAGCACCATCACCAACTGGGATTACATCAATACTCTCATAAATGTTGCGCCCTTCAATTCCTAGATTGTGAAGGAGTATTGCTTGCCTCCTGTGAGCTGACAACTTTACACCTCCAATAGCTACCAAGGAAGAATCAAACAAAAGTTTCCACCTCTTCCATGGCAAGAGTGCTTCACTTTTTTCATGAAGGAATGGAGGAGGTTGATTCATTGAGGTAGCTGACACAGTTATAGTGCAATATAAAGCTAGGAACCAAAAATATGAGTAATTTCAAAAATGTTGTGCGCAAGACTAAATCACCACTGGTAAATGAGCAGTACCTGTAAGAGTCTTATAAAATGTTCTTTGTTAAATGTTTCGTAGATGTGTACAAAATCCCTCGGTGTTCAATTTCACTTTGAAAGCTTGGATCGGAGCTCCGTAGCGATGCACAATGCTGTTGTCATGGAAACTGCAAAACCAAAATGGCGGCTCGCACGTTACGTAGCGCGTGCGAGCGTGACGATGACAATGAATGCTGGAGAGGCTGTGCACGTCAACGAGTGCACAAGAGTGTTGTCTCGAGGAACATCGCGAGTAGGAGCCGTTTTCTCATCGAAAAAGATAAAAATAGGTACGTTTTCACCAAAAACTCCCACAGTCTCGCAGAAAATTGAGAAAAGCAGGAACGGAACCGGGATCCACAAGAAAGCACTTCTTCACTTGTCACTCGACATTAGTCGTAGTGTAGAGAATTAAATTTGTGGGTTCTCAGAAAAAGGGGAGAGTTGGTGGCAGGCTTGTCCCCCGCAAGCGTCGATCGTCGTCAGTGTTAAGAAGACTCGCACTGGTATGTTTCAGGCAATTTATTTCTTAAATTGTAGAGCCACCAACTCCGGCTGCCAGCTTGTCAGTTCCCTCTCAATAGTAACCGCCCCCCACGAGAGGCTACCAAGGAGATAGAATTGTAATGCTAAGCAGTTCTAAGAATGTAACAACACACTAGATGTCTATTGATCTATCATAGACCCATAAACATCTAGTGTGTTGTTACATGTTTGATTAATCGGGGGTTATGTCCATGCTGTGGTCTCTAAATATGCCCTGAGACCCTCTTCTTTACACTGTTGGTTCAAATAGTTCTAAGAATGACCATAACATGATCATACAGGTGTTTTTCTTTAAAGTTGGTAAACGTCAACATTACAAACATATGCTTCGAACTTTGGTATGCTATTTCTTGTAAGAGAGATGTAAAAATGAATGAGTCCAATGCAAATGTTAACTGACAAGTCAACAGGTAACAGGTAAAAGTGTGGCTTACTGTTGATTCTGTCCATGACTGTGTTGATTTTGTTCATCATCAAGCAGCAGCAGCAGGACTTGGAAGATCGAGTCTATGGTGGAAAAGGAAGTGTGAAAGTGAGAAAAGGTGAGTGTCTGCCTTATATCCCTTCCAATCCACCAACTCGGGCCACAGTCACATCAACAATAAGGCTCATCATGATTGGCCTGGCGGACAAACTGGGTGTCCTCCCTCCAACAGTTGCTTTTGCCTATAGTTCCATTGACGCGTGTGAACATACCTGGTGGAGTCGGTGGCACTCCGATGGTCTTTCGTCCGTCGAACCGCCAACATGTACATAGAGTGGGCCGACCATCTCATAGGCGGGCGGAGTAACCATTGAAAAAGCAGCGGTTTGACCAGGTCCGCCAAGATCCAAGTCAGGCCCTAAATTTTTAAAGGCTAAGTTTTACAAAGGAAGACTCGAAGCAGGGATGTAGCTGTCATTATAATCAGCAGGCGAAGTGGGAGCAGGACCCAAAAGTGAGAGTACCCCATTGTCTTGCAGATAATGACTGTCTTTGCTACCACTCTGAGTTTGGCCAATATTCTCTGCTTACATTAAAAGCTATCACTCACTTGCTACAACACTGTATTGATGTCTTCCTTCTCAACTTAACAATTAACTAGCACAAAGCTAGGCATAAATAAACAATCAGGGCTGGACTTTCTCCACTTGACTAGGAATCAGACTGAAGCACTAGAATCTGTGTGTGAACTTGTTTTTGCTGTTTTATAATGTTTTATTAAAACATTGACAAACTGCCATGTTGAGCCATTTTGTATACCCATGTTATACTAAATTCCTTGAATTCACTCACCTCTGACGTACAGAGCTTCATTTCCATGCCTGTCATTGCAAACAAAGAATTCTCAAATAAGCTACCTCAATGTCTGAGATCCCACTGGTGTATCTTTCATCAAGATCCTTTATCGTTCTTCTCATGAAAAAACCAGGCACCTGTTAGTACAATTATCAAAAGTTTCAGTTTCTATCACATGCATGCTCCTTCAACTATTTAAAAAAAAAACAGTGTAAGAGCTGGGGAAATGTGAAGTGGAGCTAGCATTAGATTCTCAATTGCTTGGTGAGGCAAGCCTCTGTTCGTCTGTGTTGCGACCTTGCTATTAGTTTCGCTTAATTGTGTATTATAAACATGTTTTAGACTTCAAATGGGCTTGGGACAATGTTTTGTTCACATCTGTTGAACTCTCACTTTTAGTCCCACACGTTCTATTTCCAAACCCTTCCGAATTATATTTCTTTTTATCTATTATATAAAAAATGCAATGGTTATGTCACATACATTTTCCAGTTCCATGAAGCTCTTGGAACCTATGTTTCTTTTCTCTGCATTCTGTGATTTGTAGTCATGTTGCTGCCATTATAAGACTACAATTCCCAGAAAACAAAGAAAACATCTGGGCTTGATAAGCTAATCAAGCATGGGCCTAAGAAACTTGAGAGCTGTAATTATGTCCCATTCAAAGAAAGAGAGATTTGCAAATATGAATGTCTGTCCTTCCTCCTTTGCATGGGAGTTAGAAAATCTGTAACTTTTTTTTAAATCCAGGAGCATAATACATGAAGGGACCATATCAGGAATGGCACCTTGAGGTAGGTACCCTGTCCGATGTGTGGACTCAGCCTGCAACACCTACCCACATGGAGTCAGACTACCTCAAGGTGCCATTACATGGAAGCAGACCGTTGAGGCACCCTTGCGACTTCATTAGGGTCGAACTAATAGAGGGCAGGACCGAGTGGCCTGCGCACATACTTACTTCCAGCGGAAGGATGTATGGCCCCACCCTTTGTGTGTAGTACAGTTTTTCACTTTTTAGGTCCTGACGAATTGTAATGAATGCATGAAACATGTCGACCTCCGGGTAGCAGATACCCTACTGGACCATAGTACCAGTGTGTATTTCTCCCTCACTAATTTTTAACAAGGTAGTTAACCACATTATTAAAGTACTCAGTGGATTATCTAACCTTTTTTAATTCTTCACACACTTCTCACGACTACACCACCATTTTTTAATAAAACCCTCATACCCACATGCAAAAACTGGCAGGAACAAAAGATCTCCGATAAAGAGCCCCTTCTTGGGTGCCCGTCAGACATTGCAGCGCCAGTCTGACAAGGAGCAAAACCCATATGATGAAGCATGGCACCTAGCTTGCTGGGTGTGTGAGGGTTTTAGTTCAGAAAAGGGGAATTCCCCTTTCTCCTCCCCCTCTATTCTCAAGCTAGGTATTCCTTACCCTTCCTATCTCCCTGGGGAACTTTGTATCTCACAAATCTTGTGGCCAGAATATAGTGATGCCAAAAATATCATGGGACTTAATTTCGAAAATTAGAACATCTCCTTTTATGTATTTAATCATTTTTTATTAGATGCCTACAATTGGTGGCAGAGGAGGCATCTAGTGTACCTCCCTGTAAACTATTTGCACTATGTCAGAGGCAACATGGAGTGCCTGCGACAGGGCGCAGGGTTTTACACACACACCCCATTTCCCCATAGGAGCCTGTGTTACAGCCAGTTCTTGGGTGTAACATGAGCTCCCATAGGAAACAAGGAGAATCTGACTGAACAGTGTTTGGCCACATTGTAATCCGGTGCTGAAAGCAAAAGGTAAGCATCCTGAGTGCGCGACGGTGTCTGGCGGAGGCATTCCGCCCGAGATCGTAATGAGCCCTTAATTGTTAATTGGTTGACCAGTTTATTTAATTATTTAATAGTGGTAAATACCAGGATATTTTTAATTGTTTTCATTTAAATACTTTTCGTTAATAATTAATATATTATTAATATTTTAAAAAATATTGAATATTAGTATTTTTTAGTAATTTTACTTGTCAGTGTGGATGTGTACGGTAAAAGGGAGGGAAGTGTTTTGATTTAAAATATGTTTAATACTTTCGTTTATTTTAAATCTTGATTTGTAATTTAATGTTTTTATTTTTTACATTTGTTATATTTAAGGACTGCATTTTTTATTTTAAATCTATTTAAAAAAAATTGGTCCCTATTTAAATGTCTTTCTAAAAACAAAATAGGAGTGAGAATAGTGAATCTGACCATTTCAGAGTCCAACACTTGGCCTACTGTTGATCACTTTGGTATGGAAATAGTAAATTTGGCTCCTCCAAAGTCCAAAACATTCATTATTTTTGCTTACTTTGGAGTGGGAATAGTAAATGCAACCCCTCTAAAGTATGAAAATGTCCCCAGTGTTGCTCAGATAGGAGTGGGAATAGTAAATGTAACTCCCCCCAAAGTCTAACACTTGTACTACTTTTGCTAGTGTTGAAGTGGGAACAGTAAATGTGACCAGCCCAAAGTCCAATACTTTTCCGACTTGCTTAGATTGGAGAGGGATTAGTAATTGTGATACTTCCAAAGACCAATACTGTCCTTACATTTGCTTATGTTGAAGTGGACTAGTAAATCACAACCGTCAAAAGTTCAACTTTTGCCCTAAATTTGCTTACTGTCGTGTGGAGATTGTAAATGTGACCCTTCCAAAGGCCCCTAATTTCCCTACTGTTTCTTACATTGGGGCAGAAATACTAAATTTTACCTTTCCAATATCCAACACTTTCCGTACTTTTGCTTAGGAGAAGTGGTAATATTTATTTTCTTTCTTTCTATGATTTTTTTTTTTAACATTATAAGATTACTTAATTACAATTTGTTATTTTATACTTTACTTTAACATGTTTCTTTTTTATGTTTATATGTGATTATTTTCTAAATGTGTTCTAAATATATGTTTGATAAATGCTATTATGAATAATAATAACGTTAAGGCAATGTATTTGTATTAATTGTTTAATGTTTTAAGGTTTTGAAGTATATATATTTTTAATGGCACTTCATAATATTTTTAAAAATATTATATTTAATTACTTTTATTTGTTCCCAGTATTTTATCATACAACTTGCTGCTGCGGTTTAAGTGATAATGTATATTTAGCCAAGTTATGGATAACAGCTGACTCTATTAGAGCTTATATATGAGGTGAAGGCCCTGTCGTTACATTTCTGCTTTAGAGGGGCATGCCAAACAACCTTGTTTAGTCTTACATTAATAGTGGTGTTTGCATTATTATAATTTGATTATAATTCCATTGCCATTAAAATATTTACTTCCCTAAAAAGGGGTTTAAAATAAAACCTTGCACCAAGCCTCAATGCATCAATGCGGTCAGTATATTATCAGGCTACAGGGACAGATGCCGCCAGCACACTGATGCTGCAAGGTCAGCTTCTGTAGTTGTTTTAATTTGATCCTGTTCTTGCCACAGGACTCTTCAAGAGAAAAGATGCCCTTGTACCAAAAATAGAATAGTAGTAACCATCATGACTGCTAGGGCAAAATGTGGTGGCATTGGCAGAAAAGGGGAGAAAGTATTTATGCCTATATATTTCACAAAGCAGCTTGTGCATGGCATGGGAAGTGAAAACCTAAATTATATAGCATTTTCATCATGTTAAAAATACCATCAACGTTTCCCTATGTTATTTTTTCTCTCCTTTAATGCCTCTCTCTATCTTCTATCGATCACCTCCACAGTATTAGGGACGATGCAGCTTTCACTTTTTTGGAGCATACCCAGAAGACATATTTGGGTTTTTATAGTCAGTGGCTTAATAATGTGAAGCAGACCTCAATACAAGTAAATAATGAGAACCTTCAATCCTGGTAGGAGTCAAAAGACAGACATATTTGGGATGCAGTGGGCTTCTCACTCACCTCGGCCCTGCTACCATTGCGTCTATACTGCACTTGGGACAATAATGAGACATATGCCCCTGGCTATGGGTACTGGTTTGCAAAGCTTTCTGGGAAACTGTTAACAGGTGTGATTTGGTCTATATTTGTATTTCATTGAGATATTTACTTAGAGGTATATTTCATGCAACACAGCGAATCAAGACAACTTGCTGCACTGAGTTGTGTGGAAGAGAGACAGCAAAAATGCACAAAGATATGGCACAATTTCAGCGCGGGGACACGCCGGGAGGCGTCACCAGGCGCTTTATAAACCCCTTTAAACCAAACAATTCTTCTGTCTCTGAGAGCTGGAGCACCTGAGGCATCCTAGTGTCAACACAGGCAACCTTATGGCATACTGCAAGGGTGCCTGTGTTACGAGCATGATTGTTTTGTGCAGGAAGGGACACCTTAATAATTTGAGGCATATTTCCCTTACAATGTGTACTGCAGAATGCAGTACACATAAAAAGAGGAAGAAACGAGGAGAAATAAAGGGCAACATATACCATTATTTCAAACAGGGATTACCTAATTGCGATTCTCTGCAAATCGCAATTAGGTAATCGCTATTTGAAAGTATGAAACTCCATGAGTTTCATTTAGCGTTTCCGAATGGGTCGCAAATCGACCTTCCCCATTAATATTCATGAGGCAGGACACAATTTGCAGCCCATCAGGAATTGCTAAAATCCCTGGGAGTGTTGCCTGACCCCAGCAGACCACAATGTCTGTGATTGCTATTAAATAAAGTAATTTTTTTTTTAAATGCAGCCCTTTTCCCCTAAATGAAAACAGGCTGCATCTTAAAAAGAAAAATGAAAAGTTTTATTTTTATTTTTCAAGAACAGACAGTGGTCCGTGGGACCACTGCCTGCTCTAAAAAAACATTTTAATGAACATTCACAATAGGGACCCCTTTCAGTATGCGAATGGGTTACCACCTACTTGAAGTAGGGGGTAAAATCCAAATGTTTTGCAACCGCATTTCAGTCGCAAAACATTCCTACATACTGCTGTGATTCGGTATTTGGAAGAGATGCCCTAAAAATGCCACTTCGTAAAAACGAATTGGTTTGTATTCGCAGTTCCAAATTGCAATTCTGTAACATGTTACCGAATTGCAAATTGGAATTTATACATACCAAAATGCATTTTACTGGTCGCAAATGACCTGAGTCTGCAGATCAGGCCATTTGTGACCGGTAAAATGCATGATACATGGGGCTTAATGATATTTTCACATAACGCCTGGGTCAGGGAGGCGTAGCATTTTGACACAATGCCAGGTAAATCTAGGTTTGTGTCAAAAATCATGGGTGGATGCAAGGCAATGTCCACACTCCACCCATGGAATGCCTCCCTGAGGCAAGGTAACGCAAAGTAGCAATATGGGCTTCCTTGCTATACTTTTGGTTTACTAAGCCACACAAAGTCACGCAAGGAGGCTTTGTGTGGCTTAGTAAGTACTATTTAAGGACTTGCGTTGTCCTGCAATTACTTGCGTCAGACAAGGTCAACCAAGCCCTTGATAAATATGCCTCTTAGCTGCTTAGCTTTTTGTGTGTTAGTGAAGTTTGTGCAGCACTGCAGTTCAGCATTGTGCACAAGATTTGAACAGGCACACAGGGACTTCGGTAAATATTAGACAGAATTTTGCATGATTAGCAAAAGCCTCCTTGGGACTCTCAGGCAGTCCCTAGAAATAATCATACAAACATGTAATTGAGTATTTAAAAATTTAAAAATATATATTTCATACAAAACATATTTTTAAAAGAACGAGGATCTCAACAGAGGAGTATCATTATTTGAGTAGGATACATATTTGTTTCAAATGTTCCTCGGCAGGATTCCTCAATAATTAACTGGAGAGTTTCCATACGGTTTCATATTTTATTTAAACATCTAAGAGGTGAGAAGGACAGTTTCCCAGGTATAGCATTCCAAATGATGAGGCTCTGCACTGATAAGTCATCCTCCTACTAACCCCTAAAGTGCTTAGAAATGGTTTGTTCAATTTGCTTAGTTGATACAAGGGAGCACTAGGTCCAGAATGTTTGCCAGAAAAAAGAACAATTGAGATTGGCTCATAGTTAAGATAGTTTTACTGAGTCCAGTTGTTGATTATTGGCCTTTAAGTGGGATCAAGAATAATGTGTTTTTTAAGATCAAATATCTAGGTTTTATGAATGGCATCCAAGAGTGCCAGTGTGTCAAAATCCTCTTTAATCAGGTACGGAAGCAATGGATTGATCATGAATAAATAAAAGTTCCCTTTGACACTGAGTGTAACACTAAGATATTGAGATCATCAAGGAGAAGGGGCACAAAAGATGTCACACCCAATACAGATAATAGTTCGGTTGAAGTGGAGTGACACAATGCTTTTTGGCAATGGTTTATTTTTCTGCATTGGGATGGTCTATCGTGTCAGAATTTTGAGGCGTTTGTTTCCTTTTTGCCTCTAAGACAATCCATTATTACTTTAATTTCCTTCATAAGATGTGTCATACTAATAGAGGCTATTGTGATTAGAATGTAATACTATTTTCCCTGACCAAATTAACAGCATTGTTGGTAAATTTATATATTGCTGCATTTGTTTGGCTGGTAGTACACCATTTGATAGGCACCAACTCCCATGTTAATCACGTGTTGGTCATAAGGGTAGGGAATTACTCTTCATATCCAAATAGGAACAGAAGTGCTTGGACGTTTCTTGATTGATAAAATGATGAATGTTAGTAAGAGGACTTTTGATTAATGCCCCCGAACTCCTTCGTGTAAACTTGGAGCCAAGTATTAACACATTGACTCTGCCCCATCATTGAGCTCCAATGCCCAAACTACCCGGCCTGATGTGTTAGGAGGTAGAGAATGGTGGCCAAATCACGAGATTTGTTGGGGTATTGAGGCAGAAGACCTTGTGGTGCTTCCTGCATCACAGCTTGGGTCACAGGAGATCCAGATACAGGGATTGAGAAGAACTGGATAAGGTAGCACTAACTGACATGGTTTCATTTGAGGAGCATTGAGTTCGCTTGGCACTATCAGATCAAACAGTGGAGTTCTTCAAGCTGCAGGAGGAGATATCATCTTGGTGTGGGCATCTCACTAGTCACCACTGTGTCTCAGCAGCACTGACTCACTGACTGATGAGATCAAATCAGCATCTGCAACACTGAGGAGTGGAGTTAATGAGAGGCGTGGCGAGAACGAGCCAAGCTGCAGGCGGCAGAAAGGCAAGAGGAAGGTAACCGGGTGTTTGGATAGCTGACACTTGACATCTGACACAGGGTCCTCCCCCACCGCTCCCAGCCCTGCCAACCACCACTAGCCCCTCCAGCTTCACCTGGGAATGGGTTTTTTCAAACCCAATACTCCCTATAAACAGTTCTGCGATAACCAGGAAGCAGCAGTGGAGCAGAGTCTGGAGCGTAGTCCGGAGCGGCTGTGAGGCTCACCTAAGGCATAGGCAGCGCTGCACAAGTTCTAACACCGAAAGAGAGCTAAACAGACACAGCGCTACTGAGGGAGGACCCATCAGCCCATAAGCCTTCCGCTTCATCAGCCGTCTGCTGCATGCCCACAGGCCCACATGATTGTCGCCACCCAGCCGCATAACTCAGTCTGCACAATCTCCAACTCAGAGGAAAACCTCTGGAAACCACCAATTCGGCAGGAAAAGAGAACTTTGTGGCAAGGAAGAGGTAGATGAAACCAGGTGAGGGGCAGGTAGGCAAGACGGGGGTCTCCCTCTAGGTCGGGCGCTAGGTGGCAGCAAAATGGTCAAGCTAGGACTTGATGCGGCTTGCAACCCTATCCCCTCCTGTACTGTCCTCTGCCATTTCCCCCCTCCCTTTCCCGGGCTGGGAAAGATGCGTGTGCTCATACCCCCTCTCCCATCGTATTAAGATCAAACTCCAGCGGGGAATGAGGCAGTGCCCCTCCGACTAACAGGACATCTTACCTGACCAGAAGGCTTTAGGGGAGGAGCTCTTATGTTCTTGGCACCTGCTCACCCTTCAGTATAACAGAATCCGCAAGCAGCCCCAGCCCTAGGAGCACCGGCACAGACCCCAATGAGGTCGGGAAGAACAAGGGGGTCACCTCACAAAAACCGAGGGGAAGAAGTGCAAGAAGAGGGTGCAGACAGCACAAACCCAACCACAATAACGACCCAGAGCGCCACTAATTCAAATTGAGACAGATATAGAGGACACACTAAGATAGAGTGCAGCTGAGGTCAAAGCCAAGAAGAGGCTCACCCACTCCTTTCAGCCAAAATATATTCCAAATTCTGCCTTCTGGAAGATGCAGGCTCCGCTCCCTTCTCAAGCAGCTGTGGGCTTCAAGGCCTGCAGTCACCTCTACAATCACAAGAGCCAGGCAGCCAGGGGAGGGGTGATCACACTCAGCCACCCAGCCCCCTCCCCCTGCTGAAGCTAAGCAGGAAGGGGGACGAGACCCAGATCGGACACTGTTGGGTGGCCTTCATCCCTCTGACATGCTCAGTTTCATTTCAGGCAAACAGGAACCATGGTCTTGGAGGACGGGCTTACTGTCCAAAACCATAGGCAGGGACTAGGCTCTGAAAGTGAGGCTTGCCAGTTCCTCATAACATCAGAATGGGGAACTGATTCCCACAACCTGGCAGACCATAACATGGATTTAGTCGCATGCAACACACAAGAGGGAAAAAGACAGGGTGAAAAGCTTCAGAACTGCCAAATAAATGGGTCCATAAATAAAATCCAGGGGGACAATTAGATCAACCTGGGAACTGATGAATCAGACCCCGATTAGGTCCTTCACTTAATTTAGGGTCCTGAAGGCCCAATCACCTCAGCTTACCCCATCGGCTAACAGCAACAAATGATGTAACTTTCCTTCAGAGCACCAAGAGCCTCAGGAGGTAGCGCAAGGGATGCTCTTGTATCTTTGTACACAAGTATGGGAGGAAATGCGGGCTTCATACCTGCAGGACCCACCCCAAGGCACCAACTCTGCAGGTGAGCCACAAGGCTGCACAGCAGTTCCCAGTTTGGACCGTGAGGATAGGGCCAACCATGGCTGGAGCGATCAAACACATAGGATAGTGCATGGGCCTCTTTTCTGAATGCTATGGAGCCTTTGGAGGAGACTCTCCGGCATCAGACAAAATGGACATTCGGCTGACACTGCTCAACATTCTGGGTGTCTGTGTTGCTGGCATTGATGGAAAGCTAGGGGACTTGAACTAACTCCTCAAATGCTTGAGGCACAACTAAGCTGTGGGTGTGGTCTGCTCGTGGACAAATCATCTTCTCTCCCCTCTATGCTCAGCAACCTATTTGATGAAATCAAAAAAGAACCCAATGGCACCCGTGGTAAATCGCCTTTAGAAGAGCTATACCACTCTGAGCAGCAACTCATGTCAGTTACTTCAGAAGCAGCCAGTTGGAAAATCTCAATAGATCGCTGAGGGGAACAGCCCCTCACCGCCCCGCGGGCCTCTCAGATCTTAATACCAAGGGAGACTGGATTCCAGAAAGTGCCCAGGAACAAAAACAAACACAAGGCAAAGGCGGATCCAAAGGAGGAAATGTTAAGACAAATATACTATCCTAGAAAAACAGGCATTTACCCTCTCGTCAGGCCTCCATCTGGACAACCAGAGGACATACCCTCAGATACGGACATTCAACCACCGGATATAGCCGTACGTGTTAGACAAACCTCTTTTGAAGAGTCCCTCCCCCATCTAATCACAGAGGAAAAAGCTAGGCCGGAATCTGCGGCAGCACCACCTGCCAAGAGCACAAATGTACCAGCGCCTGTTAGGTAACCTCCTCCGAAGAGTCCCCCCTACCAAACCATAAGGGGGGAAGCTAGTCATGAAGCTCGGCAGCATCATCACTCAAGAGCACGAGTTTAGCACCACAGAAGCCCAGGGTCACATAGAGCAACTCCTGGGAATCACCACTGGCCCGCTAAGGAGGGAAGCGCAGCCCAAAAAACTGCCTCAGAGCAGACAAAGGGCCCAGCAATAAGCCCGCTGATGCCCAAATTGCAACCAAGCACCGTACCCTAGCAGAAGGCATTCCAGCCTCGAGCACAGCATCACAAGTAACAATTAGTGGGAAGCAGTCACCATTAATTAGGGACTTCAGACCTGAAGAAATACCCTTCTCAAATCAGGCTGGCATTTGGTCATCAAATAATATCACCATGGCCATTATAGTAGGCCCCAGGATGCCAAGGGAAAGGGACCAATCCCCACCAGAAGGACACAGATTAGCTATCCAGGGCTCCAAAGGTACAAACTATCCAACGCAAGCTTTACCTGTCTGTCACCTGACACAAAAACTTTAATCTTCAAACTCAAAGGAAACTGACGTCCTGAACAGAGGCAATATCCTACTGCTGTTGTCATCCATTCCAAATTTAGTCGGGCTAAGGTCAACTTATCTATTGTCAATAGAGTTCATCCACTCTGAAATACCTTCCGCATGTGAAGCCACCAAGGCCTCCTGGTGAAAACCTACATCACCCAAAACGTTCTCACAGAAAGCCTTGTTTTTAAGAACTGAGGGATAAACATCACTTCCTATCATGAGCCAGTCTACTCCACACCACTGCTTTCACCCGCCCAGGGCATACGGTTTGCAGGCTCTAACAATCCTACTCCCTCTATGACCAAAGGGACATTGGGGCAGTCACCAAAAAAGAAGGGGGCACCAACTGACACAGCTGGCACCTGTGCACTACTAGGCCAAAATATTTGGTCTCTGACCTTAGGTGGATTTCTAAAAGAATAAGTGGCCCACCTGGCAGCCAATGACAAGGCTTGGATAATAATTCAGCTGTTAAGAACAGTAAAGGCCTCCGCTGATTGTGTTCATGGAACATTAACGGCAGTGTCAGCAAAGTATCAGACCATGGTTTCCTACACTACATAACATCCTATGACATCATTCTGATGCAGGAAACGTGGCTGGCTGTACCATACCACCTGCAGGGGTTTGTGTGCTTCTTCACACCAGCTGAAAGGTGGCAAAACATGGTCACCTACTTGGTGGCTTAGCAACTTATGTTTCAAAATCTTGCACAGCCTCAGCAGGCTCGTTACATTCTGTCTCACCAGCTATCAACACAGTCAAGATTGTCACCTCTCTTCAAACTATTGAAACTGAGATAATAATATTTAACCCCTATAGTTACCCTAAAAGTAAAGCAAAACCCTCATGACAGCTGGTGGAGCAGCTTTTGAAACACATAAGTGAGGTGGAAACCACCATCTTCGTCCTCACAAGGGACTTGAACCTGCACATGCTGGGCTCCTCACTGGACAACTCATTGATAGGTCAATCTTCATACTGGAATATACCGGCTCAAGGCAGAAAGCTCCACTGCATAATGAGCAGAATAGGCACATACCTACTGGACGATTTAGAACATCTCAATTTTAGTGCATTCAGTAGGTTTCATGAAGATTCCCCACTGGCGGCCTCTTTTTATTCCTCTTCCACAAGTGCGACAATAGATTACACCTTTGTCTCTCTTTCATTGTTCCACCGGGTCCTCTCGTTTAGTCTAGGGCACAAAGGAGACAGCGATCACTGCCCACAAGAGGTTTCCTGTTTCACAACTCTCCCCACATTCAGCCGTTTGGTGAAGGCACCTGACTTCACCTTTACGGTCAACTACAAGAGGATTAATTTTGCACAATCAACCACAGGGGACCTGTTTCAGTCAACAATGGAGTTGTTGCAAACACAAATGGGAACAACAAACTGTGCTATAGAAAGGTGGGACTGCTTCACCAGTTGTTTGGCAGAAATGTTCACCGTGCCACCTAAAGTAGGGCCTCTTCAAACACCCACAAAGGTGGGGCACATTCCAAAGGCCCAATGGGAACAACTGAAACAAATTAAAAAAACTATAAACAGCACCCTAAGATCCCTTCAATACAAACCTGAGGACATAAATTTACAAAAGAGAAGAGAATGGGCCAAATTAGTGAGAAATAGGACCCACTTACCACCCCGAACCAGAATCTTTTTGACCCCTATGTCTCCGTAAAAGAAAACTATCAAACCTATTGTACCTATGTAGTTGATACTCTTAACCTATTGGCCCCAGAAAAAAGACTTAAGAATAGAAAAAAGACCTCTGCCCCAAGGTACAATGAGGAACTGAAACTGCTACGTGTAACATGTAAAAAGGCTGAAAGAAAATGGAGGAGGGCCTACTCTGCGACAGATAAAGCTAATTTGAGATCATCACAGTCTCAGTATAAGGCGTCTATCGCTAAAGCCAAAGCAAAATATTTTGCTACATCCCTTTTACAAGCACCTAACAGTACCAAAGCACTCTTCAATGTCTTCAGGGATATCTCTAGTCCTGCCTGCATGAGCAACAAGGTGGTTGCCACGCAGAAACTTTGTGACGAGATTGCCTCCCATTTTGAAGAGAAAATAAAAAACATTGTTGGGGAACTTCAGATCCTGGATCATAGCAATCAGGATGAGTCTCCCAGGAAGGTGCATGAGGGACCTTGGACAGACACCTCCCTTGAATACATTCAAACCCCTACGGAAGAATCTTTTATTCAAAGTATGTCCTCGGGATCTCCGCTAGACCCCCTCCCACACAAAATCTGGAAAACTTTTGGGAAGGAAACCTTCCCCTAGCTGCGACAGATTTCCTGTCAGTCCCTGGAGGTAGGAGAGGTGCCAGAGATATGAAAGCAATTCAGAAAAGGGGGTGGTGATGAACAGAGTGTCTGAATTAAGCAGACCACTCTTACCCAGTCCAAAGATCAGGGCTTGATCCATCACCGTTATTTAGCTCACTGCACCATCCCAGCTCAGAACCTGGCTATATGCAAATTAGTCTGTCCCTGGCCCAGTGCATCATGGGAACTGGGCAGACCAAACTACCAAGCCAATTCTTCACCAGAAAGGAGACAAGCTTCCGGGGGCCGGTTTCTGGCATTTCAGCCGTCGTCGGCCCGGCTTGCTTGAATCCTGATGGTGCAGTGAGCAAGGGACTCATGTCTGAGTATACCCTGCCACACCTATAGTGGCCAAAAACGATTCAGAAAAGGGGGTGGTGATGAACAGAGTGTCTGAATTAAGCAGACCACTCTTACCCAGTCCAAAGATCAGGGCTTGATCCATCACCGTTATTTAGCTCACTGCACCATTCCAGCTCAGAACTTGGCTATATGCAAATTAGTCTGTCCCTGGCCCAGTGCATCATGGGAACAGGGCAGACCAAACTACCAAGCCAATTCTTCACCAGAAAGGAGACAAGCTTCCGGGGACCGGTTTCTGGCATTTCAGCCGTCGTCGGCCCGGCTTGCTTGAATCCTGATGGTGCAGTGAGCAAGGGACTCATGTCTGAGTATACCCTGCCACACCTATAGTGGCCAAAAACGATTCAGAAAAGGGGGTGGTGATGAACAGAGTGTCTGAATTAAGCAGACCACTCCTACCCAGTCCAAAGATCAGGGCTTGATCCATCACCGTTATTTAGCTCACTGCACCATCCCAGCTCAGAACCTGGCTATATGCAAATGAGTCTGTCCCTGGCCCAGTGCATCATGGGAACAGGGCAGACCAAACTACCAAGCCAATTCTTCACCAGAAAGGAGACAAGCTTCCGGGGACCGGTTTCTGGCATTTCAGCCGTCGTTGGCCCAGCTTGCTTGAATCCTGATGGTGCAGTGAGCAAGGGACTCATGTCTGAGTATACCCTGCCACACCTATAGTGGCCAAAAACGATTCAGAAAAGGGGGTGGTGATGAACAGAGTGTCTGAATTAAGCAGACCACTCTTACCCAGTCCAAAGATCAGGGCTTGATCCATCCCCGTTATTTAGCTCACTGCACCATCCCAGCTCAGAACCTGGCTATATGCAAATTAGTCTGTCCCTGGCCCAGTGCATGATGGGAACAGGGCAGACCAAACTACCAAGCCAATTCTTCACCAGAAAGGAGACAAGCTTCCGGGGACCGGTTTCTGGCATTTCAGCCGTCGTCGGCCCGGCTTGCTTGAATCCTGATGGTGCAGTGAGCAAGGGACTCATGTCTGAGTATACCCTGCCACACCTATAGTGGCCAAAAATGATTCAGAATAGGGGGTGGTGATGAACAGAGTGTCTGAATTAAGCAGACCACTCTTACCCAGTCCAAAGATCAGGGCTTGATCCATCACCGTTATTTAGCTCACTGCACCATCCCAGCTCAGAACCTGGCTATATGCAAATTAGGCTGTCCCTGGCCCAGTGCATCATGGGAACAGGGCAGACCAAACTACCAAGCCAATTCTTCACCAGAAAGGAGACAAGCTTCCGGGGACCGGTTTCTGGCATTTCAGCCGTCGTCGGCCCGGCTTGCTTGAATCCTGATGGTGCAGTGAGCAAGGGACTCATGTCTGAGTATACCCTGCTACACCTATAGTGGCCAAAAACGATTCAGAAAAGGGGGTGGTGATGAACAGAGGGGCTGAATTAAGCAGACCACTCTTACCCAGTCCAAAGATCAGGGCTTGACCCATCACTGTTATTTAGCTCACTGCACCATCCCAGCTCAGAACCTGGCTATATGCAAATTAGTCTGTCCCTGGCCCAGTGCATCATGGGAACAGGGCAGACCAAACTACCAAGCCAATTCTTCACCAGAAAGGAGACAAGCTTCCGGGGACCGGTTTCTGGCATTTCAGCCGTCGTCGGCCCGGCTTGCTTGAATCCTGATGGTGCAGTGAGCAAGGGACTCATGTCTGAGTATACCCTGCCACACCTATAGTGGCCAAAAACGATTCAGAAAAGGGGGTGGTGATGAACAGAGTGTCTGAATTAAGCAGACCACTCTTACCCAGTCCAAAGATCAGGGCTTGATCCATCACCATTATTTAGCTCACTGCACCATCCCAGCTCAGAACCTGGCTATATGCACATTAGTCTGTCCCTGGCCCAGTGCATCATGGGAACAGGGCAGACCAAACTACCAAGCCAATTCTTCACCAGAAAGGAGACAAGCTTCCGGGGACCGGTTTCTGGCATTTCAGCCGTCGTCGGCCCGGCTTGCTTGAATCCTGATGGTGCAGTGAGCAAGGGACTCATGTCTGAGTATACCCTGCCACACCTATAGTGGCCAAAAACGATTCAAAAAAGGGGGTGGTGATGAACAGAGTGTCTGAATTAAGCAGACCACTCTTACCCAGTCCAAAGATCAGGGCTTGATCCATCAACGTTATTTAGCTCACTGCACCATCCCAGCTCAGAACCTGGCTATATGCAAATGAGTCTGTCCCTGGCCCAGTGCATCATGGGAACAGGGCAGACCAAACTACCAAGCCAATTCTTCACCAGAAAGGAGACAAGCTTCCGGGGACCGGTTTCTGGCATTTCAGCCGTCGTCGGCCCGGCTTGCTTGAATCCTGATGGTGCAGTGAGCAAGGGACTCATGTCTGAGTATACCGTGCCACACCTATAGTGGCCAAAAACGATTCAGAAAAGGGGTTGGTGATGAACAGAGTGTCTGAATTAAGCAGACCACTCTTACCCAGTCCAAAGATCAGGGCTTGATCCATCACCGTTATTTAGCTCACTGCACCATCTCAGCTCAGAACCTGGCTATAGATATGAAAGCAGGCAGTGGTGACTCCCCTGTTAAAAAAAACCCTCTCTGGACCTTACTACCCCAGCGAATTTTAGACCCATATCCCTTCTGCCATATATCATTAAGATTCTTGACAAAATAGTCAGTAAAATTCTGTCACGTTATCTGGAAGAAAAATTGTTGCTGGATAAGGACCAATTTGGTTTTCTTCCGGGACATGGTACGGAGATCGCTCTGGTCTCAGTTATGGACAACCTACAAATGCGTGCTGGCAATGGGAACTCTTCAGTCCTAGTATTACTGGATATGTCAGCCGCATTCAATACGGTGAGCCATGCAGTGTTAGTGGAACGATTAGTCGGTATAGGGGTAAAAGGACGGGCCTTGCAGTGGTTACGCTCATATTTGTCGGGATGACAACAGGCTGTGTCTTTGACGCCTTTTACTTCGGCCAAGTCAATAGTTCATCATGGAGTACCACAGGGCTCCAGGATTAGCCCTATACTTTTTAATATCTATTTGTGAACCCTGTTCCCCTGGATTAGATCTTTTGGAATTGACCTGGTCAACTATGCCAATGACACTCAATTGGTGCTCTCCCTGGAAGGAAAACAAGCAGTATCTATGGAGACCTTCCAGGAGTGCATGCGTCAGACTGCTAGTTGGTGCAGGGAAAACACCCTACAGTTCAATGGAGGGAAAACAGAGGTGGTGTTTTGTCCGGCTACTAGAGTGCCCCGCCTTATCGACAGAATTGAGGCTCACCCCCGCGGATGAACCGTTGTTCCCTGCCAAAACAGTGCGTAATTTGGGGGCCCTGGTGGATGCAACCTCCAAATGGAGGCACAGGCCAATAAAACCATTGGTGTTTGTTTATCCCTACTGCATATGTTATGGAAGATCTTCCCGCTACTACCAAATGACTCCAGCTCTTTGGTAGTGAGGAGCATAATCTTAAGTAGACTGGATTATTGCAATTCCCTATATTTAGGAGCACAGCAATATATTCTGCAGGGGTTGCAGAGAGTCCAGTCTATGGCCGCAAAGCTGGTGCTTAAGAGACAGCGCCGGCCCTCTACAGCCCTGGCCTTGAGTGATCTTCACTGGCTGCCTCTTAAGGAGAGAATATGTTTTAAATCTTTTTGCATTGTATATAAAGAGGTCCATGGTTTTGGACCTGTTCCTCTGCAGAAGAGATTTACCTGGTACAACCCCGGAAGACGGCTTCGCTCCTCCAGTAGTAATCTGATCATGGCCATCAGGTTCAAGAGATCAAGGCTGGGAGGCAGAGCCTTTGGTGTGGCGGCGGCCCGCCTCTGGAACGAGTTGCCCCAGAATCTTAGACAGAGCAGCACGCTGACGTGCTTCAGGAAGAGCCTGAAAACTTGGCTGTTCCCTAGGAGCAATAATTAGTCCCTCTCTCTGACAGCTTTCTACATCGCTATATTGGCTCTCTTCACTCTAAGCGCCAGGATATCCGTAGGGTGACAGTTTTCGTGCTATATAAATATTCAATTCACTTCACAAGCATTACCTCACCAGAAAAAAACTACATTGAAGAAGCTGGGCCGCCAACAGGTCACAAGAAGACAAGGTTTGGGCAAGACTGTTTGCGGACACTAAGTAAAATGATAGTGGTGAACCACTCTTCTTTGAACTCAGACTTCGGGGCATAATCCTAGACTTGTTGAAAGTCTCAATAATCTCTCCAATTTACAAAAGTGGGGACAAGTCCTTGGCAAAAAATTATCACTTGGTCACCCTCATCAATAATGAGGCAAAATGCTTTGCAGGGATGTCACATCTTGGGCATCTGAGAATGCAATAATACCACTGAAGCAAACAGGGTTCTCCAAAAAACATCAGGCAAGAAAACTAACATCTTGGCCATGTCACTCCTTATTGACATGGCGAAATACTCCAAGCTGCCACTTTATCTCTGTTTTATTGATTTCAGGGCATCCTTCAACCATGCAGATCAGGACAGGCTCTGGCGTAAGCTGGCCCACTGGGACATTCCTCAGACCCCGCTGGACTTGCTAATAATGCACCACACGGATATAAGGGTGCAAGTGAAGCTGAGTGCGGAAGTGCACCTCTCTTGATGAATACCAACAAGCAAAGGGCTGAAGCAGGGGTGCATCCTAGCCTCCACTTTATTCAACCTATTCTTAGCTGACCTGACACAGGCACTCAGTGGCTGCAACTCCCATGCCCCTAGGCTAGAGGGCTTGGCATTGTCCAGCTTCCTCTGTGCTGGCGATGTGGTCCTGGTTAGTCACACTCTGGGTACCTACAACACCTATTCAACATAATACAGGAATACTCTGCTGGGAACGGCTTAAATGTTAGCTTTGACAAGACATGCACTATGATGATCAATAACTACAGGAAAATGACACTGATCTGGTCCTGGGGCAAGACAAAAATCCAGACAGTAACAGAATACAATGATTTGGGGATGATCGTCAACAAAGTGGTCCAATTTACACATCAGAAGGAGGCAATTAAAAGGAAAGGCTTGGTACTGGCAGTGACATAAAACATTTTTAAATCAAAAGTGATGGAGCCAGAACTTTCCCCCTTCCTCCAGGTAGTGCAACCCAAACGTTTACCAACTATAATATATGTCAGAGAACTCCTGAGAGGCAGGGATGCCAAAATACTGGACAGTACCCTAGTCAAAGCGTACAGAATCATCTTCAGACTGCCACATTTTACCTCGCCAGTGCAGATCCGGCTGGAGTTATGTCTGCAGAGACAGTCCCTGGCAAGGCAAGGAGCATTTATTATATGCTGGGGCAAAATCAGGAAGGTTGCCCCCTGCACTCTAACTGCTACCTATGGCAGGAGCTGCAATAGCAAACACATAGCCCGCCAGAGCTTACCTTCAAGAATCCCTGACAAATACCAGGCTGATCCAGCTCTGGGAAGCATCCACTTGCCATAGAGTTTTCAAAAAATCAATATGGAAATCAATAAAGCACCTTTTGCTAATGGAAGACAAGGCTGCCTTCTCAGGCAGAGCTAATGCTGGATGTGATTAAATAGCTGCCCCGCACTTGCTCCACAAAAACACTTTAGCCTGGGTTACATCGAGGAGCAATTTCTGAAATATCCTCTGGTGCAACTGCCATCTGCTCTGCACCTCCCCCACTGGCTGAGGAAGGCTACATTGACTGCTTGCTGGTTGTGTGGCAAAGACACAGAAGACCTGCCGGACTTGAACTTGCAAAGAGCTGCTTGGGGAAAGGAGGCAGCTGCTGAAGGCCCATTTCAATCAACGAGTGACCCGCACACAGAGGCAGACTGTACTCTCCTGCTTCCTCCTCGGGATTCACAGTTGACCTGTCAATTGGTTAAGTTCCTCACACTGGTGTAAAGGAAAATGCCAAAACGAGTTAACACAGTGCCTTGATCACAATTCATTATGCACTTCAAGAGGTGGCAGGACAAAACCACATCCACTCCTTGTCATCTCCTTATTGTGGTCCAAACTATGTTGAGAGGCCAAACCCTGCCATCCTCACACCTTGTTCCCCCTTGTGGGTTCACAGTTGTACTGTCGATTGGGAAAGTTCCACACACTGGTGGAAAGGAAAATGCCAAAACGAGTTAATAGGGCGCCTTGATCACAATTCATCTTGCACTTTATGAGGTGGCAGGACACAACCACATTTGCTCCTTGTCATCTCCTTATTGCAGTCCAAACTATGCTGAGAGGCCGAAACCTGCCACCCTCACACCTTGCACTTTGAACTCTGACCCACTTTGCACTTTGTGCTCTTTGCACTCAGAACCAGAGTCTGGCAGCCCCTGACATCGTTCCACTTTCCAATCACAGACAGTAACCTTGCCGGCTGGCTTTGCAACGTAACAATAATCATAGGAGACCACTACAAGTGAACTTGAGGGAAGGGCTGGCTAAACTAATGGAATCCCTTAACTGGGCAGTTTGTACTTTAGTGGGTGGCAGGCCAACAAATTACATGTAGCCCAGATCGACTTCCTTTCGCTAAGCGAATCATGCTGGGTAGTAAACCCTGAGATTTAGCACTTTAAAAACACTTGAAGCACTTTTGCACATTGCACACTTTGCACTTGACCCTACTGGGAAGAATATGGCTGTTATCAGACAATGCTGCTCGTTTTAATTACAGCTTGGCAATTATAAAATGCTTATGGTGATCTATTTGTAGCAGTTTCAAGTCGGTATATTGTTACTAGCAGTTACAAATGCGTGGAGTTATATTTTTCTGTGTGGATTTATGGTTGTACTGTATTGCAATGGTTTTTTGTAACTAAACAAATAAAATACTTGAAAAACCTGGAGGCCACAGTTGCATGCTCTGTGGGAAATATGTGTTAGTGCTGTGATGTACACTGTTCAGTATGGACAGTGGCACTGAAGGATAGGGTGGCATGGGGCACAGGATGAGCCCTTACTTCGATGGGGCAGGTGGAGACAGAGCCACCATTCTGAGTGGGGCAGGTTGAAGGTACAATAAAGTCACAGTGGCTTCCTTTTTGTAATGGTTGGAAATTGAAAATGAATGCAGGTGCTGGCATAGGAAAGGGATCGACAAAAGTTTCCCAGTGGTTCTCTGTGGAGATCAACAATTAAAGTCGGTAAACATCGTTTACCACTAATCCATAACACCGAATGCAATTACAATGCGGTCATTACAACAACTGCATTGTAACAACACATACCATTACTCTGCAAGTCGGAACCATGACTTGTGGAGGAGGGGTCAGAAGGTGTTGGTTTAAAATCCAACACCTTCCCTACTGTTGCACAAAATGGAGTTGGAATAGTAAATTATACTATTCCAACATACAGCACCCCCCTAGAGCAAGTTGTTGTTTCAACTTGCAGATTAATTGTATGTGCTGTTACAACGCGGTCGTTGTAACAATCGAGCTGTAATTGCATACATTGTAAATGCATGCGTGATAAGATGCCATATTCATTAAAAACACAGTAGGCAATCTGCTATTTTTAGTTAAAAAGCATGCCTTCCCTCTAAAAAATCTATCAGAGGAGTACAGCTCATTATTAATCAGTATTCTGAACTTGTGAAAATTAAATGTTGGGAGACTCAACTCTATTGGTGAAGTGCCACAAAACACCCAGCGATACAGACAGTGGTGGCTGCCTCTGAACGGGGGAGATGGGGGGGAGGGGTTGGGGGTGGCGGGTGAAAAAATAAATACAAAAAAAACGTATCTTCTTCGCCACCACCACACGACTTTCCTGCCACTGCACGCCTCTCTTCCGTCTGCTGGCAGCACTGGAAGCACCCAGGCTTCCGGACTCTCCCAGCCAATCACGACGCTGCCTGGGAAGCATCGTGATTGGTCTGAGCAGCCTCTTTTGCCACTTAGGCAGTGCCTGGGGAGGCTAGGCATTTTCTCCACGGGGCTGTGAAACACAGCACAATGGTGAACGAAACACAGCACAATGGAGAACATGCCAAATGCACAGGACGTTTTGGCCTGTCATGCACACGTAGGGAGGGAGCACAAACCACTCCTGCTCCCTCAGTGGAAATCCAGCACTGCCCCACCCAACCTGGTTGGAGCAAAGAAAAATTTAATTATAACTTATTATTGGTTTATTTTTCTTTTGCACTGCTCAAGGAGCAGTGGGGTGATGCTCCTCCACCTTAGCGGAGGAGCTGCCCCCCGGAAACAGAAGTGGAAATACAAATATAAACCTGAAAGGATACATTATAAGTCGATGGACCAAACAAGTTGTGCTGAATAAGAAAGGTGATTATTGAATTCTACCAACCTATAAATAATATTAGAGCCAAAGAGAAACCCTAATGAGGCATCGGCAAGGAAACTTTGAGCGAAAAAGAAACAAACATAAGTATGGTAGCCCACAAAGAAGAGTCATCATTAAGTGAGAAAAAATACACTGCACATTAAAGATTCCAAGGATAATATGATAAGAGACAAAGGGACATACACTGTACAACACAGCAAAAGGGAAACACTTGCCAAGCTGGAGACTGGGAAGAAGCAGAACATAAACATCACGCCCTTCAAAAAAATCTAAATTAAAGAACAATCAATGCACGTCAACAGAAAAATCTTGAAAACTATTTTGGAATATAACACTTCAATTAAAACCAAAATAGAAGCAAAAGTTGATGCTACACTTCCGAGACAAGGCCTCAAAATCTTTTTACATGAAGTCTTAAAAGGAGGGCAATGTGTTTCTGAATTCAAGTATTTACTACATGGAAATCGTAATGCAATTGAAAGAACTCTGTATGATCATGAATTTATTTGAGAAATGAACACTTAGGGGTCTAATAGGATGGCGGTCGGAAAATCACTCTGACTTCCATGGTAGAGGGAAAATACCGCCCGCTAGGACCGTAGCATAACAGCCGGTCCAAATATTATGCCCTGCAGTTGAAATCCGGCCACGGGGGTCGGATCGCGGCATTACAAATTTGGCATTTGCTTCTGCCAGCAGCACTGCTGCGATGTCCAAAAAAGCATGTCCTGCATATCCCTGCACTGCGTGGCAGTGCAGTGCCTGCCACCTAAAACAGGGACATGCATGGTACCCCTCTAGTACACCCACACCCCCCAACATATTGGGGGCCCGTCATGGGCCCCCAGAGACATTGAGAGGGCATATTATAAAAAGCTAAGAGATCTAATCACCTTTAATGCTGTTGACCTCTCCTTCCATTCAACTGAGACTTACTCCCTTCACCTCTTATAAAAATCCTATTTTCCCAACAACTTGCGCTGTTCCAGTAACCAGCCCTCTACCTGATCATCTCTCTAGTATTTTGCTTTCAATTTAACTATGAATGCAGACAGCATTTGTTAGCGCCTGCTTGATGTTTCTGTATCTAACATCTATCAAAATATGTTCTCTGTCCGCTGCAGAGGGCTCCAAAACACCACTAAATAAAAGGATGTAAAACAAAAACTGAATAATAATACTCATGGAAAACAAATATATCATTCTTAGAACTTGATTTAGAGTTTGGCTGATGGGATACTCCGTCATAAACATGATGGCTGTCCAATTTACTGTATTACAAGTGCCATATGATATAATGCAAGTGTAATACAGCAGAGGGGCAATCCGTCAGATTGGTGATGGCGCAGCTTGTCCACCACCTTTAAATCAGATCTTTAGTCACACAACAACCACACAAGGGTTGCTAATTTTGAGGTTGTGCAACTGAAACAAGAGGTTGATGCAAGTGTTCACTACAGGGCATTGTCAACAGATATATGTGGAATTCTTTGGGGAAGATACCAGTACATGGTTGCATAATCTTGAAAATGGTTCTGGCAGACTTGCAATCAATCTTTTGACCATAATACATGTGCTCCTTTATCTCCTTGCATTTTGGAGCCTGTTTTCAAACTTAGAAAAGAGCAGCCTATCCTCATAAATTACATGATGCAGCAAATGTAAATCAGTGCAGGCTACATTTTGCACCATTGACTGGATAAGAAGAGCAATGTGCCACAGGCCTATATATAGAGCATTTTCTTATTTGCACATTTCAAACTTCCTTACATTCAAAGCATGTCCACTCATGCAGTCTTGTGAAAT
Source organism: Lissotriton vulgaris (assembly GCF_964263255.1). Classification (NCBI taxonomy): domain Eukaryota; kingdom Metazoa; phylum Chordata; class Amphibia; order Caudata; family Salamandridae; genus Lissotriton; species Lissotriton vulgaris. Next base: position 703,002,227 of record NC_141699.1, read on the forward strand.
TAAGTTCTTGTAGTTTGAAAGAAGCATTGACATAGCCAATAGGTCTGAATTTAAGCTGTTTACATAGGTCAGGTATGCTGCTTTGATTAGGGGTGGGCGGTAAACTCCACTCCACTGTCGGAGTTCACAGAGTTTTTACCACGTCGAACTGTGCTTGGAGCATGGAGTTTGGCAAAAACACTGTACTTCACTGCGTGATGGAGTTTACAGGTGTGCTACTCCTAGAAATGACGTATTTGTGATGTATATCCCCACTGAGCGGATCTTGGTGGTGGATGGCATCACAGTAGGAGTTGTGGGTGGAGTTTGGACAGTCTGTTCACTGGCAGCATTCGTTCATGTGAGTATACAGGAGCTCCAGCTGCCTCTAGCACAAGGACTGGTCTACTGAGACTTGCAGGCAGGGGCATGCGCCTTCCAACGAGCTAGCATCCCGGTGCCCACCCACTGCGAGCAAAGAGGTGCAGCAGCAGCTACATGTTGTGCTAGTGTGCATGACCCTTCAACCAAAGAACAAGCTGCAAACTGGATCCAGCCAATCCCAATTCAGGCTCTGATGCCTCGAAGCCAAAGAACAACTGAGAGGATCTCTGCAGCCCTCCCTCTCAAGAGTGCCTAAGCCAATCCCAAGCCATGACATAAGCCACTGGAATAGACATCAGCACCCGGCTATATGACTGGTGGTGAGGCTGCAGTGCTTAGTTTGACTATGAAACCAAACAGCCTGTTCCTGTAACTCAATTAAGCTGCTTTCAGTGAAACGTCATGAGTAATTCTAAAACCCAATAGGAGGGGAAGAACAGGTGGCCTCCATTAGCTGCTTAGTGTCAGTGGGCGTGGGGATTCAATACTCACTCCCTGCCTCACCTCATGGATCCGAGCAGCACCTGGCTACGGCCAGAATAGGTCAGGAGGACGTAGCAGCTCTGGGGATGGATGTGGCAGAGTGGGTTGAGATACCCACATCTGCAGCCCCATGGCTACCACCTCTCTATGGTCTAGTCCTAGGTCACAGTCCTCGAATGTTGCGTCCTGGAGAGCAGTGGAGCATTTGATTCTGCCGGCGGTCAGAACTCCACAGAATCGCACAGAGTTTTTATTTAACTTTGCAGAATTCCACAGAGTAGAACTCCGGGGGGTTCCACCCATCCCTAGCTTTGATTTATAGCTGTGGCCTTTTGGTTCCATGTGGTCATTGCAGCAGGCATTATAAACTGCACAGCTACTTTATTGGAATGTGAAGTGCGGTTTTAGCACAGATAATGGCAGCAGACACGTTATCCAGTTCAGCCTCTACCCTGGAATCAAAAGCTGCATCCTCAGTTGTGCCCACAGATGTTTGCAGCAGTTGCATTGCTTGGCTGACCCATTTCACCAGTAGTGTTTTTTATAGGCCCTGCTATGAGCCTTTGCTGGTGTGTGCACACTAAGAATGCTAACAAACCTGCTCATAAACCTTTTGATCATGCAATATGCGAACCCTGCAGAGCAGCAACATTCATTTGGCTTTTAAAGACAGGTACATCCTAAAGTTCCAGGTCAGGTGATGACACCAGAACACTTCACTTGCTGCAGCCTCCTTCAGGGCAGTGTGCTGATGGTTTGGAACCTCAAATGCAGAGTGCAGGAGCCGAGCCGAGCCGTCTAGAACCAGTCTAGTGGTTGTGTTACAGGGATTATATTTAGTCTCTTTTTTAGTTTTCCTTTATAACATAGCATCTTTTTAAGATGGCATTGTGCATGTGTTTCACTAACATGAGAGAATGCCACACACACATTTATTTTAGTAGACATTATTGATCTGTTGTCTGCACTGTACAATATGTCTCTTCTTTACTATGTGCTTGTAGGAGATGACTCTTTTCCTCCAGACTAAGCAAAGTTGTTATTTTGCATCTCCAGTAGAATATGATAAGGCTGGTGTGTTAATATTTAAACAGCGTCCTTTTTTAATTCGGTGAGAGGCACTTCACACCAGAGATATCATGAATGCTGCACAGATCTGTGACTGAGAACCAGCTCTGAAGGCCCCAACATTCATTCTAAGAAAGAAGATAGCCACTCAAGCAGAGATTGTAAAGGCTTGCACTTTGAGATGGAGTGCTTCCTGAGACTTTACATCAAGGTGTGGGGTTAGATAATTTCAACTGGGTCTGGCAGAAGGATTCTCCCATCATACTCTCGATAGAGCAGGGGTATTACCCATAGATAGGAGTAACATTAAGAAAAATGAACATGGTTGAATTGTTTGTGTTTTTCCCCATTCTAATAATGCTTATAACTATGATGCGTTTCATCTGTCTAATAATCATAGTTCATGTTTTACCTACAAGGATTAGATCTTTCAAAAAAAACATTTAAAAATGCATTATTGTTTTTTTTTTCTTTGTTAAACTTTGGGCATGCAAAAAGTGACAAACAAAAGGGCTAGATCTGTTTCCACGAATTCCACGTGAATAAGAGAGGTCATGTTCGAGGTTACCACCAGCATCTAACTTTGAAGATTTAGTAGTTTGAATGCAGTACTGTGAGCTAGCGGAACCAACATTTACTAATGATATGAATAAACTCAGGGGTGTATTGACAAGAAATGGCACGCTGCTGTTTTGCTGCAGCAGAGCATCAAAAGTATTACAGCTGCTTTACAACACTTCCTAATGCCATGTTAGCGTCATATTTACAAAATGGCGCTACATGGCGTTAGGAGGATTTAGCACCTAATAAAACTGAGGCTGAAGCCAGCGTCGAATTCAATTAAAAAACACGGTACAAAAAGTGACGTTCGGCCAATTAGCGGCTCGAAAATACACGCTAGCCGGCCTAATGTCACTTTTCTGCTCCTAGCGGGAAAAACCCCACAAAAACACTACAAAGAGAAAAAAAGTTACACTTACCTGAAAGAAGCTATGGAGCAGCCAGGAGTGAGCACACCGCAGGACATCAGGCCCACCAACCCCACTACACAGGATGACCAGCCAGAGTCCCAGGGGAATAGGAAATGCAAGTTCAGTCAGGAGGAGAATTACAATTGCAGTCCATAGTGAAGAAGGTGAACAGTGTCGCTGAAGTCAAGAAGCAGTGACGGACAGTAAGAAGTGCTGGCACGATGCCAAGCTCAAACCTAAGGCGAAACTGGTAACACATCTCCAGGCAGAATTGCAGAGCAGAGGTGGTAATCCACCACCCCAGGAGGGGCTGGTCCCTTGGAGGAGCAGGTGTCCACTATCATCTCTGAGGAGTCAGTGGTTGGAGTTGTGGGACAGGACAGTGCTGATGATGACCAACTACAACACAAGCAGGGTAAGTCCCAACAAGGGTAAATGGAGGGAATCACGTAATGTTGTGCAGTTCAGGCAGCTATGTCCCTGTGCTCTGCGACACTGTCTGCAGGACAAACGGTAGCCACCTGGCTCATCCATGGTCAGACAAGACATCAATGGAAGGCTCATGAGCATTTGGATAATATGTTTTCATAGGACAGCCTTGCAAGCCTTCTAGCTGTGCTATCCTACCTCAAAATGAAAGGGCAGCAATGTTCCGTTTCATCAAGACACCGAATATTCCTTTTTCAATGCCTGCTCTGGCACACAAACAGCAGACATACACCAGAGCAGGCCGCTCTGCACCAAGGTTCAAGGGTACCTGCATTGGTGCTAGCCAGATGAATATGCACCAGCAGAAAGGAAAGCACAGGAATGCACTGTATCCTCATAAACACAGTGCAAGTCTGTCCTTTCCTATTCACACAGCTTGGCTCAGCAAGATTGTTCCTTACGGTTTACTGCGCTGCACCACATGTCTATGAAAGATGACCCTCTGTCTCATCTTAGCTCATGCACATTGACCTAACCTCTAAATTCCTAGCATACAATTGGTATCTCACAGGAGAAACAACACACCTGGGGGAGATATGCAGGCCTTGGGTAGTACCGACACAAAGGGACATTTCAAGAATCACGTCCATACTTCCCTAGATCAAACTACATGGTACGCAGCTGTTCTGTTAGGAAGGATCAGACCACACAGGTGCCATCTGCCATGGTATGGAACACCTGAACTTCTCTCATCTACATATATATGACTGGGTGTGTGGGTGATTGCAAGAGATGTACACCAGTGGACATTGGCCATATTTAAAGTAAAAAAAAGTGCAGGGCGTTGATGCTAACATATTTGCAGCGCTGAGCTGCATCATTTCATAAATGCAGGGATGGGCTAAATTAACTGGTATATGTGGAAACCTTGAGCACATCCCTGTGTCACTGCAAATAGAACAGAAATAAGCCAACACAGGTACCCTTGCACCATGGTACAATGGTGTCTGTGTTGGTGCTTGGATGTTATTATCAGTGCCAGCATAAGGAAAACCACCTGGGGTGCGCTGTATCCTTGTGAATACGGGGCTTCCCTGTGTCTGTAGAATGAAGCAGGGTGGTACAACTAAAGTGCTTGCACCACTGTATTGTGCCATTTGTATGTGAACATGATCCTCGGTAGGTACATGTCACCATTCCCAGCACTACTGCCATCTGGGGTGCTGCCTGACACACATCACTCTATAACAGCCAGCCAAGTCATCCCATTGAAGATGGCCATGCATAATGTAGGTGTCATATGCACATGAGTCAGTGCATGATCAGTCTCCCATCACTGTGCGGCAGTCAGCCAGCTGCCAGGACCAAATTTGGAACAGCCAGAGAGGGCATGTACACATACAAGTGCATGGGTCTGGTGAAAACGAAGTGTGGCACTCTGCAGATAATGAAATCTGGTCATGATGAAATGGCATGAATTGCAGTGATTTTAATTTGACTACTATGGCAGGGCCCATTCACTCAGAGTAGACACACAGTGGAAGTGATGACAATGCAGAGATCCAGTCATCTGAAAGGGAAATACAGTGCTATTTGTAATTCTTACACTTGAATACCTGCTGTCCTATGTATCAATGAAGGACTGAAAGTGTAATGTAATGCACTTAGTTTGCCAACTGCATCACTAATAGCATTTCCCTCACCTTCTGGCCAGCACCCTGTCCCGGACATCAGTGATGATAACTATCTACCAACCATCGACCATGACATCCTTGTAGTTCCGTAGTTTGAGGGTCTGTGGTTCGGTGGTTCAGAACCCGTCCAATAAAGGTCATCGGAAATAGACGATTTTGGTGTCAGCGGACCGCAAATTATGAGTGCGGTGTGTACGAGTGTTTTCATCTTAATCGATCAATGAGAACACTACGTATTCAGGGATTTCGTTTGAACCCTCGGGTTCCATTTTGTGGACGGCAGCCATTTTGTGTGGTTGCCCTCACATAGGCCGATGACTGCGGCTGAGCGAGTCCTTGGGACACGTACACCTTAGCTGACTTCTGAATGACCTGGCCGAACTGACTCCCTTGCCCGAGGCTGACCTCGCTGAGCCAGTTCCTTCTTAAGCAGCTGGTCAGATAAAGATCAAAGAGCAGGACATTGCTGAATTTACAGTACACTGCACCCACCTTTCTATCTCACTTCTCATCTGTTTCTGCTCCTTCCTTTACAACATAATCACTGATTTGGGTTGAGGTTTTATAATGGGTTTGTCCGGCCTGATCCAACAGGATATTGGAATGTGCTTTGTCATTTCTGGTGGGCTGGACAACGGAAAATGGGATTGTCGTCATGCTCTACTTTTGAAATGTCACACTGTCATTGGTTAGTTTGTATGTAATCGATGCTACTTTGGAATGTGATTTTTGGCATAAAAGACCATGCTCCGCTCATTGAAATTGTGCAGTCTCTAGCGAACCACCCGTGTTGTGCTTCGTAGATCTCTGTTCCTGGTTGCAGCCAATAAACTTTGGTCTTTGACGTCATCGAGAAGTGTCCCGTGTCTCTGTTTGCCGAGGCAGGGGAATCCGAAGACTTCGAGCGTTTTCCCTGACGCTGCTGGGTTCTAAAACCCGGTTCTTCAGTTGGCGCCCAATGTAGGGTGACTTCATCGGTACCGGTCCAAGCCCGAAGATCGTGGAGGGCTTCGTGTGGAAATTCTGGAGGAATGCCTGCCACTTCATCGACCCCTATATGTCGTTGTGGTCCGAAAGTCTTTGCTGTGAGGTTCCCCGCCTTCCGACGGCTACGAAGGACTGCTGCCCTGACTGTCGCCCTGTCATGGAGCCATAGACGATTTGTTGAGCGAGACAATAGACGGGTCTTCTGGTGACGCCATCGACATTTCAGTTAAGTATGAGTGGAGCGTCTCCCAGTCCTTAGTTTGTTTTGGTATCCCTTCGAGGATCGCTTTGATTTGGTACCTGCAGGCCCCAAAGCTGAGGGACTCGTGTAGTCACGAGACTATCGTTTGAGATTTCCCTTGCAGTTTGAAGCTAGACTAGTGAGTGAAGATGCCTGGCCTTAGCAGACTTGGAAAGTTATTTAGTTGTGGTTGTTCTAGGGATTCCCGGTTGGAGGATTCGTGTTCGGTTCCTCCGATTGGAACTCCGACCTATGAGCTCTACATACAACATGGTATGGGCCCCATCGGTTATAATGACACGAGAGGTAATGTGTGCAATAGTCCAGTTTTGCCTGTTCTGAAGAGGACAGATTCTTCACAGCCTCCTGTATATAGGTTCGTGATCGATCTTCGCGAGGTGAATAAGATCGTTGTCCTGCAATTTCCTGTTGTACCTGATATCACCGCTTTGTTGACTTTGATCCCGGCTACAGCCACATGGTTTTCGGTGATTGACTTGAAGAATGCTTTCTTCAGCATCCCGATTGTCGTGGAGAGTAGAGATATCTTTGGATTCTCTTTAGGAGGACAAAGTTTTCGCTTTAAGCGCGCTCCTCAAGGCTATTGCGAGAGTCCATCGATCTATAGCCAAGCTTTGAAGACGTAACTTGATTTGTTGGTTTTACCGGATGGTACTGCTCTTATTCAATATGTTGACGACTTGCTAGTTGCTGCTGACAATGAAGAGATTTGTAGAGAGGCTACTTTGTCGCTGTTATGCAACTTGTCTGATTTTCATCACAAAGTTTCTCTTTCAAAGTTGCAATATTGTCGACAAGAGGTAACCTACTTAGGTCACCTCTTATCGAAGGAGGGAAGGAAACTGACCCCAGAAAGAATTCAAGCTATTGTGAAAATGAGCCTGCCTACGACACAGAGAGAAGAACGTGCGTTTTTAGGTATTACATCGTACTGCAGACAGTGGATCCCTAATGTCTCGTTGTTAGCGAAGCCTTTGATAGCTCTTACTGTTAAGGATACTCCAAATCCTATTCCTTGGACTGACGAATGTCAGAAGAGTTTTTCTGAATTGCGCAATGCGTTGTGTTCGGCTCCTGTGTTGGGTACTCCCGACTACAGTAAGCCTTTCACATTGTATGTCCACGAGAGAGAGGGATGTGCATTGTCAGTGATGACTCAACAGTTTGGCGATAAGCAGCGTCCATGTGCTTATTTTTTGTCGACCTTAGATCCGGGAGCAAGAGCGTTGCCAAGTTGTTTGAGAGCTACAGCAGCAGCGGCTGTTTCAATTCGACAGTCTGCTGGTTTGGTTATGGACAATACACTGATTGTGATGGTTCCACATGCAGTGGATACCTTGTAGAATCGTACCAAGACACAGCACTTAACTAGTGCTCGGTTGTCGGGTTACGAATCGACCTTGTTAGCGAGTCATGTGCACATTAAGAGATGCAACACGTTGAATCCAGCCACGTTGTTGCCGATTTCAGCTGAGACAGATAATGTTGAAGAACAGCATGATTGTTTCCTTAGAACTGAGGAAGAAACAAAAGGGAGGATAGACCTTAGGGATACTCCTCTTCCGGAGTGTGATGGTCCTTTGTGGGTTGATGGATCATGCTTTAAGCTGCCGAATGGTGATACGACTGAGGCATGTGCTGTTACGACTTTGCATACGATTGTTGAAGCTGCACGTATCCCACATAATTTAGCGCAAGCAGCAGAGTTGATTGCATTAACAAGAGCATGTGTGTTGGCGAAAGGAAAACAAGTGAATGTGTACACTGACAGCCAGTATGCGTTTGGTGTGGCTCATAGTTTTGGACGTTTGTGGCGTGAACGTGGGTTCCTGACTTCGCATGGGACGAAGATCCAGCATGGACAGTTGGTGAATGAACTTCTTGAATCACTTACTTTGCCATTGCAAGTAGCGATTGTAAAATGCAGTGCCCATAAGAAAGTTATGGATGATGTTGGTCGCGGAAATGCCTTAGCGGATGAAGTTGCGAAAGAAACTGTGAGAAATGTGATGAGCCGAATGTATGTTGCAGGTCCGGCGAGATGGGTTCCAGAGAAAAGTATGTGTGAAGATACGATTGAGAGTGTGAAATCCATCTAAGCTGAAGCTACAGAGAAAGAGTTAAATGAATGGAGAGAAAGTAAGGGTAGATTGGACTCGAATGGTTGTTGGACTGATTTGTCTGAGCATCAAAGATGGTTGTTGCCCGACGCGTATGTGCTTCCAGTTGTTACGATGGCTCATGGGATGGCACATATTAGCGTGAAAGGGATTTGCAAGTTGTTGGCACCGGTTTGGCAGAATGCAGGAATTCCCAAATGTGCAGAGAATCTGGTTAAGAACTGTATGGTGTGTTTGATGTACAATCCTGGTAAGGGAACTCCAACTCCGGCTGGTCATTTTGCTCCTCCTACGTATCCGTTCGAGGCTTTGCAGCTAGATTTCATCCACATGGAGAGGTGCAACAACCTGAAATATGTGTTGTTGGTTGTTTGCTCCTTTTCTAGATGGGTGGAAGCTTACCCTTTGAAGGACAATACTGCCTTGTCCACAGCGAAAGCCCTAATCAAAGAGTTTTTCCCTAGGTTTGGTTTGCCGAGAATGATCTGGAGTGACAATGGGAGTGAATTTGTGGGTCAAGTGATAAAGAGAGTATGTGAGGGATTAGGAATTAGGCAGAAGTTCCATGCTGCAAATCACCCCCAATCAGCTGGTTTAGTTGAGTGCTATAATGGCACTTTGAAATTAAAATTGGCCAAAATTCAAGCGAGCTCTGGTTTGCAATGGACAGATGCTTTGCCCTTAGCCCTTCTGTCCACAAGAATGACTGTGCATTCACAAATGGGTTTGAGTCCGTATGAGGTCGTGTTTGGTCGCCCGGCGAATATTTGGGGCGTGCCAAGACCGACAAAGTTTAGTGAGCTTGAACACCCTGTGTTACTTAACTACTTGTACGAACTGATGGCTAAACTGCGTGTCTTACACCAACAGGTTCACAATAGTCTACCACAGGCTTCTGAAGATCCAGGCCACGCCATTGAACCCGGCGCCTGGGTATTCGTGAAGAATTTTCAGCGGAGCAAGAACGAGCAGCCCGCTGGACAGGACCATACTTCGTTTTACTATCTACACGTTCTGCAGTTCGAGTGCAAGGCAAGAAAAACTGGATCCACGGCGTACACTGCAAACGGGCTCCGTTGCCCTTACCGTACAACCGGTGGGTCCAGAAGGGACTTCCAGACTCTGAAACTGAAACTGTGCCATGTTTTTTGTCAATCAGCGATGCCCGTTTGATTGGAACGAACACTGAGAAAGAAAGTGACGATCTTCTGCAAGAAGCTGTGCCTCCTTTGAATCGATTGGACACTATTGAGCCTGAACTCCTGTTTAGAGTACAGACATTGCCTGGAAAAGATCGTTATAATTTGCGACCGAGAGTCATGGACAAATAAAATAAATGAAGTTTTTATGATTTTTCTGTTTGCAGGTTAACTCTCCTCCGAGGAACTACTTATTTTTGTTTTTCGAACCGCCATCCGGGGGCCAGCTGTAGGGTCGCGGTCGACAAGTCTTTGGAGTGCAAGCCTGAGACAATAGGTCGGCGGTTCTGGTTGGCCTAAGGGAGTTGCCCTGGGCTGACAGAGGCATTCCTTAGCATAGAACACCCTACCACCGCGAGCAGCATATTTAGTGAGGATGGAGTTCTTCGAGTTGGAGAGACCTGTAGAGACAATAAGCTTTAAGAGCAAGATACACAAACTAATGACACGAAAAAAGATTTTTAATATTGTGCTTATTTATGCTACTGAGTTTAATTATATTTTTAATTGGTTATGCGACATTCTCTTTTAAAGTGAAGTTTATTCCCACTGTGCAACCTACACCTCCACCTACTATTTCTTCTCATTCTTTTCACCCTCTGCCCGAACATGAAGTAGTTAGAAGATTGGAATTTGCCAATAATTCCTTTATTCAACTTTTGCACCAACACCAGCTAGTTATGAACACGACAAACTGTTGGATTTGTGGCCTAATGCCCCATACTTCCGGAAAAGGTATTCCATATTTGGTTTTGCCTTTCAGCCTTAATGGTTCTATTTGGGCATATAGAACGATGTTCATCTATGCCCATAGTGTCTATCCCCTACGTTCACCGAAAGACAATCCCAAGAATAGTGCTTTAGCTAGAGGCATAGTCGACATGGTTAAAGGGACTAATGCAGTTGAGACTATTCCGAAAGATGAGAAACAACCATATAGTGGTTGGGACGTTACTGGATATGGAGTTAGTCTGAGTGTTAACCAGCGAGCGAAAAGTTCTCCACCGATTTGGATAGTGCCCCATCAGGATTGCTATTGTCTGCAGGGTAATGGCAAGAATCCAAAAGCTCAGTTAGGGAAGAGTGTCTGCACTGAGACTTATGTATTTACGTCTCAGACTTCCCCAGCGTTTCTAGCAGCTAAGGTACTTATTTTGTTTGCTACGACAAAGCGTATACATGGTTGCCCCCTGACTTTTCGGGCACATGTTTTGTTTCTTTCCTTTTGCCCCCCACTTTTACAGCTGCGGCAGATTTCCATAAGACGAGAGTTGCTAGAGGTGTCTTCAGTCAGGAAGATACCGCAGGGCAAGAGTTGGGAGATTTCTTTAAGGGTTTTCTGCCGTTCTGAGGACCGATGGCGAACAGCAGGAACATTCGCCAGTTGACGAGAGTGGTTGAGTCCACCATAGTCGAAACTGCCGGTGCCCTTAGTAACTTGACTGCTGAGCTTCAGTCGGATCGACTTATGACACTTCAGAATAGAGTTGCTCTTGACGTCATACTTGCAGACCGAGGTGGAGTATGTAAACTGATTCAATCGATCTGCTGCGTTTTCATTCCAGACAACGCTCCGTCAGTCTTCCAAGGCATTTCTAAGTTACAAAAGATCTCCGATTCTGTACATATAGATAAAGGAGATTGGTTGTTGATGAGATGGTTTTGGGGATTGATATCCACGTGGGGATGGAAGATTCTGATGGCCATTGGGATGGTCTTAGCTATCCTTTTCCTGTTCTATCTCTGTGTACAATGTGCTCCTGCTATTTGTGGCATCTGTGCTACTTCGTGTGCGAGGAGACCTGTCCAGAGAGAGGTACTAAGTACTAGGATGATGCTACAGCAACATATCCATGATCTGATGAAGATAGACCTAGATTCAGATTGACATGGGTTTGGGTTTATTGCCCATGTAAGGGCAAAAGGAGGGGCTGTAGTTCCGTAGTTTGAAGGTCTGTGGTTCGGTGGTTCCAAACCCGTTCAATAAAGGTCGTCGGAAATAGACGATTTTGGTGTCAGCGGACCGCAAATCACGAGTGCGGTGTTTATGAGTGTTTTCATCTTAATCGATCAATGAGAACACTACGTATTCAGGGATTTCGTTTGAACCCTCGGGTTCCATTTTGTGGACGGCAGCCATTTTGTGTGGTTGCCCTCACATAGGCCGATGACTGTGGCCGAGCGAGTCCTTGGGACACGTACACCTTAGCTGACTTCTGAATGACCTGGCGGAACTGACTCCCTTGCCCGAGGCTGACCTCGCTGAGCCAGTTCCTTGTTTAGCAGCTGGTCAGATAAAGATCAAAGAGCAGGACATTGCTGAATTTACAGTACACTGCACCCACCTTTCTATCTCACTTCTCATCTGTTTCTGCTCCTTCCTTTACGACATAATCACTGATTTGGGTTGAGGTTTTATAATGGGTTTGTCCGGCCTGATCCAACAGGATATTGGAATGTGCTTGGTCATTTCTGGTGGGCTGGACAACGGAAAATGGGATTGTCGTCATGCGCTACTTTTGAAATGTCACTCTGTCATTGGTTAGTTTGCATGTAATCGTTGCTACTATGGAATGTGATTTTTGGCATAAAAGACCATGCTCCGCTCATTGAAATTGTGCAGTCTCTAGCGAACCACCCGTGTTGTGCTTCCTAGATCTCTGTTCCTGGTTGCAGCCAATAAACTTTGGTCTTTGACGTCATTGAGAAGTGTCCTGTGTCTCTGTTTGCCAAGGCAGGGGAATCCGAAGACTTCGAGCGTTTTCCCTGGCGCTGCTGGGTTCTAAAACCCGGTTCTTCACCCTCCAAGAACTCCTAGACTCCATTGGGACACCATCCCCAGACATGGGGAGGGTCAGCAACGTCGCGGTGTCTCCACATTCCCTGCCTAAAAACCAGCAGGTATCATATGCCACCCCACCGAGACCCCTGGACTCTGAGGACCCACATAATTTCTTCCAATTGACTGTGGTAGGATCCAGCAGGAGTTGGCAGATCGTGGAGACTGTGGCAGCATCCCTGGAGGGAGTCCATGGGTGCCTCAGTCCCAATAGGAACAACACTGCTGCCATCAGAGGGACCTACCCTCCGCTCTGTGTACTCCATCAGTCCCTGGCTAACATCACTTGTGTCATGAGGCAGAGGCTTCAACAACTGCCCTGCCAAAGTAGCACCAGTGAAGTGGCCAAAGAACTGGGGGCAATCAGAACAATCTTGAAGACCATGGAGCAGAGGAAGGACTCCCACATTGCTCCCATGGCTGCCTACTACTGTGACATTGCTGCTGTCTTGCAAAACCTACAGATCCTCCTTGCTGGTGTGCCGTGCTGCCTCATGTGCTGGTACAGATGAATGCTGCTGCAGGCAAGGGATCCACATTTTCCGCCCCTGATATGTGTGTGCCTCCCCCAGATGCTGCATCTACAAGGCCCAACCTCACTGGAGACATCACACAAATCAGAGGAAGAAGATGTGGACGCTCACTCAGTCCCACCCTCTTCAACGTTTACATGAGTCCCCTCGCATCCATCGCACAACAACACAACCTCAACATCATCTCCTACGCAGACGACAACCAGCTGATCCTCTCCCTCACCAAAGACCCAAACACCGCCAAAACCAATCTACACAAAGGAATGAAAGAAGTAGCCGATTGTATGAAGAACAGCCGTTTAAAATTAAACTCGGACAAAACGGAAGTCCTCATCTTAGGATCATCCCCCTCTGCCTGGGACGACTCATGGTGGCCACCGGCCCTGGGTACAGCACCCATACCTACAGAACACGCACGTAACCTGGGCTTCATCCTAGACTCCTCCCTCTCGATGACCAGACAAGTCAACGCCGTATCATCTTCATGCTTCAACATCCTATGCATGCTCAAAAAAGTCTTCCGTTGGATCCCCACCGAAACAAGAAAGACAGTCACCCACGCACTGGTCACTAGCCGACTGGACTATGGAAATACCCTTTACGCCGGAACCACAGCCAAACTTCAGAAAAAACTCCAACACCTCCAAAACGCATCAGCCAGACTCATACTGGACATCCCCCGTCAAGCTCACATTTCCGGTCACCTGAAAGACCTCCACTGGCTCCCAGTCAACAAGAGAATAACGTTCTGTCTCCTCACCCACGCACACTAGGCCCTCTACGACCTGGGACCCGAATGCCTCAACACGCGACTGTCCTTCTACACACCCACCCGCCAACTACCATCATCCAATCAAGCCCTCGCCGCAATTTCGCGCATCCATAGATCCACCATGGGAGGAAGATCCTTCTCCTACTTAGCGGCCAAAACCTGGAATTCTCTCCCCACTCACCTCTGCCTTACACAGAATCACCTCTCCTTCAGAAAGCAGCTAAAAACCTGCTATTCGATAAGTAATGCACCCACCCTCCCTCAAGCGCCTTGAGACCCTCTGGATGAGTAGTGCGCTATACAAATTCCTGAACTTGAACTTGAACTTGAACTATCCTCCTGACTGAAGCACTCCTCTCCACAACATGTCCAATGCCATGTTCCCCACATGGACTCATGGACTCTTGACATCCACTGGCTCTAAACATCCTTTGGGGTTGTTGTCCAATGAACATTTTGTGAGAGCCACTTCAACATTTGCACTTGTAAATAAATGCACTAATATTTACTACCTGTGTGTTATGTGTCTGTAGGAGCCGGGACATGTTGACCATTGCCCAGTCCGGTAGGCTACTACATCAACTACTTGCCAAAGGAACATGTAATTTGTGGAGTCCAGGATAATGCTAAGCTGTGAGAGTGTAATATAATTTGTAAACACTATTTGTGTGATGAGTAGCAAATGCTTATTCAAGGTTGCAAACATCAAGTTCAACTGAATGCTGGGTCCACCCATGGGTACTGTAGCTTACCACATTGACCTGACAAGTAAACGCTGCAAGTGAGAGAGTGTACAGGGCAGCCATTAGTGTATGATCACAAAAACATATTAATTGGGCAAATGATAATGACGACAACATCCTTCCAATGCATGTTGCATTAGCAAACCACACATAGGCATTGTGTGTCGTGCAGAATGCTCGACACATAGTTATTGGACATGACAAAGAGACTTGAATAAGTATCCTCATATATCCTCCCCTTGGGAGGCGCACTATTTGCACACTGTCCCAGGGTCCCTGAACCTAGGTTATGTGTAAATGTGTGAGTTACTCATTTGTGTTGGATGTGACAAGTCACCGCAAAGCCCAGGGTAGATATCCTTAACGTAGGGTGAATGAATATTGTACGTTGATGTGGCTTGCTTTACTGCATACCAATGAGGCCATGCATTGTCACACTTTGCATTGTCACATTGATGTGATCTGGGAAGCTCCTCTACCAGAGCATCCTGAATAGTGATAGTCCATCAGCACAGCTCTTGTATACTTGAGGCCCTCAGTGGTGTTGACATGTGTAACTTGTAGGGTTGTGTTGTGCATATGCCATGTAGTTATGGCACAAGTATATAGGCCCACACCAACTACGTGTGCACTGTCTCATTCAATACAAGACTGATTTGTCAAAGTATTCTTACATGATTGAGTGCCTTGTGGTCTGCCATGTGCTTGAGATGTACTTACCAACCAGTAGGCCCTTCCCATAGTTCCCATTTTAAAAACCCTCTTTGATGGCAGAATGCCGCAAGATAAGTGAGTCGTGCACTGCCCGGATACTTGCCAAGAACGTTGATGAAAAGGCCCAGATGGTCAACGTTGACTGCAAGTTCATGGAATAGGTGTGCGGTCTGTTGTGGTAGGTATGGGATGTAGGCGCAGGAGGCAAAAGTTACACATGTGTGCAATCCATTGCCCCCAACACATGTGGGAATCCTGCAATGGCATTGTAGCCTTGCTTGATTTCGAAATGCATGTCATCATTTCATAAACATAATAAAATTAACATGCACAAGGGGGATTGGGGAGGGCAGTACTTTGAGTGACCTGCGTTTTTTGTATTACCCGTAGATTCTAGTAACTGCTGTGGTCAAGGTGAGAGTGTGTCAAAGTGGTGAGGATAGGGAACTACCCTCTGGACTGAGCTCCAACTTAACAATGAAAACAACGTTTTCTATTTCAAGTTCATAAGGTTTATTCGATTTCTTCAGATTTATAAATCATAAGGCTTTTCCAACGTTATGTGGTTCCATTCACCAACATAATAATCATCTTGTCAAACTGAGTTTAATGCATTAATCCACTTAATAACAATACCCAATGCATTTCGGGTCATATGAGAACCATGACCCTTCGTCAGGGGTCTGAAACAAATGGAAATCAGACAGGACCAAAGTTAGTCACTCACCAAATAAATCAACTCAAAAACGCTACGAGACAGGAAATAATGCTGCTGACTCTGGAAACGGAAACGGAAAAAACCGTGCCAAAATGAAAGATCCCAAAACACCAAAAGAAAGTAGTCGCTAAACTATTGAGCCAATGAAATTAGCAAAAAGATCTTCACCATAGTGTCAAACAACCCACAATAGTAAATTATATCTAACTCGATCAAACAGTCAATACGGAGCACTTACGAAAAATACACGCATCCGCGCTTCTGTGGATTCAAAGGTTACTGAGCATACCAGCTACATGGCATCTAATAGGATACACATTTCATCATGTGACCGCGACCATAACCAATGGGGTGATGGTTCCCCGGTCACATGACACGAGTATGTGTGCTTCACAACAAATAACGCGAACAATGCATCGGCTAATACGTGCAAATAAACAAACATAAACAAAGGCTAAATGCAAAGTACATAACGAGCTCGGCAGCATGTGCAAAATCAATACAATATAAATACAATATCAGCAAAAGAAACATTTCGATGGGAGCAGGATGTAGCGAAAGTCAATGCTGTGGATAAGGATATTATAGAACCCACGAATGTTCAATACGATCATTTAAACCCACAGGGTGGGTCGAGTTCAATTTTTTGATCCAATAAAATTCAGCTCTAAGTCGTTGCTTTATGGGATCCATGTCAGGACGCTGGTGGAGTACCTCAACCACCATAAACTTTAGTTGAGAAATTTGATGGTTCATCTCTTTCCAGTGACACGCCACTGATGATTTCAGATTATTGAGCCTGGTTTTCAATGCCAATAAATCAATCCTTTTCATTTTGTCTACCTTCATCATGGCTTGTATGAGAATGTCTTCCGGATATCCCCTCTGTTTATATCTCATAGTTTGTAGTGAGATGGACTCTCTTGCTTGATCTTCATTAGAAGTAATTCTTTTGAGTCTAATGTATTGAGATACGGGCAAATGTTTTTTCAAGGCCTCAGGGTGAAAACTTTGGAAAAGGAGACACGAATTCCTATCAGTTGGCTTGTGAAACACTCTCGTGTTAATTTCCTGATTGCATATATTAATTTGTACATCTAGGAACGATATGGTGTCTTTGCTGATCGTATGCGTGAACTTTATCCTTTCGTTCAATCCATTGAGAATCTTGATATTGTCTTCCAATTTTTCTTTCTCACCACACCATATCAAGAAAATGTCATCAATAAACCGCTTGAACATAATGAGCCCTTCAATCCAACTTTCTTTTTTAAGAATGTTATCCATTTCAAACTTCTGCATAAAGATATTTGCATATGAGGGGGCCCCCCCAAAACCCATTGATGTTCCGTTGATTTGATTGAAGAATTGTCCGTTCCATTCGAAATAACTATGATACAGGGCAAACTGCATCAATTCTAATATCAGGATTCTTTGATATTCTTCCAAGTCACTGTGAAGAAGACTCCATTCGAGTGCCTCAATACCTTCCCTGTGTGGAATGGAGGTATACAGTGCAACCACGTCAATGGTGCACAGCCAATATGTTTTGCCCGGTGATAGATTTACTTTACCCAACATGTTCAAAAAGTCAGTAGTATCCCTGATGTATGTCTCACTCCTTTGCACTAGAGGTTGTAAGAATTTGTCCACAAATTTGCCCACTGGTTCTGAGATAGATCCACAGGTCGAGACGATGGGTCTGAATGGCGGTCTAAGGGGATCCTTATGAATCTTAGGCAACATGTAGAGTTGCGGTCTTCTGGGATATTTTAAATGAAAATAAGCATGGGTCTTTTGACTTATCCATTTCATGGTTAGAGCGTGATCCAAAATTTGATAAAGAACCTTCTGAAACTCTTGTGTAGGATCAGTGGTTAGTGGTAGATATGTTCCTTGATCATTCACATGATTGTTAACACTGGAGGTGTAGAATTCTGTATCCATTACTATTAGGGCGCCGCCCTTATCTGCCTTTTGAAAGGTTAAATCTTTGTCTTGACTTAGATTTTTAAGAGTGTTCCATTCTTTGGGATTCAAGTTGTTTCTCTGAGGTTTGTTGAAAGGAATCTTTTGAATATCCGACATTACTGAACGTTCAAATGCCTCTAAAGTCTTATGCGTAATGGGGGCACAAAAGGTGCTAGGTGATTTGAATTCATGATCCCATGGGGGGATTTCAGTCGTTTGGCTGATGTCTTTAAAGAAATATCTCAACTTCAGGTTCCTGAAAAACTTGAAAAGAGCAATTTCCGTTTCTCCAGTGTTAGATCTGTAGGTGGGAACGAATGTAGTGCCTTTGTTCAATACTGCCAGCTGCATATTGGTGAGTGGTTTCGCAGAAATGTTAATCACTAAGTTATCTTCTGCACTTGACTCCGTGTTCGCCTGGCGATTTCTTCCTCTGTTTCTTTTTCTCTTAGCCCTTCTGGTTGTGACGAACCTGGTGGCGCATTCGCTGCTGGACTTATATCTAAAAAAGCCGGTTGTTGACCAGTTACTTGACTGGTAGATGGTGTGGCACTTTGTTTGGTGGTCTTTGTAAGTGGTGGTCTGTTTTGTGCGATGTCTGATTCGGATACAATACTTTCTGTTGAAGATGTGGCTGCTGGTTGTTTTTTCTGGGATTGAGTTTGCCATTTGCGTTGATTATAAATTTCAGCCCACGAGTACACCTCTTCAAGCTTGTAGTCTAAAGTATCACGACGATACTTTCGAATTTTCCTTTCATTAACCTCTTTAGCGTAACGATCAAGTTTTTGGTTGATCTCCTCTAGCAGTTTATCAAGATCTGGAATTTTGTTTAGCTCTTCTTTAATGGTTTTGATCTCTTCCTCAATCTCTAGTAATACTTTGGACAGTTCTTCTACTATCAACAAAATGAGATCAAGAGAACATTTGTTCAGAATTTGGTACCACTTCTCTAAAAATCGTTTGTTGTTGGCGCATAGCATTGGCTTCAGCGCAATCCTGAGTCCCCTAGGGATCCTTTGGTTCCGATGATAATGTATCAAAGTGGTTGCGTGCAACCTTTGGTTGATTTCCTTTTTGCTGATGTATTCAAATTGCCTTAAAATTTGAGCTGTGGTCGTCTTGTGAGGAGTGGTTCGTTTGGTCTCCTGAATGAGCCCATAGATCTCTTTGGCTGCATCTGTGGAGTATACTAATGTTTCAGCTCTATTAGTTGTCGTCTGTGCTATTTCATCAAGTTGCATATTGATGGACGGTGCTCAAAGGATTAGTTGAGGCTGAAATCCTAAGTCAAAAAACAGTGTTATCCTGAGCACTCAGTAAATGTTTTAAATCGAAATTAGAAAATAGTTCAGGTAGGTGCCCACGTCGTCGCACGTAGCCAGAGCGTGCCTTACTGAAACTGTCAAAGTGGTGAGGATAGGGAACTACCCTCTGGACTGAGCTCCAACTTAACAATGAAAACAACGTTTTCTATTTCAAGTTCATAAGGTTTATTCGATTTCTTCAGATTTATAAATCATAAGGCTTTTCCAACGTTATGTGGTTCCATTCACCAACATAATAATCATCTTGTCAAACTGAGTTTAATGCATTAATCCACTTAATAACAATACCCAATGCATTTCGGGTCATATGAGAACCATGACCCTTCGTCAGGGGTCTGAAACAAATGGAAATCAGACAGGACCAAAGTTAGTCACTCACCAAATAAATCAACTCAAAAACGCTACGAGACAGGAAATAATGCTGCTGACTCTGGAAACGGAAACGGAAAAAACCGTGCCAAAATGAAAGATCCCAAAACACCAAAAGAAAGTAGTCGCTAAACTATTGAGCCAATGAAATTAGCAAAAAGATCTTCACCATAGTGTCAAACAACCCACAATAGTAAATTATATCTAACTCGATCAAACAGTCAATACGGAGCACTTACGAAAAATACACGCATCCGCGCTTCTGTGGATTCAAAGGTTACTGAGCATACCAGCTACATGGCATCTAATAGGATACACATTTCATCATGTGACCGCGACCATAACCAATGGGGTGATGGTTCCCCGGTCACATGACACGAGTATGTGTGCTTCACAACAAATAACGCGAACAATGCATCGGCTAATACGTGCAAATAAACAAACATAAACATAAAAAGGTGAGAGTGTGACCATGTTAAAAAGATGTTCACGAGTGCTTGTATACAGGGATGGTTGTGATGAGTGTTAACACACAAGTGCTCGGTCTGTAAAAACGTTGTGATTTAGTACATTTCTGGTGCTGATCGCAGGTCACGTTTTACGTTTATTCATTGACCCTTAGGTGAAGTAATCTTCACTAAATGCGGCATGCAGTTGTCCCCACCTGTATCCGATTTGAATTCTAACCTGTGGCATACGTTAGAACTACACGCGGGTTTATTATTCTCGGTCAGTTTTCAATCTGGTTAAAAACGAAGGATAGTGACGTTAGTTAGCGTTCAATGTTTAAATACATATAATGTATTTCGAATTATAGTGCTTTGCTAGTTAAGTGAACATATGTTACTCTTGTATGATTTCACAGGACTAATAAGTCCCCTGATGAAGGGCACATGCCAGAAATGCATTGGGCACAACCGCAATAAATGCTTTGAAAGCCTTATGAAGGAATAACGCGCATCAAAGAAAGATGAAATAAAACAGAATAAAGCATCCACTACACTTGTTGAAGAAACTTTATTGAATGAATGAGATGAACATCTGATCCACAAGTGCATCGGAGGGACATCACTCCTGAGGGAATTGCCGCTTTTTGAATTATTACACGCCCAGAGCACAGTGGGCTGCACTTCGATAGCACCACTCACACCTACGAACATATAACGACCGCATCCGACCTGAGTGCGATTACGACTACACATATCAGTGATTTCTGGCTATGTGTGGCATCTAGCAATCCCAGAGAACACTATTCTGTTCCCTCTCAAGATGTCAGGACACTTCCTCAGATGTCAAGAGCTTGGTAGACGGCCCTAGGGGTGTGGATTCCTAGGGATACACATCCATGTAAAAGCTGGTTTGGGTAGTGGATTTTCCTCTCTGTCCCTGTCTCCCGACCATCTACCTGACCAAAGGGAGGCCCTTCAGAAGTGTGAATGTCATCTGCCCACCAAAGGTGACTTCACCTTTGAAGCTTGCATTTTGGGCTAACACCCTGAGTGACTTCCTGCAAAGATGATGTTACACCTCGCCGGCCAGTTGCAGGCTGCTATTGTTCGTGAGCATGGGAGTCGTTCAGGTGGACAAAATGCTGTCTAGCAAAATTACAATTTAGAAGTGTTGCTGTTGAGGAATATATAAAGACACATTTCCTACCTAATAGTGTATATCTTCCTGCCTTTGGTTTCTGTAAGTCTTCCTTAGGGGAGACTTACATATAATGTTAGGGGAAGTGGTGGCTTTACCATTAGTTTAAATGGCAAAATTGTATTAGCAGTGTTACCACTGCTCTTCCTGTCTGTCATGGCAGGCTGGAAGCCATTTTATACTTTGTCAAACACACGGTGGCACAAACAGTGCTTCAGGCCTTGATAGACACTCTACTTTGCATGCTCTAGGTATCCTGGGTACCATATACCAGGGTCTTATAAGTAAGTTAGTCCTTAACAATTGGTGATAGCCAATTCAAAATATAATTTGTAATGGGTTCAAACACTGACTCTTATGTATGGTTAGAAGGCCTCAGTACATTCGCACAGTCGCTAAACCAACAGCATCCGTCCAAAATTATAGGGAGTGAACATGCAAAAAGAGACATTTCGTTACACCAGAGCTTACCAGTTTGACTTCCTATTCTTTCATGTGGAGCATTGACCAAGTACTGATTGCTTCATTTTGATTAGTATCTTTCTAATGCTTGAGCTGTAATTGAGGTACTAGTTTTCTTTCTTCCACCCCTTTCGTGTTGCGCCTTGGCACTTTTTTTTCAAACTTTTTTCGAGTTAGAGTTCCTAGAAGGTAAGCCAAAACAGTAATTTAGCACAGCACAACATTACAACACCCTCTTCATTCATAATTTCGGACTGTCGCTCAATACTTACAAGTCATTGCTTCTGTACAGATTAACAGAGGCAATGTATTCATCCAGAACCTTGGTTTCACCATCCCTGCATTAAATGTAATAAAACACCTCAAGTGTGGTTACTCTTTGCACATTACCAATGTAGCCTTGCTTACTCAGCCAATAGGTCTCGCCTTTGCTAGAACTCTTGGTTTTGTCAATGTTTTAGCCATTTTGTACAGGTTTTGTCAATATTTGTTTCTGAGTGCATGAGACCAAATGTATCAAGATAACCTAAAAGCCAGTTCTAATGAAGATGATGTCTTACCCACGTCCTTCATAAAAGCTCTCTCTTGGGATGCTTTTTCGCCCTTACTCATCATTGTCAATGCCTCCATCACTGAAGGAATCTTTCAGAAGCTTTAAAGACAGATCCTCCCACTCCTAAAGAAACTTACTCTATACCTTGATGAACTTGACAACTCCTGGACCATCACACGCCTACCATTCATTGGCAAGGCCATTGAAAAAGCTGTCAATGTTCAACTCCAAGTTTACATTAATGCTAACCATCGCCTGCACCACTAGCTGTCTAGCCTCAGATGACACAACAGCACAGAGATGGAGACTACTACCCTACACATCATAGACAATGCACTACTGACAACAGATAAAGATGGCTCCTGCCTTCTGTTAATTGGTGGACCTCTCAGCTGCCTTCAATACAGTCTACATCCTTCCCTCATATGCATCCTAGAGTCTCGAATAGGATTCACTGACAAAGTCCTTCACTGGTTCTCCACCTACTTTTCCAACTGACACCACTTTCTTCACATGGGACCTTTTTCAGAAGATCCCTGTTACCTTGTAAAATCCCCTGGGCTTTAATATTGTTCCCTTTCACCTTCATACTCCACATGGAGTCATTTTGGGCTCTTCTTACAGATAACAGAATCAAGATGTGCCAATATACTGTTGATACACAACTCTGCATGAAAGTCTCCTCTTCTTCAGACATCCAGTCCTCAAACACTACCTTCACATTATCCAGATCTGGCCCAACATGAAGCTTAACCCAACCAATAGAAAATTCACTTTATTTTCCAGGAAAAAGAAACAACACAAACTTTTGTAAATGAAATGAACCTTAACAGTTTTGAACCCCAACTTTTACTGAATTCCAAATCACTTGGAATCACCCTGGACATCAACCTCATTTTCAAGGAAAAAACTGCCAAAACAAAGATGGCCCGTAGTTTGTTCCCCATGTCTTCCTTCCATCCTTGTCCCCCCTCCCTATCCTTTCCTGTTAGAATGGCTTTGAACGTTAAGTCTGAACATGATATTTAGACAGTTGTAATGGGATTGTATGCTGGTCAGGATACTCGTCAGAGCATAGCTTCTTGTTCTGAATAAAAGTGATATCATGCTTTCAAATATACTGCCTCAACAAATGCCCTTCAACCAGCTCTTTCTTCGAAAGAAAGTGAAATCATTCTTTCGGAAAGTGACTTCAGAATGGCTGTTCAAGCCCTCCTACTCCCAAATCTGCATGGTAGTAATGTCCTAATATCAATGGCCCTCCAGTCTCTACTCTATTACACATGGCGCAAAACATCTAATCCAAGGCCTGAAGAAATATAATCACATCAACCACATCTTGCTGGAACTCTATTGATTCCCCTTGCTGGCCTGCACCATCTTCAAAACCAGCTGTGTTCTTTACAAAAATCATCACAACGAGCACACCTGCTTAGCTTGCAGACACGTTCACTAGCTGTGATGATGTTTGGCAGACCCACAACCAGGCCACCACCAGACTTCAGACTAAGAACTATAAAAAGAAAAGCAATGCAGCTGGCCTTTCCCATCTTTGTTTCCATTAGAACTGCCCGAAAGCTACTCTAATTTAGGAAAGAGTTCAAGATGCATTTCTTTAAACAACACTAAATCACAATACATTAACAGTCCACAAACCAGCTATCTCTCCCATCACTCATTAACGTTATGCTTATATTTGGCCTTGTACAGTGCTCTGTTGCTTTTTGAC
Source organism: Lissotriton vulgaris (assembly GCF_964263255.1). Lineage (NCBI taxonomy): Eukaryota > Metazoa > Chordata > Amphibia > Caudata > Salamandridae > Lissotriton > Lissotriton vulgaris. The sequence continues at coordinate 703,026,181 of NC_141699.1, forward strand.
TAGGTTAACGCCATTGAAAGAAATACAAGATGCATGTGCACAAACGGTTGGCAAAACTTGCAATGGGTTTTCCAATAAAGAAATCCCATTCCAAGATGTCTGCCTATGAGCATGCAGACCTCATGGCACATCACATGATGTAGGGCGGCCATTTTAACTTACCTTACATTCATGTTGCAAGGTCATGTTAGAACGGTAAATAATATATACAAAAAAGGGACTGAAATGATGTGCAAAACATGAAAAGGATGAAAGCGGTCAAGCAGCACTTTGCAACTTTTGGGCCCTCTTAAAAACTAAAATAGGATTTTTTTTTAAAAACAAGGGGTAGGGTGCAGAATGGCAAAATAAAGTTGTGGGGAGGCGAAGTAGAAACAGAGTGTGTGTGGTTTGCAGTTGGGTGAAGAAGAAAAAGCCGGATGCAAGACACCTGGTAGAACTTCGCAGCTGTCGGGCCCCTTGCAAAAGAGAAATATGTATGAAGTAGAAAACTACTAAAAGAACAAATGGAGCAGAGCAAAAAGTATTGGGGAGTGGGCAAGGAATGAGTTAAAAGTAAGAGGGGCGTAGAGGATAATCAAGGGGAGAGACCAAAGAAACACATGCACTTCCAAAGAGGGCTTACATTTCAAGAGAAAAGAATATGTTTGCACTGAAGAGATAGAACTCATCCATTCAAAAGAGTGAGGCAAAATTGTTCCAGGTGGGACAAACACAAGAACAAGAAGAAAAGGTATTGCATCAAATGTGACACCTAATATAGACAAAAAGGCCATCCTGTATTAAGCAAGGGGCTCACCCAAAGTCCACTCTAAGTATATGTTACGTTTTGGAAACAATAGGTCTGCCTATAGGCAGCTAAAACCTGAAAATGCAACCATCAAAAGCAGACGACAACGAAAAAGAAGAGTCCAAGGGGTGGAGGGCAAATGCTGACCAGGAATCATGCATAATAGATGAACATACCAATCCTTATTTGCCATCAGATATACTGGCTTTATGTTTCGAGGTCGAGCTGCAAAATGAACCTCTCATTCACTGTCTTAGTTCCTCTATATCATCTTGGAATGATCTTGTAGAGTATGGCTTTTTTCTGCACAAAGCAAGATAAAAGAATAAAAATTAGGCTGTGAGCAATTTCTGTGTTACCACATTCTTTTATACAAATCATAAGCTAATAAGATAAAACATTGGTAGCACATTAAAAGTGTAAAAACTATGTTTCAGTGGACCTTCAAATTTTGAAGCTAAAAACCAGAGGTCATTCAAAGCACCTTGCTATGTGTCTTTCAAGAATGTTTGAAAATAAATCAAATCATTTCACTGCACTGGCAAGTATGGCATTAGAAGACCTGGACAGGCACAGGGTGCATTCATCACATAAAGTTTGAATAAAATACCAAATAAATAGGATGTTCATATTTATTGTTTCAGAACTTCCAAAGCCAGAAAATGAAACTGCTATAATTGCTTTGTTCAAGCCACATAAACTCTGCTATTAAGACTTGTCCTTGAAGCTTTACTTATTATTCCAATAAAGTTTGTGAGCCCTGGTCAAGCAGCAACCAGAATCCTTGTCAGTGTAAGGCACAAGGAAACTCCAAATTAACCTGGGCTCAACCCCCGGTAGCTTGGTACAGACCAGTCAGGCTTAATTTACAGGAAATGTGTAAAGTATCTGTGAAAAAAGAGCCTAATTTAATAAATAGAACAATACCACAAATGACAAAAATCCAATCAAGAGAACCGGAGATGTGTATTTCTAAAGAATAAACAGTAAACAGACCCTTAAAGAGGAAAGTGCCAACCACGACTTTCTGGTCATACTGGGGCAGGCCAAAGTCAAAAGTTCAAGTCGACAGCGATGGCATATGGATCAGATACAGTCCCAAATTAGTCCTGCTGAAGTTTTACCTTCTCTGGTTTTGTGCCAAGGGTCACACAGAGCAAGGAGAGCATCGCAGAGTGTGGTCGGTGGCAGTAAGAGCTGGCTGGGTGTCACAGACTGATGGGCTGGAGCTATGCAGTGGCAGTCCTCTTCAGGCGATCGATGCTTGCTGTGGGAAGAGATGGGATGGCAGCGGCTCGCACTGAATTTTGGTACTAGCGGTGCAATTTCAGAGTAAACGGGCCATTTGTGAAGACCTCAAAAGCTTTATTTAAAGAGCCTGTGAGCCACACCAAGGGTCTAGGACATCAAAAGGACTATTTGGGGTCCGGAACGCGCTACAGCTGGATCCATTAACTGGTTGGGGAGCCATTTATGTCCCCAGGGCTCAGATCAGGAGGCCAGCAGGCTAGCCATTAGAGTCATTCTGGGGTCCTTGGTTCAAAATATAGTTGCAGATCCAGTTCTTCTCCGCCATGAAAGAGGTAGCAGACAGCAGTTCTGCAAAGCAGTGCATCAGTTCCTTTAGAACAGTAGTCCAGCAGAATGACAGTCCTTGTAGAAGCACAGCAGTCATTCTTCCTGGCAGAGTATCCACAGACCCAAAAATGTACTGAAGAATTGTTGTCTGAGGTCTTTCTTTTATACCCTGGTGCCCTGGTTCTGGAAGATGGGAGAGGCTTCTAGACAGCGACTTTGAAGTGCATGGAATTTCCTTCCTCCCTTGCCCTGTTTCCAAGCTGGCTGAAGTGACAATGCAGAGTCATTAACCCCTTTGTAGGGAAACATGTGGAACTATATGGCCAGAGCCTCGCTTTCCGGAAGCCTGTAAGCGTAATCATGCTTGCCGAACAACGCATTTGTCTAAACCACGCATATGCATGGTTAAGGCAAATGCATTCTAGTATTCAGGATGGGCAGGGACTAGGAACAGGAGCGTCGGGAAGCTGACACAGTCACGGACAGGCAATTGGGGCAGGGGCCAGATCTGTGGGTTGTGGGGGGAGTTGGTGGCAAATCTTTTTGGCTAGGGTTAGGGTGTCGCTATCTGGGTGGGGTCGGTGGCAGGTTTTTAGGGCTCAGGGAGGGTGTACGGGTACTTTTAAGTAGGGGGCAAGTTTTAGGACTCTGGACGGGGTGTCATGGCAAGTTTCTAAGGCTCAGGGAGCGTGTCAGAGTACTTTTAAGGAGGGGGCAAGTTTTAGGGCTTGGGTCGGGGTCGCTATCTGGGGGTTGGTGTCAAGTTTTTAGGGCTCAGGGAGGGGGAGGTGGTAAGGGTACTTTTAAGGAGGGGGCGATTTTTAGGAATGGAGACGGGAGCAGTGGCAATTTTCTAGGGCCCAGGTAGGGGGAGGGGGAGGGGTTCAGGGTACTTCTTAGGATGGGGTACGTTTTTTTAGGGCTCAGGGCATAAGGAGGGGGTTGGGGTAGCTTTAAGGGCTGGGTATGGGGCGTATTTAAGGAATGGGGTGTTTTTAAGGCTCAGGATGGGGGTTGGTAGGGAATTTATAATTTATGGCGGGGTGGCAGATAGGGGGTTTGTAATTTAGGGCTTAGAGTAGGGGGGCAGGTCAGTGGTTTGCAATTTGGGCTTAGGGCTGGTACAGGTAGAGGGTGTGTAATTTAGGGCTTAGGGTGGGGTGAGGGGAGTCGGAGTAGTGGCAGCCTTAACAGCACATACACCCTTGCCATTCATGCCTTTACCACACAAATGCGTGGTAAAGGAATGCGTGGTCAGGGAATGCGTGGTTAAGTTGCATTCGTGGTTTGGGCTGCGTGGTAGAGTCATGTGTGGTTGAGCCTTGCATGCCTCTATCATACAGCCCCTTTCTGTGAAGGCAGGGCACAGGCTATTTATGTGTAAGTGGGGCTGTGGTTAGCTCTGCGCCATCCTTCCAGCAGACGGCCCACTCAGACACACCTGATCCCTCTATTGTGTGATTGTCTGGGAGGAATTTTCAAAGTCTAGCTGTCAGTTGTACCAAATCATCTTACCCATGCCAGGCAATTGCCACAAAAGGGCTAGGGGTAATAAAATGCCAAGGGCCTCATTTATGAAAAGTGACGCATCGCTGCGTGAAAACAGCGATGCGTCACTTTTCACTGCGCACTCCTTGCGACACCAATGATGCGTCATATTTAATGTATGACGCATCATGTCGCAAGGACTTACAGATACGTCAGTATTTCTGACGCATCTGTAAGCGCAAAAGTGACGCATTGCTGGAGTGTGTCACAAAAGTGACGCATCTCCAGCAATGCGTCCTTTCACATGGGGAAAGCCCCATGTGAAAGGGCTTGCGTCAGTCTTACGCTTGCTGTGAGGCAGGTGCAAGATTTTGACGCAACAGCGTCCTAAAAGTGACGCAGTGCAATCTCATAGATTTCACTGCGTCACTATTACGAGGCTTTTTGCGGGGGAACGCCCCCTCTGCATACATTATACCTGACGCAGGTATAATGTGGCGCAGGGGTTTAAAAAGTGACGCATCTACCTAGATGCGTCACTTTTTAAATATGGCGCAACAAGGCGCATGTTTTACGCTGCAGATGCGTCACAAAAAGTGACGCATCCGCAGCGCAAAACTGACGCAAGGCCTCATAAATGAGGCCCCAACTTTCTCAAAGTGCAAAAAACACAGTTGATGGACAGAATGCAGAACAATGTCTTACATTCACCCTAGTACAAAGATCTGGGCCTAAATCCGTCGTTTTTTTGCACTCCACACCACCCTAGGTCAGACAATGGCTATATGCAAATCACCCTTGACCCTGTGCCTCATGGGAACAGTCCAGTCCGAACTACCAAGCCATGTCTTTCCTAGACCGGAATCAAGCATCCAAGGACCGGTTTCTGGCTATCAGCCTTCTTCAGCCTGGATAGCTTGACTCCAGTGATGTGGAGAGCTTGGGACTCACGTCTGAGCATACCCAGCCCACTCGGGGTGAAAATTGCAAAAAACACAGTTGATGGACAGAATGCAGGACAATGTCTTACATTCACCCCAGTACAAAGATCTGGGCCTAAATCCATCGTTTTTTTGCACTCCACACCACCCTAGGTCAGACAATGCCTATATGCAAATCAGGCTTGAGCCTGTGCCTCATGGGAACAGTCCAGCCCGAACTACCAAGCCATGTCTTTCCTAGACCGGAATCAAGCATCCAAGGACTGGTTTCTGGCTTTTTCACTACCAGGCCAAGTAAAACTTAAAAGAAAATGTCCAACTTTTTAAATACTTTGCACCCTGCCCTTGGGGCGGTCCATGGCCTCCCTTAGGGTAGACTCATATCTATTAAAAAGGAAGGGTTGGGCCTGTCAAATGGTTTACTTTGCCAGGTCTACATGGCAATTTGAAACTCCACATACACAGGCTGCAATAACAGGCTTCCGACATGTTGAAAGGGCTACTTAAGTGGGTGGCACAATTCCTGCTGCAGGCCCACTAGTAGATTTTAACTCATAGACCCAGGGTACATGTAATACCACTTTACTAGGGACTTACAAGTACATTAAATGTGCCATTGGATATCAGAAAATCTAACATGTTTTAGGGAGCGAGCACAAGCACTTTAGCACTAGTTGGCAGTGGTAACGTGCCCGGAGTCCTCAGGCCAACAAAAAGAGGCTCATCAAAATGGAGGCGAGACAAACGGTTTGGGGGAAGACCACCCTAAGGCTGATAGTTCTATCAAGAAGTATCAGACATTCAAAAAGAATTGATTTCTGGCACCTAACAGAAGTCATAATAACTGTTACATAGCCTTGGGGTTTTGAGCGATCATGTTTAGGACATAAACCATGCTGTAAACTGTAGCTGAACTCTAGTTTGCCTCTGTAATTTATGAGAGGACCTTTTTCTTAAATCTGCTTTTATGTTACGTCATATTTTCCCACTGCTAAAAAAGACCATTTGTTGTTAATATTTTTTTAAGTAACTAGTACAAGAACTTGACTTGATATCTGCACTTTCATCCCACAAAACAGCTTTATTTGGCTCATTGGGCTGGGTCACAAAACATTTGTGACTGGTCCTATTTCCTGTCCTTAGTAGTATGTTGAGGAAGGGTTTTCTCCAATGTATTGTGAAAGCAGGAATCTGGAGGTGGCAATCTGTGACAAAAATATTTGTGCACATTTGTTGTGCGGCATTTTGTTGTGGTGGTGAAGTGTTATTTGTGAGCCTGTAGTTTGGGCTTATTGTTGCAATGCAATTTTGTTGCGTTGTACTGTGGTTGTTGTGTTGCGATCTGTTTTGACTGTTTTGTTGAAGTGTGCCCTGCTATCTTTTAAATATGCTGTTACATTGCTTTGTGTATGCTGTTGTGTTATGCTCAGTTGTTTAATTTTGAAATATCAACAAGTGCTGCTATAATTCCTGCCAGATCAGCACATGCCTTGAAAGTTAATTTCACCAGCAACCTCTTACCACTGTCTAAGGTAATAAAATATTGCTGCTCTGGCGATTCACAGCTACTTAAGACACCACTCAGCCCAAGACTGTGGCAGAGATTGAGTCTAAATGTAACAGTCACAGTGTTCACTTTATGTGATACAGCCTACAATGCAAGCTCTTACCTCCATGCAGGCTGTGAACACAGATTCATGCTGACTTATCAACGGAGTGAGCAACAGCCACGCACCCTTCAATTGTGATCCCAAAATGATCATTATGAATCACTCTTTCAAAAATCTCCCCGAAATAGTCCATGTAAACTTTTGTTGGGCTGCTTAAAAGTCAGCATTTTTTATTTTATTAGGTTCCCCTACTGGGGATTGTCGATATTATAGACTTCTTGCGCAGCTACCAAATGCTGCTAAGCAATCACTATGAAGCCTACTAGGATATACAGAGGCGCAACTAGAGCCACATTTCAGGGGGGGGCTAAGAAAAAATTTCGGGGGGGGCTGAACTTTAATCAGTAGGCAGAGTGGAGCGCAGAGTCGAGCTGCAGGTTCTCTTACAAGGGCTGAAACAATAACAATGCCTTATTAACATTCAAATGGTCTTTAAACGACCTGTGAAACGTTCGGGTGCGGCTGTGTGTGTGCCCGGGATCTGTCTCATCCCGGGCTGCCACACACGACGGGGGGGGGGGCTGAAGCCCGGTGAATTCAATGGGTGTTGCGCGCCTGGATAAGATCATTCAAGCAAGTGTGCAGATCACTCAATTTAGGAGGACAGCAACGAACAATGTTTTTTACAGATATGTATAATTTCAAAAGGCTTGGTACCAAACCGCAACCTTGCCTGTGTTCACTGTCCATCCATGTCTGCATATTTTATGTGGTCCTCAAATCAAATGCAGGAACTTGGGATCAATGTTTATAATTAAGTTTTTTTTTCAATGACATTTTCCAATCGGTTTTATCAAATGAATACACTATAGTCCATATAGCAGCAGTACAGACACAAGATCTTCCTAGATAATGCTTTTCACAGTATCATAACTAGCGCGACTATTCTGCCACTCATACAATGAACATCCTTAAAGCCGATCTGAGCCAAGGGTAAAATGGTTTAAATCCACCCAGCCAAATAAACATGTCTAAAGATATTTAGCAACTACATTTTCCTCTAAATCTAGAAGGTGGACGGAAGGATAATGGATGCCCAAGGAGGTGATAATGTTTAAAAACAGCAAAAGGAATGCTATTTAGGCAGGCCTGCTTCAATGCTTTGTATCGTTAATCATAGATATAGTTTGACAAAAGAAATGGAATTTGGCAGGTTCCCATTTTAAGTCCTAATTCAATAAATTGTGTGACTTCTATTTCATTTACTCAGTTCACATATCCTCTAAGAATATCAAACTTCGATCCTTTTTCCAAGACAAAGAAAGTCCGGTCCATCAAGACTCAGGACTAAGAACCCCGTCCAGATGTACCACTACTACAGCCATAACGTCTAGTGAAATTCTCACATTTGAAAACTGTAGTGAAAGATATCGGCAGACTAGGACTACCAAACCATACAACAACCTACTACTGAGTTCTGAGGGAAGCACTTTTAAAACTTACAAAAGGCTCAACGATCATGCCAGCTGAAAAGGGGAGTGACGGTTATCATGAACTCCATTGACTATGATCAGGAATGCCTACATCAACTGGCTAAAACCAGATACTACAAAAGATGGGCAGCAGATCCTACTGATTCTTTGATGACATGCATCAAATCCACAGTTAATGAAGCTGACACTCAAGGATGGATCTCCGAACGTGATACTGGATTCCTAGTAAATAATTCTCCAAGGACACCCTATTTCTGTGTATTACCCAAAATAAATAAGGGTACACATCCACCACCAGGTAGGCCCATTGTCTCTCTGATTGGGTCACTTCTGGAACCACTTAGCCAATTCTGTGACTATTATCTCCAACTACTGGCTCAAATCAGACCCTCCTTCTTAACCACATGGCTGCTGGCCATTCCCCCCCCCCCTGTGCTGGAAAATGCCATTTTAGTGGCACCATGACGAGCTCAGCTCGTCATCAGCACATGACACCCGTGGGTGATGACGAGCTGAGCTCGTCATCAGCATCGAAAGGGTTAAAAGACACCAGGGATGTACTAAATCTAATTACCAATATGGTTATCTCTCAGGAGATTACCTTTCTGATGACCCTCGATGTGGAAGCACTCCACATGAACATTCCCCAGGACACCACAATAAAAGATATAGACACACTTCTGAGAACAACCACACTCCCACCTGCTACACCAGTGGACTTCATTATGGAATGTGTAATGCGAGCTTTGAAAAACAACTTTTTCATGTACAAAACACAGCTGTACCATCAGATACAAGGTACATCTATGGGAAGTACCTTCGCCCCCACTCTGGCCTGCCTGTACATTCCCACTTTGAATCAAACACATATTTTCACCCTCCAAACCCTATCAGGCGAACATCATCACATGACTTTTGACCCCCTAGAAGCATGTTTGAGGAACATTGCGAAGTGGATGGATCTTAATTTTTTAAGACTCAATGCCGGCAAGACTGAGATCCTGTTTTTTAATCAACCGTCTCCTCTTGCCTCTAATCTCTGGTGGCCGGAAGATTTGAGTCTTGCTCCTTCTACTAAGAACTCGGTTAGAAACCTAGGGGTCAGATGGGGTAATCGTCTGTCCTTTGCCAATCAAGTTCATACAGTTAGGGCTGCCTGCTTCACTAAAATTAAAATGATTAAAAAATCTATTAACTACATGCCCAGTAATATCAGAAAAACTGTAGTCCAGGCCCTCATAACATCGCACCTGGACTATGCCAATGGACTTTATCTGGGACTGACAGCAGGTTTGTGTCACAGACTTCAGATAGTTCAAAATGCCACGGCCCGTCTGGTTTGCGGCATTCCACTCAGACATCATATTTCTCCTTATCTACGGAAATTACATTGATTGCCCATCCCCAAAAGGATTGAATTCAAAGCCATGATTTTGGCTTTCCGGACCACTAAAGGCTTAGGACCAGCTTATTTAACTTCTTGTCTCCTTCCATACAGTCATTCGAGAGCCCTGCACTCCAATACCAAACAGCTATTAGTCACTCCCAGATTCAAAAAAGCCCGATCCCGAGGTAAAACTTTTCAAGTTGGTGCAACCACGTACTGGAACAAACTTTTGCTTTCCCTTCGTCTAACTCAGTCAGAACCTGAATTCCGCAGATCCCTCAAACTTTTCTTTTCTGTTAGTATTCTGTCTCCACAGCTATCCGATCAACAGCGCCGGGGCACCCCGTTGGGGTAGCTGCGCGCTTTATAAAAGACACAAATAAATAAATAAATGGAAACGCTACAGAGATGACATCCTCATCTTCTGGAAAGGAACAGAGAACAGCTGTCAAAGATTTAGTGAATGGATTAACACTCTAGTCCCCTGCCAACATTTCACTAAGTCACTTCCTGATAAGGAAATAAAATTTCTGAATCTCCTGATCTCCATTAACCAAGGCCAACTCCGAACAAGGACTTATATGAAGCGCACTGACTGCAATAATCTACTACCCTTCGACAGTCACCATCAGAAGGCCCTTCGTGACAATCTCCCTTACGGACAATTTCTACGACCCACGGAGGAACTGCAGCTCATTAAAGGATTAAGGGATCACACACAAGCAAAAGCCCTAAGTAAAACCTTGTAGGGGCACATATACAACAAGAGGGATCAGACAGGCTGATAAACGAGCGCACAACAATAATCGGTAAGCCCTTCCAAACACCGCTATACGACCAATTAAAGACGTCATGACGTGTGTAACCACTTTCATCCCCCAATCCAATAAAATCAGAAATATTGTAATGAGACATTGGAAAATAGTAAATGCAGGTGGATTGGACTTGGCACACCCAAGGTTTGCTTTCAAAAGAACTTAAAAGATCAACTGGTACACACCAGATCTCTACCAAACATTTCTCCCACACAGGGCACAATATGGGACCTCCCTCCTGTTACTGGGCACTACCCATGTGGTACATGCATAGCATGCTCCTCTACCCAGCAATCAAAGACACTGAACCTGGGCAACTTTACATGGACACAGAGACAGTACACCAGCACAAGGAGCTGTGTCTACTTGATCATGTGCCCTTGGAAACTTTATTATATAGAAATGATGACAAGACCTGTTAAAATCAGGATAGGGGAGCACAAAAGTATCACCCGGTGCGGATGCATTGCAACCACGAGGTGCAACCACTTCATTGAATTGAAACACTCACCAAAGGATGTGGCCTGGAATGTTTTAGAGGCCAATTCATCATGGACTGCAACCACGTTATTCAGAAGGGAGCAAGGCTGGGTTTTCTGTCTTCAGACACACATAAATAGATTTGAACAATGAGATCCCTTAGACTGAACTCTAACACACTCATGGTTATCTCAGTCTTCCACAATCAAATTGATTATTTGTGAAACTAAGACCACACCATTATGTTGCACGTGTGTCCCTTAATATTACTCTGATAAACTCTTAAGGGAGATAACACTTAAACCCCCCCCCTTATAAAATAAACCCCCACGTGTAGGGGTCTCTTAATTCCTGTGATCCGTACAACCGCCCCATATGTATGGAGCAATATGAAATAGTAATACACCGCTGCGGCCTACACAAGGACACACAAGTCCCATGTACAGCGTGCTCTTACTGCACCAATGAGTAGCACCAGATAGACTGACAAAAATAAATTACTAGTCCTATATGACACTTCCTTGATAACTATACCATTCCGCTCAAGAACTCGGAATTTCTGCAATAAAATCACTGGATATGGAACACTCATATCACACACTTTACTGGAACTAAGCATTCAGCTAAAATATTATGATCAATACAAATTAGGTGGCCATTATTCATCCTGAGCTCCTGCTAGTAGTACATAGTAACTTTTCTTTGAGTACACACATAGAGTTCACCACTCCAATATGGCGGCGAGTCATGCGCAGCAGCCCTCTTCCAGGAACCTCCTTAAAGAACGGCTGCATGCCAGAGAACTGGAAAAGCTACATATCCAGCGCCAGTCTCCCGAATTGCCATAAAACTGGGTAAGCTGAGACAAAGGTAGGTGCCGCGAGCAGCACTCTCATCAAAACCTTGAGTGATACTCTGAAACGTACCCAGAACCTTCGGGAGGGGTGCCATCATTTCCCCCGACCACATTAAAGAGAAAACAGCATTTAGCGTGCATCTCTTTTTCTCATTGCATCCTAGTCAGCAACTGTGAATATACCTCTGTATTAACCCAAGAGGCATGATTATAACTCTGACTAGGTAAGGCCATAATATCTTCTCCACGTTTGATATATTACAAATTGAAATGACTGATGCGGTAATATCATCATGCCACACCGCATTGAGTACATGCACCTTAATGCATGGGCCACGTGGAGAGTATATCATGTCCACTACACAGGATCCTGGGACATGACTATACTAGAAAAACTAACGCAAAACCCAACCACTGATCAGGGTTATAAGATGTTTTCGAATGCTGGCATTATACTGATCACTTACAGCAAAATATGTGTCTGTCGTTTTTTGTGTTTATGCACCTGGCTTGACGTCTGGTGACCACTCTAGCTCCAGACGAGCATAGTGATCCAGGATAAGGGACCAGCTGGCCAATAAGAAGCTCTTATGCCAGAAACATTAACATGTTTTTGTCTCTGTTTTTTCTGTTTTCTCTTCTCTTCTAGGTAGGACCACGAGTGAAACTATTGACGAGTAAGTACCACCCTGTTAGAGAGGGACCCTTAACCTTTAAATTATGTGTGGGGTAGGCTATTCATCATCCCTCTTTTCTTGGTCCTGAAGAAGCGCCAGGGTTCTCTTTAGACCAATAGGGGTGCGAAACATGTTAACCTGTTGTTTTCATCTCACTAAAGAAAATACTTTCAGCTACAAGGGGACATTGCAACTCCTATAGTAGCACCAACCTATCAGGTTTTTTAATCTGACAATATTAAATACTAATTTGATATCCCCTAGCCAGTTTTAATCCACTCCTTCACACACATCACTCACCATCCCATTAGGACACTCTCACACTCATCAAACAGCGATAAAATTAAAAGATCCCCGCAAAGGTGACCATTCGGGGACCTGTAGGGCATTGCAGTGCTGGCTTGACGGGGAACACCCACCCGATGATGAAGCATGAGATCCCTAAGGATGTGTGAGGGCAACAAGAAACAGTCTTGTTGACTATCCCTTACAATTTATCCAGTACCTAGATTCTTCTTTCTTATATCTTTCTGGAACAGTGACCCAATTTTTTGGAACACACATACCCTCTAAGACTAGCCAATTGAAAGTGCCTCAATAATCATTAAAGTGAGGTTCGATAATCTGAATACAGTATTATTATTATTACTTTTATTTAAAAATCTCTTAATCCAACTCAGCAAAGCCAATTGTTCTTTCCTAAATGCATATTAAAAAATATTCATCAAGGTGGTATTTATTTTTCTTCCACTTCATTAAGATTCTCTCTTAATTGGCCATCTGACATTCGACCAAATGTGTCACTTAAGGTAGGCATAATGTCATAATGGTTATTCTTCATTACTTAGAACACTAAGGGCCAGATGTAGGTCACCAAATACCGGTCGGTAACGGCCGATTTCGGCCGTTACCGACCGGTATTTGGTGATTGAGATGTAGGGGGCCTTAAATTTACCGATTCGGTATATTTACAGAATCGGTAAATTTACCGATTCTGTAAATTACCGAATCGGTAAATTTAACGAATCTCAAATTTGTGATGTAGGTGGCACTAAAAACAGTGCCACCGGCCCTTAAGAATTCGTTATTTACCATGACTTACTATGTCATGGTAAATAACGAATTCCTGTATACATGCACATCTGTGCATGTACAACTGTGCCATGTGGCACACATACATGCCCCAAGGGGAATCAGGGGTGCAACAGGGTGTCAAAGTGATACCCTGTCCCCCTTGCAAATTCGGTAATTTTACCGAATCTGTATTTACCGATTCAGTAATTGACATTGATTCCTATGGGCCTAAAAGCCCATAGGAATCAATGGCAATTACAGGTTCGGTAAATACCGATTCATTAATTACCGAATCATACCGATTCGGTAATTGATTCGGTAAAATTACCTACATCCCGATTGCCAGTTCTTAAATACCGAATCGGTATGATTCAGTATTTAAGAATCGGTAATCTGGGATTACCTACATCGGGCCCAAGATGTATTAATGCCCTATATCTCTCTTTACACCTATTTGCATCCGACTATAGCTACTGATGCAGCTACTGTTGTGCGATCCCCCAGAAAGATAACATTCACAAAAGGTATTTTTGATTAAATAGAAACTTTTTCTTCATCACGTGCAGAATCTCTTGATGTAGTTGCTGTTGAAGCCAAAATACACCTTCTGGATTTAATTGTGATCTTCTATCAGCATCTAGATGTGGCTACTTCTCTACCTTTATTTTGTAATATTGAGAGTAATAGATTTGACAAATTATTCTCAAGGAGGTTGTGGGGGGCAGCGAACCTGAGCGAGGTTTGACCCCAGGAAGATTTGGGGAGTTGGTGCAGTTAAACGACTGCAACCGGGTTTTTGCCTGGTTTTGGGCTACTTTGTTTCCCGTATGTAACTGGGCACTAGGTATTTTGGTTTGGTATTTTGGTATTTTACAGGAGTGCTTTTTTTACCATGCTCCCACTCCTTTTATTAGAGGTTTTCTTGGGGTGTTACTTAGCGGGTTTGCCTATTTTTGGCTGGCGGACATTAAAACAGGTGTGCAGGGCTAGGGAAACATGTATGTTGTCGTCGTTTTAAAGTAGGTGCAGAGGCAGTTGTCCAAGATGTTGCCCTGATTTTTATCCATTGTAGAAAGAGGTGAGGCGATGATTTCAAGCAGGTTAATTAGAATATATTTTCGGAGACTCTCATTTTAGGTAGAAAGAATGAAAAAAATGCATGTAATCCAAAGTATATAAAAGCCCCAACCCTGTTGCAATATTCCATCCAATATTTGTGGCGATATGTGTTTTTTCCAAATGTGTCTTGGTTGAGTCCTATGGTGGGCCTTTGCCTATATTTACTCCTGGACAAGATGAGGAAGGATTCTCCCCATAGCTCGCCGGGATATTTTGCACCACTTCCATCAAAGGGGGGAAATCCTTTCATTGTTAACATTAGTTCCCCAAAATGTATATTCTTCTTTCCTATTGCAACGAAAGACTGACGGGGCTTTAGAGCCAGGAGTACCACTTACTGACTTAGCAAACCGTATGAAAAATGCCTTCACTGCTAAAGAACAGTTCCGGCCGCCTGCCTCTGGAGTGGTTGCCTGCGCTCGCACTTCTATTGATTTTTAAGTGCAACCATCTAACGTCGTGTGCGTTGTGTGTGGTGGCGAAGCCTGGGAGTGTCTAAGTACCTTCTGTTTTGGGGAGGGTGGCGGTTGACAACCATCAAGCCCAAGATGTGCTCAAGATTTTAATTCCACCAGCGCACATGGCAAGCATTCCCCTTTAAGTAGCTAGATTAAAGCAGTGCCGAGTGCCCCTCGTTCTGCAACCCGAAGCCCTCCGTGTAAACACAGAATAAACACGCTTTACTTGAAAATGGAAGGGCAGTTAGCGGGGATAAGAACCTTCAGACTTGAAAACCCCGAACGAAGGGCACGGAAAGCTGTTGAAATCCGCGTCCTCCTCTGGTTCTTAAACAGGCGATGAGTGATGGCGAGAGGCTGCTCTGCCGAGGCGGGAAAGCCTTTGAAATCCTCGAGCAACAATCCAGACCAGGCCTGTAGGAGGCAGGGGGACATTTTTCATCATATATGTTGTTATAATGTTACAGTATCGAGTTGTGCGCGGATCAGGGGCTTTCTTTGTACGCTCCCTTTGACATGCTACCATAGTGATAACTGGAGCGCGAGGGTCCCGCCATTGGCGGGAAATCGCCGCTGACTCTCGAGGCCCCACCACACTCTTCAGGATGTACAACAGCTGGACTGCTGAAACAACCTCCGGTCCCGTGACAGTGATACAAGTGTACATGGCTTAAAGCTTTCAGGTCAAGGCATATAATCTCCTTCAAAGTCGGTTTATCTAGCTACATTTCCCGCCCACAGTAGAATAGGCTGTTAATCCTGCTACCCTGAAGTAAGCAGGGCAAAAAAGCAATTTTCCAATTCAGAAAAAAAGGAGCCCTCCCTTTCATGATAAAGCATTTATCGGACTCGCCAGATGTAGGTGCGGTAATACAACACCCTGGAAATACTGACAGCATTATGGTGCAGTATTTATCAGATGTGGTAATACTTCACTATTCTGAATTTCGAACCTCAGAATGGGGGATAAAGCATTAATACTACAGGCCAGGTTAAAAGTTGGGAGGAGCAGAATTCAGGCGTGGGATTCCATTCCACTCAATAATAGGTGATTTGGTATTCCGTCACCTGGATTTAGTGGGTGTGGAAACACCTGATTTGATTTTGCCATCTGGAAAAAATCAGATAAAATTGCATGATGCTTTTACTGCAACAGCAGTCAAACCTCTGTCCCTATGTCCGGCGTTTTTAAACTGCAAGTATGCTTTTCCGCCAGTTCTTCTTTCCCCTTCCCTCTTATACACTCCAAACTGACTCCGCACAACTTCCACCCCACACTTGACTCCCAGCTCACATTTACCACCTACCGCGAGCATGTGATAAATGTGAGCATTACCCAGCATGGTACATTATATACTGTGTGGAAGTTTTCATTCAATGGGGTTTTGACTCATAACTGCGTGGTATTGGCAGGGTGTTACCGGACAATACTGCTTATTTCGTGTGCGGAGTTTGCACCTCGCCAGGGCTGTGAAACTTATAGTCAGGGCCTACATGTTTCACTCTGTTCTATGATGTGAAAACTCAGAATGATGTATCTTTGCCCAGCACAATTTTCACTCCTTAGAATCGTGTGGAAGAATCCTCTAAATTTAAAATACAATTCAGACGCAAATGGTAGTGCCTGAATTCCTGCCAATGAGGCTTCAAGAGAAGACAAGAAGAAATTCAAAGATAGAAGTAGTCTCATCAATTCACTTTTAAGCAAATCTGGTGTAACTAAACTCACTTGAAGGCTACTCAATAAAGTAGCAGATTTTGTATTAACCGAGAGGGGGTGGGAGCAGAGGGTTATGCAATTTGAATAGGGGAGAGGGAGTTGGCTTAAAGGCTAGGGTGGTCGATCTTGAGTCTTGGGAACTGGGTTCGAGTCTTGGCAATGATGCTGAACATCTTGTGATTCTGGCCAAATCACTTAATCTCCCTGTGCCTGACAAAAATGAATGTTTCCTCATGTAACGCAATACCGGGTCAGGTTTGCGCTTAATAAAACTCCATTAAAAAATATATATCAATGCACAGGTTCGTGTCACATGGCTCCATCCACTGTTGTAATGCTGTGAAGCAGCAAGGAAGTCAAAGGCCTGAGAATGAAAGCACCTCTACCATCTTGGGGTGAGGAAGAAAGTCCCACTCCAAGTCAATTGACACAGACACAGCTGATGTGGGACAGGGCGCTGATTATGAGTCTGGCGGTGCATGGACCCCCAGACTCGTGGGGGCGCGATAGTCTCCCGACCACACTATTACGATTAGGCTGGTCGGACCGGCATTGCCCCTGCTGCAGCTGCCAGTGAACCGCCGGTCCCTGGCGGTGTTGCAGTGGTCAAGAGGCTGCAATAGGCTTATCGGGACTACTCTATGAACTCCGCAGCGGAGTGGAAAGAAAGGGGGCCCTGCATTTCTGCATGGGGATGCATGCAGGAGGACACAACATGTGCACCCCTGTGTGCATGCAACCCAGTTCCTGCACGGCATGGAATTTTCAGTCCATGCTGGCAGGAACTGTTTTTGGGGTTCCTATTGTGGTGGCTATTTACTGAGGCACCGCTGTGGGAACGCCAAAAACCAGCTTGCCTGCGGTGGCAGGGCAGACCCTGTGCGGCACCGCCAAAGTGGAATTCAGGCCCTAAGAAGACAAAGCTGCAAAAAAGAGTGCCAGCTTCGTTTGCCTAATACCCTTCTGAGTTCTGTACTTAGACTACTCCTTTGTCTCAGAAGCTCCCACGAGGCCAGTGAAGGGGCTGCTTACCCTTTTGGTTGAGACATTGTTTCTCTCCCTCTTAAGGATGTGTTGTTTGTACCTAAAGGGAAGTGGGTGCTACATGCATGACTACAATGCTTCCTCAGCCTTCCCTTCCTCAACGTTCAGTATCTATTTCCACAACACGGAACATCCAGGGTCCAAACAAAACCAGAATATCAACAGATAGAAAAAAAGACTGCTATTAGTGTAAAACAATAAGAGGCTGATTACGATGTCGGTCGGAAAGCCTCTGACCGCTAGTCAGAAGCTTTCTGACCACGGTCAGAGGCTTTCCGACCGACACAGTCGGTTTGCGGTCTGATCCCCCGATTACGATGTTGGCAGTCGGAACGTAAACCAGCCAGTCATTCCAACGTGGTTCTGACTGGCTCTCTGAGTCTTCCGGCCGGTCTGCACCACACCGTAATCCCCTATGGATGGTGTTTCCGCCATAGGGATTATGATGTTGGTTTCCCACAGCCTTTCCGTGCTGGCCTTTCTGACACCGAAAGGCTGTGGGACGGCGACTTTGGGGTCCCATAGAAGGGCCCCCTTGCCTCCATTGCCTATGGTTGGTGGTCGAGGGGGTACCTGTGTACCCCCCTGTAAAAACCTGCACTGTGTGGCAGGCACCATGGGTTGCCTGCTACAGGGTGCAGGGTTTTACACACACACCCTTTTCTCTATAGGAGCCTGTATTACGGCTGGTTTACAGTCGTAACACAAGCTCCTATAGGGAATAGTGGGAATCTGACTGCACAGTGTTCCATCGCATCGTATTCAGGCAGTCGGAACCACCGACTGGTCGGTGGGTTCTGAGACTGAGATAGTGTCGGTCGGAGTCAACTCTGACCAACATCATAATAAACCCCAAAGTCTTATATTCTTGAGAAAGCTGTTTTTTTAAGGGAGGTCATACAGTTCTTCTGAGGAGCTAAACAAGGCATGAATGCAATGAATAATTTATGATACAATAATTCAACCAATTAATTGACAAATAACAGTTGAAGAAATTAATACAGTTGAACAACTTTGCTGATTTGTTTCTTAATACTAGGCCACAGTGAATTCTTTTTAATTAAGCCTGGATGAAATGTTAATGATGCCAAATATTAATGGCATAATTTGGGAACTTTTTTGCGATGAAAATTACTCAACGTTACAGAGATTATGGTAGTATGCTATATCATGGAATAAGACTCCCATTCAGCGAAATTGTAATAATAGATGTATCGTTCAGGTAATTTTTGAGCTCAAGCAACAGTGCTTTAAATATGAGTGGCAGTTCCTTTAATGCAGACAGTCAACAAACATTTCAACTAGATATTTAACCCAAGTGGGCTGTTTAAGTAATTTTGAGGTCAAAACTACAAATTTGGATTCGAGTCAAAGTGTTTTGAATGCAAGCTTTAGTTCCTTCAACCAGGGCAGTCAACAAACATTTCAGTTAATATTTTTACACAAGCAAACTGTTTTGATAATTTTTGAGTGCAAAGTATGAATACGAATGTGAGTAGAAGTGTTTTGATCATGTCCACGAATAACCAGAAATCATTTCAAAATTACATTTTTTAATTTTGAAGTAATTTCACATAATTGTGCTACAGCAAATTGTATGTTTCACTCACCCCTAATTAGGAAACATCTTGTGCAATTTCAAGTGATTTCCACCCATATGAGAGTTCACCCCCGAAAATGTCCCACAGTAAAAGGACAGTAATTGACATATTCCTCTTTAACTCGTTATGAACAAGTATCTTGCCTGAATTTTGAATGTGAGGTATATCATCACATTCTAATTTTCACACAAGGTATCAGTAAGTTTATTTTGCTAAATTTTACAATGTCTAGAAACTGATAAATTTAGCATTGCAAATATATTGCAAAATAGCAAAAATAATCTATTTATTCAAAAATACAAAATAACCGCAACGTCATATCACATTTGCTTAAAAGCATTACAGCAAATGTGTATATATAACTTAACTGCCTGCTTGTTTTCTATAACCTTTTTAGCATCATTGCTTTGCATCATAATCTGCCTCCAGATACAAGCTGTATGCACAGCACAGGTGGGTAGTAATTTTCCCCCAAAAAATTATCAACACTGTGTTTGAGATTCCCATCTTTTATTTTTAAAATATTTTGCCATACATACACATTCTTACCACACCCCTAATTAGGAAAAATCTTGTGCAATTTCAAGTGATTTCCACCCATATGAGAGTTCACCCCCGAAAATGTCCCACAGTAAAAGGACAGTAATTGACATATTCCTCTTTAACTCGTCTTGAACAAGTATCTTGCCTGAATTTTGAATGTGAGGTATATCATCACATTCTAATTTTCACACAAGGTATCAGTAAGTTTATTTTTCTAAATTTTACAATTTCTAGAAACTGATACATTTAGCATTGCAAATATATTGCAAAATAGCAAAAATAATCTATTTATTCAAAAATACAAAATAACCGCAACGTCATATCACATTTGCTTAAAAGCATTACAGCAAATGTGTATATATAACTTAACTGCCTGCTTGTTTTCTATAACCTTTTTAGCATCATTGCTTTGCATAATAATCTTCCTCCAGATACAAGCTGTATGCACAGCACAGGTGGATAGTAATTTCCCCCCAAAAAATTACCCCAACACTGTGTTTGAGATTCCCATCTTTTATTTTTAAAATATTGTGCCATACATACACAATCTTACCAAAGTGTCTCATGCCCAGTGTGCTTTGTCAAGGGGCATGGATACCCGATAAAGCATTCATTTGTAAGTACTAAATTTTGAAATGTAAAAAACTTTGCAATTGAATAGAACCAAGTGATGGGTGGTTTCCACATTGAGACACATCTGCCTTTCTACTGCACAAAGTATTGTAAATAACATGTCTTGTTATTACACATTGTAATGATAATAAATCTATCACCCATCATACCTTTATTCAGTTATTACAAACCATTAAAGTGCACAAAATATGATAAAACAGAATAATATAACAAATACAAGTCATCAAAACATGTAAAAATAAAATGGGAAGTCTTAAATGTACCACTCAACAAAGTGAGAAGGGCAGACTATAATTTAATCATGCGCGGAAATCATCGCACAACCTTTTCCGGTCCAACAGGATGGCTCGAAGAAGTCCTTGACTTGAAGATCCAATTTTAAAACACATTGAAAATACAGTGCAAAGCTAAAACATCATAAAACCAGAAATAAGGAAACCGTATGATACTCAGATACCACATAAGACTGACATCTGTGCAACAATACATGGGAGTTTAAATGCAAATACATGATCAAATGAACAGGAAAGTGCAACCAAGATGAATTTAAAAGTTACACTAAGAGACTTGTCAGCTTATACCGTGCACTTTGCAAGTACTTCACTACAGCAAACACAGCAAGTGTGCCTTGTCCTTTCATAAATTCCAACAGCGCAGATGTCTGATTGAGTAAACCCAATGTGCGACATGAAGAATTATCCATTTAGAGTAACTTGCTGAATATACTGGACAAAAGAAAAGGAAATGTTCCTCGGTCTTGTTGTATTAGTAACTGGCATGCTGTGGAACTCCCAGTATTAGCTAACCAAGTGCTTGAAAATGATGCAAGGGGTAGAATGCTGTAGCAAAATTTTAAGTAAAGAGATCCCACAATGTCCCCGCAAATGGTATCTAAAAGAATTTAATAAAAAGGGAGCACTTCAAAAGCTAATATATATATAAATTAATATGCCTGCAGCATCTTGGGCCATAAGTTTAGCACAGTGCCTTTCACAGACCCTCACTTTTAACACTTCCATGGAGCCCTGGCCAATATGTTCCGTAGAATTCCCAAACAACTTCCAGGTCGAGCTCCATCAAGTTCGCCTTGATCAATATTAGCCAAGAAATCTTCCTCAAAGCAAAATTCCTCCAGTAGGTAGGCAATTTGCCATTGACGACTCAACAGTGAGAGTCAGATGGATATCATACTGGGAAGCATATAGATTATGACCCACAGCAAGAAGACACTGAAGGCAGCTTTGCATCTGCCCACTACATGTTCGTTCCGATATATAATATATTGCTACAGGCTACCTATATGTGTGTGTTCCCTATGCTGTTCTTATTATAGTCCATGTGATGTTAAGCGCTCTGATACCCGGGTCTAGTTCGCGAAAACTGTTATAAATAAATAAATAAAAATAAAGCTTTGGGCCTTCCAAGAATGTCAGCAAGTCCCTCCGAATACTGTTTCAGCGCATCCGACTTCCAGATATGCACCCAGTAACTATTGGGCGCAATTTGGCCTTCAGGCCCACAGGACTTAGTCCAAGATCAAATCGCATCGGTAGCAAGGGGCAACTCTGAGGGAGAGCTAAAAATGATCACTCAAATTAGTTTTCCTCACAACCCAGATTGATCCAGTACAAATGAGTCCATAATTCACTTCCATACATTGTTTTCTATAATCTCTTATCATCCTTTGCTTCGCGATGTCATCTGCCACCGGATACAAGCAGTAAATAGAGCACAGGTGGGATGGCATTTTCCAAATAAATATCCCAACATAGCGTTTGAGATTCACACTTTTTATTTTAAAAATATTGTGCTCTACAGACAAAACCTCTGCAAAGTGGGTCATGCCCAGTGTGCTTTGTCAATGGGCATGGAATTCCAATAACACATTTATTTGTAAGTGCTTCACATGGTTTTCACAATGTGACACATTTACATTTTTCCTTCGCAAAGTACTGTAAATAACATGTGTTGTTCTTATACATTGCAATGATAATAAATATATCAATCTCAGAAGCATGAAAGGCCTTATTTCAACCTTGTGACTTGCAGTTCACAATAGATGGTAGTAGAGAGCACTTAATCAACAGAGCTGTTTTACAGGGTTATCAGATTTTGACATAAAAGGCAGACAATAGTCATCACATTTAGGGAATGTAATACTGTCACTGTAACCGTAGCCTCATGACCTAAGCTTGAGGCTCAAAAGACATTTTAAATACAGATGGATCAACCACAGAAGTCAGAGAAAAGCCTCTGCAAGTCAGGAACACTTACAATTCACAGTATTTAGAAAATGTGGACTGGACAACAGACAGATAAAATAAGCTCAGAAGATTATCATTGAGGCCCTGGTTGTGGCACATACCACCCATTTTAATAAAACAAACGTATACTCCTTCTTAATGCACCAACCACTAAAATCTATAATAAACAATGTGCTCCCAGTACCCTACCTCATGTCCTCTTGAACTCATTCACAATGTCATTTTGCTTCATTCACTAATCAATATGTCACTGATGAAGCAGTTGTTGTTTCAAGCTAACTCTGAAATGGTTTTCACAACACTCCTGAGATTTGTGACTTGGTGGCCATTTAAGGAGTGCTACTAAGATTACCATGCAGAATCAAATGATTGGCTGCATTTCATCTCACACTCTTCACTCTGGAAATGTGGGCCAAAACATTGGGTTAGGATTATGGTAACAAACCTATTATTCATGCTAAAGAATACAGGAAGCTAGTCTTCCTAAAATGTTTGACCTAATGACGAGGGCAATGTACTGCTATGAGTGCTATGTAAAGTTTTGTTAATATTTAGCCACCATTTTTTTTTGCACCGAACTTACAGAAGAGAAGTTCAAGTACTCGAATAAGATTGGCCCAAGGGGCACACATCTCAGATCTAAAATCAAAAACAATATGACATATGAGCAAGACCACTAGAATTATGCTGCAATCTTGACTCAGTTATGCAGCAAGCAAAGGTAAATTATTTAGCGGCATTCACACGTTCCCTAGCTGTATATTTGGTAGTATTTAATTTATCCATTACTACCTGGGTAAAAGGTTCTGGTAATTAGTACACATTTATTACACGAATACAGAAATTTGCAACTGAACTTAGATCAGTTAAAATTTGCAAAGGTTGTGCAAATGTAGGTCACTTGCTATCGCTTTGAGCTGGAAAGTACTTTTTTTTATACCCCTACCAATTATGTGGCAAGTTTAATGAACCCTCAATTGTGCAGACAACGCTGTTAATACAGAATAGCATAATTTCAGTGGTCCTCGGTTCGCTTACTGTATGAAAAATCGTATGACTTTGAACTAGGCAACATGCTTTGTGAAGAATGTACTGAAACCAATCAATCAATCAATCAGAGCATTTATATAGCGCGCTACTCTCCCAGAGGGTCTCAAGGCGCTAGGGGGGGGTCCGCTACTGCTCGAACAGCCAGGTCTTGAGTTGCTTCCTGAAGGCGAGGTGGTCCTGGGTCAGGCGGAGGTGGGTCAGGAGGGAGTTCCATATCTTGGCGGCGAGGTAGGAGAAGGACCGCCCCCCTGTGGTGGCTCTTTCGGATGCGGGGGACGGGAGCGAGGGCGTGGCCGGTCGATCGAAGCTGGCGTTTGGGAGCGTAGAAGTTGAGGCGGCTGTTGAGGTATCCTGGGCCTTGGTTGTGTAGGGCTTTGTGTGCGTGGGTGAGGAGTCGGAAGGTGATTCTCTTGTTGACCGGGAGCCAGTGCAGGTCTCTTAAGTGCCCGGAGATGTGGCTGTGACGGGGGATGTCCAGGATGAGTCATGCTGAGGCGTTCTGGATCCGCTGGAGTCTCTTCTGGAGTTTGGCAGCGGTTCCGGCGTAGAGGGAGTTGCCATAGTCCAGACGGCTGGTGACGAGGGCCTGGGTGACCGTCTTCCTGGATGACCATGCATGAGACACATGAAATAGGAAAAAGTTAAACCTTAAATTAGAAAATAAAGGCAAACTTCAGTTTTAAAAGTAAAGAGATATTCCTACATTCTTCCTTGGTTAATAATTGTGATAGCATAAGATTTTGGTTTGGAGAGGGGTTTCATTAGGATAAATTTAAGGTAGAAAATATTTTCATTATGATTTGGGAAAAAAGCCAGCTCTGAAATGATAGTAAAAAACAATAGGATTCACACCATAAGAATTCGTTTCTAGCATTGATGAGCACTGGTGAGTAGACGCCAGTGTTATCAAAGACCAACGCCCTCAACTACCAAGAGTTCCAGCAGGCAACACGTCTCACTATCAGCGGGAACCCCAGGCTTGCATTTGAGAACCGACGCTTCACAGGAGAGAACTTCCACCTTAGGCACGTAAAACCTTGATTTGCCCCAAGCCACCCGCATGGCCTCAATAAGTCATATACGACCCAGCCCTAGGCACGCTAAATCCTGTTCAGCTCCAAGTCACCTGCATGACCTCCTCCTTATTGATTATGATAATGGACACGTCAGACGGCGTTGCAACCCCTCCTCCGCTCACCATATAACCTAGAGAATAGATACCTAACCATCACCAGCCCTTTGGCTCACTCTTAATACGTTAGCAATTATCCCGATTTTCTTAATATGCCAGGAAATTATGACCATGCCTAGATTTTGACCTGAGCTAAATGTCCCTCTTCCTTTTATTTCTTCTATGATTGCTGCCTCCTGTCGGACCTACATTAACTCGGGAACCACTTAAATATTTTCTCCCAACCTACAATGTTTAATCCACCGACATAATTTTCGGCATTTGCTTTGCGTTTATGCATTTAATCGATGATCTGTAAAAATTGGGAACCACGTAAATGTTTTCTCCCAACCTACAATGTTTTATTCCAACAACATATTTTTCTGCAATTGCTTTGTCTTCATGCATAAAATCCCTGATTTATACTGGGCACTTACATTACCAACATCTCCACCCAATGCTATATCTGACTGCCATGGTCAAACCTTGCCTCCACCATTATCACCACACACAATGCTCGATCATATCACATGCCGCCGCCGGCAACTTTCTCTCCTCCTCCTATGCTGCTCATGGCCAACAACCACTGCGTTAACGCCTGATATATAAATGATACTTCCTAAATATGAGCCCCGCTTACTCTTAATATATGAGGACACCCCAATTTAATTGTATCCGTTATTCTAATTTATTATACTGTTTCCTTATTATCTCAATATTAGATCATTGGAATGTTGGGAGCTCCATTGAAAATAATGGAGTGCTCTAGGCTTATAATGGCTGGTATAAGCCTGGAGCTCCAACATTCCAATGTTTCTTTGTTCACTGCTCTGGCTGTGAACAAAGGCTTCAGGGAACCTGAGGGGATTCCATGCCCCTCACACTCACAAAAGGCTTTGTTTTTTTTGTTAGAACATTCTGTCCTCTAGTGACAGAATGTTCTAATAGCCTTATAGCCCTTCGTAGATGGGCTATACCGCTATTAAAGTCCCTCTCCCTTGTTAAAGGCCCTCGCCTTCGGCTCGGGGCCTTTAACGCTGGAGAGGGCCTTTAATAGCTGGTATAGCCCTCTACGGCGGGCTATAAGGCTATATTAGAACATTGGAATGTTGGGAGCTCCATTGAAAACAATGGAGTGCTCTGGGCTTATAATGGCTGGTATAAGCCTGGAGCTCCAACATTCCAATATTTCTTTGTTCACAGCTCTGGCTGTGAACAAAGGCTTCAGGGAACATGAGGGGATTCCAATCCCCTCACGCTCCCAAAAGGCTTTGTTTTTTTTGTTAGAACATTCTGTCCTCTAGTGACAGAATGTTCTAATAGCCTTATAGCCCTTCGTAGATGGGCTATACCACTATTAAAGTCCCTCTCCCTTGTTAAAGGCCCTCGCCTTCGGCACGGGGCCTTTAACGCTGGAGAGGGCCTTTAATAGCTGGTATAGCCCTCTACAGCGGGCTATTAGGCTATAATGAACACCCTACTTGTGGGCCATCCCTTATCTCCAATCTACGTACAACTCACACTGGGGCAATATAATAGAAACGTAATGATCTGCACAAATATGATTCCCCAATCATGGATACCCAAACCAATTCACAATGTCAAAATCTATACCATGAATACTGAAATATGTTTTTTCTTTGATGTTTATACCATGTATATTGAAATGTGTTCTTTATTCAACGTTTTATCTGCTTACTATGATGCCATACGTGTACTAAACACTATGCATGCTTCTTGCCTCTTCTCCTGCCTACACACTATCTCTATTTTACTTTCTATCCACCCCCCTACTGTTACCGTGTAAATATTTATTTAAATGTTTTTCGCATTTATATTTGACCTGCTCACTGTTCTATGGCACTAACCAAACGCTCTGCATGCTTCCTGCCTCTGCTTTCTATTGAAACACTGTCCATATTCTGCATCCTATCCACCTCTTTTCCCAATCTTCATGGTGTGCTCCTCACCCTGACTCTATATCCTCCTTCTTTCCCTTCTCTCTCCCCTTTCTCTTCCCTTCTTTCTCTTTCACTCCCCCACTACCCAACCTTTTGACTATTGCACTAATTCAACTCCTATCCTAACACTTTCCCTCTTTACTCACCTAACTCTGGAAACACAACCTCTCTCTCTCTCTTGGTGCTATACATTCCATCCAATTGATGTAAAATATGTACATTTGCACAGCCCTGAGGAAGCCCCAGGCCGGATGGCCATGTAAGGGGGTGAAACACGTGTTGGCTGTTTTTTCCACTCACTCTTTAGGATAGAGTGAAAGCTCTTTCATAAATAATTCACAGCAAAAAAATCAGTGCGTGATTGGAATTTTTTCCTGCAAAGAATCGTCAAACCATCCTTGCCCTGTCAGTGTTTTACAGTCACTTTTTCTAATAGTATTTTGTTCAACCAGTTCCCAATATCTTTCCTTAATTATATCTCTTGATGGGAACTGGATACTGGATGGGGTTTTCCACAAGTTCGACAGACACATGCTGACCTGGGTACTTCTTATATCACGTAGCCAGATGATTTTATGGAAATGATCCACCTCGATGATATCCCTAAGACACTCTGCAAAGGTAGCCAATTCCGGGGTGTACCAGATTCTGCACCAATATAAAATAGGACGTAACCTAACTAAGTCTACCAGTGCTTTCCTGCCTAGGTCATTCAGTAAAGGTAGCACGGGGTGCTTTGCGGTAGGCTTATGATTGATCGGAGGAACCTATTTTCCACTGTGACTAGCTGTGTAAGTTTCTCAAGACCCCAAAGGTTTGCCCCATATAAGACCAAACTCACTCCCTTCGCATTATAAATCTGCAGCACCAGATTAATTGGCTTTGTCAAGGATGTTTTAATAAATCAACTTACATTACAATTTTAAAAACTATATATTATACTACAAAAATAATACCTAAATTAGGGTTTACCATAAAAGGACCAAACGAACAAATTCAAAGTAAAGCTAAAGCAACCAATTAAATAAAACTATAAACAACTTTAACCAATCAAATCGAGCTAACAATTAAATCAACAATATAAAAGGCACACTAATTTAAACAACTAACTACTTTAATAATGACAAGCGCTGCATGACAAGGAAATTCTGCCGGATTATCTCTCCAAACCATCACAGAAAAAATATATGCATTTCAAACTCTACTTAACCAAGTGAGTAAAACATATTTCGAGCTCGCCGACACTCTGGTGCCTTTCCCGACATACAAGGGAGGAAGAATGTAGACAGGCAGGCTGGCAAATGAACGTAGTTTGGGGGTTTTATATGCCCGGGTTAACTATTGAGACGCTTCACTTGGTCAGCAGGGGGTTGAGAACACCGGGACTACACGACCCAGGAACCAGCAGGGCCCAGCGCTCACCGGCAGTCCCTCCCTCCAGCTCCTTTCAGCCTCAGGCGCATAAAAACTCTTCGCGCCTTCTGCTTCGCGGGAGACACTTCACTTGGTCAGCAGGGGGTTGAGAACACCAGGACTACATGGCCCAGGAACCAGCGGGGCCCAGCGCTCACCGGCAGTCCCTCCCTCCAGCTCCTTTCAGTCTCAGGCACATACAAACTGTTTGCGCCTCCCACTTTGCGGGAGACGCTTCACTTGGTCCGCAGCAGGTCGAGGACACCGGGACTACACGGCCCAGGAACCAGCGGGGACCAGCGCTCACCGGCAGTCCCTCCCTCCAGCTCCTTTCAGCCTCAGGCGCATTAAAACTGTTTGCGCCTCCCGCTTCATGGGAGACGCTTCACTTGGTCCGCAGGAGGTCGAGAACACTGCGACTACACGGCCCAGGAACCAGCGGGGACCAGCGCTCACCGGCAGTCCCTCCCTCCAGCTCCTTTCAGCCTCAGGCGCATAAAAACTGTTCGCGGGAGTCGCTTCACTTGG
Organism: Lissotriton vulgaris; assembly: GCF_964263255.1. NCBI lineage: Eukaryota > Metazoa > Chordata > Amphibia > Caudata > Salamandridae > Lissotriton > Lissotriton vulgaris. The sequence goes on from NC_141699.1 coordinate 703,054,875, forward strand.
TCAGCAGGGGGTCGAGAACACCGGGACTACACGGCCCAGGAACCAGCAGGGCCCAGCGCTCACTGGCAGTCCCTCCCTCCAGCTCCTTTCAGCCTCAGGCGCATAAAAACTGTTCGCTCCTCGCGCTTCGTGGGAGACGCTTCACTTGGTCAGCAGGGGGTTGAGAACACCGGGACTACACGACCCAGGAACCAGCAGGGCCCAGTGCTCACCGGCAGTCCCTCCCTCCAGCTCCTTTCAGCCTCAGGCGCATAAAAACTGTTCGCGCCTTTTGCTTCGCGGGAGACGCTTCACTTGGTCAGCAGGGGGTTGAGAACACCAGGACTACATGGCCCAGGAACCAGGGGGACCCAGCGCTCACCGGCAGTCCCTCTCTCCAGCGCCTCTCAGTCTCAGGCTCATAAAAACTGTTCGGGCCTCCCGCTTCGCGGGAGACGCTTCACTTGGTCCGCAGAAGGTCGAGAACACCGGGACTACACGGCCCAGGAACCAGCGGGGCCCAGCGCTCACCGGTAGCCCCGCCCACGAAGCAATGAGGAGCATTTAAGAAACCAATTTCTCCCACACACGGGACGCGCGCGCGCACGCCGGGCGAAGTCCGGGACCGGAGGAGTCCGGGCCGGGCCCCCCCTCTGAGAACTGCCTCCCGAACTATATTGCGGGAGAGTGGACCCTTTTTGTGAGTTCTTTAAGAGTGTAGTGCAGCACATAACCACATTATTGTTATCATTAAGATGTCAAAACGTAAATTGAGTAATGTAACATCCGATCAGAAGGGAGCGGGGCAGCAATCACTCTTGACCTACCTTACAGGGGCTATGGGAGCCCTTGAAGAACAAATTCATATGGTGGAAGAAACATTAACACAAGGGGGGAGGGAGTGGTAGTGGAGAAAGAGGATACCTCTAGGCCTAGAGTAAAGCAAAAGGATTGTAATCGTAGGAGCAGGCTGAACGGATGCATACAGATCGTGGATGATCAAATAATTTTAAGTGATCATAGCGAGACAGGAGAGAATTCACACCCTCCGCCTAAACGCAGTAAGATATCGGCACGCCCGGAGGGATGTCAGGTAATCGAAGTAGCTGACTCACAAGCGCTTATTGTCCATAATGATAAAGGGGCGAAAAAGAGAAAAACCACTAGGAAACAAACTGTTCGAAAAACCTATACGAAGAAAAACCAACATAGTGGGGGTGACAATTCAATTGCTGAGATACTGGAAGGCCACAAAAGAATAAAGGATGGCCTTCAGAACACCATGGATTCCTTAAAATCTTACATTTCACAGGTCCTAGGGGCATTATCGGACAGGGTGACTAATATAGAAACTATCATACGTGGTACTATAGGTAACTATAAAGAGGGGACACATAGGAACATCGTGGGCGTGCAGGATTCCAGAAAAATCACTCCAGTTAAAACAATTAATACCACAGTGACGGTTAGAGACCCCAATGGCATTGTTAAAGTGCAAAGACCGTGTAGTATAGGTGAACATGGGAAAAATGATAGAGAACAGAAGAAACCGATTAATGCTAACATAGGCACAGATGCGATCCTATCCAGAGGGGACCAAAACCTTGATCAACCTATTAGAGGGCAATCTTCCTTGGATTTACCCCCAGCAGCCACCCCGTTTGTGGTTATTTTAGCTAATGTCCCAGAATTGGAGCACCATGCCAAAGAAACTTGGAGGGAGCTGCGTAATAAATCATTACACTGGCTAGGTCAGCGGATCGGCCTGTGTGATGCTTTATTTAAGCATTTTAAAATGGCAAGACAAGTACCATGGGTTGGGAAAGGGCGAAAAGAGTCCAAGGGGGATTGCATTGCCCTGACTTTTAGTGACCCCAGATTAATTAGGGAGATATTGAACAGGGCCGGGAATAATCATTATGATCATTTTGGTATTAATATACTGCCTTTGGTTTTTTTTACCCTCCAACCCAGATAAGTCCAAACGCTGAATTGAGATGTCCTGCTAATGTATTTCCGGGGAAGAGACCAGGGAGGCATTCCCAAGACATACAATCTATAGGTATAAATTGTTCGCACCCAAATCGTTTCGAACCTTTGTCACAGTTGGATGACCAGGATTGACAGTTTGATACCCTGGCTAGGGAGGAATCTCATGGGAATTCCAGTATGTCCCTAGGGACGAAAGGTAGTAGAGGAATTATTGAGATGATTATAGGTAACAACTTGTGTATTAAAGAGAGTAATTCACAGTGGGTGGAAAATAACACCCAGCCCGACGCTGCTTTCATATATCAATCCCCAAGAAATTGGGAAAAGATAGATATTATTGGCCAGACAAGCACCACACAGGAAATATCTGAAAATGCTAAAGAAGGGGAGGGTGACGTAAGTGCCTGTAAACTGTTGAGTTGGAATATCGCAGGCCTAGCTGCAAAAGTACACGATCCTGAGTGGTTGGCATTTGTGGATAGGTACGATATATTATGTTTCCAAGAAACATGGTTAGAGAGGGAAACCCCCATCCTGGGCTTTAGCACATTTAACACTCCTGCAATCGTTACTGAGCATGGCCGCAATAAGGGGGGTTTGTGTACTTATATCTCAGTAGAGACTGGGTTATCAAATGTTAAGATCAATTACTGGTCTGAGTTTTATAAAATTTTTAACATGAAGTTAAGAGGGAATAAGGAAGTGGTCTTAGTGAACTTTTATAATAATGTTCCAACACATCGAAAGGAGACTGTCATTGGTGAATTGGGAAGTGCCTTAAAAACTATAGAGGAAAATATGGCAGAAGATATGCCTTAAATCTGGGTAGGGGATTTTAATTGCTCCCTCTGCGCGCACAGTGAACATGGTATTTGCGGCCTAGGCAAAGACAATGAGGACACTTCTTCACATTTTACTCACAATAAATGTGGGGAGCTGTTGAACGATATATTATATCAATTCGACCTGGGTTTTGCGAATGAGTTGTGTTTATATCCTATGCCTTTCCAGTCAACCTTTAATGGGAGAGGCTGCAACTCTATTATTGATTTTATTATATTGTCCAAGAGATATGCCTCTAGCGTTCTGGAGTGTAAAACAGAGGCAATTTTAATGAGCGATCACTACCCAATTAGCCTAAAGCTCTTTGTTTTGAAAAATCATAAAAATAGGAAGAGACAGACCCCTTACGAGTTTAAGGTTCGACTTGCCGCCACAAATGGCTATTCCCTAAAATGGGACAAAGTTGACCCTGAGGCCTTTTTGCGTGACGTAATTAGCAAAACCCAGTCTGAGATGGAAATATGTCTCACACAGGGGAGTGCTACTGAGGAAATTTATTTTGCATTCTTAAGGATATCAGAGGAGGTTCATAAACTACTAAGGAGGGAAAATAGCGGGGGAAGATCCAAAGTGAAGGGTTGGTTTGACATAGATTGTTCCAGAGCTCACACCCACCTTAAAAGTATGCTGCATACCATGCCAAAAAGTAAGGAAGATATTAGACAGGCGAGGATAGCCTATTGCCTTGCCTTGAAGAAGCGGAAAAGGCAGTTAAAGGAGGAAGCCTGGGAAGCCCTATATCAGGCATGTGTAATGAAGGACAGTAGCGGCTTTTGGAAAGCCCTAAATGCTCCTTTTTACCAAGATAAAGAGGTAGATACTATAGATGTGGCTATTACGAGAGAAAGGTGGGTGGAATACTTTGGGGACCTATATAAATCAAAGGGAGCAGTCACAGATATGCGAGTGGTAAGTGAGCAGGGAGCTTTCCCCCTTGATTTGAATATCACCCTAGAGGAGGTGATACGGGCCATTAGGGAGAGTGCGGCAGGGAAAGCACCAGGTCCGGACAGGGTTCCAGTGGATGTCTACAGATCGAAACAGATCTGTGGGCCCCACTGCTAACGATGGTACTAAATAGCACCTGTAATTTGAAACGTATCCCTACCTGGTCAGATGCGATAGTTGTACCTATTTTCAAGAAGGGTAACAGGAATGACCCCTTACAATCAACCCTGCACTGCACTTTGTTTTGTAAATTTTTCAAGGTACCCAGAAAGAAATATCTTAGACCGATTCTTAGATGCTGGAATATTAGACACTGTAGGGCAGCATTTCTAAGATTACAGCTGCTAAAAACACCAGCGACTATTCTGGCTGTAATTACGTATTTAAAGGCGATCATTAGGTCCCGGGCAACAATATAATGTTTTATTTATAGTTGGATTTTTTTAACTTTTTAATACTTTTTGCTAAAATTTTGTATCATTGTTATATTACACTGTTTATAAATTTTAGATCATGTTTTTTAAAGAATCGATTGTGACACACTATAAATAAATTCTGACCTCCTCTATGAAATGCTTTTTGTGTAACCTCATGAGATCTGTCCCTCTCCCCAGACATACATTTTGTATTTGTCTATTAATCTTTTACAAGTATATATATATATATATTGGATTGTATACATGTATTTATATAAACTTCTTCTGCTCTTGTACTTTTATGATTTCTCATGCAATGAAATCGAATAAAGTTTAAACTATTAAGTAAAACTATTTACACTAAAAGGTAATTGTTAATAAACGTAATAATCTAAAATGACAATTAATTAATAAAATAGTGTCCAACTTCTATCTTTTTATATAGACTTCCTAAAAGACAAACCTATGCCCGGAAATAGTGATAAACTGCCTGAAAATGCCAACTATTAAAAAGATATAAGAAACTAAGGGCCCGATTCCGATCTCAGTCGGAAGGGCTCTGAAGCAGATATGGTTTTACCTACACTCATTCGGAGCCCTTGTTTCCAACCGACTTGTTCCCAATTCCGAACGACCAGGTACGATGCCTGGAAGCCATTAGCGCTTACTGAATCCATTCGGGAAGGAATACGGAGCCGAATTGTACAGCTCTATGGAGTAGGTTTTCCAAGCGAGCAAGTACGATGAACGATTCAGACAGCCTTTACAATTCGTCTTGCCTGGATCGAAAAGGCTGCCGGATTCAGTCTTTGGGAGCCCGTAGCAGGCCCCCTACACCTGGAGCCCACTGAATCGTGCCCGTGGGGCTACCCATGGGCCCCCCTTTGAGACCATGCACAGTGTGGCAGGCACCAACGTGTGCCCACCACAGGGTGCACAATTATCCCCAACCAACCCTTTTGTCAATGGGAGCCTATGTACGCGCTTGGTACCCAGACTTCCACTTAAATCAATGGGAGTCAGACCGAATCGTATCCGGATGCATTGAATTGCATCGTACTTGTTCGGTCGGACTCCCCTGGCATGAGTCGTACAGAAAGCATTCGGGAGACGAGTCGTTCGGTTTTCTTTTCAAACAAGATCTGAATCGGGCCCTAAGTATACAAAAATTATTACAAAAGTATAAACTCTCCCAAAAACCGAGCAAAAACAAACCTAACGACCTCAACGTCTAGACACTAGCAACACATTTACATTTAAAGTGAAACTTACGATTTTTTTCATGCAACAGAAAACAGCACCAGCTCCACATAAGAACACCTCCAATGGAAAAGCTGCAACACCATGAAAATCCTCTATACACAACATACCTGTAAGTATATAAAATAGTGATTGCATAATTTTAAATGTAAATAATAAATATACAATCATTAATCTATTACAAAACTTTCAGATACAGTGACAGAAGCTGCAGAATATATCATTTTGCAGAAAGGAAATCAGTTACTAAATCACACCTACAACCAAGTAACTACATCAACAGAAACTATAAACTGGAAATTTACTAAATATTATTCTAATGAATGCTATGGGAAGGCAACCACAAAAAAGATGTAATTCGTTTAAAAGAGCACAACCATCCCCCAATTGTACAAGATATAGAAGAGATATACTGCAAGGTATAAGAGAGGCCAGCACTAGCTCACAGAAACCCACAAGGAAAATCCTTAAAGATATACTACCTAAAGTCCCTGAAAACATAACATTCCAACTGTTAGACCTGACAGACTTAGGGTAGTATTTCTTCAACTTTTTGCCTACTTCCGTCACATTACTGACTTCGCTGGCTATAGGACTCTGTGCACTTTACCACTGTTAATCAGTGCTAAAGTGCTTGTGCTCTCTCCCCTAAACATGGTAATGTTGATTCATCCCCCATTGCCATATTTAATTTACTTATAGGTCCGTCATAAAGTGGTATCACATATACCCAGGGCTATAAATTAAATGCTACTAGTGGGCCTGCAGCACAGACTGTGCCACCCACTTAAGTAGCCCCTTCAACCATGTCTCAAGACTTCTACTACAGATCCTGTGTGTGCAGTTCAAACTGCCATGTTAACCTAGCGCCAGACAAAACCCTTCCTTTTTATACATATAAGTCACCCATAAGGTAGGCCCTGTATAACCCACAGGGCGGGGTGCACTGTATTTAAAAGACAGGACATGTACTTTTAGGTTTTACATGTCTTGGAAGTGAAAAACTCCAAATGACGTTTTTCACTATTGCAAGACCTATCTCTACCATGGGATAACTTTGAGATGACCTTATTACATTTTTTAAGTGTGATTTTCAATTGCGAAGAGATAAGACCTCCAAGCCTGGTGTCTCTTGAATAATAATGTAAAGTCACAACTCATGGTGCAGTCGGTTTTTACATTACAATTCTGAAAATGCCACTGTTAGATGTGCCTTGATGACTCATCCTGACAGCATGGGAGTTTTAGTGATCAGATCAGGGGCGCTAAACAATTTGGGGAGGTCAAAGTTAATCAAACATATCTCAACCAAGGTATAGCAGAGCCCCTGTCTTTAAAAATTCATATATTGACTTCTACTTGGTGGGCTTATGTTGTTTTGGCCCTGTTTTGTTAATAAAATTAAGTTCTATTTTGTAACGTGGTGTGGAGTCTTTTGAGGTGGTTTCACTATGTTACTGTTTAAATTGTTGCACAAATACTCTACATATTGCCTCTTAAGTTAAGCTTGACTGCTCTGTGGCAAGCTACCAGAGAGTGAGCACAGGATAATTTAGGGTGTTTTTGTGACTTATCCTGACTAGGATTGTAGTTCCTGCTTGGACAGAGTGCATACCTCTGTCAACCAGAAACCCAATTTCTAACACCAACTGTCACCTATCCCAATTTTAAAATGTTTCATTGCACAAACTAAAAGAGCCACCAGTGAAATCCCACCTTCCCCTTGAAGATACCAAGACACACATATACCTGAACACTTCACAGTGTCTCATAATGAAGAACCTTTTCTTCTACATGACAATCTAAATAACAAAAACAAATCCTATATAGCTTACTAAAACAAAGGCAAAGTGACACATGGATGATGGATGGGACCTTTAAAATATGTCCTAAACCATACACTCAGATATACACCATACATGGTGAATATCAAAACGCAAACATCCCTTTTATATATGCTCTACTACCACATATACAAATCAGTACTTACTATTAGTGCCTATACCATATCAACCACAAAGCAAATAATTACTACACCCAAAAATAATCCTAGATAGTGAGCAAGCCATGATTTTTTCAAACCATTTTAAACATTTATACCCACACAGTCATACAAGGCTGTTACTTTCATTTCAATCACAGTATATGGAGACACCTCCAAAAATATGCACCAGGTGCAGCATATTCTACAAACAGAGAATTTTCCTTTGAAATAAAAAAAAACTGATAGCCCTATCCTTTGTCCCTATCACAGATGTAACCAACCATTACAATCTACTAAAAAAATGCCATTTCTACCTACAAAATGAAGACAAACTTAGCCCCTTAATGGACTATTTCAAAGACACTTGGGTTGGCAGAATCCATTGCTCAGGACACAGATGCTAAACCAAAATCCAAATATCTTGGTGGAATGTCTATGAAAGCACCTTGGCACAGGAAGCTAAAACAATCATATTAGTGGAAGTGTGGCACAATACCTTCCAATCCACATTAGGCAGAATCCAGCCTACACTTTACAAATTTACAGAAGCATTACAAACAGAGCAAGGCTACCAAAACCTAAGAATGAAACCATCCGTTACCCAAATTTACCCTAAATTTAGCAAACAAACCTAAAGAATTTATGATATGCTAAAATGTAAAGTCAAACTCTTCCTAAATAAAATAGTAGACAACTTAGGAATGATTGCTAAAACCATATCAAAAATAAGTAGTAACCTACAAAATCCTCAAAAACTATGATCAAATCTAAACCAACAAACCACATTTTTTTATTTTGAAGATTAAGTATTATATTTTATTAAATAAGTCACAAACACAAATAAAATACCAATACTACGAATCATTTAAAACTAAATGTGACAAGCACCAACCAAAAATTAAAAAATATAAAATAATTACAACACACAAACCAATCAATTCCATATAACATTCACATAATATTAACACAACCATTTTAAAATTACATTTACCACCCAAAAGGAAATAAAATAAATAATACTCAGTTGCCTATTACGATGTCAGTCAACCGACTTTGTTGGTTTCAATTCCGACCAGCTGACTTTGATTCAGCCACTCAGAATTGAAACCGGATGGTCATTCTGGCTGGCTTCCAACAGGCTTAAGGAGCCCGTCGGCCCCTAATCCAAATAGACGGCGATTTACGCAGTCTGGATTGCAACACACGGTTTCCGGCAGGTTTCCTTGCCGGCCTTTCCGACATGGAAATCATGTCGGAAAGCGTGTTTGGAGGGCTCTAGCAGGGCCCCCTTTCCTTTGAAGTGTCTGGTTGGTGGCTGGTGGCCTTGGTGGTTGGTAGCCTTGAGGTGCCTGCCACTGGGTGCAGGGATTAACACCACTTCACATTTCCCTATGTGGTTTACAGCCTTAAAACATGCTCCCATAGGGAAAGGTCGGAATGCAACGGCACATGGCCTAAAAGATGAAAGTGCAAACCGTGGGCATCTTATTGGACAAGATTGGGTCAAAGTGGAAAAAAAATAGATTGGTCCCATTTGGCGCTTACCTTCGGACTCAAAAGAAATTTCACCAAAATTTTCTGAGAAGGTAAATTTCAGTGGGGCAAGTCTTCAGTCAATGTCTGAGGAGGAGGCATTGTCATTGGAGAGCGGCTAGCTGAAGTTGTTGTGAAGATTCCTACATTCAGACGTAGGGCCTGATTCTGGGATCGGTGGACCAACTGCCAGACCGCTGCTGCTGTGGTTAGGAGAACGCTGCAAAGCTGGAGGCATACCTATCACCGTATTCTGACACTACCGTCATGTTGGCAGTGTGTCATCGGCAGTGGAACTGTAACCGCATGCTCTGGCTCATATAGAGAGCCTGAAGCACATGTCACAGCAATGCAACACCACTGACATGTTGGGTGCACTGTGTATCATGCACAACAGTGCAAGCAAACGGGGGCACAATATGTGCCACCATGCACAGTCCCCACTGTGAAAAGTTGCTCTGGGGCCCTGTTTGAGGCCCCTTTCCTGCCTTTCCGCAGACCTTTTCATGGCTGGGTCCCCACCATGAAACAGTCAGAAGAAAGACAGATAATATTTGTCACAGCAGTGTTGACATCAGCATCGCCTCTGTAGGCAAGCGCTGTTCCACCACCTCCACCATGGGATCCCAGATTTTGGTGGTTGTGGTGGTCTTGTGGCAGTCCGACCACCCTACTTGTAATCGGGCAGTCGGACCGCCGAGGAGGTGGGGGTCAGACCATCACCGACGGTATGGCGGTCTCAAGACCAACATACTCGGAATCATCCCCTTAGTCGATTTTTTTTTTCTTCACAACAAGTTTTATTGAGTGATTAAGCAAAATAAGATATGTGGCTCCCCACAGTCAGAAGATCGTCACCAAGCGTCATGGCACATTTTACATCACTAGTGCAAAGTCCAATCAATAAAAGGAGAAAAGACAAACCCCCCCCTCTCCACCACCCGCCAACCCCCACTACCCAACTACCCTTCTACCCACCCCTTATCCCTCCCTAACCCCATGCATGTGAGAATAGAAAACATTCAGTACTTGGTCGTAGTGTACTAGGTATGACACAGTTCCCAGGCCTGTACGGCATCCTCCACCTATATTTCTTCCTCTTGTTCTACTGGGGGGTCCAGTGTCAACCCCCTATAGTCCGCCCACCGCTTCCAGATCTTAAAATGCTTACGGGGGCATCCTCTTGCTTCAAATACCGGGTGTTCTAGCCCCATAAAGTAGTCTAGTCCAGCCTTCCATGCACACAGGGGGGGGAGCTCGCTCTCCCTTCCATGCTCGGGCCAGGTCTCTTTTGGCAACAACAAGCCCCAGCAACAATAGATGGCGTTTATATATATTCCCACCGACACCCTCCAATACATGGAGCAACCCTAACCGATGGGTGCGGGGAAGATCCCATCCCAATACCTCTGACAGGCAACTCCATACGCCCCTCCAGAAACCAATCAGCCCAGCACACGACCACACAGTATGCAGCAGCGTACCCGTTGCAGCCCCACAGTGCAGACACTCCAGAGACCCAATCAGTCCCGCCTTCCACAGCCGCTTTCGGGTGTAATAGGCCCTGTGTAAATACTTGAATTGGATTAGCCTAAGTCGCATTGCAATGGCAGCCCCTTGCGGGGATTCCAGGGCTTCCCTCCAATCATCCTCGTCCAGGGGACCAACATCCGCCTCCCAGGCCTCCTTGAGGGGAAGTAGGGTGGAGGAGCAATGAGTGACCAACGTTTGATAGATTCGGGAGACCTTCTTATCTCCAAGGTCTCCCATGAAGACCTTCGCTTCAACTGGGCTAAATTCTGGGAGCGACTCCATGTTAGCGATGCTAGGCGCTAGCGCATGGCGAAACTGTAGGTATCGAAAGAATTGGGTCTGGGGCATGTGGAACTCAGTACTGAGCTCCTGGAACGATTTGAGGGTGACCCCGGTCAGCACATGGCCCAACGACGAGATCCCAATGGCGTCCCAGCTATCGAACCCCGCCAGTGAGGCCAGCTTGGGGAGCTGCCCGTTGTTCCACAGCGTACTCTCCACCGTTAATCTACCCCACCAGCCCATGCGACGCAGCGCCTGTCGCCACACAACAAAGACAACTCTCGTGGCACACGGCAATGTCCGCCGCAGCTTAGCCGAGTACAGGATCGTGTGTAGTGTGTTGTCCCCCATCAGCGAGCGCTTCAGGGCATATGCTGGGTCCCCTCTGTCTCCATACCACCATTCTTTTTTTTTTTTTTTTTTTCATTAAGTACCAGTAACTGGGAGGCCTGATAATAGGACAATAGGTCTGAAGTGGCCAGACCACCACAATACGTGGACAGGAAGCATGTCCGCAGCACCACCCTGGCAGCACCCCCAGCCCACAGGAAACGGCCTAAAACAGAGTTGACCAGCCGAAACCACTGGGGGTTAATTAGGTGGGGGTAGCTTTGCAGCTGGTATAAAAGGCGCGGGAGCGCAACCATTTTGAAGATCGCGGACCTACCGAAAATAGTTAGGGGCATCCGAGACCACGTTTTCACGTCCGTCTGAACCCTCTCCCATACTGGCACTATGTTACATTCCCAGGCAATATCTACTGATTCCGAGTGGAACAACCCCAGATACTTCAAGCCTCCGGCCGCTACCTGCAACCCTGATGCCCAGGGGTCCATCACAATTCCGCCCCCCAACACCCACAGGGTGGACTTACGTGGGTTTAGACATAGGCCCGATACCTCCCCGAAAATGTGCATGATTTCCAAGACTCGGGGCCCCGATCTATGTAAATCAGTAAGAAAGAAGAGGACGTCATCTGCATACAATGCAATTCTATCAGTGAGGTTCCCATTCCACACAAAGCCCCGCATCTGTGCGTCTATGCGCACCCAAGAGGCCAGAGGTTCCATAGCTAGGGCAAATAAGTATGGGGAGAGTGAACATCCCTGCCGGGTCTCCCGACCAATCGGAAACTTTTCTGAGATCGCCCCGGAGACACGCACCGAAGCTGTGATATCGGTATACAGTAGTTTGATGTAGGAAATAAACACCGGGCCCAGATTGAGACGAGGCAGGAGCGCAAATAGGTACGACCAGCTAACCGAGTCAAAAGCTTTATCAATATCCGCTAGTAGCAGAGCCGCTCGTTCCCCCGTGGCCCCCATGGCATCAACCGCCGCCTGTGCCCGCCGGATGTTGTGCTGCGTTGCCCTATGTGGCATAAAGCCGGCCTGGTCTGGGTGGACCTGATCCGTCACATACGGGAGTAGTCGGTTCGCCAGAGCCTTAGCCAGTATTTTAGCTTCTATGTTGAGCAGAGATATTGGGCGATAAGAGTCATGTCTATCGGGGGTCTGCCCGGCTTCTGAAAGACCACAACTTCGGCATGACGCCAGTCAGGTGGCAACCTACCCCGCGCTCGCACCGCCTCCAGTGCACTTCGGTAATGGGACCCCAGTTGGAGCTGAAATTTCCTATAGAATTCACTCGGGAAGCCACTTGGCCCAGGTGCCTTCCCCGTGTTGAGCTGTCCCAGTGCATCACCTAGTTCCTCCGCTGTACCCTTAGTCGATTTTTGGGAAGATGAAAACCTCCAGCAGGACGAAGCTGCAAGCTGTAGCCAATGAGGGCTCCACAAAGCCAGATACCATTTTGGAGAAGGGCCACTGAACAGAAATTGCTACTGCATAGAGGGACGTATCGGTAGATCGGTAGCTGTCACAAAGTCAGGTTGACCGGCGATGCACCTTGGATGAATCGACAAGCAGGTAGGTCCTGGGCTCCTCTCAGTTCTCAGAGCAGTGTTTAGCCCAAAAATATTCTAAGTCTATCCGGGCACCTTTAGCATCACTTCCAAAGGTCCTAGTCTTTCTGCCCCCCTGGCGGGCAAATCGGGGCCTAATAGCCAATATGCCCCAGAAAGACTGTGTCCATTGTTGGGGGGAGGGCGTTGGCATGCCCATTTTGAGCAGCCCCCACCCCTACACTAAGAAAAAAAACACTGGTGCCTAGTAGGATTTCTGCCCCCCTATGAGAAGCAGAAATACTTCAGTACCCTTCTATGTGAGGTGGTGGCATGGCCATGCTCTTTGTGGGCAGCCCCACCCCTCTTTTATATTAAAAAAAAGTCCCTGGCATCTATTGGGCTTTCTGCTCCCTGGGAGGGGGGAGATCAGGGGCAAAAACACCCATCTGCCCCCAATCTGGGCAGAAAGACTGTCCCATTTGTGTTTGGGGGAGTGGGGGAATTGATATGCCCATTTTGGGCATCCCCACTGCTACATTTTCAAAAAAAGAATCCCTGGTGCCTAACAGGCTTTCTGCCCCCATCTGCACCCAGTGGGGCAGAAAGACTTTAGTTGTAATATATCTTTGGTGGGGGCATGGTCTTGCCCATTGTGGGGGGCCCCACCCGTCTTTCATAAAAGAAAAAAACCCTGGTGACTACTGGGCTTTCTGCCCCCAAGGGAGCAGATCGAATGTCATAACATACATCTGCCCTCCGGGGGGCAGAAAGACTTTTCCTTTTGTGTTTGAGGGTGTGGGGGAATTACCATGCCTATTTTGGGCAGCCCCCACCCCTATGTATTAAAAATAACAATCCCAGGTGCCTAGTGGGCTTTTTGCTCCCCCGGGGCCAGGTTGGGGGCTATTTCCCCCCTCAGAAGCATTTTGCAGCACACATAAAAAGAGGAAGAAATGAGGAGAAATAGAGATATCTCTCTTTTTTCCGCCTCCCCTGGGAAGGCGTAACTTTTTGGTGCATCCGCAGATTTACCAGTTCTTGTTAATCTGGTAATGTGTAAAAAGCCTTGGAAGTTGCATGGGAACACTCACGCAACGCCCATGGAATGCCTTCCCAGTGCATAGTAAAGCAGTGCAGCGATTTGCACAGTGTTGCGTTTCTCCATATTTCTGCAGCTACTCAGTGCCACGAAAATGGATTTGCGTGGCTTCATAAATCTTACTTAAGGTTTGTGTTGCGAATGTACCATGTTGCGTGGTGCTAACGCTATGCGAACCTACTAAGAAATATACCCCTAAGCCTTTTTTAATAGCGTTAATACGACACCATATGGGCCTTTATAGCATCACATTAAGTGAAGGATTTGTAGGTCACATAGATTTTTCTCTGAAGGGGTAACAGAAGTAACAAGCCCCATAATCGGTGTGCCTCCATATTGTCTTTATTTGTGAGATCTGCAAGCACATTAATAAAGGGTTTTACTTATCTGAGGCAACAATAGAACTTCCATGTTGTGATGTAGCTCGAATTTGCTACTCCTTTGTGAACAGAGGATAAGCCTTAGGGTCCCTAACCATCTCCTTGAGAAAGAGACAAAAAAATATTTTCACCTCCGAGCATATGAAGGTCGGAAAACATTTGATGCAAGGACAATACATTGTAAAAGAGAGTGCTGTCTTTTGATAACCAAACCACCACGGACTGTGAGTTCTTAAAATATCGAGTAGTAAATATCATAAGAAGGTAATATTGTTGCAAGAACATCATAAGAAGTAAATATAAATAATATTGCAGGCAAGGTTTTTTGGTGCTTATTATTGTAGTAATATGTGTTGATTGCCAAAACATTGTTGTTAGTAATAATATTGTTGGCAATATATTTGTTAAGTTTTAACTCTGATTTTATTTGTTGTTATACAATTATTGAAGTTATATTTTATATTATAATAGTATTTTGTAGTTCCGTTTTTTAAAATGTATTTGTATAAAATGTGAATATATTTGCGTAATAGAATTATGATTTTTGCTAGTAGCAGGAAAGGGGGTTTATATGGGATGTTAAAATAATTTCTCATTATTTATAATTTTTGCTTAGATAAAGTGATTGTAATATTATGGTTTTTAACTGTAATTATATTTAAAGTTTTAATTATTTTTTCTGATTTTAAATGATCTTAATATAATTGTTATTTTTAAATAAAATTTGTAAAAATATTCTAAAAATCATAATATTTTTAACAGTGGGAGATAAGATTTATAGGGGAAAAGGGTGGGGAGTTTTAAATATTGTGTTATTCTTTGATTTTTGTTTAAAAATATAATTTCAAATTATGAATTATATGTTGTATTTATAATTAGTTTCAAATAATTGTGAATGTTCTTTAAATGTATATGTTTATTATACTAATAATAAAGAAAATATATATTTTTGTATATAATATTGAATAAATATGGGGTTCATATATACATATTAAAAGTTAACATTATCAATATCAATTCATTAAGCATAATATATATATATCAAATATATTATTTATTTTTATATATATTATAAATTTGATCTTAAAAACTATAATTTATCATTTTAAGTGTAATTAGTAATAACCATCACCATCAAATTTAGTTTAAATAGGGTTTTCCCCGTAAAAACAAAAAAAGATAACTCATTTATACTTACAGCAGTAAATTACATAAAACACATATTACATAAAACACGAAACACAATACCATTAAGAACCAATTCATTAAAACGGTTTAAAAAGAGCTACACATATCACCCTTTCCAAATGTATCTAATTGAAGTACTTTCATTCCAAAATCCATGCTGTATGTTAATTCTTTGCTAGACTAATAGCAATCACTTCACAGGTATCTGATCTCAAAATCCTCAAAGCTACTAAGTATTTCTTTGGACCAGGAAGCCTGCAAACTGGGACTAACCATCGCTTTTGGGGAGGCTCATATGCCTCTCAGAAAAACACAGCAAATGCATTATTATTTCTCTATCTCATTTCAGACTGGACAAAGATTGGTTTCTGTAAGCAAGCTTCGCCATTTTGCACAGAAATCATTAATAGGGAGGGTCCCAAATCAAAATTTGAAAAACAATTGCCTTGCTAGTCCATAAATGGTTCAAAATAAAAATCTAGTTTTCAGTTTAAGAAACTTCCCATAAATGAATAATTTGAGGTTGTTGCATAAATGTTTTCAAGGGCAACCTGCCAGTACCATACTGAGACCAACTTTTTGGATACTCTGTGAACATTTTCTGGGTTGGTCCAGAACTTCCTCAAACCCAAACTGGTTAGCTTTAAGCGTATCAGGTTAGGCCAGTTTATCTTGTTGGAGGTATACAGGGATATACTCCTTCTAAAGCAAACTAGTAATCAGTTACTCCTTCAATACTCCATAATCTCCTCCAGAATACTCTGAAATCTGCTTTTTGTGCAATAGGTTTATTACTTAAATCAACATGCAATGGTATTAGTGGTGTGCTTTGTGGAAAACCCAGAGACGATCTCAGAAATGTATTTCACACAAATTCTAGTTGTGTTAACTGTTTATTTCCCCATAACCCTGCCCCATTAAGGGACCCACCTAATGCTTGCATGTTATAGATTTGTAAAGCTGGAGAAACGGACCTGGAGAATGAAGATTTATCAAATCTAAGTATCCATCATGTTCTCTTCTGCAGATTTAAGGGTGCTTTTTTCAATACGCTTTGACCATGCCAAGTTGGGGGTTATTTTGACCCTTAAATAATTGAGCTCCCTTAATCTTTCCAGGCTCAAATTACCCAGTGTAATCCAATCATGGAATAATTTATGTGGATTAAGAGGCATAAATGTAGTAATTGAGGGGTTAATCTCTAATCCACAGGTGCTACAAAATTCCACACATTTATCTAACAGGTGTTGAGCGCCCTAAGGTGTTTTGAAAATGAGGAGAGTATCATCGGCAAAGGGTAGAGCAGGCATCCTACAGCCTACCACCATAGGTGAATCATTAGCACAACAATTGAGGTGACTGATGACATCAGTCATATTCAGAGAGAATAATGTTGGTGCCATAACGCACACCTGCAATATCCCCCTCTCTACTGGGATGTGCTCAGGCACTTCACCCTTACCACACCACCTCAGTCAAGCATAATTCCCATTACGCATGTGAATAATGGCTGATAGGATGTAGTTTGGAACTGCCTCTTGGCTTAGGACAGCCCACAGGTTTGACTGAGATATCAAGTCAAAGGCTGATTTCAGATCAGCACATATGACATGCATGTGTTCTTTATTTAAAAGAACTGTCTTCCAGTAAATTATATTAAATCTGAAGACCTGATCAATAGTACACACATTTTCCCTGAAGCCAGCTTGTAGAGGTGTCAGGATATTGTAGATATCCACCCACTCATGTAATTTGTATGTATATGCTTTATTTCCACAACTCGTTTAATAAAAGCTAGAAAAGAAGGACCAGTTAAAATACAAATAAAAATATACGGATAAACAGTACATAGAACACATATTACAGTGGACATACAGGTTCTTCCGTCCACACCAATGTTATTTCTGCATCACACTTCCTGTAAAAGAACCTTGTGTAAGAACGGTATACAATAATTGCTTGTGATGCACGGAGCTGCTACATACAACACCTCGAATGGGAAATGGTCCAAGATATAAGCCAGTGGAGAGGTGCCCTGCCCTTGCAGCAGGAGTCAATTTAGGAGCAATTCATCATTACAACTCATTCTTACAAACAATATTAAAATTCATTTGATTTAGAATTATACTAATTAAAAAGATAAAAAGTTCAAAACAAAATTTAAAAAAAGCTAGCAAATTGATTCTAGAGATGAAATATGCTTGGAACAATCTCAGTGGGAAAAAGGATCCATCGGGATGTTACTGCAGTCAGAATGCGGTGGCTTGGTTTTCATATCCTGCCACTGCATTATTTTCCTTTTGGTAATTTATTCAGCACTAGGCAACAGAACCTTTTCTGGAGACTATCAATTAAACTTATCAGCTGTTACATGAGTTGCCTCTATCCCCCTTTCTACTGATAGAGACTATTTCCACTCCTTTCTGTGTGGATGGCAATAGCCCACCACTCACGATGGTATTAGTTAAGAAGTTTCTAAATGCGGTCCAAATATTAAATTCAGATACAACTAGATCCACTGGTATTTTTTCAGGCCTGGTGCCTTACCTTATTTTGTATCTAAGATGGTTCTGTCTGTCATTCAAATGAAAATTAAATGGTTCATACGTTGTGCCAGGGCTGTTATACTCCAAAGAGTTATCTCCTTACCGTTTGGCTTTAAAGTGTGCCCATTTGTATATTTTTCTGTATTCACTGATTTGATTATGGTTGCTCTTCATAATAGCGGGGATGAGCTCTTTCCTTGCAGATCTATATTTCCTTTTTTACCAAGTGACCTGTTTATTAGAGGTTACAGAACATATGCTCACAGGAGTAGTACAATAATTGTTTAGAATATAATATATTTCCATGATATTATCTGAGCTATTGCTTTGATCAGTATGAGTTTCCAGGAGATCCATAGACTCCACAACAACATTGTAAAAACACATACATTTCCCCCATGTTTGGGAGGTCTTAGTCCAGTTAATGGAACGTTTGTTGTCTGTCAAAGGTATTGTCTTAGAGGAATACAAAGGTACTGTGATAGTTATATTATACTGAAGATTTAGAATTAAACATAAAGTATTATGATTGCTATCTGAGCAAGGGATCACCTTAATATCCCCCAAGTATTTCCATATAGAGAGGACTAATATTATGTAATCAATTCTACTTGAATGCGCCGACCTATTATAGGTGTGGTTGACATCGAGTCAGAGAATGAACATCCATTGCAGGCTCAAACCCCTTAGAAATAAAAGTTTTGTAATTTTTATAATGCAAATTTATTACATATGCTTAAATTAACAATTATATTTTTCACATTATTTTTGTTAAAATACATATATTTATTATGTTTGAAATACTTATATGTTAATTTACATGTTTCATATTTGATTTATATTGGTTAACATATATATTTTATTAAACAAAAATGTATATAGGTGGTTTGGGTTTGTTTTTGCATGTTATATTTACCCACTAATTTATGAAAATGTTTATAAGATTGTCTATATTTATGTGTAAAAAGTGTGTTTTAACATTTTATTGTCCAAAACGTTTTCAAAGGTTTCTTATATTGGAGTGGGAATAGTAAGTCTGACCTCTTCAGTGAAAACACCTTCACGGTGGTTTAGATTAGCGTGGGAATAGTAAATCTGAACCCTACAGTGTCCAAAACCTTCACCAAATTGGTTTGGATTGGAGACAGAATAGTAAATCTGCTCCCTTTAGTGTCCAACACTTTTCCCAAGATGTGTTATATTTGAGTGTTAATAGTAGATTTGACCCCTTTAGTGCCCAACACCTTCCCCAAAGTGGTTTACATTGGAGTGAGCATAGTGAATATAGCAACTTTAGGGGGGCTGAGCTTGCCGCGGCGCAAGATGGCCGCTTAGACTGTGAGCTCTGTGAGGCGCCAGCATAGCGCAACAAATATCCTGACTCTCGATGCAACTCTGGCTCCCATTTCACCAAATTTAAATGGTCCTCACCTCCGGCAACCGGGCAATATTTTTTGAGGTGTGGAGCCCTACTGCAGACGACACCCGAGTACAGCGTAGTGCAGCTGAAGCGAGGAGGGGGTGGAGCCGCTTGGTAGGCCCTGGGGTGAAGAGGAGCCTGGGCGGAAGCTGTGATTACGGGACCCCCAGTCCACCAGGCCGCACAGCCTGGAGCACTCTGAGGCATACAAATCAGCTCTCATGTCTGCTGCGTTGCACTGGAAGACAGATCTGGCTGACCTGATCCGGTGCTTGGTGGCGACAGGCCAGAGCAGTACCCTGTAGTGAGAGCGATGCCAAAAAAACAAGGCATGCGGCTGCGGAGGGCTCGTAAATGAGGCGGTGAGCGCCCACGACCTACAGGGCACATCGATCTGGTAAGGCGCTCTGGGGCGAACAAGTGGAGGGGCGCCACGCATGCTGTGCCCAACTACTGACTGCTCCCTCTTACAACTCACAAGACTGTAGAGGCCATTTCAACTCACACCTGCTGCTTGGGCGTGCAATGTCCCCAGCGATGCCAGATTGCATTATATAAGGGTCTCAGAAGTGGAAATAACGTCCTATTGCAGGGCCGAGCTGCAACTGCCATCATTTGTCTGGAGCTGCGGCCTGCTGTGGGAGGATCGGGGGTTAGTGGTGAACTTCACATGTGAGGCTACTGGGGACGACGTGCGGCAGCAGAAAGGCGTTTTCTGATGTTGCAGCTGTAATATCCTGACGAGATGCCCCTACTCTCACCTCGGGACATTGCATAACAGAAGCCTGGGTTGGGAAGTGTCGCAGTTTGGCCTACTTTGTACTTGCAACACTGGTCCCATGCATACAGAAATTTTATGAAAGGAATAAAATATAGACAGAGTCAATCTATATTGCGAGTGACATGTCCAGCCGGACAGTGGTCTTCAAAGTTTACTCAATATATAGTTCAATATAACACAAAGAGTACCTTCCACAGTTCAACCAGTGTGGAACACAAGCCTGTGCCCAGCACTAACAGAACGGGTACAAAGGTGGACATAGAGAGCGAAGAAGGGCTTTTTAAGGCAAAGCACGTTTTCTGTCATAAATGCAGTTGTACAGAATTTTTAACAAAGAACCATTACAACACATAATAATCACGTTTTAGCATTAGGTGCTCAGTAGGTCGACGCCGTTTCGGACCCCCTAGTAAATCACGGGGACCATCATCAGGACATTTCAGTGAAAGCCTTAACAGTAATTTAGCCTCTAAATGCCTAGAAAGGGGAGGAAAAAAGGGAAGAAATATATACATTTAGGGACAAGGATTTAAAAGGGTTTCAAAACCAAGTGACTTGAAGTGACAAGTGCAGTGCTCCATTCACAAGCGGATTGAGTTCAGAAACATTTGTGGTGGCAGAGTGGCGCAGATGGGCATGCTAGTGTAGGTTGCCCAGTAATTAGAGCAATTCAATTACATGCACTTTTCGTTGAGGTTAAGCTGCTAAAAACAAACGAGTGGTTATAACAGTGAATAAGCAGGCGCACATGATCGTGTGAAGCCAGGTGTCTGACCTGTCAAACGATTTAGGCAACCGGTATGGGTATGGTAAAACGGAGTGCGGGTTGTGTCAGGTGTCGGTCGTGACACATGCACGATCGAGGGCTCGGCGGGGCCGGAGGTGCGTGGAGGGGAATTAATTAACGTGGGTATTGCATGGAGCTCGAAGAGCAATAGCCCGAGTCAACAATCAGCTTGAACGCAGGGAGCAACGATCAGATGCCGACCAGCAGCAGCTTACCGTTATAACTCAATCAGGGACGGCGGAGGGAAGGTGCAGATAACGCACACCCTAAAAGAGGAGGAATTATTGGGAAAACTAACGTGCGTGTTGAAAATTTATAGTTAATAAGGGGGCGAGGTTTTGGGTTCTTACCAGAATCGGGCGCGTAGGTCCGCGGTAAAATAATGAAATCCGTCGGAGCCAGGGGAACCTGAAAGGAAACCCGAGGCATTAGGGTATAGTTTGAGCCTTAAAGGGGGCCAGGGGATGCGTGAGTGAGGGAATAGAGAGCGGGCTTACCGGGTCAGTCGGTCGGCAGTGGTGCTTCCTGGCATGCTGGTAGGGCGGAAGTGAGCGACGGATATAGAGTGTATTAATTGGCCAAAACCCTTGTGATGAATAAGGGCATAAAAATAAACGATGGACTAAGCTCGACGGCCATCTTAGGAAGGTGGTTATGATCGAAGTGAAGTACCCAGGTGAAGTGCATGTGACATTATCAAGGGGCCACATTGTTACATATAAAACATCAAAAAATTATCAAAAAATTACAGTAAGCAACTGACTCAGGGCCCAAACTAGATCAAGGCAGTCCATTCATCCTGCAGATTTAGTCTCGAATTAAGACTATCAGTCTTCAAAATCCATTTGAGCTCTTCTCTGTTCAATAAGCGCGTAAGGTCACCACCCCTGGGTGGGACAGTGACCTGAGAGATCACAGTCCAACGAATGTCATTTTCCGTGTGCCCTTTCTCCTGAAAATGTTCAACCAACGGGGCATTGGGCGTTTTACAGCGAACACGGCTCCGGTGTTGGGATATCCTCAGCTTGATTTTCTGTTTCGTTTGGCCCACGTATATCAAGTTGCACGGACAAAACAAAGCATAGATGATATTGCAGCTGTTACAATTGGTGAAAGTTTTCAGTACATTTCTCACACTTTTATAAACAAATTCTTTGTCATCTATAGAATAGTCGCATACAACACAAGTACCACATTTGGAGTGGCCACGGAGCGGTGGTAGTTGCCAATGATCTTGCAGTGTGGTATTTCTTACTGTTGGCAATGCAGCTCTTACTAGCTGATCTTTAAGGTTTTTATTTTTCTTAAAGGCAAAGAGTGGGGTATCCCAGTTCAATGGGCCTGAGTTCAGGATATGCCAGTTCTGTTTTATGCATTGCTTGACACGATTTGAGATGGGAGAGTAGGTGGTTACACATACCAGTTTGTCAGAAGGTAGTTTCGGTTTAGGCTCGAGAAGTGTTTCACGGGGGCAGTACCAGGCTCTTTTCATGGAGTTTTTTATCAGGCGCCTGGGATAGCCTCTTGCTCTAAGTTTTTCAAATAGAGTATTGGCCTCACAGAAGTAGTCCTCCTTTTTGAAGCAATTTCTTCTCAGTCTTAGGAACTGAGAATATGGCAGGCTATCTTTTAGGGCCCTGGGGTGACAGCTGTCATAGCTCAATAGGATATTTCTTTCCGTGGGTTTACGGAACAATGAGGTATATAAGGAACCCTCTTGATGTTGGATATTAAGGTCTAAAAATGAGATATTCTGTCTGTTGTGGGATAGGGTAAATGTAAGGCCATTGCAATTATTGTTGAGCCAATGTAGGAGTCCCTGAAGCTCATCTAATGTGCCACCCCAGATAAGGAAAATATCGTCTATATATCTCTTCCATGTATGCAACCCTTGATGGAATGGGTTGCTGGGAGACAGGATGGTATTGGTCTCCAGCCAGTCCATGTAAAGGATCGCTAGGGTTGGGGCAAAAATAGCTCCCATGGATGTACCCCGCACCTGCTGATAGAATTGCGAGTCATACATGAAAAAGTTCTGGGCGAGGCAGATCTCTAGAAGCTGTACAATGAACAGAGTGGGGACCCTGTGGGGGCTGGGCCGGGTGTTAAGTATACTTTCCATAATGAACAGGGAGTCTCTCTGGGGTATGTTGGTATACAGAGACTCAACGTCGAGTGTACACAGAGTCTCATTGTTGGGATCATACGGATGGTCTTCGATTAGGTTGATCATATGCATGCTATCTCTAATGTAGCATTGAGTTACTGGCACAAAGTCCTTAAGAAAATAATTGACGTAATGACCCAGTGGTTCCAACACAGACCCGCAGCCGGAAACTATCGGTCTACCCGGTGGGTTTTCGAGTCTTTTATGGATTTTGGGTAATGTGTAGATTACAGGGATTCTGGGGCCTACATCGCTGATGGCAGTGCGCACAGCAAAGATAACCGCACCCCTTACAAGGGTTGGAAGACAAAACAGCTTTAATAACTGATACTGGGAGTTGGGTTCAAACCTGAGATGGCGCACCTATAGCCCTGCTTCACGTCACCTAGGGCACTGACGGCTGCCCCGCCAGCAGATACACTCAGCACACAAGCTGGCTTGAGCCTCAGAGTGGAAAACATACCAGCAGTCAACTTGAGGAGAAAGTAGAGGCCAGGACTGTGCACGGTCACTTGTCCCCCAGCGACTGCTTCCACAATCCTGCCCTGCCTTGCCTGGTTATCGCACACCGCCTGTAGTATAATAATGGGAAGAGTGGACAAAACACAAACAAAGCTCCCATTTGACTCTAAATGTACCAAAACCAAGGACATTGAGGGTTCCGGAACAGTAGATACCCAGACAGGCTGATGACGAGGCTGGCGACATTAAGCAGATGTTTGCGGTGATACAAAAAAGCCTACACACAATGGATGGGAAAATTGACTCCTTAGTCTACCGCATGGATAGGATGTCTGAGTGGTTGGACAAGCATGAGGAGAGACTGGATATGTCAGACTGTAGAGTGACGGAGGTGAAAGAGGCACAAACAGAAACTGACCGGGTACAGAAACAGATGGCCAGAGCCCTAGTGGCACTACAAGACAAGGTGGAGGATTTCGAGGCGTGCTCCCGCAGGAGCAATATATGCATTACTGGTCTTCCAGAGTCCACCACAGTAGGCAATGCAGAGCAATTAGTCGAAAAGCTCCTTATCACCCTATTAGGCCGGGACACCTTTTCAAACATATTTGTCATCGAAAGGGCCCATTGCTCACTCGGACCACGCCCTTCTCCAGGTGCCCCCCCACTCAGTGATACCTATATTGCTTAATTATACAGACTGCAACTCTGCCTTGCGGTGCGCTAGAGAACTGGGAGAACTACAGTATGAGGGCTCTGCACTGTCCCTACACCCAGATTTTACCACGAAAGTCCAAGAAGCTCGACAGCAATTTAATTCCTTAAAAAGGCAACTAAGAGACCACAGCATCACCAATGCCATGCTTTATCTGGTTCGACTGAGAGTTAACATGGGAGGATCCACACATATCTTTACTGACCCCAAGGCCCTCCAAAAATCGCTGAAAAATCATCTCAAGAGAATTTGTCGCAATGCTACAGAAGAGAACTCAGCAGAGGATGAAAATAGGCCTGAGCCCAGCAGCTTGAATGACAACAGATTAATGCTGAAGACGGCACAGGACTGCACTAAAAGTCTATGAACATTTTCAGTACAGAGTCCTTATGCACCTCGTTTTAGTCTGGTTGCCCCAGTTTGGAGAGGCATTGACGCCCAGTTCTATCAAGGAGCAGGAATCTTGTGGACCAATGGGACGCAAATATCTGCAGGCATTCCATAGTCTCTATGATCTATTTCTACACTGTTATAGCTTGTTAGGATTGTGTTTGGAATATGGATCAGCGTGTTAAGTATTGGTAGATGAGGGCTAGGGAGGGAGCTCAGGGAGTTGGTAAGGAAGAGACCACTTAATGCATCGAATGTCAAAACTCAGCAACATAGCCCTAACATCTTGTGTTGCTGGCCCTTGTTACCTCTGCGCCAAGGTAACATCCGCCCTGCGTGTTACACACTGAAGGGCCTGTTGCCAACCTATTTGTGGGGAAGGGGAGGGGGGAGGCAAGGAGGGACCATGCCAAGTTGGGGAATGCACGGCATGGGTGGGGGGAGGAGGGGATTGTACTTGAATTGTTTTTCTTATTATGTTTTAGTTTATTTTTGGCTATAGCAATGCACACTGTCAGGGTCTATCGAAGCAGGAGGGAGCACCACTCAAGCATCATAGCCACTGCCCTTTGGGGCGTCTCCGACCTGAGCTCTTTAGGCACAGTGTCATGGAGGATAGACTAAGACTTTTATCCTGGAATATTCGAGGTCTGAATGACCATCGCAAAATCAGGAAGGTTATGTCATACCTCTCTAGGCACAAGCTGGATGTGGTGCTACTAAAAGAGTCTCATCTAATTATACCCGCCTAACAAAGGTCCACAGCGCTACTCGAGGCACTATACATGCAGCGGGCTTCACTTTGCACGCTCAAGGGGTTATCACATGGATTAGTCCAACAGCATAACTACAGCTCAAAGAAATATACACTGACATAAATGGCAGATATATGATATCAAAGTGCAGGGGACCATGTTTGGAATTCATAATTTTTAATATTTATGGACCCAACTATGATTGCCCACAGTTCATACATGACCTCACAGTCTTGGTGACACAGCTGCCCAATCTGCCATTGCTCTGGGGAGGAGACTTCAACTGCATCCATGACCCCCATCTAGACCGCTCGGGTGGCCCGCCACGACGGCGTTCGAATACAGCTGACGCCATCATATCCGCTATGACTGAATTAAGACTCTATGATACATGGGGAGCACACTCCTTAGAGCCAGGTGGGTTCACGCATTACTCGGCCCCACACAACCTCCATACAAGGAAAGATTACTGGCTAGTAGCGGATATACTTAGACCTAACGTCCTAGGCTGTGAAGTATTGTCGCACACCTATTCTGACCATTCGCCTACACTATTTACATTGGTGTCTCCCGCTAAGCGCACTCCCCCTTTACGTGGCGCTTCCCCGTATGCTCTTCTTGATGAAGTTTTTAAGATAGAGATGAGAGAAGCCATACAACTATTCTTTGAAACTAATCTGGGCTTTGTCGAGAAGTTTGCCACAGTCTGGGAAACATTTAAAGTGTATATACATGGCATTGCAATATCTAAACATTCTGGAGTTCTCCGTTCAGTTCGGGATCGCCTAACTCGTTTAGAACAGACCCATGCACAATTAGAAAAAGAAGTGCTACAAGATAATGACACTCAGGCGACAGAGACTGTCAAACCTGTACTCGAAGACTATCACTCAGAAGCTGACCGGGAAGTCAAGCTCCTGGGGAAACATGCCGTTGCACGGGACCTACGGGGAGGGGGAGAGACCAGGTTCTGTATTGACCAGTGTGATGCAGGGAGGTGGTAACACTGCACCAACTGTATAATTGACCGCCGACTCCTGAACACAGATCGTGGGCCAGGACAGGGTAGCTGAACTATTTAGAGCCTACTATACTGGCTTATACATCACTAAACATCACGACCCACCAGCGACATGTTGGACTACTTAGAGCATATCAAACTACCCTGGCTATTAAATGAGCACCAGGCCTATTTAATGCGACCCCTACGGGCTTGGGAAATACATGATGCGCTTTCTGATATGGGACAGGCCAGTGACCCCTGGACTAGATGGGCTTACAGTAGGATTTGAGAAAGAATTTAAAGAGCTGCTCACCCCAAATTTAATGGCGCTTTTTGAGGAAATGGATGAACAAGGCATAATGCCCCCCTAAATGGGAGGACACCCTCAGACCCCAATGGGGCGATGACATATAACAGACTATCTTGCCCATCACGCATTGATTATATCATGCTCGACATTAGCTCCTGGGGAAACCTAATAGATATGGAGGTTTTGGAAACGCAGGATAGTGACCACAATCCACTTTGCATTAAAATTAAAGGGCTAAACAAAGTGGTATCGAGGAACGGCCCACCAATGCTCTCTAAAGAAGTAACCGTCACGCACTGTAATCGAAAGATAAAATGGAATAAAGTCCGGTGTAATGAATATACACTCTCTAGTATTAAGGAGTTAGTACAAGCTGGAACAATTGATCTAGCGGCCTCTGAGACCACGAAGACAATCGTTCCAGGTTGCAAATCAGCTGACCCCTATAAAAATCTAACAGAGAAGATCGGGGCCTTCTTTATGATGGGCGCGAAGAAAGGGCTCCCGAAGAATAATTTTGGTAAGAAGGGAACCCCGTGGTACACTGCAGTTTGCAGGGCTAAGAGAAAGGCAATTGCATTTGCAATTAGGAAGAAAGAGCCACTAGCTGTAAGAGAAGCCCAAAAAGACTACCAGGGAACCATTAAACTGGCTAAAAAGGAGTGGGAGGAAGACTACTGGCAAGAACTCAAAACAGCGGCCTGCTTGAAAGACTCCACTATGTTTTAGAATCTAATAAATAGTTATAAGAAAGGAGGTGCAGGACCTATGCCAATTCATATCACTGCAGACCAATGGTACTTGCACTTCGCAAAATTGTATTGTGAGGCAGAACCCTTAGGGCAAGGCACACCGCCAACAAACACCCTTACACTAGAGCCCTCTGGTATATCTGAACCTTTTCTCGTTAGGGAAGTACAAGAGGCTATCTTAAACATTTCCCCGGGCAAAGCAGCTGGCCCGGACGGGGTACCTGGCGACCTACTCCTGCATGCACCTGAATCATGGTCGGACTTCATCGCCCTCCTAATGAATTTGTTACTTCCGGGATATCCTATCCCGAAGTCGTGTAAGGGCGCGGAGGTAGTGACCATATTCAAGAAGGGCAACAGGGAGGACCCTGCCAACTATAGACCAATAAGTCTTATCGATGTAATTCAGAAAGTAGTTGGCAGCGTCATTGTCACAAGAATAGGAGCCTGGGCTGAGGAAGGTAGGATACTCTCCCATTTTCAGGCCGGTTTTAGACAGAACATGGGAACAATTGACCAGGTCTTTAGGTTTTGTGCTGTATATTGGAAGACGGTGTCGGTTGCCAAGGGCAGCCTATACCTGGCTTTCATCGATTTAAAAACGGCACTCGACCTAGTCCCACGTGAAAAGCTGTGGAAGGTGCTTGTTGACATGGGGTTCCCAACTTACCTTTTGGAGCTGATTGTAAGGATGCACCAGGGAAATTATGCCAGGATCAGATGGGGGGACCAAGGGCAATTAACAGGGAGGGTGCCTGTGCAGAGTGGGGTCCGCCAGGGCTGTGTGATGGCTCCGACACTGTTCTCCCTCTTTATTAATGGGGTGGTGGACCATTTGAGGGAGGACCCTGCGGATGCCCCAAGAGCCAGATGCCAAGAGCAAGCACAGAGCGATTACTGAGCCTGCGGTTCCCAGCACCGCCCCCTTGTGCAGACTCCAGCGGTGGCGGCGGCAGGAGTGGGGACAGTAACACCAGCAACACCACGGAGGCAGGCAGGCAGGTGAGCATTTAGTGAGCGCTGGTCCAGCAGGAGGTACAGTGGGAGGGAGGTGACAGATTGAGTAGCTACACACAGCCGCTGCAAATCTGCAATGCACCAATGCCCTGGCCTCTGCCTTGTCTAGCTCTGCCCCACTCAACCACAGGTATCGCAATAGTGTAAGCCCCCAGCCCCTAGCTCGAATTAAAACTTCAGTTACAGAACAACTCAGCAAACTGTTGAAGCAGTGCCATAACTTCAAAGATCTTGTTGAAAGGCTCAGGCAAGAGTTGTCATGCCTGGCCTGGCCTGGACTTCTTCCCTTGTACAGAAGGTGGCGGCGGAGGTAGAGGTAGAGGTGGCACAGGCAGGAATAACACTCTACTGCCGAGGAGTAACAAGGAGTAGTGATAGCGACTGCCGTTAGCAAGTAAGCGGGAAATCATGAGATCTGGGAAAGTGTGGCAGGAGATAAGTGAAGAGACAAAAAGAAATGATGAAGATAAAGATCAGGGGCCACTTAAGATCGGAAAAAAAAGAAGAGGGCCGCACAACAAAGAGAGAGACTAGTGTCTGCACCGAACTGTCGACAACTGGTCCGAAAAAAATCATTGGGTTTCAAAAAAAATTCTTTTTAAAGGACCCAATGGTGGCCATTTATGGCCAAACGCAGGAACAAGCCCACCTACCAAGTCCAATCACACCTGCATCAAGGGTAAATAACAGTGAAGAGCTGCAAGCAAAGAAAAAGAAGGAGGAAAAGGATGCACAAAAAATTATTATGGAGAATAACTCCCCAATTAAACCAACAGAACAGTTACAAATTTCTCAAACTTTTACAAAGTTAAAATGCAATACTGAAGTTTGCAAGTCAGTTGTGGTATTAACACAAATACACAATCACAGTTCCCCGGCGCTGGAAAAAGTCACGAAATTAGAGAACAGGAATAAGGACAAGGATGAAAGTCCTACAATAAAGGAAAATAAAACTGGGGTCGAGCATATTACCGCACAAGATGACATATGGCCAACCTCCTTTTCCTTACCCAATGAGATAAATCTGGGCAGATTAATAGAATCCAACATTCAAACAGAAAAGCACACCCAATCCCAAATACAAGAAGATCTCAAGAATAA
This sequence comes from Lissotriton vulgaris, assembly GCF_964263255.1. Taxonomy (NCBI): domain Eukaryota; kingdom Metazoa; phylum Chordata; class Amphibia; order Caudata; family Salamandridae; genus Lissotriton; species Lissotriton vulgaris. The sequence continues at coordinate 703,084,424 of NC_141699.1, forward strand.
ACAAATTCCGCAAGGTATACACAGACCAGCAGAAGAGCAGGAAAAGGGACTGGGTGGAGAAGAAAGGTTGGAATCTACACCATTATGTCCGGACAAAAATCCTGACAAATTAGATGAGAAGTATGAAAAAAAATAAAGGATGGCCAAAAAAACTAAACCTGATGTCCCCAATTACGATTTCCTCCGTGAGCGGGCTAGAAGAAGTATCGGAGGTCCTGGAAATACCGGCCGGAGAGGTCTATAAGGCCCCATGGAATTAAGCACTATTAAACAGCTTGGATCAGGAAATTAGGGCCCTGAATTTCCAGTCGGACAAAATGGATGTACAAATCGATCTAATAAATCTCATTGCTGGACACATTGCAGGCATAAATACCAAGCTGGACCATATGGCAGCCCTTATACCCAGGAGGGCAGATATGGCACAACACACAGACACCTCCCAGCCAAGCTGTGTATGTGGTAAATTGGTGGATAAATTGTCAAACCTACCAATATAATAATAATAAAATGCCTAAAAACAGAGGGTGCAGCAGGTCCAAATGGGCTCCCAAATGCTTTTTTCAAATACTCCCCTGAGTTCTGGGCAGAATATTTAACACCACTTTTTAATTTGATTTATAGCCAGAACAAAATGCCCAAGTCCTGGAATGGGAACATAATACATCCTATTTTCAAGCAGGGTGATCATAACGACCCAGGAAACTACAGGCTGATATCCCTGATTGACGTGGAGGCGAAACTATATGGATCATGCTTGTTGCTGCACCTTCAAGATTGGATGGAGGAAACAAATATAATACCCATGTTCCAAACGGGTTTCAGGCCAAGGACGGGCACATTAACAAACTTAACAACCTTGGCCCTCCTAAAGGAAAAAGCAGAAACAAAGAAGACCAGATTGTTTGCTTGTTTCATAGATCTGTGAGCAGCTTTCGACAGGGTGAACCGAAATCGACTGTGGGAAAAATTAAGATCATGGGGGCTACCGAAGAACCTATTGGAGGCAATAATAAGCCTTTATAGTAACACCTGGGCAAGAGTTAAACTGGGAAACGGCTGCAGCATTACTGCCGAAATCAGCACGCAACAGGGCTTAAAACAAGGCTGCGTTCTGGCCCCCAGCTTATTTAATCTTTACATGGCGGACATCGTCAAACATATGCAGGTAGCGGAAGGTCATCCACCGAATTTGGCAACTACCCCAATTCCTTTTCTGCAATATGCTGACGATATTGTTGTGTAGAGCCAAACCCCAATAGGGCTCTAAAGAATGATTAACAACCTTGTAACTTACCTGTAGCACGAAAGTTTGGAATTGAATAAAGAGAAGACCAAAGTGGTCCGCTTAGTTGACCCCAAAAAACCGACCTTCAAATGGTACGCAAATAGAACTCAAATAAAGGAGGAAGCATCTTACAAATATTTAGGTCTAAAACTGGGGAGAGGCCCGACCAACAAAGAACAAAAAATAGACCTAAAGGCGAAAACACACTCCTTGATCTATGTACACCGGTTACTACACAAAAAATTGAGTTGTCCAAACTATACCCATCTTTTAAATGTGATGAAATCACAGACCTTACCCACCTTGTCATACGCATTGGTCACCTGGTGTGGCAAAGAGGCGGGGCTGTTAAATAACCTACAAACAAAGGTATACAAAGCGGCTTTCAACCTCCCAAAATCAGCCTCACCGGCACAGGTTTGTCTAGAATTTGGCCTGTTGAACCAGAAGTTTCGCTGCATGGGTACCTTCATGAAACTTTGCCACAAAATATGTTTGTCAGAGGAAGGCTCACTGGACAGCCTGTGTTGGAAAGAAATTGAAAACCAGCAGAAACAGTCCACGCTAAGTAGTTGGGGAGATTTCTTGACTCAATCCTTGAGGGGTTTAGGAATTCAATTGTCATGGGATTCTATCCCAGATAGAACCAGCTTTGATAAAACAACAAATAATTCTGCCAAATGGAAAACCTTTCTGGAAGATAAATCAATAATCTCGAAGCGACGACACAGGTGGACAGTGATAAATTCATACTCCGTGATAAAGCCGCAGCCTTATTTAGAAAGTCACTTTAACGTGACACTAAAACAGAGCTATATAGAATATCGGCTGGGCTTACAGCTTTCAAAGGATTTGTCACCATCCTGGAAAGGTAGTTATACAGACCTTCATTGTCGCCTATGCGGTTACCGAAATGAAACATTACCCCACCTGCTATGTGTTTGCGCAGCTCTTATGGACCTAAGGAGATGACTTTCAAAAAATATTTTTAATAACTTGAACATTCGTACATGCAGGCAAGCTGTAATTCGATGGTTGGAGGGTTTGTCTCCCATGTTGGCTTGCAGGGGGGTCAAATATATGAGAAAAGTACAATCCCTTCTACGACAAGCGGAACTTGGGGAGACAAGAGAAGTCGAAAATGGCAAACCTAACGCTTGATAGACAAAGCTCAGCATGGTCATAACAACTCATCAAAGTGCAGAGAAATGGACTGATTTGAGCTGACCAGCCAGAAGAACATAATAGAAAATAAATAAATAAATAAATAATTTTATGGACCAGTCAAATCCAACATTTTATAAAACAGGCAAATTTTTTAATTAATGATTTTCTAATGTATTTTTGTATTAATTTTTAATAATTGGAAACAATAAACTTTTTGACTTTGACTTTGACTTTGTATTTATTAGTCTATTGCCCACATGCATCATTGAGAATTGCATTCGCAAACGGTGCGAATCGCAATTTTCGGCCGTTTGCGAATGTAATTCTCAAATTTGGGATGCATCATGCTTTTCGCAATTTTAGGAATCGCAACCATGTTGCGATTTCTAAAATTGCGATTGCATTTAAGAAATCGCAATTTGAGATTTCTTAAATGCAATGCATGAACATTTTTAATTTGCGAATTCACAAATAGGAAGGGGTAAATTAGCATGAAGTTGACCTTCATGCTAATTTGCGAAAACTTTCAGAAATGCACAAAAATGCATTTTTGAAAGTTTCATGTTACACACACACATGTCCTTGGGACATGTGTGTGTGAAACTTGCAATTAAAGTTACATTTCAGGGGTGCAGGGGGGGTCCTTTGGACCCCCCTCTGCACCCTTGAAAATGCTAATCGCAATTTGTGAATGCCTTCCCAATCATTCCTATGGACCTCTTGGCCCATAGGAATCAATGGGAAGGGATTCCTTAATTGCGATTCGCAAATTGTGAATCGCAATTAAGGAATTTTTCGAAATCGCAAATAAAAATGCGATTTTTTGATGCAAAGCAATTTGCGATTTCTTAACTGCGATTCCTTAATTTTCGCAATTAAGAAATCACAAATGCTAACTTTGATGCATGTGGCCGATAGTGTTTAATGTTTATTCTTTTTTGACAGATAAATTAAAATAATATATTTTATTATTATAATACAATTATTTTGATTTGTCTTGGCTTTGTTGTCTTGATAGTTTGTTTAGAGGATTGATGTAGCTATTAGGTCTAGATATTGTAGTCTTTGGTTGCTTTGCCAAGAGATTTACTTCAAATTGTAGTATTTTGTACATATCTTTTGTTTTAATTTATTCCACCATTGAATTTGAAACTTGGATTGGAGTCTGTGCCTTGTGTGATGCAGTGTGCCAAATCAGGGGTCTTCAAAGTAACCCATTAGTGGGCTTAGTTTTGTTTCATGTATTTGACAGTATTCAATTATTAAATTGTAATGATGAGCAACTTTGGTGAAAGGCATGAATGCCATGAAAAATAGTTTTTCAACTTCATAGGCAAATAGTCTGTTTGTTGCATAGTTTACACTGTGGGGCTTATAATGATATCGGGAGGAATAACTTCCGCCTGACACAGGCTTGGTCATGGGACCGACTGACACCCAATCGGCAGTGCCGACCGACTGATTTCAATGCAACCAAATACAGTTCGGTCACATTGTCCCTTTCCTCAATGGGAGCTTGTGTTACAGACGTAAACCGGTCGTAACACAAGCGCCCATTGAGGAAAGGGAGGTGCAGTTCATCCCTTCACCCTGTGGCAGGCACCCCAATGTGCCTGATACAAAGTGCAGGGGGGCACCATAGGTTCCCCCTTAGCCTCCAACCAGAGGGCATACACCAAAGGGGCCCTGCTGAGGGCCCCGAAATGAGCTTTTTGATAAGGTTTTCATGTCGCTCAGGCCGGCATGGAAGCCATGTTGGAAACCATGCATTGTAATCTCAATGGCGGAAAGGCCCGCCCTTGAGATTACCGGCTGGATTCCAACTGGTGGACGGGCTCTCCGAGCCCATCTGAAACCAGCAGGAATGACCAGCCTGTCTCCTTTCCGGATGCCCCCAATATAATGAGGCAGTCAGAAAGTAAACCGACTGGCCCGTTACAATGCGGCCCTAAAGGCTCTGACTGAAGGTCAGAGCCTTTACGGGCTGTATCATAATTGGACCCTTAGTGCAGATTTTTGAAAGACCTTTGATGGCTTTGGTTAAAGTGGTAATAGCAGCCTTGTACGGCTGTGTTTGGGCATACTTTCAGTATGGCATGGCTCATTACCTGCTCAAGATCGAATATCATTTTCTGAGGTTTGTAGTTATTGGTTGGGATGGAAGTTCATATTATGTTGCATATAGTTTGTTAGGTAATAGTGCATAATTTAGGGGAAAGCTAGTTTTTTCATATTGGCCCTGAATTGTATATATGTTTATAAATGGTGGCGGGCAAGATTTTAAAGGGTGTTCCATCATCTACTTTTCCCCTTAGGTGAGTTGTATGTTATTTTTTGTGGCATAAATTATTATTCTCCGATCATTGTTTTTATTGTCACACAGGAGAACGGGTTCTTCATGGTGGGTTATATTATGAGTTCTCATATGTCAATGTCTTCGTAAGTTCGGGGAATGTGATGTTTGGCTTGTGACTTTCCTAGTGCTTGCAATTAATCTTTTTAGATTGGAGATTGGTGGTAGTTGCTGTTATAGGTGTGCGAGAAGCCTAGAAGTCTAGGCACTGTTATTTTAAAAATACAACTTGTGGGTTCCTGAGAGCTGGTACTTGCTTCTCTAATGTCTTGTATAACATATGTGTGTGTTAATACAGTGCATTTTTTATTTTTGACATATTTATTTTTTTATTTTTCCTATAACTGCAGTGGCAATAGGGGAGAGCATGTGGCCTAACGACTAGGGTGATCGGCCTTGGAGCTGGGGAACCAGGTTCAAGTCTCAGCAGGGACATTCAACATTCTGTGATTCTGGGCAAATCACGTAATCTTCCTGGGCCCAACAAAAATGAATGTGTTTGTCTGCAAAGCAACTGGTGCTCATGTAAAGCACTCTGATACCTCCGGGTCTAATTCGCGCTATATAAAACTCCACAAAAAAAAGCATATTTTGAAAAATATATATGAAATCTCCCTACCTATTACCACTTCAATAAAGTGGAAATAGGGAAGGAGCAACAATACAGCTTATTACTTACTTAAATCTAAGATTCTAGCCCAGAGTGCAGCAAAAGTGTATTTAAAATTACATGGCTGTCTTTTACTTTTGAAAGGCAGACATTAGCTAGTGATATACTGCTAAGTGATAGACAAGTATCATGGTATACCATGAAGTTGCCACGATATACTGAGGCCCAATAACATGACTTAATGTTTTGTGGCTTATAACTTTAACACTATTTAAGCAATTTAGTCCTACTGCCCCAAAATCGAAATTCCTTGGAAATTTTAACTATACCCATTTCACGCTCCGTCTCTTTAAACTAGACTGTACGACAACACATGCCACTCTACTCTATGCAACTACACTCTACTCCACTCCTCTGTATGCCACACCACTCTGCACTATTCAACTCTACACCACTCCACTCTAGGCCACTGCACTCTACACCACTCCACTCTATACCATTCCACTCTTCGTCACTCTACTTTACGTTATTCAACTCTACACCACTTGACTCTATAGAACTCTACGCCACACCACTCTACGCTGTTTGACACTATGTCACTTCATTCTAAGGCCACTTAACTCTATGCCACTCCACTCTACACTGTTCAACTCTAGGCCACTCTAATCCATGACACTTACATCTTAGTCACTATTACTACTCAATTCCACTCTATGCCACTCCACTCTGCACCATGACAGTGCGCTTACCCACTCTATGCCACTGCACTGTACATTACTCCACTTTATGGGACTCAAGTCTCTACCACTCCACTCTATGCCACTCCACACTAAGACACTTCACACTATGCCACTCCACTGTAAACCACTCTTCTCTGCACCACTCAACTCTATGACATCCGAAACTACCCCATTCCATTAAATGCCACTCTCCTGTGTATCACTCCACTGTATGTTACTCCACTCCATACTATTCCACTCTACACCACTCCACTCTATGTCACTCCACTATATGCCACTCCACTCTATGCCACTGCACTCTCTACACCACTCCATTCCATGCTTTTCCTCTCTACTTTATGCCACTCCTGTCTACACTGTCAAATGCTATGCTACTCCAGTCTACGCTGCTCCAATCTACGCCACTCCACTGTATGCCATCACATTGTATGCTATTCCCTTCTACGGCACATCACTCTATGCCAATCCACTCCACTGTACACTGATCCACTCCATGACACTCCACTCTACAGTATTCCACTCAACACCACTCCACTTTATGCCACTACACTTTACATCACTCCACTCTACACCACTCCTCACTAAGCCACTACACTCTATGCCACTCCACTCTATGCCACTCTACGCCACTCCACTGTACACTGTTTCTCTCTATATCACTCCACTCTACGCCACTCGACTCCTGTCTATTCCACTCTATACCACTCTACTCTATGGCATTCCACTCTATGCCACTACTCCATGCTATGCTGTGCCACTCTACGCTACTCCACTATGCCACTCCACTGTACGCCATAACACTATACACTGTTCCACTCTATGGCACTCCACTCTATGCTATTCGGCTCTACACCATTCCACGAAACACCACTGTACTGCATGTCCCTCCACTCTATGCCACTCCACTCTATGCTATTCCACTGTACACCACTCTACTCTATGACACTCAACTCTACACCACTCCAATCTATGACACTACCCTCTAAGCACTCCACTCCATGCCACTCCACTCTACCAGATTCCACTCTACCACACTCCACTCTATGCTTTAACTTTAGTAAGTAATTCGCTTTATTGCATGATTAATTAAAACCTTTGCAAACAAATAAAACATATGTTTGAAAAAACAAAACGACATCATTAATAATACTAAAATTGGTTAAGTGCTTGTTTAAAAAATTAGAGTAATTCCATAAAATTGCAAGGAAGTAAAAACTGGTGTGCAAGACAGCCAGTAAGGAGGGTCAGATTGCGCAAAATACAGCATTTGTCAGAATGCTAATTACTGGGGACTCCTGTGTAATCCCAGTTCCTTTGTAATTAGTATTAAGGAATTTGATCTTGATAGTGTTTTAGTCTGTAGCGGGCGACAGAAAGTTCATTGTTGACAATAGCAGTCTGCAGTTCATCATATCATTTGCTCTCCTGGTTCGTTGCGCCCCTGGCCGAATAATTCCCATATATGTAATCATCTTGTTCCCTGGCCCATGTTGTTGAACCTGGGATGACACAAAAAATGCATATACATAAAACTTATGTCGCTGTTCTAGCTACCAGCCCAAGGTGGCCGCAAGTGAGTGCATGGGAACCATAATTATAAACAGAATTACCAGAAGAGTTTCCTATGAATAGTGTTGTTGTACATTCCTCAGAGGCCATTGGGCCTGAACTGGTGACCAGTTTGTTAGAGTACTTCCAAGCTTAACTATGCTTTTTGCTGCACTCATAAACCGAACAAGGCTACCGGCCAACCGGACGTTGCTGCCCTTGAAGCAAGCCTTTACCGCCTCCCTACACGATCGTACCTGGCTTGCAATCAGGTGCGGCGTTAATAGCTGTCTTCGTTCCACTCCCAAACCATTGCAGCTGCATAGTAGATGTAATACATCCTCGTTGAAGTCTCCGCATAATCTACAATGGTTTGAAGTGTCTGTACTTTTCCATGGTGGGAGATGACATTTTGCGGGTAGAATTCCCAACCTCAAAAGCAAGAACCTTTCTTTTGGGATTCTCGAGAAATCTGTTCCTAGATATGGTTGGGGCTTTGCCGTCGCATAGCTCTGAATTACAAAACAGCTGTGGTCCCTCCTGCTAAGGGCAGCTTTGTCTTGTGTGAGGGATACAATCTTTACTGATTTGTTTACCAGGGACTTGAAACATTTTAGAGATATGCCAGTTTACCATAGATCCTGTAGAGCAAGCAGCCTGATTGCTGATTAAAGGTAACTCATGGCTGGGCTGTCGTTTTTCCTTGTGATTTCCTTCCACAGGTATGAGTTCAATGTGCCTGGCTCGGCTCTCTTTATTTTGAACCAGCATTTGGCGTAGGCACCCTTCCGCGAAATTTTCTGCTTTTGAAGCCCAAACTCTAGCCTTATTTGAGCTGGCAAAGTGAACTGCAGGAGATTGAATATTATTCTTATTGCCTTAGCGACCGCATTGTCCAAGGTAACCTCGTCTCTCGCTCTCATAGGTTCACTACCGTAAGTGATCGAAGGTAAGAGTCTCGCTCGAAGCACATCTAGTAGTGGAAGAAGACTGGGGCCAGTTATTTTTTGCTTGATGTTTTTTAATGCAACTGCCAATGCGGTCCCTCTACCTTTGATGGCTGCTTTCTGTTTGATGAACGAGCCATTTCTATCGAATATTACTCCCAAGTACTTATATTCCTCAGCCGTCTCCAGCAACCTGCCCCCCATCGTCCATCCGGGATGGCGTTTGTTGTTCCGTTGGTTTAATACCATGACTTTAGATTTTTTAAGGTTTATACTCAGCCCGTTCTTGTCAGCAAAGTTACTTGTGGTGTTTATCAAATGCTGCAGGCCGACTGGAATGCGGCTGATAGGTAACAGGTTATCTGCATACAGGAGGTTCGAAAGGGTTAAGCCCCCAAAATTTGGGGCATGATGATTGCATTTGTCCTGCTCATTGATGAGGTCTGACATGAAGAGGTTGAACAGGGTTGAGGCCAGGACGCAGCCCTGCTTCAGCCCTTTGGAAGTTGGTATTCTCCTAGACAAGCTGTCTCCTGCTCCCATTTTAATTTGTACACATGTTTCAGAGTGAAGCAAAATTAGCTGGTTCAGGAGGTTAGTAGCTATACCCCACCTTGAAAGTTTCGTCCAAAGTATCCCCCTAAGATCTGTTGACTGGGTGTGAGTGTTTGATTGGTTCAATTGCTCCGTCCATCACCATCCCCTTTTGTACCGCTTTGACCGCCATAAGTGTGGCAGGGTATGCTCAGACGTGAGTCCCTTGCTCACTTTGCCACTAGATCCAAGCAAGCCGGGCTGAAGACGGCTGGAATGCCAGAAACCGGTCCTCGGAAGCTTGTTTCCGGTCCAGGGAAGGCATGGCTTGGCAGTTCGGGCTGGACTGTTCCCATGAAGCACAGGGTCAGACTGATTTGCATATGGCTATGTCTGAACTGGGGTGGTATGGAGTGCAAAAAAACGATGGATTTAGGCCCAGATCTCTGCACTGTGGTGAATGTATGACAGTGTTCTGCATTCTGTCCGTCAACTGTGGTTTTTGCATTTGTCACCCCGAGTGGGATGGGTATGCTCAGACGTGAGTCCCATGCTCTCCACACCACTGGATTCAAGCAAGCCGGCCTGAAGACGGCTGGAATGCCAGAAATCGGTCCTCGGAAGCTTGTTTCCGGTCCAGGGAAGGCATGCTTGGCAGTTCGGGCTGGACTGTTCCCATGAGGCACAGGGTCAGACTGATTTGCATATGGCCATGTCTGAACTGGGGTGGTGTGGAGTGCAAAAAAATGATGGATTTAGGCCCAGATCTCTGCATTGTGGTGAATGTATGACATTGTTCTGCATTCTGTCCATCAACTGTGGTTTTTGGCATTTGTCACCCCGAGTGTGATGGGTATGCTCAGACGTGAGTCCCATGCTCTCCACACCACTGGATTCAAGCAAGCCAGGCTGAAGACGGCTGGAATGCCAGAAACCGGTCCTCAGAAGCTTGTTTCCGGTCCAGGGAAGGCATGGCTTGGCAGTTCGGGCTGGACTGTTCCCATGAGGCACAGGGTCAGACTGATTTGCATATAGCCATGTCTGAACTGGGGTGGCAGAGTGGGCTAAAGAACGGTGATGGAACAAACCCAGATCTGTTGACTGGGTGTGAGTGTTTGATTGGTTCAGATGCTCCGTCCATCACCACCCCCTTTTGTACCGTCATTTCAAGTTACTCCAGCCCTTTACTGGAGTAAAATGCTGATTGCATCAGGGTGGGAAATGATTAGCTTGGAGTTTTGGAAAGGCCACACACACACTTATTTGTGGGAGTTCACAAGCCTATGGGGCAAGCCATTCCTTTTACCTCCCATTCACCACTTCTTGTATGGGGATTACTACTGTGTAGTCCTATTGATGGAGCAAGGTTTCGTGTATAAAGAGACTTTCTCAGATTAATCCTCTTGAAAATAACAAGTAATGTAATAATCGGATCTATGACATAATATCGACAGACAGAATATAGACATACAAAAATATCGAAGCAAAAATATTGACATCAAAAATATCGAAGTTCTATCTACATAAAGGTAAGTACAAAAATATTGAGAAAAAAAATATCGTAGTACAAAAATATAGAAGTAAAAAATATCGTTTTTTTAAATGTATTAATAATAACGTAAAAATAATTTAAAAAGACATATAATTTAACAAATTATAGATATAAACATTAAACATATTTTAAAAATAATAACTAATACATATACATTTAAAATAAATGTAAAACTCTACATATAAATTAATATATATACTTACTCCACATATTGCATCAGTAGGGAAAACGTTGGATAGCGTAAGGGTAAAAATTACTATTCCCACTCCAGAGGGTGCAACAGTAGGGAAAGCGCTGGATAGCGTAGGGGTAAAAATTACTATTCCCACTCCAGAGGGTTCAATAGTAGGGAAAACGTTGGATAGTGTAAGGGTAAAAATTACTATTCCCACTCCAGAGGGTGCAACAGTAGGGAAAGCGTTGGATAGCGCAGGTGAAAAAATTACTATTCCCACTCCAAAGGGTTCAACAGTGGGGAAAGTGTTGGATAGCGTGGGGGTAAAAATTACTATTCCCACTCAAGAGAGTCCAACAGTAGGGAAAGCGTTGGATAGCGTAGGAGTAAAAATTACTATTCCTACTCCAAAGTGTGCAACAGTAGGGAAAGCGTTGGATAGCATGGGGGTAAAAATTACTATTCCCACTCCAGAGGGTGCAATAGTAGCAAAAGCGCAGGATAGCTTAGGCGTTATATTAACATACTTATCAATTACATATTTTCTTTAAAAAAACAGATGTAATATTTTATTTACAAAAATATATTACTAAATACCAAATATTTATAATTAATATTTACTTAAATAACAAAAAATTACTTCCCACGCTACTCCCCCTTTAACACACAACACACTACACATACAAAAAAACACAATTAATATAAACATCAATGAATCAATTAATAATAATTAATATTATTAAATTGATGTAATTATAAATTAACTAATTGACAAATATTAATTTCCAATTAATAATTAATGACCAATTAATAATTAATTAACAAGAAATTTACAAGAATAAACAATATTTATTAATAAATTATTTATAATTAATATTATAAAATAATTTTAAAAAACGAATTATCAATTAATTAATTAACAATTATAAATAATGAATACCAATAAATAAATACAATCTATTTAATTAATTTAATTTAATTATTTCACACCCTATTCCCCTATAAACACACAACACACTACACATAAATAAATCACATAAAAAATGTAATTATCATTTCATCACTTAATAATAATTAATCACCAATTAATTATTAATTAACAATAACAAAAAATTAAAAATATTACTACATTAACTTTAATTAATTTAATTAACTAATTAATAATAATGAATTACCAATCAATTAATTATTAATTAACAATTAATTATTAATGAAAAATATTTTTAAAAAACATAATAATTAATTAATTATAATTAAATTACTTCCCACCCTATTCCCCTATAAACACACAACCCGCTCTGATACTAAAACGCAAAATGTAAACAAAATTACTAATTTCTAAACATAAATTAAAAACCATGTTTAACAAACATATACAATACATAATAAAATACATAACACTAAACAAAATGTCGATATTAGTAATATAGATACCTTAAAATCGATATTCTGGGGGGGAGGAGCTACGCTAGCGAACAAGATAGCTGTTTAGGCTCCCGGCTCCGCCGACCTTCGTCTCCTGCCAGATGATCCTGTCATTTATCCTGTCTTTACGCCCCGCCTCCGTGTGTATGAACCGGACTACAGCTCAATGGTGCGATCCCGAGATTTCTACCGGTTTGGTAGACAGAGTTATATCATGTTAAAGTTTGCGGCCTAGCCCAGCTTGGAAGCCGGGGTCTCGAGTACTGGCCCAGCCGGGTTCCAGTTGAACAACATCGGCCGTGAGCGTGTGGCAGGGTCCGGTCTATTGCTGTGGAGGTTTTCTTGGCCCGATTTTGATGGCGGTCTTCTGAGTTGGTAAACATCGAAGGAGGGGTGACGATGCACGACTGAGGCTGTGGGCGGAGGTCCCTGACCCGGTCGTGGGTTGGGATCTTCTCTTGCAGTGGCGAAGCGCAGATCGATGCCGCTGTTAACATTGAGTTCCCCTCTGCTGTTGTCCGTTCCACTTTTGACTGTTCCCCCAGGGAGAACGGGCTCTATGGGGGACGTGAAAATGGTTGATATCGAGCGAGGAACAGTGGAGAGGACTGAGAATGAACCGTCGTTGCGAACTGTGCTGGCAGCCATTGGGGCTCTTTATACTAACGTGGAAGCCCTTATTCATAAAATGATAGCGCATTCGTTTGAAATTGGGCGAATTGGACTGGACCCTGCTCCACTACAAGGAATGAAGCAGCTCGAGATACCCACGATGGCCATTTTGATAGAGCAAGCGGGCCCCGTGCGACGAGAGGTGTCGGAGCCTTTGGCCGGTGTGATGGCCGATAGGAGCAAGATCAGTGCTTCGAATGGATCGTCAAGCCTACTATCAACGCTGACTGTGGAAGGACTAATCGGTGCTCCCTTTCCGGAGACTTTTGATGAGAACTGTTTTGGGCTTGAAACCGCGTCTCTCCCCTATCCGCCAGTCCCATTACGATGGCGGAGGAAACAAAGTTGGGAGTTCATGACGGTGAGGAGAGTCTTTGGACCTGATGGAGTTCTCAGTGACTTAACATCTTTGCTTGATCTCAGTTTGAACTTTGCTGCACTTTTCTCGTATTTTGACTATCCTGTAGAAGTGGCAGTTTGTCCGGAAGGGGTTCGCACGTCCGATCGGAAGGGTCAAGGATGAGACTGATTGACTGGGTTTGACATCGTGGTCTTGATGGATGTGGGATTTGCTACCATGATGCTTGCGGGAGGTTGGGCGGTGTTTACAGTTTCCCCTGTTGCGTACTGAATTAGCTTCTTAATAGATTTGTGGATTTACTCTGGGGGATTCTTGGTTCTGGTGGGAGGGAGAGGGGACCGGGGGCACGCATGAAGGTGCCCTCCTCCATTTTCTATTTTTAGTATTTAGTTAGATGGGGCGACAGGCACACTGCTAGTTGGGGTTTGGCGAAAGCCATATGCAGGGGTACAGGGTGGGGGGAGGGGTGTTAGTGTAGTTGGTTTAGGCTGTGGCGTGAATATTTTTGTCATTTATCCTGATTTTGTTTTTTCGGATCTGGGGGCACTACGCCTTTTTTTTATCCTGTTCTGTTCGGTGGCGGGGACTGAGTACCGTAGCGCATCAAATGTAGCTTAATTGTGTGCAGTCAACCATTATTGAACGATCTACGCTTTGATGTTTCAATGACCCCACCCACTGTTTTTTTACAGAAATCCTGATATCTGAAAATGTTTGCTTATTATTGTAACTGAATGTGATGTCTCAGATACGTCTTTGTTTTATTTTGTTTTATATTTGAAAATAAAAAGAAATATAAAAAAAATCGATATTCTGCCCATCTATATTATTGCACATCGATATTCTATACCATCGAAATTAAAACATCGATATTATTGTATATCGATATTTTAATTTCGATATTTTGGCTACCTACCGTATTAATCAACATGTTTGTCTTACTAATAATTGCACCCCACAACATATTCAGTAAGCTGGGGAAGCTTGCATATGTGCTTTTACTAACAAGTAACTCGGGTGATCTAATATGGCCGCCGAAAACGCTGGAACTTTATTGCGCATGCTTCTGCCACACTCACGTGGTGTGACTTATCTGTGCTTGGGGGGAATTTCTTGCAGCTGCGCACTAGTATTAAAATAGCTGCTTTGTTTTTAAGATACTTATACACCTGCTGTTGCTTTGACTAGACAGTGTTCGTTCTGCTTAATTATTAATGCTATAGTTTAAATAAAATAATGGGAATAGAGTAGAGATAAGTGGTATATAGTGCATTCATTTGTTCCTTGTTCTAAAATTGTTTCTGTTTGACTTTGCTACTAGCTCGTATTTGGGCCTGGAGAATGAATGTAACTCCATATTGAAACCCTCATCGCGCATGTGCTGAATTATCAAGCGTCTTCAAGCAATGGCATTGAATTAATGCCAACGACAGTCTTGACAGCGATGCGCCTGGTAACTCGACCCCGTGAACTTCCAAGAGGAAGACAACTTGCTAAATTGATTTAACATTGTATAAATTGAAACTAATATTGCTGGGTGGAATAAAGGCATGGGAAAGTAAATTTTGGGCTGGAACAAGATCATTATTAGTGAATGAAATGATCGTATACTGGTATGGTGTGATGACCTCTCCTTGTCTTTTGACCAATCAAATCAAGGGAATACACAAATTCGCAACAATGGGGGGTGGTACATTGCCCAGGAAAATGGTATTATTAAGGTAGGCTTAGCTAGTTAGATTGTTTGACTTGTCGGAATAGCTGACCTGTCACTGACCCAACGCACTCAATAGGAGATCGAGAGCAGAGGTGCTAGCAGAGCACTCTGTCAGAAGAATCGATAACCCAATCGGGGTTCTGAGGGAGAAGAATCGATAACCCAATCGGGGTCTGACTATTAGCCGCAGAGAGGAGTGTGACGCTGGCGTTGCACTTAGCTGAGGGTACCTGTCCTGACCTGCATCTGTCCTGTCCTGATCCATATTGGTCCACACCTGTCTTGGTTCTGGTCTGCACCTGTTTATCCTGTTGGCAGCCGAACTATTGGGAATCCCGTCCTTTGTCCCAGTCCGTGGCCAGGGTTGGTCTTCACACTATTCTAGGTAAATATAAATCTGTGTGGGTCGTTCATTGTATTGTTTCCCTTTTCTCACCCTTCCCAGGTGTTAATGTCTAATGAAATTCACGCAATATTTCTACAGTTACTCATTTTAATTATTATATTCATGCTTGAAAATTCTCTCATTAAGCTTTTTTGGACTTGTGCAAATAAGAAATTACATAGATAAAGTGTTTAAATCTTTTCTCGAGTCTGTGGTTATTTTATAAAGGTAAATGTTATTTTTCTACCTATTGTTCTAACACCCTTGGTCCCTTAGGACTTAAATACAGGTTACAAGGATTGGTAAGTCAAAGTGTATAGGTACAAGTCCTACAGTATAAATAAACCAGATTGGCAAATGATTGACAGCCGGATTTACCTGTTCAAAGTGTGTATGTTTACGGGCCCAGGTGAGTATGGTAATTGAGCAGGTAACTCCGCGCACTATCAGTATGTGCTCAAGGTAAAGAATTATTCAGTAGTATAACCATTTACACCATTCAGGTGAGGTAATATAAATGTTGTGATCGATTGTGTCCCCTATCTTAGACCCCAACGACTCCGTGTACACGCTACAAGTACATGTATGTTCCCTCCGCTTCAAGCTATGAAGACGCAAATACATTTGCGTCCAACGTTAACATGTCCTCTTTCAGATCCACCATGAATGGGTCAAATAGTCCGTTCCTAAATATGCCATGCCAACGTCTTTATGTAGTGTACTTTACACGTTTTTCAGCTCTGGCGAAGTAGGCCCTGAATTCTGCCATCGAGCCTTTTCCTGCCTTCTGACTCTGAATCTCAAACCTGGGCCTGCATCTGTACCCGTGACCTCTGCCTTACTCCTTGTGCGGCTAACGGTGCTTGGCTCAGCCTGTTGCCTGCCAAGACTGTATTCAACCTTCGAATTACCTGCTCCACTCCTCGAAAATACATTCCTGTCTAGTAGTTTCATGTCAACATCCTTCCAGCTGCAGAGCAAAGGGCTCGGCGTCACTGTCTCTGTGCAAGTAATTCATGGCTCTGTTTCCATGGTAGGCCCATGCCCTCCCTCGCACCCCTCGCATCTCATGCAGACACGTAGACGCTCATACACGCACTCACAGTCAGTATAGAATAGCCTCTTGTCCGAGAGACCTTTTCCTTCCAGATAATACAGTTCCTTAAACATGAGATATTAGATACGATTTGGGATTAGGTTGATCTGACATCCAGACATCTGTCTCCACATGTAGGGCTAAATGTCAAGTCCCCCTTCACCCCTCAAGTTACACGTACATTACACGTCATACTGCTGCGCGCGCATCTCTGCCATGTATTTCTGCTGACACTGCCGGATTCACTCATGGATCCGCCTACTTGTGACATCATGTTAAATGACGTTCTTGTTCACGCCTTCATGCACGCCTATTGTAACGCCTTTTTGTATTACGTACATGCTTTCTTATCTCTCTTCTCAGCTGTTACGCCTCCTGCATATGCCTTTACTGTAATGCATTGACTATATATATGAATGCCTGTCAATAATGTATTGTCGCATACTTGCATACTCGCATATTACCATTGACTCTGTCAGTCTGTCCCTTCCCGAACCCGCGTGGTGACGGAACGGTATGCCACCTTGGCTCGAGCCAATATGCTAATCACCCAATTCCTTTTTAAGGAATAAAACCCTTTTTGAGAAACCTCAAATATCACAGATTTTGCCTCTTATTTATTATGAGTTATTCTTATTGACTTTACCGCATAGAAATTCAGTACCAGGTAATTAAATTTACCACATAATTGGCGCCCGAACAGGGACCCCTCCCCCATCTCACCCGCCGGAGGTGCTTTGCAGGCTTAGCCCCCTGCCACAGCCGGACGGAAACTACGCGTACCCGCAGGATTTCCTGTATCTCCCTCAGGCCAACGGAGGTGACTGAGGCCGCGATCGACACCCAGACGAGGCGGTGAGAAGTGCGGAGGATCCCGACCAGAGCCTAGCTGAGAGAGCAAGATCCGAGGTATACGGAGGCCCACCAGGTTCCGAAGTTCCGAAGTATCTGCGTCACGAGTCGAGTCCGAATCCAGTCCGAATCCAGTCGAGTCCAGTCCAGAGTTTCCGAGGCCTTCTGTTTCCGTGCTTCCCGGTGAGTACCGTTGCTGGGGACGCATCTAGACGTGCGCATTAGTTTGTGCCGGTCAAGACAGGTTTGGGTACACAGACCTGGTCTGCACTGTTTTAGACAGTGTATCTGTACTGTTTAGCAGTATATTCAGTCTGCACTGTTGAGCAGTGTATCTAGTATTATGCAGTTAGCGAGTTTCATTCTAATTGTTATTGTTCATCTCAATATGTTTTAATGTGTCTCAAAATGTCGTGGTATGAGTGATTGTTCGATCGTCATTATTGTGATTATTGTGTTCATTGTGTTCATATCTGAGTAAGAGCCAAGTAGCCAGATTTTTAAGATGCCGTTATTCTCCAAATTAAGACAGATAAAGACTAGAAAAGGGATACTCGAGGAAGCTGTTCCTATTCCACCAAGGGACACTCCAGGGTACTTTATGTACCACAAGCACGGCCTAGATGCCGTTTTATTTCTCGATTTATGGGTGGACTACACTAAAGATCTAGCAGAGAATCAGAGATGGCCCGCTGCAGGGACATGGGATTCAGATTGCATCATAAGAGTAGAAGAAGCATTACGGAAAAAGAAAGCCAGACAGTCACAGAAAGATGCCATCGAATTATGGCGAAAAGAATCGCATAGGCGTACAGAAAAAGCACTTAGAAAGGAAGGGAAAAGGAAGGAGGATTCAGACAAGGCCCAAGAAAACGTATTAGTTGAGGAAGGTATCCGAGTAAAAATAGAACAAGTAGACAGACAACTAAACACCCTTAGGAACGGTATGTATCCTCTCCTGGCCGAAGGTTTACCTAAGGCCACTCCGGAAGTACCAAAAGATCTACCACCTCCCATGCTCCCGACTAAAATGCATCCCAAAACCGCGAAGGACATTTTCCTTTCTTCCTATCTAGATGATGTAGCGCCTGCATACGCTAATGCCGCACCGCCGCGCACACCTCCTACTGGCGGCGCTCGACCCCGAGACAATCAGCCCCTACCTCCGCGACAAGCTACTCCTCCACCTCTTCCTCCCGTTCCGAATGTCCCTCCTGGTCTTCCTCCCGTTCATCCAGCTCTTCCCGCACCCATTCCTCCCACTTTTCACCCGAACAATCCCTTCGGAGCCAGTGCCTCAGGAGGCGCGTCCGGAGGGGCGATAGGTTTCCAGACACCTCCACAAGTACATAGATTGACTTACAGGGATCTAGCACAACAACGTACACCTCGATCAGCCGATTTTGATATAATAAAAGAACGTCTCGGGGATTGTAGATATGATCCAGTACCCGGTAGAAATGATGAAAGATTAATACTAGCATCAGTACGACTAAGACGGGTCACCAACTTTTTGTTGACCCTACCCGGAATGGTTGAACATCTAGACAGAATATATCATTTTGTCCAAACAGGGCAAGGACCTGAAAGTATTAAGGAAGCCATGGCTCACCAGAAAGTTGACACTCAAGCCAAGATATTACGGTTTTTTATAAACTGTTTAATAAGAGAACAAGATAGGCCGGGGATGGACCCGGAGGAAATGAAAGCACTTCATAGATGGGGTCAGAATATAGCAGACGGGAACCATGATAAACAGAATTGTATAAAAAACATGTATCAAAGAATCAGAAGCGTAGTAATAAAAATACATGAAACAAGACAGTTAGAACCAGAAAATGAATCAGACAAGTTTGAGTCCTCAGAAGAGGAGCAACCAGAAGAAGCTACAGGACAAGCACAATTACCAGTTAGAGAAACGATAGCGTATGTAGGTAAAGGAAGACCCTTTAATAATTCAATGCGCCCAGTGCGTCCAGAAAGTAAAAGAATTTTTCAAGAAGCCATGTGTAACCCAAGAACTCCTGAGCACTTATTTCAAGCTACTGATAACAGACTCCGAGAACGAATGGGGTACCATGTACTAGATTCTATGGATGAACAAGAATTAGCGAGGTCAGCAGTACAATGGGCTGACAGTCCCGAGAAATATAGTGATGATGCGTTAGCACACACATTTCTGAACATGACACCAAGTGAACAGCGTTTAGCTGGTACATACATGATACAGCACCTACTTCTATTGTATAGAAGCCAACATTCCGATCCAGGCCCCCTGCCTGATATATTAGCAGAACTACTCATGAATAAGTGGAGAGGTCTAGGTACCGATCTAATTAAGGTAATTCTAGAACATCGGCACAGATATAGTGCCTTTCTATGTCCACAATCTGATTCAGCACACTCCATGGAAAGAAAAATGTATTACATGGATAGACAGAATCCGTTACGAGAAGTGCACCCAGTTCAGAATACCGATAATACACTTAGACGTGTGTTTGTGTTCACACCCATAACCAAAATAGAATTATTGGAAATGAAAAAACTAGTACCTAGCCATGATAGAGATCCCGCAGGTTTTCACTGTGAAATAAAAGACATGTTACTCATGGGTGATTATACTTATCCCGACCTTATGAAAATATTGAAAGTATTACTGCCTCCTGGTATTTATGAGAAACTAAAAGAAAAAGAATGGGAAGTAGGAAATGCAAAGATTGATTGGACTGCATTAGAAAACGAAGAAAATACTAGAATTCCAGGCCAAGGGCTTGGGGATAAGGTTAAAGCATTACCAGGATTGTTAGTACAAGTGTTGCCACGTTTATTAAGTACGAAAAAGGAAGATTGGGGTGCAATCTCAGCCTGTAAACAGAAACCCGATGAAGACACTAGTGATTTTTATACTCGATTTGAGAAATGTTTTGGTATTAATAGCGGCCTGAAACCAAGCAGCGAGTCATATCCACACCTTTTTGTAACGAAATTAGTCGAGAATTCACTGCCCCAGGTTAAGAACAGAGTACTGAAAGTCGAAAGCACTTGGCAAGCTAACACCCCTTCACAAATGTTACAAATGTTACAGTACCACCAGAATAGAATTAGAGAAGAACAAGAACATGAACAAAGACGTATGAAAGACACAAAAATGAAAATGTTAGTTGCCCAGTCAGTTCCTGCTGACGGTCACAAAAAGGGTGCGACCCAGCCCAGTAATTCGACGGCTCCTGTTAAAGGGACATGTAACTATTGTAAACAGCCAGGTCATTATGTAAACGATTGTGCAGTTCTGAAACACAATATCTCCACGGGTAAGACCAAGGAGAGACCGCGCGTACCTAGACAAGATCAGGCCCAGCAACAAGCACCACAGAATATACAACATATTCCGCCTATGCCAGCTTCATCACAAACTGTAGCAGTGCCACAGCAACAGCCTATTACTGCAACACAGAACACGACACAACAGATGTACCAGTATGCACAGAATGACTACCCCGATTATCAGCGGTACACATGAAACAGCCTAGAGAGGGAGTTTGGCTTGCCCCTTATTGAAGTTCCTGTAGATCAAGAGGGTCCTTATGTACACAGTCAAGTGTTAGGAAAAGACAGAAAGTTTTTAATTGACACAGGGGCAAGCAGGACCACAATCAGTCACAATGAGGTTCCAGGGGCACCCCTCTCAGGCTCACAGAATGTTTCCCTTGGATTTTCAGGAAAACCTATTATTAATGAAGTATCACAGCCACTTCCCCTTGCAGTTGGTCCTTTGACACGGACTACAGATTTATTGCTTACAAAATCATGTCCAGAAAACTTGTTAGGTATAAAGACACTGAAAGCTCTAGGAGCTATAATATGCTGTTCTCCGGAAGGAGTACGATTATTCTTGCGAGATTTTAAAGGCCATTATGTATTAAGAGACATGGATCCCCGGTTACAGAGTGTACCTGCACACTTGTGGGCGCAAGGCCCCACTGATGTAGGTTGTATGCACATTACACCATATCGAGTCACACTTAAAGCAGGAGTGGTATTACCACGAATTCGCCAATACAAGTTACCTCCAGATGCTGTAGTGGCTTTACTGAGAATGATTGACGAGCTCATTGCACAAGGAGTGGTCGTGGAAACCGACTCCAATGTATGTAATTCTCCTATCATTCCAGTTCTTAAACGTACTGATCCAAATGCACCACCTGTTTATCGATTAGTTATTGATCTGCGCGAATTGAATAAATGCATTGTACCACAGTATCCTGTGGTTCCAGATATCTCCTCATTACTGACAGCTATTGATTCAGAAGCGACGTTCTTTACTGTAATTGACCTCAAGAACGCCTTCTTTAGCGTCCCAATTGATCCAGAAAGCCAATACTTGTTCGGATTCAGTTTAAATGGACGAAGTTTCAAATTTTCACGCGCACCTCAAGGATTCACAGAAAGCCCCAGCATCTATAGCCAAGCACTGAAAAGACAACTTGACAGTATCCACATGCCTGTTAACACCGCCCTACTCCAGTATGTCGATGATCTGCTGATCACCGCACGAAGCGAACCCGAATGTGAAAAAGCATCACTGACGGTTTTAAATTTCCTGGCTGACAAGGGGCACAAGGTTTCCCCTTCAAAGCTGCAATTCTGTGTTCAGCAAGTTGTGTACCTGGGTCACTTGCTGTCCAAAGTGGGGAGACAGCTCACTCCAGATCGCATCCAGTTAATTGTAAACATGTCACCACCGAAAACACAAAAGGAGGTGCGGGCTTTCATAGGCCTCACCTCGTACTGCAGACAATGGATTCCCCAATATGCATTTCTAGCAAAGCCACTCATTCAGTTGACGACTCAGGAGGCAGCGACATCGACTGTCCTCCCTTGGACTCAGGAACATACACAAGCTTTTGAAGACTTAAAGAAAGCCTTATGCCAAGCACCTGTTTTAGCAACACCATGTTACAGTAAGCCTTTTACACTTTTTGTCACAGAACGTGAAGGTACTGCCTTGTCAGTCCTCACTCAGGAACAAGCAGGTTCGCACAAACCGTGTGCTTACTTTTCTAGCACATTAGATCCAGTAGCCCAAGCTTTACCTGCATGTTTGAAATCAGTCGCAGCGACAGCTTTAGCAATCAGACAGAGCGATTCCATAGTATTAGGACATCAATTGACAGTACAAGTTCCACATTCTGTGGAAGTTCTTTTAAATCGTACACAGACCCAACACTTGACCATAGCAAGACTGACAGGTTATGAATTGACATTGTTTCAACCACACATAGAAATCAGACGCTGCAGCACATTGAATCCTGCCACACTTTTGCCATTAAGTGGTGTAGACCCACTGAAGCATGATTGTATCGAAGTCATCACTATTACGACGAAACCCAGACAAGACTTGACAGATGTCCCATTACCAGACCCAGACCTGACACTTTATGTGGATGGTTCATGTATGAGAACAGGTACAGGAGAATTAGTGGCAGCTTACGCAGTCACGACAGACACCGAGGTTATAGAAAACAATTGTATCGACACCCTGTCAGCTCAAGCAGCAGAGCTCATCGCTCTGACACAAGCCTGTATTCAAGCCAAAAATAAGAGAGTAAACATATACACTGATTCACGTTATGCATTCGGAGTCGTTCACGATTTCGGAGTCCTTTGGCGAGAGAGAGGTTACTTAACTTCTCACGGTGCCAACATTCAACACGGTCCCCTCATTCAAGCCCTGTTAGATGCAATACATCTACCTACTGCGATATCTATTATGAAGTGTAAGGCACATACAAAGGTTACCGATACGATCTCCCAGGGTAACGACCTGGCAGACCGAACAGCTAAGCAAACTGCCCAGAATCGAATTCATGCAACTGACTTGACAAAGACAATAGTTCCGACACCATCACACTGCATGACAGTCAAGGATCCCGCACATGATGTAATTGACATACAGACACATGCCACACCAGATGAAATCAAGAAGTGGACTGAACTAGGAGGGATCCAAACAGATCAGGGATGGATGACGAAGGGAAAATCTACATGGTTTCTCCCCGATTCTATGGTTCAAATCATCATTAACACTATACATAGCCCAGCACACCTAGGAGAAAAGGCAATGCTAGATAGCATTCAACACATATGGTACAATAAGAACTTACGAGCCGCAGCGAAACAAAAAGTGCGTACTTGCATGATTTGTTGTCAGTTCAATCCAGGTAAAAGCATTCCTGTAGAGAAAGGTGGATTTCAGCCTCCCGATCACCCTTTTGAAGTCCTCCAGATGGATTATATCCAGATGGAACGTTGTCGAGGATTCAAGTATGTCCTCGTAGTCGTATGTGCACTTTCCCGATGGACAGAAGCATATCCAGTCCCAGATTACACTGCTCCGACCACTGCCAAGCAGCTGGTTCGCGAGTTCTTCCCACGGTATGGTTTGCCCCGTATCGTGTACTCAGATAACGGTCAGCCATTCTCATCCGAGCTTGTGAAACACATAACACTCGTGTTAGGGTATCAGTGGAAGTTCCACTGTGTCCGGCATCCCGAGGCAGCAGGTCTCGTGGAGCGCCATAATCAGACTCTAAAGATCCGACTTTCAAAAATATGTAGAGAGAAAGGCGTTGACTGGATAGTAGCCTTGCCAGTTGCCCTTTTCTATATGAGGATGGTTGCGCACTCTCGAACCGGGCTATCCCCGTATGAAGTGGTCTTCGGTAGGCCACCAAATATGTGGGGGACGCCTATACCTCGTAAAATCACAGATGTTGATTGCGTTATGCTGACAGATTACCTTGCCTCCTTGATGTCTGCACTACAATCTTGTCGTTCACAGGTAGCTGCAGCTTTTCCCGACAACACCGAGGTGAAGCCCCATGAAGTGGTCCCTGGCGATTTTGTATTCGTGCGGAACTTTGACCGGAGAAGTCCACTGGAGCCCCGCTGGCAGACCCCGAAGTTGGTTCTTCTGACGACAAGGACGGCTGTTAAATTGGAGGGCAGAAAAGGATGGCTACACTCGAGCCACATCAAAAAGTTTCACGGACTTCCTTCGGACTTGGACTCTAAGCCCTGCCCTCCTCCACAAACTGACTCAAAACTCCCCCTGGTTGAGAAAACCGCCTCCGAAGAATATAGACTAAAGTTACGGTCTAGCAAGTCAGACAGTTTAATTGTTTAAGTCCTCCCCTAGGTGAATCGGTTAAATTAGTTTCTGACATGTATCCCCTAGACCGAGATAGAGAGAGAGATAGACAGAGACAACTCAAGAAACGTGCATATTGTAAATCACTTCGTAGTCACTGTATAGTGACATTATTGATTATGTTTTTTCTAAGCCTTCTTATTATTGCTGCCAGTATATTATTGCACATGTACTACCCTATCTTCAAGCGTGCACAATCTGCTTACAATGTCACTGCCGAACATTCTTTTAGTGAATTACCTCCTCATGAATTGTCTTACAGACTTGCGCTGCGCAACAACACATTCATTAGTATGTTACATCACTCCCATCAGACTAACAATGCTACAAACTGCTGGATATGTGGCCGACTCCCTCCCTACCAGAAATACAAGGGAGTTCTGCCCCTCTTTCCGTACCCGTTCACTCACAATGGCTCCTGTGGGGCATGGTTTAGATTGATTAATTCCCTAGATTCTGACATTGCTGTTTACGATGGGAATTGGGTTTGGGGAAACCTGAACTTAGTTCTACTTAAAGTCTGTTACCCTGACGAGAAGGGACTTCCCACTAGAACAGGAACTGATCTAGAAAATGAAGTATATGGATTAGGTAATTACACAATTAACCTCATGATTCTAACTGTTGAATCCGAAGCTGCACCAGTATTGCCTGCTATGTCAGTGTTACCAGTCAAAGGTGAATTATGTATCAGAAAGAATGGTTCCATACACTTAGGTCATAGTAAATGTACTACTGTGATCGAGTTCAGTGATCAAGGCAAATCCACGTTTAGAGCTACTCGTCATTCCTACTTTGTCTGTGGCCATACCGCATACATACGTTTGCCTCCAGATTGGGATGGTACCTGTTACATTGCATTCCTTCTGCCACCTGTTTTTCTAGCTCCTCCTGATTATCACAGAAATACCAATCTAGTAAACAATAGACTCCGAAGAGATCTCCCGATTGTCGACTACACTGAAACGGCATGGGAACAATACACAGACTTCAATAAAGGTTTCTTCCCCTACATAGGTACTGTTACTAATAGTAAACTGATACGTAGATTAACTAGAACCCTCGAAGCAGTAGTGAATGAAGCTACTTCCGCTCTAGGTAACTTAACAGAGGAACAGTCTGCCATGCGGGTTGTTGTTCTTCAAAATCGTCTCGTCATTGACGTCATCCTAGCTGATAGGGGTGGAGCCTGTAAAGTCATCGGGTCAAGTTGCTGTGTTTTCATTCCAGAAAACGCGCCAACGGTATATAAAGCTATAACACGTCTCCATAAAATTGCAAGTCTGGTACATCTGAATCCAGGCACCTGGACTTGGTCCGGTTGGTTCTGGACAACGTTGACCGCTTGGGGATGGAAGATCCTATCCTTCCTAGGCATTGGCCTTCTCATAGTATTCAGTTGCTGCCTGTGTTTACAATGTGGACCGGCGATTTGCGGCCTGTGCGCCACATCATGTATTCCGCATTCAAATTCCCATTCAAAACGTCAAAAGAAGAAAGAAGAGCAAATGATGTTACATGAACAGATTGATCGATTCATGCAGATCGATATATCATGAAGGGTCCGTAGGGGACAAGGAGGGAATGAGGTAATATAAATTTTGTGATCGATTGTGTCCCCTATCTTAGACCCCAACGACTCCGTGTACACGCTACAAGTACATGTATGTTCCCTCCGCTTCAAGCTATGAAGACGCAAATACATTTGCGTCCAACGTTAACATGTTCTCTTTCAGATCCACCATGAATGGGTCAAATAGTCCGTTCCTAAATATGCCATGCCAACGTCTTTATGTAGTGTACTTTACACGTTTTTCAGCTCTGGCGAAGTAGGCCCTGAATTCTGCCATCGAGCCTTTTCCTGCCTTCTGACTCTGAATCTCAAACCTGGGCCTGCATCTGTACCCGTGACCTCTGCCTTACTCCTTGTGCGGCTAACGGTGCTTGGCTCAGCCTGTTGCCTGCCAAGACTGTATTCAACCTTCGAATTATCTGCTCCACTCCTCGAAAATACATTCCTGTCTAGTAGTTTCATGTCAACATCCTTCCAGCTGCAGAGCAAAGGGCTCGGCGTCACTGTCTCTGTGCAAGTAATTCATGGCTCTGTTTCCATGGTAGGCCCATGCCCTCCCTCGCACCCCTCGCATCTCATGCAGACACGTAGACGCTCATACACGCACTCACAGTCAGTATAGAATAGCCTCTTGTCCGAGAGACCTTTTCCTTCCAGATAATACAGTTCCTTAAACATGAGATATTAGATACGATTTGGGATTAGGTTGATCTGACATCCAGACATCTGTCTCCACATGTAGGGCTAAATGTCAAGTCCCCCTTCACCCCTCAAGTTACACGTACATTACACGCCATACTGCTGCGCGCGCATCTCTGCCATGTATTTCTGCTGACACTGCCAGATTCACTCATGGATCCGCCTACTTGTGACATCATGTTAAATGACGTTCTTGTTCACGCCTTCATGCACGCCTATTGTAACGCCTTTTTGTATTACGTACATGCTTTCTTATCTCTCTTCTCAGCTGTTACGCCTCCTGCATATGCCTTTACTGTAATGCATTGACTATATATATGAATGCCTGTCAATAATGTATTGTCGCATACTTGCATACTCGCATATTACCATTGACTCTGTCAGTCTGTCCCTTCCCGAACCCGCGTGGTGACGGAACGGTATGCCACCTCGGCTCGAGCCAATATGCTAATCACCCAATTCCTTTTTAAGGAATAAAACCCTTTTTGAGAAACCTCAAATATCACGGATTTTGCCTCTTATTTATTATGAGTTATTCTTATTGACTTTACCGCATAGAAATTCAGTACCAGGTAATTAAATTTACCACACAGGTATCCTTTTCTGGAGCGCTTTCAAGTGTAAATGAAGCCATTAATGGTTGTAAACGTAGTTTAACAAATGTAAATGATTTTGTGAATTACCTGCAAAGAGTATTTGGCTCAACTTTAGTTTTGCCTTGTTAGTATATGTAGCAGGTTAGGTCACACAAACCAGCAACATAGTCCATTAATGGTTCCTTAAGGTTAGAGCCGCCGACCTTGACATTGGAGAATCGGGTTCGAGTCCCGGCTTGGCGCTCAACATCCTGTGATTCTGAGCAAATCACTTAAAGCGGAGATAAAATTATCTCCCTATTACCTAGCTGTCGCTAACACCAGTTAGCGACAGCTAGTAGGAGATAGCGACCATCTTGGGCCCCACTTTGCATGTCAGTGATATTTATCACTAATGACATGCAAAGTGGGCGTGCCAAGATGTTAGCGACTGGAAACAGTCGCTAACATCACTATCTCCTATTACCAACTTTTGGAGATATTCGCGCTAAGCGCGAATATCTCCAAAAGCTAACACCTGCCCATAGCAGTTCTTAGCCATGTTATCCAATGAGAGGTGGATAACATGGCTAAGAGCATTAGCTCGGTAATGCAAGAATATCGCGGACTTTTCAGCGATATTCATGCATTCCGGCCGATTTTTATCGCATTTGCGATAAACCTTGGTAATACCAAGGTTTATCTGCGATAAAAATCGCTGCAGCTCAGCGGTAAATTTTTGTCTCTAACCAAGCAATAGCGATAATTATCGCTATTGCTTGGTAATATGCCCCTTCATTTCCAAGTATGTTTTTTGTTCGTCTGTAACGCAACTGGTGCTCATGTAAAGCGCTCTGGTACCTTCGGGACAAGTTCGTGCTATATAAAACCCATGTCGCGCACGTCTATTTGCGTTATTCAATAAATAGGTAAGACTTCTTCTACCCTGCGCAGAGTTGAGAGTACTTGTGTGACACACCAAATCAGCGGGTTTGAACTCCTCAAGGCACCAGGTACTTCAAGGATGATTAATGAATCAGTTTACAAAACATGAGGAGCCTTGTATGGGAGAAAAACAGCCTGTGGAGGAAGTTTTTGCATACTTTGTCATAACAAGATATGATGACAACTCGAGACGTGAACCCTGGTTCCTGAACACACATTGTTTGAAGGTGGAAGTTTGTAGTAAAAGGTGTCAGAGCTAATTGGTTGAAAAAATTCCTTACCTGCCCAGATGCAAGAACCTAGGGGCAGCGATGACTGAGGGTGGGGACATTGCCTCTGGCACTTTTTAAAACTTCGCCCATTACTTTGTACAGATAAAGTTATAAAATATGACGTTTGTATTAGCTGATATAGTGGAAAAACACATTTGATTAAAAAAAGTGTTTTAATGTTGTATACGAGAAACTTTGCACTGATGGTAAAAGGGGCAAGTCAATGTTGCACTATTCTGCTGCTTCTGTATAAAGGAAAAGACAAAACATTTTTTCTCAATCCCACACCACAGAAAGATTTTTGCACCACACCAAACATAGGAGGAAATAGCATCTGCTATAATTTATTATTATAAATACCACATAATTGCTTGTAGATAAATGTACAAGTGAAACAGAAATGTTAAGGAAGTCGTTACAGTTATTTAAACACATTTTTAAACTATTATAGTACCCTGTTTTGCAATATTTTATATGCTGTTTTACTACTTGTAGGATTAACCGAACAGGATGATTTTGAATCAGATGTAGTTTCAGATTTCACATTTAGAAAGTGAAGACAATATATTTTCTTCAATCCTTAATATGTAGTAGGAGATGTAGTGTGTAATCATTTTTTGTCGTGGTTTCGCTTGTGTAAATTCAGACTAGTCTGCCTTTATTTTCAGAATCTGTAAACCTGGTGCAAACAATTTTTGCACAATTGCTAATTTTCTGTAAAGAGGCGCGAATCTAGTCAGGATAAAATAATAATTGCAATTACAGGGCAGCCTTTTTTATGAGAACAGTCTTATTTTGAATTCATTGGCATACAATGATCCTTTTTTAATCCAAATCAACTATTTTGTTTTGCCTTAGCACAGATCTCGCCACGTCCCACACCAGATCCCCTACTAGGAATTGTTTGCGTGTTCTATCATATAACAATCTCAACAACCATAAATTCCAAATTTCGTGTACGCCGTTTACATATGGATTTTATTTGACTATCAAAATAATTTCAAAAATTGAACTGTTTTCGTTTTCGAGACCTCCCCAGCACCTTCTTAAGTTGTAACACTTTGGACCTCAGCATGTAAACTGTGCGCGTGAAAAAAAATACAATATTATGTTTTATAGGTCACATAAAATATAGAATATGTATATATAATATACATTCAAGAACTGACGACGGAGAACAATTGCCCAAACCCTTTTTAAACATTTTAATGATTCCAATTTTTTCTTGAGCATTAAACAATACAAGTCATTATGTAGCCAAACTCAATGTTATCTAAAACTTGTACACAATTCTCAATACTTGTCCATTGTCTGACAGAGCTATCTTATGAACAACAAGAATGACTATTAACATCATGGTATCCTGCCCTAAGATCTGCTCATCGATATGCAAGCAAGAAAGATACTCAGATGCATTGAAAATCAATAATGGCTTATGTTGACTGTGCCTTTTTTTTCATTTGCCTTTTGAAAAACAGGGCCCTTCATCCCATTTCACAATAGGGAAGATCCTGTTGGAATTAATGAGTAAGCGCACACTGAAGATAAGTTGCACAAAAACTATTGCAGCGATTCTAGCATTATTGCAAAATAGCACCGACAAAGCCAATCGATCTTGCCTTTAAAAGGGTAAGCTATTGGCCTTTAGCAGTCCTTGTTTGTGCTGGCATTAGGTAAAGAAATAATTCCAAAATGGACGCTGACACATGCTGAAGCATGTACACCAAACTAGCTGCTCACCTCGGTACAAAATGTTGGCAACTTTTGTATATTATTCATACTTTAATTTACCATTTCAAAATGGCTGACAGTCATTTAGGCCCAGTAAATAAATAAAGCAAAACAAAAAGTATGCAAAATTCTGCACGTAGAAAAAAAGAGCTAAGCCCTATATGCACTGCCTGGCCCTCGATGAAATAGTTATAGAAAATGTAAAAAATAAATAAAGCGTGAATGTGAAGGGGAAGGGTAGGGAGCAAAAACGAGCACGGAAGTGAGCATCGCAGGAACAATGTGAAACTACCGGGTCCTCGATCAAGTAATACAATAAAGAAATTCAGCGGCAAGGGAAGAGGCAGGGAGCAACAAAATCAAAAGCGAGCAGCCCAGCAGCAGTATGCAAGTGCCAGAACCTCGCAGAAAAAATACAATGTTAAAAAAGCAGCAGTTGAAAGAGGATGCGCAGAGAGCAACCATCGGGGAAGCAAGCAACCCCACATGCAAGCCGGAAGAAATGAAATATACAAATAAAACAAGTAATGAAGCATTTTGTGAGGTGAGGTGTGGAAAACGTGCAGAATGGCTGGTACCAATTCTTATTTTTTTCACCCTGTACAATAATAACCAAAACAGGCTTCGTCAGCGTGCATTCAATCACTTGAAAATGGCTACTGGATCATCATGACGGAAATTATGCGCTGGTACAAAGACAGGCGAAATTAATTTGAAACATTTTTGCTACTTTATGATTCTGAATGAAGCAAACACATTTTACCTATATTTTTGCTTCAGTGCTATAACAGAGGAAGTCGATTGTGAGAAAATCAAAGGCAGACATGTGTTACATGTGTATTGCTTACATATTATTTCAAATGTGTAAAAGCACTCTTTTGCCTTTTTAACACCTTGGGTGCTACAGGCAATTCCCGCTGGGTGCTGTTACTCCAGATTTCCCATTGTTTGTGACAAGGTCAACTCGTCATAAGCACAGGGCAGGTAAAACCCATGATGAGTTGACCTTGTCATGAGCACTGAAGGGGTTAAAATTGATAACATTTTGTTGGTATTTTTCATTATTATGTAAACACCAAAAAACAGAATGTTCCCAAGAATTGATGAATTTTTTTTTAGGAAAATCAGGGGCAAATTTACAAGCCCCTTGCGCCAGTTTAACGCCGCCGTTGCATCACTTTTGTGACGTAGCGGTGGCGCCTAGCCAGCGCCATGCTGTGGGGTATTTTCATAACCAGGGGCAGAGTCAGCACTAGGCACGAAATCCGCGCCGCATGGTATAAATCCAGAAGCGACTCCCGGTCCCTGTTGATGCCAATAACTGAACTTACAAGCTTGGAAATTCCAATTAATCACTTTCCGTAACACACACCAATTGTGTGCGTTTTTTCTTTATGTATGTTTGTTTTTTCTTTATGTATGTTTGTTTTTGTTTTCTGTCCTGACGAAAGCACCCCTGACCCTGGTGGGCCCCGAGAGCTGAAACATGTCGACACTCCCTTATAATGATATGGTAGCCCAATAACTCAACTACCTACATATAACAATGGTTCTTAATGATAGTGACTAGTCCTTTTTTTGAGATTAAATTGTACAGTTCTGACTAAGTCATTATTTTTTCAAAATTTCCCCCCCCCTTTTTTATTTCTGGACACTTCTGTAAATACCAGAAGTAGCCTCTAGTGAGGCAGGCATCCTGCACGTTAATCGTTGACCCAATGACTATGCCAGGACTCCTGATGGGGCGGAAAAAAGATATACCGCTACGATAATTCCAGGAAGTCTATGAGGGTTCTCGATAAAAAACTATTGGTTTTTTGCAGAAACTAGTGTCCATTCCCTTTTTTGATTATAAGTATTTACAACATGACACATCTGGGAGATGGGCGACGCAACTCCAGCAATGCGCACCTTTCCGATGGAAGATGCGACACGCATCTGCCCATCCATGCACCACGGTGCACCGCATTGTAAATGTTTCATAAAAATATGATCAAGACAAAGACTTCTCCTGTTTTTGTCCTGGGAAATTTCCCATGCTATTTGGGGTACTCAGGCACTTGTCTTCCCTATTTGATAAACCCCTCATGTGATTCTGTTCAGCTCCTTTATTAGGCTTCCCAATACTTCCTACTAAGAAATCGTTTGGAAACGCTCATCCACAAAGACATTTTCCATCGTTTCCTATGACTGTATACATTCAAAAGACTTTAGTATGTAGTACCTACCTCCTCACATTGGCATGCTGAGATGAAAATAATATCTTTCCCCCACAGCACATCCCCTTGCCCCTGGAATCTGAAGCTCCTATTCTCTGTTACCCTATTTACCTTTTCTCTAGATTTATCTATTTCCTTTCAAAGTATTGTTTTTAACTAAATGTAACCTTCAAATGGACAAAATTTACCCATCATATGAAAAGTATATATGATAACTAATAGATTATATGTTGTTGTTTTCCCATCTTAACTGAAAATCAGTTTGTGACAAAAAAAGAAAAAATTGGTTGCATAGCTTCTTAAAGAGTTTGACCATGGTGGTCAATTCTGATATCATAACTTCCATGTCATTAACTGTAACAAAGTCTGGCTTTTTGGATGACCACATTTTTAGACTTAGTTTTTAATTGTATGTTTATATGTTTTTATGGCAGCCCTGAAGAAGTCCCTTGACGACGAAACGCGTCGGCTGCGAGCACCCGTGTTTTGACTGTACACCCTCTTTTTGGAATAAAGAAAATCACAACTAAGAAAAAACCTACGTCTGTAATTATTGATATTATATTTCTGGAATTGTGTGGTGCACCTTTGCTTTTACGTAATAATTTACTGAGTTCTTGGATGAACTATCACTGTGACAGTGGGTGTTAACCAGTGTGCACACACCTCGCCCATACAAACTATCTAGGGCGTTTTAAATAATTTTGGGGGTGATTTGGGTTAGGTGCTGTAATCAGGAAGTTTCCACTGTCTCCTCTGTCTTTTGAAAATGCGGCACATCAGTTGTGGCGCAACTCTTCTGGCGCATCCCTGCTGATTAGCAGAGATTGGCCAGAAGTAGTAAATCTGCCCCTTAGTGTTTTCCACTCTAGCAACAATAAGTCCAATTGGGCCAGATCTCTGTCACATAAGTCCAGAGAGGGGTTTAATACATATAGACCCAACATAATAAAAGGCACAGTTAGTGGAAAAGACACCCCAAAAACAGTGTGCAGCCGTTCATGAACGTCAGCCAAATAAGCAATAAGTGCTTGCATGTCAGGTACTATGATCAAGGATACCAGTAACTTCTTTATAAGACGAGCAAAGAACAGATCTAATCAAATTCAGCTTGAACATTCTAGATGGTCGCGGCCATCATGGCTCTCGGGTGGGGGGGTGGCGCTGGAGGTTGGGCAGGGAGGGGGTCGCTGGGGAGGTCACGCAGGGAGTTTAATGAAGAAAATGTATTTAAACTTACCTTGAGGCTGGATCCCGCATCTTCTCAGCTCCTGCTCTCCTGCCTCTGACAAAAACAGGAAACAGGCAGCCAGGCTCCCTCCCCAAAGTCAATCACAACACTCCAAGAAATGTTGTGATTGGTCGGGACGGCGCCCAGCCAGGGGCTTATGGATTGGGCATGTTCTCCATTGCAGTCTGCATGGAGAAGTGCAGAGTGTGCTTGTGTGGTTTGGGAGGCCCGAGAGGGCAGGCAAAACAGTCATTGCGCACTAAGGAGTGAGCACACCACTCCTCCATGCCCTGCTCAAAGAGCAGAGCAGCTCCACCTACCAGTAACGCAAACATGAAATGGTAATCACTAAGAATAATTACCATTTTATGCTTCTGCTTCTCGCACTGCGAGAAAGCAGTGGGGTGACGCTCCTTCGCCATACCCGAGGTGCTGCCAATTTCAAGAAGGTGTTGAATATAAGAGATGTGCAGTATAGAATCGTGTCTGAGACAAAGAGGGAGACAGTTGGAGTCCGGAATAGGAGGGAGGGTCTGCATTTGAAGATACAGAAAAAGTAGGTAGTAGTGTTCCCAGAGGGAAACGTCCGCACAACACTCTAAAAAGGTCAAGTTATATATACACAAATTCGTACACATTTGGTAATCTGACTCATATGAGAAAAAGTTATAAACAAAAGGGTGCTACAGAGACTCGGGGCACCTACCACCTAAAGGTGCCGTCAGTACACACTGGATGTGTGTCACATAATTTTGAACAAATTTTGAGAATCTATTTACAGCACTCCTAAGAATTCATAATTCTAATAATCGGGGCAAAAGGTTAGAGACCCTCAATATAACACATTCTACTTGTTATAGAGTATTTCCGACGAAAACAGATAGCAAGGTTAGGTTAGACAAGGATTTCCAGAGAAAATTCAAAGTATAGTCCAATTGGTTTATTTTCTTCAGTCTTTTCTTTATTTTCAATTTCGTAAAACAGATATTCCCAGCAAAAAAAGGTCACCAACACGTGTTTCGTCCTACACAAGGACTTTTTCAAGGCTGGAAAAATTCAAACAATGTACAATAAGATCACAAGTTTAAAATATATACATAAAGTGCATTTTTAAGAGATTAGCATTACCTAAAGCCTGTGCGGCATAACACCACACATGAAGTTATATTTATACACCGTGTGATAAGCTTGTCCACATTGTAATATATAGTGCAGTATAAACTATTCACAACATAGAACAGGTATATCCCAGAAAAAAGGGATATCTCTCTAATAGAGATAAATCCCAATATATTAAAAAAAACATTGTTTTTGACACACATTGTTCCTATACACAGTTAAAAAATATATACACATATACACCCACCATGAACACGGCGGCGTGAAGCATATATTGAACATCAAAGTGAACGAGATAAACCGTAGTTTGGTATTGAAGCTCAATATCTGAGGAGATAGAACACAAGGACTCCATATTAAATAATTAATCACTGATAGATGTGCCTAAATTCACTAACTGTATTAAGCATGTAACCACAAAGGGAAAGATCACATCTCATTTGTTACTCTCATTTTTGTCCTAAGATAGTGCATACATCACGAGTCAATGTTAAAGTTGTAGAAAACATCCTCATACAGCCAAGTTATGATACCAGTGGAGATGTAGGTAGCGAACATTGATATTTAAATAGTACCCATGTACTCAAATATATTTATAGTGCTTATAGGAAGTGCCATAGGTGTGCATATAAAAAACACACATGTCTCAAGTAACCAAGATCCTAATAAACTCACCAATAATATTGATGGCAAGGTTGTTAATCACGATAGGGAATGAGGAATGCCTTCAGGTCTGTTGAACAGTCACGATAGTCAAATGCGGGACAGCTAGTCTGCTATTCGAAATCATGTGAATAAAAGAAAGGAAAAGCTGTATGTCAAATACTAACCGATCCGTTAGGACTCATATTAAATGATGCGCCATGTGAATAAAGTAGTCCAGATCAATTAAAGAGTCATACTTGGTATAACGACATAAAATATTACGGAGACAAATTAATAAATTCCTGTCTGAAACGTCGAGACAGCAATTGGCCATCCGTTACCAATATAGTATACGCAAAGGGGTGGCAGTAGTCATATAATGTCCCATGTTTTATATACACAAGTAACAACATATCCAACCTGTTACGTGCGAACACAGGTATTACAGTCAATAGACTAGACTGTCTCAAATGTCACACGAACACGTCGACCTAAGTTATATTGAGAACATCAATGCTAATAATGTTAAAACTGAACTCACCTAGCTAATATTGGTCGGTAAGCAGATACACGTCTGTTTGTATGTTATTCATCTGGACGAACACTGAACAGTAGGACAGTGCATATTCAAATTAGTAAGCTTGCAACCATGATAAGTTGTTGCGCTGAAACGATATAAGTCCAAAGTGTAAAATAAGTAACAGCGCTATAATTATTAGCCAACCCGGTACCCAAAATCTTAATTGCTAATTGGCGCTTACCGAAGGTTAAGGTTATCGCATTTCCTCACGCAAGCAGTCCCTGTACCGAGAAACCCTGTGTATGGGTGAACGGCATTATATACACTAGCCGCTAAATTGAACTCGCCGCCAGACACATGGGCCACTGGGCATAGAAGTCAAAAAGGGACTTGCTCGTAAATCAACACGCTTACTCTTTGTGAGTAGCATCCATATTGGAGTATCGAGATGTATGCACGCGTATCGATCCTGAACTGTATTCATAAAGTTACATGGGTTATCATGACATCAGAATATTAGGTTCGCATTATGTTTCTTATTAGACACGAGTATCAAAGTGATTGTATTTATTGTAAAGTCTTGTGATGTATTAAACATTAAGGGCTTACGACTGTGGTAAACCCATGGCAGACATGTTGGAGTGGGTTGAGAATGACCTTCGGACATGATAAGGCTTATTGTAAGCATAATAGGTTCCAGTTGAACCCTGCTACACCAGGAAAGAAGCAGCATAGTGTTTTAAACAATGACGGCACTGGATTTAATATAATTATAAAGTGCCTCAACATATTACAGTTATTTCGATACAGGGTTTGTACACATGATTACTGATTCAGAAATAACGATGTTTATACACGAAAACCCGTACATGTACAAGAAGCATTGACCGAAATTACAAGCAAAGATGGTAAACAGTAATCAGGAGGATTATAATAGTTCAATCTTTTAGAAAGACATGAAGCTCACGGTCAATGTTAAGTCCCCTGTCTACCGCCCTTAATTTAATTAACCATTGAGATTCACACTTTCTAAGTGCACTGGTTCTGTCACCTCCTCTTGGATTGGCTTTTACCACCGTTTCTGAATGGGTGAGGAAGATGTGACTAAACTGCTATGTAAAACCTTGTACATTTTTTTGCCACATGGCCAGCTCTACTCATTTGTTGAATGAATTGAGGGAGACTTGAAGGAAGAAGTGTACCAAATTTAGAGAGTTTTGCTTTGATTTTTAGAAAACTGTAGAAATGCATATTGGATAAGGAATATATTTCTTGGAGTGAAGCAAAGGCTAGTAGGATGCCAGCCATCTGTCAACCGGTCAGATAACATTTTAAACTTCTTTTTCATGCCCAAACAGGCCCAACTTCAGGTGAGACCAATGTTACCATTTTTGCATTTGTCCATGAAGAGAGGGTCAAGGATTTCAATAGGATGTGGGCCAATGATTTGTTCACCATCTTAAGAGCACAAATAGTATCAAGGAAGATGTGTGTGGAGTGGGGTAGCACCAAAGCAGCCGTGGCCTGCACAGGTAAACGCAGTGGGGTGGTGGGCGGTGTTGGGGGGAAGCTGACAGATGACGGAAGAGGCATAATTAAATAAATAAATAATACCTATTCCGTTGTCTCTCGACTTCACCCCCCCCCCGCCGTGCCGTGCCCCACCACACCGAGCTTACCTGTGCCGGCCGCCGCTGCACCAGAGTAAGCATTGTCAACGCAGTGAGTAATGAGTAAGGTGAGATAAGGTGAAATTCCACATGAGCCAAGAAACTTCTATAGTGGGCTATGTATCACATCAGCATCCCCTGCGTGCAACAAGAAAAGCTGTTTGGTAATTGAATCAATTAGGCAGACCATATCATCCCATTGGACATGGCAATCTGAGCTTTCTAAGGCTCATTCTTGGTTTTTTGTTGGCCCAAAGGAAGCCAGAGGATAGGTTATCGACTGTAGTGAAAAAGCTTAGGGATAAACGTACAGGAATCATCATGACCAAAAAGTTTCAAAAGTGGCATAATCATTTTCAAAGTTTCTAATCTCCACCACCATAATATGAATTTTGGGGACCAGGAGGATAGGAGCTCCTTGATTTTATTTAAGGTATTCTGCTTATTGAGAAGTAGTGACTCAGCAAAAATAGAATGAAATGTTTTTGGTGCATGGTTTTCCCACATCTAAAAGTTTTGTTTACTACATTCCTCAGTATAACGCCATATGTTATTTTTTTATTATTTAACATTTTGCACCACCAATGTTTCTGTAATATTAGCACTGATGCTTTTTTCAAATGCATGTTTACATCAAAATGATTTAAATAAAATATGTGTTTAATCTACTTTTTCTTAAGAATGCTTGTTTGCAATTTATTTCAGGAATTTGGGTGACAGATCACAAGTAAAAGGTGTATAGCCTTTTCTCTTTTTAAAAAAACATTTTTTATTTGATTTTACTAAGAGTGAGAACAGTCAGTACAATAAAGTTCATAAACCGAAAATACCAAAGCAAATGATAGGATATCATATAAAACTACTTACTGCCCTTTCGAGGTGCTTAAAAATGGAGGAGGGAACTCAATCAATCAATCAAGTCACTTGTAAAGCGCGCTACATACCCGTCTGGGTCTCAAGGCGTTGGGGTGGGTTGCTGCTACTGATCGAAGAGACAGGTTTCGAGGAGTCTTCTGAAGGCCAGTAGGTCTTGGGTCTGCCATAGGTTGGTGGGGAGGGTGTTCCAGATCTTGGCGGCGAGGTGGGAGAAAGACCTGCCTCCAGTGGTCATTCTTCGGATACGGGGGACTGTGATGTGGGCAAAGGCGGTGGAGCGGAGCTGGCGGGTGGGTGTGTAGAAGCTGAGTCGTCTGTTGAGGTATGCTGGTCCGGTGTTGTGGAGTGCCTTGTGTGCGTGGATGAGGAGCTTGAAGGTTATCCTCTTGTTGACGGGAAGCCAGTGCAGGTCTCTCAGGTGGGGTGTGATGTGGTTGCAGCAGGGGATGTCAAGGATCAGACTTGCAGAGGCATTCTGGATGTGTTGTAGCCGTCTGAGGAGCTTGGCTGACGTTTCTGCGTAGAGGGCGTTTCCGTAGTCCAGCCTGCTGGTGACGAGGGCCTGGGTGTCTGTTCTTCTTGTTTCGGCGGGGATCCCTTGAAGATCCTGCGGAGCATTCAGAGGGTGTTGAAGCAGGATGAGGAGACAGCGTTGACCTGCTTAGTCATGGAGAGGGTGGAGTCGAGGATGACCCTTAGGTTGTGTGCGTTTTTTGTGGGTGTCGGGGCTGTTACCAGTGTTGTTGGCCACCACGAATCGTCCCAGGTTGAAGTGGTGGAGCCGAGGATGAAGACCTCCGTCTTGTCCGAGTTCAGCTTCAGTCGGCTGTTCCTCATCCATTCAGCGACAGCCTTCATTCCTTCGTGGAGGTTGGTTTTGGTGGTGTGAGGGTCTTTGTTAAGGGAGAGGATCAATTGGATGTCGTTGACGTAGGAGATGATGTGAGGTTGTGCTGTCGGGAGAAGTGGGCGAGGGGTGCCATGTAGATGTTGAACAGCGTCGGGCTGAGGGAGGAGCACTGGTGTCCGCCGCAGATGATCTAGGTGGCTTTGGAGCGGAAGGGGGGAGGCGTGCACTCTGAGTTCTGCTGGGGAGGAAGGATGTGGTCCAGTCCAGGGCCTTCTCTTGGATCCCGGTGGCGTGTAGGCGTGTTTGTAGTGTACGGTGGCAGACTGTGTTGAAGGAGGCTGACAGGTCCAGGAGGATGAGGGCCGCTGTTTCTCCGTTGTCTAGCAGGGTCCTGATGTCATCAGTGGCGTCGATGAAGGCGGTTTCAGTGCTGTGGTTGCTCTGGAAGCCGGACTGGGACGAGTCCAGGATGCTGTTCTCCTCGAGGTAGCGGGTCAGTTGTTTGTTGACGATTTTCTCGGTGACCTTCGCCGGGAACGGGAGCAGGGAGATGGGTCAGAAGTTCTTGAGGTCCTTGGGGTCTGCCTTGAGTTTCTTGAGTAAGGCGATGATCTCGGCATGCTTCCAGCTTTCCGGACTCCGAACTCGTGGTGGTATTGAGAGAAATAGGTAGAGAATCTTTGGCAGTATATTAATTTTAATATTATTACATCGACCTATAACACTCAAGGGAAGCTTATGCCATTGTCACAGTTTCCCAAAAATATTTTCAAAAGAGGTTCATAGTTAAGCACAATGATATTTTTCACATGACTATACAGACGTATGCCAAGATATGCTGCTGTATCTAACACGCCTGTCATCGAAGGAGATGATTTAAAATTCAGAATAACCTATGTTTTAGAAAGGATTAGTTTACACCTGAAGAAAGAGCTAAATTGCTCAACCTCCTTTGATATAAGGTTGACAGCAACCCTCGTATTTGGTACAAAAACTGCTACATCATCAGCATTCGCCATTATTTTAAGTTCATTACCATTTAGCCTTATAGGCTGTATACCTTTGTTCAGAGTAAGGTGCCTTAAGTTAGGTTCAATATAGATGGCAAACAACAAGCGAGAGAGTGGACACC
The DNA here is from genome assembly GCF_964263255.1 of Lissotriton vulgaris. NCBI lineage: Eukaryota > Metazoa > Chordata > Amphibia > Caudata > Salamandridae > Lissotriton > Lissotriton vulgaris. The sequence continues at coordinate 703,125,113 of NC_141699.1, forward strand.
CTTGACACGTGCCCATACCTATTACAACGGTGGAAGATGAGTAGCCGCCCATCAAGACCTTAGCAACCATTGTTATAAACCAGATACCTAACCCACATACTTCCATAATCAGCCAAAGTGTTTCCAAAGTAACCCAGTCAAAGGCCTTCTATGTGTCCAGCATTATCATGCCAATATTGTCCTTAGATTTACCAGCAACATCAAATGCAGCAATTGCGGTGTTGAGATGTGCTATAGTATCCCTTCCAGGGATAAAACTGTGCTGAGACCAGTTTAGCATTGACTGGGGCAAGATGCAAAGCTAGGGGCAGATTTTCAAGCCCCGTACGCCACTTTTGTGCCGCCGTCGCGGCACTTCTGTGATGCAATGGCGGCGTAAAGCCAGCGACATGCTGCAGGGTATTTACAATGTGACACATCTAGGGAGATGTGTCATGTTGTAATGCCCTGCGCCACGTGAAACCTGCGTCACGTTTCATTTGGGTGTTCCAGAGCGGATGGGCGTTCCGGCGCAGGAACGCCTCTCAAAAGTGGCTGAGTGAAATCTACAAGATTTCCCTCAGTCACTTTTCCGACCTCCCTGCGTTAAAACCTTGCGCCTGCTTGAAGCAGGAGTAAGGCTTGACACACCATCTTGGACATAGGCAGTGTTGGAACAGTGCTGGAGTTGCGTCACGCCCACAACGCAACTCCAGCACTGTGCCAACCTTACACCGGCAGATGCGTCATGCATCTGTTTATCCTTGCGCCATGATGTGCCGCATTTACAATGTGGCGCATTTGTGGCGGCGCAAGGGTAAACTTGTGTGACGCATCTTTCCTGGCGCAGCCCTGCTGATTTGCAGGGATGCGCCAGGAAATGTAAATCTGCCCCGAGTATTTTAGAGAAGACCTTGGTGTCCGCATTTATCAAGGAGATTGGTCGATAAGAACTTCTATCCTCATGTGGTCTATCTTTTTTAAGAAAGACCACTATATTAGTCAATCCCCACGATAACAGAGCAGGGTCTCCATTACTAATAGCTGTGATCAAATCAAAAAGATCTGGTACAAGGATATCTATAAATACGTTATAAAATTCCAGTGGTATTGCACATTCTCCGGCCGCCGTCCCTGAGGGTAAAGCACTTATAGCTGCCTCGATCTCCCTGAGACTTATCTTTGCCTGTAGAATACATTGCTACTGGGGTTGAGTCGAGGAATGCCACTTTCATGTAGATAGTATACAGCAGTCTGGAGGTTGCTGCGATCAGGCTTATTATACACCCTTTGATAAAAATAGGAAAAATGCTCAGCTACTGATTGAAGATATGTTTACACAGCCTCATCATGCCTAATGATCCAATATATAATGTTGTTTGCACTTCTATCAGAGAACTGATGGGCCAGGAGGCGACCCACTCTTTCCCCGTATTCATACTGAAAAGCCTTGTTCTTCTGATAACTGGTGACCACCTTCTCGATTAGTCCCCTACTAAGCATTTGACGCCACTCAATTAACCTTAAATATAGAGACTGCTCTTGTGGAGCCTTAAAAAGGATCACCTGAGCATGTTTTAATTGTAAGTCCAACCAATCCTGTTGACATAGAGCCCCTTCATGCTGTTTACGTCTATTCAGAGTCAAAATAGAAGGAAGCCTCACCCCCTAATATATCCCTTAATGCAATGCCAGACAGTTGCAGCTGTAGCAGAACCTTTATTATATCAAATGTATTCTAAAAGTAAGCACTTCAATATATCCCCGATAATCCATATTGGCAGGCAGGTATCTAGATAATTAAAATAGGCGCCAACACCCTCCCTCTACTGGCGATGGCCGCATAATAAACAAAATTGGGTTATGATCTGAAATATTCTTTGGACGTTTCTCAATAGACGCCCCTTCCAACATCAGTACTTGCACCAATATCATGTCTATTCGAAAAAAGTGTCTATGAGGGGAAGAGTAATAAGTATAACCTAGTACAAGAGAAACAGAGTTCTCCATGCCTTGACTAAACCATGCAATACCTTTACTTCCAAAAATAGATGTGCAAGTTTAATCACCCGAATATTAGCCTGACGGTTAGTAGTGTTGATGTGATAGTCCACTACGCAGTTGGAATCCCCCATTAAAATCAGGTCTCCAGACCAATCCAGCAATTCCAAATTTAAATAGTCAAAAACAGTAGGATCGTCCAGCTTAAGACCATACACCGCACAAACAGTATATGTCTTCCTGTTAATACCAAGCTGTGCTATGCCACAACTGCCCCTGCTATCTGAAGCAGTTCTAAGAGTCTTTACTGCCAGCTTCCTAGTTTTCAGTATAGCAACCTCACGTATAGCTACTGTTTGAGACGTACAGATAACAGTATCATACCCCAATTGTAAATACTACAATTACTCCCACATGACCTCTATAGCTTTACTTTTGGCTGATAACAGCTCTCTGGGTCATCATCTGTTACACAAACTCATAAACATTTTTCCTTTTGGACTCATTTTAATTTTAATTTTCTTTGTCCATTAAATATAAAAACGAGACAACTTTTTTCATTGGAGTACATGATTTAATAAACAGTCTTCACTTATACCATACAACAAATTAACATTAACATTCCATTAGGGAATGCTTTGAGTTCAGTTTATATGAATCCAGTACACATATCACATTTCATCCTAAAGGATGACTTGAAATCTTCTCAATTTGCTTATAAACAACTACATATCCCCATACTCAGACCACATTCATGTCCTCACCTGTTGTATCGCTCACAAACATACATCCCATTCATACACATCCCAGTATAACACAACATACGCAGATTGAATCACAGGGGTGAATTATCAACCCTCAGTCGCTGTGTTGGTGACTGGGATGTCACACCATCCAGTCCACGTACGTTTCAGTGGAAATTTATTATTTATCTCCACCTTCTTCAGGACCATTCATATAATAGTTTTTACACATGGGAAGTAGGGGATCTGCTATATCTCTGTGGGCCCGAGATGTTATACCAAAACTTTTTAGGATGACACACCAAGTCTTCAGACTTTCACCACTAAGGAATATCCAAAATAAAGGGGAACATCTAATGTCGCTTCAATTGTAATTCTTGAGTCTCATTGGGTTGTTTCTGATGGAGTTGACCCCCTTCATGGGCCCAACACAGGCTAGTTGTCACAGTACTTCTTTAATTTCAATATTCTTGGCCACGTGTCCTTGGCAGTGTGGGATCCAGCAATATCACAGGGGCTTAGGATGGATTCTGGCGTCGCTCAATTTTCCGTGCTGCATTGGTGTATCACCGAACCGTCTGCCACAGGAAAGAGCATACCCAAATTGTTTCCTGTATTAAATGGTGCTTCCTTTCTTGATTTAACTCTGCCACATTCCAACGCATGCATTTTAAACTAGACAGTGAATTGATCCAGTTTTCAAAAGTTGCTGCTTAGCTACTGTCTCACGCTGCCTCCCTCCCTCCTTTTGTGTATTATCTACTGAATAGCATTTCCAGACGTTCTGACTCTTAAAAGTGCCCCCAACCCTTACCATGTAACATACAGACCAGTAAGCACATCCACACACCACGAAAACCCTTAACCCCTAGACCCCACCCTTCCCACCCGGTAGCTAGAAAAGGGACTCATCCACCCCCTTTGCTGTCAGCTGCTTTGACAGCCCAATGAGAACACTACCCAAGATCACCCCCTCTGCCCTCATCAACACCACTTAGGAATTTAGTGAACAATCCCTCCAACTTTTAAACTAATAATTCTCATAACTTTTTATCACAAAGATATTCTCTAGAAATTCATACAAGTATAAGGCTGAGAAGAAGTTTGCGAAGGCCCTTGTTGCCACTGGCAAAGAGTTGGAGAGAGACTTCCAATTCAGTGTGAAACACTGCAGCTGTCCATCCTTGATGACCTGAGTCTCACCAACTCTTGTAGGAACACCTGTGCCCCTACAGCTTATAATGGATCGATTAGCTGACGCATCTTCCAGCGCCTATCCGTTGTGGTCTTACATAGATCGGATCAAATAAAGATGGGCATTGAGTCGACTGTTAGAGGAGCTTCCGGGCGGACTTTAAAATTAATCGTCTGTCTCAAAAGGAAATTACCAATAAAGATTAGAATAGGACGAGGATTGGGGTGCTTAGACTGCACTGCTTGCTTAGTAAATATGGGAAGTCTTTGAGCACGTTGGATTTGAGAGTCTATGTCCCAATCTGCAAAGTCAGGGAGAGCTTTCTGAAGTAAACTTACAACATAGGATGGGAGATCATTACCTTCTTTCCCTTCTGATATGCCGAATAGTCTAAGATTACTTTGATGCAGTTTGTTCTCCAGCTCCTCCACTTTACTTTGGACGAATGTGAGTCGATATTCCTGCCCGTTAATGGCTTTTACTGTTACTAGGCCGACTTCCTCTGCCCAGGCCACTCGTTGTTGAAGCTCTGCCACATCTAGGGTGAGGTTTGCCATCTTACTGGTTACCTCTATTAGCGCCTGCTGCAATGCCATGTTATCCTCTTCAACTTGGGCATAATGCTCCAATGCATCAGCTCGTTGAATCTGTAAAAACTGAAGCATTGTTAATAGTGAAGGCTCCTTAGTGCCTAATTAGTTATTCTGATACTACAGGAGGGGTTCCCCGTAGAGATGACCTACCTGGGCAATCCAAAGGCCCATAAGTCCGATAGCCAAGCACAGGGCACAGAGTTAACACTAGTATTAGAGCCAGTGTCTGTTAATGTCTGTGTGTCTTCAGCTAATGACGGCGAGTGGGATTGGAGAACCAGACCACTTTTAGATAGCCTTAAAATCAAGACCTTAACCTCTCCCTTGGGGGTAACCCACTTACGTAGGGGTCTATCCTTAGGCCCCCCTTTGGAGCGTGTTACAACCATATTGGAATCAGAGCAATGAATATCATGAGATTTATTAAGGCAGTGACAAACTACCCAACCTTTGCTTTAACTTGCCTCTTCTCAGGGGGTGCTCCTTTTCCAGTAATTTTAGCCTATTGAAATGGGGTGCCCTGAGATATCTACTTGAGAGGCAATTGCAATGAGTTTAGTCAGACTATGGCCCCAGTTGTAGTCTCTGATACCAACTCCAAGCCTTCCAAATCACTCTGTATTTCGCCAATACTGCTCGTTTTGGGGCAAGTAAGTGTTTTGCCATACCTTCTATGCCTTCCATGCATGCCTGTTGGTCCACTGAACCTGTGTCTATTCTAGCCACTCCTCCAGGATCTTGCACCTCCCTCAATCCATTAACCTCTCCTCGATCAAAGGAGCATAACCTCATGCAGGGCCCAGCTACATCCAGTACAAAGGAATTACAGTCTTTCACTGACAGCGAGGACCCTGTTAGGGGAGGGATTAGGGCATTATCATGCTGATTCACAGCACCCCGAAAAACTGCTATTGAATTTGCATGAGTAACTGTATAAGATTTTTTTACCTTTGAAAATATCTGCCCCAACTGGTGCTGTTTGTTGAGGGGAAAAGAAAAACTCTGATCTCGTTAATCCATTTACCCCTTGCACAGCACTCAGTAGTGCATCCACCATTGAAGCCTCAGTGTTCTCCATGTTACTGGATTGCAAGATACCACTCGAACTGCCTCACTGTAGCATCTTAGGGATGGGTCATCCTACCCGTGAGTTGGTAGCTCTCTGCGCTGATTGTTGGCAGCCCCTAATTTCTCCTTCTTCTGCATTTTCTGCTGCTAAAGGTGGTTTGGCAGCCGCATATGCGGAGGCTGCTGTGACCCGTCCCCCTCTGCCCCCGCACTGAGTGTTCACACACAGAGGAGTCATGACAGGGTTTGACTTTCTCCAACGCCGTTCAGTGAGTGAGCAGCGATGGCAGATGCAGCTCAACCACCATACCGGAGCCTGCAGCAGACAGCCCTGCTCAGACCCAAACAGCTGCCACTGAATCCATATCAGGAGATCATCCATCCAGCACGAGACTCTGCTGGTAAGTGAAAATCCTGCCAAGAGGGATAGCCAAGCTGACTCAGATGCTGGGTGTGTGAGGCAGCATTACGGGAGCGGTCTTGAGCTGGTGCTGACTAAAGCAGGATCAACCGGCCATCTTCCCTTGTCCTGCAGGTGGGCATATAGCAATTTCTCAACTGTGTTTTTATATGTGTTCTTGGTATATATAAAGATTAGAATTACAGCTCAGACAGTAAAGCAATATCAATGGTGTATAAAAATGAAGATCTGGGAGGGTATTTCCATTTTACAAAAGTGCATAAGCAGAACAAACCCTTGTACACTATTTTCAGTTTGTGTAATACAGATTAGAATATTGACACATCCACAGTTGATGACCAAAATACAGCAAACAGTAGATGTCTGCACCATCAGAATTGAAAATCGGCCCCAAAAACAGAGGATAAAAGTCAGGCAGCCGAAACGGTTCCGGAGAACAGACATCATTAGCCCTGTGCAAGAAAGAAAACACATATATAAAATAAAAAAAAGGAATTATAACCTTTTCACCTGAGGACGCCATCTGGTTTGCTTTTCCAAAATAAGCTGTAAGAACTCCTGCTCTTAGGAAACTAGTAAGCTACATTAGATACCCCACAAGATGACCCACCATTTCATGAGGTGTTATCTCAGTTGGTCCTAAGGCAGGTGGAGGTTTTACTTCCTTTCCACCAAAACGATCGTAGCCCAAGGTTTAGAAAACTTTTGACCCACAACAGAACAACGGCTGAGCAAATAGTAATTTCCCCGTTGTTTTCAAACAATGATTGTATATTTATGGATGGACGGAGCATGAATGGCAAGAAAGTATGGGACTGAATGGACGTGAGTATGAGGAACGAGTGGTGTTGTAACTGTGTGGTAGTATGTTGTGGTGAATGAATATTTCTTCATGAAATAATATACTTATATAGTTATGGTTCCATGTATCGAATGCCAGAAAGCGTTTGTATATAAAAGGAAATGAATAGGCATTGGATAAAATTGCTGTAGCATCAAAAACGTATGCATGGACTGTGATTTATTATTCACATCAGTCTCTGCGTATCCATCCATACCTCAATGTACACTTACCCGCTTCAAATATTAAAAACATTAAAAAACATTATATTGGGAATTATTCCAACAAAGGAGGGCTCGCCAATTTGGATTCAAGAGTGGTCTTGTGCCAACTGTAGACTTTGTGAGTGGCCACATGAACCTCTATTGCATACAGTATGTGTGTGTCCCAATTTGTTTAAATTACGTTGCATAATTTAAAACCCTTATTTTTGAAGCTTGGGGTAAGATCGGCCCATCAATCTCTTATTTTGTGTCTATTTGGCGAGCCGATTTCGCTGTTATGCCAATTGATAAAGTTTTCAGCCGCTCCTGAAAAAGGTCTGGCATTTATTGTCTAAGGTATATTATCATCAAATCAAATAGCCCTAAGAGAAATTTTGAATACATGGATGCTTTTTAATTGCCTGTTTGCACATTATGGCCCCCTGAAAGACTTAGAGCCCAATTACGATGTTGTTCGGAAGGCCAACGAATGGAATTTGGCTTTTCCGGATCCGATTAGTAGCCTGGTTTCCGACCGAATCGTACACAGGTCCAAACAACCAAGTACGATGCGAAGATCGCTTAAGCGCCAACCGAATCGTTTCCAGACACAAACCGCTCTGTATATCTCGTCCACAGCCAAACCGTGCCGCGCAATGGAGCCGATTTTCGACCGAGCAAGTACAATGCACGATTTGAACATCCACTTCGCCTCGGTCTCAGTGAGACGAAACACTGTTGGAAGCATACTTCTGGGGGCTGTAGCAGGTGTACGCTTTTCCCCACCCACTCATTTTCTGCTATCGGAGGAGAGCCTGTGTACGCTTCTGTACACAGGCTCCTATAGAGTTCAATGGGAGTCCGAGCGAACCGAGTCTCTAAACCTACGGCAGCATCGTATTTGCCCCCGGAGTACGTTTCGCTCGGAAAGCCCTCCGGATCCGAGTTGTACAGAGGGCTTTCCATGCGAGATTGTAATAGAGCCCTTAGTGTCTATGCTGCTTTGGTAATCTATCTAAACAGCGAAGATACTGATGCTCCTTTATTACTTGGTTGAGGAAGGGAAGATACTGACGCACTTCTATATGCACAATGGAATCACTGTTTACCGCACGTTTTTACTCTAATATGTAATAATCCAGTCTATATCTTAATGGATTTTATAGTTGACTTATACAATGATTTATACGGCTAATTGGATTTTAATGTATAATTATGATTGTAACTACAAATTGGTAAAAAATACTTGTGTGGCAGTTTTACATAGAAACTCGCAACTGGTGTTTTAGTTATGGTATGGCTTGTAAGTACAGATTTGTCTTTTTAGACAAGTGACTACTATTTACAGGAATGTGAAAATGTTTTATATACCGTGTTGTTTCTAAGATGTTTTCATTGCAATGATTTTTGGTAATCACACCATAAAGAATTAATGAATTAATTAATTCATTCATTCATTCATTCAGTGATTGTATTAAATTGTATAATAATGTACTCATTGTATTATAGCTTTGTGTATATTGTATACATTTTTTATTGTGTTTAATTAAGCAAAATATGAAACATAAAGAAAAATAAAATTCAAACTATAAGAAATTGAAAATAATGCTATAAAGAAATAAAGTTTTGATGCAAAAGAAAAATTGTGTAGTTGTATAAATAAACCTTTTGTACACTAGAGCCAGTCTTAGGAGCTAAGATAGGCCCTATAGGATGCAATACAGGTTGTGTGGGACATTTTTTGTAATACAGTTTAGAACAAAAATAGACAGTCCAATCAGTGCAACAGAAATATTTTTGAAATAGAGCTAAACAAAGCAAATTGATTATGCAAAAATTGCTTAATCATATCACAACAGTTTGTTTATGAAGCATTTTAAATGTATAGGTGATGTTCACAATGAAGCCATAGCCCACAAATCTTCCTGTAAAAAATAAAGCAAACTGATTTTGTGCTGTTTTTGCTACTTATGTAGTAACAAATTCAACACATTTCTATGGCCTCAAACATAGTTATATCTTTCACATTTGAAAATGATTACATTGGATTTTCTAAACATCTTATTGTGTGCATAAAGTAACAATTAGGTGAAATCAGTTTGTGCCTTGTTTCCCTTGACACAATACCACATGCTCATTCTGCATAACATTTTGCAAAAAACTGTTCCCCTGCTTTTAGGTGAAGCCAGAGACAACTTTAACGGTTCCCAGCATCATCATGATAGAGACGATAAAGAATATAGTGATGGAAGGTTTATTGTTGTTCTAGCATTGTGTTTTTTGCTGTTGTGATGGAGCTTAAAGGGTAGGTCCTTTTTTCAATCACACTATCGTACTTTCCTAAAGGAAATCCTGGGGCCACATTAGTATTTCGGGCGGATCGCCCGCATGGTGGTGTTGATCTGGCTGACATATTCCCCCACCCGCATGTAAATTTCCCGCACCACATTACCATGGCGGGGGGGAACCCGGCGGACGGGAAGACCGTCCGCCGGTTTTCCGTCTGGTCGAAGAGTTGACCGGGCGGAAAAGCTGTTAATATTGGTGGTGGTGTCTGGTAGACACCGCCATCCATATTAGCATATGTGGGGACATGCGTTGCCGCCACCGAAAGGCATGCGGTTCTCAGCATTGGGGGCCCGTAGCAGGGATTCTGGGGGGTGGGGGTGCACATGGGGTTACCTATGGTAACCCCCTTGCATTTCACAGTACAACGTGGCAGGCACCGCGCGGTGCCTGTCACGTCATACTGTCAAATGTATAACTTGCATTTCTGGTATTGCGGCGGGGAGTGCTTTCAGCAACACCCGCCGCAATGGCAGAAATGTGGGATGCGCCCGCCAGTGCATCCTAATGGGATGTGTGGGACCGCCGCACCTTTAGCGGGCAGTCCCACTTCCGGGGGGTATGGTGGGTGGACAAAGTCCGCCCTCCATACTAATGACACCACTGGTGTCGAAGCACTCCATGGCTGAAACAAACCTCTGCACACATATAGACAGACAGACATGCTCACACTGATACGTGCTTTATCACACAGACACACTCTCACCCGCATGCATACGCACAACCTACAACTAAAGGCACTTTATTTTTACCTAATATACAGATTTTGCTGCTCCACTTTGTATTACACTGATAGTAATTATTAGACTACTATTTACTATTATTGCAATAAAAAAAGTGAGCTGAAAACAAGGAGATTATAGTACAAGATTGTGTTTGTGGCACTGATTTCATCATCTCCGAGGCCTGAAGTCACAAGGGTAGTGCAAGGTCTCGGAAGGGGAAAGCCAATGGTAAAAGACATCCATGAGTACAGGGTTTGTTTTATTTTAAAATATACAATTAATTGTGTAAGTTTCAATGTGCCCCTCACAAGCATGACAGTCCCAGCAAACAGCAATAGCAGGTCATAACATCTTTATCATGGGCAAGCTGCATATACGCGAGCATTTGGTACTGCACCAACAGCATCACTGTAGGAGGTCTTGGTACCCTGCAATAAGTTGAGCAGTAGACTCCACCATTTTGTGGGAAATCAGAGTTCTCTGTACCAGCTGTAACTGCAAGTGGCAATTTCTCCATATAGCCTCTGGAGACCGTTAGGTCACAAAGGGCCATATTTACACATTTTAGGGATTGTGATTCTTTCCAAATTGCAATTCCTAATGTATGAAACCCATTGAGTTTACTGCAGTGATTCCTAATTTGTTTGCAATCGACCTACCTCATGAATATTAATTTGCGACCCATTAGGAATCATGGCCATCAGAGGGAAGATGGCCTGCTGGGGTCAGCAGAACACCATGTCTGTCATTGCTTTTTAATAAAGTAAACTTTTTTTTAGATAGCAGCCCATTTTCTTTAAAGAACATGGGATAAGCTTAAAATGAAAAAACTGAAACTATGAAGTTTCTTTTTTAGGTCTCGCCTAGACAGTGCTTGCAGCAGTATTCACTTTAGTGTGGAAACTTCGTGGAAGCTCTTCCCACTCTCCAGCCCATCTTTTTCATTGGGTTAGGCCCTAAATGCTGCCTTCCTATTGGTTTTGGGCACTGTTAGTCCCGCCTCCTGACTAGCATGTTGTCATTTGCAGCCTTCCTCATCTACCGGTCCCTTTACTCCTGCACTATTTTCTTCCCTGTCTTCCTTCCCCACCCCCCACCTTCCTCCTGCACTCGTAACTTCTCGGAGCCCCGCCCGCTTGTCATCTGTACTCTAGGGAGAGAGGTGCCCAGGAGCAACGGCAGAAAAAACTTGCCGCTGCCACTCGAAGTTCACATGTATCACAACCATGAATGAGCTCAACAAAGAATGCTGCATGGTGATTGGTCTCCGCCTCTTGTAAACAATATAACGCACACATTGGCTCCATTGGATTGAGAACGTCTGACAGTCCACTAGCCTGACCAATAGAGAAGAGGCAGTTGACCCCGGGAATAAAATTGACACATGTTTCGAGTAGCTCGACTTCCATTCGCCTACAGTCACAGGAGGTGTGTAGAGGGCAGAGCTTCGGCTGGTAGAGTATACCTTACTTACGTGCCCCTCTTCTGACATAAACGAAGGACAAAAACATAGTTAAAACTTCTTTAACATATGATACCTTAAAAAGTGGTTTTGTAGGCGTACCGTGTCAAATACAATACTTTATTTTTAATTTCAGATGTAAACAGCATGATTTAAAATTGTAATATTTTCACTTTTTCAGTGCGAAAAAACAATAATGTTGTACCTCCATTTGAAGTATGATTTATTTTACATTTGCGCTTTTATACAATCTTAGTATCAGCTGTTGTTTAGCATACCTATACCGGCTTTTGCTATGCTGCCATTGAACATCTAGTTTAGACAGTTCTCGCATTTCAAGCTTCTCCGCCGGTGACGGGCTGACGTCACGTCATTTGGCTCGACACAGGCTAGTCCTTCGTCCATGGCTATGGTGTGGCATCTGCGCGAGTGCCGATCATGGCGGCGCGCGCGCGCCTGGATTTGGGGAGCTAGAAGGTACTTCCATGCTTTGTGACCATGGGCTGCTGGTCCGCGCAGTGGGGTGACTCTGCTCACCTTTTGACTGCTTCGCTGGGTGGAAGCTCTTGTCAATGCATTCCTGGGGAAAGGTGCCAGCGAGAACCGTAGCCTCAGCTCCCTCCCCGGCTCACATGCTGATGTCAAGATGACGAGATCACGGCCGAGCAGGAATACTATGAGAGTTGAGCCCGTGAAAACCGGCCGTCCAGGTCAGCGGGTGCTCTGGTATTACAAGCCAAGTGGTTCACCTACTAAAGCAAATACTTTATTATGTTCCTTTTTCACCTTTTCAGACCTTCTTGGTCTTTTTACTCACAACAGCACTTACCTTCACTCTATCCTTTGCACGCTACTTGATAGTAACCCCCTGTTTCAGATGTATAAATTGTACTTTGAAGAACCATGATGATCATTTTTTAAGTGAATATTAAATAACAGAGTCTCTTTTTTGAGACATACCTAAGGTTCATGTGTGGTCTGTTGGATCAACAAATGTTTTAGGCTATTGTTTTCTCTGTTTATTTTTTAAAACATTTTCCATTGCAGGATTCAATCGCATGAGGATTAAAAGTAAAAATAATCTATTTTTCATTGAATATAAACAACCTGTATTTAGAATCAACGTCTAGGACCATTTTGTCTGTAACACTTGATACCCAGGTCCTTTGACTTCCACTGGGTCACCCCGTCTATAATAACGCACTGCAATGACCAGCATAACCTTACTGCCCAAAAAAGTGGAACCACGCAACACAGCACTTTCAGGAAATGCCAGCTCAGTGGTGAAAGAAGAGTATTTTTCGTTGCCTGGCCGCAGTGCTGAGTTTCACCAGTGCCGTCCCGATTGCAGCCGCCATTGGCACCCAATTCTCTAAGATCGGTGAGCAGCTGGTAAACGCCACAGTGAAAGTCCTCGAGGAGTTCATCAGTAAGATCCAGTGGGGCCTAGCTGCAACAACGCACAGCCTCCGGGCAGCAGCCAAGGTTAGTGCCCTTGCATTTCTGGTGCTTGCTTACAGCACGTTTAATATCTTAGAGTTTCTTGTTGCTCAAATAGGTGTAATTTCTATTATTTATAAATGTTTCTCTTGTCTATATTGCTTGATGTCACTCATAATCTTTCATGCGTGCCCATTTAAAGTTGGTGCTATATAAAAATGCACACGTTCTACTTGCCACAGCTTGCGGGGCAGTGGTTGTGTACAACGGGACAGTGTACTTCAGCTGTATCCACACATATAAATTACAGGACATTTAAAGGAGCACTTGTTTAGTGACCTACCTAATCCAGTGTGATATTTCACTGAGCAGTTCAAAGCCGCAGCAGACATCACAAAATACTTCTACTATGTCTGTTGTTGGTGGTTGTTAGAGGTTGCGGACTGGGGAAACAGGGCTGTGTGTTTTTCTCTGCACTAGAAGCCCCTTTATATCTAGTGCTTCACAGACCGTGCATATATGTGTGCATTAATTGCTTATCCTATAAAATACTATTTATGTATGGACAACATATTTTCAAAAGGGAAATTTTTGCATTACATTTGTTTAAGGTGTTTATGGTGTTTCTAATACAACATATGTTTTTAAGTTTGAAAAGCAGAAGCATCAATTGCTGTTCAGAGATTGAGTATTTTTGGTATTTACGAGTTGGAGCTATTGGTATTGTAAATGCCAATGCGTTTTATTTATGTTTTTTTTTTTAAAACATGGATAAAAGGCATTGTCATTTACAATGCCAATGTTTACCCCATTACCATTGTAAATGACAATGCCATTTATTTATCTGTTTTCAAAACCAACACATGGATGAAGTGTTTGTCATTTACAATGCCAATGGCTCAAACCTTTGCAAATGCGAGACCTATTGTATTGCAAATGCTTGTTTTATGTTCATTAGTTATGTCTGTCCTTGGACCTACTTGTCGCTTCTCATTTAATGTATGATGAATTTCTTTTCTACTTTGGAAATTTATGCAAACATTTGTCTTTTTGACAGAGAGAGAGAGAGCTTCACTGAGTTCCCTCGGGTCGTTCTTTTTGAGTGGATGCAGATTCATAGATTATAAATCAGCCTGCTGCACATATACTTTTGTCACAGCAAAGGGGCTACATGGACTGGTATTTACAAGGGCTGAACTGTTTTGAGCTGCTGAATTAAAGAATTTTTTAAATGCTAACTTATCCTCTAATTAATTTTATTCCGGGTACAACTTCTGTTTCTGGGGTCGTGTGGGAGTTGCTTGAAATGTTTCTAAAATGAGTTTTCAACCTTTGGGTTGTTCGAAAAACAACCCATGTATTGTGACAAATGTCCATCACCCCTGGGTGTAGTTTTATTTGCATTTCAATCCATAAAGCGCAGCAACAATTTCTGACATGCCAGTGACTTGTCTGTATTTGAACTGAAATGTTTCTCCTAATTGTTTTAAAAAGTGGCTACCGCAAGGATGTCTGACACCCAAGGAATGTGTTTTCAGCATGCATCAGTGGAGTCTAATATGAGTATACTGCTTTGAAAGAACTACTTTCTTCTGACAACTGATGTCCCTTGGTGCGTAAACCAAATTTTTGTGCGATGGGAACACCCAACTAGCAACATATCTCTAGAAGTCTCATTGTAGATACATTTATCCAGGGATCCATGTCCTATTATATGAAGGAATGGATAATTGTTGGCAGTTCACGTTGCTGCTTTGTGAAGCAAGCCTCCCATGTAATATTTGACTGGAAGAGAGGGTGAGGGCAATTTTTCAGAAAACTGGGATTTTGCTTTCAATCTGAGAATATTGTGGTCTGCGCGGTCTGGGTGTTCATGGTGACAGGGCAACGATTCAATCAAGCAATCAAACAGCAAGGTCAACGATTCAATCAAGCAATCAAACAGCATTTGTAGAGTGAATCGCTCTCACCCCAAAGGGTACCAGGGCACTGAGTCTCTGTTGAAGAGCCACGTCTTGAGTCTCTTTCTGAAGTCTGCCATCAAGGGGGCCTGTACGGAGATGGAGGGGAACGTCGTTCCAGGTCTTGGCAGGGATGTGGGGAAGGAACGGCCACCACTGCTGCTGCAACGAATGCGGGGGTGTGTGCGAATGAAGAGGAGCGCAGGTGTCTAGAGGGGTAATCAACGTTTACTCCGCATCTTTTTTTCCGCAGACTTTGAGCCTGCATACCATTACTCCACAAGGTCTTTGACCTCACATACCATCACTCCCCATTTTTTCAAACATGTGTGCATTGTAAAGGCATGTATGGTAAATGCACACGCATTGTGAAAAAAACCCAGAATTCATGAAGGTGGAACCAGGAGGAGTGTGGAGCCACGACGAGAGAGAGGTAAGGGGTTTTGGGTTCTATTTTTAGGGGTGGGGGGTTTTGCTGGGGTAGTGATTGGGTAGTGTAGTGTAGTGTTTGTGTAGTGTAGTGTTGTGGTGGTTGTGTAGTGTAGGGTCGTGTTGGGGTAGTGTTATAGAGTTTAGGGTAGTGTTGTAGTGTTTGTGTAGTGTAGGGTCATGCAGGGGTAGTGTTTTAGGGTAGCGTTGTAGTGTTTGTGTAGTGTATGGTCATGCTGGGGGTAGTGTTTTAGGGTTTAGGGTAGTGTTGTAGTGTTTGTGTAGTGTAGGGTCATGCTGGGGGTAGTGTTTTAGGGGTTAGGGTAGTGTTGTAGTGCTTGTGTAGTGTAGGGTCATGCTAAGGGTTGTGTTTTAGGGTTTAGGGTAGTGTTGTAGTGTTTTTGTAGTGTAGGGTCATGCAGGGGTGGTGTTTTAAGGTTTAGGGTAGTGTTGTAGTGTTTGTGTAGTGTAGGGTCATGCTGGGGATAGTGTTGTAGGGTTTAGGGTAGTGTTGTAGTGTTTGTGTAGTGTAGGGTCATGCTGGTAGTAGTGTATTAGGGTTTAGGGTAGTGTTGTAGCGTTTGTGTAGTGTAGGGTCATGCTGGGGGAAGTGTTTTAGGGTTTAGGGTAGTGTGTAGTGTTTGTGTAGTGTAGGGCCATGCAGGGGTAGTGTTTTAGGGTTTAGGGCAGTGTTGTAGTGTTTGTGTAGTGTAGGGTCATGCTGGGGGCAGTGTTTTCGTGTTTAGGGTAGTGTTGTCGTGTTTGTGTAGTGCAGGGTCATGCTGGGGTAGTGTTTTAGGGTTTAGGGTAGTGTTGTACTGTTTGTGTAGTGTAGGGTCATGCAGGGGTAGTGGTTTAGGGTAGTGTTGTAGTCTTTGGGTAGTGTAGAGTCATGCTGGGGTAGTGTTTTAGGGTTTAGGGTAGTGTTGTAGTGTTTGTGTAGTGTAGGGTCATGCTGGGGGTAGTGTATTAAGGTAGTGTTGTAGTGTTTGTGTAGGGAAGAAAAGTGCTTTATGGCAGTGTTGGGGGGTCTTGCTGGGTAGTGGGTGTGTGTCGAGGGTGGATGGTGCAGGGGTATACATTAAGGCATAGGGTAGGGTACTCTGACTTACCTTTAAAACTTTTACAATGAGTATTCCTTTATTAAGCATGCCTTTGCATTGTAAAGGCATGCGTGGTAAAGGCATATTCGTTGTAAAAGTTTGCGTTTTGTTAATTTGCGGAGTGATAGTATTTGCGGAATCATTTTTGCGGAGTGATGGTATGCGGGGTATTTGTATGCGGAATAACGTCAGATATTCGTCTAGAAGTTTGGTGGAAGTTCAATCGATGATTGAGGTAGGCAGGTACTAGGTCATAGATGGCGTTGTAGGCATGCATGAGGATGTTGAACTGACATCTCTTCTGGATGGGTATCCAGTGGAGGTCTCCCAGGTGGGGGGTGATGTGGGTTTAATTGGGGAGGTCCAAGATGTGTCTGGCTTCAGCATTCTGTATGATCTGGAGTCTTCAGAGGAGCTGGTTGGAGATGCCAGTACAGAGGGCGTTGCTATAGTTAAGGTGGCTGGTGACGAGGACCTGAGTGACGGTCTTTCTGGGGTTGGTTGGGATCCATCTGAAGATTCTATGGAACATGCAAAGTGTGTGGAAGCAGGAGGAGGCGACTGTGTTGACTTGTCGTATCATAGTCAGTTGGCTGTCAAGAATTATACTGAGGTTGCTGGCATGGTTGGTCAATGAATGTGTGGGTCTGAGTTCTGCAGGCTACCATGCAGAGGTGTCCTTCTGGAAGATCGGTACTTCACTTTTGTCGGAGTTGAGCTGGAGGCAGTTGTCTCTTATCCATTCGCCTACATTGGTCATGACATTGCAGAAGTTGGATTTTGCGTTGGAGGGGTCCTCTATGAGTGAGAGGATCAGCTGAGTGTCGTCTGCATAGGAGATTATGTTGAGTCTATGGGATCTGACAATATCTGCAGGGGGTCATGTAGATGGTTAGGAGGGTGAGGCTGAGTTAATATCCTTGTGGTATGCCGCATATGATGTCTTTTGGTCTGCGGGTGAAGGGAGGCAGTCAGGTGCTCTGTGTGCATTCTGCAAGGAAGGAGGTGATCCACTTGAGGGCATCTTGGTGTATGCCTATGTTGTAAAGCCTGTTGATGAGGGTGTTGTGGGAGAAAGAGTCGAACTCAGCAGAGAGGTCGAGAAGGATCAGGCCCACAGTTTCTCCATGGTCGAACAGTGTTCTGATAACATCTGTTGCAGCAATCAGTGCAGTTTAGGTGCTATGGGCAGCGTGGAATCCTGATTGTAAGGCATCCAGTAGGTGGTTTTGTTTCAGGAATTTGGTGAGCTGCTGTTTGATTGCTTTCCAGAGTACTTTGGCCAGGTAGGGGAGCAGGGAGATTGCACAATCATGTTTTAGACTTTTGGGGTCAGCGGAGGCTTTCTTTAGGAGGGGACTGATAACTGTGTTTTTCCATTTCTCCGGGATGGTAGCTCTGGAGATGGAGGTGTTTTGGATGCTGGTGTGCTGCGTGCTGATTGGGTTCGTTGCAAGGTTGTAGAGGTAGTGGGGGCAGGGCTGGTTGGGGGCCCCGGAATGGATGAAGACATGATGACTGAGGTGGTCAGGGCAGTGAGCAGAGACCTGGTTTGGCTGGTGTTTGCTGGTTGGTTGAGGTTGAAGATGACAGGTTGGAGGTTGAAATTGTTGTAGATGTTGGTGATCTTGCTTTGGAAGTAGTCTGAGAGATGTGGCAGAGTTCTTGGGAGGGGTGGATAGTGTTCTCTATGGCTGTTGGGTTGGAGAATTCTTTGAATACTTTGAAGAGTTCCTTTATGTGGTTGGCTGCAGAGTCAATGTGGGTGGTAATGGCTGCTTTCCTTGCTTCTTTGATGTGCAGATGATAGTTGTTGAGGGCTGAGACATTTATCTATGCACACACCTATGTACCTATCCATGCACTGACTTTTTCAAAATGTATCTTTGCACTCAGTCAGTCATTCTCTCTGCCAGGTGTTTACTTTTTCTCATAATCAACCATTTATTCACAAAACTACATGCATGAAAAGTGTCAATCAATGAAGAAGCACTCTCATTTAAACAATAGGCAATAGTAGTAGTAAAAAAATATAGAATTAAATAAATCATCAATGTTAAAATAATACCATTAGCCAGGTACCTCCATTAAAATTCTTCCAACTGCAAGTTACATCAAAATACTTAATGTCGAATAAAAGCCAAATCGCTTATCTTCTCTACTGTATCTTGTATTTCCTAAAAATAAGTATTAAAATGTTCCACTTGGCCTATACAAACTTTAAACAATAAAACAGTAAATGTCCATTAGAATTATTGCAGCAAAAACCACAGGTACACTGACCATTAGCATTCAATGACCCATAAAATTTAGTTAGGTTTAAATACAAAGAAATTAAAAGCCTTGTGAAATGTAAATATCAACATATATATTTGTGAGCTGGCTAACATTGACTAATAGGTGTACACTGATACTGCCTGCTATGATTCCAGCAAACAACTAGCAGATGTGTTTGTGGCCAAATAGTGTAAAAACCATAAGACTAGATTCTCTTTCACATATTTCATTTAAATATTTTTGGGAGAGAGGCCGAGGGTTCACCACGTTATAGTTGACCATATTCAGAGTAAACGCCATTCTAGATAGTTAGGCTCTGATCCATGTAGCCCATTGCAGTTCAGTACTGCAAAATTCCATTGGGCAAAAGGTTGACATTTTTTAATTATCCATGCTATGGAGTTTGCCCCAAAAGTATACAATTTATTTACATGATAGGAAATTCCAAGACTGAAAACTGGATTCTACTCTTATAGCTGGAGCCTTAAAACCATTAGGTAAATTAAGTTGTTTAATTGTTTTTGTGTTTTTACCTTTGCTCTTATCTCAACTTAAATTTTAACCCATGAGTTCAACCCCATATAAGCATTGCAGGGGCACCATGGCCCTCTAGGCTGCAAATACAGAGGTCAATGAAGCCCTAACAAACTATTTTTTCAATCTAGTTAATCACTCTGGAATCCATCACTTCCGGGTGTAAGTTCCAATGTAATTTTTCATTTAATATTATCCCTAGGCACTTATACATGGGGGCCGCTTCCACAACCTTATCCCCCAGGAACCACATGAAAGGCTTGGACTTCCTCCTGAATTTAATTATTTAGTTTTTTTTCCATAATGATGGTTACATTGTTTGACACACAAGACTTACTAAAGGCCTTAAGCTAAGCTTTTTTTGAAGCCCTACATGTGTCAAATCTACAATAGACAAGTCATCGGCAAATAGAAGATAGAATACATTTCTAGCCCCCAGTCTTTGGTGGGAAGGCCTTCATCTCCATCAAAGCTTTAGCCATGCTATTCTCCAAAGCAATTTTCTTAGTAACCGATCCTTTCATATCCACTTCAACCCAGTTATCCAGATGGAGTTATTCTAAGATTCCCAATAAGCATCTCAGCATACCCACATCCCTCAACTTGGACCACAAAATCTTATGACTCACAAGGTCAAATGCTGAGCAGAATTCCCCACAGCAGCAGAATCGATTTTCTGTTGTTTCAATAACTGTCTGCCTCATGGCCCACAAGATAAACCAGTGATCAATAATAGAACTCTGTTTCAAGCTCCTTGTTCCAGGGGGACCAGACCTCTATCCTCTATTCACTATTTCACATGCATCAATATTGTTTTTAGGTCTCGCGACCTATCGATGTGCGCAAGCGCATCGAGCGGAGCGAGAATTCAAGTGGCGAAAACATCTTCAAACCAAAGGGCTTTCAGCCCCGCGGTTTTCATGTAGTTCACGTGAATCACGTGAGCAAACATGCACGAGCATTCACGGCCAGGGCTTCTCCTCTAGCAGCACTCCTCCCACACCAGCAACTCCCCCCTCCCACACCAGCACCTCCCCTCCCTCTCCCCGACAGCACCTCCCCTCTCTCTCCCCGCAAACACAGCCTTGCTGTCGCAGCACTCCTCCCACACCAGCAACTCCTCCCACACCAGCAACTCCCACCTCCCACACCAGCACCTCCCCTCTCTCTCCCCGCAAACACAGCCTTGCCGTAGCAGCACTCCTCCCACACCAGCAACTCCCCCCTCCCACAACTCCCCCCTCCCACACCAGCACCTCCCCTCTCTCTCCCCGCAAACACAGCCTTGCTGTAGCAGCACTCCTCCCACACCAGCAACTCCCCCCTCCCACACCAGCACTTCTACTCTTTCTCCCCGCAAACACAGCCTTGACATAGCAGCACTCAGCACTCCTCCCACAACAGCAACTCCCCCCTCCCACACCAGCACCTCCCCTCTCTCTCCACGCAAACACGAAATAAACACCAAGCACAGCTCACCATGCCTCTCCCCTCTCCCTTGCACCCACTCTTTCAGAGACACGCTTTCCGTTCGTACAGCAGGTGCAGTGGCACCGTGTTTCCGACACATCTTTGTGTTTCTTTTAACATTAAGTAATGGCGCCCTCGCATCTTCTTTAAATATATATTTGGAGGTGACTTGCGCTGTCACTTACAACGTCCTGCAGGGTCCTTCTGAGTAAACACCAAGCACAGCTCACCATGCCTCTCCCCTCTCCCTTGCACCCACTCTTTCAGAGACACGCTTTCCGTTCGTGCAGCAGGTGCAGTGGCACCGGCCTCAGGAATCGATGACAACAAATAATTTCCCTGTCTTTCACTTGCTGGAACACATACACGAACAAAGATCTCTAGTCGTGTCTCTTGGTTATCCTATCCCAATCACGCCCGCCAACACGCACAAACAGCCAACAGACTTTAACTCTTTTACATTCACGCACGGAAACACACACACATTGACCACATTTAGACATGCATCTTGCAAGCAAACACCCCCTGCCTTGTGTCTCATTCATTCATCTCCACGTTTCTGCCTTTCATATTCAGACGTGCACTTTTTTTTCATTTAAAGCATAACACCCTGTCTTTCAATTGCTGAAACAATTACACCAAATCATCTCTCTGTTCCATTCACCATGCAAGGCAACATGCTCAAACAGTCCACCAAAAACATCTCTCTGGTCGTGGTTCTTGCTTATCCTATCCCAATCAGGCCCGTCCACACGCACGACAGTCACAAACAGCCCTCAGACTCTATCATTTTTCTTCTATTCACCCAGGGAAACACGCACACGTTCACAACATTTAGACGTGCATCTTGGAAGCATACCCACCCTGCCTTACCTTATCCCCCCTGTTTATTAAACTTCAGTCTCATTCATTCATCTGCATGTTTCTGCCTTTCACTCGCGCAAATACGCACTAAAAGAACAAACACTCTAGACTTTCACATTCATGAACGACAAGTTCTTTTTTTTCTGCTTTCATTTCCCCTCTGTAAGGTGGGGAGGGGGCCAGAGCCAAACGTCTGGGGCCTAACCACCCCAGGAGACTGAATTGCTTTCATCACAGTCGTAAAGATTCTAATCTGTTGTCAGCCATCCGCTGGGAAATGCAAATGTTAACTAAAGAGACCGAAAGGCGCCTTTTTCCGGCAAACAAGAAAGCAAGGGAAGCAACTTTAGAAACAACTTTAGAAACAATGTGCCATAAGTGCACGCTTTCAACACAGATTTTAACATAGCAGACACAATTACAGGTATAAAAACATGCTAATTTGCAGTTCAGTAATGCTGTAGTATGTATGAATGAGACTGTTGGTGTGCTAAATACGGCTGTTGTGGTGCAGAGTGATGCCGTGTTGTTTCTCAATGGTACAGTGGGGGTGCAGAATGATAATGCGCTCTTGCTGCGTGTTGCATTGGAGGAGCCCAGTGATGCCGTTGTTGGGAGAAGTGCTACTATTGTGGTCATGAGTTATGCTGTGGTGGTAATCATTGAACACCAACACAGCACCACTCATCCCCAGCAAAGCAACACTCATCACAACAACAGCATTACTAAGCACCACACTAACAACACTCAGCAACACACCAGCATCACTCTACAACACCACAACAGCATCATTCAGCAACAACACACTATCACAAAACAAAATCACACACGCACTTATCACCACCACAGCACCACTCATCACCACAACAGCATTACTCAGTAGACAAATGTCACGCAAACAGAACATGTACGCTTTCAACAGGCACACACACCAACAGCTATCAATGGGCGCTTTCACCAGGCGTACTCACACACCAACAGTCATCAGTGCATGCTTTCACCAGGCATACACACACACACACAGACAGCAGTCCACGCTTTCAACAGGCATACACACCACCAGCCGTAAGTGCACGCTTTCAACACAGATTTTAACATAGCAGACACAATTACAGGTATAAAAACATGCTAATTTGCAGTTCAGTAATGCTGTAGTATGTATGAATGAGACTGTTGGTGTGCTAAATACGGCTGTGGTGGTGCAGAGTGATGCCGTGTTGTTGCTCAATGGTACAGTGGGGGTGCAGAATGATAATGTGGTCTTGCTGCATGTTGCATTGGAGGAGCCCAGTGATGCCGTTGTTGGGAGAAGTGCTACTATTGTGGTGATGAGTTATGCTGTGGTGGTAATCATTGAACACCAACACAGCACCACTCATCACCAGCACAGCAACACTCATCACAACAACAGCATTACTAAGCACCACACTAACAACACTCAGCAACACACCACCATCACTCTACAACACCACAACAGCATCATTCAGCAACAACACACTATCACAAAACAAAGACACATCAGCACTTATCACCACCACAGCACCACTCATCACCACAACAGCATTACTCAGCAGACAAACGTCACACAGACAGAACTTGTACGCTTTCACCAGGCACACACACCAACATAAACAGTGCATACATACTACCTATCAAAAAATTTAATGTGAGACAACAAAGGACAATGCAGAGCGGCGAGACAAAACACGTACGGCGAAACACAAAAGAAAACGAAGCAACAGCGACATAAATTTTTTTTTTACAGGATGTGAGCTCAGACGGAAGTAGACTACAGGACCCGCATACCAGAACGACACGCACAAACATAACTCAATGCATGGCGAAGAGACGAACTAAATAGCAGCCATTGATAACATGAAAAAGCACACTCAAAAGAAAGGAGCCGGACACAAGCCAAGTGCGAGCAAAAAAAAACCCAAGAACATAATTACATGCACATCACAAAAAGGAAATTCAGAGGAAAAAGTGTACAAATTAACAAAGGCCATCTTTAATAATATTAAAAAAAAATAAAGTAATTACCTGTCGATCGTAGCAGCTCAGTCAGTGAAATGTAGAGATTACAAAACTAACACACTAAGAGAACATAAACAGTGCATACATACTACGTTTAACTAAACCAATAAAAAACAGCAACAAAAAACGCCAAAGCATAGCGGCGAGACAAGCCACATACGGGTCAAACACCACCCAAAGACAAGCCAAGTGCGACATAAAATAAAAAACAGAGTGCGAGCTCAGGCGAAACTAAAATACAGGAACTGCATACCAGGACGACACTAGCAAACATGAGTCAATGCATGGCGAACAGACAACTTAAATACGAGGCAGTGATAGCATAAATAAGAAGAAAAGAGACACACAAGGCAAGTGCGACCTAAAAAATTGCTAACTCCAGAATTACAATACATTCACAGCAATGAAAACTTACACAATTTTGAGTAACAAATAACAAAGGCACTCTTTAAATATATTTTTTTACACAGGCAATTACCTGTCGATCGTAGCAGCTCAGTCACTGAAGTATACAGATCAGACAAACTACACACAAACAGACACAGTGCATACATAATACGTTGAACCAAAAAATAAAAACAGCACAAAAATTAGCACAATGCTTAGCGCCAAAAATAGCCTGATACGAGACAGACACGAGCCAAATACAAGGCTGTTGCGAATTACAAAAAAACACGGTGCGAGCTCAGGACAAACTAGACTTCAGGACCCGCATACCAGAACGACAAGTGCAAACAGAAGTCAATGCAGGGCGAAGAGACGACCGAAAATATTACAATTACATGTCAATCGTAGCAGCTCACTCAGTGAAATGTAGAGATCATAGAAACAACACACAATGAGAACATTTAATAAATTCATAAAAAAAAGTATAATAATTAAAATAAAAGATATAAAGGAAAATACCAAGTAAAACACAATACATTCAACATCTTTATAAAAATGGATATTTGAAAATAACACTATGTTGCACCAACTCGCACATACGCTAAGGGAGGAATACCAATACATAACCAAAATACATAATAAAAGGAATAAACATAACCATATACTACATAAATACATAATCAAAAGTTTGCCATTCAAGAACTTCTACTATTTCCAAAGATAATCAGCAAGTACATACAAAAATATAACAACGTTCGAAATTTAAAAAACATGACACATAAGAAAATATAGATTGCTATATATAACATTTAAAACATTACAATTATTAGAAGATCTATCGTTTAGAACAGTACAAAAATATAGTCTAAGTACAGACGGTATAAAATACACAAGTCGCAATACAAAAACATCAATAATACATCCTAATAAATAATTTCTTTAATAAGTATATAAACACAAGTAATAATACATTCAGCTTCATGTACTAAATGTTATAAAAAGTACATCTTCGCTGTCAAACGACGCAGCAACAAGAACGGAAGAAGAACACGCCTTTCCTGCATGAACATTCACACCAATCTGGAAAATTCCCCGGTGACGCACGTCAAACGCAACGCTACGTCACTAAACGTAGCGCTGCGATTGGCTAGAAATTACGTCACACTAAACATTACATCACAATAAAAAAAAAAATAGAACGCTAATCTCCCTTACGTAACAAACGTAAAGGAAATACATAGCGTACGACATTTTTACATAACAAAAAAAAACACAGTTTAAAAACATTCACTAAACACTTATAATCCCAATAGAAATACAAAAATACACACACACATTACATTAAAAATATAAATTAACACATGCAAGACACTCACATATGCAAATCACACATGCAACGCCACTCACACATGCAACGCCACACACACATGTAACGCCACACACACATGCAACGCCACACACACATGCAACGCCACACACACATGCAACGCCACACACACATGCAACGCCACACACACACATGCAACGCCACTCAACGACGCAACGCAACTCACAAATGCAACTCCACTCAACTACGCAACGCCACTCACACATGCAACGCCACTTACACATGCAACGCCACTTACACATGCAATGCGAATTACACATGCAACGCAAATTACACACGCAACGCCACTCACACATGCAACGCCAACCACACAACGCCACTCAACCACGCAATGCCACTCAACCATGCAACGCCACTCACACATGCAACGCCACTCACACATGCAACGCCACTCACACACGCAACGCCACTCACCCATGCAACGCCACTCACCCATGCAACGCCACTCACCCATGCAACGCCACTCAACCACGCAACGCCACTCAACCACGCAACGCCACTCACACATGCAACGCCACTCACACATGCAACGCCACTCAACCACGCAACGCCACTCAACCACGTAACGCCACTCACACATGCAACGCCACTCACACATGCAACGCCACTCACACATGCAACGCCACTCACACACGCAACGCCACTCACCCATGCAACAACACTCACACATGCAACGCCACTCACCCACGCAACGACACTCACTCAAAGCCACTCACACCCACGCAGTGCCACTTTCACACACACTGTGCAGTGCACAATAGGTCTCGCAGTAGGAAAGTTGGAGATATTGGTTTTGTAAATCACAAAGCCCTTTATGTTTTTAACATGCAAAATTAAAAAAAAGGCACTGTTATTTGCAATTGTAATAGCTCCAACTTTCCTACTGCGAGACCTATTGGCAACGCCAGTGCTTGTTGAGTAAAGCCTGGCCCCCACATCTATCAGGCTAATCAGGTGTATGTTGCTTGAGTCTGAAGGCTTAATTTTGGTAAGGATCGGTTCAATTACTGCACCATTCTAGCTTCCAAGAAAGATTTCTATATTTGAGAAGAAACAAGCCCAACAGACAGTTTGACTTTAAAATAATTACCAGGAGATTGTTTGGGCCAGCCACCCTTGACAAATTAAAAGAAGATGCATTTTCTCCCAATGAGGCCTCATTCAGATAGCTTTTCAGGCTCTCATCTGGG
Source organism: Lissotriton vulgaris (assembly GCF_964263255.1). NCBI lineage: Eukaryota > Metazoa > Chordata > Amphibia > Caudata > Salamandridae > Lissotriton > Lissotriton vulgaris. The sequence goes on from NC_141699.1 coordinate 703,151,769, forward strand.
TAATCCCATGCACTTCTACCTAAGCTTTTACTTGCCTCATAAATATTATTTATATACATTTCCCAGATTTTCTGTGTTACAGTAGAGCAAACTATTCGACGCTCCTTCTGACACCCCAACTGTACAAGCTTCCAAAATGTTTTGATATCTTTTACCATTATCACACCTAGCATTTTGTTAAAATTTGCTTTATAATAGCCATGTTTTTTGCCTTTACCAAAGCATCAGTCTCAATTTTAACATTCTGTAGCTTTACCCTCCAAGCAGGGGCCCCAGAAATCCCCTTAATGTGGCTCAATTTCTGTAGCCTTTCTTTCAACTCTTGGCACTGACCATCAAAGCAGGGTTACATTATTTAGAAAAAGGTGGCCTCCTTCTTGAGGCAGAGGCATTGCACACTCAATCATTGGAGTCAGACTTTCCACCACTTCTGCAATCGAATGTTCATACCTCTTTAAACATCAGCAGAAGCTTCCACCATTGTTAAAGAAACATTTGATACTTGATATTGATCCAACAATTCCATGTACTTATTATCTATTCGAGTTGTTATACATTTAGAGAAAGAGTTTTTTTTAATGAGATCACGGTTTGCCTGTGTAGAATAACAGAATGAATATTGCTCATGGTGCCCAATGATCACTTCCCATGATTTTTAATACTCAAATGCTTACACAGATCGAAAAACCATGCATGGATAAATATGTAATCTATTGTGCACTTCTGATTACCATATGCATGGGTTTGTGCTGCAGGTAATATGACACTTAAAATGGCTATTTAAACAAATAAAACCTAATTCAGCAAAAATATTGTGGCTTGATTTAGATCTTGGCAGATTGGGTCCTGATGTCGCTATCTCAGCAGTCTTCCAATCCACCGACTTGGCGGTCCCCCCCACCCTATTTAGATGTTGGCTATTGCATAGACAAACAACCACTGTGGTCCCGCCATCACCGCCACAAAATCTCGACCTCATTGATGGCAGGATAGGCAAAATTGGCTGTAAGAGGGAGGAGCATCAGTTCTTCTGCCGGGTCAATCACGATGTGCCTTCCTGCTGATGCAACTGTGGCTGAGAAATCTCCACAGCTGAGTTGGTTGAATGGAATGCATATAAGGCAGAATTTCAGATTCACCCACCTTCCCACTTCCTGTACCACCTTGTACCCAATCCTACACGTCTTGCATCTGCTGTTGCTGGCTGATCATGATGCAAATCAACACTGTTGTTGCCGGAACTGAAGGTAACCTCCCCATTACCTGTTACCTTTTACACTTGTCTGTACGCATATGCTCAGGATCTATGCATTATTAAACTTCTCACACAATCAATAGCATTCTAATGTGCAATGCATATGTCTCTAATGTTGACATTTAAGAAATGTAGAGCAACACACCTGTACAACAACCTTGTATTCAGACATTTTGTTCCAAATGCCTTCTAAAAGAAGCATACTTGCACAAAAAAGGATATCAAATTAAAAATCAAAAACTCACCATATAGGTGTGTGTAAATAAAGTATGAAAATTGTCACAATAAAAACATATGCATCACACAACATTGGGATAAGTGCAATATAACCTTGTGTAGAAATTAGTACTAGACAAGCTGTAACCCTCACCTCATAGAATACCTGGAAAATCAAAGGCAGTCCCAAATTTGAAGCACTCTTCATAATCATCCATGTAACATTTCCCCTTGTGTAGTGCAAGTCCTGTATTATATACCATTTCCATTTGCACATAATATTACAGGTGCAATGCATACATGTACATACTTATCAGTAATCAATGTGAACCAAACACACCTGTAGTAAAATATCCTTAAATAATGTCAAAACATCTATTTGTTGGTGTAAGTGCTCACTACTATGCTGAATGACTCCACCTAAAATCAAATGACCATCACATACCATGTGAACCAGTGTATGCACTTAACATAGTAGACGTTTTAAAGTATGTAGTACTCCCTCCATCATACCAAAGAAAAATATGTACTACACATTTTACACTGAATATTGCTAGGAATCAAACAATTGCTAAGGATTAATATTGGAAGGACACATTTGGTCAAATCCAAAGTATGTATTAATGCAACAAATTGAGATACAGCTCTCAAAATAAGAATATAGCCAAACAGCAGTTCATAAGTCCACACATCACCACTGTTGTGCAGTGTCACACATCTTGCCTCCAAATACACTGCCATGGGGAACCTCCCCAGGAAGGGCATCTAATGAGCAGACCAGGCACTTCCAAGACTTACATGGGAGGGGTGCACTTGGGATTGTGAGGGGGGCCTTCGGGTTTGGAAGGGGGTAGTTTTGGGATGGGCGCTCCTTGGTTTGGGAGGGTGTGGTTTTAGGGGTGGTCTTGGGTTTGGGAGGGGGTGTGTGACTTTGGTATGGGGCCTTTGTCTTTTTTAGGGGTGCCTTGTAGGGTAGAAGGGGTGGGTCCTGTCTTTTGAGGGGTGGTTTGGTATGTGATGTGGAAGGGATGGGTTGGGGTGTAAGTGGTAGGTGTGCATTTGTGAGGGGTGTATGTGGTTGTGTGGCAGGGGTCAGGGCAAGAGCAAACAGAAGACTTTTGCATGGAAAATGGGTAGGATGGTCGGCAGGGAGTTGGGAGGTAGAGGGAGTGGAAGTGTCTGCTGTGCATGTGCCTGTTGATGGTGCAGGTGTCTAGTGTATGCAGTGAACATTTAGGTGTGTCTTGCTTTGTTTGTGTGTGTTGTATGGGTGTGTGTGGGAGTGTTTTGTTGAGTGGGTGTGTGTGCTGTGGAGGTGGTAGGAGCGGTCATGGTGAGTGTGGTTGTGGTGGTGGATTCAGTGTCTGGGGCTATGAATGGGGTGGTAGATGGGTCTGTGGGGGTGGATGCTGTATCTGAGGGTGTGCTGGGGTGGTGGATGTGTCTGTGGTAGTGGGTGCAGTCTATGTGGTTGAGCTAGGAGTGGTAGGTGTGTCTGTGGCAGTGGGTGTGTTGTATGTTTTTGTGCTGGGGTGGTGGATGTGTCTGTGTTGGTGGGTGCAGTGTCTGGGTGTGTGCTAGTGGTGGTGGCTGTGCCTATGGTGGTGGGTGAAATGTCTGTGGTTGTGCTGGTGGTGGTTTCTGTCTATTTGGATGCCAGCCTGTGTTTTTGTGTTGCTTGTGTTTGTGTGTGGGTGTGCAGCTTGTGTCTGTGTGAGTGGGTGCTCGCAAAGGTGTAAGTGGGCTTGTGACAGTCTGGGAATAGGGGATTCAGAAGGGAACGGGCGGGGCACAAGGTTGGGGTGGTTGGGAGGCTGTGGTCAGTGAGGAGGCTAGACATTGAAAAGACCTCTGTATGTCAGACAGCACTGTGAACTTCTTCCAGGTACGCTACGGTTTGTGCCAATTGGAAGCTAAGCCTCTGGATGGCATTTAGTAGTGCAGTATGGCCTACACAGATAGTCCCTTAGCATAGCCAGGGGGACAGGGGTAGAAGGTGAGGTTCCTGGAGCAAAGTAGATGCCATCCCTTTTAGGGGGCTGGGTTTAGTTAACTTCGGGGGGAGCAGGAAGGATGTTGGGGATGGTACTCTGGGTTGTGGACAAACATGCAGTAAGGTCCACACCCCACTAAGGAGTGCTCGCTGGATGAGGCCTCCAAAGAAGATGTAGAGTCACTGGTGGATTCCTTTGCACTCCCCTCACCCTTCGGTCACTGGACCCTCAGTGTCTGTACTGGAACCACTGCAGCCAGCTGCTTCCCCACCAGTATTGGTACCTCCACCTGCCCCGGATGATGTTGAAGTGACATTTACAATAGTTATATTGAATCTGTATAAGCAGATCCGATCATTACCTTTGATCACAGAACAGTTTCAAAGTTTTCGAGGTTCTCAAACTTATAAGCTCATGCATGTATGCAACATTATCAGAAAACATTTGGTTACAGTTATATCATTCCCTATGATAACTCCTATATCATGTATCATCTTGTCTCTTATCCATCATTTCGTACCTCTAGGACCTGTTTCACACCTCTGAATGTTTGGCATTTTAGTTTAGAATAGTGAAAAAAAGGATGTCAACCAAAAATGCATTTGTACAGTGTGTCCAAAAAGCCCTAAAATCTGCATACTGTTCATTCTCAAAAAGTAAATTATGAAGAAATGTGTTTCAACAAATACTGCAATGTTGTACCAATATTAGCATAAACTGAAAGCAGGTTACTTTTTGGCATTTCACAACGATAACACTTACTCCAAGTCGCTAAAGTATATGTCAATTGTCAAAAATTATACATGAATTCTATTCTGAAGTAGCTTAGCAATGTATCACATACTGTGTAGATTCTAGACATTGAGACACAAAGATTTGGGGGGCTGGCAAATGACTTCTACAGCCTAAGCAAATACATAGCTCTTGAAACAATTCTAATACAATTCAGTATATAGCAAAATCAATGTCACATGTCACTCCTAAATAGCTATAGTTAATTGAAGTTTGTTGTGTATTTATGAAATTGTTTCACTAAATATGCTACCTTTCACTGTAGTGCAAAATGTTTAAGAGCATCTCTTTATTTCTATACACTAATTCCTATATAATAATTACTTCAAACACTCACATATGAATCACAATATGCAACGTATTACACCTAGATGCATTGAAACAGTTGCCTAGTGAGTCATGAGTAATGGCTGATTTTGAGTTCTCCTGATGGGATGCTCCTACATATAAGTGAAGGAACTTTCCACCTTGCAAAATCCCTTTAGGTTTGTCATTTATCTCCATCATTGCTTCATCATCTGGACATGACAAAGGACATTGATAAATGCTTTAGGGTATGTGTTACTCTGTCACAAATGTGTATTCAATCCTGCCTGTGTTTCCGCAAAAATTGTATACCTATCACAGTTATTTGTCAAAAAACCGACTGGCTTACACAAGCATATTTGTGAAAGAGTGAGACATCGTGATAATCTGCCACTTTTAACATGTTTGAAATGGTATTTCTGATGCAAAACACAAATTGGATATGTTTTGAACCCTAAATGTAGCCATTACTACTGATGTCACTAGTTACTTTGGATCATATGCTCACTCTTGTTTGTATAGAATTCTAACTTACCAATGTGACGTTTGGTACATCCACTATATCATAATTGCCTGGTATGATATGTTATATGTAATGGGACTTCCATTATATTATCACCAATAGTAAAGGAGCATCAGACCTGACACAATGATCACTATTCGTCTGTTTGGTACAACTACCCACCCTGACATCAAACAACATTATGTATATGTAGAGTTTAGGCAGCCATGTGTCTGCTCAGAACAGTCCATTAGTTGCTAACAGGAATCAGGTACGATCCTTTCCCACACATCAATCGGCAAAGCACATCATAATACACAATGTGCAAAACTTACACCTTCAAGAACTTTTCATGTGCGTTAGACATGAGTCACCTTTATTGCTGATGTGAAAAATCCTAGCTGTAACAAATAATAAGTCATGTAACGTGAAACTCTGACAAGAACTTAGCCCCTTGTTGCTGCTGTTGGGCCGTCAACTGCCCATAAAGCATTGGATAGGCCACGCAAGAATGTGGGCCATTAGGGGGGTGACGGTACAGCGTACAGGCCTTACGCATTGGGAGGACTGACCGAGCTGGACTTCAGCTGACTTTTGGGTCCAACATCGTAGGTCCTCCTACCTTTTCTGGCAGCAGATGCTGTGCAACTTGAAGACCCCCAGGGTCCACACCTTCCTGGCAATGGCCTTCGATATATTCCGCTTTTAAAGGGCATTGTCACATGCTGATCAAATCCAATATCATAATACACACTTTTTTAGTGACAGGTTACCTACCCTCAACCCATGTTATAGTCTACACTCACCATTCCAGGCATGTGATATCAGATGTATGACACTACAGCGCATACTTTTACAACGCATACCATTACAACGCATTTATTACAACGCAAGTGCAATTACAACGAAAGATTTTACAACGCATACTATTACAATGCAAAGTAATATATATAATAGAAAAGTACCATTACAACGAAAACAAATATAACGCATACCAATACAATGCATATGAAATTAATAATATATATATATTTTTTTGTAAAATAACTCCTGGGACGGGATGCAGGGAAAATAGGGGTTTTGGGTGGGGAAGAGTATTAAAATGTAGTGAATAACTTAACGTTAATTATTTAAAATAGCATGTTATTGTAAAAAATGTATACTCGAGCATTAAAATAAATACTCGAGTATTAAAATAAATACTCAAGTATTAAGCGATGAAAACAAATAATATAAAAAATTATATAAATGTACATGAAACAATTTAAAAAACACATTATTACCAAAACTATATATTTGAAATGCATGAACAAAAGTATTATTAATGTAAACAGCAAAACAAACACATAGGCGCCATTTTAGAAACAAAGCCAAAAATTAGTCCTACAACTCTTTTCATGAACCAAACACCAAGCAAATGAAAACAAAATGGAGGACGAAATGCAATTCGAAGCATAAAACAACACTTTTAAATAGGTAATTTAAATTATACGTTTTCACATAAAAAAATAAGAAAAAAATACACATTTAAACAATGCTTTTCACAAAAAATTAGATGACACTCCCAAAAACTATAAATACAAGTAAGACACCATTTTGAATTCAGTAGTTATTCAACTACCAGAGAGAGCAGACGCTACTTGCTGACCCTCTGACCTTTTTCCACAAGGAAGAACTCTAGCCACACAGATACAAGTCCTTTCGTACAAACAAGTAAGTATAAATTTGAACACATGAAAGCATAGCTTTTTAAAAAATAAATTCTAAACTTAATATTAAATTTAAAACATTATTATGTTTAAGATTTCTGCATACTTTGCCATCTCTTTCAAAAATCTTCTCGACATTTGAAAAAACTGGCAAAAGATGTAAGTACGTTTGTAATAAAAATTTTTATTTAAAATGAATTCTGTTAAGTGTGACATGTAACAATGTTAAGGTTATTCTTTCTTAAAAAATAAATGTGAAATGTATTTTTCTTTTTTTTTTTAAATCGTGGTATGACTAAACCAATTAAAAATATTTAGTAAGCTAAACATTATTGCATTTGCATTTTTTCAGCTTACTGAATAATTTTTAAGGACCAAACATCACATCCAATAAATATTAAAAGAAAAACGAAGACAAGTGATAATATATCTTCATAAACTAAGGTAACCAATTCAAAGTATTAATAATTATATCGTTTTTTTAAGGGTGGTGTTGCTTATCTTCAAAAACTGTAAACCCATGTTTAAATTAAAAAGAAAAAGTGTGAAATGCTTTTCATATTTTAAAACACTGTTATAACCTATTAGTAAATGTTTTTAGTAACTAAAACATTTTTCCATAAAAAATAGAGCTATTTAAAATAAGAAATAACACATAAATGTTCTTTTTTAACCTCAACAGATAAAACAACAGTTTTATAAACTTAGCAAAAAGAAAAGAATTTCGTCATTATTCGACCCTACAAAGACTCAACAAACCAACTACCAAAGGACTATTTAAAATAAGGTAAATAGATTTCTAAAAGCACCAGTTACCAGTTATTCATTAACGTCATTTTAATCCACAAACAGTGAGCTCACCTTTAAAAAGCAAACTATACTAAAATTTGGTTTATCTATATTTTTTAACAGATACAGAAAATCCAACATTTCGAAACCTCCAAGAAAATAAAGAAAAGTTATTAACCAGCCAAAACGAAAGTACCAAAGGTAAGAAACGAAAAATACCTTTAAAAATATTTTAATCCTAAGACATCTCCAGAAAAAGGAACATTAAAGAAAAGCAATGCAAATATTTTTACAATGATAAATGGTTTTGAAAATGTTTAAAATGCAACTGCATATTATTTTAACATAAACGTAAGTTAAGCAATAAGCAGAACCAAAAAATAAAAAAGGCATTTTTTTATCGTCATCATCAAAAGAATATTTAAAAAAGCACCACATTAATAATATGTTTTTCTAAATTTCTATACAGACCAACTTTTGAAACACAAAGCTCTGCAAAGAAGAACAAGAAATACATTTTTTGCAAAGTGTCTACAAATCAAAAATAAAGGTAAATTGATGAAAAGCAAATTAAAACTATTAACAAAAAGATTGAGTGTTGTATTGAATGTGCTTAAATTACCACTGTAGTTTTGCAGAAAACTATATAAGAGAAAGTGTACGTGATTAATTAATTATTCAAAAACCAAGCAGGTGTACAAGTAGGTAAAGTGTAGGATACTGTAGGGGTATAATTTACTATTCAAACTCCAAGGAAATGTAGCAGTAGGGTAACTGTTGGATAGTGTAGTGATAAAAATTACTATTCTAACTAAGGGAGGTGTTGCAGTGAGATAAGTGTAGGATAGTGTAGGGGTACAAATTACTATTCTAACGCCAGGGAGGTGTTGCAGTACGGTAAGTGTTGGATAGTGTAAGGGTAAAAATTACTATTCTAACTCCAGGAAGGTTTAGCAGTAGGGTAAGTGTTGGATAGTGTAGGGATAAAAAATAGTATTCTAACTCCAGGGAGGTGTAGCAATATGGTAAGTGTTGGATAGTGTAGAGGGAATAATTATTATTCTAATTCCAGGAAGGTGTAGCAGTAGAATAAATGTAGGATAGTGTTGGGGTTTTAAATTACTATTCTAACTCCAGGAAGGTGTTGCAGTAGGGTAAGTGTCTGATAGTGTAGGGGTAAAAATTACTATTCTAACTCCAGGGAGGTGTTGCAGTAGGGTAAGTGTTGAATAGTTTAGAAGTAAAAATTACTATTCTAACTCCAGGGAGGTGTTGCAGTAGGGTAACTGTTGGATAGTATAGGGATAAAAATTACTATTCTGACTCCAGGAAGGTGTAGCAGTAGGGTAAGTGTTGGATAGTGTTGGGGTTTTAAATTACTATTCTAACTCCAGAGAGGTGTTGCAGTAGGGTAAGTGTTGGGTAGTGTAGGGATAAAAATTACTATCCTAACTCCGGGAAGGTGTAGCAGTAGGGTAAGTATTTGATAGTGCTAGGGATAAAAGTTACTATTCTAACACCAGGGAGGTGTAGCAGTAGGGTAAGTGTTGGATAGTATAGGGGTAAATATTACTATTCTAACTCCAGGGAGGTGTTGCAGTAGGGTAAGTGTTGGATAGTGTAGGGGTAAAAATTACTATTCTAACTCCAGGGAGGTGTTGCAGTAGGGTAAGTGTTGGATAGTATAGGGATAAAAACTAATATTCTAACTCCAGGGAGGTGTAGCAGTATGGTAAGTGTTGGGTAGTTTAGGGATAAAAACTAATATTCAAACTCCAGGGAGGTGTAGCAGTATGGTAAGTGTTGGATAGTGTAGGGGTAAAAATTAGTATTCTAACTCCTGGAAGGTGTAGCAGTAGGATAAGTGTAGGATAGTGTTGGGGTTTTCAATTACTATTCAAACTCCAGGAATGTGTTGCAGTAGGGTAAGTGTTGGATAGTGTAGGGGTAGAAATTACTATTCTAAATCCAGGGAGGTGTAGCAGTAGGGCAAGTGTTGGATAGTGTAGGGGTAAAAATTACTATTCTAACTCCAGGAAGGTATTGGAGTTGGGTAAGTGTTGGATAGTGTAGGGATAAAAATTACTATTCTAACTCCAGGAAGGTGTTGCAGTGGGGTAAGTGTTGGATAGTGTTGGGGTAAAAAGTACTATTCTAACTCCAGGGAGACGTAGCAGTAGAGTAAGTGTTGGAGAGTATAGTCATTAAAACTGACATGTGAAAAATACTTTTAAAGTAGCATAAACATTTTTTCACAAAATCTTTATCCTTTTCTTTTCAGATAATGTTAGCAGATAAAGCTGCAAGATACATCAAATAAAGTAAAGGAAACAGGCTACTAAAACATGCAGGATATGTATATTGTAAGGAGAGAATAAATGAACCACAAAGACATTGGAGGTGCAGGCAATATTACTCAAGCCATTGCAAAGGCAGAGCGGTTACTCTTGAAGAGACAGTCATAAAAACAACCGACCACAACCACTCTGCCTCTGCAATGAACATTGAAGTCCGTGAAACTATTAACAAGATGAAATATATTGCAAGCACCTCCAATGACACTTCTGGTTCTATTTTAAAGGAGGTTGAACAGCATGTCCCCAGTCATGTAGCTAGCAGTATGCCTATAATTTCTAATCTGAGAAGAATAATTCAAAGACAAAAGCAGGCAAGTACCACAAATACAACCGCTCCACATACCTTTTCTGATATTAACATTCCACCTGAACTCACTGTTTCTTTTTCTAATGAACCTTTCCTCCTGCACGACAACCAAAACCCTCTAAAACGTATACTTATCTTTAGTACACCCTTCAACCTTGTCAAATTAGAGAATAGTGAAATTTGGATGATGGAACATTTAAAAGCACGCCCCTTCCATTCACTCAAATTTACACTATTCATGCTAAAACTAACAACAATGTAGTCCCCTTAGTGTACAGTTTGCTACCTGACAAACAATCTACAACCTACACTGAGATTTTATCAGTGATTAAAAACAAAACATCCAACAAAAGTCCTAGGAAAATAATGATTGATTTTGAATTTGCAATGATAAATGTTATAACCAAAACAAACACGGATACCCAAATTCAGGGATGTTTTTTCCATTTTTCCCAGGCTTTTTGGCGTAAATTACAAAAAACATCCCTGGTTGTAGATTATTCTAAGGATAGCAAACTGCAATATGAACTAAAAAAACTAACTGCTCTTTGCTTTGTTCCTCCTGAAAGTGTAGACGAGTACTACACTGCAATTACAGAAGCTGAATATTTTACTGAAAATGAAGAAAAATTGGCACCCTTACTAAATTATTTTGAGGACACATGGATTGGGCATCTAAGCAGGTCGGGTCGCAAGAGGAAACAACGTTTCCATGTGGAGTGGTGGAACTGCTACACGAGCTGTTTAGAAGGAGAAGCAAAGGCAAACAATGCCATAGAGGGATGGCATAACTCCTTCAACCATACAATTGGTAAACCTCACCCCAACTTTTATCATTTTTTGGAAACTTTGAGGAAGGAGCAATGTTTCCAAGAAATGAGAATCTCCCAAACATTACCAGGTAGTCTAAACCCAAGTATCTCAAAAAAATCAAAGGAAATTTCTGAGAGATTATTGGCTATTTTACAAAAATTTTCGTTGTGTGTGGCTTTAGACTGCCTTGAGAATGTTGCTAACATACTACATTTTTAACTAATAATACAACAGTACTTTCCTGCTTTGCCCTAAATTTAAAATACATTTCATTTCAATTGGATTTTTTCCTAAAACAGTTTTAAAAATATTAATTTCGGGTCACCCTACCTTAAGATGTCTTCTTTTTTCTTTTTTTTCTTCTTTAGTCCCAAAACAAATCCATAGTGAAGTAAAATCCAACAACAAATCCACTCCAAAGGAACAAAAATTATCAGTAATCTTCTTTCAAAAAATCTGTTTCTTTTAAAATACCCATATTAAAAAATCCATTCTCCATTGTTGTTAACTGCATTCCATATGTGTAAAAACCAGTCAATCGAAGATCGAATACAATATTTTCTTCTTAAAATCTACATCCCAAATCTTTTTTTTTTCTTTTTTCCAAAATTGATCTCCTAATCCAAAAAAAATCCATCCTCAATGCTTCGAAAAATAAATCCTCGATCCATCTTCTTTATCAAAAATCTGATTCCAATTTGGCAAAAAAACATCAATCCAGACGATGTTCTTTGAATTCCTGTTCTTCAAAAACCATTTACAAAAATCCATGTCCTTGAAAAATAACTCCCCAAAAATCCAAAATCCGGGTATTCGATATTCATCTTGACTTTTCTTTTTGTACACATGTTATTTTCACAATAAACATTGTATATATTTATATAAACTATACAATGAACATATTTTCTATTATTTAAAATAATACCCATTTAATACTCTAGATAGGCGACCCAACAAAGGCATACTCTAGCTACATGATGGGCGACATGCTAAAATAGTGACATTTACATAAAACCTAACATATACAACCTCCCCTTATTCTCTCCTTACAATATATATACTTCTAAACATGTAATTGTTTATAAATAAAGTTTAAAATGTTTCCTACCTGAGCGCAGATCTGCTTGCTGCTGCATTGTCCAACGACGCTCTTCAAAATGGCCGCAACCTTGCACGTTTACGCGTCTACGTCATCTAGTATAACAAAAAGAAAAAAAGGGCAATTTATTACTGTTATGTATTATTATACATTAAAGTTATATTAAACTTTTTTTAAATATGAAAAACAGATATATTTATTTTACAAATATTATAATAAATCTATTAAAATTATTATTTTTCTAAATATATTTTTACAAAATAAAAACATTGAAAAACAATTATGCATTCCGTGTTTTATTATATTAATGAAGTTAATTTCTTAGTTTAGAATGCATATAGTGCTTTCAAAAGTACTATAAAAATGTACTTACCTCTGTACAATTCAATTCAAGAAGTCTTTATTTGATTGATGCATCATAAAAGACATAAATTACAATATATATATCAATACATTTTTTTATATAAACTAGATAAAAACATCTAAAACCATATTAAATCACTTATACAGGCTTCTTGTGAATGAATACAAGATTAGCATTAACACAAAGATTACCAGAGGTCATAAAATATAGTGAACTACTCATAAGCAGGTAAACATAGAGAAATTGTTAAACCCCTAGTTGTTTGGTTTTGATGAACCTGATTCTAAGGGGCCCATTAGGATGACGGCGGACTTCTTTCCCCGTCATCCTACCGGTGATTGGGACCGCCCGCCATAAGGGCGGGGGTCCCGTGGGGGCTATTAGGATGTGCCCGCCACAGTGGCGTGCACATCCTGTAGTTGTAGCATTGTGGCGGGCGGTGCACTCTGCACCGCCCGCCACAATGCAAAAAATGCATTTTCACATTTGCATATGCAAAGCGGAAGGCACTGCGCGGTGCCTTCCGCTTTGTATATGCAAATGAAGGGGGGTACCATAGGTACCCCCTTGTGTACCCCCACCTCGGCCTTCAACATGGGGGCCCGCAGGGGCCCCCAATGCAACGACCGGCAGCCTTTCCATGGCGGGATCGCCGCCGCGGAAAGGCACCTATGGCCACACATGCAAATATGGCTGGCGGTGTCTGATAGACACCGCCACCATATGAAACCTTTTACGCCCCGGCCGCAAGGCAACCGGGGCAGAAAAGTGGCGGGCGGTGTTTGCCACCGCTGCGGTCCCCCCTGCCATTGTAATGTGGCGGGGGGGAAAAGGGTGGCGGGCGGGCATTTCTGTCGGGCGGATCGCCACCGCCACCATGGCGGTGGCAATCCGCCCAACATCATAATGGAGCCCTAAGAATCCAAGCCCACCCTAAATATTTTGCTACACCCGCAACAATTAATGGGGACAGATTAGTTTTTAGAATTCTGCTTGCTTCAACAGCCGAGCGAGTACCTAGGCTTCTACAGACCGGACTTAACCATTTGGCTCTAGGGGCCGTGTACAAAGGACAGACAAACAAAAAATGGTTTAAACTTTCACCCTGGCCATGCCAGTTTGGACAGTGCCCGATCCCACCAGAACCCCACTTTTTGGTGAAATCCCTTAGAGGCAACAAACCACATCTGAACTGGTGGAATAGTTTATGATCCAGGGGCTTTGTTATCATGTCCCAATATTTTTCGAGCTTGGGAACGTCTTTAAAGACGATAAATAGACTGGTAAGATTGCTGGAGCACAATCTCAGATGTCTATTATGAACCACCCAGTCCCAATAGTGCAATTTTAAATCTTTTTTGGAGGGAAAGATTACAGATTCGGGATCTGACCACAGATCACCATACCCCTGGGCAAATAGGGTTGATCTTAAATCCTTAAACCAACCTATGTTTAAGGAACCAGGAAGATCTTTAACCTCCAAGCAAGCCCTAGCATAAAAATGGAGTTCCGGCGTCGTCCATAGACGTAGTCAGAATGCCAATGGACGAAATCTCACTTGGTCCTCCACAGGTTGGCACCCGAGGTCATACAAAAGCGGGATCCGCGGACTTGACTGAGGCAGACCCGTTGCCACCCGGAGGAATTTATTTTGGGCTGTTCTCAAGGGGTCCGATTTGCTAAAGCCCCCCGACTCCCCCCTCCCCCCACCCGACTTCTCCACCCCCCCCCCCTTGTCAGAAGGGGCCACACACACAGCCGACTCCAACAATGCAGCCCCACCCCGGGACTTGGAACTACCACACACCACCCGAACCACCTCCCCGCGAACACTAGATGCCAGCACCCTGCGAGACCACTCCACCCGGACCTAACACGACAGGACCCACACTGCAGCACCCCTTCCCCGAGTTGCGATTCATTACACCCCCACTTTCTTTCCTATTTTCCCCCGATTAGGTCAGTGGCACCTACGGCAAAGGTCGCCCCCCAGTTGACCACGCTGGATCTGCCTTTCTCATACAAACCTTTTACTTTTGGCACACGGCGACTAAACACTGGATCGTAGCACACATGACAGCCACTGCCGCAACCCTCTACCACACGGCGACGACGTACTGAACATTCTAGTCGTCCACGGCACCCATATACGTCGCCCGGAACCGGGCCTGGTTGGTTATTTACACTGTTGAGGAACACCACGCTACATTACTGGCCAGAGGGTTGTGGGCACCAGGGGTGCAGCTGGCCGACGGGCTGCCCGCCTTGATGGGTAAGGTCAGTCACCCTGGTAAGATCGACACTGCGAATCAAGCTGTAATATAATGATGAAGTGATCAGTATGGTGAATGCAGTGACTGCCCCCATGATAACTGATGGTGTTATTTACTAACAGGTGCATTTATTGGATTTTCAACCGTCGTCAACATTCGCTCTGATATTGTACGAGCTACTCCAATTGTTGTTTCCCCTTTGAATTACACTCACAAGAAATGTAACTGTACGTCAAGTGTTTCAATAAAACAGATTTAAAAAAAAAAATAAGACTGAGGGTAGAACCTTTGAACCATAAATCTTAACTAGTGGTGAAATTGGCCGGGTAAAAGAGCCTTTGTGCTCTTTCATCAAAGCACCACCTATCTGCAGGTGCTTTAAAGCCATAAGCTCAACCTGGTGGGACCAACTTAGGGTCTCGCTGAATGTAACTCCTAAGTAGGTAAAAAACTTGGTTTGTTCCATGGGGGTACCCCCATAGTAACCCTTGCAGTGATCTGATTGTGTCCTCTTAGAACCATACATTTTGTCTTAGACACATTCACCTCAAGCTCATGTTCGCTGCAGAAAAACTCAAACCTCGACAGGGCCTGTTGAAGACCCTGTCTGGTTTTTGAAATCAGGAGAGTATCGTCAGTGAACATGAGCAAGGGAATTTTCATTCCAGCTAAAGTCGGGGCGACTGTGGGATGGTTATCAAAATAATTAATAACCCAGTTAATATATAAGGAGAAAAGGGTGGGGGATAGAACGCACCCTTGCCTAACACCTTTGGCCACAGGAAACCTATCCGTCACCTCCCCTGGTTTGCCCCAGCAGACTTGGGCATAGGTATGTGCATGTAAATTCACCAGAAGGCATACAAGGGTGGCTGCCATACCCAGTTCTAATAAACACTTCCACAACCCAGCCCTCGGAACGAGGTCAAAAGGAGACCTCAAGTCCACGAAGACTGCGTAGAGGTTACCTTTACCTAAGAGAACCGTCTTCCAATAAAGAAGCATGAAGCGGAAGGCCTGGTCTAGGGTGCTCACATGAGACCTAAAACCAGCTTGAAGTGGGGTTAGAATATTATACTCATCAATCCATTCCTGTATCCTGGCAAGAACAAGATGGGCTGTGATTTTTTGCACCGCATCTAAAAGGCTGATCGGCCGGTAGTTGGATGGGACCGACCGATCACCTTTCTTATATACAGGCAGGATTTCTGCACCTGCCCAGGACTCGGGAACCCTTGCACCTGTGGCCAAGGCATTAACCAGCTGGACTAAATAAGGTACCCAAAGGTCATGATCTTGTTGGAATAAATCAGCTGGAATGCAGTCAGGACCAAGTGCCTTTCCCCTTGGAATAGATTGCAAGACTGATTCTACATCTCTAACCGTAAGCTCTAGAGGATCAACCGACAGTGGCCAGCAAATATTATCCTGCGCGCTACTGAGGCACCTAAATTGTTCCTCAAAGTAACAAACCCATTGTTGTTGATCCACCGAGGCTGGGCTTGGACGGTCATCCTGGGACAAACCCCATTTAAGTAGGTGCCAAAACCGTTGCATGTTCATGGAACTACATGCTTTTGTTAGTGTTGACCACCGTTCTTCATCCCAGTTGGCCTTGGCAGAACATTTAGCAACATTAAATACCTTCCTACATGACCTGATTAGAGTAGGGTTCTTAAGTTTTAGAGCTTTGAATAGTTCTACATGGGTCCGTCGGCACTCATCATTGAACCAGTTGGAGGTTTTCTTATTCCCCCTGTTACCCCTTTTAGAAATTGACTTTATAAACAGTTTTTTTAAAAACGTAAACAAACTGGTATGTATATCAGTAATAATTGTGTTAATCACCTCCTGTGAATCACATTTGGAGATTTCTGCCAGGGAATTAGAGACCAAAGATCTGATCGTTTTACGTGCTTCAGCATCGACAGAGATCTTTGGCCAACGTACCCTCCTCATGTCATTAGTGAGTACAACTTCATCCTGAATTAAGTTGGACAAGCATTTAACTGGCCCAGAAAAACTGAAATCCTTTAATTCCACCACCAATGAATCATGATCACTTTCCGGGCGTGACTTTACTTCCATATCCACTACCACAGGCCACAGTTTAACATCCAATAATACATAGTCAATGCGGCTACTATATCTGCCATTACTAAAGGTATGTTTGCCCAACCTATCGGAGCGCACTCTACCATTTAGGGCACGTAATCCCTGATCCAGACACAAACCTTTAATAAAAATAGCCGCCTGAGACCATTTTTTAATCGGGGCTAGGTCAAGTTGAGGAATCCCCCAAGCCAGATCCTCAGTCTCAGTTAAAAGGCCATCATCCAAACTCAGTGGTTCAAAACAGGTGTTTAAATCACCCATTACAACCATATGTCCGACTGCCGGAGCATCACTTAAGAAGTCATCCAGACGGAGGAGGGTTGGTGAGACCCTACCACCCTGGATGCCCCTAGCATATATATTAATCAACAAAATATTCAACCCACTGGTAGATTTAATACTAACCATTAATATGTCTGGGCTATCAATAAAAACTTCCTCTGCTGTCACACCCTCATACTGACGAACCCAAACTGACAAGCCACCCATAGCTCGACCTCTTTGACCTCTAATAGCTGGTTTGCTAAAGTTCAGGTAGCCAATGAGGAACAATGGTAAAAGTGCCCAGGTTTCCTGAAAGGACCAGACGTCACCTCGACAAATAAAGTTGATCCAATCAGGGATGTACATGCGCGACTCAAGACCAGCTATGTTCCAACTACCCAGGATGGTACCATTTCTGACTGCTGGAACGCTAGTTGTATCTTTGGCGGAGGAGTGAGCTTCATCATACAAAGGAGCGACTTCTTCTTGCAAAGGGGCGACTCCATATGTAGAAACACTGTCCCTCCTTATGTCATCAGTTTAAGTACAGGGGAGCCCACCCTGAATACCTGGCACCGTTATAACGCTCTCAACAGTTGAATCAGCAAATAACACTGTTTCGAGTACCAAATCCATACAGCCAGTCCCGCACAAATAAGCAGAGCCCCCCTTAGCACTTTGGGCTAATTGGCCTTTTGGAATTTTAACATGACAAAATGAGTTAACTAGGGCATCTGCAATACCCGTACAATCTGTATTACCCTCTTTAACCCAGGATGGGATGACTGGTCAATCATTAAACTCCAGCCCCGATAAGGGCTCATAAAGGTTCCTCAACGGGATGTTCCAATACTCATTGGGCTGGATATATTTACTTTGTTTGTTTAGGACGCGATAAAGACTTTGGGGCTGGCTAAAATGTGAAAAAACTGATGTAGAGGGAAAACCAGAAAACGGGGGCTTGGGGTTAACCCAGTTCGGGGTAAGTGAAGAGCTATTGTAGCTAGATTGTGCGTAGGATCGAAACAGGGCCTTCGGGTTTATTGGTGGACCATAAAAACTGGGAGTAAAATTGGTCGATTTAAGGGACTGGTGTTCTCTTTTGGAACGATATTGGTCAGGTGGTTTGAGCAGAGTCTCGGGGTAAAAATAGCTAAGATTCCGCGTGGAAATCCCTCCCTCATTTTTCCCACATACCAATCGGTAAGGTGTGAAACGACTCTATGATCCCTAAAGTTAATGATCACAGTATCACCCTCTATATCCTTTGGGCAAAGACCCACCCACTTGCATCTTCTAACTGAAATAATATCCCCGTTTAGATGGGCAGGAAGGGGTCTGTTCATTTTCAGCAAGAAGATGACTTTATTTTTTAGATTTGCGGTATTTTCCCGGTTCCCATTAGAGATTGGGGGCACACCCGTCAGGATGATGACAAAATTGGCTGAATCAGGGGGGAGTTCTACAATGTTCCTACGATTTAAAGATTGTCTGTGAGTGGGATTGTCAGATTTGACAACCAATGTTTTACAGATGGCATTGTTCCCTCAGAGGATGGCTTGTTAGAGACCACCATAGGCTTCTCTTTAGCAGAATTAGTTACACGAGGGGGTTTGGATGCCAAATCCGGAGCCTTAGGTTTTGCATTGCCTTCAATATTATTGTTATTTTTAGAATGATTGCTAGGAGCAAAAATGGTGACACTAGGCTTAGAAGGTGGATCAGGCTGCCTATCAGAGCTCATAGGGTGGGGTATAGCAACAGGAGCCAGAAGGCAATCCATTTTTTCTCCCAGTATCCTTACACTCTCCAACAGAGGTAACATATATGATTTTAGGAGTTTCTCAAAAATATCGAAACACTCCTTGTTAAACCCGGTAGCAACATCCTCGGGTAGAGTTGGTTGATGGAGCGTCTCTATGGGAGCCTCAACCACAGGAAGTACCGTAAAATCGGTAATGGGGTTAACTATAAAGGGAGAGGGGATTTGTTGACTAGTACATTTTCTTTTAACACCATCCTTTTTTCTTTTTTTCCTAGGTGGGGAGCACACAGCCCTTTTAGTTTTAGTGGGCTTAGATCCGGTGACACTATTAATATGTGACAGAATGTTCTCACATGGACCAGCACTGTCAAAAGAGCGTTTAGTAAGGGTTGAGTGCAGGTTGGGAGCCATAGACTGAACGACTGGAGTATTAAGATCAATGAGGCTAATAGAGGCAGAAGAAGGGCTATTTATGTGACCCTCACTATTGATAATGGAACGTGCAGGGAAAGTATTAGGAGCCCGGAATATACTGGGAATTTGGTCCATACTAAACATATCCGCTTCACTGGCTGTCTTCCCTTGAGCAGCCATTTCCTGCGTGTTATTTGGATCTGGTTGAGTGGACAGTGGTAATTTCTTAAGATGTTCAATAGAGCGACGACGCTCAGCGCGTCTCTCAGCTAGAAGGAGTTCCTTAACTATCTCCTTGTGTGCCTTCTCGAAATATTTATCGAGAGGCCAAAGGAATGAAACACCCACACCAGATGGGAGTGAGCTAGACATATCAACGGCTGGACAGAATGTAAAAATCTATTCCTGAAACCACACTCTAACTACACCAAAGGGGCACAACAACAGAGTAAAGTGAACAGACAATAAGTGTCAGAGACCTGGCCCAGCCTGGCCTCCTTCGACCCCTGACCGCCACAGACGGTCCCGCCCTTATCCCGGGCTTCTCCCGGTCGCTCCCGTGTGCTCCCGCGCAGCAGGACTAGTCTATAGTTTTTAAAGAGTCAGTATGAGAGGGGAGGAGCCTGCAGGGAGAGCGGCCCAGGTGTTAGCAGTAGGGGCTGGCGGACGCTCCTGGGACTTGTAGTCCTGCGCCCGCAACTCGCTCGCAGCCCTGCTCGAGCTGACGTCCACAAACACCGCCACAGGCGTAGAGTGGTTGCCTCCTCACTCAAGCGTCACCGAAGAAGCAGCAAGGCAATCCCCACACGAAGCGGGACCCGCGCAGCGTGTTCCGCGAGCAGCAGCGGGAAGAGCATAAAGAGCCTCAGCAGCTCGCAGTCCCACGCAGACTCCGACAAAAGCACAAAGAAGAGGAGAATGATCTTACCTCTGTACTTGATCTTTTGCTTCTGGTCTATCCTGCATGTAGCTTCAAATGAACTTGTTAAACTGTACCGCGGCAAACATACAAGCAGCTATGGAAATAAATGAAGGACATTACTTCTCATTCAACTCAATGATAAAGCGTGGGAAATTAACTTTTAAATATTTTTACCATTATTACCAAATACAAACAATACTATATTTAATTTAAAAAAATCATATACTCTATTTTTTGAAATTTAAATTACCATTAAAAAATATTTTATAAATTATTATTATTATTTTTTTTTTATTTTTTGAAAACCTTTATTGTGCATGACAAGCTTACAAAGACGGGCCTACAACCCTTCGGGCCGGCCACCACACAATATGAGCGCACGAATCAGGAGAGAGGTCTCCGGCAGGTCTCTTGACATATCAAAAGCAAACAATTAAGGCATAAAATCCCAAGGAGACCGCCATGAGTAGGATGGAGGAAGGTTAATTTTATAATATAATGGGGTGTATAGCAGGAATATTGGAAGTATTGAGATCCGAAAGTCCGTGACGGGCCGTTGGCAAGCAGTAATACAAGACACAGCGAGGTTTAGAAATAGCAGCTACAGTGAAATAAAGCAAGCTCAATTCCCATAACTGCAAACAATTCACACCGCTGCCAACCACCCATCCGCTACCACGAAAGTACGCACAAGTACAACTTAAGAAGTCAGAGTCATAACATAGAAGGCACCATCCGCTATATCAACCCAAAAAAGGGGGGGGGACGGGGGAAGAAGAAAGAAGGATATCAAGGAAAAGATGAAAAAACAGGGAAGAGAGAACGCGGCACCACGGCATACGCCCTATGTCGGACCCAGCACACAAAGAAAGAGCCTCGCCCATGGAATCAAGGTAAACAGGACACAGAAATGTGCAGGTAATAGCAATAGCATTGAGACCATATGTACTATACTGGCAAAAACCCCAGGAGGCATACATGCAGGTGCGGCGTCCAGGAAGAGAGATACTTAAGAGCCATAGAACCAAGTAAGAAAGAAAAAACGAAAATACAGACCCCACACCACCCTGCACCCCTGCAGAAGGCTACGGCCTACCCCCCCAACAGTGTGCCTGTCGCCCTAATCAAACCCGAAATATAGAAGAGTCAGAAAGTAAGAAGGAACCATATAGACAAAAAGAAGAAAGGGGAAGGGAGAAAAAAGAACTAAGAACTAATGGGAGAGGAGACATACAATCAAAACAATCTGCTCCCACCACCCACCTGAGCACAGTTGGAACCCACGAGAAGAGGAAGTCACTTCAAAGTCAAATACCAGGAACATGAAGAGGAAGCGATCATACTTGTACAATCGAAAGCACGCCATTTGTCCATTGCACGAAGTAGCAGTCCGCCGATGCAAGTTATCTCAACCCTGTCCCCTTCTGTCCAGAGCTATAGACACGGAGTGTACAATGAACCAGAAGAGGACGGGCCAGTAGTGAAACGCAAGAACTCCAGGCCACGAGTCACGGCACCAGTCATGGCGGCCTCGGATCGGACCAGCAAGAAAAAGCGACAACAACAGCAGGCAGCACAAGCACCGCCCCGCTGACCAAGAAGGGGCACTCGCCCCGCTAGGACAAGCAGCGGATCCTGGCTCAGCAGGGCGAGGCGAATAATCACCGGGAGTCACGGCAAGGCAGGCCTGGACGGACCCCGGCCGGAGTCCCTCCATCATCTCCACTCCAGGGAAGCGCTTCCGACGAAACAGAGCAACGGGCATCCAGACCTCCAAACGAGCGACGGCTGCAGTTTCATCAACCTCCGGGAAGGTCCATGCAGCACAGTTCAGCGGTTGGTCCGCACACGTGGGGGGCGGCTCAGCGAGCCCGTCAAGAAGATCGTCATCCGGCCCAGCGGCGTTCAATAACATGGACTCACTCCAGGAACTCAAGGCAGCGAGGACGTCGCCAATCGTAGGATCACCCCTACAGTATTCAGCAAACGTGCCGTGCAACAGGCCAGTGTTCCCGTCAACGACGGGACTGAGATACAGAGCGCTGGCCGCCATCTTGTCGGCACGGCGAGGCCACTGCAGACTCCAGCCCCGATCCGGTTGCCAGCGGGGTTCAACGAAAGCCAGCCGGGGACAGTCAACCTCACCATCGATGTAGGGGAGCGGGCCACCAAAACATTGGGGGTAGCCTGCGCCTCCGGCCCATGGGCGCTGCCCGCCGAGTCCGGGCGGACGGTTTCAAGATGGCCGGATAGGAGACAAAGGGGAGACGCGTCTCCCATGCGGTCAACCCCCGTCCATGGGATGCGGCGCCCCGCCACCAGGTCCCCGGACCACCAGACCGGACCCGGTCAGTCGCCACCGGTCCAACCGCACATTGGCCTCTTCGTTCGACCCTTCTCCGCCACCAGGGGCCGGCGCTGGAACTCCGCTCCAGTCGGGAGCCGCAGGCAAGTCCAGGCCCGCCCGCCTCGCAGGCTCCGAAGCGAACAAGGGCACAGCTCGGGATCCGCCGCACCCAGGAGCATCCGGAGCAGATGGTAAGTATCAGCAATTCTTCATGTTTCCATATTCCATCGAATATGTCTTCTCGGGGCAGGATAAGGCACAGGATTAATAGAACAGACAAGAAGGTTGACGGAGCCGAGCTACAACGCGGCCATCACGGTCGCGAGCTTGGCTCCTCTTATACATTTTTAAAATAATTTTTTTATTAAATAATTTTTAAATCATAAATATGTTTTAAATTAATACATAATTTTTTTATTTTTTACTAATGTTTAAAAAAAATAATATTACATTTATAATTTGACATTTAAAATAATATTAGTAATATACTTGAGTATTAATACTTGATTATAAATATTTTTTTTACATTAAAATATAATGAATTCACAACTACAAATATATAATAACTACAACTAATAATTCAATATTATATAATTATATTTACATTTTTATTTTACTATTATTCTACAACTAATAATTCATTAATATATAAATATTTTTTAATATTATATCTCTTTTATTCAAAATATATAAATATTAATTAAATTCTTCTTTTTTATATATATTTTTAATAATTATAATAACATAGATATTACACGTAATATTTTTAGAGTATTAATACATGTTTATTTTTTTATTATATGTAAGATAACTAAAAATTTATTTTTTTTGTTAACATGAGTATTAATACTTAGAAAATTATTTTAAATAATTACTATTTTTTATTTCATTAATTATTATTTTAAATTATTTGTAAGTAAAAAACGAATTTATTTAAATTAAATGTAAAAGAAAATATTAAATAAATTAACTACAACTAATAATATATATTTTTTTTATTAATTATATGACTATTATTCTACAACTAATAATTCAATAAAATATAATTATTTTTTATTATTATTTCTCTATTATTCGAAATGAAATATATATATATTGTTACTTCTCATTTTATAATTAAAATACATATTAAATTTAAATACAGAGATAATACACGTAATATTTTACATTAGAATTAATACTTGAGTATTTTTTTAATTTTATGTAAAATAACTAAAAAAAGTTTTGATTTTTAATCGAGTATTAATACATAAATAATTATTTTTAAATAAAACTAATATTAATGTAATTATTAATAATGCAATTTTATAAATAAAATTGAAATTTAAATGTACTTAATAATATTAAATCATAATACATTATATATTAAATTAATAATATTTTAATAATACATTAAAAAATACTTACGTTGGAATAACATGCGTTGTAATAGCCACTGTGTTGTAATATCATGCGTTGTAAAGGCACCTGCGTTGTAAAGGATTCATTGTAAAGGTACTGCGTTGTAATAGTTGGGTTGTAAAGGATGTTCCCCATATCATCTAACCAAGGAGGCTCCTAAATAATATTTGATGTGACCTACTTCTGATCAGTGCAGTCGATTGTGAACTTCTGAAGCCTAAACATAAATACATATGGCACAGTGAATACTGGCCACTGGGAGCAAGGGGCCTCTAGTTTGGACATGACAAGGTTTAAAATGGTATTCAAATAAAATGAAGCTTTACCTCAAGTAGTTAGGGAACTCTCCCTTTTAACTTTCATCCTTTTAAAAGCATTCATTTTTAACCACACTTCATAATTTGACCCAGCGAGGATACATGTTTATGACAGATGCACCTCAGGCCTTCTATTGTTTGTCCCTGTGCCCCAGCCCAGCCCAATATTCTGACTGAGGATTTCACATTGTCAGGCCTTGTTATCTGCAGCCTGGTGATCATGATGTGACGTCAACACAGGATTTCCAATCAATCACAGCATTTATATAGCGCACTACTCACCCGGAGGGTCTCAAGGCGCTAGGGGAGGGGGGGATCCGCTACTGCTCCTTAACTTTTACATATAAAATGGACCCTGTGCCTATCTAATAAATGTCCTCAAGGCTGTGTGCTGCTCTGGAGGGGTCTGAGAGTTACTGGTAGCTCCCATACAACAGTTTGGAGAAGCCAGATATAGGCTGAATTAGTTTTTTACATGTACAGTTGTAAAGATTCCAAAATGTCCTCTCAAATTGCCATGATGTGAGCTTAGAACGTAAGCAAAAAGAGCAAATGATGGATGGCATGCTGAACAATGCCAAAATTCACCCCCAGTCAACAGATCTGGGCTTTGGCCCAGATCTCTGTACTGGGGGAGGATGTTTGACATTGTTTCAGTATTCCACCCATTAAATTGTTCTTTTTGCATTTGTTGCCTTAAGTGGGAAGGGTCCCATGCTCACCATACCACTGGAGTCATGCTAGCCTGGATGATGAGGAGTGATACACAGAAACCGGTACCTGGATGATTGTTACCGGGCCAGGGAGGACCTAGCCTGGCACTTCAGGCTGGAATGTTCCCATGGAGAGCAGGGTAAAGACTGATTTGCATATGGTTGGGTCTAAACTGGAATGGCATGCTATACGGAAAAAAACGATTGATTTAGGTCCAGATCTCTGTACTGGGGCAAATGTTTGACATAGTTTTAGCATTTGTTCATTGATTGTTCTTTTGCTTGAGTTTAGAATGTAGCACAAGTCAATCAGAAATATACATGGATATATCTCTCCATACACACCAATTACATTCTAGGTCTTTAAACACTCAGCACAAACTAATGTTGTTGCTTCCTTAACATGGTAAAGTTCTTAGAGATCCCCACTATCATTGCCCTTTGTAAGGAACAAAATATATGCCAGTTCACATCGCTATCTACACTTCACTCATGGAACTCAAAGGGACATTGAAGCCTGTGTTAATGGAATAAACAGAAAGATTCCAATATACATTTCCGACATGTACCTGTTCCTCTGGTGAGACATAAAGCTGGTAATACAGGAGGAGGATCTCTTGTGCCAGCAAATCCAGCTCCTCTGGTGAGAAGGCGGGGGCTCTTTCACCTGCTAGACCCGGCATCATTGCTCCCAGAGATGAAAAACAGCCGCAAAAGTGGAGGAGGTCTTGATGGCAGTAGTGTTAGGAGGCAAGTGAACTTTTTTCTCAACCGCAGTGTACATGTACACAATGCACACAATGCACACAATTGACAGTGTAGATGGACACAGCCTTTGTTCTTCATATGCTACTTTCAACAGCATTATTCTATGTCTGTGTCCGTCATGGAGTTCATCGCCCACTACGCGGTTGAAAACTGTTGTGCTCGTCTGATTCCAAATGTCCTATCTGCAAAGTCAGGCAGCCGCCATTTCAGAAGTTCAAAATAGTGTGTTTGTAATTATTAAGTGCGTCACCACCACTCAAAATGGGGGCAAGTTTGTTCACATATATGAACTTTGATGGGCACTCAGTTAGTCTAGTAAACCTTATTCTGCCAATATAGACCATAAAAGCACATTTAAAAACACATAAGATAAAAATTTATAAAAGCGACACGATACACAATAAAAGAGCAGGTCCAATGATTCATATGTAATTGCCAATATAGGTCTCCGAATCCTATTGCACATTTACCTTAAAAATATATCTCTAATAATCTGGAAATGTTAGGTCAGAGGGCAGAAAAACTAAACTTAAACAGACCTATTAAGGTGCATCTTTTACAGTACTAGAAGATTTATAAATGGAGTGGCCTCTAAAATAATAGACTTTCTAAGACCAGTTCAGTACATAAACAATTTTTTCCTTCGCCTTAAAGCTCCTGATAGAAAACCTGCAACACCAAAGCATTTTGTGCCAGCACCGTGGTGGTGGCTCCGCCGGCCATACTAATAAACCCCTAAGTGTTTTATGCGTTTGACGTAGTGTTGGATATAATTTAAATGTGATGTAGTGTTAGTTATGTGTTTATTAAATGTATTATTGTGTTTTTAATGTTGATGTTAATGCTTGTGGATTTGTATTTGTGTTGTGGAAGGGGGACATATATTTATATTTATAGGTTTTGGCTTTGGTAAACAGATGGATTTACTAACACTTTTTTTTTAATTTAAGGAAAATTGTATTTCTTATTTGATAACAAGTTATTTCACATTACTTTTTTTTCCAGGGTTGGTGGAGCGTTTTTCTCTAAACTGTTTTGGGGTTTTTGAGGGTTTCGTTATTAAGAGGATTGCGGCATTGGATTTCTTTTGTACAGTTGTACTTTTGAATTTTTGTTTAGATTTTGTTATCCAATGGATTCGTATTTGGGGCCTCATTAGGATGGCGGACGGTCCTGTGTCCGTGCGCCACCCCAGAGTAGGAGGGACCATTCGCAGGGGCAGCGGCGGTCCCTCCGTGCAGATTAGGATGTGACCGAAACCCTGGCGGTCACATCCTGTATATTTAATATTGCGGCGGGTGCTGCTTGAAGCTGCAGGCACCGCGGGTGCTGCCACTTCGCGCACGCAAAGGCAGGGGGGTACCATAGGTACCCCCCATGAGCACCCCCCACCCCCCCAATACCCCTGGGGGCCCACAACGGGCCCCCAAAGAAAAGTCTGTATGCCTTTCCACTGCGGAAAAGCCGCCGTGGAAAGTCATTGGACCGTCGCCATTCTAATATGGCTGGCGGTGTCTGAAAAGATAGATAGAACTTTTCCGCCGCGGTCGGAAGGTGACTGTGGCGGAAAAGCAACAGACTGAAAAAAGATCCCCCATCCATCCTAATCTGGCGGGGGGGTCTTTTTTCTGTCCGCAGTGGTTAATCCGCATCCTCCAGGCCGGCGGTGGCTTCCGCCGGCCCGGAGAATGAGGATTAACTGCAATCCTAATGAGGCCCTTAATTGGTTTGCTATGGATTTTATCGTTTTCGAGGATATTCTACTGCTACATAACTTTAAGTATTACTTTTTTTTACTAGAGCTGGGAAATGTATCTATTTTTTCATTGTTTATTTTTTATTTAATATTTATATTATGTCAAATCATTTTGGGCTATATTTCAAATTTTATGATATAATTATAATTATTAAGCTAAAAAATGTGATGTTTATATGTTTTATAGTTTGAAGATTTAAATGATGTTTAGAATTTTGTTTAGTTTAAAGAATTGATTTAGCAATTATGTCTTGGTATTCTAGACCTTTTGCAGTTGGATACAACGTAGTTTTATGTTGCAGGTATTCGTACATGGTTTTAGTTTGTTTGCTTAGTTTAGGGCCTATTTTACTTAGTTATTGTTCTAGTCTGAGTTCTTGGTAGCTCTGTTCTTTTTTAATTGCTTCAATGTAGTGTTGGGTGTCCCCTTCCTATTGTGGATTGGAAGGCATTATGCCATCCTTCCACTGCGTTGTTTGTTTTAGCTTTTTGAGCCACAGTACTGGAGTATACGTTGCACCAGGGTATCTGAAATTTAGGTTGTCCACGGTGCCCTGAACTATGTAACCTTCCCACCCAGGTGTCTTCGAAGTAGTCTAGGAAGGGACTTAGGAACTCATTACTATGGCGATACGACCACCACCGCCGACCTGGAGGTGGCGATCGTTACACCATCGTAATGAGAGATACTCCCCTCCATAGTAAGATGGTGGTGGGTATCGCGGCAGATGGAAAGTCTGTTTGCTGCTTTTCTTCTGGTTGCAATTGCAAACAAAACAGGTGATGGACAGAATGTGGATCAATGTCACACATTCAACCGAGTCCAAAGATCTGGGCCCAAATCCATCGTTTTTTTTGCACTCCACACCACCCTGGGTTAGACAATGGCGATATGCAAATCAGCTCTGACCCTGTGCCCCATGGGAACAGTCCAGTCCGAACTACAAAAGCCATGTCCTTCCCAGAACGGAATCAAGCATCCGAGGACCGGACCGGTTTCGAGGTAACACCTCTCATCAGCCCGGCTAGCTTGACTCCAGTGGTGTGGAGTGCCTGGGACCCACGTCTGAGCATCCCCAGCGCACTTATGGCGGCAATTGCAAACAAAACAGGTGATGGACAGAATGTGGATCAATGTCACACATTCAACCCAGTCCAAAGATCTGGGCCCAAATCCATCGTTTTTTTTGCACTCCACACCACCCTGGGTTAGACAATGGCGATATGCAAATCAGCTCTGACCCTGTGCCCCATGGGAACAGTCCAGTCCGAACTACAAAAGCCTTGTCCTTCCCAGAACGGAATCAAGCATCCGAGGACCGGACCGGTTTCGAGGTAACAGCTCTCATCAGCCCGGCTAGCTTGACTCCAGTGGTGTGGAGTGCCTGGGACCCACGTCTGAGCATCCCCAGCGCACTTATGGCGGCAATTGCGCTGGGGATGCTCAGACGTGGGTCCCAGGCACTCCACACCACTTGGAGTCAAGCTAGCCGGGCTGATGAGAGGTGTTACCTCGAAACCGGTCCGGTCCTCGGATGCTTGATTCCGTTCTGGGAAGGACATGGCTTTTGTAGTTCGGACTGGACTGTTCCCATGGGGCACAGGGTCAGAGCTGATTTGCATATCGCCATTGTCTAATCCAGGGTGGTGTGGAGTGCAAAAAAACGATGGATTTGGGCCCAGATCTTTGGACTGGGTTGAATGTGTGACATTGATCCACATTCGGTCCATCACCTAATTTATTTGCAATTGCCGCCATAAGTGCGCTGGGGATGCTCAGACGTGGGTCCCAGGCACTCCACACCACTTGGAGTCAAGCTAGCCGGGCTGATGAGAGGTGTTACCTCGAAACCGGTCCGGTCCTCGGATGCTTGATTCCGTTCTGGGAAGGACATGGCTTTTGTAGTTCGGACTGGACTGTTCCCATGGGGCACAGGGTCAGAGCTGATTTGCATATCGCCATTGTCTAACCCAGGGTGGTGTGGAGTGCAAAAAAACAATGGATTTGGGCCCAGATCTTTGGACTGGGTTGAATGTGTGACATTGATCCACATTCGGTCCATCACCTATTTTATTTGCTTTTCTTCTGGTGGCAATCAACACAATTGCCTGCCAGGCGCAGCAGGGGCACTAATATGGTGGCGGTGCCTAGCAGGCACCGTCAGCCATATTAGGATGTCGAGTCTGTAAGACCTATCCATGGCGGCAACGTCGCCATGAAAAGGTTGGCAGGGATTAGTTTTGGGGTCCCCTTGCGGGCCCCATTTGTGTCCAGGTGAGGTGGGGTGCACTAGGGGGTACCCATGGTAACCCCCTACCAGCCGCAGTCGGCAGCAGGAGTTCCTGCAGGGTGGTGATGTGGGGAGGGGAGGGGCAGGGTGGGGGGTAGTAATGTATGGATGACGGAGTTTAACAGGTAAGTAAACATATAAATAAATAAAACTAATTTTGTTGCGTGCACTGCATCACCAAATGCGATGCAGTGCGCACAACAAAATTTGTTTTATTTATTTATATGTTTACTTACCTGTTAAACTCCGTCATCCATACATTACTACCCCCCACCATGCCCCTCCCCCTCCCCACGTCACCACCCTGCAGGAAATCCTACTGCCGACCGTGGCTGCCCCCTACATTTCGCTGCACCAAGTGGCATGCACCGTGTGGTGCCTGCCATGTGGTGCAGTGAAATGCCAGCAGCACCCGCTGCAATGTTAAATTGGGGAATGCCACCGCCATGGTGGTGGTTGCATCCTAATTCGTGGTGCGGGACAGCCACATGTCTGGTGGCCGGTCCCAACACAACGGGGATGGTGGGTGGACTTCGGTTGGCCGGCCATCCCAATGGGCCCCCTTAATTCTGATTCATTAGCTTAATAGAAAGGACTTTCAAAAAGTAAGTTGTAGCGATTGGCTACTTATTTAGTTGGGGCATAGGCCAGGGCTATTCATTTTTTAATTTGGTAAGCAAAGTTGCTATTTATTGAATAATCTATGCTCAAAGTTGATTTCTGTAGGTGCCTCCATATGCTCTGATTATAATGGTAATAGCAACCTTGTATTGCAGTCTGTCAGTATAGTTTGGGGATGGATTGAATCATTGTCTGCTCAAAGTCTATTATGATTTTTTGGGGACAGTAATTTTCTGTGAATTGTTTGACTATAGTTAGTAGTTCTACATAAGTGGTGTTTTGTTTATTAGGCAATAATGCATAAATAAAGGGGATATTTGTCTCTTCATATTCTCCGTGGATGGTATACAGCTGGTAAAATGATTTGGGGCAAACTGTATCATCCATCATCCACGTTGGGCAGTTTTTAATTTTTTGCAAATTTGTATTAGTTGCAAGCATAATAATTCATTTTTCATGAATTTCGTTATCATAAATAAAGTATTTTTCCTCTTTGTGGGCGATGGTATACTCTGGTAGTATTTAAATTTCTCTAATAGTTTGGGGGATAGGTGGAGTTTGAGATGTAGCTCTTTTAGTATTTGCTATTAGTCTTTTCAAATGGGGAAAAGAAGGTAGTTGTCCTGTGAAATGTTCTGGCACTCTAGTTAAAACATTTTTCAGTATCTGGGTGCGTGTTTGATGGGAACTTGTGCATGCTTCCCTTATTGTCTCTAGGGCATCTGTTACTTGACCTTCAGTTACATTTGGGGGATAGTTGTGTTCTCTAACATTTACTACATTGGTATCTATTATAGTGGCTCTCCCATAACAGGCATTGGAATAATATTTGCTATATTTCCAATGTATTTGATTTTCAATAATCTTTTCTTGGGTATAAGTGTAACCCATGAAGCAAAGCATTAGTTTACCATTTTGCGATGAAATGAACTTAGCTCCTTCTGTCATTTTCGGGGTATATCAGGACGGGAGCACAAACCCTTCCGGAAAAAGTCCCCTGAAATGATCCAGGCAAGCCTAGACCTACTGGAATGAGAACAGATCCTGTGCACACGCACGTAAGGTTGATAGTCCAAGTATAGGGACTAAGTTTTCTACTGATACAAATTAAATGCTTGAAGAACGAAGCGTACAATGTCAAGTTTCATGTGAATAAAGTTTTTATAAGTCAAAAGGTGGGCAGTACAGTAAGGAAGTAGCCAGCCGACACGTGTTTCGTCACACCGTGAAGGAGGTGTAACTCATCAGGGCTGTAGGGCTACAAGGTGAGAAGAATCGTGTGGATAAGGAAGCGGCGGAGAAACAACCCCGTCCGCATGTGCGATAAGGCGATAAAACGCCAAGGGTAAGGATTTTACTTAATTAAATTTAAAAAAGTGAAGTATTTATAGTTTGTTATGTAAAGTTTTGTTCTTATCTGTGTAGTAGAAAATTCTATATAGTTGTTTATGTAGTTCTTCTTTCTTCTCTGTTCTCCCTCTCACAAAGTAACTCTCTTCCTTCTTCTTTGACCGATATACAGTAAACTTATGTTAAATAATTCCTTGTTTTTATAGTGTTTATTTAATGAGTTAACATTTTCTATTGGTTTGTTTTTTTTAGTTGAAATGTATTGGTCGAGATACTTTTTTGAATTTTTTTGCAGTTACATTTTAATTAGTTTAACATATATGTATAATGTTTATTTAATGTATGTATTTATGTTATTTATTGTTATTTAAATATATTTGTAAATAAATATAATTTAAAATATTTATAGTTGATATATATTAATTTTAGTTCAGTTCCACTTTGTTGTATATTTATTTAATATTGTATAGTTAATTTATCTATGTGTTTGTGTTAGTATTATAATAGTATTTTTTAAAATAATTAAATATTTTTTATATATCTTGTTATAGTTTATTTTAAGTAATTGGGATATGTAAGTAAATTTCATAATTTTAAATAGTGTTTTTTAATTTTAAATGTTCTTTCCAGTGTTGTTTATATGTATTTTATCGATATTTGTGTATTCGATATTGTTGATATCGATATTTTTGGTGTATGTGTTTTATTTTTATCAATATTTTTGTTAGCTATATTTATGTTGTCAATATTTTTGTCATCTATATTTTTATAGACAATATATTTTTCTGAATGTTTGTTTTAGGGTGTTGATATTTATGGTTACGATATTTTTTCTACAATATTTTTGTAGGACGAGGTTTTTGTAGTCGATATTTTATCAGTGATCCCAATAAATGTATTTGAAAGTGTTTGCAGCTCCCATGGACACTCATTCTTTAAAAAAATATTTTTATATGTAGTGCATTAGACTGCTGAAAAGCAATATTTCTGCGGGTTGTTTAGATCTCCAATGATGTTAAAACGTGTCTATAACACATTTAAAATGTATTATTTAAATATGTTTAAAATGTTTACATTGTTTTAGGCTATACATGGAATTTGAGAAGAAGAAAAAACAAAAAGCAAATGTTGGATTAAAGTATGTGGTTAAACCATATATATTTTGTACGAGTATATGACTTCTATGGTATTTAACAAATATGTTGCTGTTGAAAATGTAACAAAAGTTCAAATGTTTATCCAATGCAGACATTTGAACCCTGGGAGTGTGAGGAGATGATAGCCTCAGGTGTACTATCCATATCCAGACCTTGCCACCATGTAAGAAAGTTATAGAATCAAGAAGTTCAGGTTGAATAGGCAAACTATACTGAATGTATGTCATCAGCTGGAGCCAGATCTTCAGTCTCACAACAAAAATCCCACATCTATTACACCAATTGTCAAACTCATGGCAGTACTTCATTATGTGGCCACAGGATCCTTCCAATACACTGTGGCAGTATCTGGTGAAATGTAACAACCAACACTCATTGGTATGCTACAAGTAATTCTATTGTTAATGATGACACACATCAACAGCTTAATGCAGTTTCCATGGCAACAGGATTTAGCCCATGTGAAGAGGAACATTTATGATTTGGGTCACCTACTACATGTGGTTGGAGCAATAAATGGCAAGCATATTTCCTTAGTACTATCATACACCTGATAACAGGCCTACCGGAATCAAAAACACTTCCATTCATTAACTTGCAAGTTGTCTGTTTGTGGGATTTGTACATCACAAGCATCTGTGTGCATTTCCCCACTCTGTCCATAATTCTTTTGCACTGCAGAACAGCCCCTTACCCCTGCAAATGTTTCAACTTGGACCAGAGAGGGCATGGTTTGTCGGTCAATACAATTGTTTATTATACTGTTTGGGGTATTTCTAGTTGCCTAATGTGGAACTGTATAACATTATTTTGGCCATTTTGTTTGTCTACCATATAGGAGACTCAGCTTAACCCAAGCAACCATGGTTGTCGGCACCAGTGAGGAATCCAATAACACCAGGGGAAATCAGCTTAAATGAGATCCATGGAAGAACACGGCTGCCAGTGGAGCTGGCATTTGGGCTCCTGAAGGCCAGATTATGTTGTCTGGCCAAAATTGGTGTAGCCCTTATATCGCAGAGGATGGAGACCATGAAAAGCCATGCGATGAGGATCCTGATAAGTCAAATGAAGATGATAGTGGTGAAGAGGAAGGAGTTGACTTACATTGACATGTCATTGCCAACTTCTTTTCACGAGTTTAAGTGTATCTTTACATGTTATCTCTTTCACCATTATGCCAACTATTGATGTGGTGATGAGAGACATATGTGGTGATATTTTGCTGGGAAGAGCAAGTTCAGGGAAAATCAGGCCAAAGATGTTTGTTGATCAAAGTTTGGACTACTGTGTTCAATTACATTGTTTATCTCTGATTGTTTTGTGAAACTGTGTCCTCCAGTTGTTGCCTTTGTTATGTGCCATTATGTTCTGCGTGATGTGCAATCTTTTTTTTAAATCCATTGTAGGGTCCTTCACCATGTCATCTTCATTTGGACATTTCAGAGTTGTGACATTTGCAGGTATATGGTGCTGTTTCCAAATTCAAAGGAGACCTGGGTTGATCAGACAGAAAGACAGACACAGACGTTGGGTACACAAATCATGTACCAAGGCAACTATACTGTGATTGAATGGAAGATTTGAATATTTCATTGGACTGGTTGCTTGTCATGTATTGGCACTAAAGCAATATGTGTGCCATCATTTCCTCAAACCACATGAGTAGTGGAGACAAATCATGGTAATCTCCCTTCATATTTGATAAATCCTCATTGTGTGTAAAGTATATGTAGGTGTCGATGTGTTACATCATTGAGGGACATACGCCTTGTGGCACATCTCTGGCACATGGTTGTGACCTTTGGAGCACTGGTTTCAATAGATTCCATGTCTACAAAATATAGTGCTGACATGGTCTTATCTCTTGGTATAATTGATGTGAAATTCCTTATGTGATCCATAAGATCTGGATCTTACTGATGAGATGAGTCAATGATAATTTGCCTATGCTATCTTATTGTTTTAGACATATACCCTTGTTCCATGTTGGCAAGGTCTTGAACTTGAACTGGAAATGTGCAAACTGGTACTGAACATTAGTGTAATGTATGGATTGCTATCTTAGTGCAAATATTGACAGACAAGTATTGGACAAATGGAATAAACATAATAGCAGATGATTGAATAGAATGACATTTTTTGGAGTCATGTTTGGAAACTTGAGATGAACATTACCAACTTATAAATTATCTGTGTTTACTCAATCTTTAGATTTTTATCATTGTTAAGTTATGACGGAGGAAGAAAACAAATTCATTGATAGAGTTGAAATATACAACACCAGTCTATGAGCTTTTGACATGTAAATATGTTGTAGTAAACGTGATAAAATTAAAGAGGGTGAACATGACAAAAGCAAAACAAAAAGTGAATAAGTCAGTCATGGTGAATGAAATGAGAGTTGGAGAGTAAACATTGTTTGGAGTCCAATGTCCAAAATACTACTGGCATCAGAAAGGCAAATGTGTCCAGAAATAGTCCATAGAGTGAATGTTAGACACAAACTGGAGGAAATTAATGTAGGCGTTTCTTGCTGGTGGTGTCAGAGGTCTTGCCATCCTCACATCCTGGTAATACATGTGGACGACCCCTCCTGCGGGTGAATTGAATCCACAGTTGCGTGGGGTCAGGGGGCTGAAAGTGGTTCTCCTGGTAGCAGGGCCTCCCTTCTTGTGGCTGTGTCAGATGTAGTTGGCCCAGAAGTTTTAGGACCATAGGAAGGGGTAGATGGTACTAGGAAAGGCCTGTACATATGGTTGTAAATGTCATGCAGCACCCCGGTCAGTAGTCCATATTTGAGTTGTGGGCCTCTACCTGATGATTGAGCTACCACTGCAACTGCTTCATCTCCCAGTACCTGGGGAGTACCTGGCCCATCATGTCTTGGGACTGATGGTAAGCTCCCTAGACTTGGTCAGTGTTGGTCTGGGTGATTATTACCGCAGTTGCCTCACTATACTGACCCACCAAAAACTACCTCTACCCCCTCTACAGTGAGTCCATGGCCCAGTGTGGCCCATCCAACTGGTTCCTGGGTGAGACGGAGCTGGGGGCATTGTGGTCTCATCATCACCCAGTACTGGGGGGCACACCAACTGTGTCACAGTGGTAGGAACACAGGAAGTGGAGTCCTCGGTTTGCTTAGGTGGTACAGCTGGGGTGGGAGGTGTTGGTGTGAGAACAGTGAGTGTCAATGGATCCGTCTGCCCATGGTGACTAGATGGACCATGCCCCTCCAGATTACCAGGAGAATTGTCCTCAGTGATGGCTTGATCCTGGGCTGGAATTGAGGTCTCTTCAGTGGAAGATTCCTGGTCAAGTACTAAAGTTGGACCTATTAAGAAGTTGAGAAACATTTTAGTAGTCATAGTGTATATTGTACATTTAAATCTTTTGAGAAAAGCAATGAAGATACCTAGAAGACAAAATAGGTATATTATTGTGATGATAGCTTTCAGTGGTATTGCCCATTTTACCCTTACTTTTAGCGATTTCAAACAGTACAACTTCTAATGAACAGCTAATAAAATGTCCCAAAATGTTCATGGTGGGATCAGGAAGTATACCTAACATCTCCAAACCATTCAGCCCAGCACAGTGGAGAGGGGAAATGTGTAATTGACAATTCCAAGGACTAGCTGAAGTAAAAAAAGACATTTGCACAACTTTGATGGATGTTTTTTTTTATTTTCAATTTTTTATTTACCAACATGCAGAAGAAAAATACAGAGAGCATTCATTAAAGCACCCGCCCCCCCTCCCCCCACCACCTACCCTCATTGAGGAGAACCCAAGTATACATTTTTTTTTTTAGGGAAAGAAGGCACAACCAGACAGTAAGCATGTGGAAAGAGAGAGAAAAAGTAGAAAAAACGGTGCAGAGAGCAAAAAAGAAGATAAGGACAAGACTGAGAAAAAAAAAACAGCAAGCACTTTAGGTAAAGAGGTGATTAACCTGACTGTGCCAGCCAGGAGGTCATGTTATCCCATACCTCAAGGCCCTTTTTCCGGTCTCTACGTCCCTTCCTGGCAGAAACAGCAATTTCTAGGTGATAGGTAGCGATAAGTCTGGCTAACCACTGTGAAAATGACGGGGGCTCAGGGTCACGCCAGGCGGAGGCCACACCGATTCTCCAGAGTGCCATGGCAATGAAAATTAGACCATCTCTTTTTAGCCGTGAGGTCTCAGTCTGTGTTCCCAGCATGATAATTGTAGGATTTAGTGTTATAGGCTGAGTTGTGACTTGTCTTAGAAACTCCTGTATGCGGTTTAGGGTAGTAGAGAGCTTTAGACAAATGGAGAAGATATGAATGGAGTTAGCCCTATATTCTGAGCATGTAAGGCGGAGCGTGCCTTGGCAAGAGCCCCATTTCGCAATCTTGTTAGGAGTAAAATACAGAAAAAAATAGTTTTAAAGTGTTGTGCCTGTAATTTGTCTGAGATTAAAATGTTCTGTGATAGGGTGAGTGAGTTATAAAAAAGTGCTGCTGGTAGAAGAGAGTTTGTTGTGCCATTTGT
This sequence comes from Lissotriton vulgaris, assembly GCF_964263255.1. Classification (NCBI taxonomy): domain Eukaryota; kingdom Metazoa; phylum Chordata; class Amphibia; order Caudata; family Salamandridae; genus Lissotriton; species Lissotriton vulgaris. The sequence goes on from NC_141699.1 coordinate 703,189,268, forward strand.
CGGCTACGTTCTGTAAGTCGTCAGGGGTCTGATTGTTAATAATGTTATATAACAGGCCAATTATAGGGGGTAATGGTTTACGTAAGGTGTCAAGAAGGGCAATTTCCCTGAATCCTGAGGCCCCCCAGCTTTCCTAAACAGAAAATCAGAGACAGAAAGAAATTTAAAGGCATCTTCATTCTTGAGTTTATATTTGGCATATAAATCAGAGAAGGGAATTACCCCTTCACAAGTGATGAGGTCTCCTAATTTCAGTATGCCTGCCTTATGCCAGTCTGAAAAGTAAGCCCTGTCAAAAATGGCGGGTAGGCTGTCATTGTTCAGCGTGGGAGTATAGTGATTGAACCTACCCAACCCACAAATTCTACGGATACTACGGAAAGCTTTAAAAGAATTTAGTAGTGTCTTAAATCTCCCCCGTTTGCAGTATCCAAATGTATTTTCCCAAAGGAAACAGCCCCAGGATTGTTCCCCCAGCAGTAGCTGAAATGGAGAGGAAGGCCTTGTAGTATGAGGGTGTGGAGCTTCTTTTAGCAGTTCTGAGCTGTACTGTAGCACCGAGTCCCAGTAGTAAAGAGTGATATTAGGGAACGACCACCCCCCTAGTTATTTTGGTAAACATAATTGCCTTAAGGCCCTCCTGGGTTGAGAATACGACCAGATAAATTGTGTAAATAGTTGTTGGATTTTTTGCAGGTTAGATTTACTAAATTCCAGAGGTATTGTTCGAAGAAGGTATAGCAGTTTAGGAAAATATGTCATCTTTATGACGTTACATCTGCCGACCAGGGTTAGGTGTAGATTGTCAATTTGTTTCAGGGCTTTCCTAGTGTGTGTGGCCAAAGGAGCTAGATTATCTGTGACAATCTCATCTAGATTTGCGGAGATTAAAACCCCCAGATATTTGGCCTTAGTAACCACCCTGTAATCAGTCCAGGATATTTGGCTATTTGTAATTATTTGAGTTTTGGTCTGATTTAAGGCATAACCAGAGAGCTCACCAAACTTTTGTGCCTCGAATTCTAGAGCCACTATAGCGTTAGAGGGATCAGGCGAGGTGATGGCTAGATCATCGGCGTAGGCCAAGATCTTGGTGCAGATCCCTTGAAAGAAGACTGTGGAAATCTCAGCATTTCTCTCTATTTGCTTGATAAAGGGATGCAGATGAAGAGCAAACAGCAGAGGGGAGCAGGGGCACCCCTGTCTGGTTCCCCGGGAGATCTCAAATTGCCCGGTTAGTTGTCCATTAATGGAGACACAATCTGTTGGTTTTACATAGAGAGCTTGTATCGCCTGTATGATCTTAGTCCCAAAGCCCATTTTACTCAAAACTGCCCACAGAAAACGCCTGTGCGGCGTCAAAGAGGGTAATAGCGTGTCTAACATGTTCGGTTGTTCCTTTCTTTGGGATAAACCCGTGCTGCCACTCTGCCACCAAGGACTCGGCCACTGAGGTGATTCTCTTTGCTAAGATTTTGGAGAAGATTTTTGAATCGCTGTTGATGAGTGTAATAGGTCGATAGGAGCTCATCTCTAGAGGGGATTTATCCTTTTTAGGAAAGATGGCTATTCTGGCCATGGACCAGGAGGCCGGTGGAAGAGCCCCGTTGAATATGGAGGTTATTACTTCTGTGAGAATTATTTTAATTTGTGGGGCGAAGATCTTATAGAACTCTACTGGGATGCCGTCCATCCCGGTAGCTTTCCCATCAGGAAGGCTGTTGAGTGAGTCCAATATCTCCTCCCACGTAGGGGTTAACTCTAGTGTTTCCCTATTATCTGGGGAAAGAGATCTAAGATCAATATTGCTAAGATAATTGGTAGTTTCATCTGAGATTAAATCATTTGGACCGGGATTCTCCTCAGTGTAAAGTTTGGAGTAGAAATCCTGGAATCCCTTTCGTATAAGTTCCGTGTCATTGGTCTCAATTCCAGATGGGAGTCTAATTGTGTGAATCTCACTACAGGAAACCTGTTGTCTGGTCCTAACAGCCAGATGATGCCCAATACTATCGCTGCATTCATGGTTTTTCTCCCGGGAGCAGGCCCATTTTGCGGCGGTTTTCTCAGCAAAGATTGCCCCGATTTTGGCTCTGGCCAGCACCACCTCTTTCTGGGCTGACTCAATATCTTGGCCTGCTTGAATACATTTGGTTAATTTAGTTTCAGTTGTTTTCAACTTCCCCTGTAGATTGCTTATCATCATCTTCTCTTTCTTGTTTTTGCGCGCTGAGAATCCCAGGGTCTCTGCCCTAATCCCTGCTTTTAAAGTATCCCAAACTGTCATAAGGGAGGCAGAGCCAATGTTAAAGTCTAAAAATTCCTGTAGCCAGCCTTGCATATGTATCTTGTATAACGGATCCTGTAGCAAAGCTTTTTCAAAGCTCAAGGTGGAACTCTCTCTGGGCTTCCCCCATCCTCTGATGTTAATGATGAGGGGGTTATGATCCGACATGAAGCGTGGGGCTATTTCAATAGTGCAATTATTAATGATTGAAGATGAGACGAAAAATTAATCGAGCCTGACAAGGGTGTGGTGTGGGCCAGAGAAAAAGGTGTGACCAGGCTGAGAGGGGTTCAGTCAAGCCCAGCAATTTCTTAAGCCGTGTGTCTGTGCGAGATCTGTCAAAGCCTGAAAGACCATGGGCTTCCTGCCCTTGTATTTCCAGAGGCTGTCAGTATCCCAGTTGGAAGGCAGATGTAGATTAAAATCACCGCATACAACAATAGGGGTGGGCCAGTGTGCTAATTCTCCTGAGACCAAATTGATAACACCTGGGTCATCTGTATTGCTCCCGTAGATTGAACAGGAGGTAAAAGGGGGGTTGTTAGAGCTATGGCACTCAGTGATTACCCATCTGCCTAGGGAGTCAGCCTTAACCTGGGGCGAGACGATAGGGAGCCTTCTCTCAGCCAGAATTCCAACCCCCCTGGTTTTGGAGCCCTGTGTGGTGGCCCCCAAAACACGAAGCCCCAAGGAGTCTAAAAGGTGTTTCTGGGAGCCCTCGATGTGGGTTTCCTGTATGAAGTTAATGTCCCCTCCCAAAGAGCGAAGCCCCTGGATCACATTTTTCCTTTTTGTACGATCATTTAACCCGCATATGTTGACAGAGACAATTCTTAAAGTATCTGATTTAGCCATTTGAAAAAAATAAAGAAAACAAGCAAACAGAAGAGCAATAACAAGGCCAGCTCCTATTTTCTTGTCCTATAGTGTAATAAGAATGTTTTGAGAGTACACGTGTATGCATAAAAAATGTTAGAAGACTAGTGCTTAGATGTTTTGTGCCAAACTTTCCTATTGAGGTGCCTTTCCCATCCCCCCCCTCCCCCTTCTTTGAGCAATCAGGCAGAGCCTGAGTGATGGCAATCATCATGAGCCCCGACTGCCAGCCACGCCAGAGTGATCAGAAATTTAGCTCTAGTTATAGATCGGCCAACTGCCCCCCCCTTTTTTTTTAAACAATGCTCCGTGTGGTGAGGTAGTGAGGTAGTGCGTAAGGAGTAAAGAAGACAGATTACGAATGAAACTAGAAAGAGAAACAAAAGAGCGTATCAGGAAAAGTCAGAGAAAATCAATCTGAAGTCAGGAGGTAAATAACCCAGGCCTGGGTTTTTTTCTTTCTTCCCCAGCAGACAGATTGGATGAGTGTTATTTCTTTCTGGATTTCAATTCCTCCAAGAACTCCCCTGCTTTAACCTTGGTGTTTCCGTTGGAAAATACTTTGAGCCTCGAAGGATTCATAAGATACACCTCCGCACCCTGCTGTTGGAAAGGGGAAATTAGCTGCCTCATACGCCATCTTCTTTCAACAGTCTGGTGGCAGAAGTCTGGTTTGGCGAAGAAGGCTATCCCGTTAGCTCCTTTTTTCGAGTTAAAGCGGGCCTGATCATAGATCATCTGTCTGAGGAGGAAGTTTCCAAAGTAAACTAGAAACACCCTCGGTTGTCTCCCAGTCGAGTTGCCTCTGTGGTGTTGTCGCTTCAGATGAAAGGGAAACCAGTGGTCCCTCTGGACCTCATGATCCCGATCCCAGCCTGGATGATCAGGAAAGGAGTCCTGCAGTAGTTGGACTATGAAACGTCTTGGGTCGTCCCCCTCCTTCCCCTCCGGAATACCAAGTAGGCGGAGATTGTTCCGGCGCTGAAGGTTTTCCTGCTCCTCCATTTTAGTCATCATGTCTATCATACAGGCTGTGTTAGATTGCCCCTGTTGTTTGGTAGCCAGGGCCTCTGTTTCAAGGTATTCGGTACGTGCCTCCACCATGGTGACCCAGTCACTGATGTCAGCACAGGTTTTGTTCAGTCGTTTTAGCCCACCCTGCAACTTCTTTGCCGCATTTTTGGCGATACGACTGTCTTCCCGAACTTCTACATGAAATTCCTTAATGGAGGCTAAGATGGATGCTAGAGAGGGTTCAGAGGTATCTGTTTGCAGGCTCTTAGTACTTCCCCACTGAGCAAAATTTGGATCGTCTTCATCAAGGGGGTACCACATTTGCAAATCAGAATAGTCCCATTTGAGCTGACTGCGGTGTTTGTGTTTGCTTATGGGCTTTTTAGAGCGCTGGACCATGCCTGTGTCTTTGAGTGAAACCTCGCGGTCCCCCTCGCTGGCCTCCTCGGATCCATCCTCTTTGGAGGAGGACGGAGTGTTGTCTGAGACAGAGTAGAAATCTTCCAGTCCTGCTTCAGGAGTCCAAGGAATTGAGGCCCCAGGGGGCACAACCAGGTTTTGAATGGCATTGCTTGTATCAGCCTCACCCGAAACAGAGGCGGTCAGTGGGGTTCCAAGGTTATTCTCCCCTAGTGTGTTGTCTGGCACCTGGGACTGAGGGGCAGGCTGCGTTAGAGGAATTGCATCATCAGCGTGGGGATGTGCTGCGGCAGGGGCTTGGGGGGGCCCCTCTTGAGTTTTTGCGGTGTCGGTGAGCGTGTCTGTGTTGGCTTCAGGGGTGGGCAGGATATCATTTTCAATAGCACTCCCCGCTTGAGTACCAGGGTTTGCACTTCCTGCTGATGTGTCATTAATGGGAGGAGAGTGAGTTTTATTGCTGGGGTTTGGCAGCGCTTTTTTAAACCCCAGGAAGATTTTGGCAGGGGGGGATGAGTGGCTTCAGTGTTCTCAGAGTCTCTGGATAGACCACCCCCCTGGCTTGCCCAACAGTTTCCCAGCCGCTTTTCTGTCCCCACTGACCTCAGATTTAGACCTGGGCACTCCCTCCGTGACAGCAGAAGAAGTGGCGTCCTTGGCAGCTTTAGGCGTTTTCTGTTTCGGTCCTCTGCGCGCCCTGTGGGCGCTCATGCTGCTCCTGCTGAATCCAAGTGAGGCCCTAAGAGGTAGAACCCAGCAGCCCCGGAGTCCGTTGCCCTTGCTGAGGGTTGTGCGGTGATCAGGACAAAGAAATACTGTGATCGCAGTAAAAATCAAATCGGCCCGTATTTCCAGAGCTGACCGGAAAAGTAACGTGCAGCCAAGTGATTCCTGATCGGCATCCCCTCCGAAGGAAAACGGCTTCACAGTCCTCGTTGCGCTGCAGAACTGGCGTGACTGAAGATTCAGCATCCCGGTGATAAGTGCGATGCGCAGGGCAGCTAGCCGAGCGCTACGCGTCCGGCGTGAGAAGCCGAGCAGCGTGAGGTCAGGCTGATTCCATCTTGCTCCTCGATACTTTGATGGATGTTTGGTATTAGTCATTATGTGAACAGTGCAGAGTCAGGTTTTGTAAAAATAAAAGTACCACTTATTTTCAGCATAGTACCTTACATAGCTTACAATGTTTGTGTCAACACTCTTTGATTCGTGAAAGTCATGAAATCAATTCAATTGTTTGAGAAAAACAGGAGAGCATTCAGAAAACAACACAAACCATTTTAAGAAGAGAGCATTGAATTGGGATTGAGCACTACATGACACTTTTCACATGTTGAAATATGTTAAACAAGAGAGAATGAGCAATATGAAATAGCAATCTTGTTTTGAGAAAACAGAAACAGGGCATCATGGTAGTTGTAGTATTTTCAAAAAAACCTTCCCAACACTTGAAAAATGGTTAGTAGAAAATACCAGCGCAAAGAAGCAGTGGAAATAGGTCGTGCACTTACAATATGACACACATATGAGTAATGGGTTGTTTGGTGTTGTAACACTTACAGTCCCCATACCATCATGTGACTAGTAATAGAGATTGACACCTGCAATGTTAGATGCAACACAATACATTTACACAACAATCTAAATTACCTAAAACTGATAGTTTGAGATTATTATGTTATGAAAATATGTGCAGAACACATTTTCAAAAGCTAACTTCAAAGCTGTTAGCTACAGCATTCACTCTGTCAACTATTCTAGCCCACGTTGCATTTTCTGCGATAGGGGTATATTTTGGACTTGGGCTCCAAACAATTGCGGCTCAACTCTTATGATTTCATCCACCATTAATGACAACTCGCCCTCAGTGAAAAGGTATTTTTTGTGGCCTGGCATAGTGCAACAAAATAATATCAAAATAATATGTTGACCACAAGGTGTAAAATTTTAAAAGATGAAGGGACGAGTAACAGGAAAAAGAAATTAAAAAACCTGACAACTGCGAAAAGCTCTACTGGAAAGTGTTGTGGTGCAGTGGAATGGCAAAGGATCATGGTCTGAAACGGAGTGTGATTTATATGGTATGTAGGTGTTTCCATTTGGCCAATGGACTTCAGTTGTGCTTTACTGGCATCCATTCAATGGCCACAGTTATGGTGCTTTGTTTTGTGTGTTCCTTGTTGGACTCACTCTGTTTAGGAACCACCACTAGAAGACCACCAGCACAACTGTGAAATCTAAATCTGCCCACTGGGGACACACAACACAGACAGCTACAGAGTAGTATTCACCAACATTGGATTCTTCCGTGTCTGCAGTAATGTGCAGCGACTATAGCAGGAAACACTCTGTTGACGCGAATGATGAGGCAGCCTGCAAGCATCTTAATATGGCGGAAAAAAGACCATCGACTAGGAGAAGCACTAGGGGCCGCCACTGCGGTAGGGTGGTGAGAAGACCGCCAAAATTTAAATTAGTCCACGTCAGAGCCCTCTCCGACTGGTAACAATGTGGGGAATTGCCTCAGATATTTTATATGCTTTAAGCATTTTTCCATGTATATTATCTACCCCTACTGGGGAAAGAGGTTGGTTAAAGTCTCCCACAATTAATATCAAAGAGGCTTGAGTCAGTCCCTCATATACATCAAATCATTACCAAAGACCTCCCATTGCTCCTCATTATAAGAGTTTGGCCCAAGCCTAATGCATAGATTAAAATCAATTAAAGTGTCCATAGGCAGTATGTCATCATATATATTTAACAGACACGCCAGCACCCAATTATACAATTTGTGTAAATTACCCTGGCCTTTCACATACATTTAATAGAAATTAGGGTCAAAAGCCTCCACGACAGGGGCACAGCTACCAATGTAATTGCATCTTTGGAGAATTGCATGAAACCTCTTGGAAAAGGCTTATCACCAGGCAACCGTGTCTGCTGGAAAATAAGTATTTCATTATCTCTCCATAACTTTGTAAGATCACCTGACCTATTTATTTATTTATTGATATGTTTGATATAGCGCTAGCTAGACCTGAAGGTATCAGAACACTTTACATGATGGTAAAGAATACAGTAAATCAAGGACGCAATCACATATGAAGCGAGACTCAATAGATTATAGTACACATTAAGGGAAAAAAAATCGTGAGGATCTAATACACAGCAAAAGCGTACAGCTGACTATGACATGGGGTCTAGTCCTGTACGAGAGATAATTAACCAAGTTCAGTAAGCTAAGAGTTAAAGTGTTTGTTGAGGAAGAGGAGTTTCTGGTCTCTTTTGAAGCAAGCGAAGGAGGGATTGCATCGTAGATTGCTAGGTAGAGAGTTCCATATGCTCTGTGCATTTCCAGAGAAAGAGCGAGATTTGTGTGATTTTTGTTTTAGTTTGGGAGGTAGGAGCAAAAGTGCGTTGGTGCTTCTCAAAAATCTAGTAATCCCAGCTATTGTAAGCTTGTTTTCTAAGTAGTTGGGGACATGTGACTGAAGGGCTTTGTGGGTGATGCAGGCAGTCTTCCTTTGATGGGAAGTCAGATAAGGCTCTTAAGGGCAGACGTGATTTGTTCAAACCGTTTAACATCTGTAATGAGCCGGACTGCTATGTTTAAAACAGATCTAAGGGGGCGAGGTGAGTTTTCGGCGTCCCTGTGAGAATGGCATTACCAAAGTCCAGTTTGGAGAGGACCAGAGATTGCACAACAATCTTGAAATCATCCGGAGGGAAGGAATGGTTTAATTATCTTGAGGTGTTTTACTGTGTAAAACGCTCCTTTGGCTGAATTTTTGAATCCAAGGTACTTTGCGAAGTTGGATAGAATGAGAGAACAATTTAAGCGTTAAGGTCGCTAAGCCATTCATGCTTTTGGGAGAGAATACAATTATTTCTGTTTTGTTGGGGATTAGCTTTAAGTGGTTAGAGTTAAACCAAGATTGTATCTTGTTCATTGTGGCGTTAAGATGTCGAATGTCGCTGGGTGATATGATTATGTAATAGAGTTTAGTGTCATCAGCAAAAAAGGTGATATTTGAGCCCTGCCTGCTTCAAGATGACCGTAAGGGGTTCCATAAAAAGATTGAAAAGTTAAGGGAAGGGGTGAGAATTGAGTCCTGTGGCACGCCAAGAGTGACCCTTGCGGGTTTCGATAGACATGAGTTGATTTTGATTTGTTGCGATCGGTGTTGTAGGTAAGATGTGAACCAATTTAAGACGGTGCCATTGATCCCAAAGCAAAACTTCAGTGATTCAAGTAGGGCTGGGTATCAAAAGCTGCATATTGGTCAAGTAGGATAAGTAGGTATCAGTGTCCATTGTCTAAAGATCTGTGGATGCCATCTGAGATGTTGAGCATGGCAGTTTCAGTACTACAGCCTTTCTTGGACCCGGATTGGAAGGTGTCAAATGCCAGCATTTGTAAAGCGCACAGCTACCGCAGAGCTACCTCCAACGGAAGTGTCCCGGCGCTGTCCGCATACCGCTTAGGAACCCTTCCTGGTTTTTGACCTGTGAAATGTCCACTCCTGGGCACCCCCAAGATGAAGCCAGGCATCCCAGCGCTATTGGGCCGTTGTGGAGATTAAGCAAGCTATTGCCCAGAGTTGCAGAGTGGGCCCTATGATTAGAATAGGCACCGAGGCGATATTGAGCCCAAGACCCGCCGAGGTGGTGTATTGATCCCTGGTCCCGGGCCAGACCTCTGCATCAGGGTCTGCCACACTAACCATTGAGCCACACTTCTCCAGGAGGATGAATTTTCATATGTGATGATTAAGTTGTTGTAAGACACATTTTTCCAAAGGTTTGGCTAGGGACGGGAGGTTTGAGATAGGTCTGAGGTTGCTAAGATCATTAGGGCCTGCCCTGGGGTTTATGGAAATGGGTGTGATTTGTCCTAGTTGGAGAGAGTCCGGTACACAGCCAGAGGTGAAAGATATGTTGATGATTAGAGTCCAGAGCGGGGCAATGATGTGGTTGAGATTTGTTACCTTCGTGGATGGGAGGGGATCTTTAGTGTGGGCCGATGGCTTTAATTTTTTGATTATATTGAAGACTTCAGTTTCAGTCAAGGGTTTGAAGTAAGACTAGTTTGCGTTGTTTTTCAGTTTGGAGTGATTACGGTAGCGGTTAGTTCCTTTAGGGGTCATTTAGTCAATAATATGATCTGGAGGTGGAGCTACTGAGGGGGGAGGTGCGTCAGTGAGGGTGGTAAAGACGGAGGGAAGAGTGGAGACTTGTAAGGATTGCTCAATTTTGGCCTCTTTGTCATAGAAAAAGCTAGCATTTTCTTTACATTGTTCATTAGTAGGGATTGGGAAACAACCTTTACAACACAACTTTTACAACGCACTACCATTACAACGAAACTTTTACAACGCAACATCCATTACAACGCATGCCATTACAACACAACCATTACAACGCATGACACTACAACGCATACCACTACAACGCATGTCATTACAATGCATACCATTACAACGCATAGCATTACAACACATAGTACCCTTACACTATCCAACACTTACCCTACTGTTGCACCCCCTGGAGTTAGAATAGTAATTTTTACCCCTACACGATCCAAGACTTACCCTACTGTTGCACCCCCCTGGAGTTAGAATAGTAATTTTTACCACAACACTATCCAATACTTACCTTACATGCAATGTATTGTTATACGTTCTAGTGGTATGCGTTGTAAAGGTAGTATGCAATGTAATGGAACTCGTTGTAAAGGTAGTTTTTAAAATTTCGTTGTAATGGCATGGGTTGTAATGGAATGCGTTGTAATGGATGTTGCGTTGTAAAAAATGCGTTGTAAAGGTATGCGTTGTAAAAGTATGCGTTGTAACGTCATACATCCATAGGGATTATATCATGAAGAAACGAAGATGTGGTTTATCGTTTGACAGTGTTAAAGAGCTCACTGGGTCTATTCTTTGCAGGGTCCAATTGGTTGCGGAAGAAGGAGGCTATTTCTTTAAAGATGTGTTTATAGTATGATAGCCTTGTAGTTGTAAGTAGTGCTAGGTTCTTTGTTGAGGGGTTTTGTCTCCATGTCCTTTCTACTTATCTGAGTTGTCTTCTTCCGCTGATCTGAAATAAACCACGATTTTGATTTGATTGATCTCAGTTGTTTTAGTTTAGGCATTGCCACTTGATCGAGAACATCCAAAATCGCTGTGTTATAGTGTTCACAAATATTTTATTCAAGTTCAAGAAATAAGACTTGTTAGATATTTCTGGTAAACTGCTTAGGTTCCCTTGTAACATCTAGGAGGGGTTGACTGAGGTGTTGATATGGAAAAGAATTAGATAGTTGTCTGACCAGTCAATAGGTGAGATGGAGCTGAGGGAGACCATGTCATTTTTAGTGATAATCGCATCTAGTGTGGAACCTTTGATGTGTGTTGGTTCATTGCAGAGTTGATTAAGGTCGTAATTTCAAGAGGGTTTGTAAGTAGCCAGACTGAGGTGTCTTCTGGGTTGTTCCAATGAATGGTGAAATCGCCCAGGAACACATCCTTCATGTCAGTTAAGGAGAACCAAGTAATTAGGTCAGATAACTCTTCTGCGAAGAAGGCACGATCACCATAAGGGTGGTATATGGTGTGGAATATGATAGGAGGGGAAGCTTTTCTTATAAGTTCAGCACCAATGTATTCACGGTTGAGTATTCTGCCTTACTTAATGTTTAAAGTTGTATTTCTATTTTGTGAAATATGACTAGACCTCCACCAGATCTTTTGGGTATGTCATCTCTAATGAATGTGTACCAGGGTGGGGTCAGCAGGTCAAGTATGGGGCTGTAGTCTTCATGAAGCCAGGATTCCGTTACAAAAGCGATATCTATTTCTTACCTGAGAATGGATTCCGCGATACCAGTAGCATGTTAGGCTGCTGATCTACAGTTGAGGAGCATGCAAGAGAGAGGGTAGGGCTTATCCTTAGAGGAAGGTAGGCTTTGAATGGTGGTGAATTGAGCTGGCGGTCTGGGCTCGTTGTTTGTTATGGGGATTCTATTTGTGCTCACAATTACTGGGATTGTGGAGGGGCATTTAAAAACCTAGTCTGGAAATTAGTGAGGTAGGATTCGCTGAGAGCAGCAGCTTCAAGATCTATGTAAATGTTCCATGCCATGGATATTCAAGGAGAAAAAACCCAGGTTATCTGGAGACATAGTTGCCTAATCCACTTGCCTCCACCAGGAGCAATCATAATACTGAAGAAAGCCTAAACATGCAAAACGATTCCTCAGTGGTGGAGTCCTCACTGAATTATAAGTTGGTCTGCTGGCTACTGTTACCTCGAGACCTCCTTGAGTACAGCCCACTGACCGTCCTTAGTGCACTAAACCTTCCTTTCTCACCAAATCAGCTAATTTGTTTGTTACTCAAGCTAGTGTAATTAGTTAGGAAGGATTTCTTCACAAACGGTTTGTAGATCCCCCCATCTAATACAAACGGGAGGCCAATACAATTAAGTTCACTCTTGTTGTTCTGAATTAAATTTACAACCAAGCGAGAATGAAACTAACATTTTGGGACTTCTCTACCACTTTCTCAATATCTTTTAATGTAATATCTACAAGGGTGGGACAATTCACAAAAGTCCTCAGTAAATTTGATCTATTCAGGAGTTTCCATTTTTATTGTTTTTTTTACATCCCTTAGGATCAAACTTTTGGGCTTTGGGCAATCACATTAAGGGTTCATTTGCACATGTTCCTACAATAGTATCATATCTGGGAGAGGGTTGATGGATTCTTGCTACCCTTGGGGCTCCTTGCCCCAGGGCTGTAACTGGGGCTGAGGCACTACCCTCAGAGCTAACCCTTCTCCCACGTTCATTCTCTTAATGTTCAGCGTCCTTGCACTCTTGATCCTTCAAATCTGATGACTCTTTCTCCTTTGGCATATGGTCCGTTCCCTTATTACCACATCGCTCTGTACTTTTCCCATCTTACTTAAGATTCCCATTTGTATATCTTACTGTCCCAAGCAATTCCCAACCTTTCCCCTTTTCTCCTCTTTACATTCTTCCTCACATAATGTCAAAGAAAATTTCAATTGCCTACATAAGCATTATACCTTCTAGTTACCAACAATAGCCATCTGGAGACATATACTGATGCTCATTCTTGCCCCTCCCTCATTTCATCATTCACCACCATGTTAAGTACTGCCTTACTAAGGTTGGCATATAAGAGTTAATAGATTTCAGTATTTTAGCAATGTCTATTAGTGTGCCTGACTGGGATTTCAGATTGTCATATGTATCAACTGTAAATTCCAAGATGCCATACAGGTTCTTTTTATTAAGATAACAATGTCCAACATTACTGAAGACCCATTTGAAGAGAATTAGATTTAAATGCTGAAAAGTGCCCTCTAGTAAAGTAACCTTTGACAATTTCTCCTGTCTTGATGAATTCGCATTCACCTGCAGCCAACTAAAATTACCATCTGGATTAAGAAGCGAGTCACTATGGAGAACACCCTCACCTGTACTCCACCACCCTACTTCATATCACCCTCCAAAAGGACAGTGTTTACTCGAGACATTCGATGGAGGTGAGGTGTGAAGGAAAGGCGTGGCTCCATAATCACCATGTCTTCTGGAAGTTCATACCTTTCCAGCTCCTGGATCAAACGCTCTTTCACAAGTTTTGATGATTGGGGAGACAGAGTCATATCCACTACCTAAGATGTCAACCAAATTGATGACTCCAGTAGATTTCCATTCTTGAAATGTTTTCTCCCAAAATCTTCTAGTGAAGAGACTAGGGACCTCGCTGGTCTATATACTTGGAGGGTTTGAGCAGAAGGTACTTCCTCTACTTGTGTGCTGCCGTTAATACTCAGGTTTGCATGCTCTTATCATTTTATTAGAACCATGAAGTATCCCAACCCAATGGGTTCAAAATTAGACTTACGTGGCATGCCTCACTTGAGCGTGGGAAAGGAGGCAATTCATTTTTGTTAGTTAACCCTCACACACCCTATTGGTGTCATGCTTCATCATAGGGTTCACCCCGACTCCTAAAAGTTAGGGTGGGCTCAACTGTATTTCAGGGAGCACTTAGGAGATGTAAACTAGGGGGTCTAAAGATAAAAATCCTACTGCATTCCCCAGGTTTCCCTTTATTTGCAGGGACAAAGTGGATATTAAAATTAAATATATGCAGGGGTTTATTTGGAGATAATGGTCCTATGACCCTAAAGATGTGGCAACATGTTTCAGCCCAAAAACATGGCCTCACGGGTCCTGGGCTTTTGTCAAGGCAAAATGGGATTCCCTCCCTGGATTTTAATCAAGGAATTACCTATGTGTTTTTTTGGTGACGGAGCAGAAAGCTGTTCTCTCGTGAAAATTATGGAGTGCATACTTATCTCTCCCTCCAGAATAAACACAAAAAAAACTGTAAGACAAGGGAGAAAAGAAACAAAACAAAATAGTTTTTGTATTTTAACACATTCCATATATGCACTTCCATCGTGCTCGATGTGCCCTCACTCAGTGATCTGTGACCTAAGGAATGAAATAGTCATGGACGATCTTGTCCATCAGACTGCCACACACAGTATGCGTACAGTGCTCGCATTCAGTTTTTCACACCAATCTGTGAATACCTATTAACAATTATAAATATGTAAAAACAAAGCTCAATCCATCCACCCTAAGTAGGATAGAAATGATGATCTTAACAAAGGCATCTATTATGTGTGTCATCTATGTGATGAATGTGATACCAATATTTTTCAGCCCCATTCATATAGGGTTTGTATTGTACATGTCATACCCATTTTGGGTGGACAAAGCGTGTCTCAAGGGGATCGGGAAAGGGATCGCCTTTTAGTCACACACTGTGGGGAAGTCAAGATTAAGGTCGAAGTTAGTATCAATAATCCCCACAAATTAAGTGATCATATTTTACCTTCGTCCTGCAGTCTTGGTTAGAGTGGTAACTTACTACTCCAAAGGTCCTGCCCCTACCTCCTGTCACCTATTTGGGTTCTGCGTCCCCGGCATTAGCACTCAAGCTCACCGGGTCATGGCTATATGAAGGTTATACAATTCTGTCTACGTGCTTGACGGGAGCACAGCTCGATCACCGGCACCTAGGATTCGCGTCATATCCTACAGGCGATCGCCTGTACTACAGAAATGGGAAGTTTGAAGGGACTTGTAGTTCTTTGAGCGGGTGAGTCACCTCTGTATTGATAACAGTGCTGGGAGTCACATGCTAAAACAATAGAGACTACTACAAGCCGGAGGATCGTGGGGCTTGTAGTAGAACCATAACCAAACTATTGAAACATCCGGGAAACAACCTTTACGACGCAACTTTTACAACGCACTACCATTACAACAAAACTTTTACAATGAAACATCCATTACATAGCATGCCATTACAACGCAACCATTTCAACGCATGACACTACAACGCATAACACTACAACGCATGTCATTACAACGCAGTCATTACAACGCATACCATTACAACACATACCATTACAACGCATAGTAGCCTTACACTATCCAACACTTGCCCTACTGTTGCACCCCCTGGAGTTAGAATAGTGATTTTTACCCCTACACTATCCAACACTTACCCTACTGTTGCACCCCCTAGAGTTAGAATACTGATTTTTACCCCTACACTACCCAACATTTACCCTACTGTTGCACCCCCTGAAATGAAAATAGTAATTTTTACCCCTACACTATCCAATACTTACCATATATGCAATGCACTGTTATGCGTTGTAATGGTATGTGTTGTAAAGGTAGTATGCGTTGTAATGGTATGCGTTGTAAAGGTAGTATGCATTGTAATGGAATGTGTTGTAAAGGTAGTTTTTAAAAATTCATTATAATGGCATGCTTTGTAATAAAATGCGTTGTAATGGATGTTGCGTTGTAAAAAAATGCGCTGCATTGGTATGCATTGTAAAAGTATGCGTTGTAACGTCATACATCCTACACATCCACAATACTAGGATGTTTTTAATAAAATTAAACTACTACCAGCCCAAGAGATCATGGGACTTGTAGTGAAAATGATTAAACCAGCGCAACGATCATGACATCTCTTTATGCGTGTGACACAATCATATGTCTTAGTGGAATTGGTAGTACGTCATGGGCAAAAGGAATCTAGCGTGGAGTAGGCACTGTCGCTATTGTGATTGTCATACTTGGTTAGCGTGCTCCTTACGAAAAATCTCCTCAAAAACCCATAGTGGGTCTGGCCTACTAAAAAGTTATGTTTCATATTATCCTTGATTAGGGGAGGAACCACTACAGGGGATCAAAGAAATACTCGTGTGGAAGTAAAAAGACAGATGTTTAGGAGATGCCCAATCTTCATAGGGATGACCTTGGGAGTAACTGATATTTTCAAGGAGCCATATATGATATCAATGGCTGAGTATATTCCGTGGGATAGTAGCGTTCAATCCCTGACTGTCTGTCTGTAATTTAAAAACCCAGTGCTGTTCTTTTTCTAGTAATCTTTTTGAAATGTTGGTCCCCCCTCTTATTCTTTTAATAATGGTCCATTGCAGCTCCCTATCCGTATGTCCTTTCTCCACATAGTGTGCAGACAGTTTGGTGGATGTGATGGCCTGTCTAATAGTACTCCTGTCCTCCCCAATCTGTACTTTGGTTTTCCTGGTGGTCATGCCGATGTATCTGGACTCGCACGAGCAAGTGATCATATAGATTGCATTTGTCGTGTTGCAATTTGTATGGTCTCTCTGTTCCCATTCATGTTTCAGACCCAAATTGATACCCGACGTGTGTGTTGTAAATTGACACACCACACAGGAGCCACACGGAAAATGCCCCTTCACCTGTGGTTGGCTCCACAGTGTGAATTGTGTATCCTGTTTGGGTGTCCAACGGTCAGTGTAGACCAGGGTATTCCTTATTCTCTTGTTACGCTTGAATGAGAACATAAGTTTCTCAAACGTGAGCTTGTTAGAAGTAAAAATTTGCCAGTTTTTATTAATGATCTTCTTTATGGCGTTGGAAGATGAATTGAAGGTGGTGACACATATCAAAGCTTGTGTGTCTGTCTTTGTGTTTGGGGCGACTTACATGGGGCGTTTGAATAATCATCATGACAGCTTGAAGAAAACGAACAAGAAGCTAATAATTGGGGGCTTCCTTTTTAAATACAACATATCAGATATGATCGCTTTGTAACCTGATCTAAGTATTGTCTATGTTGATGAAAAGGCAATTTTTGTTTAAAATTAACAAGAACTAAAATAATCTATCGACAAGAGTTTACAATACCACTGAAGAATTAATAAAGAAGTTGTCGCATGAGAATGGAAACCTTGAGGCTCATTAGGATGATGGGCGGACTTTGTCCGCCCGCCATCCTGTCAGAATTCGGGACCGCCCACCATAAGGGCGGGGGTCCCGTGGGGGGTATTAGGATGTGCCCACCACAGTGGCGGGCACATCCTGCATTTATAGCATTGTGGCGGGCGGTGCTCTCTGCGCCGCCCGCCACAATGCTATAAATGCATTAATGCATTTGCATAAACAAAACGGCAGGCACTGCGCTGTGCCTGATGCTTTGTTTATGCAAATGAAGGAGGGTACCACAGGTACCCCCCTGTGTGCAGCCCCCACCTCTCCTTCACTCTGGGGGCCCCCTGTGAAGACTGCATGCCTTTCCGTGGCGTTATCGCCGCCACAAAAAGGCATCTCACATAGCCCATTGTAATATGGCTGGCGGTGTCTAATAGACACCACACCATATTAATCCTTTTCCTTCCGGCCGCAAGGCGACCAGGGCGGAAAAGCGGCAGACCGTCTTTCCGTCCGCCAATGTCCTCCCCGCCATACTAATATGGTGCGGGGAATTCGAATGCGGATGTCGGGTGGATTGCCCCCGCCAGGCTGGCGGTAGCCACCGCCAGCCTGGGCTACCGCCAGCCTGGCTGGGGCAATCGGCCCGACATCCTAATGGGCCCCCTTTTCCCTAGAGAGATCACAAAAACAATAAGACGAATAGATTCTTGAAAAGTTGAAATATAATAATCGCCAAGAGAAAGGAAAAGACAAAAATATTCCATGTACAAGAGAAGTAGGGCTGGGCAATCCAGAACCAATGCCAACAGAATCTGTGACGGAGTCCTGAAGAAGGCGCAAACCGCAACACGCATAGCCAGAACATAAACCGCCAGTCTCATCATTTTAAAGGAATAAAACGAATATGAATTGACAATAAGAGAGATGTTGTAGGATAAAATGCATATTGGAATGTATTAACCAATGTATCATGCAATGTGAGAGAAATAATTGATACCTAGAGGATATGTATTAAGACAACCTGTTTTTTATATAAAGAAAAAGGTTGTTGACCAGAACAGATATCTGTCTGTAGGAAAATTGTTTATCGTTTTTATATTAATTAAAAGAATCAAGTAAAGTATGCTTATTGAATACAATTTTGAATATAAACAAAGAAATAAAAATAAAAAAAATGATTAAGATATGAGGTTGTCTTGTGGTGGAAAAAATATATAAATATGGTTGTCTTTAGTAAGTGCACAATATAGAATATTCCTAAGAAATGTTTACTTACTATAAAATGTGCCTGTGATATGTTGTGATCCACTTTGCCAAGTGATTCTTTCTAAAAAAAAAGGGAATCTCACTTTGGCCTGATGAAAGCCCACCTCCCGTGAGGCCATGTTTAAGGGCTGAAACATGTTGCTACGTCTTTAGGGTCATATGACCATAATCTCGAAACGACCCCCTGTATATATTTCATGTTAATATCCACTTCATTCCCGCAAATAAAGAGAAACCTCGGGAAAGCACTAGGATTTTTATCTTTATACCCCCTGGCCTACATCTCCTAAGTGCTCCCTGAAATATGGTTGAGCCCACCCTGACCATTAGGAGTCGGGGTGAACCCTATGATGAAGCATGACACCAATAGGGTGTGTGAGGGTTGACTAACAAAAAGGAGTTGCCTCCTTTCCCGTGCTCGAGCGGGGCACGCCACGTAAGTCTAATTTTGAACCAATCGAGTTGGGATAAATTATGGTTGTAATATTTAACTCGGGAGGTTGTATTCATTTCCCTTTAATACCTCCCTTATCCCTTGGTTTTGGTGGAGGGCTCTCCTCCATAACCTATGGATTAGTTGCATGCTCTTACCCCATTTGAATGGTTAGACACTCTTACTGCCCCTTTGATGCTAGCTCCAGCTCACCCACTTCTATGAGCCACTTGCAGGCTTCAGAGTCTTTTTCTTTGAATTGTGTTGGAAAGTCATTATTTTTACCCTGATAGCCCCCATATGTTGACTGATACTGGTGGGTACTGACACTAAAAGTGCCCTGGGCTCTCCTAACCAGGGCCAGGGTCAGTGCTCTGTCCTTAAAAGATACATGGTAATTGCTGTAATTATATTTGACTAAGCCAACCTACCTGAAAGTCCCTGGTATATGGTCTGGTCCCTGAAGAAGCTGAAACCATACCTGTTTGGTACTCACTTCTGTGTTGAAACTGACCACAGACCTCTCAGATGGCTCATAGAGATGAGGGGGGAGAACCCAAAATGTTTGATGTGGTCAAGTTCCCTATGGGGGATGGACTTTACAGTGGAACACAGAACTTGGACTGCCCATGCCAATGCAGATGGACTTTCCAGGATTTTCCGCTTAGCTGATGAGGACTACCAGGGTGTAGGTTAGTTACCCATCACATTTCATCTGAGGAGGGGCGTCTTGGAAAGTCATCCTTTTTGCCCTGATCAGCCCCATTCTTTGACTGATACTGGTGGTTACTGACTCTAAAAGTGCCCTGGGCTTTGCTGACAAGGGTCAGGGCTGGTGCTCAGTCCTTAAAAGGTATATGATAATTGGTGTTGTTGTAATTGGCTAAGACATCTTACCTGCAAGTCCCTGGTATATGGTAGGGCATGTAGAGTTTGAGACCCAAGGGGACATAATCCACTTAAGTGTGCACTGTTTTGTGTCTGGTGTCATTTTAAATTCAGCCCGCTTTGCAAGCGGGTTATAACAAAACACTGTGTCCAAATTGACTTTGGAATTCAAAGTACTTCCAAAGTTCAAAACTACCATTTTATTACATATAAGTAGGGCTCCCAACTTTACGGAATTTATTTATTTGCCATTTCTTTCTGTATTCAGCCATATTTACTTTTTTGCTCTTTCTATTATCATATTTCCATATTTACTTAACCGATAAATGTGCACTTATCCTTCAGTGCCTGACAGGTTTCAGTGATATGAACACCCACAGATACTTCAATGCATTTATATGAAAACATGCACATTTTAGTATACACCTTGTGCATATCTACTGGTGTTTACTCCTTTTTGCTGACTTGTCTTTCGTTATTGAACCTCTTACATGTCAATCTGCACAGCTATTGACCTGGCAGTCACAAGTGGCAATGTTTAGAATCACTCAAAAAACAATACAATTTCTATTTTAATCCACATTTAAAAATAAATACAGACAGGAAAATATAAGCTTTTCTGCCAGTATTTATTTGTAAAAATCAGTAAAAACAGAAAACAGGTAGTATTACAAATAAATAACCCTAAGGTCTGCCCTAAGTGGCCCCAGGGCACGGTGCACTGCTATAAAAAGAAAGCTACAACATAAAAGATGTTTTATATGCTTTAGTAGGGAACAACAGCCTAATTCATTTTTCCCTATTGTAGTATTGTATTGATAAAAGTTTAATTTTTGTTTGAAGGTAACTAGCAACTTAATTCAAAGCATCAAAATAATAATTCCAATAAATCCAACATCTTGCCAAGGTCAGATTTTGTATCATTATTCCAGGAAAGTAGTCTGTAGAACTTCCTACCCTAAAGTTACCTAAAACAGCCCTGAAGCAGCCTCTTCTGATTGGTCAGCCTCAGACAGCCTGAGCAAAGCTCCTCCCTGAGTAGGTGTGAAGAGGCCAGGGGCTAAAATAATAAAGCCATTTGCTGAGAGGAAATTTGCTTCCTGGAGATGTCAGGGACAAGAAGAGAACTGAGGAGTTAAACTGGACTTCAAAGGTAGAAGCACAGATTTCACAGGGCCCAGGCCAGCCCCCACTTCCTTGATCCCCAGCCAGATAGGAGCTGCCTAATTGGATTAGGAGAGGGGCTGGAAGGAGAGTGTAGGGAAACGTTACCCACTCTGTGGGTTGGGTTAGCCAGGCCTGCACTCCAAGCAGAGAATGTCTCAATTTTTGGAAAACTGTGCATTCTGGCTTAACCATTTGCCATACTTTCCAAGAATTGGTCATAGTAGGGGGTGGCAACATGAACTCTTTTGGTTTGGATGTCCCAACCTCTTGTGAAACCAGAATGGGGAATAAATATGGGAGATATGCAGGAGTCCTTCAGATCCCTGCCTGAAACATCTGGAGAAGAAGGGCTGCCCTGCCGGACCCTTGGACTTCACCACAGAAGGCTTGTACTTAGAAGGACTGAACCAGCTGCACTCTCAATGCTCCCACAAGAAAGGACTGTACCTGTCTTAAAGGATAAGAAGTGGACTCCTGAGCAGCAATAGGTTGAAAAGTGCTGGACAACAGCCCAAAGGGAGGTCTACTCTAGCTGATAAGTTACACCTGGATTTTCCTGGACTGCACAAGTGCATAATGGGAGATTGAGTCCTATCCCTTAAGTGGCAACCCAGGGTTTCCGAACTCATGGCCAGCACTAAAGGACATATATCTCCACAATTCTGGAGATGGTGTAACTGTTCCGAGACTAACCTGGAACTGTATCCGACCTCCACCCCCTCGCAGTCAGCTTGAACTTTTAGATTTGACCTGGTCCAGTGCGACCAGATTGCCGCAGTTTCTGCTTTATTCTTTTAGAAGCGATATTTCAATTTAATCTTTAAAAACTCATATCTCCAGTTCCCTACATTGAAGTTTTTTAGTTTTAGTGTCACTTTAAATATACACACATTCTTGTTTTTCTTTTTTTTAGGTTAAAAATGTATTGATTTTAAAAACAAAATAACATTACCGCTCATTAACTTGTACCATTCCCCCATCCCCTAAACAAGGAGAGAGATGTGAGTCACACTGTGCTCAAACAAATATAAATCCGTATATTACATTTAATCACTTAAACAGCATAATTGGTACTATCAAATCAAATTTCTACAGATCAGCATCACAGACATTTCTACAGAGTATTAATCAACTGTACATCTTGTCCCAGTTCAGGGTCTCCCATTTCCTGTGTTGCTCAGATATGAATTTTCCTTAAAGAAATGAAAAAACAAGAGGTTTTGGCAAAACAGGAACAAGTTGGTTTAATTAAATGCAGCAGCTGGGAGGGTCTCAACAGATTGCGCCTGAGGAAAGTCTCTCGGTGTAAATCATTTTGGCTGGTATTATATACATCTTGTGAGGTACAATAAAGTAATTTTGGAATTCTTGAAAAACATCTCAGCCATAAATCAATAAGCTCAGGCATCAGAGAAGGACAGAGGAGGCTCTCGCCCTCGGGGAGAGCTCTTTTCGGCCAGGGTGTATGTGTCCAGGTGTCCTGCATGTGGAGTGAGTGATCTCTACATGTGGTGTGCATGTCATGTCCTGATTGGCTGAGTGCTTCTATCTCCATGTGGTATCTAGCTTTGTGGTAATTTGGGGGAATGCGAGCCTTTGGCCAAACGTGTTTTATTGGGGCCAATTGCCTCAGACCTGTTTGTGGTGCAATTCTATCTGTGGGTGTGATCAGTGTTTTCCCTGGGCGCACTTTTGTCTTTGGGTTAAGAGAGATTTCACATACATCAACAGTACCCATACACTATAAAAAGAATAAAGAATACTGATAATGGTGTTGTTTTGAAAGAATTCAAGCTATGCACATAATCAAGACGTGGCAATTTTAACGCTGTGGAAACTGGTCGGTCTTGTATATACTCTTAGGGACCGTTGATTACAGTACACATATCCCCCCTCTTTGTAAATATAGGGATGGTGCAGTACAGTACATATGTCCTATTTTTGTATTCTTTTTTAATGTCCAGATCGATACAACGATCACAGTGTCAGTCAGAAAGAAGGGCTCACAGAAGGAGCTTGGACGACATAAGCGCTCCCTCATAGTCTGATATGAGAGAGATTAGCTGTATGAGGGTAATTATAATTATGGTTCTTTACAACTTTGTGTTTGTAGATAAGTATAATGGGAGCAGAAAGGCAGAATCCTTGGTGACACGATGTTGTTTTGCTTCTTCCATTTGACAGTCTTTCTAGAATGATGTGTCCAACTGTGGTGCTGTTATGACCAGTATAGCCCTGAAGAATTTGCCGAAAAATTGCAGGCAATGAAACATGTTGGCATGTGAAATGGGTATGCATCAATAGCAACCCTTACACATTTTTAATTTGACAGCTCACTCCTACTGAATAATAAAGTATTGTGTGAAAGGTGCGCCTGTCAATTTTAACCATACTTCGTCACTAATATAGAGAGTACTTACCTGTCACTCTTTTGCACCCACACTTTCTATGTTTTTCTTTGTGGGACACTTTTTTGTTGTTGACAGGGTGACTACCAATGATGAGAACAGTGGGCTTATCTGGTGAGTACCTGCCAGTTACCCCCTTGGTGGTTCGCCCGAGAGGGGTCACTCTGTCTCTTTCACATTTTTTCACATTGTTTCAAATTCATTAAGATTTGGTGTTTACTGCCTATTCAGAAGCAGTGTTGGGAGATTGAAATAATCAGTCACCAGTTGTTTCTTCTTCAGAGTGGATTGGAGTTTTTATAGAAAAGGAAATTTGTTAAGGCATTAAAGTGTGGTAATTAACCATAAGTAAGGAATAGGTTATTTTGCAGAATTATTGAAGGTTTTGTGATATATACACTCCGTAGGGTAGATAACATAGGTGATCTACATACGATATCCTTTGCCTTGAGGTATGGGTACTGTTCATTTATGTGATTTATGAGTGGAGGGCTACCCGTATCCCTTAGATGTACCCTCTGGGCTCCTTGTTGTGGATATATTAA
The DNA here is from genome assembly GCF_964263255.1 of Lissotriton vulgaris. Lineage (NCBI taxonomy): Eukaryota > Metazoa > Chordata > Amphibia > Caudata > Salamandridae > Lissotriton > Lissotriton vulgaris. The sequence continues at coordinate 703,212,905 of NC_141699.1, forward strand.
GAGAGATTTCACCTGTGACCTGTTATTTTATAGGTGTAGGTGAGGGTCAGAGGCCCTTCCTCACCAAATATTACTGAATCTGGGTTGATGGGGAGGTCATCTTGGTTAAATCTGACAGCAATGACACGAGTTCATTGGAACTATGGAAAATAATATGGCAGTCACTTGTATATTTTTTATCAACATTCTCAACATTGTGCATACAGTTGTCATAGCGTACACAATACTGTCTTTACTGATATTGACATATTTATGCATCCCTAAATCATGGTGTACATCGACATTGTGTTTCCTGGTAACAACATTGTCATTTGTGCATGGAATATGTCATACATTGACATTGCTGCTGCCGGTATCATCGCTGTTGTGCAGGCATAGCTTACGGAATTCATTAACTTTGCATTTATGGGCATTGACATTGTTATGTGGGCACAGGTTATGGCATATGTTGACATCTCATTTATTGGGATTGCCATCGGGCCGTCTCATATCGTGGTGTTCATTGTCTATAGTGCTCATTATTCCGGTCCACCTGCAATTATCCAATATTCACAATCGTACAACTCTACTCAATCTCTCCGGTTGTCCTCCTTCATGAATTCACTATCCCCAAATTTGAAAATGCCTGAATGGGTGGTAGGAGTTGGGTGACAGGCACAGCAAAATTATGGAATTCATTGCCCCTTGCTTTGAAAAAAATTCCCAGTCTCATGCATTAAAAACTTCGCTCTTCAATCAATAATTAGACCCATCCACTCTGATATTTCTCCTCATTCCTCTTCAAGGTAGAACCAAGACACCAACTAGGTATTTGAGCACTTCTAAACCTATTTACCCCTTCGATGCTCATGACGGAACGGTTCCGTCATGAGCATCGGTCGAGCTGTACTCATGACAGAATCGTTCCGTCATGACCACACCCATTAACATTGGGGTCCAGCACCGGAGGTAAATCGGGGCAGCACGGATGTAGTTAATGTAACATAAGATTGTATTTACCCATTCCAACACCTGCTGTGCCTGAACTTCTACTACGTCCCATTCCATTCCATTCATTACTTTCCCCCAAAAAGAACTCACATCCAGGAATGTCCACCACATGTGAATATAGGTTCCCTCTATTATTTTGCATTTAGGGCAGTGTTCTGATATGGAGGAATCTAATCTGTGCAGCCACTGTGGCATTATGTAATCCTTATGTATGCATTTATAATGTATAAGTTTGTCTTGCATTGTGTACAACTCTCCTGCAGTTATGCAATATAGATGTCCAGTCCCCTTCCCTTAATTCCATGCCCATATCACGCTCCCATTGTGTCTTCAATGTAGTTATACGGGTAGTTGTGCGTGGTATCAGCAATGAGTAAATTCAAGGGATGAGTTTGCCCTCAGCTCCAATGTTTGGTAGGCACAGGTTTAATATGTGTTTCTGGTTGTTGCGGAAACCCTGCCCAGGCCTTGCAAACAGCCGCCGCCAAACCAGTCTATGCCAGGAAGCATCCACAGCTATCCCCCATTCATCACAAAAATCAGCATAGCCCACCATTTGGCCATCCTCAAACAGGTGTCCCATTTCATCGGTGTCTCACTCTCACCTCTATGTCTCAAGTAAGAGGGCCTCAGTGGGCTAATCCCAGAATACCAGGCTGCATAGAAATGTACTTGTCCCCTTCTATTTTAGTTGCTTGTCCTCATACATCTAGTAAGGTGTTAACCTGTAACAGTATAGTTGTCTGTTTCCTGTAAGGGACTAAGGGCCATGCCAGCTGTGTCCGTGGTTATACCAAATGGGCCAACATCCCTGCCACTGGATCAGTGCCCACTTCCTGAAACCACGGCACTGTATGTTGAATATGAGCTGCCAAATAACAGGCCTCTAATTTGGTGTCTATAACCTTCCACTATGACACAGTAGTTTCAGTACCTCCAAACTTATTCGTGCCCTTCCTGTCCCCCAGTAAAGCAATTGAAGCAATGTATCCAGGTAGCAGAAGCAAGAATCCAGTATGCGCATCGGCATGTGTTGCAATACATATAATACTCAAGGCAGCATGATCATTTTGCTAATTGCAATATGCCCCATTAAGAACACCGGGAACCTCAGCCACTTGTGAACACTTCGCTTAAGGGGTGTTAGTAAATTGCCCACATTAGAATCATATGCTTCTTTGTAATCTGAGCTCAAATACCCTCCGACGTACTTCACTGGGGTCGTCTGAATATTAATGTTTTGTAGACGTGGCTCCCCTGCTACAGACAATTGTATAGGATACAACACCGATTTGTCTGTATTTAGCCGGAACTCTGAGTGTGCTCCCACCCATGCTAATGTACTGTGTACAGTAGTCCATGTGGTCATTGGATTTCTCAATGTTAACAGTACATTGGCAGCATAAAATGAAATGATTTCCCATTTACTGCTCACCATTATACCATTGTTTGCATATCGGGTCTGTTTACTTTCTGCCAGCAGCTTTAGAATTACTGTAAATATCAGTGGAGAGAGAGGACACCCCTGCAGAGGCCCTTTCTCTATCGACCAACTGCCTAGCACTCTATTGCTTACTGTCACTCTTGCCTTGCTAGCAATGTAAAGTAGCTTTACCCATCTCAAGTAATCTACCTCTAAGGCTATAGTTGCAATGTGCGGTCCATAAATATCCAATTAACATTATCAAAAGCCTTGTGGGCATCTAGATTAGCAATTGCACTTGGTTCCTCTCTTTGCACGGCCTGTACCATATTTAGGAACGCCTTTCTGATGTTGGTGATAGTGGTGAAGCTCCCACCTACAAATCTCGCTTGATCAGCGTGTATTTTCCCTTCTGCTGCCTTTGCTAGGCATTGTGCTAATATTTTCCCTTCTTCATCCACATTTATTATTGACAGTGGGCAATAGGCTTCGCAATCAGTGAGGTCTCTATTCTTATAAATTGGTGTTGGAATTTTATTGTGTTGTGTCTTTTACTTATAAATTGTTTTGGTGATATCAAATGCTTTAAATACCTGTCTCCTAAGAAAATCCTGACTGCTCATGTGCCAAACTAGTAGAGTTGAGCAAGGATTAATTTATTGAGTCTTGATTGGTCCTTATTATTTTAAGATCTGTTGCCTTACTTTTAAAGCTATCAATGGAACGGGTCCTGGCTATTTGCAAAATAAGCTCTGTAAGCATATATCTAGTTGTAATCTTAGATCAAATTCGTTGGCACTTTTGAAGATCCCCCGCATTCGGCGTAGCCATACGGGGGGCAAAGCTTTCTCGTATATTGCTCCCAAGTATTGCAACTCGTTACCAGAGGCATTGCGTAAATCTACTTCTTATTTGGTTTTTAGAAAACAATTGAAAGCTTTCTTGTTTTAATGCTGTGTTTCTGTTCCTGCTACTTGTTATCTGACCTTCTCTTTGGTTATTCTCTAGGTAAGCGCTGAGATGCCCCTGGGTGAGTCATGGGCTATACAAGAGGTCACTGACATAACATAACATAACATTAGTGATTATAGTATTATTATTAGCGTTAGGTACCTACCTTCTCCTACTAATAACCTACCTTTCTACATTTGGTGCGCCGTGATGGGATCAAAAGCTTGTGTATGATAATACCATTCAGTATTTAAGTGAGGCAATTAAAAATCCTCTAAATTGACCTAGTGCAAAAATTGTTTGGACAAATATTAATGTATTCATTTTTTATTTTTTTTGTAAACTGTTCTAACCTCAATTTTTGCAATGGATTTTGTGTGTGACCCAACACTAAGGTGTTGTACCTTTCCTTTTTGCCTTCTTCCTCCTATTTTTTCTGACCTGTTTTTCTTGGCTTTAGGACTCTGGTCACTTTACTACTGCTAACTTGTGCTAAAGTGCATATGCTCTCTGTTTAAATTGTAATGGTGATTGGTTCATCCATGATTGGAATGTTTGATTTACTAGTAAGTCCCTAATAAGCACACCAGGTATGCCCCGGGCCTGTAAATCAAATGCTACTAGTATGCCTGCAGCACTGATTGTGGTATCCACATGAGTACCCCTGCAGCCTGTCTCAGACCTGGCACTGCAGTGCTTGTGTGTACAGTTTTAAACTACCATTTCAACCTGGCAAGTGCACCTACTTGCACGACCAGCACCTTCCCTTTTAATACATGTAGGTCACCCCTAAGGTAGACCGAGGCAGTCCCATGGGCAGGGTGCAGTGTATTTAAAAGGTAGGGCGTATACTGATGTGTTTTACATGTCCTAATAGTGAAATACTTCTAATTTCTTTTTTTACTGTTGCAAGGATGTACCGACCAGATTTTTGGACCAGATGGAATCCGCTCCTAGGAGCCCCTCTAATCCAGCCGGAACGTAAACAACTCCCTCCTTAGAACATATTTACAATGGATATAGGCATATGTATAACATCTCGTACCTAAGGATGGGGAAAATAGCAATAAACAAGCATTGGTTCTACAATATCCTATTCACACCTATTAGTCTCGCGGCCACATAAGCCCAGACTAGTCTACCCTGGGGCAGGTCTGATAATGTACCATTTTGCACTTTATTCACTTGACACGCGATCCGGCGCGTCTACACACGTGGGCCTGCAGTCCCAATGCTCTCATTTATACCCGGTCTGCAATCCAGCAGACCTACACACCCCTCAATCTTGGGTGCTCTCACTTGCACACGGCCTACAATCTGGCAGGCCTCCGCACCGTATCCCTCCCGTGCTCTCATTTACACACGGTCTACAATCCGGCAGACCTACACACCTATCCTTAGGTGCTCTCATTAACGCCGTGTACCAACGACGATCACTTTCCTATGAATCCTCAGGGATGAAATCTGTAGTTATCTATTCAGGGTAAAACTACGGCAATGGAAATTAGTATAGTGTTCGAATTATAATATGTGCCTTCTGTTCTTGACATCAACTGTTCCCTGCCTCCCTACTTATTCAGTCACTCCTTACCTGACCGGGATTCACATCTGTTCATGCAAACAACGTCTGACTAGGAGAACTAGATTACTATGATCGAACAAGAATACAAGGCACATGTCGGTTCACCAAAAATGGGGGCATTTATTACAGTAAAAGAAATAAACACAATACTACACAATATATATATATATATCTATACGTATATATGCTGCAAAGAAAAAGTAGAGGTTAAGGTGCGCGCTTCGCAAGGGAAGGGGCAGATATCACCTGGTTAATATGAAGTTTGGACTCGGCAGTCATCTAGGTTCTCGTCTCGTCTCTCTCTCTGTGTCTTGGCTCATCTCGGGGGGTCCACCTCAGCCGTCACAAGTACACGTCTGCACCGCTATGCTCAACCTCCTCTGCTTCCCTCCAAGTCACTGGAACCTTGCTCGTTATTAGCTACTGTCTCTCTCTCTCTCTCTCTCGTTCTCAGAGAGTCTCGGTTTAGGAATCTTTTCTCAGACTTCAAAATGGCGATTGTCTTCCGCAGAAATAAATAATGGCATAGATGCTAACGGCTAGCTGCCGCCTACGGACTGACTCATTGCCTAACACTTTCGCTAATATGGAAGCTGTCCCTTCATGGAAAGTTACGGCCAGTAACCTGCCGCCCACCAAATTCTTGTACCTCCCCGTACCAAGGACACGTTCCCAGCTGGCCAGCCTGAAGTTGTGTCTTCGGAGTGGAGAAAAATACAGTCTTTCGATAAGGGCCAGCCTGAACCGGTTCTCTCCAAGCGAACAACACCTTGAAACTAAAACATTACATTTAACCTAGAAAAGCCTCTCCAGCTACCAGGCAGAGAGCAAGATGGAGTCTGTCCCGTTTAAGGTCTGCAAGGCCCAAAATATGCATGGCTCCATAGAAAATGTACTAATACTCTTACAAAAAGACTGATCATCACTAATACTTATATATCTATCCCCTAGCTTTAGCTTATAAGCCCTGATCTAAGGAAAAGGGTACGAAAATGCACTACTGTGCCTTATGGATAGGTCCTACTTATAGTCCTAATCCCTATACTATAAGGGTAATAGGCTGGAGTCATCCTCCATCATCCTCCTTCTAAAAAGGGTCGGAAAAGTCGGTTATTACATTTCACGTTTGACTCCAGTCTATTAGCCAGATTCTATATTGAACTAACATCCGTGGAGGAATAATAAGAAACAAAATTAACTGATCTATTCTTCCTACCAAATCTACAAAATTGCAATAAAGAGGGAATGCACTGGATAAAGCAGCAAATAGCTACTAAAATACAAATAAAAATTATAATACCCCCTAAAATCTGTCGTAAAGAATGTAAGTCTGGCAACCAATTAAAGAGCCAGTCGAACCAGCCCTGATCAAGATGTTGTCTAACTTCTGCAGTCAAATCGTGGAGTTTGTCAATATGGGCTTGGATTGATTTAGAATGGTCAGACAAATTAAAACAGCAGAGGCCCTCAAAGTCAGAACAGTCATGTCCATGTTTTAACAACAAATAGTCAATCGCAGCGCGATTTTGTAAAATGGCTCGTCGTTCACCCTGGGCATCTAATAATAAGTCAGATAATACAGTGGAGGTCTGATTAATGGATTTAACCATCCAGCATGCCATCTTGCCAATAGTTTTAGCATTATAAACAGCTAATGCTGGGACACCAATAATAGAAAAAGCTAAACTAAGATACTCCGATTTAGAGTAAAGGTGTACAGTGGAATCACAGTCTTCTTGTAATGTCATAGAGTCTCGTACCACACGGGAATGGAAACCAGGGTGTGAGGAAAACATTAGTAAACTTAATCTAGTGATAGCACACGGACCTCCGGTAACATTAGCGGGAATATAGGGCCAAGAAGTATTCCCGCAGGAAAAGAGCCAACCATTAGGTAATAACATAGGACGATAATAGCTAGGAACAACTAATAAACTTTTACATGTCATATTATTTTTAACAGAAGTACATGAATTTGGAAGTCTTCGTAAACAAAGCAATCGTTGATGAGCAGAAAAAGACGTGGCAGCTCGTAATTTCAAAGGCAGGCATTCTGAAATCGCCTTAGGATCACAAGTGAAAATAAAACACAAATCGCCCTGTGTAATGTTATATGTAGTAATCTGGGAAGGAATCGGAAGGGCAGAGTCAGAAAGGGCAGAACATAAAGGGCAAAATTCATGGGCGGGAAAATCGCCCAAAATAATATTAGGACGGGCACTCGAAATGTTGAAAAGATGTCGTAAAGTTTCAGTGGAAGCGGGGACAGCAACCAAGCAGGTCGCTAAAATATCAGTCACGGATCTCATAGGGGTGAGACAGAAATGTGGAGAGTTCGTAACCCTTTTCGCAAGGGTTATCCAAAAATTGGATGAGGTGTCCCACGCAGCGAAGGAACGCGGAACTCGGGTTCTCCAATCAACCGAAGTCGGTGGGTCCTCTTCTCTCCCGGCGTAGCAGACCAAAAGGAGTCCAACGCCGGCACATCCTGCAGCAGCAGTCCAGAGAAAGATCTGAAAGAATACAAACACAGGCCTTAATCACTCTCGTAAATAACATTTGTCAGCTGGGACAGCTTCCCAGCTATCTTTCCCTGGCTTCATCACCAAAATGGTGTTGTCATGACCGGTCGCAATAATTTCAGCCTGTTCAGGAGGATGTTTAGGCGATTGCACCCATATTTTGGCGCCAGGGTTGTCCGAAGAACCAAACCCTTTTTGACCTCGTATCGTTAGCAAAGTCGGGGCAGTGCCTTTCTTAATCTCACCACTGAAAACAGGCATAATCAGCAACTGAGCAACTCGGTCAGATTTCTTGATCGATAAGTCAAGCTCACTGCTATTAAGCAGGAGAACCTTAATCTCTCCCTGATAATCGCTGTCAATTACTCCTCCAAGAACTTGAATACCTTTCAAGGCAAGGCCCGATCTAGGGGCAATCAGTCCAAAGCTACCGGCAGGTATACAGACACCAATGCCAGTTTCGACAATGATTCGGTCTCTACTTTTCAAAAGTGCATCATTCATAGCATGCAGGTCCAAACCTGCGGAACCTGGGGTCGCTCTGCATGGATCCAAAGCTCCGGGGGTAATTTCCCAATAGATAACAGTATGAGACATCGAATTAGGTTTTGCATCAACAGTAGGAGGAAACAAACGCATTAAAGGGGATTCAGCATGCAACAAAGGACGATTATTTAAAATCAATAATGCTTGAAGCAAAAAATCTTTCCAATTTGTATAGTGGTCATTAGTCAATTTACGCAACTGTTCTTTTAACAAGCCATTCATGCGTTCAATGAGGCCCGAGGCCTGTGGATAATATGGAATATGAAAAATCCATTCAATGTTATTTTCCACACAGAATTCCTGCACCAATCTTCCACGGAAGTGGGATGCATTATCAGATTGAATTTGGAATGGGACACCATAGTACAGTATGAGTAATTCAAGAGTTTTAATGGTATTAACTTGGGTAGCTTGTTTACAAGGGAAAGCGACCAATAGGCCACTAAAAGTATCAAGAGCTGTGCAAATATACTGGCAATTTCTGCTCATAGGGAGCGGACCAATATAATCAATCTGCCAAATTTGAGCGGGCATTTTTCCTCGATGTAAATGGCCTTTAACAATATGGGGCACTGATCGTTTTTTAGCATGCTGACAGATAGGACAATGCAGAATAACATCTTTAATCAAATTTAAGGGAATATGAATTCCTCGATCGGAAGCCCACCTGCTAGTGGCTCTCTCTCCAAAATGTCCTGCTTTTTGGTGGGCCCATTTCGCCAATCCTGCCAAATCAGAATCCTGCATGTCCACCACTACCTCAGAAATTTTAGACTTTTCATCTGCAATGTTATGAAAGAATTTGTCAAGGGAGTCGATTGGGGTATGAGCATCCACATGAAAGATTGTCACAGTACTCTGTGGGAGTAATTCCCAAATTTCTTGCCATAATTCTTTACCCCACAGTTCTTTTGAATGCAATTCCCAATTATGAGAATGCCAAGTTGGTAACCATATCGCCAGTCCATTAGCTGTGGACCAGGAATCAGTGAATATATGACATGTGCCAGGTAATTCTTGTTTCAAAACTTGGTAAACTGCGTATAACTCAGCATATTGACTACTCTTTACTTCACCAGTTGTGCTCAATAACTTATGTGTGATCGGATTATATGAGACTGATTTCCAATGCCGTTTTTCACCAATGAATTTCGCTGAACCATCTGTAAACCAAACATGTTTTCTGTCCTCCGCGGACAAATCATCAAATGGCTTACCCCATCTGACAGGAGATTCCTGAACCATAGGCACAGAACATTCATCTGCAGTGTCATTCGAGGGCGCCTGCGCCACTCGTTCATGCAATACAGCCACACCCTTCGGACCCACACGCGCTCTGTCCTGGATGTACCATTTCCACTTAATCACACTCGCCTCTTGAGCGTGTCCAATTCGATGGGACTTCGGCGAACTCAACACCCACTGCATGATAGGAATTTCAGGTCTCAAAATCACAGTATGTCCCAGGGTCAATTGCTCGGTATCCACCAGAGCCCAAAAACATGCAAGCAATTGTTTCTCAAATGGTGTATAACGCTCACCAGCCTCAGGTAATTTCTTGGTCCAAAAACCTAACGGCACTTTTTGTCTGCCTTGCTTTTGCCATAAACTCCAATTGGCATACAGACCATCCACAGAAACATTCAAATCAACATCACCCTCGCTCACAGGCCACAAATCTAAGGCATACTGAATAGCTTCTTTCGCCAAATTAAAAGCATTCTGTTGTGGTTCGCCCCATTCAAACGCATTCTTTTTACGGGTGACTCGATACAATGGGGCCAACATCTGACTCAAATGGGGAATGTGCTGACGCCAAAAACCAAATAGGCCAATGAAACATTGAGCCTCCTTTCTGTTCCTCGGAACAGCAAAATCCAAAATTTTACGTTTCACCTGCGGGATCACCTCTCTGTGACCTTCATGCCAATTAATTCCTAAAAATTTAACATTCTGGGAAGGGCCCTGCAATTTATTGGCATTAATCTCCCAACCTTTAGCACGTAAACAGTCAAGAATCTGGTCTAAATGGGATTGGACCTGGTCTTGCGTCTCACCTTGAATCAAAATGTCATCAATATAGTGACACACCTGAATTTGGGGATGAACAGGCACTTCAGATAAATGCTCCGCCACCAGCCGGTGACAGATCGTAGGACTATGTACATAACCTTGAGGAAGACTCCGGAACGTCATTTGACGTCCATTCCAGGTAAAACTGAATTGTTCCTGACACTCGGGGGCAATCGGGATTGAAAAGAAAGCATTAGCAATATCAATGGACGCATACCATGTACCTGGATGCTTCTGAATTCTCTGAATCACAGTAACCATGTCTGGCACTGCAACAGCCAAATGTGGAGTGTGTTTGTTCAATTCTCGATAATCAACAGTCATGCGCCAAGAATTATCACTTTTGCCCACAGGCCAAACGGGATTATTCCAAGCAGAAGTAATTGGAGTTATAACCCCAGCATCAACCAAATCCTGAATAGTGGCAGTAATTTCTTCATGACCACCAGGAATACGGTATTGCTTTTGAGAAACCACTTTCGTGGCCTGGGGAATGTGGATAGGGGGCATTCGCAAACGACCAACCCGTACGGGTCTGGACGAAATGTAATGTTTCGTTCCAAATTGATAACAACCATCATCTAAATGCAAAGTCATTCCTTTCAAAATGTCAATTCCAATTATGTATTCTAGGAGTGGCACAACTAATACAGAATATTCTTTGCGGGGAAGTCTACCAATTTTCATGTCAAGTGAAGTTTGCACTGCGGGGGTCTCTTTTCCACCCAAACCAGTAATCGTGAAAAACTGTCCTTTAAATTTCTTAGATTTACCATGAATTAAAGTGGCCTCCGCCCCAGTATCTACCAATGCTCGGGCCCTTTGGATATTACGATGTTTCCAAAAAATTTCAATATCTACATAGGGTCTATTGTCTTTGTGAGCCCACCTGCGTACTGGAGCTTGACCTATTTCCTAGTCATTTTTACTGTGGTCAGCCAACCAGGATAAATCGGGATAAATGCTTTCAACTTTCTTGGGGATCAGAACGTATTGTTCATATCCATCTCTATTACGAAATGGATTATTGTCATGTTAAAAAAACTGAGAATTGCGGTCAGAAAGCCTGTGGCGATCATCTCGTCGTCTAACGTCAGGGGAATAACTCCTGTCATCTCTGCGTCTACGAGAGACACGATCATCTCTCCCTCTCTCTCTCTCCCCCTCTCTCACCCTTGTATTATCGCGGCGGGGAGAAGCATCACGTTCATAGCGCCGGTCATCACGGCGATCAGCATCCACACGATGTCTCTCATCACCACTGTCATCAGAACCACGATCACAATCATTCTTTCGTACTCGACGGGCACCCTCCTTCCGATCCAAACCACGCTTACGAAACATGTCCCACAAGAGATTATTAGGTTCACCATCGATGTGCTCTCTCTTCACACCATCAGCCAAAAGTGCAAGAAACATGTCACGCCTAGAGAATTTATAATCCCCAGCGGTACGACCCTCGGGTCGAGATTGCCTTTCAGGTTTAAACCATTCACCCAACTCACCAAGCTGACAAACAGATTCAAGCACCATAGACAAAGGATTGCCAGTTTGATTGATCAACAAAGTCATCATAACCTGCTTATAAGCAACAGGCGAATAACGGATAATGCGATTACGCACAGAAGATGTTAAAAGACCATCCAACAATCTGTCAGAAGTACTGAGAAAAATCGCAGTTTTCATCACTTCCTCTTTCAAACGTTGCGACGCATCGCGCAAAGTGTACCACGGCTTGTCATTGACAGGCCAATCAGATTCAGTAGGGTATTTATGGTTACAGCCATCATTCGCAAACTGGAGCAAAGTAATCTGGCCAGCACCATTATAATTCCGAAAATGATCTTGTACAGTAGAATCGGAACTCAGAGAGCAAAAACGTAAACAATCACCAGCATCAAGCATAATACCGGCAGCACCTAGTTCATAAAGGCGCACCATCCATGTAAGCAAAGTTTCACCGGGCCGTTGTCGAAATCGTTGTAAAATGTCACTAACCTCCTGTTGAGTAAAATCTTCAATACTATCCATTTGAATACCATTCGGCATACCAGGAGTCTGTTGTAATTTGCGTCGAAACACAGGGTGAGCAGAAACCTCCGGAAGAGCTTCAGAGGAAGCCCGGTCCTTAGATTTAGAGGAATAATCAGGGCGTGATACGTCATCAGAACGGGTAGAGCGACCACGGTCGCCAGAAATGTCATCTTTGCCCCAAGAAGCAGATTTACAATCACGTCCGGAGCAAGAAGACTCGCGCTTGTCACCCTCCTCAGCCGAGGAGCCAGAATCATTCGAATCCCAGATATTACCATCCCACTCGTCGGGGTTCCAATCCAGTCCGGCTTTCGCCACGACCAGATGCACTTTCCGCGTAGACACACGACCACGACGGTGTCTGTATTTATATTTCGCAATGCGTACTGCAGCCCTTTCGGCTATAGTTTGATAAGTTTAAAGTTTATCGGCAAGCAATTTATTTTGACATTGCAAGAGAGTATGCGCATTCTGCACTTCAATAAACTTTTCTTCCATATCAACAAACCGCTTCTGCAATTTAGTAAACTTCTCATGCAGCATTCTGTACGCAGTCAACACAATCCAACCTCTGCGTCCTAAAATAGGAAGCTCATCACCCTTCACTACTGGCGCTTTTTGCAAGCAAGAAACCACATCAGCCGGCTCCGCCTGCTCCAAACAAGAAGACCAATTCTCACTCAAACCAGTAGAATCGGTCCACTCACGGGCCAGAGCCTCATAAGGAGTTGACTCCCAGCCGGGAATATCAACAGGCAATTTAAAAGTAGATTTTGATTTCTTTTTCGAAAACATTTTAACACACAAAAAAAAAATATATATACAAATATCAACAAAGAAAATACGTACGAGCCGAGCGCAAACCAACAAGATAAAAACAATACAGCGCACACAGGCTTCGTAAACAGTTTGTGACGCCAGATGTACCGACCAGATTTTTGGAACAGATGGAATCCGCTCCTAGGAGCCCCTCTAATCCAGCCGGAACGTAAACAACTCCCTCCTTAGAACATATTTACAATGGATATAGGCATATGTATAACATCTCGTACCTAAGGATGGGGAAAATAGCAATAAACAAGCATTGGTTCTACAATATCCTATTCACACCTATTAGTCTCGCGGCCACATAAGCCCAGACTAGTCTACCCTGGGGCAGGTCTGATAATGTACCATTTCGCACTTTATTCACTTGACACGCGATCCGGCGCGTCTACACACGTGGGCCTGCAGTCCCAGTGCTCTCATTTATACCCGGTCTGCAATCCAGCAGACCTACACACCCCTCAATCTTGGGTGCTCTCACTTACACACGGCCTACAATCTGGCAGGCCTCCGCACCGTATCCCTCCGGTGCTCTCATTTACACACGGTCTACAATCCGGCAGACCTACACACCTATCCTTAGGTGCTCTCATTAACGCCGTGTACCAACGACGATCACTTTCCTATGAATCCTCAGGGATGAAATCTGTAGTTATCTATTCAGGGTAAAACTACGGCAATGGAAATTAGTATAGTGTTCGAATTATAATATGTGCCTTCTGTTCTTGACATCAACTGTTCCCTGCCTCCCTACTTATTCAGTCACTCCTTACCTGACCGGGATTCACATCCGTTCATGCAAACAACGTCTGACTAGGAGAACTAGATTACTATGATCGAACAAGAATACAAGGCACATGTCGGTTCACCAAAAATGGGGGCATTTATTACAGTAAAAGAAATAAACACAATACTACACAATATATATATATATATCTATACGTATATATGCTGCAAAGAAAAAGTAGAGGTTAAGGTGCGCGCTTCGCAAGGGAAGGGGCAGATATCACCTGGTTAATATGAAGTTTGGACTCGGCAGTCATCTAGGTTCTCGTCTCGTCTCTCTCTCTGTGTCTTGGCTCGTCTCGGGGGGTCCACCTCAGCCGTCACAAGTACACGTCTGCACCGCTAGGCTCAACCTCCTCTGCTTCCCTCCAAGTCACTGGAACCTTGCTCGTTATTAGCTACCGTCTCTCTCTCTCTCTCTCTCTCTCGTTCTCAGAGAGTCTCGGTTTAGGAATCTTTTCTCAGACTTCAAAATGGCGATTGTCTGCCGCAGAAATAATTAATGGCATAGATGCTAACGGCTAGCTGCCGCCTACGGACTGACTCATTGCCTAACACTTTCGCTAATATGGAAGCTGTCCCTTCATGGAAAGTTACGGCCAGTAACCTGCCGCCCACCAAATTCTTGTACCTCCCCGTACCAAGGACACGTTCCCAGCTGGCCAGCCTGAAGTTGTGTCTTCGGAGTGGAGAAAAATACAGTCTTTCGATAAGGGCCAGCCTGAACCGGTTCTCTCCAAGCGAACAACACCTTGAAACTAAAACATTACATTTAACCTAGAAAAGCCTCTCCAGCTACCAGGCAGAGAGCAAGATGGAGTCTGTCCCGTTTAAGGCCTGCAAGGCCCAAAATATGCATGGCTCCATAGAAAATGTACTAATACTCTTACAAAAAGACTGATCATCACTAATACTTATATATCTATCCCCTAGCTTTAGCTTATAAGCCCTGATCTAAGGAAAAGGGTACGAACATGCACTACTGTGCCTTATGGATAGGTCCTACTTATAGTCCTAATCCCTATACTATAAGGGTAATAGGCTGGAGTCATCCTCCATCATCCTCCTTCTAAAAAGGGTCGGAAAAGTCGGTTATTACAAAGGATTATCTCTCCCATAGGGTATCATGGGTATCATGGGGATTGCCTTGAAATATATTTTAAGTGTAATTTTCTCCTTGGGAACTGATAGAGATTTGGAGTTTGGGGTTTCAGAACTCACAATTTGAATATTCTTTTTTTGGTGAAGTTGATTTTTAAATTGCGATCTTGAAAATGTCACTTTAAAAAAAATATTTCGCATTTTCTTGCCTAACCATTCTGTGCCTCTGTCTGTAGAATCCACGTCTGGGTAAGTATGACTGGTGGGCTCTTGTACATTCACTCCAGACAGTATTGCAGAGAGATGAAGTATGCCTTACCCATCCTGATGGGCCATCACCAGGCTGATGGACCTTCCTGAGCTAGGATGGTGGTGGGAGTTGTCACTGACACCTGAATAGGTCGGGGCCTGTCCTCACGCAAAGCTGTCTCCACCCCCTGTAGCATGTCTGGAGCCAGGTCAGGGAAAGGCAGAATATTGTGCACTACGAAGTCTTTCCTTTGAAGTTTGCCTACTTCAAAGACAGAAAAGGGTACAAGTATTGGACCCCTGACACTCTCAAATAGGCACGCTTCTGGACTAAAGAACATTCTGCTGGGAATAAGAGCTGGATGCTATAGGAGGGACTGGCATTCTACCTGTTGCTTTGTTGTGCTGGCCTGCAGCGTGCTGTTTCTGTCCTTGGAGCGCAAGGAGCACCTCTTCAAGAGCGCACCCCCAAGACACAAAAATATTTTTCTCTGGACAAGAACCAAGGCACAGTGGCTGTGCCTTGTCGACCATTCCTTCGAACTGGAAGTCGATCCAATGCACCATAAACACAGTCAACCGTACAAATTGGCAAAGGGGTAATAACTCTGTTTATCCCCTAGGAAAGTCCAGGCAAATTAGTGTATGTACTTGGAACATCAACGGCCTAGCTAGCAAAAGCAATGACCCTGAGTTCTTACAATACTTGAACTCATTCGACCTGCTCCTACTTCAAGAAACTTGGGAGGAAAAGGCAATTGAGCTTCAAGGGTTCACATCTTGTTGCCTTTCAGCAAGCAAAAGTTTCATGTTCTGCCGCAGATCAGGGGGCCTTGATGATTTCTGCCTCAATTGCTACAATAGGCGAGATTAGGACTATAGAATCTCAAATACCCCCGCCAAGTGCAATACAGGTGGCAAAGATCTCACTTCAGCTAAATAACAAGCCTCAAGACGTGATAATAATCAATACTTACATCCAACTCAAACAGAAAAGACAAGCTGGCAATGAACTGATAAAAGCCTTGAAAAAAAAATGAACGAAGAGGATTCGGATTTATTCATCCTGGCAGGGGACTTCAACATGTTCCTCATTAGCTCGGAATCAGAGGACAACCTTAACCAAGAACTCAGTGCTGCATGGGGAGTCCCAAGACAGGGCTCCGCAAAAATCAATAAATCTACAAATTGCTCAAAAAATCTACTTCGCCAACTAGAACATCTCAACTTAAGAGCCTTGAATGGGTGCTACGCTGAAGACGATCCACCTGTTGCGACCTTTCATGCCGATAAGCAATCCTCACATCTGGACTACACATTCACATCTCTAAATATGCTTGGCAGGGTAGCACCGTTCAAAATAGGGATGAGTGACCTTAGTGACCACCTGCCCCAAGAAGCCACAATAAAAGTCGATTCACTTCTGGAGACTGAACCTCACACAGGCATCGATATTGAAGTGAACTCAAATCTAAGGCGAATAAGGTGCAATCCCTCTAACATAGCCTCGCAGAGAAAACTCTTTTTACTCAGACGGCAAGTTCCACAAAGCTGACAGAAGTATGGCAAAACTTTATTCTAAACGCCAGTTCGAAATTGCTAAAAGGCCCGCCAAACAGGCCATGCCAAGGACAGGAAACATCAACCAAATTACAACTCACCCCAGAAATGAAAATCCAAAAACAGTTAATAAACCAAACACTGAGACAGATACGAAAGGACACAGCGAACCATGACTTGCAAACAATCCTGCAGAGAGCGAAAAAACTTTTAAAACGGTTGAAATGGGAAAACAAAAAACAAAAAATGATGAGCTATGGGCGAAACTTCTTTTTGAAGTAAAACGGAAAAACAACTCAAGGTTCTGGCAAATGATTAAAAGAATAAAGAATCCAGGCCAACTCGGCCTAAACTCAAACATAACGGAGGAAGTATGGACAAAATACCAACTTAAGCACTTCAACACTGAAGACAGCCGCGAAGAAGCGATGACAAGAAAACCCTGCGAAGAAGCTCAGAGGTAAACAACAGACAATCAATGCATAACGGCTACACAAATGGAGTCAAACTATCTCTTTGAATGGATAAACCAATGCCCGACCCTAGTTCCTCTTGCCAAATCAGATCTGGACATTTGGCCACCACGCCAGCCGACGTCAAAAGGCAAATAGCCAGGGGAAGACCGACAGGAGCCCCCCGGCCAAACTGCACTCCACTGATGCTGTACAAATCGGACATGGAATTCTAGAGCACAGCATTAACACCGATATTCAACAACATAAAGGACACTCTGACTCTACCTGATTCCTGGCACGGCTCAATAATCAGTTTAATTTTCAAACAAGGCAACTAGAAACACCCAAATAATTATCAGCTTATTGCCCTCATTGATGTGGAGGCTAAGTATTTTGCAGGAACCATACTGGAGGACCTGACACGATGGGCATCTGAAAACTCAATATTCCCGATCAATCAAACAGGGTTCTGCAGGGGTCAAGGGACCACAACCAACATCATGGCACTGACCCTGCTGATGGAAGCAGCAAAAGAGATTAAAAACCCCTATTTCTCTCCTTTATTGATTATACTGCTGCATTCGACCACGTGGATCGCAACAAACTCTGGCAGAAATTGGACAACTGGGGAATACCCAAACATCTCCTAGACGCGCTGATCTTACTCCACTCAAAGACCTGGATTAAAGTTAAACTAGGAGCGGGCACACACCTCTCCAAACCCATTCCAACAACAAAAGGGTTAAAACAAGGTTGGGTCCTAGCGCCAATTTTATTCAACTTCTTTCTTGCCAACCTGCTAGGGCAACTCGATAAATGCCTCTGTCACGCCCCAAAACTAGGGAAAATCCAACTGTCAAATCTGCTGTATGCGGATGACTTGGTACTGATAAGCCAGGCACCAATACGCCTCCAGCACGTTCTAAATGTAGCCTACTCATTTTCAGAAAGAAATGCCCTGCAAATAAACTTCAACAAATCCAAGGTCATGGCAGTGAATTACAAAAAAAAAAAGGAAAATCAAGTGGCACATAAACCGAGAAGGGTTGGACTTAGTGACCACCTACAAATATTTGGGAGTAATTCTGGACTCCAAGACCTCGTTCAAACCTCAATTGGATTTGTTACGAGGGAAGGGAACCATGACTTATCTGGCCATAAAATTTCTCAAGGCCAAACTCCCTGACCTATCGCTCAACCCTCTTCTCCAGGTTTTGCGTGCGAAGCTACAACCAACTCTCACATATGCGAGTGAATCCCTTCAAGGGAAGGATGCTGCAGTATTGGACAAAGTAATAGCTAACTCTTACAGGGCTATTTTCAACCTGCCAAGATACGTCTCGCCTACACAAATTCGGTTAGAATTTGGGATTCTGAAACAAACACTAGGAAGGCGCAGTGTATGTGTTATCATCTGGCACAAAATTTGCAGTGCTGAGTCTGGTTTTCTAAACTCCAGCGTATGGGAAGAGCTACTCCAACATCGTAAATCCTCAGCTAGAGACTATCTATCTGACTCACTTCAAGTCCTGGGTCTCTCCGACCTTTGGGACATCCCAACAGACCTCTTGTCTTTTAAAAAAGTTGCTAAAAAATCAGCACGCATCATCTCCTCCATTTAGGATAAGGACTCATTAGCAAAAAGAGGGCACGGCTGGATCACGCTCAGTGATGATGGAAGAATGGAACCGCAAGCATAATTTAACATTGGAATGGATTTAAAACCAAAAGAAAAGTTTTTAAATTACGCCTGGGCGCAATTCCGATAATCCCATATCTGCCACCGTGGGTAAGACAAAACTTCTCGCTGCAGTGCCGTCTGTGTAAAGCTGACAAGGAAAACATCGTCCATGTGATGTGTATTTGTCCTAAATTTAAAGACTAGAGGCACAACCTATTACGACCCTCCTTCAAATCACACGGCGTCCGGGCATGCAGGCAGGCTGTCAAATTTTGTTTTAACCCCGTTAACATAAAATTAAATTGTCGAGTCGTAAAGTTTTTTGAAGTAGTTGAAAAAAGACAAAGGAGTTCTTGAAGGTTGTTAAACATTTATGGGCAACTAAGACACTGATATTAATCAAACTTGTAATACTGAGGAACCACATACAATGAACTTTTAACAATTTTATCCATGCTTTTATTGTTTTGTAAAGATTTTAATTAATCATGTACAAATAAAACTACTTATTTACTTACTTACTTACTGTCCTTGGAGCGAAAGGACTGGACTTTTGTTTCTGTATCCTGATTCCAAGGTTCTCCAAGGGCTTGTGTATGCTTGCCGCCTATTAAGAAGTCTCATTGTCATCAAAGACTTCACATATCAGTGCCTTGGCTCTTCTGTTGACAGTCCTGACTTGCAAGTGGTGCCAAATCCAGTCCCTGGGCCCTTGGAGGTAGAATCTGGTGAACTCCACTCCCAGCATCTTTTTTCTATTGACTAACTTCAATGCATCACTATTGTTAGCACAGCGTGAGTTTTTAGCACGACATCACTGAAGTCCATGATGCACCACTCCAACTCCGACACAGCACCTGCTTCATTACTGTGGAATCGAGGCAGCACGTCTGAATTTTCTACACATTGTCCCCGGGCACTGATTTCTTCATCAAAGTTGCCCAGCAGAAAGGAACCAAAACCGTGTGTCCGAAGATCGATGCATCACCTCCCTTTCCAGTAAGGAGCCAACACGTCACCTCTCCTGACAGTAAGGAACTGAAGTATCACCTCCCCTGCAAAGCAGTAATGAACCAATGCATCACCTTCCCTTGGAGTAAGGAACCGGCACATCGCTCAGCTTTTCTGGTGCCTCACCTCTCCTGCGCCTGTTTCATCTTTGAATTTGATGCATCCAAGGTACTTTTTCCTAAAAGTGACGCAGCCTCAGATTTCTTTGGAGTGAACTGATTTACCCTTTGACACTTGATACGTTTACTTGTGCATGTTGGATTTTTGTTGTTTTCGTCTTGTTTTCTTTAGGAAAAATATTGGCTATTTTTCTAAACTGTCGTGGACACATTTTGTAGTGTTTTCACTGTGTTACTGTGTGTGTATGTTTTCCCAAGTAGTTAAAACATTTCCCAGAAAATCTGCCCAGGGAAGGGTGTATGAGATACAGCGAATCTCCACTGAAATCATTCAGTAGGAAAAAAAACTTTTTCCTAGAGACCCCTCGCCCACCAGGGTTGCCCCGTGGTGACAAGCTTAATCATTGAGGTTCATCCCAATCCTCGACGGATTGAGGCATGCTGCGACCCAACAGTTATGCGGGAGCACTTATAGATGTAGTCTATGATAAAGATAGTGAGGAGGATGGAAGTGGAAATTAAGTGCTGGTAAGTTTAAAAATGCCTGACTAGTTGGACTATTGTTTTATTACCGCCCTTAGCCTGTAAGGCTAAAATCAGGGGTTGTGACTGAAGGCTTGGACTGTATTGAGTCCGTTCTCTTCAGAAATGATCGGTCAACATATTTTAAGCTGTTCCCCCTTTGACTCTTCTTCAGGACCTATAGGGAATCTAATACCAATGGTACCACTCCTCAAAATGCTTTGATAAGGACACAATGGATAGCATGCCACACGCATACCCCTATTATACAAACAGTAACTTTAGTGTCATTCCATACCTGAAACAAAAAGAAGGTGAAAAATTTAAAACAAAACTGCTCATCAGCCTTGGCTGAAAAACCTAAATAATGCAAATGAACCCAAATATGAAACACCCTACTGTGAGGGTGCTTAATAAACCTTGAGAACAGTGATCACTTCGTATGTGAAAAAACGATAAATGCCCTCCATCATAGCTTTCACTCAGCGGCTGTGAAAATGTCTCCACCATTGTGGGGAGGCATCATGAGACAAAACAAGACAAACATGAACACAGCAACACCATATTAGATACATTTCTGATGCCGTACTAGTGCGTCATGGTCTTTGCCAGGGAGGAGGGACCTATAGTCAAACCCTAAGTGAAGGAGAAAATGGAACATTGGATCGTCAGGAGATAGTAATCAACGTGGGACTGAAGAAAAAGCAAAGGTAGTCAATTGAGTACCTCCACTCGTGGCTACCTGGAGATATGCCATGTAAGACCCTCCTTTCCACTTACTTCTTCAAGGCCGCCTAACTTGCCAAAATCAATTCCCTAGAGACTGCATCTAACCGATGTGTGTCTCCAGTTCCTTAATTCAACTAATGTGAAGTGGTTCCTCCCGCGCATGTGATCAGTTGCGTTAAAAGACTAGACCGCTCTGTGGTCTTCACAAATGGCCGCCCCTCATGGGTTCCGAGCCGGGCCATTTTGGAATGGCAATTCTCCTTAATTAACACTCCCAAAGATAATGGCCCTGCAGCAAGTGGGCCTGACTATCAAGATAAGCAAATGCCAGATAGGGCAGAGTTTAGTGGTGTACTTGGGCCATCTTGTTGGTGGAGGCAATGTACAAACTCTCCAGCTCAAGAACCAGACCATCCTTGATTTGGAGGCTTCTAAAACCCAGACAGAGGTGAGGGTCTTTCTTGGCCTGACTGGGTACTGTAGGAGGTTGTAAAGAACTATGGGACCATTGTGGCTCCACTGATGCAACTCACATCTCGAAAACAGCCCACAAAGGTAATTTAGACCTCAGAGTGTCCGAAGGCCTTTGATACTCTGAAGGAGGCTAAGGGCTCCATTAGGATGACGGGCGGACTTTGCCCGCCCGTCATCACATCGTAAATCGGGACCACCCGCCTAAAGGGCGGGGGTCCCGACATTGGCATTAGGATGCGCCCGCCACAGTGGTGGGCGCATTCCTCAAATTAACATTGTGGTGGGCGGTTCTCACTGCACCGCCCGCCACAATGTTAATAACAAATGCACGCATTTGCATAATGTGTCTGATAGACACCGCCACCGTGTTATCCCTTTTCCGCCCGGCCGCAAGGCGACCGGGGCGGAAAACAGGTGGGCGGTGTTTCCCACCGCTGCGGTCCCCTCCGCCATCGTAATATGGCAGGGGGAATGCAGGGAAGGATGTCGGGCGGATTGCCTCCGCCAGGGTGGCGGTGGCCACTGCTACCCTGGCAGAGGAAATCCGCACGACATTCTAATGGAGCCCTTAGTGTTCAGCACCTGTTCTACTGGTCCCTGGCTATGCAAAGGAGTTTGTGGTCAGAAGGATGCTTCCGAGGAAGGGATTGGGGCAGTGTTGGTGCAAGTACATGAAGTCGGCCAGGATCAGCCAGTTGTCTTCATTAACAGGTGACTACTCCTCAGAGAGCTAGGATGAAGCGCTATTGAGAGGGAAGCCTTTGCTGCAGTCTGGTCCTTGAGGAAGCTGAGACCATACCTGTTTGGTGCACACTTCCATGTTTAAACTGATCACAGATATCTCTGATGGCTCATGTAGACAAGTAGGGAGAACCCAAAACTGTTGATCCGTTCCATTTCCCTACAAGGGATGGACTTTACAGTGGAACACAGACTCAGGACTGCCCATGCCAATGCAGATGGACTTTCCAGCTTTGTCCATTTAGGGGATGAGGACTACTGGGGTGAAGGTCAGTAACCCATCACATTTTGTCAGGAAGGGTGTAGGAAAGTCATCCTTCTTCTCCTGATCTCCCCCATTTGTTGACTGATACTGGTGATTACTAACTCTGAAAGTGCCCTGGACTGCTATCCAGGCCCAGGCCCAGTGCTCTGTCCTTAAAAGGTATATGATAATTGGTGTAATTATAATTGACTAAGGCAACCTACCTGTAAGTCCCTGGTATATGGTAGGGCATGTAATTTCAGAGACCACAATGGACATAGAGGCTGATTACGAAGAGGCCCGTAAAGGGTCCGACCTGTGGTCGGAGCCTTCAGAGCTGCATCGCAATGGGCCCGTCAGTTTCCTTTTTGGCCGACTCATTATGATGGAGGCGGTCGGAAAGGAAACCGGATGGTCATTCCAGCTGGCTTCCGACGGGCTTGGAGAGCCAGTCCACCAGTCGAAAGCCGGCTTCTAATCTCAAGGGCGGGCCTTTCTGCCCTTGAGATTACAATGCACGGTTTCTTACATGGTTTCCATGTCGGTCTACCCGACATGGAAACCATGTCAGAAACCATGTTTGGGGGACCCCAGCAGCGCCCCGTTTGGGTGCTTGGCTTCTGGTTGGAGGGTGAGAGGGCACCCTGTTGATCCCTACACCTTGTGGCAGGGTGAAGGGATGAACCACTTCTCCCCTTTCACTATGGCAGCATGCATTACGGCCGGTTTATGGCCGTAATGCATGTTCTCATACTGAAATATAGGAATGCGACTGAACAGTGTTAGGTAGCATCCTAATGAGGCTGTTGTGACTGCCGATCATGTGTCAGTAGGTCACAGGAACGAGGTGGTGTCGGGCGAAAGGAATTCTGCCCAACATCGAAAGCAAGCCCTTATTGTGCTTAAGTGTGCTCTGCTGTGGTGTCTGGTGTTGTTTTAAAACCAGCCCTACAGGCTGGTTTTAAAATAAAATTGTGTCCATATTCGACTTTGGAATTAAAAGTATTTTAAAAGTCCAAAACAACCTTCTTAGCACATATAGGTATCCTTAAGGTCTGCCCTAAGTGGCCCCAAGGTAGGGGGCATTGTTATTAAAAGCAGGGGCAATATAAAAGATGTTTTAAATGCCCTGTTAGGGAAGATGTTTGGACAAAATATCGGATACAAAATAGTATGTAGTAGAAATATTGTGTCAAGAACAATGGGATCTCATGTGCAAGGTAAAAGTGTTGCTTTTAAAATTGATGTAAAAAATATCGAAGGAGTAAATATCATTGGATAGAATATCATTTTTTAGTGTAAAATAGTGTATAATGCATTTTTTTAAATCTATGCGTTTATATTTTTTTAAATATGTTTTAATTTTAGACTAATTTTTATTTCAATGTATTGTTAAAATTTGTAAATATAATTGTTTTTTTAAGTAGTGACATTTTCTTTTATTAGCGGGACATTAGGTTAATAGGAAATAAGGGTGGGTAGGTTTGTAAAAATGTGTATTATAGTTTTTAATATCAATTAAATAGTGTTTTAGATATGGAAAAAAAATAATTGAAAAATGCATTTTATTATTAGATTTTTTTATGTAATGTGGAATAAGATATATGTAAATGTTTGTTTAAAAATAAAATATTAATTATTTAAAAATATTTAAAATATGTGTGACATTTTTTGTATAATCTAATATTTGTATTTATGTATGTTTAAATTAAAAATATGACTTTTTTGTATGGAATTGGGATTTTATTAAAAACTTTAAAAGTAATATTTAGAAAGAAATCATATATTGTTATATAATGTCAAAAATGTAAGGGCCTGATTCTGAGTCTGGCGTCTTGTGACCGCCAAACTCACGGTGGCGGTGGTCTGCCTGCCACGTTCTGACTTACAAAGTCATTGCTGGGGGTGGCGGAGGTGTGCCACACTGTAGTTTGCTCAGCAGGACTAGTGCAGTGCTGCTGAGCATATTATAAGTTCTTGCACCGCCAGCCATTTCATGGCAGGAGTACTGCCATGAAACGACTGGCATTGCAGGAACACAGGGGGGGAGAACATGTGCCCCCTGTCTGTATTCCCCCAAGGTTCCAGTACAGCATGCGCGTCACCGTCCATGCCATGCTGGAACTTTTTTGCAGTTCCCATTGTGGTGCCTGTTTTCAATTTAGTGAGATTTGTTTAGAAAACTTGTTTTGGAGAATACTGTAGTGGTACTTATCAAATGTTTTAAATAGTAGGAAATATTCATTAGAATTTTTGAAATGTTATTTCTAAATAAAAAATACATTACATTTTTTATTTAATTTTGTATCTAAATAATAAGAGTTTAAATTAGTGTGTTATAATATAACATTTTAGACAAATATATAATTTCCTTAAGTGTGATAATGTGTAGTAATAATTATGTATTTTGAATATGTAAAATATTATATTGTAGGGAGAAATTTTTCATTTAAATTAGATTTAATTAATTTCCATTTTAAAATTGTTCACACCTTCACTAATTTTGTTTAGATTTAAGTGGGAAAAGTACATTTCTCCTCTTTAGTGTCCAACAACTTCCTCCAGTTGGTTCAGATTGAAGTGGAAGTAGTAAATCTCACCCCTTTGCTGTCCAACACCTTCCCTAAGTTGGTTTAGTTTGAAGTGGGAATAGTAAATGTCACCCTTTTACTGTCCAACACCTACCTCAAATTGATTTTGTATTGGAGTGGGAATAGTAAATGTCATCCCTTTAGTGAGCAACAATTTCTCTGAGTATGTTTCTATTGGAGTGGGAATAATAAATGTCCCCCCTTTAGTGTTCAACACCTTCCCCAAGCTGGTTTAGATTGGAGTGGTGATATTAAATCTTAACCCTTTGATGTGCAATATTGGAGTGGGAATAGTAAATGTCACCCCTTTAGTGTCCAACACTTTCCCTAAATTTGTTTAGATGGGAGTGGGAAAGGTAAATGTTACCCCTTTAGTGTCCAACACCTTCCCCAAATTGGTTTAAATTGGAATGGGAAAAGGAAAGGTTGCCCCTTTACTATCCAACACCTTACCTAACCTTGTTCAGATTGGAGTGGGAATATTAGATTTCAACCCTTTAGTAACGAGCACCTTCCCCAAGTTGGCTTAGACTGGAGTGGGAATAGTAGATTTCACCCCTTTAGTGTCCAACACCTTCCCTAAGTGGGTGTAGATTGGAGCGGGAATAGTACATTTTACCCCTTTAGTGCCTAAAACCTTCCCCAAATTGGTTTAGATTGGGGTAAGAATAGTAAATGTCACCCCTTTAGTGTCCAACACCTTCGCCAAGTTGGTTTGAACTAGGGGTGGGTGGTGAACTCTGTTTCACAGGTGGAGTTCATGGAGTTTTGCCCACTCCGCGTTCTGCTTGAAGTGTGGCGTTCGGCTAAAACTTCACTGCGTAGCTTACCCCATAATCAGACACAAATGTGGCATTCTATGGCTTCTGTAGTATCACCAATTTAGCGTTTCAAGCCTCATGTTGCAACACATGCTCTAACTCATGCGTGCAAGGCATGAAACGCATTGCAACGGACCAGTGGGGAGGCACCGGAATTTCATATAGAACAGCTCTGACTTCCTGCTCTTGATGGAGTCCTGAGAATTCCACCTGGCCTGCAAGAGTTCAGGGCTCCTACTTATGTGACCCCAAACACCACTGAGGTGCATGTCCTGCGTGAGGTCCTGGGGCGACTAAGCAGTTTCACCTGAGCCATTACCTACCACTAACATGTAATACATAAACAGAAGCCTGGAACAATGACAGACTTGGGGCTTCAAGACAGGAAAGTCAGCCGATTAATTTAGAGAGCAGTGCCGGGCCCTGGAGACTCATACTGTTAAAGCAGTAGCGGTGTGGCTGGCAGGAAAGAGTCCCGAACAAGCAAGCTGACCTGACCCCTGCATGGAGGAGCAGTGCAGAAAGGGAAAGTGCTGGGAGCTGGTGTATGCAGGAAGAAGACCGCTGTCCATTTGCAAGCGACTGAGATCATCCTCCCCGTGCTGAAATGCAATATTGCACAGAGCTGACACAGTCAAAACTTGAAAGGGATCTTGTGTACGTTCAGGCTGTACAGTTTTGTGTTGCCCGTTAAGTGCCTAAGTGAATAGAGTGTAGTGCAGGCTGCTCCACTGTGACGCAGTTCATGGCTCTGCTGCCTTGGAGCTGCCATTGCTTTCTAAATGCTCCTGCATGCAGTTAGCTTTTCCTTCTGCAACTGGGATTCCTGGGCACAGACACTGCAGTGATGCATTCTTGCTGTTTCCCCTGCCCTGGACAATTTGTATTATGCATGTGTTGCTGCTTGTTTACAGCTGGCGTCTGATGCTTATGTGTGATTCATGTGTGTTGTACCTGCCTATTATGTGTACTAATGCCTCTGCCATTGAATTTACACCACTGCGTGACACTCAAGAGGTTATTGTTTTGCTACTTTGTGATTTGAGGACCACAATTTGATACAGTTATGTTCGGCGGACCGGAATTCCGCCTCTCGCTGAACTCAGTGGAATGTCATGGAGTTCTTATGCGACTCTGTGGAATTCCGCAGAGTAAAACTCCACAAGCTCTGCCCACCCTAGTTTAGACTGAAGTGGGAATAGTAAAGGTCCCCACTTTAGTGTCAAACACCTTCCCCAATTTGGTTTAGATTGGAGGGCAAATAGTAAGTTTCACCATTTTTAGTGTCCAGCAATTCCCCAAAATGGTTTAGATTGGATTGGGAATAGTAAATGTCACCCCTTTAATGTTCAGCACCTTCCCTGAGTTGGTTTAGATTGTAGTGGGAATAGTAAATGTCTCCTCTTTAGTATACAACACCTTCCCCAAATTGGTTTACATTGGAGTGGGAATAGTAAATATTACCCCTTTAGTGTTTAAGATTTCCCCAAATCCAATATAATTAATAGCTGTCACACATATTTTCAAATTTGTATTTTTCCCATCCCATCCAAATTAGGCCCTTAGTAGATACACTACTGACTCTGGGCATTGGTTCAGATACCTCTGACAGCTCCCAGCTTTTGCTGGAGGATTCAGAAGGTGGGAGTAATTGATTTCAGTGGAGAAGCTTTGGGTGAGATTTGGTATTACAGTGGGGAGCACAAGTTGACGAGACCCTATGGAACTATATATTTGTCACTTGGCAAGAGGGAACTAAATATATGACAGCTTGGTAAGGGGTAACTAAAGGTGGGGGAGTTGGGTGTTGTTTGTTAGTTGCTAGCTGAAGAGGTGAAATTACTTGTTTTAATATGTTATGCACTCAGGCTGTACAAGTTTGAAAGATGTGCACATCTTTAACCAGTTTTACACTGTACTACTATGCATAGATCATTGTCAGTTTCTGATGTGCTGTGTCCTGGATGTGGGTTGCTCTGTAGTGTTCAGACAAAATATTGAGTGCAAAATATTGAGTTACCTAAATATCAAGTAAACAATAACGTGATATGGTAATATCATCAGCAAGAATATTATTGTGAAGAATATCGAATTTAAGGTAAGTACTATTGTTTTTTTAATATACCGAAGTCATTGATATTGCTTACAAAACATAGGGGCTCATTAGGATTGCGGTTAATCCGGCGGTGGCATCCTCTGGGCCGGCGGAAGCCACCGCCGGCCCAGAGGATGTGGATTAACCGCTGCGGACTGAAAAAAGACCCCCCGCCAGATTAGGATGGCTGGGGGATCTTTTTTCCGTCCACCGCGGTCGCCTTCCGACAGCGGCGGAAAAGCTCTAACATGGCTGGCGGTATCTATCAGACACCGCCAGCCATATTAGGATGTCAGCGGTCCTATGCCTTTACACAGCGGCATTTCCGCCATAGAAAGGCATACAGACTTTTCTTTGGGGGCCCGTTGCGGGCCCCTATGGCTGAAGCGGGGGTGGGGGGTACACATGGGGGGTACCTATGGTACCCCCTGCCTTTGCGTGCACGAAGCGGTAGGCACCACACGGTGCCTGCAGCTTTGTGCACGCAAAGGAAAACATGTTTTTTTTAACATTGCCGCATGTGCTGCTTCAAGCAGCACCCGTCGCAATGTTAAAAATACAGGATGTGACCGCCAGGGTGGCGGTCACATCCTAATTAGCACGGAGGGACCGCCGCTGCCCCTGCGGACGGTCCCTCCTCCTCTGGGGTGGCGGATGCCATCCTAAAGAGCCCCATAGTTGGTTAAATCTCATTTTTTAATTATTGTTATGTATTTTAGTGTGTATTATGTTTTTAATATAGTTGCTGCATTTTTAGTAGCTATTAAAGTTAATTTAATACATTTTTGTCATTTTTTAGTAACATATCGGGGTGTGGGTTTGTAGGGGTTCAGGGTGGGAAGTAACTTAATTATAATAAATCAATGATTATTTTTAAATTAATTGTATTTATTTAATTGATAATTACTATGTTAATTCCAATTATTTTTCTTTTTTAGGTGCAGTTTGTGGGGTTTAATGGGGTACATGGTGGGGAGTAAATTAATTCAAATTAATTAATAATGAGTTGTTAATAATATTTATTTAATTGATAATTAATTATGTTAATTGTGTCATTATTTTTATTTTAGATTTGGGTTGTGGGGTTTATAGGGGTATAGGGTGGGAAGTGAATTAATTCTAAGTAATTTAATGTTATATTTTGATTTAATATTTAGTATTTCATTGATAATTAATTGTAATATTTGTGCAATTAAAATATTATTTTACATTTTATGTGTGGGTTGTGGGTTTTGTAGGGGTATATGGTGGAGTGAAGTTTTAAGTAGGTAATAATTAATTTGTTAATTGATATTCATTATTACATTACTAATTAATGTTCTTAATTGTGTAATACCTTTTTGTAAATTATTTAGAGTGTCTGTGTATTTTGTGGGGGTATAGTGTGGGCAGTAAATTAAATTACATTTCATTATTAATTCATTTTTTAATAAAGATAATTCATTTTTGATAAATATTTATATTGATATTGTAAATAATTTGCTTTTTAAAGTTGTTTCAGGTGAAGGTTGTGAGTTTTGTGGCAAGTAACTACATTGTAATAATTTAAGAAATATTGTTTGTTAATAAATAATTTATAAATAAAATATTTATTTATATTAAAAAAATTGTATTTTAATTATAAGAATATTTGTAGTTATTTATGATATGTATTCAACATTATAATATGCATTTATTTGTTTCATTTCAAACATAAAATATATTTGTTTATTTTACATATTTTTATTTCTAATTGTTTGCTATGTTTTTGAAATTATTTTATTGTGTCGAAAGAATTTGTAGTTTTAATGTTGCATTGACTGCAGTAGGAATAGTAACTTTTACCCATCCACAATCCAACACTTTTCCTACGCTTGCACTTATTAAAGTGGAAATAGTAAATTTTACCACTCCTCAGTCCTACACTTCCCCTACTGTTTCACTCATTGGAGTGGGAACAGTATATTTTAGCCCTCAGCAATCCGACACTTTCCCTACTGTTGAACTGACTGTAGTGGGAATAGTAAATTTTACCCCTCCGTAATCCAACACTTTACCTACTGTCGCATTGACTGGTTTGGGAATAGTAAAATGTTCCCTCTCTGCAATCCAACGCTTTCTTTACTGTTATATTGAGTGTAGTGGTACTTGTAAATTTGACACCTACTGAGTACGACACTTTGGGCCTCATTACGATGTCAGGCGGATGTGCCACCATTGTGGTTTTGGGACCAAGTGACCTCCGGTCGGCGGTCCCGACATCGTGATTACAATACAACCGCACATGGTGCAGCGACTACTCCAATTTCTCTATGGAAGCTTGTGCAGCACTGTAAACCGGCCACGTGCAAAAGCTCACATAGACAAATGGGATTTTTTGTTAATCCCTTCACCGCGTGGCAGGCACCACGCAGTACTTCCCACTCGCTATATGGATTGACGGGGGCACCAGATGTGCCCCCCAGGCTTCCAACCAGAGATAGCTTTTGCAAGGGGACCCCCAAAGTCGCTTACTGACAGGCTTTTCATGTCGGAAAGCCCGACATAAAAAGCCTGTGGGAAACCGACATCGTAATCTCTCCGGCAGCTGATTTATTTTGTTTGATTTTTAATTTGCACTTGAAATGGTTTGTTTTAAAAAAGATATATGCTATTGGATATATGTATATATATTTATTTATTATATTATTACATTTTTAAAAGTTTTACATTATAATATAAATCTAAATTATTAATTTATTATTATTAAATTAGATATATGTAATTAAATATAAATATGTTTGTTAAATTTTTTTTTAAATAATAATAATTGTTATGTTTTTCAAAAAACGAATAAATAAATTTTATTTTTATTATATAAGTATTAATATTCAATTTAATTAATGTTTACTATTTAAATGTATATATATTTAAAAATCGATATTTCAGACAACTATATTAGTGACGATATTTGTTTTCAATATTTTTGACATCAATATTTTTGGCTCGATATTATTGTATGTAGATATTTTGGTAGTCGATATTTTGTCAATGAACCACTCTGTACTACCACAGTGTTTAGATCGTTGTCTGTTACTGAAGTACTGAGGGGGTCATTATGATGGGGCGGACTCAAGTCCACCCGCCACCGTAGCAGTGCCTGGGACTGTCCGCAACGTGGTGGTCCCACATGCCAGATCACGATGCGACCGCCACTGTGGCTATTTACTGCACTACGCGGCAGGTACAACGCGGCGCATGCCACTTAGTGCAGTGAACTGTAGGGGGGGTACCATGGGTACCCCCACAGTGCACTACCTCCACAACGGGCCCCCAAATGCATTCTCTGCCAGCCTTTCAATGGCGGTTTACCCGCCACAGAAAGGTTGGCTGCAGCCAGCATCCTAATCTGGCACACCATTTTACGAGTGCTGACCGCTCCGCCAGGCAATCGTAATGATTGCCTGTGGCGGATGCTTGATGGACGGTCTTTGTGCTGGCCAAAATTGCAGTCAGATTACCCCCACCATCGTAATGTGGCGGGGGAAAATTGCTTTCCGATGGCGGAGGGCCCACCACCGCACCGCACTGACAACTAATGTCCTTTGTTTTTTGTTATATGTAAAAAAAAAATTGTTTTGTATGTAAAATAGTTCCCCACCCTTCTCTCCTTGGGAATGCAGTTATACAATGAAAGATAAGGAGATTAAAGCAAGTTAAAAGGTACCTGTGATACATATTATGTGTTAACTTAAGGTACAACTTACAAACAAGCTGACTGTTCAGAGCAGTCTAACTGCTCACTGACATCTTGTGGAGATCTGACTGGGCCCTTTCCTCTTGACAGACCTTAATTACATGCTCTTTTAGATCCCTTTTACAGTAGCCAATGATGTCCCCAGGGTATGTCCAAAAGTCCCTCTCTGTCTGTTCCAGGCCCAACAGTTACTGTTTCATGTGCTGTAGCCAAGAGATTATGTTAGCCTGGTTGAGACCCATACAGTACATAATGATTGATCTGGTGAAATGGGTGTCTAATTTGAACCATACAGTTGGCCATAATAAAAGCAGTTTGCGTTTTATGATCTCTGATAGAAAGTCATCTCCCATTTTCCAAAGAAACAATAGATTCCAGCATTGAGTGGGGTACAGCTTACAATCTCCTAAAAAATGATTTTCTTACTATTGTAGAATGCTCCCATTCCCCAAATCCCCACACCATATGTCACAGCAGTAACAGCAGTAATAGTTGTGGCATTGTAAAGGGTTAACAGCTATGCAATTTGCGTAATACCTAACTTAGAGGCAAAACTGGTCAGGCGTTTGTTGTTTCTTTTCATATTAGATGCACAGGTTTCCCTTTGGTGCTTTCTGTCCAATTTGGAGGACATCTGAATCCCTAAAAACCTAAAGGTAATTGGTACTTTGTAATTTCCTCCCCTTAAAATGGAAAATGTTAAATTTCCACTGTCCTTGTCCACAGCTCATAGTATAGGTTTCGTACTCCTCCCTTCCATAAAATCTGAGAAGGAGATGATCAGGACCTGCAGGCTATTTGGAGTAAGCGCCAAAACAGCTGCGTCTTCGCGTACAAAACTAATAGTATTTGCCACCTCCCAATCCTAGGGGTGTCCTCACCAACCGCCTGGAGTGTTTCTTCCACTCCATTTATATATAGAGAGAAGAGGAAGGATACCAATAAGCATCCCTACCAGAAGCGTCTCTCTATACCAAAGGTTGGAGTTAGTTTGCCCTTTGATCCAAAATGGACTTTGAAATTTAAGTTACTAAACATGTTGGCCAAGAGCGAGATTATCTCTTTAGCACCGCCGGTTTGTCAATACACTCCTAAAGTCTGCTGTGATTGACCAAGTCAAATGCACAGCTTAGGTAGATGAAACATATATACAGTGACCCTTCTTTGGCCAAGATGTACTTCCCCATCAAAAGGTTCAGGTTGAGCAATTGCTCAACTGTCCCTAGACCTTTCCTAGACTCATATTGGGAATTTCAAAGGATTTCATTTTCTTTTGCCCACAGTTTTAGTCTCTTAAACAAGACTCTCCCAAACAATTTAGTGGAGCTGTCGAGTGGAGAGATGGCATAATAACATTTAGGATCGTTCCTTGATCTCTTCTTAAAGATGGGTATGATGAGAGAGAGACCAGGATGGAGGTACATAGTCAGCTCCTGCCATGTTGAGGACTTTTTCTAGAAGCGAGGCCCATAATTCTGGGTCTGACGTATAAGTAACCATTGGGACCCCATTAGGGCCAGGAGCCTTTCCCTTTGGACTTTTATGTGGTGCCCTCACCACCACTTCAAGTGGCTTCAGGAAGAAGCTGAAGACCTGGCTGTTCGAGCAGTAGCGGCACCCCCCCCCCCCAAGCGCCTTGAGACCCTACGGGTATGTAGCGCGCTTTACAAGTGTCACTGATTGATTGATTGAAAGGCCATTTCAGTTGGCGGTTTCATTACTGGGGGGCGAGAAGCTCAATTCTCTAAACTAGGGAGAGAAAAAATTAAGTTCAAGTGATCAACCCAATGGCAGGGGTGATTGAGAATTTCAAATTCGGGCATATTCCCTTGGTAAACAGTGGGGCAGAGACTGTTCTCCAAAACAGGATACTATCCTTGAATTCTGTGGCCTGCAAAAGGTTCACCCAAGCATCCTCTTGTAGTTCTTTCTTTCTATTTTTAATTCATTATTGTAGGAAGATTTGGCTTCGCTTCCTGGACTACCTGGACATCCCTGGGGCATTGGTTTTATATTTTGACCAAATTACTTCATGCCTTTGAGCAGTGGCAGTTAAACCAGCCCCTTGTATCAATTATGTGCTGTTTTTGCCTCACCATCAGTAGTTGGTTAATTAAATTTGATGCATGAATTATTGATATGGGTTTCCCACAACTCCACATGATTTCTTTCTGTGGCTAATCCTATCATAAATTGGTCCAGGTTCCCAGCTAATACATCTTTTTTTTTAAACAAGCAGGATCAACACCTACCCATTTCATTTTAACATAGTTCAGACCTATGGGAGTAATGTTGACAGTTTTCCTGTATCAGGAGTTTTGGGTAATTTGAGTTTTAGTGTTTGGATCACTAGATGTGATTACTTTTACAGTTTGTTCCCACCTGTAGGTCCAAAATGGAACCTCTATCGCTGTCTGAAGTGAGAAAATGGTCACTATTACTATTGCAGCCTCTTCCCATGAATGTGGGTTAATGACTGTGTTTGACTAGTTTCAAATTGAATTTCATTATCAGTTCATTGAGAGCTAAACCATATGAACTATGATTAAAATGGGCCCATGTTTTCCCACCAACATCTCTATACCCACAAATTGATTTGGACATAATAGAGCGTACCGTAATGTTGAAGTCACCAGTCCAGATTATATAGAAATCCTTGCTGGCTGGTTGATAAAATGAACTAAATCTATTTCTAAGGTTTGGACCATGTCCACCCTTATTAGGTCAACAACATATTATAGAAATTCATAACATTTATGTCCAAGTTGTTTCCTAGGGTAAATAAAAAGAAATTGATAATAAGGGGAAGTTAAAAATGCTTCTCAACTTGTGGGGCAAGACTGGGGGAAACAAACATAATCAAACCCCTCTTAGCCCTCCCCATGTTAGAAGGGATTGCAGCAGTATTAAAATATGCACAACCATCCGGATCGATTGGATTAGATGCCCAAGTTTCTTCAATACAGGAATGTGTGCGGTTTTAACATATTTGCCCAATCCTCTGTATGTGTTTTGCTGGAAGGGCCAGCAATGTTCCATGAGGTAACAATTGCCCCACTGCGCTTGTTTAAAGGGGCTAGGCAGGATATTAATTGCAAAAATAGGGGTACCCTTGAAAATGAGAATATTTCCTAAATCAGGGAAAAATGACAAATGTGTACAAAGATTTAGTAAAATTAAATGCAAAGTGGACCTTCAAAATGTCAATATCAACCTTTCATTGATCAGATGCTAATCGTCATAAAAAATGTTTATTCATTCAGTCCTTATGACTGTCAGTAGAACATATAGGGCCTCATTAGGATGGCGGGCGGACTTTGCCCGCCCGCCATCCTTGTGGTAAGGGCGCCTTAAGGGCGGGAGTCCCGTCGCCAGCAGTAGCATGCACCCGCAACTGTGGTGGGCGCATCCCGCATTCCTACCATTGTGGCAGGCGGTGCACTCAGCACCACCCGCCACAATGGCTGGAAAGCATGCTGTGCATGGAACTGCTGGGGGGTACCATAGGTACCCTCCATGTGCACCCCCCAACCCCCCCCCTGGAGTCCCTGGGGGCCCGCAACGGGCCCCCGCAGAGATTCTCCGCATGCCTTTCCTTGGCGGCACAGAAAGGCATCCACAATTGCCCATACTAATATGGCTGGCGGTGTCTGATAGACACCCCCACCATATTATTCCTTTTCCGCGCCGGCCTCAAGGCGACCAGGGCGGAAAAGCGGCGGACAGTCTTTCCGTCCGCCGAGGTCCCCCCGCCATACTACTATGGCGGGGAGGAAAACCAATGTGGATGTCGGGCGGATTGCCCACGCCAGGCTGGGGGTGGCTACCGCCGGCCTGGCGGGGGCAATCCGCCCGACATCGTAATGGGCCCCATAGTCTTGAGGAAGATGTGTGGCTTATTGATTTTATCAGTCTAGCTATGAGACCGGTATTAAAAATTTACAGAATGCATCCATCATCGAGGGAGGTGCAGGGGTAAATGTCCCAATGTGTTTCTTCCTTTACGTTGCGAAGATGGAAAATTAAAGCCAATAGCGGAAAACTTGGAGGCCCTGTGGGCCACATCTTCCTCAAGACTACATGTTCTACTGACAGTCATAAGGATTCATATTTAACATGGCTTCCTGATGAAGGCTTAAAGCCAAACGTGCGTAGGATACAATTAATTCCAGCCATGAGTATTATAATTGTTTTTCTCGAATGAAAAAGAGGCCATATTGTTATTGGTGATACTATTATTGGCGGACGCGCTTGAGGTGAGACAGACCTCAACCCTCTGTGACAAGGAGTGCCTGGGAAAGGGCTCCTGGTATTTGCAACGCATTTTTAACTAAAACTGTATTCATTTTAAAAATAATCACTTTTAACTCACTGCGCACTGTACTGTACTGCT
This sequence comes from Lissotriton vulgaris, assembly GCF_964263255.1. Taxonomy (NCBI): domain Eukaryota; kingdom Metazoa; phylum Chordata; class Amphibia; order Caudata; family Salamandridae; genus Lissotriton; species Lissotriton vulgaris. The sequence goes on from NC_141699.1 coordinate 703,249,138, forward strand.
GCCAAACACTCACCCTAACTTGCACGTATTCTCCGGTCCACCGCCGATTAGCAGATTTAGTGGAGAGAATACAAGGAGGAGGGGCACACAGGAAGTGACTACTACTTCCGGTTTCTCTGAGGAGTCAGCGGTCTAGCAGCTGATCTCCCCCCTTGAAAAGCAGGATGCCTCTCTCTACGCGCAGCGGACCGCATTAGGTGAGACAGACCTCGATCCTCTGTGACAAGGAGTGCCTGGGAAAGGGCTCCTGGTATGTGCGACGCATTTTTAACTAAAACTGTTTTTATTTTAAAAATAATTACTTTTGACTCACTGCGCACTGTTCTGTACTGCTGCCAAACACTCACCCTAACTTGCACGTATTCTCCGGTCCACCGCCGATTAGCAGATTGAGTGGAGAGAAAACAAGGAGGAGGGGCACACAGGAAGTGACTACTACTTCCGGCTTCTCGGAGGAGTAAACGGTCTAGCAGCTGATCTCCCCCCTTGAAAAGCAGGATGCCTCTCTCTACGCGCAGCGGCTGCGCCGAAGGAATCGCCAAAGGCAAGCCTGTCTGCGCCCGTCCACGACCGGCCGGGGCCAGGGGCCACAACCCCTGCCCGATCAGCCACCCACATCAGGAGCTATAGCCCCAACTTTCTTCTTAGTCTAAGAAGGAAAACACCGGCTTCCTGTCTCCACTCATGGAATCCAGCGGATTCAAACACCTCATGTTCATGCTGTAACTTCCAATTCCATGTAGATCCTCCCCACAAAGAAAATGATGTATCTCCTTAACTGCAGATCTCTCCCCAAACACACCACAGAAATCTCCCTGCTCATAGAGGAGCTCAGCCCGGATGTCTTGTATCTAATAGAGACCTGGCTTACTCCAGAATCAGAACCCGATCTGATCCAAGCACTACCTCAAGGGTTTCAGATTCTTCGGGAAAACCGCAAAACAGGAAAAGGGGGTGGCCTAGCAATCATCTACAAAGATTGCTATAAGTGCCGCAGCCCTTCAAACCAAATACCAGACTGTGAAAGTCTCTCCTTCTCTATAGATTTTTCCCCCACTAGCACCTTCTCCGGGACATTCATATATCGACCACCCGGAGCCTTGAAACAATTCCACAATGTCCTCCATTCCATCACAGCCAACATAGCATGCAGTCCATCTAACTATACCCTTCTAGGGGATTTCAACATCCACTTTTATGACACCGATGATCATATTGCCCTAGAACTAACAACAAGTTTCCTCGCACTACAATTGGAACTTGTGCGCACACCTACCCATGCAAAAGCACATCTTCTTGACCCTATTTTTAGAAATGCAGGGATCTCATAGTTGGTTCTCCCTACCCCCTTCTGTGGACGGACCACTTCCTGATTCTCCTCATTTGGAACACCATAAACTCCCCATAACAGAGTTACACGTAGGGAACGTAACTGGTCAAAACTCCCCCTAGAGAACTGGCAGAGAGCTCTGGAAAATTCCAGACCAATTACCAATTCTGATCCTTCATTAGCGAATGGGAACTACAATAGCTGGATCTCCAACTTGTTAGATTCCATTCTCCCCATGAAGTATACCAAACCCAAGCGCAACATTAAAACTGCCCCCTGGTATTCGTCCAAATTGCTGGAGATGAAACGGCCTTGTAAAAAATTAGAACGAAAATGGCGCCTGGACTATTCCCCCTCAAGGAAAACTGCTTACAGGGAAGCAATAGGATCCTATAAAAACGAAGTCAAAACTACACAATCGAATTTCTTTGCAGAAAAAATTCACGCCGCTGCTTCTAAGCCAAAATAAATGTACCGGATTGTGAAAACCCTTCTTAAAATTCTGGAAAAACCCCCTTCCTCTCACAAAGCACAAACCCGCTGCAATGACCTAGCAGACTTCTTTTTTCAAAAATTCAAAACATATATACCATTTTCCTCTCTACTCACATTGACCCCCCAACCACCCTCTCACGCAATTCAGGCTCTCATCCTGGGACCACCCTTGAAGTCATTCCTCCCCTTAACCCCGAGATGCTAGACTCCATCATGCATCAGGTAAAATCGGGCTCCTCCAACTACCCAGCGCACTCACGCACTCTGCTGTCAGTCACCTCCAATATCCTCCCTACCATTCCAGACCTACTAAATGCCTCTCTCTCCACAGGCATAGTCCTGCCTCCCTGGAAGCGGGCCATCGTCAAAGCTCTCCTTAAAAATTATTATTATTATTATTATTTTGCGATTTCTAAAGCGCCTGGTGACCCGTAGGCATCCCCGCGCTGTAAGTCTGTGAGGACCAGGAGAGGGGCAGAGGGAGTGAGTTATTTGGGAAACAGTAGGGTTTTGAGTTTCTTGCGGAACAGAGTGTACGAGGGTTCCAGACGTAGACTGCGAGGGAGTGAGTTCCAACCTTGGACACACTTGAAGTGCTGGGCCTTAGGCTTGTGAATTGTGAACCCACTCACCAGGCAGGACATCTACTGGACTGTATCTGCTCTAATCTTCCTACGCTGATAACTACATCTCCTTGTCCTCAGGTTTGGTCAGATCACTTTTTCATTCCCTTTTCTATAGCTGGGACCCGGAAATTCACAATAAACTCCTCAAATTGGAAGGATAAATCCCACACGAAATCCACCCCGGACTGGAAATCGTTAGCCACGAGAGCTGATATTGCCGAATTACTTAAAGATAGGCTTCCTATCCCTGTTGACTGTACCTCTCCGAAGACTGAAGACTGCACCTCTTCAGACTATCAGATCCTTTGTGATTGGATTGCTGATGTGGGCATGTTGCTTAAACCATCTAATAAGGAGAACTCTAAACCTAGAATTAAGAAAAATGCCCCCTGGTTCTCACCAGCTCTTAAGTCTGAACTAGGTGAAGTAAAGACACTAGAACGAAGGTGGCGCCGTAACTACAACACCGCTGCTCGCCACGTCTACATTGCAGCAAGACGGAAGTACCACGCAGAAATAAAACTAGCAAAAAAATCTCACTATCTACAAGCCATTTCCTTAGCAGGTCAAGAACAAAAAGCAATCTTTGGGATTGTTAAGAATTTTATGAATCCTTCAGCTCTATCGCAAGAGATCCCTCCATCCCAAGAACTCTGTAATGCGATATCTGATTACTTCGACAATAAAATCCTGACTATTACCAAGACGTTTCCTTTGGAAAACACTACGATAATGGATGATCAAGAGATAGTGAAGACAACTTCTCCCTTCCGTCTTGATGAGTTTATCCCAGTGTCTCTAGAAGAAACTGCCAAAGCTATTTTGGCCAGCAAATCGGGTTCCCCCTTTGACCCCTGTCCCCCTCCAGTGTTGCATTACTTAATAGAGATGGTCAATACTATTGTCAATAAAATTATCAATTCCTCTCTAGCAACAGCTAATATCCCCAATGACTGGAAACTGGCAGCTGTTAAGCCACTCCAAAAAAAGGCCCTTGCAGATCCCACCACCCTCTCTAACCTACGTCCTATTTCCTTGTTGCCCTTCCTATCTAAGCTGACTGAAAAGTTTGTCAATAGTCAACTGACTAACTTTTTGGAGAAGAATAACGTTCTCCATCCCAATCAGTCAGGCTTTCGGTCAGAACACTCTACCGAATCAGCTCTATTATATACTGCTGAAACTTTAAGAGCAGCTATGGACCAAGGAAAACAGGCTGTCCTGATCCTACTTGACCTGTCGGCAGCCTTTGATACCATGTCCCACAACATCCTATTGGACCGGTTGGCTGCCGCAGGGATAGGAGGACAGGTGTTGGCCTGGTGTAGGAATTTCCTCACTGACAGACGCCAAATAACAGTGTTAGGCCCATATCAATCTGAGGCTAAAAACGTCAGCTCAGGGGTGCCACAGGGCTCCAGTTTGAGCCCTGTCTTATTCAATCTATATATGACACCCCTGATGAACTTGATCGAGTCATTTAGGATCAGTTCTATTTCATACGCTGACGACACCCAACTGATTTTGGTGCTGGACAAAGAACGGCCAGGTGCCGAGGAAGACCTTAGGGACTGTCTTGCAGCAACTTTTAAATGGATGAACAACAACCATTTAAAGTGCAACGCCGGTAAAACGGAAGTTTTACCTGTAGGGACAAACAACCCTTTTTCCCCGATAGCATGCTGGCCATCAGATGCTGAAGTGCCACCTAATACAATTGTATCCGCCCGGAACCTGGGCATAAAATTTGATAACAAACTATCCTTTAAACCCCAGGCTATAGCAGTAGCAGGCATGTGCTTCCAAATTATTAAAGCACTCAGGAAGTTCTTTGACCTTCTACCCCTCTCGGCCAGGAAAACAGTTGCAGTGGCCTTAATTAACTCTAGGCTAGACTACTGCAACGGACTCTATGCTGGAGCAAATAAGATCGTTCTCCACAAATTGCAGATGGTCCAAAATACGGCAGCCCGTCTTGTACTGCGTCTGCCCCGTAGATCGTCAGCCTCAACAGCCCTGAATACTTTGCATTGGCTGCCAATTGGGAAGAGAATTTTATTCAAACTTCTCCTAATCACTTTCAGGGCCTTCCACCAACGTGGACCAACCTTCCTACAGAAGGGGTTCAAAAGATACCACCCAGCGCGTTGCTTGAGATCCACAAACCAGAACCTACTTTCTACACCCCATTTCAAACTGACCACTAAAGGTGGCAAATCCATCTTCGTTTTGGGAACTAAGGCCTGGAATAAACTCCCCCTCTCCCTGCGGTCTTTTTCTCAAGAAGTCTCCTTCAGGAAGGCATTGAAAACCTGGATCTTCTCTCTGCCTGATGCCGTGTGCCGGACTCTGGTGTAATGTGTGTGAAGAGATTAAGACATCTTTTTCCTTCCAACTCTCCATCTGAGTTGTGTAATGCGCCAAGATACTCCTTGGAGTGGAAGTAGCGCGGTAGAAATGTCCATTACATTACATTACATTACATTACGGGAGGGGAAGGGAATTCGTGAACTGAAGGGAAGGAATGTTAGAGAAAACAGGGTCGAGCAGATGTCCTTTCGCGTGCGTGGCTCCGGAATTAGCAAGGGAGAGGCCAAGGGCGCCCAGATCACAGATTAAGTCAGATGCTCCTGTGTCTGATGGGTCATCGAAATGGATGTTGAGATCACCTGTAATCAGGAAGTTAGATGTTAGGAGGGCCAGGGATGAGACGGTTTCCAGAAACGCGGCAGAGAAGGGGCCGAAATGCCCTGGGGGCCGATAGACCAGAAGGCCTGACAGGGAGTTGGTCGGGGAAAGCTGGAGCGTGAAGAGGCAGCTCTCCGACTCCTGGCTCTGAGTCTCACTAGAGCGACAGGTGAAGTAGTCTCGGTAGATGATGGCTAGTCCGCCGCCTCGACCAAGAGGACGGGGTTGGGACATGATAAGGAAGCCCGGGGGTAAGGCCGAGACTATGTTGGAGTTAGAGTGACCGGTGATCCATGTTTCGGTTAGGAAAAGAATGTCCAAATCGTGATCGACGATAAGATGGTTTATAAGTAGGGCGTGCTTAGGCAGCGATCTGCAATTGAGAGTCGCTATTATGAGACCTGGGAGTGGGGCAGTCGCACTGGGAAGGAGTAAGTTTCCAGTTTTGCAGGTGTTGCAACCAGTGAAGGGGTCGTTGGGGTCGTATATAACGTGGCAGTTGCTGTTTCTAATAGGTCTGAGGCAGAGGAGGTCTCGATGGGAGTATTGTCTCCTTGTGGCGGTAGGGCATAGAGTCTGGCCCTAGGCCCGGTCGTGCGCGGACGGGCGCAGACGGGCTTGCCTTATGCGCGCCTTCGGCGCGCAAACGGCGCTCCCGCTGCGCTCGTCCGCTGCGCTGGTATGGCCGGCACATTTGGGGTGGAGGGAGGTGGGCGTGGCCTCGAAGTGGGCGTGTCTACCCTTCGATCGGTGATGGCGGTTGGAGGGGAGTAACCCTGTCTCAGCGTTCAGTCAGCTGTATCAGGGGAGAAATAGGCAATCCTGCTAGGCGCTAGAAGCGAGCGCTTTAAGTGCAGGTGAGTGAAGTTAAAAACAGTGCAAATGAAGAGAATAAGTTTTTTTTCAAATCAAACACAGAATAACACACCTCCGGCTTCCGCCTCAGAGGTCAACACAAGTGTGGTAGCTCTAGTAGGCAGCGCTTAAGTACTGCAGGGGGGCGTGGCCTCAAAGTGGGCGTGTCTACCCTTCGATCGGTGATGGCGGTTGGAGGGGAGTAACCCTGTCTCAGCGTTCAGTCAGCTGTATCAGGGGACAAATAGGCAATCCTGCTAGGCGCTAGAAGCGAGCGCTTTAAGTGCAGGTGAGTGAAGTTAAAAACAGTGCAAATGAAGAGAATAAGTTTTTTTTAAAATCAAACACAGAATAACACACCTCCGGCTTCCGCCTCAGAGGTCAACACGAGTGTGGTAGCGCTAGTAGGCAGCGCTTAAGTACTGCAGGGGGGCGTGGCCTCGAAGTGGGCGTGTCTACCCTTCGATCGGTGATGGCGGTTGGAGGGGAGTAACCCTGTCTCAGCGTTCAGTCAGCTGTATCAGGGGACAAATAGGCAATCCTGCTAGGCGCTAGAAGCGAGCGCTTTAAGTGCAGGTGAGAGAAGTTAAAAACAGTGCAAATGAAGAGAATAAGTTTTTTTTTTAAATCAAACACAGAATAGCACACCTCCGGCTTCCGCCTCAGAGGTCAACACGAGTGTGGTAGCGCTAGTAGGCAGCGCTTAAGTACTGCAGGGGGGCGTGGCCTCGAAGTGGGCGTGTCTACCCTTCGATCGGTGATGGCGGTTGGAGGGGAGTAACCCTGTCTCAGCGTTCAGTCAGCTGTATCAGGGGACAAATAGGCAATCCTGCTAGGCGCTAGAAGCGAGCGCTTTAAGTGCAGGTGAGTGAAGTTAAAAACAGTGCAAATGAAGAGAATACGTTTTTTTTTAAATCAAACACAGAATAACACACCTCCGGCTTCCGCCTCAGAGGTCAACACGAGAAAATCCGAACTCAGACCAGGATAACCCTAGTAACTATCGACCGATTTCCCTGCTACCCTGCCTGAGCAAAATCTTAGAGAAACATGTCAACATGGTGTTGACGGAGTTTCTCAAAACTAACCATTTACTTGATCCCTTCCAGACAGGTTTCCGACCCATGCATGGGACCAAAACCACCCTGGTTGCAGTGACAGAAGAGGCTAGGAAGATCCTGGATCAAGGAGGATCCGCAGCAATCATCCTCCTTGACCTTAGTGCCGCTTTCAACACTGTAAACCACAAAATTCTTTTACATCGAATCACCAGTTCAGTAGTCTCGAATATAGCAATTGCCTGGTTCGAATCCTTCCTCACCGACTGCTTGTTCCAGGTTTTTGAGGGTGACATCACTTCCCCCAGCAAGCCTCTTGACTGTGGGGTGCCGCAGGGCTCTTCTCTGAGCCCTACGTTATTTAATATATACATGAGCCCACTAGCTGAGGTAGTCCGTCCGTTCGGGATAAAAATCATCATCTATGCTGACGACACTCAGCTAGGGGTGGCTCTCAACCAGTCAGACCCACTCACAGCTCATAATAACCTGAGAGACTGCCTAGAAGAAGTAACCAAATGGATGACTTCCTCATGCCTTAAACTAAACAGAGACAAAACTAAGCTAATGCTCCTAGGCAACTCCCCCCCCCCCACTATCAATTCTTTCTGGCCCTCTGCCTTGGTTCTCTCCCCACCCCAAAAGACACCATTAAGAGCCTTGGCCTCTGGCTGGACAAATCTCTGAACTTTAACCAGCAAGCAGCAAAACTGTCAGCCACCTTCTTCGGACTACTCAGGCTTCTTCGGAAGATTCTACCACTCCTGCCTTTCCAGGCAAGACAGATCATGGTTCAAGGTCTAATTCTGTCCCGCCTTGACTTTGGAAATGCCCTCTACCAAGGAGCTCCACAGACCACACTATGTAAGCTTCAGATTATACAAAACTGGGCTGCCCGAACACTGCTGCAGATCCACCGTCGCCTACCAGCCACACCCGGCCTTAAAACTCTACACTGGCTTCCAGTTAGGGAAAGGATACATTTCAAAACCCTCTGCATCACTCACCCAGTGTTTTGGAAAACGGGGACAGCCATTAATCACTCCATGATCACCCCATTCCACCCGAATAAACAACTTCGGTCAGCATCCTCTTTCTTGGCTACAGTCCCCAGGATCAAGAAATCCAGAGTTGGAGGCCGGTTATTCTCTTATAATTCAGCCAAACTCTGGAACTCCCTCCCCCTCCATCTTCGCTCCGAACCTAACCTCCTTCTGTTCAGAAAACATTTAAAAACTTTCCTCTTCAATAAAACCGAATAAATCCTCAATGGTTTCTCACTGTCAAGTGTTGTCCATAGCGCTGGGATGCCTGGGGCAGCTATTGCTTTTTACAAATGAGCTTTCCATTTAATTTAATTTCATTTCACTAAATCCTTTACAAATTATAAAAACCCCACAAGAAGAAAGTCTTAAAATATTCCTAGCAATGACTAGAGGACATCTATAATGAATACAACGAACAATTGATGGTTTATCTACAGTACAAAAACTGCTTAGAACCTATGTATTACATCCATGATAAAACAGGCAGTGGATGAATGTGGGAGTATGCCTGAAAGGATCTAGTAAGAACCATTATAGAAATATACATATCTTGTGGTATTCAATGAACCAAATATGAGCTTCTGTATATGAATGTAATGTATATGTATTGATTTTTAATAAAAAGATACAAAACATAAAACACTGCTGAATAAATAAAAATAATTTTGATAATGATTAGCATCTGATCAATGATATGTTGATATTGAAATCTTGAAGGACCACTTTGCATTGAATTTCCTAAACCTTTGTACACACTTGCTAGGTAGGATATTGTGTAGCCACAGTCTGCAAGTGGGAGTTGAATGGAGGGGGGAATTCGATCAGAGAGTCAATCTAGAGGATCGAGTTGCATAAGAGGGAAAAAACAGAAGTGGACACCAAGTAAAAGGAGGGCGGAGAGGCAATAGACCCTTGCCTTTGTGGTCTATAGAAGAAGCTCAATGTTAGTGCTTCAGTTAATGAGGGTGGCCGCCCGGAAAAGTGGATCCATCCCAGGAGGATATCCTTTGTGACTACCTTGTCTTTGAACTTAATGACAATGCAAATCACTAGACTTTGTGGTCAACAACTGTAAATCTCATATTATGTCACTAGGCATGAGGAAAAATAACATTAAATCCTTTTATTGCAACAAGGAAGCAATCTCAAGAGTGAAAGTGTTTACCTATTTGGGTGTTGTCTTTGACGACAAAGGATTTTGGGCACCGCAACTCTCAACTAAGGTCAATGCTGTGAGAAGCTCCTCAGCGGCAATACTAGGTTTTGCTTTAAGACTGGGGGGAAAACCATGTGAAGCAATCCTAGCAATATACAAAGCAAAAACTATATCAATTGCTAGGTATGGGGCTGCAATATGGGGATATACTAAATCTGATTCTATTCAAAGAGAAGAAAACAAATTTCTACGTGCCCTCCTCGGCCTTCCACAATCGACAGCGAGCCATTCGGTCCACCTTGAGTTGGGGATAGGCTATATTTTAGAAATAATAAACATGGCCCTAATACTGCTTTGGATTAGAATCTGGTTGAATTTGAACCTTACCCTGAACCACAAGATTCTGAAGGATTGTATGAATTTAGATAAAACGAGGGAAATCCGATGGCTGTCCTATATTAAAATGACAACAAGGAAATTGGGGCACCCAGAGATTTTCTCCAATCTATGGAAAGCTGTAGGGCTCATTACTTGCTCATTTCGTCACTAGCCATGCAATCGTACCTCTCCATTATTATGATCCCTTTTCACAGATGGCTACTGACAAAATTTCGTTTCAACCAGATCCATTTGGTATTAAGTGACTCAAAGGGTTGGAGCAGGCCTGAGGATATGGCTGTTTGTAAATGCGATGATTTCTCCTCCCAAGATACCATGCATTTCATGATTTTTTGTCCCCTGTACCATGAAGCTGGAAAAAGGTTTATCTTTCCAGTATTGAAAGAGAATGCATTCACACAGTATAAACCTGCTTTATTGTTTTCACAATTAATGGAATCCCCTGTAACCATGTTTGGTGTTGCAAGTTTTCTTGTCGCGTCTATTAGAAATAGGAGGATCAGACAGGCAGCACAATTGGAGATGGAAAACCAGTCAATATAAGTGTATCGATAGTGATTAACTGTCTTTTACCATGAAATTGTTTTTTAACTGTTTTTAATGGAATTTTATGTTTTGATACTATTTTTAAAAGAAACAAAATTTGTATAGTATACTTTTATGATTTTTAATAATCGAATAAAGTGGTTTTGACTTGACTTGACTTGACAATGCAGTTATTATTGTCCAGTTTTCACTGAATGGTCCACCCCAACAAGATTCATCTGCTCATGCAACAGCGCTTCACCCTCTATTCGTCCGTTTATCCAGTGCACTGCTTTGTTCAGAAGTTGGTTGTGATCTTCCCTCGTGTCCGGCCTCAGGAGGGTAACACCTTTAGCACCAACATTTAGGAAGTAGCTTGCGATTGGAAGTTGCAGTGTTGTGTGCGTTTGCGGTACTAAGATGCAATTGGCCATGTTATTTGATGGGGCAGGAAGTTCCTGTGTATGGGCCTCAGGGCCATTATAGTCTTTTAATATTCTATTGGAGTGACTGGTCTGAGTGCTCTGTAATTCATCTTTGGGAATGATTATCCTCCCAGAGGCACTGTTAGCAACCACCAGAGAGGTTGTGACCCCCTTGATAGCAACTGATTTTGGGCCCATTCCCCCATAGATGGCTCCTCTAGAGCATATATCCTCCTTGCACTTAAAGCAGCGGAGAGTGATGTAAGAACACCCTTAATATCTCTTCCTCGACAGGCTGTAGGTTGACCTTATCTTTGTTCTGTTTTGGGCTGTGCTCACATAAAGGTAAGTCAGGACACAGTCTTTTAGATTTTGATCTTCCCTCTGCTCCTTTCCTTTTCCCTCTTTGGGATTCTATTTTGTTCCGTTTGCCTAGAGCTTGTTCCGAGGATTGCATTCCAGTCACCAAGGGCCAAGAAAAGAGTGGTACCTGGATCTATGAATAAAGCACTGGCACAGCGTCCTCGATCTTACTAGTTGGGCTTTTAATACACACCAGATCATCATTTAAATCAGTTGGGGCACATGCAGTGGGGTGAGTTTACGAGGATAAGTGCCTTTCAAACAATTCAATGTCTTTGTTAATGACGCTCACTGCCGGCTGCAGAGAGCTGCCTATGGTCATTCCAAGTGTGGGGACCAGAGGATTCGCTTTACAGCAAAGCTGCTGATGTTACCCCCTAATAGATTTAAAACTGCTTACCTTAAAACCTAAACGTTAGGGGGTGGCCCAGCCCAACCTCTGTCAGCTGGAGTCGGGTGCAGACGGGTCAGCTCATGACCTGGTCTACATCCATGAGAATTTGGTTGGATGAGAGGCAATATATAGGCACAGGTAATTAGATACACAAGAACACATAAATAACAAGCATTTGCAGATGAGTGTATTTTTCAGTCTTTTTATTCTTTGTGGTGCTTCATAAGATACATTCAGTCAACGCGTTTCACCCAAACATGGGCTTCTTCAGGGTTATAGTGTGAGAAGTGAAGCTTGTGGTAGAGCGAACTTCTACGGGTATGTATAGTTTAATGTTCTTCAGAGTGGTATTAGCCGCAAAAGGAACCTGGAGCCATATCAGTGGTCGACGTCCTCAGGTCAGCACAGTAGAAGCAGGTATTCATCCATGCGCCACAGGAGGGTGGCAGTGCTTTTGAATCACATCCTCAATCTGTGGCCCCTCCTAGGAACAAATGGAAGCTGAGGATGAAGTCCCACTCCAGCCAGGGCTTCTGACATAATGCGGTGCAAGCAATGTAAGCGTACAGGGAAGTCGCTTTCAAGTTACATCCTGTGCTGCAGGAGGTCAGCAGCAATTTTAAAGTATGTCCTTAGTCTGTGGCCCATCCTAGGAACAAGGGGAAGCTGGGGGACGAAGTCCCACCCCAGCCAGTGCCTCTAAAGCAGCGCAGTGGCAGTGTGTAAAGCGGAGTGGGAAGTTGCCTTGAAGTTACGTCCTGTGCTGCAGGAGGACAGCAGCACTTTTGAAGAAACTTCTCAGTCTGTGGCCCCTCCTAGGAACAAGGGGAAGCTGGTGGTGCAGTCCCTACCCAGCCGAGGCCTCTAAAGCAGTGTAGTGCCAGCAGTGTAAAGCGGGCAGGGAAGTCCCTTTGAAGTTACGTCCCATGAAGCAGGAGGGCGGTGGCACTTTTGAAGCACATCCTGTCTCTGGCCCCCTCCTAGGAATACGGAGAATGTGAGGACAAAGTCCCACCACAGCCAGGGCTTGTAAAACAGTGCAGTGCACGCAACGTAAAGCAGGCAGGGAAGCCACTTTCAAGTTACATCCTGCACTGCACGAGGGAAGCAGCGCTTTTGAGGCACGTCCTCTGTCTGTGGCCTCTCTTAGGAACAAGAAAAAGCTGGGTACAAAGTTCCACCCCAGCCAGGGCCACTGAAGCAGTGCTGTGCAGGTGATGTAAAATGTGCAGGGGAGCTGCTTTGAAGGTATGTACCATGCTGCAGGAGGGCGGCTGTGATTTTGAAGTCTGCCCACAGTCAGTGGCACCTCCTAGGAGCAAGGGTAAACTGAACTGGGGGACGAAGTTCCAACCTAGCCATGGCCTGTGAAGCAGTGAGGTGGAATCAGTGTAAAGCGGGCAAGGAAGCCACTTTGAAGTTAAGTCCTGATCCGAGGAATGGCTGCAGTGTTTTGAAGCACGTCCTCAGTCTGTCATCCCTCCTAGTAGCAAGCGGAAGCTGGGGAGGAAGTTCCACCCCAGCCAGGGTCTCTAAAACAGTGCTGTGCCAGCATTGTACAGTGGGCAGGGAAGCCGCTTTGAATGTACATTCTGTGCTACAGTAGAGAGGTGGTGCTTTTTAAGTGAGTACTAAGTCTGTGGCCCCTCCTAGTAACAAGGGGAAGCTGGGGACGAAGTCCCAGCCCAGCCAGGGCCTCTGAAGCAGTGCAGTTCAAGCAGTGTAAAGCAGGCAGAGGAGCCGCTTTGATCTTTTGTTGTTTTATTTTCCTTCAGGTAGTCTGTGTAAAATGATAAAAGTTATAGTGTGTTACTATTTACTTGTTAATTAATTTTTTAGTTTAGTTCATACTTAACTTTTAGTTTAAATATAAGTATTTATTTTTGGATATGTTGCTGCAGAGATGTATATTTTCTAATATTACTGTTTGTAGCAAGAATCCGGCGGAGTTTCCTTCTTTTACAGACCTTGTCATTTTTGGAGTAACTATTTGCTTTAATTAGTCTGCCTTTTATAGTTTGTTTAATTGCTTCAGTTGTATGATTGGTTAAAGTTATTTATAGTGTTATTTCATTGTGTTGTATGTTGATTTAGATTCCGTATGCAATTCCCGATTCATGCCCGTATATAGGTACATTTCACATTGCCCTTATAAAAGCATAGAAATCCAGTCCTTATTTAGGCATAGTCCATGCTACCCAAATACAGGCATGGCTACCTCCATCTGTTCATCTACGTCACAATGATTTCTTGGAAAACCAGACTCTTAAGCTGAAGGGACTTCCCCTAACCTGGATATTGATTTCTCCAAGAACTCATTTATTATGCATGAACATCTATTCCTTAGGAGTTCATTAATGACATTCATATGCCCAACTTCACGTCAATACTGGCATTCCTAAACACCTTCAAGGTATAAATATACCTTTACTTGCTATGGCAAAGCACAGTGTGTTTCGGTGCAGTTCGACTACCTACTTGGATGACACTGCTCGCTACAGCAAGCGCCAAAGGAAGCCAACTCTCCAGCTGATGCACTGACTAGAAGCTGTCATCCTCCTGCCGAGAATCCAGCTCCAGTGTTTCTGACTCCCCTTGTGGGGTGTTGGGAAATCGAGTCCCGGGAAAGAGATACCAACCTCTCTCTTCTAAGGTATGAAGCTGATTAGAACCTAGAGATCCCTTTGGCAATTCTTGACAAAACTATTTCTATGCTAAAGACAAACACCTACTTCTTGCCTCGTACTAGACCTTGGTTAGGTACACTGGGGTAGGCGCATTTTAGAAGCACCAGTTGAGTATTTTAGCCTGTGTTATTTATGTATGTATTTTTATATAGATATCATAACAGCAGACAATGCTATTACAGTATTATTTCATATTACTGTTTACGCTGTATGCACTATACTTTGCATTCTGATTAGCAATTGTAGCAGTTCATATCTCTTGCAGAAGAAAGAAGACTGTTCAATAAACCCTTTTTATTGTAACACCCGTCTCTCTATTTCTATGCAACTCTGTGGAAACGAAGCATGCACGATTGACTGAGTGAACTAGTTATCTATTGTTTCCACGACTCTGAAGATATTGTTCCGGTTCTAGGGGTAATAAAGTTGTCATGTTTATGTGGTTGTCAGAGACTAATCCCTTCTTGTTTACTCGAGAAAGTTTCTAGTGACCTCTGAGTTAGCTGCAACACACAATTGAGTTTAATATACTCGATAGAGACATACTGACCTCAGTCCTATGTCAAATCTATAGTGTATATTATTCCAATGCGCAGAGCCTATTGGGAATATAGGCTCCTACCAGCCTTTTGGATTCCTGCAATTTCCTGGTGTGCCTCTTCGCTTTGCTCCTGTGCTGTCCAGAGCCCCTCGCGGAGAACTTGCTGCCATAGTCGTCCTCGTGCCACTCCCATGGACCGCAGACAGCCGAGGGGCCAAATCCCCCAGCAGGCAGTGCGGTCTCGTGAGAACAGACACAAGAGGACCCGCGCCAGCACACAAAACCGGCAGGGAGCCCCCGCGGCACGGGACGCGTGAGGATCAAGGGCTGGCCCGCTTTTGACCTTCTGTGCCCGGATGAGGCTGGGCTGGGCTCACTCTCTGTCATCGGTGATGGACTAAGGGACTGTAAGGAGTTACTTTTGCTAAATTTTACGTAGTATTTTTAACTTAATATTCTTGAGGTGGTGTTGTGCATATGACCCGGCCAGGTGCTTAGAGGGAAGCCAGAAACCATTACTGTCCTATTGCATATTGCCTATTTGTTTATAAGGACTTTATAACATATACAAACAAACAATGGGCAAAAGAAAACTCCCAAGTAATAAGCCCTCCCCTTCAAAAAGAACCCCCAGTGACACCCAACAAACTCTTCTGAGCTATCTAACAGGGGCAATGGGGGCCTTAGATAATCAGATACTATCCATCGAAGAATCACTCGAGTCAGGCTCGTCCTGTGTTACTATTGATTTGGGGAAACAGGATTCTTTGGGTTTTTTAAAAACAAAGCCCTCCAGAAACTGTTGTATTCAACATAATCCTGATGAAATACTAACTGACCCTGATTCCCCACTCCAGCCTCTTCAGAAAAATCAAAAAATTCAATTCCTATGATCGAGCAAGTAGGCGATGGTAGTACCAAAAAGAATTTAAAGATCCTGTCTAGTGGTGGCGCAAAACAGGGAAACCAGGGTAATCGGGAAAAAAAGGGCCAGCCAAAGAAAAGGCGCTTCTAGAAATAAAAATGAATTAGATAATAGCCTTAGAACACATGGCAATGATGTTAAGAGTCTAACAGCATTAGTGGAAAGGCTCGATCTTTATGTGAGAATTTCACTAGATAAGATGAGTGACAGAATAACTCCAATTGAAGCCTCATTGGCAGAGTACATAGATCAGGGAAAAAATGTTAAACAGCCATCTACTGACAGTAAAAGTGCGGCCAATAGTAATACCGATAATGGAACAAATCCCAACTTGACAAGGGGACACCCTGGTTTTAATCTTAGGAAAAGGGGTGGGATGTTATACTCAGGTGTGGCCAAATCTCCTAGGAAAGAACACATTCATCAAAGTCCGTTCAGCAATCCTGCCACCATAGTTGAGATAGGGGATGGGAGGAGGAGGGCTACAGGCATTCCCATTGTTTTGTGGCCTAATCAACCTCCCGAAAAGCCCCAGTACCCCACACAATTAGAGATCCTCCCAGCTTACAAACATTTTGATTTACGGATGAGGATAAATCAACGGTTAGATTTGCCTCCTGAGGCAACACCTTATATAATCATCCTGGCTAATGCTGCAAAATTAGAGCCTGTAGAAAAAGAATTATGGGGCACATTATGAAACAAAACACTACATTGGCTAGGAAGGAGAACTGGGTGACTGAACAACTATTTGCTGAATTTAAGATGGCTAGGAGGGTCCAGTGGGTGGGTAAGAGCAGGAAATCGCTATCAGGTGATTCTATTGTTCTGACCCTTAAAACACCTTCATTAGTAGAAAAAAATCTCTGGATAGTCAGCACAAATGTTGTATCAGCTAAAGAGATAAATATACTTCATTTAGGCTTTTTTTAATCTCCCGATACATGTCCGTGTAAGAGAGAGAGGTTTTACAAATAATGAGGTAATCAAAAGACATAGGTACAAATTCCCTACCTTTAACAGATTTTCTACTCTCTCAGGGCTTGAGGGCACAGACTGACTGGAGGAACCACACTGCTTATTTTCGAATCTTAGGGCAGAACATACCATTTTTGAGTTTGTATGTATAGACACTTCGATATTAGATCCAGCAGGTAATAACCAATTTGACCTACAGTTCTCTCATCTAGAAAAGGTACTTGATTACAGCAGTCCTGAATTACACATAAACTCAGAGAAAGAACAGGGAACAAGGGGGGTCAGGAAGAACATTGATGCCCATTCAGGGTTGACTGTACACGATAATAGTCACATGGTCAGTAATAATAAAATAATCTTGAATGTTCTTGGTGGTACTCAGACAGGTAGCAGCAATGAGAAAAGCTTGAATATTTTATTTTGGAACATAGCGGGTTTGAGATCTAAAACTAACAATGATCAATGGCTAGATTTTTGGGGGAAATTTGATGTGCTCTGCCTTCAAGAGACCTGGGCTACAACGGAAATACACTGTGAGGGATATAAGACCTACTTTACCCCTGCCACTCCTTCAATTTGCGGAAGGGCTAAGGGGGGTTTGATTACTTATATCTCGTATCTCTTGGGGATTAACCAGATAACCTTCCTTAAATCAGAATCAAACTTCCAATTTATAATTCGAGAAACGAATAAGAAAGAACAGTTTGTCTTGGTAAACTTTTACAACAATTTGCATAAAGACAACCTAATCAAAAACTTAAGAGAAATCCGCTGTGCCCTCCTGGAAATCCAGCATAAAAGTTACAAAAATGGTTGCATCATATGGGGTGGGGGAGGGACTTTAACTTAACGCTTTGTGGCTTAGACGGAAACTCAACCTGTGATTTGTTATACAAAATGGTTTAAATTTAACCCATTTTTCGCACACTCAATGCGGGGAATGTCTAAATGAGACCTTATGTTTACTGGAATTGCGTTTTGCAAATGAACTGATGTCATCCCCATCACTCTTTACACACACTTTTAATGGAAGAGGAGCTAAAACAACAATAGATTTTTTTTTTGTTTCAAGTAGGTTTGCTTCCCGCTTGAAGAATTTTAGTACGCATGACAATGAAATGAAATAAATGCAATGAAATGTCAACGTGTAAAGCGCGGTTGTTGCCCTGGAGCGTCCAATCGCTAGCGGCCAAATGTGAAGTTGCTTAAGAGTCAAAAGAGTTTAGAAAGGAGCATTGAACAGAAAGGTCTTCAGCTGTTTCTGAAAAGTGGAGAGATTTGAATTGGACCTGAGTTGAAACAGGAGTGGATTCCACAGCTTGGCAGTGTTGTAGGCCAACATCCTGCCGCCAGCTCTTGCCTTTTTTATTCTGGGGACTATAGCCATACATGCCTGGCTAGAGCGAAGAGTTCTGCTGCGTTGGTACTGTGTTGTTAGGTCCCGAATAATGGCCGGTCCTTTGTCCCAAAACGCTTGGTGGAATATACACATTGCCTTAAAGGTGATTCTCTGTTGTACTGGAAGCCAGTGCAGGCTGGTCAGCCCGGGTTTGGCTGACAGCCTGCGCGGCAACTGGAGCACGGCACGAGCCGCACAATTTTCCACAATCTGAAGTTTGCGCAGTGCATATTCCGGAGCGCCAAGATAGAGGACGTTGTTAGAATCCAAGCGGGACTGAATCAAACCCTGAATAGCCACCTGCTTTACCTCCATCGGCAGAAGAGGAAAAACTATCTTCAACATCCTTAGGAGGCCAAAGCAAGTAGCCCCGAGTTTTGTGGCCTGAGTGTTAAAAGAAAGCGTCTTGTCCAACCAAACCCCCAGGCTTTTTATATTGTCCTTGGATATTGGGGGAATACCAAGACATGAGGGCCACACGGGGTTGATAGAAGTAAGATTAGTGGGGCCCAGGAGCATCAGCTCTGTTTTGTCCCCATTAAGCTTAAGAAGAGAGGATGTCATCCATCCCTTAACCTCCTCTAAGCATTTTGCCAGACCACCTGGGGATTGCGAGCCCGGCTCCTGCGCCAGGGAGACCACTAGCTGAGTGTCGTCCGCATAGGCGATGATCTTGATGCCAAACGGACAAACAACCTCAGCCAGTGGTCTCATGTAGATGTTAAAAAGCGCAGGGCTTAAGGAGGAACCCTGCGGGACTCCACACTTCAATGGCCTGCTTGAGGATACCGAGTCTCCATCAAAAATTTGGAAAGACCTATCACTCAAAAAGGATTTGAGCCATAGCCATGCTCCGCCAACTATTCCAACACTCGACAGACGGCCCAGCAAGATGTCATGGCTGACCGTGTCGAATGCCGCACTTAGATCAAGGAGGATCACGGCCACTGACCCTCCCTGATCCAAGATCATTCTGGTTGCCTCGGTGACTGCCAGCAGGGCAGTCTCTGTCCCATGCCTGGGTCTGAAGCCCGTCTGGGTAATATTTAAGAGCTAGTTTTTCTCAAGGAAATGCACCAGGTGGACATTAATGTGCCTCTCGAGAACTTTGCTTACCCAGGGGAGCAGAGAGATGGGACGATAACTAATGAAGTCACCGGGGTCCAGATTTTTTTTTTTAGCAGAGCACGCACCATGGCCCGCTTCCAAGCAGGCGGCACGATACAAGAAGTAATGGAGGCATTTAAGAGGTGCAAGATGATCGGCAGAATAACCTGAGGTGCGAGCATCATGATTTCTGGGGGTGCTGGATCACATGGAGATTCGGATTTTACTTTGCTGGCTATGGAAGCTAAAGATTCAAGGTCTAGTGGGGGGAAGTGATCTGCGTGATGAGAGAATGGGATGGCGTATCCCTCAACATTGTCTGGTCCTGGGCTATGGGCCGTAATGTTAAAGAAGGAAAGGAAGAGTAAATTTGGGTGATTTTCTGGTGGAAAAATTCTGCCAAGTTATTGCAATGGGCTGTGGATTTATCCAAGTGCATGATGAGAGAAGGAAGTTTGGTCAGTTTCTTCACTATTTGGAAAATCTCCTTGGGCTTGGATTTAGCTTGTATAATTTTATCAGCAAAATATGTAGATTGAGCAGATTTAACCTCTGCTTTATAGATTTTAATTGCCTCTCTATATTGGGCTTTGCGTCCAGTGAGTAGCCTAAAGGCCACCGTCTTTCCATTCTCCTACACTGGAGTTTCTTGTCCCTAAGGAGTTCTGAGTACCAGGGGGCAGTTTTTTGAGGACGTTTCAATGAAATTTTGCTAAGGGGTAGTTTGGCATCAATAGACTGTGCAATCCAGTCTTAAAATTCCTGGTTGGCTACACATGGATCCTCATTATAGGAGGGCTGGCCCATCCCAAGTCTACTGGTCCATGAATCGACTGGTAGTTTTGCCCAACTTCTAGCCTTCCTTCCTTCCTTACAATGCGATTAGTGATCACTACCCAAACAGTATATTATTACTCTGTCCATCTGGATGAGGTTTTAATGACTTGGAGAGAAAGTTTGGGCCAAAAAAATTGAAAATCGATAAAGTAAACGAGTATTCCCTTAAATGGGACAAAGTTGATCCACAAATAATTACCCAAACGGTAATATCAAAATCCGTAGATTCCATACTAAAATGTCTGGACCCTTTAACCTCACTAAATGAGGTTTTAACTAATTTTAAAGTGATAACGGAAGTAATAAGTAAATCATTGTATGTTGAGTGTAAACAACAAAAGGGTAAAACTAAAGGCTGGTTTAATAAGGCCTGTACAAAAGCATACTCAGACTTAAAAGCCTCCCTAAATAAGGACGTGAGGGATAGAAATGAAATTATCCGGCTTATAAAAGAATATAATCAGGCCATTAAATTTAGAAAAGTTAAAATCAGAAAAGAAACCTGGGAAGCGCTACATAAAAGCTGTGATGATAAGGATAACCCTGCTTTTTGGAGGGCTGTAAAAGCTCAGTTTCTCTTAGAAAAGAGCAATGGACCAACAATAGAAATTGCTGTTGATGAGAAACATTGGGTGAAGCTTTTTTCTATTATTTTTGGGTTAAATACAGATGAGATTCAACACGTAAGTACTGACAAATGTATGACTAATGATTGTCCAAATACCCAAAGTTCCTCTATTCCTCTTGAGATTTCCCTAATTGAGGTTGAGCAGGCACTAAAGGCGAGCAAAGGAGGTAAGGCCCCAGGCCCCGATGGTGTTCCTGTAGACCTTTTTAAACATAATATGGACGTATGGACCCCTCTATTGATGAGAGTCTTAACTGCTACTTGTACAATAGGGCTGATCAAATCATGGTTGGAATCAATACTGGTCGCTATTAGACTCTTTGGGAAAGGCAGCAGGCCGCATTATCTTAAACCGGTTACAGCTTTGGGCGGATGATTCCAAAGTACTGTCAGATCTCCAATTCGGGTTCAGGGAGGGATTGGGCACTCTGGAGCAAGGCCTTAACCTAGCTCTTCTAATGGGGAAATACATCAAAGCCAAAGGAGGGAAGTTGTGTTTGGCGTATGACGATCTAAGCGCTGCATTCGACTGCGTAAGCCATGTAACACTCTGGTCTACTCTACAAAAGATGGGTGTGGAGATCCCCATAGTAAATTTTCTACGAGGTCTATATTCGAATGCCATGGCAAGGGTTAGGTTCGGGACGGCGGGGGAACTTACGGCACCTTTTAAAGTGGGGAAGGGGGTTACGTAGGGTTGTGTCCTGGCCCCCTTCCTTTTTTCACTTTACACCAATGGCCTAGAACAAGCCATATTGGAGGGTTGCCAGGACTTACCATCGCTGCAGAAGTGCCCCTTACCCGCATTACTTTATGCGGACGATGCCGTGATCCTAGCTCGTACTTACCTCAAGCTACAACGTGCCCTCAATAGATATCATAAATTCATTGCCAACCTAGACCTAAAAATTAATATTAAAAAGACATTTATTATGAGCTGTGGGACTGGATCAAAGAAACAAAAAGACATCTATATTGATAAAGTAAAGTTAGATACTACAAATACATACCAGTATTTAGGGATTGTAGTTGATGATAAGGGTACATGGAAACAAGCAATACATGCTAGAAAAATCCTCTTCATGAGGGCAACAACGTCACTAGTTAACTTCTCATTGAGACTAGGAAAGAGGTCACCAGTTGAGATGCTTCAGATATATAAAGCTAAATGTATTAGCATAGCGCTATATAGGGCCGGTATCTGGGGTTATGGAGGCGTAGAGGCATTACAGAAAGTGGAAAATGCCTTCCTAAGGTACCTTCTGGCAGTTCCACGTGGTACTTTCACTTAAAATTGCCATGCAGAACTGGGTATAACTTATATTACTGATCTAATTAAATCACAGCCAGTTCTGTTATGGCACTGCATTTGGTCATCCCCAAAAACACTGCTAAACCAGGACATTTTGAAAGATTGCCTCGGCGTTGATAACTCTCACAAGATCGAGTGGCTCATGTATGTAAAAAAAATCCTATCTGACCTGGGGCATGAAAAGTACTATCACAATCCAACTTTGATAGCACAGATTACCAGGAGATTGTTTAAAAAACAGTGCTTGAGTAAAACAGCCATAGTCTTTTTCCCCATCGTAGTGCTTCCAGTTCCATAGGCTTACATGGGAAGGCTTTATTATAATTTAATAAAGTCTAACTTTTGATTAGGAGCAACTAGCAAACATAATTCAAAGTAGCAAAACAATAGTTACACTAAATCCAGCAACATGCCAAGGTCGAATTTACTATCACTATTGCAGGAAAATAGTTTTAGGACTTACTTTCCTGATGTTACCTAAAACAGCCCTGTAGCAGCCTCTTCTGATTAGCCACCCTCTGACAGGCTGAGCCAAGCTGCTCCCTGAGTGTGTGTGAAGAGGCCTGGGACTGAAACAATGCAGCCATTCGGTTGGAGTAGATTCTTTTTCTGGAGCAGCCAGGGACAGGAAGAGGATGCGGGAGATAAATTGGACTTCAAAGGTACAAGCACAGATGTCACAGGACTCATGCTAGCTATGACGTCCTTGATCCCCAGCCAGGTGGGAGCCCCCCTAATCAGATTAGTAGAGAGACATGGAAGGGGAGTGTAGGTAAATGTTATCCACAGCTGTGGGTTGAGTTAGCTAGACCTGCATTCCAGGGAGAGAATTTCTCCATTTACATTTTTGAAGAACTGTGCATACTGCATAAAAAACATGCCTCAATTCCCAGGAAGTGGTCATAGCAGAGGGTGGAAAATTAAACCCAATTGGTTGGGAAGTCCCGCCCGCTTGCCAGCCCAGAATGGGGAATAAATATGGGAGATCTAGAGGACTTCTTCAGATCCCTGCCTGAATTTCTGGTGAAAAAGGACTGCCCTGCTGGACATTTGGACTGCACCACAGATAAGGCACTACACAATAAAGGACTATGTCTGTCGTAAAGGATCATGAGTGGAATACCTGAGCAGCAACAGGTGGAAAAGTGATTGAAGAAACCACATGCAACAGCCCGAAGAGAAGACTACTCCAGCTGACAAGCTACACCTGGATGTTCCTGGATTGCCCAGGTGCATTGTAGGAGATTGAGTCCTAGCATCCAAGTGGCAAGCCAGAGCTTCTGAACCCCTGGCCAGGATTAGAGGACACTGATCCCCCAAAAGGATCCAAGCACCAACAGAACTACAGGTCCTGGACCCATCTGCAGTGAGTTCCTGACCTCCAAGAGACACCTCTCAGGCCGTGGTCATTTGGAGCACTTCAGAGCCGTTAAATTCAAGCTTTTGGGCTCTTCACAAATGCGAGCGGCACAGTCTGCTTCGGAACCGCGCCACTCGCACAAAGGACCTGTGCGTGCGGGCACAAGTTTGTCTCTTCTCAAATCAAGTATCGCTGCTTACAACTACGAGGCTCCAGCCATTCCATCTGTGATGCCTGGTGGCTCTTCAGGCATCGAGGACCACCACCAGCAATGCTCACTTTGCTCCCGGCAACTGTCTTACCCGCAAATGGGATTATAGGCACAATTATTGAGAAGGTAAATCTTCAGCGGAAGTAACCTGAAACTGTATCTGACCACGCTCCATTGCAGTTAACTTGAACTTTTAGATTTTACCCGGTCTAGTGCGACCTGATAACAGTGACTGGAGCTTTATGCCTTCAGGCACTTTGATGCAATGTAATCTTTAGAAATTCATATCTCCGTTTCCCTACACTGGATTTTTGGTGTCATATTAAATATAAAAATATTCTCTTTTTTATAAATTGGTGTTAGATTTTTATTGTGTTGTGTCTTTTACTTAGTTATTGTTTTGGTGATATTAAATGCTTTACATATGACTCCTATGTTAAGCCTGGCTGCCAAGCTACCACGGGTTCAGCAAGGATTAATTCATTGAGACTTGACTGGACCGTAGTAGTGATTGTGGCATTATTACTAGCTGTAGGAACCTACCAAGACCTACTAATAACCTACCTTCCTACATACTGGCATCACTTTGTGAGAAGCCCCAGATAACAGAGGATGGCTACTTTCCTTGAGCCTCATAACTTTATTTGCTCGGGCCAAGGCATGACAACAAATACCAGCAGAGTCACTAACCTGCTTACTCAGACCGATTTAGGTCGAGTTCGTAGCTAATGTGAGACTACAGAGCCCACAGAGATTTCTGAGCCCCTGAAATCACAAACCTTTCCCCCTTTTGTGTAGGTTGAGAAAATCATCCTCCAAAAAACAACAGAAACATGCTTTTGCATTTATGCACTTCTGGTCTTTCTGCACTTCGGCCCTTTGGCGTGAAAGCCAGGTCTATTTCTTTGCACCACTGCTAAGGTTCAATAATATGATCTGATTACTCTATAAACGGACATTGTGTTGAATTGGACAGATGTTTTCTGCCTTAAATTAAGGACATGCTGTAGCACACTACCTCCAGACACAGTAGTACATCCTGTGGCAGCCTCTTGTGCCTGGAACAAGGAGATTGGAAGCTTCTTTTTTTTTTAAATGGTGTTTGGTCAAAATATCAAGCTAGAAATATTGTCTTATCATAGTATAATTGGAAGAATATTATGGCAAATATACTGTTGTATTAATAGTTTTTAAAAAAAAAATGGGATTCCAGTATTTAACTGTTTGAAGGAATTTATTAGCTAGAAAAAATATACATTTTTTATGAAGGATCTTTTTTGTCTACATTTATCTGAAAAAATATTTAAAAAATCTTATTTTGAAATCATATTACATTTAAATTTTTTAAGTTTGTTGTAATTGAGTTAATTGTTTTTAGTTGTGGGATATAAGGTCTATGGGGAAAAGGTAGAGGGTTTATTAAAATGTAAATCATTTTCTTATAAGAAAATAAATAATGATATAGTGGTTCTTAGTATAATGTTAAATAATTTTTCCAAAGTTAATTTTATTTTTTATAATGTATTTTGTGCACATATAGGGGCTTATTATGAGTCTGGTAGCCCATGGACAGCCAGACTCATGGTGGCAGTCTCCTGACCGCCCTATTATGACTAGGGTGGTCGGGCTGCCCTAGAACTACAGTATCTGCTGCAAACGCAGGGAAACCACTGTTCCCTGGTGGTTGTGCTGCGGGCCTGAGGCAGCAATATGTTTGGCTGTGCCCCCTCTAGGCCTATTGCAAGCCTTCTTACCACCACACTTTTCATTGTGGTGCAACCACCATGAAAAATGTGGCAGTGAGGAAAGAAAGGGTGCCCAACAGTGGTGCCTCACGCCATGTGTATTCACACAGGGGGGCAAAACATGTGCTGCCCAGTGGGCATGCACACCAGTAAAAGCACGGCATGGACTGCAGCAGTCCATGCTGTTCAGGTACTGATTTTGACGTTCTCAGTGCATTGCCTATTTCATAAGCACTGCCCTGGGAATGCCAAAAAACAGCCCGCCAGACAGCAGAAAGCTCCTGATCTGGCGGACGGTTCCTACACAGGTTTGGCAGTGCAGGAGTGGAGCATTCCAGCTCCCGCATGGCCAAACTCTTAATGAGGACCTTAGTCCTTTGCAAAAAGTAATGTATAGATGCAAAAATTATATTTTACATAAGTTAACTATTTAGTATGTTTTTAGATTTATTTTAAAATGTAATTGAAACATTTATTTTAAATTTAAAATAAAAATGATATTTGTTCATTAATATTTGTAAAATGAAAATGTTAAGGATTCCTTAATTTTTTTGGGTGTAGTTTTGTACAGTTAGGAAATGTATGTATTAGTATGCAGTGATTATTTTATATTATTTAATGTTTATTTTTCATACTATTTATTCATTTAAAATTCTGAAAACATTTAGCCAATTTTATAGACACAACTTTAAAAATGATTACAGTTTTACTTTAATATATTCAGATTTTACTGTATAGATTTATATATTGTATATCTTTCTTTATACCATAACATGTGTTTATATGTTAGACAAGTAATAGAGTGTTATGTTTTAATAAATGTAGTTTGCTTCAGACTTTGTATAGAACATTTAATCCCAATGTATGTTAGATCCTAAAACAATTATTGTTGTTGATGCGGCTGTGTGCCTATAGCGCATAGGTAGTGGATAGATGGTGGAAAAACATCTTTAAAAAATAACAATTTTACAAATAAGTAAATATAAAACAAAAAATGAATATAAAAAATGTAAATAAACAATTCAAAATGAAAAAATGTAAATTAAAAAAATATAAACAATAATTAATCGCTGGTGTACTAGGGGATACTAGGGGACTATGAGAAACCCACTGGGAGACAAGGGGTGTAGGTAAAAAATGCAAAAAACATATAACATAAAACTGCTAATAAACATGCAAATACTACAAAGATCCTCAAGCATAAAATTAAGCTGATATCAGGGAGGAATAAAAAAAAGTACAAATACTACCAGCAAGGAGGTATGCCCACCACAAAGAACACATGCAGGTCTATGGAAAAAGCACACTGGCTGCCTACACAAAATGCCCACTGGCCATGTTGTCAAACAATAACAACCAGCAAGGAGGCCTGACTGCAACAAAGAACACATGCAGGCCTCTGGCAAAAGCACACTGGCTGGCTACACAAAATAGCCACTGGCCACAGGATAAAACAACAAAACCAGCAAGGAGGCATGGCCCCAACAAAGAACACAGGGAGGCCTATGGCAAAAGCACACTGGCTGGCTGTACAAAATGGCCACTGACCAAATGGTCAAACAACAACAACCAGCAAAGAGGCAAGGCCACAGCAAACAACACATACAGGTCTATGGGAAAAGCACACTGTCTGACTGCACAAAATGGCCACCGGCCACATGATCAAAAACCATGCAAGGTGGCATGGAAATTAAAGAACACATGCAGGCCTATGGACGCTAACTATAAAATAATGGCCCCTGGCCAGATGGCATGGGGAACAATGACAAATGGTGACCTATGGCAAACACACTCACACACTGACCTGACAAAGGAGGCATGGTAACACTGAAGAAAACAGCATTCATTCAGCAATTCCAAAAATATGAATTAACTGAGCTGTAACATTTTACATCAACACACATCCTCCAAAGGCATCAAATATATATAACCCCACCTATACACATTTTGCAAACAAAAAAGGTAAATGCCCCCAAAACCCCCATAATTTGTAATTTAATCCTATACCATCCCGGGCCTAAAGGATGTTTCAATTCAACAGACATGATAGAAACATTTGTCTCATGCACCCATGACGAGTGCATGGCCTACTGACTGGGTAACTCATTGGCATACTAGGATGCATAGTAAAATAAATTAATATTGCACATGTATTAAAGAACATGGAGAAAAGGTACTGGACTCTGCAACATTTTTCCTTTACAAAAGAAGAAAAATTAAATGCAAAAAAAACTTGCCCTCTACTGAACCTCAGGCTACCCACTGCACTAAATTTAAAAATTCAAATAAATGTACAAATAAATCCTGGCGCATGCCCGCTATCAAACAAACATCTCCCTTAGACAACAGTTTTTAAACTTATTTGTGATATCACAAAAACAAATTCCTTAAATCCAATGTTATGTATGCAGCAGACAAAGAGTTGTGATCCTTCCAGCTCCAAATCCAAAGGACAAGTGACCAGGAGATGGACAAAGGACTGGGAGATGTCTGCTGGAAAAGAACAGGAAGTTGGAGTTTCTGGGGCACTTACTCCTTGTTGAATAAAAAAGGAAAATTTAAAAAGGCTCCTTGCACTAAAAAACAACTTGATCAGTCATTGGAGAAGAATAATCATTCAGAATGTCTTTTTGAGTAGATTTAGCGACTTCTCAAGGAGAAAATCTGTTTGAGGAATGCAGCTGTGGTCACGGTGCTCTCTCTATCTTGTTGTCATCAGAAAAAAGGCACAGAATGTTGCTGGCGTGGCAGTGAAATCGGGACCGCTTATGGGTGGCTGGCAAGTCTCACGAGTGCCCGGCAAGACTTGTTACACCCATCAGCATGCACAAAACCCCAGCTCATGCACGCCAACCAAAAACAATATCTGCCATTATGCAGAAAATGGAATTTATTGAGCACGCTGCATTTTACACGTAGTATGGAGTTCCCGCCTTCTTCTAACTTCACGTGCAGCGTGTAATTTTTCACTCAAGCCTAAAATCTATATGCATTCTGTACAGGAAGCAGCTCGTTGTTACATTTTTTTGCAGAGTGGCTAAACCAATGTGGCAAGTTGTAATATGATAAATAGCGATTGTTCATTCATTGCATGTCAACAGAAATATCATTTGTACACATGTGCTATACTCTCACATAATACAATCAGTACAACCATTTAATGTTACTTGTTATCACAAAACATTTACAAAATTCCTGTTGAACTTTCTTTATCAGTGTTGTGCCTCAATGAAACCAATGGCAATAAGAACCCTTGAAATGTATTCTAACAATGCTTTACATTTTTAAAATTATGAAACAAAAATACTTGAAGTAAGTCCCTGAATGCACGAGGGATAGGGAAATGTGGTTACAGTGTGTAATTTGCAATATTTTGTTACCTAAAAAGCCAATTTCTTTAGAAAGTCATAGAAGGTTGTATAACTATATTGAAATTTTCTCAGTACATCAGGGTTATTGACTCAATCTGTTCACTGCTAGTAAGGGAAGTATTAGTATTATCCACTACTTAATTTCCGGTTATATCCACTATCCCTGTCTCTAGGAGAGAAGGAACTGTACTTAAAATCATTCACTTTGAATGTCTCACATATCATTAACCGCTGCCTTGAGAAGAGAGGGATTCGATCTTAGCACAATCTGCCCCTCTGCTAGCATTTCAATGATTTTATTATTTATTTTTATTTCTATTGGAAAACTCATATGTATTTCATTTACATCAAATCATAGACCAATACACATATTCAGAAAGGAGATTGAAAATTCATTAGAATTTTGGTGGAATGCCTTTATTTTCCCCATCTCTTTCATTCCTATCCTTCATTCTTTTGTAAAAATTCCTCACTGACTCCTGACCTTGAAGCATAGACATTCTCCCAGTCTTTTACCTTTAACTTTCTGGCTTTCCGTTGTTCAACCAAGGGTACCTTGGGAGTCCACCAATTTAGCAACAGGTGCATGGGATTTGAGGCATGATTCTATGTACAAATGCTAGTGCTTAACATGACAACTGTTCATATAAAATTGTATTTAATGAAAAAAAGCCGCTTTTTGAATGAAATATTAAAACTGCTTATTTTATTCCAAGCTTCTAGAGAAATAGTCAAAGCCTCGTATGCGTAGTTGCGTACCACTTTTGGGAGATTTTTGGAAACGCTTCGAACTCTCTTGTTGCATTTAACCTAGTTTTGAAAATAACCAACCAACTTAATAGTGGGATTTTCAATTAGATCACCTATCAGTTCTGAGCTCAGTTTTATTACTTAGGATTAAGTTATTCTAAAAAGTTCTGAACTCGATTATAAGACCAATAAATGGAAAAATTGAAGTATTTAATAGGGGTCATGATATTAGTCCAAGTTAACCAAGTATCTTTGCTCATGAAATCTAACAGCCAAGTATACCCATTAATGCATAATTTTTGGACCTTACTACAGTCCTAAAATGACTGATCTAACCAACTGATATCTTCCATCTGGGTAGTAACATGCAATAAAGAATAATCTAAGCAGCTGATCATATCTTACCAGAACAGCATCTCATATCTGACTTTCTTTGGAGACTTAAGGCCTGATTATGACTTTGGCAGTCTTGCAGCAAGTCAACATGCCAGCACCTCACTGCGAGACTGCCAAAGCCCTCCAACAACCGCTCACCAGGTTAGGAATTTCTTACTTGGACAGGCCTGCAGTCTTGCTCACTGAACTTCTACCTTCTCAGAGACTTTATGTGAAAATGTCTTCTAAGTCCAAAGGTAAGTGCCAACCAAGACCAATCCACTTTGTATATCCCACTCGTGTTCCATCAGGTAGGCCACATCTTTTCAACTTTTGCCCTGTCTCGTTTGACTAGATGTCTGGTTTGATCTTTTAGCAACTAGTTTTTACTTAAAACTTTAAAAACTCATAACTCCAATTCGACTTATTGGATTTCTGTCGCTCTGGTGGAAAATAATTGATTCGAATTTACTCTCATTTGCTGAACTGGTGTGGGTTATTTCATGTGTTGTGTTTTCACGTTATCACTCTCTATGTGCTGCATAAATGCTTTACACATTGCCTCTAAGTTAATCCTGATTGAATTTGTGACAAGCTATCAGCGGGTTAAGCACAGGTTAATTTAGTGACTTTTGTGGTTCTTCCTGACAGGGACTGTGGCTATTGCTTGAGCAGGGGTAACCCCCCATGCAATCATCCTCCCTATTTCTCATATTGATTTATTGTGGCAATTTAGTTTTGTGTTAACCTGCATTTTCCATTTGTATAGTAAAGTGTGGTAGGCTATATTATAGTATGTGAAGTGTTCTTAGTTGAATTACTTGTGTATTGTGAGTATAGTTTGTAAATATGTTTTGTCTTATCTGTAATTGTGTTAGGGTGCTTATTGTGTGAGAGAGGGTATGTTGTTTGTTTACAGATTTTTTGGTCAGCGTGCAAGCTTCTCCTAATTTCTAATTTTTTGATGCATTTTTTAAAGGTAAATGTTTTGGTAATATTATAACCAATGTAACTTTTTTATTTTCTTTCGTTTGTCTGTTTTCTAGGAGTGGTTTTTAGTTAAAATTTTGCGTTGTTTTATTGGTTTCCTAGGACCTTGGAATAATGTGGAGAATTAACTTTTTGGTTATTTAGATTTTGTCTTTTTTGGGTGATTTTCTATCTATCTTTATGGGTTTGTTTTTGATGGATTGGAGAAGCATCATGGAGATTAGCTAAAGAACTATGAGTAGATTTTAATTATATATTGAGGATGGGAAATGTTTGCTATGGTTGTTAGCTATGGTTGTTTTTTTTAAATCTGTTATTTGTAAATATAAATGTTTTGTATTTTTAAAGTACGCTTCTTGTGTTGGAGTTTTTTAAATATATAAGTTATTATATTTCTTATTCTATTCATTTATTATTTTTTGTAAAATATTTTTATTTGTCAATCTTTTTGTATAGTGTTTAGTTTTTCAATTTTCAAGTTAGACTGATTCATAAAATATTTTAAATAATATAATTTAAGAATAAACATTGTATTGGTTTTGTGGGTTCATTTTGAATGTAATTGTAATTTAATTTGTCAGGTGGTCTATATTAGTGCATTCTCAGTTTTTTCTAGATAGCGAAGACCTTTGTTATTTAAGAAACATTTGACTTTATAGTGTAGCATTCTGTACATTTCTTAATGAAGCCTCACAACCTGGTTGCTCTGCCTTCTTCCTAGCATTGACGTACCCAGCGTTATACACTCATGTCTACCTGTAGCTGAGACAATTGTTTCATTTGCCTAGGAGGCATAGGACAGACAATGGGCAAAAGCTATAACCCTATTAATTTCCCTTGGAATTTGTTTTGTTGCAGCAGAAGATCTTAAAACAGTCCCACCCTGAAAGCCGAATCAAACCTAATGATTCTTCTTCTTTTTGAGACTAGACTATAGTCACACAGACATAGAGAGAAGGTGGTGTCATCAAAGACTGATAAACGCCCTACAGGTGAAGAACTGTCACACACTTCTGCAGGCCTCAGAATGGCTCAACATAATTAAGTGTTTAGGTTTCAGCTCTACTGCCTGTAGGGCTGTCTCCCTGGGCACTAGTTCTGATGCTGTTTTGAGCCTGCTTAACTTTCGTGAACAAAAGATTTTTCTCTGGTGTTCTTTGAAATTTCAATTATATTTATTGCTCCATTATTTCAATGTTGTAATCATATACAATGTTTATTTTACATTCTTCTATGGTTAATCAATGATATCCATAATATCCATAGTGATTATGCCAGCATTGCAATTATGCCCAATGCATTTCGGCGTTCACTGCCTTCATCAGGGAATAATCTAAAAAGCAATGTATACATACATTTCATTTATTACATGAGTACATCCACAATTACATACCTATCGCATAAAATTATTGTATATTTGCAATCATTTGTGAACCATTATCATTAATATTCCTAATGGCATGATTTACGCATTATGTAGGTGCATGGGTGCTAACATTATCTTTGTATATCTGCTATTTTACATATCTGTATTCCTCTAACCTCCTACGTTCACTGGCTGTTTATGTTGGTCCGGTGATAAGTTCAAACTGCTCGCGCTCTATCTACGTGCCTTTCAGCGTCCCTCTCTATTGTCATGCTCTATGTGCAGATGTTGAACGCTAACCGTTCTTAACGATAATCCTCGGCATTACCTGACTCGTGTTGCCACTGGTGCACTTATTTATCGGCGTTTCGGGCTTTAAGCCAGTCCCTGCCTTGCTGTTATATGCTCACCTCTCTGTTAATTAAACAGCTCTTGGTCTCGCTGGCTCCGCGTACGCATGTGCGTTGTGAAGCCTCTATATGTTCTGCTCTCTCGCATAACTATTTCCGGGTTTTTTACGCGCATGCGTGTAGCTATCTAACATTTCTTAAAGGGACCTTACCTGATTGAATAGAAATCTTTATTGATGCGTGCTGCTAGGGGGGCAGTGTCTATGGGTACAAGAAGGAAGATATACTAGATCTGCATGGTATAATGGAACTACCCTTGATGTCCTACTAACGCTGCTAGTGAATGAAATGAAATAAAATAAAATAAAATAAAATAACGCCTAGCTAGTCCACTCGTGATAATCTGATCAATATACGCTGTTACAGGGTATTTCTACAACGCGTTTTTCACAGATAACACTGGAATTCAACTCTTTCATTTAACCCTTTAGGTTTCAATGAATTTAAGTGATATATCCAATAATTTTCTCTCTTGAGCATGTTCTTTTTGTTATCCACTCCTTCTCTCCTTTCTACGACTTCCAATATGATTGGCTTCAGTTGACTGATTTGATGTTTAGCCTCTAGAAAATGCGTGGCAATGGTAGATTTCATCATCCTGGTCCTAATACTGCTCTTATGCTCATTCAGTATTTTTTTCAGCTTTCTCTCCGTTTGTCCCACGTAGACTAAGCCACATAGACAATATTAGTCGTGTCACATGTGGCATTTACTTTCCAGTTGATCTTGAATCCTTTCATTGGGTGTGTAATCTAGGTTACCTCTAATAATGTTATTGCAGTTACTGCAATTGGTGCATGGTACTGTTCCTTTGTAGATCATTGGTTTCATTTCATTTTTGGGTTGTTTCAACAGTTCACCCAGGTTTTTAGCTCTGGTATGTGCGAACACTGGTTCACTGGCGAATATGTTGTTGAAATCTGGTTCCACTTTGAGTATGGCCCAATGTTTTCTTATGATGGATTTAAACTGAGTGCTTATATTGGAAAACTTGCTAACGCATGTGATGCGATTGTCAGTTTTCCGTGGAGTAGATTTCAATAGTTCTTCTCTGGTTTTGACGTTGCTTCTAACCATGGCTTGTTTTAATGCTTGATCTGGATATCCTCTGTCTTTAAAGCGTTGTGTCATCCTTCTGATTTGTGCCTCTAGTTGTTCTGGTTCAGAGACCACTCATTTCACCCTTGGAAATTGCGAGTATGGGAGATGTGATTTCAATGATGGGGGGTGATGGCTTTCATATCGCAAATGGTTGTTTCTGTCTGTTGGCTTTCTGTATAAGTTGGTGGTAAAGCTTGTTGGTTTCCTTGTAATTTCTACATCAAGAAAATGTATCACATCGTTTTGTATTTCCCACATGAACTGAATCCTATCGTCAATGTTATTCAATGTTTCGAGTTGAGTCTGCAATGTTGCTCTTGTGCCTTTCCATATGACGAAAATGTTGTCTATGAAGCGGACATACATTTCTATATTGGTTTTCCATTCCCCTTGGTTATGAATGTGTTCCTCTTCAAAGGCTTTCATGAGTAGGTTCGCATATGATGGAGCTGCACAATTTCCCATGGATGTTCCGCTTTTTTGTAAATACCAGGTTCCGTTGTATGTAAAGTAACTGTGCATAAGAGGGAATTCCATTAATTCCATCAAAAAATTTGTAGTTCCTCTGTGTATTCACTGTGTAATAATGCTTTTTCTACTGCTTCTAAGCCTTGACGGTGAGGGATGGACGTATATAAAGCTTTAACGTCAATAGTCACCAATAAGATGGTTTGCTCGTCTGTACGTTAATGGACATGAGTTTGTTGAGAAAGTCTGTAGTGTCTTTTATGTATGATCTGGTGTTGATAACGAGTGGCTGTAAATATCTGTCCAGGAACTTTCCTATTGGTTCATGCACACTTCGTTTGGTCGAGACGCTTGGACGACATGGTGGTCGATATGGATCTTTGTGTACCTTAGGTACCATGTAAAAACTAGGACTCATCGGGTTTTCTTGGGATAAATACTTCCTCGTCTTCTCACTGACAAATGCCTTTTTTGATCGCCTTTTGTAAGATTTGCTGTAGGGTTTTCCTGACTTCTTTAGTCGGATTGAAATCTAGCAACATATAAATGTAATTAAGGACAGCACACACTTGGGGCCTCATTACAATGTTTCCTACCGACTCAGAAATTTTTCCGACCGACCGAGTGTGATAGATGGTAACTGTTCACTCTGTCTGGCTCTGTTCTGACCAGCATTCGGAGATTCTGAGTTGGTCGGAGCTGAATCGTACAGTTCTATAGACCGCTTTTCCGAACAATTTTATTACAATGTCGGATTCTGACAGCCTTTCCGAATCGATCTGTCCGACATGAAACGGCTGTCAGAAATTGATTTTGGGGGCCTGCTACCAGCCCACAAAGTCAATTTCTGACAGCCGGGTGCCTCCGGTTGGTGCTCATGGAGGTACCCAGGGGACCCCGTTGTACAACCATGCACAGTGTGGCAGGCATCATGGGGTCGCCACAGGGTGCAAGGTTTTCTTGAGCCACCCCTTTTTTCAATGGGAAACTGTGTTGCCGGTCGGAACATAGGTTCCCATTGAAGTCAATAGGAGTTCGACCGTACGGTGTTCGGAATAATCGCAATTGGTTGGTCGAACTCCCCGAACCTGGTTGGAAACCATTCCCACAAGGAGTCTGTTGGAATGCTTTCCGACCAACATCATAATGAGGCCCTTTATGGTTATTTCTGAAATAAAGGTTTGCTCTTTTTAGATTCTTTGAAGTAAACAATCTCAGTGGAAGAATGGAGGAAGATTATACATACTGATAGATGAGAAAATAAATGTGAGTTAGGGTTAGGGAGCACTAGGTATTTGCAGCTATGGCGCAGTGTAAAAATGTTTATTAGGCAAAGGTAGGTTTGTTAGCTTCCTGCTTGGAGATCAGTAGGTGCTGAATCTATCTTCAGCATGGCTCTGCTTGTATGCAGGGTGCTTCCTCACTTCTGGGTGGGTTGTCTGTAGCATTGGGGCACAGTATTGCCATTGCTTAGGGGGAAGGAAAAGGGAAAGGAAATGTCCAAGGGTGCCCTGGAAATGGATGGAACAAGCAGTATTGGGTTGTGGTGGTGATGGTAATGGTAATGCATGTTGATCAAAACATTTAAAAGTTGCTGAATGTGCAAATAACAAATAATTTTAAGATAAATAGGTTGTTTATTGCATATTTTACACTTATTGCAGAGTTTTGGAGGTGGCTCTAAATTTATTGAAGTGGTAATAGCAGCCTTGTATGGCTTTGTCCGGGAAGATTTTGAATATCGTTTGTTTTACTGCTTGCTCAAAGTCTAGTATGATTTTTTAGGGAGGAGTAATTGTTACTCCTTATTTTAATTTAGCTCACTAATTTGTAGTACGTAGCACTTTGCTTGTTGGGATGGTGAGCATCTATTAGGTTATGTAACTGTTATGATATTCACCAAAGGTCAGATTCATAAAGGTAAACTTATACTTTTGTGTAAGTTTAGGAATGTTTACTATTCACAAAGGGGTTATACTAATAGGATCTTTACGACTGCAGATTTTCCACACCAAAAAAGTTAGGACTGTCCTATCTTTTTATACTTGGAGACTCTGCAGTTGTAAAGATACTACTCATAAAATACCTTTGTGAATAGCATACAATCGTAAAGTTACACAAAAGTGTAAGTTTACCTTAATGAACCAGGCCCCAAGTATGATGTACCTCTGTGTGAATGGTTGGAGGCACGATTTAAAAGAGCCGTCGATCATCCATGTTTCGGTTTCACTTGGTCTGAGAAGATTATTTTCTATTACATATAATATTATTCTCCTGTCAATATTTTTATTGATATGCAGGAGGAAGGGTTCTTTTGGTGATTTAATGGCTAGATTTTCAGGAAAGTATATATCTTGCTATGTTTGGGGCAGCACAAGTTTCCCTTGAATATTTTTTGGTTCATGTAATTACCTTATTTAAATTGGGGTTGCCTGCCATTTGCCATGTGGTGTGCTCATGAATTCTGATGCATGGTGCTTTGGCGATGCAATGCGCAGCGTCGGCACCCTTGCTCAGTGATGAGACGACAGCGGCTGCGGCAGTGACATGCTTCTTCTCCATGAGTCGCGCTTCCAGCTCCCTGCGACATGCAGTCTCTCAGAAGGCCCAGCACAACAACAGGCACTTCAAATTCCCAGCTAGGGAACTCAGAGGAGCTGGTTGGGAAAGTCTTTTATCCCTGAGACTTCAGGAGGAGGCAAGCTCAATTTCCAAGCCCTTGGAGATTTTGTACAAGATGATGAAAGTTGCACAAAGTCCTTTCTCCTTTCTTTGGCAATCAGGCAACCACTGCAGGCCAATCCCACAAACAACACTCAGCGTAGGGATAGTCTCCTCCTTAATTTTCTCTATGGTTCCTCACCTTAGCAAAGGTTCTTCTTGTTTCCCAGAAGTGATCTAAAGTTCTGGGGTCTGGGTCCTCTCTTTTATACACCAAAATCCTTTGTCTCTGTAGGCAGAGAGTGTCTGTGCCTAGTCCAAACCAGTTCTGTGCAGACCTGGAGCACTTTGTTTACAGGACTCCTTCTCTTCCTTTGGCAGTGTAGGCCAGGGACATCAGACGCACCACAGGAGGTGGAGCCAGCATTGTGGAAGGCAGGCACAGCCCTATTCAGGTCCCAGGTGCTCCCCTCCCAACACTCTACATGCAGATGGGTCTATTCAGCCCTGTGCTGCCTCACCCTGTCTCGTGGAATCCCCCAGCCCCTGTCACTCAAACTCCAGACAAGGAATACAACACTACCTAGCAGAGGCAGGCTGGGATAGTTAGGCAAGAAAATACCTACTTTCTAAAAGTGGTATTTTCAAACACAGAATGTCCTGTATCATTCTGAGTTCAGGCATACTAAACTCTAATTTCTACCTAGTTCCCTGAGTCAGTTAGGATTATAAGATGTTATAATCAAACTGCCCTTTCTGGCCTACGGGAAACAGGTAGCCCTGCAATAGTGAAAAACGAAAATGGCTGTAATTCACTATTAGGACATGCCACACACATCAGGGCATGTCCTACCTTTTACCTACATAGCACCCTGCCCTTGGGCCTACCATTGGGGTGACTAATATGCAGAAAAGGGAAGGTTTAGGGGCTGGCAAGTGGGTGCACTTGCCAGTCAATGTGGCAGTACCAGACTTCACACAGGCTCTGCAATGGCAGACCTGGGACACACTTTACAAGCTGCTTCTGTGAGTGGCACAACCAGTGCTGCAAGCCCACCAACAGCATTTGATTTACAAGCCCTGGGCACACGCAGTGCACTGTACTAGGATCTGATAAGTAAACCAAACCAGCCAATCATGGAGTCACCCATCCATACATCAATTTACCATAGGGAACACTTGCACTGTGGCACTGGATAGCAGTGGCACAGTGCCCAAAGCATCTATAACGATCAAAAACATATGAGGAAACAGCAACAAAATGGAAGGGAGACCCACGCCAATGGTGCCAGGTCTAACACGTTTCCCCTCAAGCTAAAATATGGGGAGAACTACCCTACCTCCTGGGAGTTCTCATTACTAAGGCGGAAAGATCTGGACAGGCCATCAGCATTGGCGTGTTCTGTATGAGGGTGGAGTTCCACCCTGAAAGCCATCCCCTGTAGGGAAATGAACCACCTCAACAGCTTTGGATTCTCACCCCTCATCTGCATCAACCATCTGAGGGGCCTGTGGTCTGTCTGAACCCGGAAGTGAGTCCCAAACAAGTATGGTCTCAACTTCTGCAGCGCCCAGACCACAGCAAATGCTTCACTCTCAATTGCACTCCACCTCCGTTCCTGTAGAATTAACATCCTACTGTTTAAGGCTACAGGTTGATCTAGGCCCTTCTCATTTATCTGTGACAGAAAGCCCCCACACCATGATGTGAAGTGTCTGTTTGAACGATAAACTCTTTTGAGAAGTTGGGTGCCAGGAGCACGGGCGCCTTGCACATGGCAGTCTTTAGGGCATCACAGCTTTCTGACAGGTGTCAGTCCAAATCACTTTCTTAGGCTGCTTCCTGGAAGTCAGCTCTGTCAAAGAGGCAACGATGCTGCCATACCCCTTGACAAACTTTCTGTAATACCCAGTGAGTCCTAAAAAGGCTCTCATCTCTGTCTGGGTCTTGGGGTCTTCCCAAGCCAGGATGGTCTCAATCTTGGGCAGTAGGGGCGCCACCTGGCCACTCCCAACCGGTGTCCAAAGTACACCACAGAACCCTGCACGATATGGCCCTTCCTCGCCTTGATCGTGAGGCCTGCTCTCCGCAGCGTCATCAACACTTTCCAGAGGTGGCGTAGATGTTCTTCCCAACTGGCGCTGAACACTGCAATGTCATCCAGGTAGGCGGCACTGAACTCTTCCAGTCCAGCCAACACCTGGTTGTCCAACCTCTGAAAGGTTGCAGAGGCATTCTACATCCCAAAGGGCATAACCTGGAACTGGTAGTTCCCGCCTGGTGTGGAGAATGCTGATGTCTCTCTGCCCCATCAGTCTAGGTGATCTGCCAGTACCCAGACGTTAAGTAAAACGTGCTGAGGTACCAGGCAGCCCCTAACTGATCGATGAGCTCATCAGCTCTGGGGATGGCATGTGCAACAGTCCTGGTGACTGAATTGAGCCCTCGGTTGTCCACACAGAACCGCAGTTTTGGCATGATGCACGGTGCGGCAGCCTTTAGGACCAAGACCACTGGGCTGGCCCAAGGACTGTTAGAGGACTCAATCACCCCACGCCAGCATCTTGGAGACCTCCTCCTTGATGCAAGCTCTCACCACCGTCAGTTACCCTCTTGGTTTTGTGCTTAACAGGAGGACTGTCTCCAGCGTCCACATCATGGACGCACCAATCAGTGACACTGGGAATCAGGGAGAACAGATCAGAAAACTGTCCCAGCAACTGGTGACAGTCCTTCTATTGCTCAGGGGTTGGGGTGGAAGAGAGTTTCACACCATCCACAGGAAGAGGCTCAGTCTCCTCCTCCAATCTAGCCTCTGTTGCTAGGAGCAGGCCCACTTCAGACCTCTCTAAGTGGGGCTTCAGTTAGTTGACATGGAGGACCTGCAAGGGGTTCCTGGGAGACCGCAAATCCACCAAGTAGGTAACAGGACATTTGCGTTCCACCACCTCAAATGGTCAGTCCACTTATTGTGGAGTGCACAGGGCTCCACTGGGGCCATGACCCACATTTTCAGACCAGGCTCAAACTCAACCAGAGTGGCATTCTGGTCGTACCACCACTTCATCTCCTACTGGCTGGCTTCCAGGTTCGTCTCAGCGAGTTGTCTGAATCGCCTAGTTTGGTTTCTGAAGGCCAACATGTAGCTATATACATCCTGGGGAGGTTTTCTGAGGGATTGCGACAAGTCTTCCTGGACCAAACTCAGAGGTCGTCTCACTGGGTGACTATAGAGAAGTACAAAGGGGCTGAACCCTAGGGACTTCTGTGGCCCCTCACGGTAAGCAAAGAGAAGGCATGGTAAGAGGATGTCCCACTTATGCCTCATGGGTTCTACCAAACCCATAATCATGCCTTTGAGGGTCCGGTTGAACCTTTTAAGCAACCCATTATTTTGGGGGTGGTAAGGAGTGGTGAACTTGTATGTTACACCGCACTCCTGCCACAAGGACTTCATATACTTGAAATGAAGTTTGTACCTCGGTCAGACACCACCTCTCTAGGGAACCACATACAGGAGAAAATTCCCATCAGTGCCCGTCTCACCACGGGGGCTGTCACTTTCCTGAGAGTGATGGCTTTCGGGTACCGGGTGGCATGGTCCACCAAGACCAGGATGAACCTTTTGTCCATGGCTGTCTTGGGGTCCAGGGGCCCTACAATGTCAATACCCACCCGTTCAAAGGGGGTGCTGACCACAGGGAATGCTGGAGAGGAGCCTTTTGCTTCCTCCCACGCTTTCCACTTGGCTGGCAAGTCTGACAGGTCCTGCAATGAGTGCCTGAACTCTTGTGCACTTGGGGCCAATAAAAGTGTGTGACAAGCCTCTCAAAGGTCTTGTCCTGTCCCAAATGTCCTGCTAAAGGCACATTATGAGCTAGCCCCAGTAGGAAGGCTCTGAAGCGCTGGGATACCACCACCACACAGGCTGACCCAGGCTCAGCAACCTTAGCTTCACTATACAGGAGACCATTCTCCCAGTAGAACCAATGTGATCCAGACTGATCACCTGCTACCTGGTTTGCAGTCTTCTGCTGCAAACCCGCAAGAGAAGGGCACTCTTACTGCACCTCGCAGAACTCTCTCCTGGAGGGTCCTCCTTTCTGCTGCCAATGGGTTAGCTCAGGCAGTTCCCCCAGTAAAGCTACTTGTTCTCCTGTAGGTTCCAGGGCATCCCCCTCAAGGTCTGCCTTCTCCTGGACCGTGGGAACTTTGGGCCAGTTTCCCATGCCCCCTGCCTCTCCTCTTTAAGGCAGGCACCTGGGCCTCCCTCTCAGGTTCCAGGTCCTCTTAAACATCCTTACTGGCTGCCATGGACCGTGTGGTCACATACGCCCACTCAGGCAGGCCCCAACAACCTCAAAGGAGCACTTCGCTCCACCTTAGCTCAAGAGGAGCTCTCCAAATCGTTACCCAATAGACAATCAAGAGGCATGGCTGGCCTCATAGCCTCTTGAAGAGTACCAGAGACCCCCCCACTCAAAGGGGACCTGAGCCACCGTGCAGTGGCTCTCTGTGTTGTCAGTGGCAACAACTGGGTAAAATGCATTCAGGAACACCTGCCCCTCAGACACCAGGTAAGACTTGACAGCTGTCACACTGGCTCCTGTGTCTCTATGAGCCTCCACTCTATGGCCATTGATGGTCACCCACTGCCTGCATTTCTTAGTATTATCAGGCAGTTATGTCCTGGGGACCACCTCACAGTCTCCTAAAGAGAAAAGGGACATCTCTGGGGGATCTCACCTACCTTGAGCACCCATCCGCTCCCCAACGGCTATACTCGCCATCTGCCAGGGTGGTGCACCAGGGGGTGCTGTCTTTCCATACTATGGGCACTGGGGATCAATAGACTTATGGCCCACTTCACCACACTTGAAGCACCTCAAGGGTCCCCTCTGAACAGGTCTACCTATCGGACCCCGGGCTTCTTCTCAGGGGGAGGATGGGAACTTTTCCCTTGGTTCCCTTGGGGATTACTTTGGGGTCTTTCTGAAACTCCCTCTGTTTACCCTTGTCCCCCACTCTTCTGCTGGGGACCCTACCCACTCTTGGCGGAGTCTCCCACATGACCCTTGTGGACCATGGTGCTCACCCAGCGGCCTGCCTCCTCAACAAGCATCCTAGGGTTAGTCAGCCTGCTATCAATAAGGTGCTGGCATAGCTCTGGAAAACAATTAATTGACAAGTGCTCCCATGGAATTAAATCAAAGAGCACCTCAAAATCATTCACTTTGCTGCCCTTCACCCAACCATCCAATGCTCCGCAAAAAAATGTTACATACTCTACTCATGTGCTTGACTCCAACTTTTTGCAATTCCTAAACCTCTGCCAATACAGTTCAGGAGTCAACCCATACCTGGACATCAATGCTTCTTTCATATGGCTATCGGAATTGTGGACTTCAGAAGGCAAGTCTAACAATGTATCCCGCCCCTCACCAAGGAGCCGCCCCCACAACCCGCTCCCCAATCCGTCTCAAGGGCCCGCTGGGAAGACACGGCTACCTCATAGGCCTTGAACTACTGCCCAATGTCATCATTTTTATAAAATACTTTAACCACACCCTTAGGTATATACACCCTTGCTTCAACACGCATGGACGGTGTGCTGGCACCAGAGAGAGTTATCTCTAAGCTCATAGCTTTTAACTCCAACTCCCTCAAACTTCTCGCATGCTCCAATTGAATCCTCTTTTCCTCTAGGGCTAATTTCCTTTTCTCAAACTCCAATTGCACACCCATCTTGAGCTTGGCCAGCTCCATTTCATGCATCCTATTTTTCTACCTGTCCTCTAGCTCTTCTGGGGACAGGCCCTTGGCAGAAATTCTGCTACCTGCTGGTGAAGGTGCTCGCCTACCCCCTAGACCCAATGGCCCTTCCAGTGGCCCTTCTGCATCATCAGCCCCCTCCACATGCTCAGGGGTGCTCCTTGCTTCCACCCAGGCCCTCAGAGCTTTTGGAACTCATCCTTCTTGGGAAGAATGGTCATAGCAACTTTAAATTTCCTGCAGAAGTGCTTTGGCTGTCTCACATTGTAGCTTTCTAGTTTCTCCTCTTCAAAATCAAAATCAAAATCAAAGGATGCGATGGATGCTGTTTTACTCATGCTGGCTAAACTTGGCAGTTCTTGTCAAAAATAGAAAATCCCAGGAAAAACAATGTACCAAAATGTATGTGGTTGCGTTTGGTCTGCACTCACTAGTAGTGTTCACCAATCCATGTATATGAGTCACAAATGCTAGTCCAGAATCCTCACCGCTAACCATCAATGTTAAATTTGGGGGTCTCTAGTTGGCAGAGTTAGGTACCTTTGACCAAATAGGGACCCTTGCGCCTAGTCAGGGTAAGGAGCTACACTTCTAAAATAACCCCTGCTCACCCCCTTGGTAGCTTGGCACGAGCAGAAAAGGCTTCTCTCATAGGCAGTGTGTTAAGAATTTGTAAACACATACATAATGCAGTGACAACACTACAGATGGACACCACACAGGTTGTATATAAAAAATAAGCATTTTTATATAAACTTAACACAAGACTATGAACGACAAAAATCCACAATACTGTACTATTGTGTTTTTATCTAGTAACCTAATCAGTATTGCTATTTAATGCCCTTGTACGGCTATAATCAATAACATCCCTATAATGGCATAAGAATCAGATCCATATTTAGTAAATAGCCCTTGCAGTCCAAAGCACGGCAAAGCTACTTCCTTGGATTCCTAGAGAGCACAACGAGTTCTTTAGACACACCAAACCTCCAGCAACTTGGGAAATCCCCATTTGCTTTTGTTTTGATTTGTCATTGAACTCCTGCGAACACTAAAGGAACAGTCAGTTCTTAGTGACATCTTTATTGACGTCTTATGTCCAAACTTTACGTGAAACTCAGCACCTTTCAGGTATAAATATACCAACGTTGCCTTAAGCAAACACACGTTGGTGGTTTTGCAAACGAGCAGCTATCTACTTGCCCGAGAGCCCAGCTGATGCGAGAGCCCACGGACGCTGCCCCTCCCTTTTGATGCACTGAGAGAGACGCTGTCTTTTCTCCTGCTGAGAAATCCAGCTCCGGTGTTCTCAGCCGCCTTCGCGGGCTGCTGGGATATCGAGTCCTGAAAGAGAGATACCAGACCTCCTGGATTCTCTTACCCAGGTACGGAGCTGACTAAACCCTTAAAGAGAATTCTTGATTCAGATTCTTGGCAAAACCAACTTAACTTAAACTGCTACTTACTTACTCCTTCCCACGTATTAGGCTTAGGTCAGGTACACCGGGGTAGGCGTAGTTAGAAGCACCAGTTGAGTACTATTAGTCAATGTATATATGTATGTATATATTTTATCCATTTTAAAGTATCTTATGGCTAAGAAACCATATCAATGCTTTTACAGTATTATTTTATAATACTCCTTTTACTGTACGTACTTTACTTTACATTAAGTATTGCAATTATAGCAATTCATTTCTCTTGCATGAGAAAGAAGACTGCTCAATAAATTACACCTTTTATTGAAAACGCCCGTCTCTCTTTTCTCTGCACTCTGGTGA
This sequence comes from Lissotriton vulgaris, assembly GCF_964263255.1. Classification (NCBI taxonomy): domain Eukaryota; kingdom Metazoa; phylum Chordata; class Amphibia; order Caudata; family Salamandridae; genus Lissotriton; species Lissotriton vulgaris. The sequence goes on from NC_141699.1 coordinate 703,293,277, forward strand.
AACTAAGTACGCACGATTGACTGAGTGAAATAGCTGTCTATCGTTTTCACACAACTCTAGAGATACACTCTTATTCTGAGGGAGCAAAGTTGTCATGTTATATGGTTGTCGAAGCTAATCCCTTCTTGTCTATCCAGGGAGGTTAAACTCCTCCTCGTTTATTCGAGAAAGTTTCTAGTGACCTCTGAGCTAGCTGGCAAACCTTAAGTCTAATATAGTCAGTAGAGACCTAGTCGACCTCAGTCCTACGTCTACGCTACTGAATATATTATTCCAATGCGCAGAGCCTATTGGGAATATAGGAACTACACTACATGGTGCCCAACGTTTGGTAAGGCGATAAATCTAACGCAAGACGTTAGAGTAACTCAGTCGTGCTTTTTCACACAGACCCTTTTTCCCGTAAATACTCCAAAAGACGTCTGGAGTGGGTAAGAGGTTAAAATCCGCCGGAACTTAGTAGGAAGAGATTCCTATGTATAGTTTTTGGTTTAGTTAATGTTGAAGGATACATTGTTCCAAAATATTGTGCACCTGATCTTTGTTTCCTTGGAAACCTGCTCTGCAAACTTTCATTGAAACAATGTCAACTAACGGCGACAGCAACGAAACCGGTGAAGCTGCAGTAGATGCGAATCAACGGGGTTTCGATGTTACAGGGTTTAATGAAAATGAACCAGGTGCAATTATCATCCCGGCAAATATAAGAAGAGCTATAACTATTAAACTTATGGAAAACGGACAGACATCACGAGGTGGTACAGTCATATTCGTGGTAGAGGCCCATGAATATCGGCAGACAGAGGTATTTTATTCATGGATAAACTTTCCTGCAGCAAACGCTGTAACACACGAATTCCACTATTACAAAATAGAGGAACCTCCGGATGAATACACTCCTTTCGAGGACGTTGAAATCCCACTAAATTACCAAGAGCACCTGCTCTGGTTTAAAGGCGCCCTAAAACATAATAATCACATCACCAGGCTCGGTCCACTAGGTAGACCAGGAGCAACGTGGCTGATTCTAGCCAGCTACACACCACATCCAGGCATTGATAAAATGTCAAGCAAAGAACTCTTAGTTAAAATAAAAGAATTAACAAAGGCATATAGAGAGTTAGTTCAATTGGCAATGGAGGATATAACTTACCTCCAGAAATTTAAAGAAACAGATATAACAGCCCAACCAATTGACCTTGCCAGAATCATAGAAAAATCCTATGAAGAACTAGGTAGAGATAGTTTGGGTGGGAAACCGGAAAAACCCCAACTAACTGAAAATCCTGAAAAGATATTTATTAAAAATAATCTAAACACTCCAAAAAAGAGTTGGGATGGAAATAAACAATCCACTCCCAAAGAAAAAAGATTCCTGTCCAGAGGAAGGTCTCCTCGGCGGAGAGAAAGATCTCCAGACCAAGGACATAAGTCTCCCCAGAGGGAGCCCTCTGAGAAAAGATACAACCTTAGAAATAGGGATAATTTGAAAAAGCCTGATAGATATCAAGATATTGATACACGTCCCTCTCAATCTTGTCAGACTTCCTCGCAGAAATCGGAAAGAAGAGGACGGTCAGAACACAGGGACGAGCACGTCAAGTCCAAAGACAAGGAACCTGCTCAAAGTAAAAAATTACAATTTCCAAGAAAGAAGGTAGCCAGTATTAAAATAATCAAACATGCCGAGGATACTGAGGACACAGCTGAAAAACGGAGAGTGGGCCCAGCCAATGCTAGACAGCGCAGTAGAAGTGACAATAGCTCGCAAGATCCTGATGAATCATCCGGAGACAGTGGACACAAATGAATACATTCAGGTGGAAACTGCAGATACCAGAGTTAGCAAACCTCATAAAATATACGTATAGTGGGAGATAAGACTAGGAAAGTAAGGAGTCTGTTTTGGGATAACCTTTCAAAAGGCTATGACATCCTATTAGCTGAGAAAGACTGGCCACCAGAGTTTGTCAGGGAGTGCCCTCATGGCAAAGAAATGATTATGCCTGCCTTCTCAAATCATATTCCAATTCATAGAAGATACACATATGCAAGAAAATGGGCAGTAGCTCAAGCTCCTGCATTATATAAAAATCATGTAGGATGGAATGAGGACTCCCCTCCTCACAAAATCCAGTTAAAATGTCAACCAACTGCACAAAGGCAGTACCCAATTAAGCAAGAAGCTAAAAAACAAGTCAGGGAGATCTTAGATCAACTTGAATACGAAGGGGTGATCGAAACATGCACCTCTCAAATGAACAATCCTTTGTTTCCTGTCTCCAAACCAGACGATTCCTATCATCTAGTCTTGGACTACAGACACCTTAACTCATGTTGCAAGACATTTGCAGTACAAAACTCACACAGTGCAGCACTAATGAATAACATTGTTTGCAAAAAATACAAAACAACATTAGACATCTCTAATGGATCCTTTTGTCAAAACATTGCACCTGAAAGCAGGTATTTAACCGCTTTCTCAATAATGGGGTCACAGAAAAATTTCTGTCGACTCCCACAGGGATTCAAGAATAGCCCAGGATTATTCTCAGCAAGGGTAACAGAGTTACTACAAATATATGATGATGAGGCATTATCTTATGTCGATGACATCTATCTCACAGATGATGACCTGGATACTCACTTGAAAAGAGTGAACACCATAATACTTGGGTTCGCAGCAGAGGCTTACAAATTCAACTTTAAAAAGTCACGAATTGCCCACCTAACTGTCCTGTTTTTAGGATATGAAATATCAAGTGAAGGCAAAAGCCTTGCAGACAACTTCTTAGAGAAGTGCGCTGTACTCCAAGCACCAAAAACGCTGAAGAACTTACAATCAATACTAGGTTTCCTGAATTTCAGAAGAACTTACATTCTAAATTATGCAGAGAGGGTTAAACATCTCTATGAATTAATAAAACCTGATTTTAAACCAATCAATTTGACTCAGAAACACACAGAAATTTTGAGATCATTGCAAACAGACATGTTAGCTAAAACAAAATTACAAACTTGTGACACCACACGCAACCTTGTAATCCGAGTCATCCCAGGAAGATGCGGATTCACATACCTGACCTCTAATGAGGGAGAAACGGTACCAATAGCTCACAAATCACATTTGTACACACAAGCTGAAATAACATTCAGTCTTACAGAAAATATTGTAAATGCGGTTCAAACTGCTGTAGCAAAAGAAAAAGCCCAAGCCCAAGGCAAAAGAATAACTGTTTATACAGCAGAATCAGCCCTTGAGGCGTTATTAAGCCCAGTTAATCTAAAAACGGTGCCATTAGATCCAAAATGGATACAGTGGGAAAATTCTCCTGCTGCAGAAGACGTGAAATACTATTTTGATCCGAACATGAAAAAACTGAAAGATCTAAAATATGAAGAAGAAAATCCTCTGCCAATCGAAATTCTGCCTCTCTAACAGTACTCTTGTGTAATCTATATGGACAGATTTGCACAACATTACCATGTGGATAATAAATCCTACAATGCAGCGTGCGCGATTGTTAAAGGTCACGGGCGCTGTGGTAAATTCAGACCAAAAATAACAAAAACTGAATCACTGAGAAACTGTTCGGCTCAGAGAGCTGAAATCAGATCTTTAAAGATGGCGCTTGAAAATGCTGATCGTGAATTCCCGACACTAATAGTGTGCGATTCACATTTGTGCGTCAAATCTTACAATAATGACTTGCAGAACTGGGTTCAAAACGATTACAAAGATGACACAGGTGCCACAATTAAGCATAAAACGCTTTGGGAACAAGTAGTTCTTTTACAGAAAGAACTACAAAAGACTCACGTGATACATACACTGAGACATCAAAGTGATGGCGTTCACATTGCGGGGAATTCATTGGCTGATGAAGCCACGAAGGCAGCTGTGCAAACGGCTTCTGTAGCTGCTATCACACGGTCAAAAACAAAAATAGACAGCGATATAATGCAAGCTGTCAGTGCGTCAGTAAAACAGGACAGAAAAACACTCCCGAAAGGCTTTCCAGTAAAGTACTCATACATAACTGATGCAAATAATGTTCCATTTGCTCGAATCCCTGGAGTGGGGGATAGGGAAATCCCAAAAATGGAACACAGGTTAGGACTAATTACAGCGGCACACGAAGGGCTCGCTTCTGCACATGCTGGTGTTTCACCACAATATCATTATTAAAACAGAGATATTGGTGGCCGCGCATGAGAATACAAAGTAAGAAATATGTTCTAGAATGCAAAATATGCCAAAGAATGAAAGTATCAACAGTGAAACGACCAGCACAGACGCCCCTTCTAATTTCAGATAGACCTTTAGCTTGTGTTTACCTGGACCACGGTGGTCCCTTACAAAGGGATGGTAACTATAAATATATCATGGTCGCAGTAGATTCCTGCACAAGATTCATTTGGATGTGGCCCCAGCGCTCGGCTGACGCCAGAAGTGTTGTAAAAGATTTGCGAGTCTTTATCGGCACATACGCAATTGGCATGCTACATTCTGACCAGGGTCCTGCTTTTAGCTCTCGAGCTTATAAGGAGGCCATGGCCAGCATGGGCATTGCATTGCGGTACTCTTGTCCCTTCCATCCTGAGGGAAATGGGATTGTGGAAAGAAAAAAACGGGACATAAAGCAATCTATAATGGCAAGGGTATTAGGTTCGGGTGATGGGTGGGTCCAACATTTAACAAGTGTCCAACATAGTCTTAATAATCTGCCAAGAAATTCTCTAAAAGGTTTCAGTCCGTACGAACTATTTTTCGGGTCTGAGAATGCATATTCAGGACATAGATAGTCAGACTTCAGTGGTAGAAAGAAAATGCTTTGATATCAAAGATCGTTTGGCTGTTTTACAGGACTTAAATGAAACAAGAAAAGCCCTGAGCAACATAAAGTTAAAACAGCAGCCAACAACCACTGAAGATAAACCACCTGTCCCAGCAAGGCCTGTCTGGATTGCAAAGATTGGGGATCTGGTCAGAGAGAAGATCGCGGTGAAGAAGGAATTTGGGCCTTCTTACAGAAAAGCAGTACCTGTCTTAGCTGTCAGCGGAACAAGATCAGTTGTACTACCGCCCCTTGCTGGTAAAAAGGAGAACCGAGTTGTATCCATCGACCTGGTAAAACCACAATCATGTGGCCAATAATAAGTAGTAGGCCCAGTGGACTCCCAAGAAATAGCAGAATACCAAAATTTGCTACAATCCAAGAGGTTCAAACTGAGAGACTAATCACATTTGATAAACCTACAGTGAATAAAAAAGGACTATGCAACAATGCCATGGAACTTGTGCCTCTTGAAACCCAAATTGAAACAGTTCGTAAAGAAACACCTGTCTACAACGATGTAGCCACAGACTATGCTAATGAAAGAAAAAATGAAAAAGCAAAGGAAAATTCGGAAGCAATTCCAACAATTGACAGAACTGCATCTGGCTACTTCATCAATTTCGATAACTTTTCTGAAGATCCAAGCGAACCTGAAGAAACGCCAACAACAAAAACATTCAAAGACAAATTAACTAAACTCTTTCATCAACTCAAAGAAACACACCTGATTTCTCCATGGATTGAATTTTGGATTGTGTTAGGTGTACTTTTCCTCCTGCTTTGGCTCATCATGGTACTTTGTTTGGGAAAATTCATTGAGGGAAAATACAGTACAATGGACACAGCAAGTCAGAACATCAACTTGGTCCTAAAGCCACACAAGGCATCTCACATTGAGAAAAAAGAACTATCATCAGTGAATGTCACAGCCATTCCAATACCCGGTGGGGTAGCTTGGGACAAAACGGATTACGAAATCTATGGCCCGGTTGGACTCTTGAAATATCCACATCAGTTCAAGGTTTCATTAAGTGACTTTGTAAAACCAAGTACATTCTCTGATGATTGGGACTTTGAAAGCATAAATAATATGATGTCAGATTTAGTAATGTCAGCAAAATTTACAGAACATGATTACTTACAGGGTTCGTCGAATTATGAACAAATGTACTGTTACAATCACTTTGCACATCACTATTTACATAAATCTGCTCAACCTAGAATTGTTTTTAAGTATAATCAATGGGAACATTGTGCAACTCCACCTAAAAGCAGTTCGAAAACATTTTATGAGAAATTCCCATACTTCTCAGGGTTTAACACAAGTGATGCAGAAACTTTTTATTTTCAACTGTTAAATAAGACAGGGATAAAAACAATGTTGACAAATACTAAATTGATTTATTCTGAAACATTTTATGAAAAAATGATTACATTTGGTTTTGAATTCTGGAAACAAAACATTGAAACGAAAACCATCTGGGCTACAAAAAATTGGCAGGTCCAAGGTTTAGAAGCATTATTTAGAGCCTGCATGATCCCAGAACAAATAATATTCTTGAATGACACCATTCAACAGACTACTTGTCTTGGTCTAGCTAGATTAAAGACTTAAACAAACGGTCTATTCCAAAGCCAATACCTGATAGTAATGCCACTACAGATGTTGAGATAGACGTATCCCATATTTTACACCAAAACAGAACACATCCTGATTGGAAAAAGTGGTTGATCTGGCCAACAGACACAAATAACTGTCAACATAGATTCCTGAAGAAAATACAGGTGTTCAAGATGACCAGACCAGACCCTAGATACTCTCAGAGATAACATCCAGGGATAGTAACAACATACAGTGTAGGGAAACTATGCCTTGAATGGCTACAGACATCCACACTGGCTGAAATTAAGCAACACTTGACTTTACTTAAAGACGGTGCTGACTTATGTGGTTTCATAATGGGACCACGCAAACAGCGTCAAAATTTTTTATAGCGGCCGGTATATACGCTGCATACAACGAAGCTTGGAAAGTAACTCAAATTGAGACAGCAGAGAAAATACGAGAAATTGATCGTATTAATTGGAAAAATCACTTTCTGTTGTGGACAATGGGTTAATGACTCTGTTCTCCAGAATATATTCACTGGACAGTATTGTATCATCTGCTATCGATATAATAGATCAGGACTTACTAATGTTACAACACGGTCAGTCCCAATTACGTTCTATTGTACAGCTCGGCTGAATGTTGCAAAATCTGCGTTCAGGCTACGTGCCATGGCGTTTGATAAACACAACGTCATTATTCTCTATCTTTAACCTTACTGATAAACAAATCAGTTTGGCACAAAAAGGAGCAGACTATACGATTCTAAGCATTGAAAAACTTGAGAGATTACCATTGACAATGTCAGAAAGACCTGTCATTGAATGGATAATACACGGAATAATTACAATTCCAATAACAACTTTCCAATTTAAATACTGCCAAGAGTATATACCAGCGGGCCAGTATGAAAGGTTGGGTAGAGAGTACATTAAGTCATCATGGAAATTGCCTTACACACACACATGTTATAGTGAAAATAAACAGAATGTATTCCTTACTGGTAACAATTGTAAACAATCACTAAGCAGTATACTTCTGTGCCAAGGTATTAATTTGCATGGGGCCTGTGAGGGGACTTCAAATAACCTTTCATGTCACCAGCACGGCACACCTGCAACACAAATAGAGCCATTCTTTAGACGGCTTTCTAACAGGAGCCATATTCTAATAATGGATCACAGCTGTTGTGGCATGGTGCCAGGGAAAGCCTATCTCGTAAGCGTTAGTTCCATGGTCACTTGCTGTATGCAAGTATTGTATCCAAACAGCACTCCAGATACGGAGGCGACGATTTGGCCTTCTTTGAATATCTCTTCTATTCGAATTGATACTTTAAGCAGAATGAAGTCTGTTCTTTTACAGACAACCGTGCCTTTAACGTCATCAAAAAAAACATATGATCTTCTGGTTGCAAGGACAACGGCAGAGATACATACCCTTTTATCAACAAATTGCCCCGTGCATTTCGTAGAAATACTAAGCCAAATCCTAAATATGCCTGATGCCAGTGGTATCCCACATATATTTAAGACAATTTTTACGGGACTGTTAACACCCTTCGAAACAGTTCTGGGCATTTTTCCCAATTTTGTCCATTCTGTCTTTGGCGGCCTACCACTACTTTTGGGACTCGTAGCAGGAATTTTATTTTTGATCCTTCTGTCCGATATGGCAAGCCAAGTCGCAGACAAGACTCCAGCAACGATGGAAGAAACGATCCTAGCTATACGCTATCGGGACCGCATAACTAAGGTCCTTGGATTAGCCTGGCTAAGAGATCTGAATATGACCTGGTTTCTTTCATTCAGACCAATCTGGCAAAATTGCATCCTACCTGTGCTTCGATGTATGCTATGCGGAGAAGAACGCGTGTTGGAAGTCTGTCTTACACTACCATCAGCAGTACCATTGGATACAGATACTTTGCTAAGTCCTGTAACGGCTCATGCATCGTGTTGTCCCCAGCGGCTACCCATTCTGATGACGGCATTCGTTGAGACTTCACCACTACGATTAGGTGGCAGTGAAGTACGAGATGAGAGCAGCATCACCCAGGTACGACCTTCTGTGAGCATTGCTGATCCTGACATCGATGATAGCAACTATTCTCATGACTGCACTGTTGCGGCACTTTCAAACTCGGTCGAACTTTCACCTGATGTCATAGACCAATTTTTTGCGAGTCTGTCTGAAAAAATGTTCTCCCCTGAACAGAAAGAATAACTTTTTAAGGAACGAGTACACAGCGTTCCCCTGAACATTTGGAACTATTTTTTCCCCTGAAAGCAAAATTATTTTTTTCAAACTTCCAAAATATTTACCTTTTTCTGGCACATGTACTCTGCTTAAAGTAGAACTATTCTTAAAGAACAGAGCTTCTATTTTTAGGAACTCTAGAGACAATATATTACCTCAGCCTCTAGCACATTTACAGCAACTGTATTTATATGTGATGGAATGGTCTCGACCTTTTTTTCTGTATTAAGAGCCATTTCATGTGTAATTTTTGCAAATCGTTCAGCTAATATATATAAGCATGTTTAACTGAATGATTACACTGCTTGAAAAGCGTACAGTACCAATAATCATTTTTGTGTACTTCGTATACACCATTTCAAATGCAAAAAATGTATTTTGGGGTGGGTTGGAATACACATGCACCTTTAAATGTTTACTATTGCTTAGTTTTAGTAATGATGGACATTAGATCGTGGAGTGGGTATTGTATTTTTATCTAGGAACCTAAATCAATATTGCTATTTTATGCCCTTGTACGGCTATAATCAATAATACCCCTATAATGGCATAAGAATCAGATCCATATTTAGTAAATAGCCCGTGCAGTCCAAAGCACGGCAAAGCTACTTCCTTGGATTCCTAGAGAGCACAACGAGTTCTTTCGGCACACCAAACCTCAGCAACCTGGGAAATCCTCCTTTGATTTTGTTTTGATTTGTCATTGAACTCCTGCGAACACTAAAGGAACAGTCAGCTCTTAGTGACATCTTTATTGACGTCTTATGTCCAAACCTAACGTCAAAATCGGCACCTTTCAGGTATAAATATACCAACGTTGCCTTAAGCAAACACACGGTGGTGGTTTTGGAGCCGAGCAGCTATCTACTTGCCCAAGAGCCCAGCTGATGCGAGAGCCCACGGACGCTGCCCCACCCTTTTGACGCACTGAGAGAGACGCTGTCTTTTCTCCTGCCGAGAAATCCAGCTCCGGTGTTCTCAGCCACCTTCGCGGGCTGCTGGGATATTGAGTCCTGAAAGAGAGATATCAGACCTCCTGCATTCTATTACCCAGGTACGGAGCTGACTAAACCCTTAAAGAGAATTCTTGAGTCAGATTCTTGGCAAAACCAACTTAACTTAAAATGCTACTTACCTACTCCTTCCCACGTATTAGGCTTAGGTCAGGTGCACCGGGGTAGGCGTAGTTAGAAGCAACAGTTGAGTACGATTAGTCAATGTATATATGTATGTATATATTTTATCAATTTTTAAGTATCTTATGGCTAAGAAACCATATCAATGTTTTTACAGTATTATTTTATAATACTCCTTTTACTGTACGCACTTTACTTTACATTAAGTATTGCAATTATGGCAATTCATTTCTCTTGCATGAGAAAGAAGACTGCTCAATAAATTACACCTTTCATTGAAAACGCCTGTCTCTCTTTTCTCTGCACTCTGGTGAAACTAAGTACGCACGATTGACTGAGTGAAATAGCTGTCTATTGTTTTCACACGACTCTAGAGATACACTCTTACTCTGAGAGAGCAAAGTTGTCATGTTATATGGTTGTCAGAAGCTAATCCCTTATTGTCTATCCAGGGAGGTTAAACTCCTCCTCGTTTATTCGAGAAAGTTTCTAGTGACCTCTGAACTAGCTGGCAAACCTTAAGTCTAATATAGTCAGTAGAGACCTAGTCGACCTCAGTCCTACGTCTACACTGCTGAATATATTATTCCAATGCGCAGAGCCTATTGGGAATATAGGAACTACACTACAGTACTTTAGTATGGTAAAAAGAGCTTAGTTCACTTTACATGGTAAATGCGACACTTTACGTTCAATGTACCTTTGGATGCGTAAATCGATACAAACAAAAGAGTTGCAGGGAAGGTCATGCGTCGGCTCCTTGCACGCAAGAACTGGGATGCGTCAATTCCTTACTTTGGGGTGGTGATGCGTTGGTTCCCTACTGATGCGCAGGGGACGGTGATGCGTCAGTTCCTTACTGGAGAGGAGGTGATGCGTTGGTTCTTCTCCGCGTGGGGAGGTGATGCATCGGTTTCTTACTGAGCTTCTGTGGCAATGCGACTCGCAGTGCCACAATACGATGACGATCCGGTGCAATGCAACAAAAATGACATCTTCTTCTTGATGCAACAACGAAGGGGTGATGTGTGCATGCCTGACGGCCATGCAGCAACTCTGTGAATCTTCTGTGCTTTGACAGGCCCTGCGACATGCTTCTCTGGTGATGCGACGGTTTCAGCTATAGCAGCGGCACCCTTACTCAGAGATGGGACAACAGTGGCTGCGGCGGCAACACTCTTCTCTGGTGATGCGTGGCATTTCAGCGATGCGATGCAGCAGCGTCAGCACCCTTACTCAGTGATGTGACGACAGCGGCTGCGCTGGCGACACGCTTCTTCTCCGTGAGTCGCGCTTCCAGCTCCCTGCAACACATAGTCTCTCAGAAGGCCCAGCACAACAGCAGGCACTTCAAATTGCCAGCAAAGGAACTCAGGGGAACTGGTTCGTAAAGTCTGTTATCCCTGAGACTTCAGCAGGAAGCAAACTCAATTTCCAAGCCATTGGAGATCTTCTACACGATTATGAAAGTTGCACAAAGTCCTTTTTCCTTTCTTTGGCAGTCAGGCAACCACTGCAGGCCAATCACCCAAACAACACTCAGCTTAAGGATAGTCTCCTCCTTCAGTTTCTCTATGGTTCTTCTCCTCAGCAAAATTTCTTCTTGTTTCCCAGAAATGACATAACGTTCTGGAGTCTGGGTCCCCTCTTTTATACCAAAATCCTTTGTCTCTGAAGGCAGAGAGTGTCTGTGCCTAGTCCAAACCAGTTCTGTGTAGTCCTGGAGCACTTTGTTTATAGGACACCTTCTCTTCCTTTGACAGTGTAGGCCAGGGACATCAGACACACCACAGGAGATGGAGCCAGGATTGTGGAAGACAGTCACAGCCCTATTCAGGTACCAGGTGCTCCCCTCCCACCACTCTACATGCAGATGGGTCTATTCAGCCCTGTGCTGACTCACCCTGTTTCCTGGAATCCCCCAGCCCCTGTCACTCAAACTCCAGCCAAGGAATGCACAACCTAGCAGAGACAGGCTTGGATAGTTCAGCAAGAAAATACCTACTTTCTAAAAGTGGAATTTTCAAACACAGAATGTTAAAACCAACTTCACTAAAAGATGTATTTTATCATTCTGAGTTCAGGCATACTAAACTGAAATTTCTACCTAGTTCCCTGAGTCAGTTAGGATTAAAAGATGTTATGATCAAAGTGCCAATACTGGCCTAAGGGCTACAGGTAGCTTTGCAATAGTGAAAAACGAAAATGGCTGTAATTCACTATTTGGACATGCCACACACATCAGGGCATGTCCTACCTTTTACCTACAATGCACCCTGCTCTTGGGCCTACCATAGGAGTGACTAATATGCAGAAAAGGGAAGGTTTAGGGGCTGGCAAGTGGATGCACATGCCAGTCAACGTGGCAGTACCAGAGTGCACACAGACTCTACAATGGCAGTCATGAGACATACTTTACAGGCTGCCTCTGTGGGTGGCACAACCAGTGCTGCAAGCCCACCAACAGCATTTGATTTACAAGCCCTGGGCACACGCACTGCACTGTACTTGGGTCTGACAAGTAAACCAAACCAGCCAATCATGGAGTCAGTAATCCATACGTCAAATTACCATAGGGAGCACTTGCACTGTGTGGCACTGAATAGCAGTGGCACAGTGCCCAAAGCATCTATAACCAGCAAAAACATATGAGGCAACAGCAAAAAAAAAGGAAGGGAGACCCACGCCAATGGTGCCAGGTCTAACATTGTCCCTTAAAAAACATCTGGGAACCTGGGTCTTCACATTTTAGAATCCTTGATTCTTGGCTGCGCTGCTGCTGCTGACTCATCTGTTCCGCTATATTGCTTTGGCACCTTCGGATTTAGTGTGCTCTATAAATTTTAGCTCACCTTTTTATCTTTTCTATATTTTCAAATTTGTATGAAAGTCTCCAGAAACAAAGCCCTTCTCTTCATTCATGTGGTACCTGGATGACGCATGTGTAAAATCTGTGTGTAGAGGTCATATATGGAGTATATCTAGTGCTAGTGGGCGTAACAACAAAGGAACCCTATATGACTTTCTGATTCCAAGTGGTACTTAAGTCGAAGGTTAGAATGAGCCCCAGACAACAATGTGAATGGCAGGACTCCTTCAGGACATTCCTGAGGTCCAAAGTATTTAGCCTGATGCTAGAGTGTGAAGTTGGTGTGACAGAAGGTACTTTGGAAGTTTAGGGAAATTCCTCTGCTCTTTGCTTTTTACTGTGAGAATTTCCCCTCCAGGGTACCTGGTAGATAGGTAGGGCAGCCTCTCCCTCTTCTGTGCCCTTGTTTTGGGTTTCTCCTTACAGGAGACTCTCAACTCCAGCCGGCCTTCTTGCTCAAACTTAAAAGCAAAGACTATGGCTGTACTAGTCTGGGAGAAGAAGCAAAAGGTAGGAATAGCCAAACACTGGCCCCAGAGCTGCACTCTTGGAATAGACACTCTTTTTGCAACCTCAGCATAAAAATGACACAGAATCTTCATGGTAGTGTTCCAGGATTTCTTTACCAGAATCTGTGATCTGACACTAACGGTAACCAAGAATGTTTACTGTGCTGTATTGTTGGGGTATTAACCATGAACTCCACTTTGCCAGGTTCAGTCTCACAAATTTCGGAAGTTCTACAGCGTGCCAGTAGAAGCTGCCTTGGGGCCTGCTTTATTGATGGAGCTGATTAACTTCTTAAGAGAGGCGTTGAATGTGCCCTGCAGGAAACATCCTTTACAATGCAACTTTTACCACGCAGTGCCTTTACGACGCAACTTTTACAACGCACACCATTACAACGCATTGCGCTGGGGGGCGCTCTAGGATAGGGAATAGGTTTAATTTACCATGCAACACCTTCCCTACTATCCACAGGGACTGGAGTTGGAATAGTAAATTAAACTATTCACTATCCAGCGCCCCAAAGCACTATGCGTTGTAAAGGCATGGGTTGTAAAAACCGCGTTGTAAGGCATGCGTGGTAAAAGCATGCGTTGTAACATCATACATCCGTGCCCTGCACAAGGAAGGCATTGCCTTGCAATGGTGACAATGAAGGAGCTGAGGCAGCTATTAATTGAAAGTTCTAATGCAACCCAGAAAAGGCCCTCATTGTTCAAGTCGCAGGGTGAGACATGGTGGACTCTACTGTCCACACAGCTTGCAATGTTCATGACATGACTTTTTGAGGTATTCCCAATATGTAGCAGCATGCTTTGAAGGCTTTCTGATGAAGAACACTACCACTTAGAAGAGCGAGGCACTTAAAGTAGTGAGACCATATTCTCAGGTCTCCACTAACAATCCTAAGTGTCAGAGGTAGTGATTGGCCATACTGTCACAAAAAAATTAAAAAGTGTTTTTCAGTTTGCAGCAGGAAGAATGTGTCAATTTTTTCCAGTAAGTTTTGTTTCCTGAAAGATGTCCATGCCACACCATTCTACAGACAATTGAAACCTCTCACTTTTACTGTGCAGTACCTTTACTTTTGCCTTTTTTGATTATATTTGTGTGCTCCTGCTTGCTCACAGGTTGGCGTGATCAAGTCCACGCCAGTAAAACAACAATGCTTTTGGGTCATTTTTTTCTTTTTTAATGCCTTGGTATCCAAGTGTGTGTTGTTTCTGCATGAGGCAAATCGTTTGATTCACTTTTGCTTTTTCATGTACTGAAATGCAAAACAAAAACAGGCAAGCATTTACAAAGACACTAGGCCTCCCGTGTATGATCTATTAGGTTGCCAATCATTTTGTAGCCATGCCACACAAGAACCTTGATGCTGTGCAGCATGGCTAAAGTAAAACCAAAACATGTTTTGCCTGCTCATATCGTTTTATAGGCATGCACACCACACATAAGCGTGCCTACAACATGCCAGATGCAATTATTTTTATTTTGAGTTATTGAGGAGACCTCTAACTAAGAACAAAACAAAAAACACAAAAGCATTGTTAAAATGTTTTAAACTGTGCGGGGGAGGAATCAGTGGGGGTGGAAGTAACAGGCTGAGTCGACCACGAAAGAGGAAGGGCAAGGGGATACAGAAGCAGCACAAAGGGGGTGGGGGACATGAAAGAAACACAGGGAGGTTGTCAGTACACTGAAACAACAAGGGGAGTTTGAGTCACGTGAAATCAATATGAGGAAGGGGGGGACACTGAAGCACACAGAGTAGGGCAGGGGTAGATGCAACACAGTAAAAGAATAGAGACATGAAAAATGGGAGGGGCTGAGAGAAGAGCACAAGGTGATCCAGCAGTAATTTCACCGTAAATTTCTCAACACAAAACCTCATTTACCTCTATTTTACCGCTGAAAAGGTACCACCGAGTATCACCTTCAGGAGACTTTACATAAACAAGGAATATCAAAATGCAATTAATATTTGAGCCAATAAAGAGAGTTGTGAGTAATTTTAAAGGGTTTTGTTTTCTAGTTAAAAGTTAAGTTTCTCTGACCCTTTATTCCTTAGTCAAATATCAATCAGTTTACAGAATTTGGAAAACAGGAAAAATAGAATTAATACAGAACATATTATAGGTTGCATACAAAGCCTTCCATAAAGGAACAGAATGAGGCAGCAAATGTCAGTAAGAATTCTTTAAAGTGTTCAGGAAAATATAATTCAAGAGTGAGTTATGCAAGGCTAATCAATAATTAATAATTGGCAAAAATCTCCCATAAAGAGAATTACATGCATAAGACAAATAAATCTTTTCAAAACTAGTTAGTTAGTCAAAGCATAAACTTAGAGTTTTAGTATCTAAATCTAAACCTGTTCCCATCAGCTGCACTCTTTGCCCTGGTCTGTTAATCTGAGAGAGGCTGCCCGCCTTTCACAAGACCGCAGAGGAATGTGATCTGCTTTGCCAAAAATATGAGCAATAACCCCAACCTCCCTCAGTCTATCCTTGGACGCAATCTCTTCTCAGCCTGCACATGCGACGTTCATGTCCCTTACCCATATGATGTCTGTGTCAGATCTGCTTCTTCTCCTCTCCTCCCTCTAAGACTTCTAAGGCTCTACGTCTGTGAAGCTTAAGGCAGACACGCCACCTATGGGGTCATTTTTTTATACTCTAATTCTTGGTTGACTATACTAATAATGTTGCAATTTCAGTAGAAACTTGCACTGTGATTGGTTAGCATAGATGACATGAGGGTCTCACCATCCTGTTCTCATTGCAAATCCAGCTCATACCAGTTCTGACAAAGGAGGCGTTAATGCTTAATACAGTCATATGTTTCACCATCAATAATTATACATTTTTGAAATATTAAATAGGAAAAATGTATCAGTCCATTTCCTCCTTGCTTTCACATCGCACGCAGGAATGACACCTTTCAACAAATACTGGTACATTGGTACAATGACAAAAGTGCATAGTTCACTGTGGCCTTTACCTATGTGTCTTCACTTGAAGCCGCTGGCATAAGCTGTGCGTGCGTCTCTCATTTCAGCACAATTCTCAGCTCTTCAGAAGCGGTCGCTCCTCACGCTGCTCCCTGCTCTGTTTGTGGTATCGTAGCGCTATACTGCGAGATTGCTCTTTGCTAGCTCGCATTGCTCCTACAATTATTAGTGCCTGATTGCTGATGATATTTGTATCGTAGCGCTATATTGCGAAAGTGCGCATTCACGATCATTCAATTGTGCTGTGCTGCCTTTGCCTGACTAATTCATTTGTGCCTGATTGTGCCGGTGCCACTGCCAATTTCATCGGGGTTGTTAAGGTTGTACCCCAATCCTGTTTCGCTTTTGGCTTGCTGCCATTTTGTTGTTTGTTGTTGTGCCTCCCTGCCCGGCTCCCCACCCCGCTCCCACCTCCCAGCTGCTCCTCCCTCCCACTGATAGTTTAGGCTCCACGCTCCCATACTAGCGCTGTGACCGTCCTGAACTCTTCAGAAGCGGTCGCTCCTCACGCTGCTCCCTGCTCTGTTTGTGGTATCGTAGCGCTATACTGCCAGATTACTCTTTGCTAGCTCGCATTGCTCTTTCAATTATTAGTGCCTGATTGCTGATGATATTTGTATCGTAGCGCTATATTGCGAAAGTGCGCATTCACGATCATTCAATTGTGCTGTGCTGCCTTTGCCTGATTAATTCATTTGTGCCTGATTGTGCCGGTGCCACTGCCAATTTCATCGCGTTTATTAAGGTTGTGCCCCAATCCTGTTTTGCTTTTAGCTTGCTGCCATTTTGTTGTTTGTTGTTGTGCCTCCCTGCCCGGCTCTCCAACCCGCTCCCGCCTCCCAGCTGCTCCTCCCTCGCCCCCCACTATCCACTTATGACAGATGCCTTTGCGTGCAGCGTTCATGCGCAGCGGTCACGCCCCATGCGCGCCGAAGGTGCCCCAAAGGTAAGCCCGTCTACGCCCGTCCGCGCCTGGACCGCACCCAGCGCCAGACCCCCAGGCCCCCAAAAACTCCACTCCACCCGCATAACGTACGACGCCAAAACCCTCTCAGCCCTCAACACAGGCCGACCAACAAACTGCTACCAAGCCGCCCCAGGACGCACCAATGGACCCTTCACCTGACACTCATGCAAGTTCAACTGCATCAGGAACCACACAAAATCCACAAACTCCAAACAGAGCTCTGACACTAACCACCTGAAATGCATACTGCTCAACACCCGCTCGGTCCACAGACCTGCATTGAACTTTGGAACCTACTCGACACCACATCGCCGGACGTCGCCTTCCTTACAGAAACCTGGATGAACGCCTCATCTGCTCCCGACATCGCCATAGCCATCCCGGACGGCTACAAGATCGTCCGAAAGGACCGCATCAACCAAACAGGAGGAGGCATCGCCATCATCCATAAGAACACCATCCGCATCACGACCAGTTCCGAAGATAACCTCACTACCGCCGAACACCTTCACTTCCAGATCCACACCGACCCCAACACCACACTCAGAGGCACCCTCATCTACAGGCCACCAGGACCCCGCACACAATTCAGCGAAGACATCTCTGACTTCATCAGCCCACACGCCCTCCCCTCCAAGGACTACATTCTACTGGGAGACCTCAACTTCCACCTGGAAAAGAAAAACGACAGCAACACCACCACCCTTCTGGACAACCTGGCCAACCTCGGACTTGAACAACTTGTTGATACCCCCCCCCCACTATGCCGGGCACACGCTCGACCCAATCTTCACCTCCAGCAAGCACATCTCCTTCAATCACACCACAGCTCTCCATTGGACGGACCACAGTTGCGTTCACTTCAACTACAAAAAGACCACGACCCACAACCACCCACAACCAATTCCCCG
Source organism: Lissotriton vulgaris (assembly GCF_964263255.1). Taxonomy (NCBI): domain Eukaryota; kingdom Metazoa; phylum Chordata; class Amphibia; order Caudata; family Salamandridae; genus Lissotriton; species Lissotriton vulgaris. The sequence goes on from NC_141699.1 coordinate 703,311,389, forward strand.
AAGAAACTGGAACAAAATTACCACGACCAGCTCTTCACATCGCTTCACCAAAACCCTCCTGTCAAATCATCGGACCCAAACCAAGCAGCCACCAACCTCACACAATGGATCACCCACAGCGCCGACGTACTAGCACCCTTGAAAAACCATCAAATCAAGCAAGGTAGCAAAAAATCCCCCTGGTTCAACGATGACCTTAAGAAATCCAAGAAGTTCAGTCGCACCCTCGAGAAAGCCTGGAGAAAAAACCCAACCACTAACAACCTGGCCACCTTCAAGAACACCACCCGCAAACACCACCAACTGATCCGATCCTCCAAGAAATCAGCATTCAAGGATTGACTTGACAACAACGCCCACAACAGCAAGGAACTATTCAACATCATCAAAGAATTTGCCAACCCCAGCGCCGGCACCAACGACATCACTCCCTCCCAAGAACTCTGCGACTCCCTCGCCTCATTCTTCCACAACAAAATCGCCGACATACATAACAGCTTTGAAAACCAGTCTGAAGACCAGTCCACTCCACCCACCTCCGAACCAAAACCCCCCTCTTACAACCTCTGCGCCTGGAACCCTATCACCACTGAAGACACCATCCGCCTGATGAACTCCATCCACTCAGGATCACCAACCGACCCATGTCCCCACCACATTTTTAACAAAGCAGACTCCATTATCGCACCCCATCTCCAAGACGTCATCAACTGCTCCCTCAACTCCACTACCTTCCCGGAAAGCTGGAAACACGCCGAACTCAGCGCCCTTCTGAAGAAACCCACAGCAGACCCCACTGAACTTAAGAACTACCGCCCCATCTCGCTCCTCCCATTCCCTGCCAAAGTCATTTAAAATGCCGTCAACTGACAGCTCGCCGCCTTCCTCGAATCCAACAAATCTCTCGACCCCTCACAGTCCGGTTTCCGAACCAAACACAGCACCGAAACCGCCCTCATCGCAGCAACAGACGACATTCGAACACTACTGGACAACGGAGAAACAGTTGCCCTCATCCTACTTGACCTCTCCGCAGCCTTCGATACAGTCTGTCATAGCACACTCATACAACGCCTCAGCAACATTGGAATACAAGAAAAAGCATTGGACTGGATCATCTTGTTCCTCGCCGGAGGAACCCAGAGAGTCCGCCTCCCCCCTTTTAGATCAGAGACCACCAAAGTCATCTGCGGCGTACCACAAGGATCATCACTCAGTCGCACCCTCTTCAATGTGTACATGAGTCCCCTCGCATCCATCGCGTGCCAACACAACCTCAACATCATCTCCTACGCAGACGACACCCAGCTGATCCTCTCCCTCACCAAAGACCCAAACACCGCCAAAACCAACTTACGCGAAGGAATGGAAGAAGTAGCCGAATGGATGAAGAACAGCCACCTAAAACTGAACTCGGACAAAACGGAAGTCCTCATCTTAGGCTCATCCCCCTCTGCCTGGGACGACTCATGGTGGCCACCGGCCCTGGGAACCGCACCCTACCTACGGACCACGCACGTAACCTGGGCTTCATCCTAGACTCCTCCCTCTTGATGACCAGACAAGTAAACGCCGTCTCATCATCATGCTTCAACATCCTACACATGCTCAAAAAAATCTTCCGTTGGATCCCCACCGAAACAAGAAAGACAGTCACCCACGCACTGGTCACAAGTCGACCGGATTACGGAAATACCCTTTACGCCGGAACCACAGCCAAACTACAGAAAAACTCCAACGCATCCAACACGCCTCAGCCAGACTCATACTCGACATTCCCTGCCAAGCTCACATTTCTGGTCACCTGAAAGACCTCCACTGGCTCCCCGTCAACAAGAGAATAACGTTCCGTCTCCTCACCCACGCACACAAAGCCCTCTACGACCTAGGACCCGAATGCCTCAACACGCGCCTGTCTTTTTACACCCCCACCCGCCAACTACGATCGTCCAATCAAGCCCTCGCCGCAATTCCGCACATCCACACATCCACCATGGGGGGAAGATCCTTCTCCTACTTAGCGGCCAAAACCTGGAATTCTCTCCCCACCCACCTCCGCCTTACACAGAACCACCTCTCCTTCAGAACTTGAACTTGGTTTCTTAGGCATCCATTTTATTTTGGGCCCAAAAATAAAACAAACACAAAAGAGTATTAATTTATTAAACAAAACCCATTATGTTTCCCTCCTCTATACTAGTACCCAGTATTAGTCATTACCTAGCAAAAGGTATTAGTTAAAAGCAGCTTTTCTATTATTTGTGCACAACATGCAAAATGTAGAATGTACGACATAGCATAAACATGCACCAGTGCAAATTTTTAAAGTGCACACAGTTAATACATATTCATAGCAACATGCTCTAATATTTTAGATAGCTTTTCATGCAAAATGTGTTTGCCCCGTGTTTAGTGTTGGTGCATGGTTAATTAATACACATTATAAGAAGATGTGTTATGAACTGAATATGCATTGTCTAAATATGCAAAAAGGCCAAAGTCTCTTAATACAGGAACAGGGAGTGTAGATTACAAGGAAAAGGAGCTGGGAGGAGAGAACACATTCCATGATTGTCTTCAAAGCTGAAAAGAAAACTGCAATCACGAGTTTCTCTACACTGCAAAAACACAAGTTAATTCAGCACAAGCATTTCAGACTGAAAGCATTTCATGAGGCCTCATTTCATGTCTTTCACTTTGAATGCACTAAAAGTGCACCATTTAAAAAGCATTTGACTAGGCCTCATTTCATATTTCATGTGCCAACACAAAACAGAGCGATGCTTAATCTTGATGAAATCTTGCTCTATCAGAGGCCAGGCACCAGCACAAGGGGACAGAGGAGTATATAGGGAGATAGCTCAAAAACACATGCACCTCTTTGAGTGTTTACACAAAAAGAAAAAAGTAGTTCCCCAACATCATGTATATACACCAGGAAAGCACACATGTGGTAAAGTGGCAATATTCAATGGGAGCTACAAACACAAGGTTGAGATGCTTGGAAACAAATAAAAAGCATTTGCAATGCAATAGGGCTCACATTTGCAAGATTAAGCTATTGGCATTGTATATTACAATAACTTTCATTTATCTGTTTTGCTAATTAACACATAAAAAAGGCATTGTCATTTACAATGCCAATAGCTCAAACTCTTGTAAATGCGAGACCTATTAAAAAAAGCGGCCGCAAGACGCACTGAATCTTGCAGAAAAGCATGTCGTGACTACAGTAGGAGAAACTCATTAAAGAAAATAGTGCTTACAGACTAAAAAGACGTACTGTGTAACAACCAAAGTAAAAGACCCAGCCCTAATAGGAGATTACAAATGAAGACAAGGTTGTACTAAGGAGGGACTAACAAGCCTATTAACGAATCAGAAGCCAGCATTTACGAAGGACAATGACACAAGCCAATGACAAATATAGGCAGGGAGTGGGCAGGGCTTCTATTCCAGACTCCAAAACAGCATGCTGCAGAGCAGCGCATGCTCTGCCAAGGCTGGACATAAAAAAGCAGACAAATGATTATTACAAGGAAAGTGAACAAATGGCAAGCAGTATGCATGCTCCAAGTCCTTCTATATTCATGGTAAGCCACAATATGCCTCACAACAGGCAGCCCATGCACTGTCTTGTAGGCTCCGGTCGACCTACAAACAGTCATCTTAAAAGCATAATATTGAACCGAATATCATCTAGGCCACATAGACCTCATGAGAAAGTTTATACTGTGCTATGATTGACAAAGTTCCATCGACTGTTCATCTGAATTTGTTCAAGTATGTACACACATTGCTGTGACTGGCTAAGCAGCATCAGCGCGTTGTTTTATGAGGCACATTTAGCCAGCTGCAAAGCTTCCTTATAGGAAACAAGAATGTAAATTTGATTTTGTAGTCAAGGAACCTAAAACTAATTTTGACAAAACGTTGAGATTTTCTTTAAAACTTAGCCAGTTATTTTCGGTTTGCCTAGAAAAAAGACTTGTAAACTATCATCTTTCATTTCCCAGCAGACTGATCACTCTTACTGCTGATTTACAATGTTCTGCTGTCAGTTTCATAACGGCTATGGAACTTAGAAGCCAGCACTGTTGTCAAGCTGTGTTACATATGCCCATCACCACACTGGGACAGGAATAGATCAAGAGGTTATGAACTTCTTTTACCACTAAACATCTGGCAAAACTCCTTTTTCAAGAAAATTCCCCTGCCACAATTGAATTTATAAGTTTTATTTTTGAAAAATAAGCGACAAAACTTTGGTTATTTTACTAAAAACTAGGGGCGCAGTGTTGACCCCTTGCAATCTTCTGTGGTAATGCACACATGTAAAACAGCAATAGGACTTGGAGCATAATTTACTAGGTGCTGTGCTATATTGTGTTGCTGAACCTGGAAGGATGAATAATGCAAAAGAACCACTTGCATTCACCTGTTCTGGGGAAAAACTCAGAGGGGCAGATTTACTAAGATTTTACAACGTGTTTGCATCACAAAAGTGATGCAAATTGGTGCAAAATCTTCTGTTCTGATTTACTTTCAGGTGCTAACCTTGTTTAGGGATGGAAATAACGTGAGAGTGTTGCAAAGCAGCGCATAGCCCTGCTTTGCATTACTTAGCGCCAAGGGGGAGTACCATGGGTGGTGCATGGGCATTTCCATGGTTTCTGACGCTAAACCCAAATTACAAAATAAAGTAGACCAGGTCTAGAGTCAGAAAATAGAGTACACTGAAACCAGGCGCTATCAAGGAGAAATGCTTTTTTCCTCCTTTGTATGTGCTGCTCTGTACAACACACATACAAAGAGCGAAAAAATTTCAAATTAGTCTAAGCATTGTATTTTGTTCTGGAAAGGTATCCTTCCAGTACAAAACCTATGCTTGACTCACGTATACACAATTGCACTATGGCACAAAGGTGTCTCCGTGGCACATGGCATCTGATTTTACCACCGGTACTAGGGAAATGGGAGGAGAGTGCCATATTTCTATAAATATGGTGCTCTCCTGCTCACTCCTTCCCAAACAGCGCAACATATGGGGCTGCTGCACTGCGCTGCGTGAGATACTGGTAAATCTGGCCCAGAATGTGCAGTCTTTGCCTTCATGAATTGCACCACTTTTAATGAGGTGAAAATCATGTAATCAAACCACGCATGGTGTGCTATTACTGCACCAGTCATAATCCCAAAACAGGAGCAACATCCCAATTGCATCCAAATTGGGATTTGCACGGTAAGTGTAATGACTGGATAAGTCTGAAAATTGCTAACTTTACCAGGTTTTCCTTTTTTTAAACTCTTACAACCTCAAAAGCAAGGTGGTTAACAAGGACTACACATGATAGCCAAACAGGTGCAATTACAAGCAGCGCAATAAATTAGTTCTGCAAACAGACATAAAAATACCTCTCTTTACCAAAATGTATAGGGTATGCAAGATGACAGTAAACAGTGACTAATAAACACCAAATGAAGATGAAGAAAAGTTAATTTGTGGACACTGCTTACCAGTCTTCATCATCTCCTGCTAGGAAAGATGACTCGAAGAGAGTGAAGTGGCCTATCTCTGCTACCCTTCACATCCAATAAACAACTCTGCGGAAAATTAGCATAATAACATGGGAGGGACATCTTTCTCTGTTCAAGGAACCAAACTATGGAATTTCCTACCTACAAACATAAGACACACACACAACCATCTCCACTTCAGAAGATTACTCAAGAGCTGGCTCTTCCCCAGTAGACAACTATACTAACAATTCAAGAATATTCGCAGGATTTACGTATAAGCTACACAAGCTATAGCTTGGGGCCCCCCAAAAAATATTATTAGTCCCAATGCTGCACGTCCGGGATGTCCCATACACTTTACCAATATTTTTGGCGCGTCTTTTCGAAGAACAAAGTGCTATTTGCCTAGGGCAGGGCAGGGTCTCCAACTCCAACCGGTCGATCACGAGCTACCGGTAGTAGCTCGCCGACCCTCTGAGAGTAGCTTGCGCTGCTATCTAATTATTGAGACATCATATAGGCTTTATAAGCATTGTATTTTGTAATCCTTCATTGTCTTTCACAGCTATCATCGCCTTTGCCCGCCCTCACACAAACCAGCTTCTCCGATTGGCTGAAGTGAGCTTAGCTGGGGCGGGGCGGGCTGAAGAACGTGATGTTCTTCCTCTTAGTCATGCGCCACCTGTCATTTCCGGGCATGCACCGCGATTTGCAGCCTGAAACAGTACATCGCAGTCTGGAACCGCACTTTGCATTTGTTTTCGGTGTGGGCCTCCCGGAGCAGCTGTGAGTTAAGTGGGCTCCTAATCGAGCAGTTGCAGAGTCTGTAAAATCGGGCAGTTATGAAGTAAGTGGGTCTCTAACTCAGCCGTAGCAGCGTTGATAAAATTGAAGGAATGCCTGAAAGGCCCCTTGATTTTAACGTTGGCTGCCTCTGCGCTTTAGATCTGCCTTCAGTAATAGAACTCAGGGGCAGGCAACGTTAAAATTAAAAGTCCTTTAAGGTACTGGGCATCCGATGTTAAATGCAAGTTTCTTGCCTGCACTAATCAGCTTTCACTGACTTAACCACGCTTTCATTTGCCTTTGCGTAGTAGTCGGTGAAAGCGGCTTAGTGCATGCAAGTACCTTGGATTTTAACATCGGCTGCCATGCCACCCTGCATTACATCTGCGTTAAGGAATAAAGAATGGTGGAAGCAGAGATTAACATCAAAGGTCCTTACAGCCAGGCACTTTCCGTTAACACGGTGGCAAATGTTAAATCCAAAGTGCTTTCCTGCTCTTATAGCATATATATTTTTAACGTTTTTTTGTCAGTATAATAACAAATTGTAAGTTTAATATATAAACTTACAATTTGTTATTATTAAATATATATTTGAAAGAACTGCACATTAAAAAAAACATATTATTTTGTTTTGATTGTATTAAATTAATTATTAATGTATATGTTAATTGTTTTTTTTCTTTGTTAATTTCATTAATTAAACTAATATTAAAACTTGAGAGGATATTGTTAATTTTCTCTTTGCATGTTTATTTATTATAAAAAATATTGCTTGCTGGTAAGTAGTGGTAATATCACAGGAAATTTTCAATGAAACAAAAATGTCATGCATTATATTACTTTTAAATGTAGTATGTTTATAGTTATGTTAAATATTCTGCCCACAGTTTGCAAATTGTCAACCAGAAGTTATAAAAGTGGAGCTCAAAAGAGGAAAAAGAAGCAGAGAGCTGAAGAAGAGCTTAGCAAGTTAACAAAATTAGATAGTTTCTTAACAAAGAAGAGATTTGTGAAGGAGGTAGTGCTTTATGCCAAACATATCCTGAAGATGTGGACATGAATCTTGTAGGAGAAGTCAAGCATTTTCATCAATATGTTAGACATAGGCAAGCCCATGGTTCAGCGGAACAAGATAGTCTGACACATCAGGATCTGTATAGGGTAATATTTAACGATCGTGTCCAATCAACATTCCCTAATGTAGAAGCAATTTTGAGATTGTTTCTTAGTATGATGGTTGCAAATTGCTCTGGAGAAAGATCTTTTTCTCAGCTGAAGAGGATAAAAAATGAATTTTGAACACCAATGACTCAAGATAAATTATGTTCCCTCAGTCTCATGTGCATAGAAAGCGACAAACTACGCAGTTTATCAGTTGATGATTTCATCAGTGACATTGCTCTGGCAAAGGCAAGAAAGAAAATATTTTAGTTTAATATAATTCCATAATCCTTATAACATGTTTCATGCGATTAGATAATAACCCTTTGTTAAATTGTGCCTTTTACAAGAACGTTTGTTTCTTTTTACCAGAGTTTGCATTTTTAAGTTTGTTATGAATAAAAATGATTTTATGTTAAAGATTTATTATTTCACTATCAATATACTTACTACGTGTATTTCAGTTTAATCCTCTAGGTATCCGAAAATCATATTTGTCACTGACATAGTCACATAGAATATCTGGACTTATAAAGGGCCCCATATTTCAAATAGCTTAGTGCCTTATCAAGTCTAAATCCTATACTCAAACATGACAAACCATACTTCTCACAGTAAAGGAGAAGAGCTGCCATTATACAAGTTCACATTATTGTACTTTGAACTATGACCCCTATAATGAGTAGATTCATTTATCTAAGGGGAAAACTATACATTGCACCCCAAGATATGTTTGTATATCAGACAATGTCAAGATTACAGTTTGTATATACAAAAAGGTGCATATATGCAGGGTTATGCCTTTTAATAATAACTACAATACGTGCCATGTGTATATTTATATATATGTAATTTAATCAGGCTTATTTTAAACCATAAAAAATGTACCACAACAAAAATGTGCACAGCAGTCCATGTAAAGTTTGGCACTTGAATGTACATATGGCTATTTATATAGAGGGATTTAAGTAAGCTTAACCTTACCAAGCATTGTGTGTGTGTGTATAAGTACTTGTATGTATAAATACTATGAACTCCCAAACAATCTTCACAGAAGTTCAACTCTCCTTTAGACATCCCATACAAGTAAGTAGCACACATGAACACTACACACAAAAAAACAACTACTTTGCTTTTACAACTCAACTCCTGTCATTCTAATCCTACTCCAATCCTCCCTTTTCAAACACATCCTTATAATTCTACCCCTACGCCTAATTCTACTAAACACGCATGAAATCAGAGCATAAACCTAGCACAACCACTGCACAAAAAACAATGTTTTTTTTTACTAACCTACTATATACTAATCTTGGGTTCTGGAGCACCATGCTACTCCCTCAAATAGTGCATCATTGTGTCATCAGGGGTTGTAGGCACTGTATAAATATATTTACAATTAACATTTGTGATCTTCTAACTCAGTCAGCTAAGATTCAGCTTGCTAGATTTGGGGGCTGAAAAAGATGATAATTCCCAATTTAGCTCCCTTGGGACATTTTGCTGAAAGTTTTTTACACAGAAAATTAATTATGGTTCTGGGTCAAATAAGTAAAACAACTAAGATACACTATTTATGGTTTGAGCGCATATCATACCCTGCACCAGCCCCTTGCACTGTGTATGACATCATAAATGACATAATTGATGACATCATATTTGGCCTAACCATTCACTAAATAACTCTCTAAAAAACACCCAGCTCATCTATTCACCCTTCACTGAAAGGTTTATTGTAAAACATGTTTTTGTAGGTAATACATAATCACCACTTTGACTTTGCAGAAACACAAACAGAAAATGTTTTGTCAGTGATGTCAATGGTGAGTTTACAAGTAGTATCAACAATATCTTGGCTAAATGCTGGAGTCTACAGCTCCCTTCTTCTATTGTCAGCTGTCACCTGCATGGAGAACCTGCGAGGGGCACACCTGTAGCAGCAGAGCTGCAGAGCAAGGACTATTACTGCTGCCTGGGATCCAGTTGCTGAGAGTGAAATGTACACCTGTGAGCGTGTGAGTCTGTGTGAGTAATTGTGAGTGTATGTGTGTTTTGGAAGGCCGGGCAGTATGGTCAAGTTTGGAAGAGGGTCAGTGGGCTTGCCATTATAGGTGGAATACAGCACGTATTGTGGGCATTATTGCTAATATGCTGGATATCCCATGCAAAATAATGGAGCATCCTATGACATATAGTAGGCATCCTTGGTGACATGTTGGCTATCCCTGCTTTATAGTGGTATCAGTGGCTAATGTGTGGGCATTCTTGGTGACATGGTGGGTTTGTCTGCCTTATAGTTAGTAGCTGTCAGTAACATATTTTGGGCATTCTTGGCAACATGCCGACACTCACTACATACTAGTATTGGCTCATACATGACACACTGTAGGCACTCTTGGCAGGCTTCTAGCTATTCCTTTCATAACAACAGCACATCCTTTACTTTTTGTGGCCATTCTTGAGAAACATATGGGTTTTCATGCCATCATGGTGCTGAAAATTCTTCCCATATGATTGTCAGGGAGGATACATGAAAGCGAAAGGCAGATTTCTGTTGGTGCACAGTTTATTTACTAAACATCTGATATTTCAGAACACAATGTTTTTTTATGAGAGTGACAAGATTCTCTCTGCGGTAATTACGCTTATTAATCAAAAACGAAAAGCTGTATTTCATGGGGAAGTCTGCATTCTCAGAAACTTGAAAGCTGATGCTTTAGATAAAATAACTGCATTTCTGAAACATATTGAAAGGATAGCATTCAAGCAATACGTTGAATTCAGGAGGAGAATTGATGCTGACATTGGTTCATTGGTACCAGAGGGCACTTATTCCCAATGTTATTATTTCACAATTTGCATGAAGAATGTCATCATCTATATTGATAAAGCTTTGTGATATCATCCTTTTCTTAATAATAAGCAGTGTAAGATCCCAGCTACAGGTGCTTCGTAACATATCAAATTATCACAACATTCCCCAGTGACAGGTGTTTGATAACATAGTAAGATAGTGCAACATGAGGCTACATACCGTGATACACAATACAATATACACCAAGTCACGAAGTTAGTCTAGTACAGACAAATCATAACTACACTTGGCTACCACAGCTCCTCTAAGTATCATGTTGGAATGTAGAGCCATCAATCCTCGTTTCTGGAGTCAGGGTCTGAAATTCTCACAACCATTAATTCTGTCCAGTAAGAGCCCCAAGCCATCATATCTTCAGCAGCTTTTTCATCAAAGCAAAACAGGCACAGTTGATGTTCTTCCACCACCCCCATATTCAAGCACTTTTGTAAGCCAGTGACACCTGTGGCGCTCAGGATCCAGCCACCCAATGGGCATCTTCTGCTTAGCAAGGAGGAGTGAAATCTTGTATGGAATCTTCCACCCCCCAGGCCTCGCCACCATTCCCAGCAGGCAGGTTAAGAGGGAGGGGGATTACAAGAACAATATCAGTCTCAATCTTAGGCACCACCTCCTTCCAAAACCCATTAACTTCAGCGCAGGACCAAGCAAGGTGTAAAAACGAGGCACCCACCTCTCCCCAACGGGCATAGTTGCTGCCCTAGTGGGGTCTATCCTATTCAGCTGAAAAGGGGTCACATATGTGCAGTGTAGGAAATTAAAGTACAACAATTTGAACCTGCTAACACAGGAAACAGTCTTCACCATTTCACAGGCACTCCTCCAATCTACATCTGGGAAGGATTCCCCCAGCTCACTCTCCTATGCCTGCAGCATTCTATAGGGTTGTCGTGTCATGTCCTCTTTAGGTGTCTTATAGAAGAAGGTGATCAGGTGTCTACCTTCCCCCATCTAAGAAATCCACCCAGTACCTGAGAAGACGGTGGTGCTGCTGGGAAGTTGCACAACACCTTCCTCGCAGTGTTTCCAGTGTGGAATAGTGCAGGAATTGTCCTAACCCCACGTCAAAAAGCTTCCTGCGCAGTAGGGAAAGTGAGAAAGATCTCACCCAGGTAAAAGTCCTAGCCAAAAGACAACTATCCGCCCGTCATTGGTCCACAGACATATCCAGGTCAATTGCACAAAATGCTGCAAGATCCCAGAGACCCAGTTCCCTGTCAAAGGGAGTCCTGCAGCGCACCTTTTTTAACCACCTTTTCCCATATCACAGCTGTGTGCCTAACAAGATACAAAATTGAACTATCTGAAGGGCCCCCTTGCATCAGTAAACATGCCAGGGTGTCCTCTCCAAGCATGTCTCAGAAAAGTCTCTTTTCCCAGTTGTTAGGCTCAGCTAGCCACAGAGCAGCATGCTCAGATGTGCCACGAAATAATAAAGTGCAAGTAAGGAAGGGTCAAGCCGCCATCCTAGCTCTCTTTTAAGAATCGACAGAGCAACCCTGATCCTACATCCAACCCATGTCAATGAGATCAAAAGGCTATTGAGTCTTTAAAAAACTTGTGGACTAAGTGGAACCGCAAATTTCGCACCAAATAGAGGCAGCATGGGAGAAAGACCATCTTGGCAACAGCCGCCCTACCCATTACTGACAGGGGCATTTATTCCAGAACGCAATAGATCCCGTAAAGCCCCCCATGATGGAGAAGTGTGGCTCAATGATTAGAGCAGCAGACCCTGATGCAGAGGTCTTGCCCGGGACCAGGGTTCAATTCCCCGCCTCGGCTGGTCTTGGGATCAAAATTCCACGGACCTGATAATTCTCGCCTCGGTGCATATTCCAATCATGGAGTCCCACTCTGCAACTCTAGGCAATAGCTTGCTTAATCTCCACAACGCTAAGGATGCCTGGCCTCCACCTTGGGGGTGCCCAGGAGTGGACGCCTCACAGGGAAAGCCAAGATGGGTTCCACGGCGCTATTCGTACAAGCGCCTTGAGACCCTTGCGGGTAAGTAGTGCTCTATACAAGTATCAATTTACATTTTTTTTTTATGGTCAGACGCTAGGTGGCGAGCTTTGTGTGCGTGACCATGATGCGTAAGTAGAAGAATCTCTCCGTTTGCTAATGGATCCTTAGGTCTGGAAGCTGATCACAAGGTGTCCTCACCAGCCTTTCCAGGGGAAATAATAGTGTCTTCTTAACATTGACTTTTAGATCAAAGATCACACCAAAGTCAGCAAAAAGCCTCATCAGGAGCAGCACTGCCTCGCCGCTGGAGTGAACATAAATCAGTGCATCATCTGAGTATGATATGGTTGGACCCACCCACCCGAAAAACCAAGGGCTCAAGATCCTTGCATAATAGTTATGCCAAAAGCTCAATGGCAAGGGCAAAAAGTAGTGGTGAAAGAGGACGGCCCAGCTGCGTATCTCTCCCTACCATCCAAATGTTTTTGCCCTGGGGGACAATCATCCTAGGGCCCGGTCTTTTATTTTTAAAATGTATTAGTTTAAAAACCGGGAAAAGGGCCAAGCGTCCCAACTCCCAAGCTGGTTTTTGGCCCCAGGGACCCTATCCCATGAGGTCCGGTGTTTTTTTTGTCTTTTTTTTATTAAAGGGAGGGGGGTTGAGCAGTCCCCTCTCTGGGCTGATTTCGGCCTCCCTCCCTGGACTGATTTCGGCCCCCGGGACCTTTCCCATGGGGACCAGCCTTTTTTAATTTTGTCATTTATTTTTGCCGTTGGGGGCAGCATGGCCCCCCTCCCTGGGCCAATATTGGCTCCGGGGACCCCAACCTCTGGGGCCCGGTTATTTAAAGATTAAGGAAGGAGGCTGCACGGCCCCCCGCCCAGGCCGAATTCGGCCCGGGGACCGCATCTTCCGGGACTGGCTGTGTAAAGTGGGTGTTTCCAGGGCACCCACTCTCTACTGGGACCGCAGTGAGGCTTCAAAGCACTCACAGTCGCTACCAGCTCTGGGAATCTCGTGGGAGCGGGCATAGCTTTTAGACAGAGGGAGCTGCTGAACATGCATCTCCCTCTGTACAAAAGCAATTTTGCCTCATTTCTAGTAAGCAGGAGCAATTTTTATCCTCTTGCTTGCTAGAAGTGGAGCAGAGTTTGCCCCGGGGAGGTAGTGGTCCCCTGGGCAGTCCCGAATTAAATAGTAAAGAAGGCCCGGGGGGTCGTGTTCCCTGGGGCATAATAAGCCCCAGGAGGGGGGTCATGCACCCACACTCCTTTATTTACACAATTTTATTTTGGCTGAATTCGCAGATCCAGCGCGACTCCTGCTGAAACATAAGAAAAATATTGTTTAATGCCTGGGAGGTCAGGGTATTCCTAGCCTACCCCCTTTTCTTTATTTTTTACTTTTTTTGTGGAGCTCGGCTTCAAACTGAGCCCCAAGATGGCTGCCAACATTTCCTGGTTGAAGTGTTGGCAGCCAATCAAATTTCAGTAGAAACTGCGAGTCCACTGCAAGGACTTGCGTCCCCAGATATCTATATTTTTTTACTTAAATACCTCTAAAACTACTGAATATATTCAACAAATCACAAACAGCACACTTTCAGGGCCAACATCTAGATTTCTGCCTAATTTGGTGCAATTCCGTTCAGCTGTTGGGGGCTGTGGTTGTGTTAAAAAATTCAAAATCCCCATAGACATAAAATGAGGGAAATGCATTTTGGGACTCCCCTTTTTTCTCGGCCCCCACTAAATGGATCACCTCAAAACTTTCAATAAAGCAGCTAGACCAACAAGGAGAAGTTTTTTTTTATGTTTTGTTGAGATTCCTCAAGTGACGCCAAAGTTATTGGCAAAACAAAAACACTATGGAAACTTTGGTCCTAACTATAACTACCAATACACACATATGTATATATATTTTGGTAGTGTTTTGGCACGCGAGCGCACATTTCTTGAATGGATCCATCACCATTCTGACCACACCCACCAGAAGAGTGCAGCAGCGTCTTGATGGAATCGAGCATAGCGGTAACCCTGCATGAAACGCTGAGCACCGCCACGCAGCCTCACGGAAGGAGCCGCCAAGGGCAAGCATCCAGCCTGCTAGAGATACGGATATTCATCCGTCCCCTACTCCACCACCGTGATATCGCCTGGCAGGCGAGGGGAGACTGTCCAAGCGCCTTTAACCACAGGAGGGGCGCCTTGAAAACACAGGACTTCCAGTCCCAACAGGCACTGAGACATTTGGACTGCCCATTTAGGGGCGTGCCATTGCTATATGGAGGGCTGGAACCTGCACTCCTGTGATGTGTTCGCCTTTCCTCTGAAGAAGAAGGCGGGAGCCTTCGAAACGCGTCAGGAACAAAAACAGCGAACTGGGTTTTGATTGACTTTTCCTGAGCCTCTTTGCTATTCAAGCACGCTGTGGAATAAAGGCGTTTGAAATAATCTCCCCGAGAGTTTGGTAGTGTTTTGGCACGCGAGCGCACATATATATATATATATATATGTATATATATATATATATATATATATATATATATATATATATATATATATATATATATATATATATATATATATATATATATATATATATATTCACAGAAAAAACCATAGGTTATACTCGATATATAGTTAGGAATTTGCATTTACAAAACCTTGAATATTCAATGAAAAAACCATTGGTTTTAGGCCATATATAGTTAGGGATTTGCATTTAGAAAACCTTATTTTACTCGCATAAAACCATTGAAATTCCATATATAGTTATAAGCGCTAACTATATATCGCGCACCCGCAATCCACTGCTGATGATGTCACATATTACATCATTCATGACATGGTTAGTGACATCACTGATGACATCACTGATGACATCTCAAATGACATCACTGATGACATCACTGATGACAACATCCAGTGACTGTATGTTTCTGTAAAGTTAAAATATGTTTTACTTATTGAAGAATGAGTGGATATATAAGTGTCTGGATGAAGGATTTACTAGGTGCATGACTGACTGATTGAGTGAGTGATTAAATGTGTCTCACTGAGTGCATGGGTTAATGACTAAACTGTTTTAATTTGTGCATCATTATATCTGTTGTTCTACAAACTGCTGCATATGTTGATCAGTAGCTATATGAGTAACTGTATGGGTTATTGATTGGTTGTCCAAGTATTTGTATGGGAAACTGAGTGTGTGTGTATGGGTGGCTGGGAGGTGTGTGACTCTGTACATAGATGTGTGAGTAGTTGATTGACTATATGTATAGATTCAAAAGTGCATGTGCAAACAGCTGTATGGGCGGTTGACTGTGCATGAGTGTATTAGTGAGTGAATGGATATCTCAGTGCTACATGTCAAATTAAGTACATATGTAAAACACAGTACATGTGAGAGTTGACATCTATAAATAACTGTGCATAAGAGCCAGTGAATGTGTGAGTGGCTGTATGGATCATTGTGAACATGTATCAGAGATTGTATAAGAGAGTAAAGTAAATATGTGTTAGTATATGTTTGAATAAGTAAGGTGTGTATAACTGTATAGTTGAGAAAATGGAGGTGTGATTGATTTTTGGCATAACTGACTAGGTGTGTGAGTAACTCCATGGATGAGTGACTGTCTGTTTACACTGATTGTATCTAAGGTTATATTAGAGTCTGAAGAGGTTCATGGTATTATCACATGAATGATATCATCAGTGATGTGATCAGTCATGTCAAATGAGATGTTATCAGTGATGTCATCAGTGATGTCATTTGAGATGTCATCAGTGATGTCATCAGTGATGTCACTAACCATGTCATGAATGATGTAATATGTGACATCATCAGCAGTGGATTGCGGGTGCGCGATATATAGTTAGCGCTTATAACTATATATGGAATTTCAATGGTTTTATGCGAGTAAAATAAGGTTTTCTAAATGCAAATCCCTAACTATATATGGCCTAAAACCAATGGTTTTTTCATTGAATATTCAAGGTTTTGTAAATGCAAATTCCTAACTATATATCGAGTATAACCTATGGTTTTTTCTGTGAATTTCAATGGTTTTTTAATAGCAAACATCAAAAGCTGTCAAATGTCAAGTACGTGATAGGTAAAAACGTTTTCGTGTTTATGCACGCTGATGTGCTTTGAACGCTGCCCCCCCCCCACTCCCCTCTTTTCTCTTAGTAGTACTCTCTCTTTGCAGATAGTGAACGGTAGTTAACGCAGACCTTTACCCCTGTTGTAATCCGTCGTACCTGCTTGTCTCTCCATTTGATTGATTATTATCCAAGCATTTACTGTTTTACAATTGGTTCTCTTTGGATCATTCTCTATTTACAAACAAGCACAAAGTCGCAATACTCTGTTTAGTCTTTGCAGATAGTGAAAAATCGTGTAAAAAAATAAAAGTAATCGAGCAAAATCAGTAGACCACTAATTCGATCTCTTTTTAACCTCGGTAAAATACAAACATTAGGAATAACCCTTCATGAGAAATACGAAAATAGTGAAATGAATTGAGCTCCACACCATGAGGGCTGCAAAACAGCTCGACTCCGCCACCCACACCGCCAAAAATAACGGCAAACCCTATGCAAATATTATAAATATACACAACACACCACCAAAGAAACAGAATAAAACATTTTATTAAATAACTATTTACATAACTATTTTATACTTTTTATTGCCCGATCCGGCTAGCTCAATCGATCGAGCATGAAAGTCATGCACTGATAACAAGCGTTGAGAGTTTGTAGAATGATGTCTTCAGATTTTCCACATACAGTTTAGTGGCGCGAACTGGCAGGGGGCGTTTGGATTCTACCCCTTCTCCAAATAAGATTTTCATACGTGAATGTTCGTTCATGCTTTTTGTCCCAGAGTTGCTTCCATGTCACTGCCTTAAATAAATGGCATAAGTCCTGGTTATTGAGTGCCATACTTCAGAGTTCTAAGCAGTTCTTGTAACACTGTTTAAACCTTATTTGCACCTGCTGCAGCTTCACTATTCAAAGTAGTGGGGTCCATTTGTGGACCTGACTGCATTGGAAAACAATGTGATACGGTGCCTCCCTAAACCGCTTGACGGAGGCTCCCGAGGGGCGGTGAGATGGCGCGGACTGAGAGGGGGCGCTTGGCTCCTGCCCCCTCCCCAAGTCGTGTTGCCCTGGTGAGGCCTGAGATCGCCCCCGGCATAGGTGGCCGGCTCCCGGGGTCCGGCGGAATTTTTTCCCTTTTGAAGAATCTTTCATTCTGGACCTTGTCCCACAATCCGTTTCACCAGAAGACACGCTGTCGCAGGGCGCCCCTTTACCGTTTTAGTTGCCATTCCGCCCGCTTTTGGTACTCTGTGCCTCTTCCGCCATTCAGCTCTTTACCGCTCGCTCTTGCGACTACAACGTCTCGCTCACCATGTAGTTGAGGTGCTCCCGCTCTTAAGATTTGACCGAACTTTTTGGACTGCTGAAAGCGGTGGAATTCCGACCGCTGGTTGGTGGAGACATTTTGACTATATTCTGCACCTGCATTGTCGCGTAATGCGTCATATGACGCGACGCGTTAGCGCACCCGGATGTGCTCCGGTGCGCAAGGCGCAGCTTCCCGGAAACGATCCAGAGCGCGCCGCGCAGCGCGTAACGTAAGCATAACAGGTCATGTGACTTGTTAATAAAACTTTTCATTGGTTCATTTTACTTTTCTTTTCCTAATTATGTAAGACTAGGTCATGTGACCTAAAAATAACACTTTTCATTGGATTAAAACATTTTTTTTCCCCAAACGATAAAAGCCCCACCTTGTTTCTGGATGTTTCAGACTGAAGCTGGCGTCACCATGAGAGCACCACCATCTCGTAGCTCCGTCGTGGCCATTCCGCAAGCAATCATGGCAGCCGCTCCCCACCGGAAGCCTGCGGGAGTCGAGGGCCCCCAAGACTTTTGTACAATCTTCAAGGCTAAGGGGACGCTTTCGAGAATGGAACCCAAGCCCTGGCAGACAAGCGACCGAGTTCCAAGGTGTCCCAGGGCCATTTTACTGGACCAGGCCCAAATCCGAAGAGCCGGCCGCCATTTTAAGAGTCCTGTGGAAGCCGCCTACCGCTGCACCGCAAGAGTGGGAGCAACTCAACTACATGGTGAGCGAGACGCTGTAGCCGTAAGAGCGGGCGGTAAACAGCTGAATGGCGGATGAGGCACAGTGTAGCAAAAGCGGGCGGAATGGCGACTGAAACGATAAAGGGGCGCCCCACTACAGCAGACAAGCCTCCGCCATGTGCTTCAAAACTGCATATGTATCTCGTGATATCAAGGTTGGGCAACCAGTACACAACAAGCAGTTACGAGTCCCATTTACACCGGCGCCATTTTGGGCGCGGCCGGGCAGGTCCAGGATCTACTGAAACATAAAAAATGAGGCTGACGTCTCTGAAGCAGTTCACGAACAGCAGGACATAGCAAATAAACATGAACTCTCTAAAGCTGTTAACTCACTGCAGAACAAATCAAGTGAACCTGAAACCTCTGGAATAATTGTCGCTCAAAAGAACAACACACAAAACTCTGTAGAGCCTGAAGAAAAAAAACCAGAAGGGCACTGTAGTTTCAGACACACTTAACACTAATGACGAAACAAAGATATCGTCTGTTTATAAAGCAGTTATCATCTTGACAGAATTGACAAAGAAGTGTACAGACACCAATGCATCAGCATTCTCGGAGATAACATCTTAAGGAACAAAGAAAGACCTGTTCACTCTTGACACCCCAGGTGCTGTGTATATTGCAC
Organism: Lissotriton vulgaris; assembly: GCF_964263255.1. Taxonomy (NCBI): domain Eukaryota; kingdom Metazoa; phylum Chordata; class Amphibia; order Caudata; family Salamandridae; genus Lissotriton; species Lissotriton vulgaris. The sequence goes on from NC_141699.1 coordinate 703,330,498, forward strand.
TATAGTGCTGCATCGACAAAACGGGCAACCCTATTGATGTGGATTTTTCATTATTGATTATTGTAAAGAAATGGCGACTCCCCCCTTTAGCAGATTAGCTAAATGTTTGCGTAATTTATACATAAAAGTTATATTATTGTTGTTGTTGTTGTTATCGTTATAGTTCTGGTTAATTTAAAAAAATGGTTAAATATATTTACAGTTTTTGTTGCGTTCGTTATATTTAAATATTAATAAAGTTTTAAAATGTAACTGTCTTGGAGTACTATATTTTTTTAAAAAATCGGGTGAATGGGGCCTTGAATCGGGTTATTGTCATGTGTGGGCTTTGCAAGTGTACTGCTACAAGATCGGACATTTCAAACTCAAATGCACGTTCATTTTCTTACCTTTCCGAAACATGGAGCGCAATAGCAGGCAGAGAAAGGGTGATGCACGTGTTGAACACTGCCTGGCCTGCAAATTGTGCCAGTGCCCCCCCCTGCCCCGAGTACTTCACAAATCTTTAAAAGACCATGCGCTTGTTCAATGGGAAGTGGATAACATGGCTAAGAGCATTTGCTGTCTAATGCATGAATATCGCTGACTTCTCAGCGATATTCATGCATTGCGGCCGTTTTTTATCGCATTTGCGATAAACCTTGCTAATAGCAAGGTTTATGTGCGATAAAATTCGCCTCTTCTCTAAACAAGTTAGAGACAAAAATTACCGCTAGTTGTTGGTAATATGCCCCCGCATTTTTCCTTGCAGGAATCGAGAAGCGAAAGACTAGCACTGAAATCAGTAGTCTCACACCTGAATCGGGAGGGTTGGCATGTCTGGATACTCTACAGCTGGAGCCATACACTACATCCGCAGGGCTAGGTGATAGCCTAGGTCCGGCCTGGACAATCGGACACAGAGGAAGAGAAGTGTCAGAGGGTGCGGTAGTGAATAGGGTGAAAGGGAGGTGTCGAACGGGCACAGGGTGTGATTCTCAGAGAAGAGCAGCGCAGATGGGGGAAGTATATGGCCCATGCATGAGAGAGAGAGAGCGGGGGTGACCATTGCGTGGGGGAGATGCGTGCGAGGGTGGGGAGCCATGCTGAGAATCGACGGCGTGCAGAGAGTGGGTCTGGTCAAGGCATCTAAAATAGCTGCCGTGCACGACAAAATTGTGGCATTGGACAAAAACGCAAGATGGCGCAGACAATGTTTATCAATAAGGATTCATTTATAACAAAATATTTACTCGCAGTGACAAAATGGTGTTCAACACTTCCTGATTTCCATCGAATCGAACGTTAACAAACGTCACGCAGCAAAAAAAAAAAAAAAAAAAAAAAACCACGCACAGAGCGGTTTTTAGCCATGTTATCCAATGGAAGGTGGATAACATGGCTAAGAGCATTTGCTGGATAATGCATGAATATCGCTGACTTTTCAGCGATATTCATGCATTGTGGCCGATGTGCGGCGATAATTTTTGACTCTAAACAATTAAAACGAAGCACAAAATGGCAAATTCCCGTTTCGCTACCAGTTTGCGGCCCAGTTCGCGGCCCGAGAAGCGCTTCTACCGTGAAAAATAATTTTTTTTTTATTTTCCCCACGGGACCCTTTAATAACCTCAACAACATTCCTAGGGGGTCAAGAGGGGTATACCTTGCCCCCTTTCAATAAATTCCCCCTTCGTTTTTCACCTCTTCTTCTCTCTCGATCCTACCGAGAGATAAGATGGCGGCCGCTCCGGACTATTTAGAATGTTGACAGACACCGGAGAGCCAATCAGCTTTCTGTTATCCAATGGAAGGTGGATAACATGGCTAAGAGCATTTGCTCGATAATGCATGAATATCGCTGACTTTTCAACGATATTCATGCATTGTGGCCGATGTGCGGCGATAATTTTTGTCTCTAAACAATTAAAACGAAGCACAAAATGGCGAATTCCCGTTTCGCTACCAGTTTGCGGCCCAGTTCGCGGCCCGGGAAACGCTTCTACCGTGAAAAATCATTCTTTTTTATTTTCCCCACGGGACCCTTTAATAACCCCAACAACAATCCTAGGGGGTCAAGAGGGGTATACCTTGCACCCTTTCAATAAATTCCCCCTTCGTTTTTCACCTCTTCTCTCTCGATCCTACCGAGAGATAAGATGGCGGCCGCTCCGGACTGTTTAGAATGTTGACAGACACCGGAGAGCCAATCAGCTTTCTGCGCGCAAAGTTCCGTTTCGCGAAAAGTAAGCGGACCGGATCGCTGCCCGGAGCGCTGTTACAGATATATATCTTGGTTTGAACGTTAATTTCTCAAAAACTACTGGAGCACATATATTGAGACCTAGCAAAGGCACATCGGGCTAACAGTCCCTACAATTTTGCCAAGTTTCGTGCAAATCCATTCAGCCGTTCGAGCTAAAAGTGAGTCCAACCGCCCTATGGAAAAATGAATGGAAAAAACGCGTTTTGGGACCCCCCTTTTTTCTCAGCCCCCCCTTGACGAAACTCCACCAAATTTTCAGGGGCTGCTCAGAAACAAAATGTGCCATTTTCCTGAAAATTTCAGCCGATTCCGTCCTCAAACGCCAAAGTTATTAGGCATAGAATTTTCAGAAATCCCATAGGGAAAAAATCCTAACTATATATACCTACTGGCGATAGCCAGTAGGTAATATATATATATATATATATATATATTCCAGAAGCTCATTCAACAAGGAGTGGGCGGACTCACAAGCTGATTTGGTCAGGGCATTACATAATGCACGAACTGGTCACTGTACTGAAGTTCGCAACGTGAAACCACCTACATGCCCTGTAAGAGTGAACTTTTCCAGACTGCAAACGCAATTGGGGACCACAACTACCAGCATTCCAAGCGTGAGCTGCACACAGAGGCCCAACATCGCGCCTCTGATTGGACATTTCAATCTCCAATGGGAACACAACTAGGCCCCGTGCAAAACCCCAAAGACTGAACACGAAGCTGGCAATGATTAAGGCACACGCCGAAACGCGTCTGCCAGGTGTCTTTCTTTCCTCTGGATGGTGGCAAAATAAATTTTCCTGAAGAAATTCCAAGCATGTGTCGGACCCGTTTTTCAAGCAAAGGCGGGATTGGTGTTTGATATATATATATATCACCACACGCTCCCAAACTGTAGCGTTCGGAAAGAAACGGCAAGCACTCCGATGTCGTGATCTTGAAATTAATTTATTTCCAAACCCCCAGCACCCCCGACAGACGCGTTTTGCTCAAGGCTTCGTCAGTGTCTAAAACAAAAAAAAAAAAAATATATATATATATATATATATATATATATATATATATATATATATATATATATATAGATTCATATGCAGTGCAATGTGTCCACCCACAGACACTCCTGGGTAATGCAAAGGTGGCCTTTATTGTCGGGCTGTGCAAGGGCAATGAGGCAATCGACCCTTTGAGCTGGCTTCTGGACGGGGCAGGTTTCATGTGCCAACACCCGAGCTAAACCCCAAAGAAGGTGCGGCTATCCAACGCCAAAAGCTCATGGAGCACTGTTACCTCCCCTTTTAGGTCACGTTCAGGAGGGGATACTTTACTATTTAGTCCTAGCCGCGACTCTCACTGCAATAGTTAGCGACACCCCCCTTGACAATTTAGAGGGATAATGGCACGCCTCTAATGTAACTACTTTCGTGCACTAACATCATCATCACTTCTTCTCTGGTCCTGATGAAACATCAGGGATATTTTAGACGTGAAACATGTCGACCTTATTAAGCTACCCGGGCACATTACGCCTCTGCTGGTAACTCTCAACCTACAGGTTTTTTATCTTGCCAAGGGCACCTATTCATTAACCTCTCTCTGGCTAACCCTTAGGCAGTTTTAATACGCACTGCATGCACAATATCACCTTTCACAGAGGAATTTACGCACAAACCCACATGCACCCACCGGCAGTTCTCTAAAGATCTCCGCTATAGAGACCCTTCGGGGGACCAGTAGGGCATTGCACCGCCCGTCCGACGAGGAGCAACTGTCCAATGATGAAGCATGACATCCTTTAGGGTGTGTGAGGGCAACAAGAAACTATTTTTGTCTTTCCTCCCACTCCTCTCACAGAGTCCTAGACCTAGTACCCTCCCCTCTCACTCCCTTCTATCTTTATCTCTCCGTTCAGTGAGTGTCTGGCTTTCTGCAGCACTCACTCTGGAACAATGCCCCCCTTTTTGATGATGTCCACCCACAGACACTCCTGGGTAATGCAAAGGTGGCCTTTATTGTCGGGCTGTGCAAAGGCAATGAGACAATCGACCCCTTGTCTATGTTTACTTTAACTGTTTCACTATGATGTTGTCATACATTCCTGTTGCATGTGAGAGGCTGGGACCAAAATGCATCGGGAGAGCCTACTTGGACAATAAACTGCACTTTTGCATTATCCAGCAGTGTCTGAGTATGTTTTAATTTGGGTGGACATGTCACGTTGCAGGTTTCAGGCTGCCTGAGCCAGACTCAGACCACCGCACTGACTGTCTCTGTATTACAGGCATTAGGGAACGCAAATATATATAATGTAAAAAATGTAAAGTTCTCTTTAAACTGCTATAAACATATATAGAGAATTATAAATATGTTTCTCCACCTATTACCAATTTAATAAAGTGGTAATAGGTAGTAAACAACAATAAAACCTGCTACTTACCTATATCTAAGATTATAACATAGTTCCCAGCGAAATGCAGAATGCAGCCAATCTGTGCTAAAAACTACATGGCTGCCATTTCCCTTTGGAAAACACAGTCATTAGCCAATCACATACTGAATTCTCATCCACATGTACCGCTGTATATGGCGACCATACAACGGTACACCACAACACAATATATACCTAACTTTTTTTAAATGTATAACTTTTACAGTACTTACACTATTCACACATACTAACAACAATTAACATTTACACCTCATAATGTATATTCCTGACACATTTCATCTATAGACATTCACACACTCTACGACAATCTACTGTATGCCACTCCACTATATGCCATTTCACTCTGTCAGTACACTGTATGCCTGTAAACTCAAAGTTATTCCACTCTACATCACACCACTGTACACCACTCCTCTCTATGCTACTACACTCTATGCTATTCCACTGTATGCTATTCCAATCTACAACACCCCACTCTTCGCCACTCCTGAGTATGATATTCCACTGTATGCCAGTACAGCCTACTCCACTTCACTCTACCCCACTCCACTCTACAACATTACAATCCATGGCATTACACTCTACAGCACTCCACTCTACACCCCTCCCCTGTACGCAACACCACTCTAAGCTAGTCCAGTCTATGGTATTCCATTGTAGTCCAGTACTCTGTACCTTACTCCACTCTATGTCACTCCACTCTACGCTATGCCAGAGTCCAGTGTGTGCCTCTCCACTCTACGCTATTTCACTCTACGCCACTCAACTCTGCCACACTCCAGTTTATGCTATTCTGCTGAATTCCACTCCGCTGTATGCTACTCAACTCTATGCCACTGCAATCTACGCTATTCAACTCTACCGCACTACATTGTACCTCACTTTACTCCATGCTAGTCCACTCTATACCATTACACTCTACGCCACTTCACTTCTTGCCACTACACACTATGCCTCTCCAGTCTATGCTATTACACTGTATGCCACTACAGCTTACTCCACTTCACTCTACCCCACTCCACTCTGGAACACTCCACTCTATGGTATTCCCCTCTAAAGCACTTCACTCTACACCACACCCCTGTACGCCTCTCCAGTCTAAGCCACTCCAATCTACGCTATTCCATTGTAGCAAGCAAATTGTACCTCATTCCACTCTGCACGCCTCCATTCTACATATATATTTGTATTTGCATTTATAAAAATATATGCCTATTTATGTATATAGTAACATAATTCATAAAAATATGTATTTACATAATATTATTTAAAATATCATAAAATAATTAAAATAATATAAAGTAAAATAAATGTTTGTGTTAATTATGTCACACTATATACATTACTCACTGGCGGTCGCCAGTAGGTAGTTATAGTTAGGACCTATTTTCCATAGGAAATCGGCAACGTTCTATTCCCAATAACCTTTGCGCCAATTGACGAATCTTCATGAATTTTTCAAAACTTATGGCCCGCTCCAGTCCGCTCCTATCCTGAAAGTCTCTGGGTGATTGGTCAAGCAGGGGCCAAAAAAAAAGGGGGTCCCAAAATGTGTTTTCCCCATGCAATTTCCCATAGGAACCTTTAAACGCAGCTACAGCCCGAACTGCTAAAAGGAATTACACCAAATTTGGCAAAAAGGTAGCTCTTGGCTCAGAGTCGTGCTTTCGGTTAAATGGTGTAAATCTGTTCCGTTGTTCCTGAGAAAATCAAAATTAAAATCACATATATATCTATGGCCGCGGTGGATCCGCACACCCTAAGTGCACCCTGCCGAGCACAAGCTGTATTCTACTTGGCTGTCAACACTCCAAATCAGGAAGTGGTGGCAGCCATCTTGTGCCTCGGTAGAACCGAGGCACAAGAAACCTAAGAAAAAATGTGCAAAACGCAAAAAGGGGGCAGGGTAGAAACACCCTGACCCCCTAGGCCTGCTCAGGGGGTCCAACAAGGACCCCCAAGGCCCCAACATTTTTTTATTTGTTTTTTTAAATCGGCAAAATCCGCGCAGGGTGCGCGGATCCTGCTGATAAAAAAAACGAACGCTTCTTTGGTAATTGGCCCCCGGGTAAATACTTATTATGTAAAGGAGAGCCCAGAGGGTCCCCCCGCCCCAGGGCCCGCCACCCCTGGGGCTTTTTTAATTATGTGCGGGGGGCTCTCAGCCCCCCCCAGCCCCGGGGACCGCCACACCTCAGAGCTTCTTGAAATTAGGTGCAGGGGCTCTCAGGCCCCCCCAGCCCTGGGGACTGCCACCCCCGGGCTTTTTTAAATTAGTTTTTTTTTATTTTTTTATTTTATTGTCAGCAATAAAAGAAAAAGACAAAAACAACAGACACATCCGAAGCATTAATAGAGCACATACATGGACGAAATAACATCTCAGGATGACCTACAGCAACAATCTGGCCGTCCTTAAAAAAGGAAAAAACTTCCCATGTAAGTGCAATACATATCAGCAATAGAAAAACAATCCAGAGCAAATGCAAGTCAGCGGATGTCAGCTCCACAACAAAGAACAACAAAGAAAAACCCCCAATGCAACAGAAAAGGAAAAGAAATAATGACATATAATTATAATGAAGAGCATCCTCGATCACAGTGCTTTGTCATGCACAGAGCGCAACCACAGTGCCATTCAGTACATCTCGTGTTCGGGCTCCTTTAAATTAGTTGCGGGGGACTCTCAGGCCCCCCAGCCCCAGGCACCACCACCCCCGGGGTTTTAAAAAAGAATGGCAGGGGCTCATGGCCGCCCGCAGCCCCGGGGACCGCCACATCCCGGGGCTATTTTTTTTAGGTACCCTGTATGGGAGGGGTCAAGCCCACCACACACCCCGGGGACCACCACCTCCCGGGGGCTCTAAATATTAAAATTGGGAGGTCCGTGACGGACCCCACCCAACCCCGGGGACCACCACCCCCCGGGGCACTGTAGAATGTGGGAGGGGGCAGCGCGGACCCCCTCCTGGAGCCTTGTCGTGGCCCTGGGGACTGCCCAGGTTTCAGTTAGGTTAAAGTTAGAAATGAGCATTTAAAAAACCTTTGAAATTCACTGAAAAAACCATACGTTTCAGGCACTTTATAGTTAGGATTTAGCATTTGAAAAACCTTAGAAATTCACAGAAAACACCATAGGTTTCAGGGGTGTTATAGTTAGCTGGACATTTTACTCGTACAAAACCATTGAAATTCCCCCGTTATAGTTAGTTCAGGTAACTATAACTCACGCGCCTGCAATGCACTGCTGATGATGTCACATATTACTATATACATTACTCACTGGCGGTCGCCAGTAGGTAGTTATAGTTAGGACCTATTTTCCATAGGAAATCGGCAACGTTCTATTCCCAATAACCTTTGCGCCAATTGACGAATCTTCATGAATTTTTCAAAACTTATGGCCCGCTCCAGTCCGCTCCTATCCTGAAAGTCTCTGGGTGATTGGTCAAGCAGGGGCCAAAAAAAAAGGGGGTCCCAAAATGTGTTTTCCCCATGCAATTTCCCATAGGAACCTTTAAACGCAGCTACAGCCCGAACTGCTAAAAGGAATTACACCAAATTTGGCAAAAAGGTAGCTCTTGGCTCAGAGTCGTGCTTTCGGTTAAATGGTGTAAATCTGTTCCGTTGTTCCTGAGAAAATCAAAATTAAAATCACATATATATCTATGGCCGCGGTGGATCCGCACACCCTAAGTGCACCCTGCCGAGCACAAGCTGTATTCTACTTGGCTGTCAACACTCCAAATCAGGAAGTGGTGGCAGCCATCTTGTGCCTCGGTAGAACCGAGGCACAAGAAACCTAAGAAAAAATGTGCAAAACGCAAAAAGGGGGCAGGGTAGAAACACCCTGACCCCCTAGGCCTGCTCAGGGGGTCCAACAAGGACCCCCAAGGCCCCAACATTTTTTTATTTGTTTTTTTAAATCGGCAAAATCCGCGCAGGGTGCGTGGATCCTGCTGATAAAAAAAACGAACGCTTCTTTGGTAATTGGCCCCCGGGTAAATACTTATTATGTAAAGGAGAGCCCAGAGGGTCCCCCCGCCCCAGGGCCCGCCACCCCTGGGGCTTTTTTAATTATGTGCGGGGGGCTCTCAGCCCCCCCCAGCCCCGGGGACCGCCACACCTCAGAGCTTCTTGAAATTAGGTGCAGGGGCTCTCAGGCCCCCCCAGCCCTGGGGACTGCCACCCCCGGGCTTTTTTAAATTAGTTTTTTTTTATTTTTTTATTTTATTGTCAGCAATAAAAGAAAAAGACAAAAACAACAGACACATCCGAAGCATTAATAGAGCACATACATGGACGAAATAACATCTCAGGATGACCTACAGCAACAATCTGGCCGTCCTTAAAAAAGGAAAAAACTTCCCATGTAAGTGCAATACATATCAGCAATAGAAAAACAATCCAGAGCAAATGCAAGTCAGCGGATGTCAGCTCCACAACAAAGAACAACAAAGAAAAACCCCCAATGCAACAGAAAAGGAAAAGAAATAATGACATATAATTATAATGAAGAGCATCCTCGATCACAGTGCTTTGTCATGCACAGAGCGCAACCACAGTGCCATTCAGTACATCTCGTGTTCGGGCTCCTTTAAATTAGTTGCGGGGGACTCTCAGGCCCCCCAGCCCCAGGCACCACCACCCCCGGGGTTTTAAAAAAGAATGGCAGGGGCTCATGGCCGCCCGCAGCCCCGGGGACCGCCACATCCCGGGGCTATTTTTTTTAGGTACCCTGTATGGGAGGGGTCAAGCCCACCACACACCCCGGGGACCACCACCTCCCGGGGGCTCTAAATATTAAAATTGGGAGGTCCGTGACGGACCCCACCCAACCCCGGGGACCACCACCCCCCGGGGCACTGTAGAATGTGGGAGGGGGCAGCGCGGACCCCCTCCTGGAGCCTTGTCGTGGCCCTGGGGACTGCCCAGGTTTCAGTTAGGTTAAAGTTAGAAATGAGCATTTAAAAAACCTTTGAAATTCACTGAAAAAACCATACGTTTCAGGCACTTTATAGTTAGGATTTAGCATTTGAAAAACCTTAGAAATTCACAGAAAACACCATAGGTTTCAGGGGTGTTATAGTTAGCTGGACATTTTACTCGTACAAAACCATTGAAATTCCCCCGTTATAGTTAGTTCAGGTAACTATAACTCACGCGCCTGCAATGCACTGCTGATGATGTCACATATTACATCACTCATGACATGGTCAGTGACATCACTCATGACATCACTCATGGCCTGAGCCGCGGAGGACACCCGGGCGCTGTTGCAGTGCCCCAGCGATTCCGTCAACCGGCGGATTTGCTTATGGCATGGGTGCCGTTTATTGAAAGTGTTTCCCGTGGTGGTAGTGAACTTATTCTGGATGCCACAATCCACTGTGATAATACTGAGCTTATTTTGGAAGGACAACAGCACGCTACTCACTAGAGTAAAACGGTAGGCACTACAAGTACCAAGATGCCCTTGCGAGGGCCACGCCCACTGAGGCGAGGTGTTTGAAAGTTACAAGGATGCCGCCAACCTTGCCCTGCTGTTGCCTTCAATGCCTCGATCCCCTGAGAAGTGAAACACGAAATGCGTTGGGACTGGCTGCTGATATTCGTGGACAATGATATGATCATGCTGCTGCTTCTAGCAAAAACCACATTTGGTAAAAACCTACCTATGATGTGGCATCTTCCTCACCAGGCAAACTCTGTGGTTGGATGTTAGTGGCTGGCCTGAGCCGCGGAGGACGCCCAGGCGCTGTTGCAGTGCTCCAGCGATTCCGTCAACCCGTGGATTTGCTTATGGCATGGGTGCCGTTTATCGAAAGTGTTTCCCGTGGTGGTAGTGAACTTATTCTGGATGCCACAATCCACTGTGATAATACTGAGCTTATTTTGGAAGGACAACAGCACGCTACTCACTAGAGTAAAACGGTAGGCACTACAAGTACCAACATGCCCTTGCGAGGGCCACGCCCACTGAGGCGGGGAGTTTGGAAGTTAAAAGGATGCCGCCAACCTTGCCCTGCTGGTGCCTTCAATGCCTCCATCCCCTGAAGAAGTGAAACATGAAACGCGTTGGGACTGGCTGCTGATATTCGTGGACAATGATATGATCATGCTGCTGCTTCCAGCAATAAACACATTTGGCAAAAACCTACCTGTGATGTGGCATCTTCCTCACCAGGCAAACTCTGTGGTTGGATGTTAACGGCTGGCCTGAGCCGCAGAGGATGCCCAGGCGCTGTTGCAGTGTTCCAGCGATTCTGTTAACCGGCGGATTTGCTTATGGCATGGGTGCCGTTTATTGAAAGTGTTTCCCGTGGTGGTAGTGAACTTATTCTGGATGCCACTATCCACTGTGATAATACTGAGCTTATTTTGGAAGGGCAACAGCACGCTACTCACTAGAGTAAAATGGTAGGCACTGCAAGTACCACATGCCCTTGCGAGGGCCACGCCCACTGAGGCGGGGTGTTTGGAAGTTAAAAGGATGCCGCCAACCTTGCCCTGCTGTTGCCTTCAATGCCTCAATCCCCTGAAGAAGTGAAACACGAAACGCGTTGGGCCTGGCTGCTGATATTCGTGGACAATGATATGATCACGCTGCTGCTTCCAGCAATAAACTCATTTGGCAAAAACCTACCTGTGATGTGGCATCTTCCTCCCCAGGAAAACTCTGTGGTTGGATGTTAGCGGCTGGTCTGAGCCGCGGAGGACGCCCGGGCGCTGTTGCAGTGCTCCAGCGATTCCATCAACTGGCGGATTTGCTCATGGAATGGGTGCCGTTTATTGAAAGTGTTTCCCGTGGTGGTAGTGAACTTATTCTGGATGCCACAATCCACTGTGATAATACTGAGCTTATTTTGGAAGGACAACAGCACGCTACTCACTAGAGTAAAATGGTAGGCACTACAAGTACCAACATGCCCTTGTGAGAGCCAGGCCCACTGAGGCAGGGTGTTTGGAATTTAAAAGGATGCCGCCAACCTTGCCCTGCTGTTGCCTTCAATGCCTCGATCCCCTGAAGAAGTGAAACACGAAACGCGTTGGGACTTGCTGCATATATTCGTGGACAATTACATGATCACGCAGCTGCTTCGAGCAATAAACACATTTGGAAAAAACCTACCTGCGATGTGGCGTCTTCCTCACCAGGCAAACTCTGTGGTTGGATATATATATATATATATATATATATATATATATATATATATATATATATATATATATATATATATATATATATATATATATATATATATATATATTCACTGAAAACCATAGGTTTCATACCAGTTATAGTTAGGAATTAGCATTTAAAAAACCTATTAAATTCACTAAAAAAACCATAGGTTTCACATCAGTTATAGTTAGCTGGAAATTTTACTGACATAAAACCAATGAAATTCCACGTTATAGTTAGTTGGACTCACTATAACTTGCGCGCCTGCAATGCACTTCTGATGACGTCACATATTACATCACTCATGACATGGTCAGTGACATCACTCATGACATCACTGATGACACCATCCAGTGAATGTGTGTCTTTATGAAAAATAAATATGTTTTATATTTGTATTTGTAAAGGACGATGGAAGAATAAATGGTTAAATAAGTATGTGAATGGATGTTTTTTTTTTAAAGAATTGATTGGTTAACTGCCTTATTAAGTGTATCTTAATGAATACATATATTAACGAGTAATTTTTAAATATTTAAATATATGTATCAGTGTTTCACTTTGTGTATAAGTGGCTGCATGGGTTGGTGACTGACTCACTGTTTGTATGTGTTTTGAAGACAGCATATGTGCAGGACTGTATGGGTGGATGAGTGTGTATATGTGTGTGTTAGTGAGTGAATTCCTGTCTCACTAGTGTCTTTATGAGTAACTACATATGTTTTAATCTTGTATATATGAGCATTGATGTATATAAGTCAGTATATGTGAGAGTGAGAGATTGAAAGAGTTCCTGTTCAAATAAGTATGTGTTTCTATAAGTGATTGTTTAAGAGAGTAAGTATGTGTAGGTTTCCTTAGAAGTAATGTGCTAATGTATCTATAGCTGTATATGCAAATAAATGGATGTTCAATAGTTTATTTGCATGTGTGAGTATGTGTGTGAGTAACTTTTGTAAGACTGTCGGTGTGTAACAGGATGTATATGTGTATCACTATATATGATGAGTGAGAATATGTATGAGTGACTATATAGAACTGTTGGTGTATGAGTGGATGTGTATATAGATGGTGGAATTACTGAATTGGTTATTGTAACTGGTATGGGTATCTCCATTTTTTTTGAAAATGTTAGTTTCTATTGTTTGAATATGTGTTTCAATGGTTACATTACACTGAAAGGAGGTCTATCAGTCTGTCACAAGGATGGTGTCATCAGTGATGTCATGAGTGATGTCACTGACCATGTCATGAGTGATGTAATATGTGACGTCATCAGCAGTGCATTGCAGGCGCGCAAGTTATAGTGAGTCCAACTAACTATAACGTGGAATTTCATTGGTTTTATGTCAGTAAAATTTCCAGCTAACTATAACTGATGTGAAACCTATGGTTTTTTTTAGTGAATTTAATAGGTTTTTTAAATGCTAATTCCTAACTATAACTGGTGTGAAACCTATGGCTTTTTCAGTGAATTTCATTGGTTTTTTAAATGCTAATTCCTAACTATAACTGGTGTGAAACCTATGTTTTTTTCAGTGAATTTCAAACGTTTTTTAAATTCTAATTCCTAACTATAAGTCTCACTTTATAAATAAGACTGTTAGCACTCTAGTTGTTCTTTAGAACACTCTGGTACATTCTGTCATTGGGCTACAGTTGGGCTACATCTAGCTGATATTTGGGCTACATTTGGATTTTTTGGTCTCTGGTGGCCATCTTTGGGCTACATTGGGCTACATTGGGCTACATTTGGGCTACATTTTTGCATATATATAGCCCAATGTAGCACAATATATATTTTTTCAAAGTTAATTTTCGTAAAAACCACTTAAGAATAGGGCTACCAGTCCCTACAATTTTTCCCAATTTTTTTTTTTTTTTTTTGCTTTGGAGCGCTCCCGGTGCGCTTCCCGGGGAGCGCCCCGAAAAGCGTACTTTTATAAAGCGCCCCCGGGCGCGCTCCGGGGAGCGTCCCGTAAGCGCCAATATCGCGAACGAAAACATGATCGTGACGTATCGCGTAGCCGCGTCCGCGTGATACGCACGGCGTAAGCGCACCCGGAAGTACTCGAGCGAATACGATCGCGCAACGTAAACATCCGACGCGCTTACGCTACGCGACCCGGAGTGCCTCCGGGCGCGCCCGGGGGCGCGTAGCGTAAGCGCGTCGGGTCATGTGACCTGAAAATAACACTTTTCATTGGTTCATAACAGTTTTAGTTTCATAATGATGAAGCCCCTGGTCTTGTGACCTGAAAATAACACTTCTCATTGGTTCAGGACAGTTTTTTTTCCAAATGATGAAAGACCCCACCTTTTTTCCTTATTCTGACTTTGTCCTTTGACTGAGGAAGACCTGTTTGTACATCTCTGTACCTTTTTGATCTTAATAATGGCTTCAGTAGCAGCAGCAGCTGGTGCATCTGCCCCACCACCACCACCACCACCACCAACAGGACCAGCTCCAGATTATATTGGTGGTCAAGAAGAGGAGGAGGAAGAAGAGGAAGAGGAGGAGGGGAGGAGAAGATGGCTGCCTGAAGAAAATACCCTATACAAACCCAAGCCACACATTGTATGGGAGTTTTTTTCAATCCCAGAGGGCAAGAAAAAAGTGAATGCGGCCAAGGTAACTTGCCTAATCTGCAATGAAGAACTCTCACGGGGCAACCCAAACAAAAAATATTCATTTGGTAACTATACCATGATTCGTCATATGACCCGAAAGCACCCAAACAACTACTCTCGTGCAGAGCTCAGGGAACTGGCCAGTAACCTCCCCCAGTCGTCAAGGACCACCTCCCAAAGAAACCAACCCACTTCATCGGGACCAGAAACATCAGAGATGATGCCTTGTATTCAGCCAAGATTTGCTGATTTTAAAATCACTTGTTCTGCATGTGGCAAGCTTATCGCCTATGGTGAAAAAAGCGTAAAGCTCATCGTCCTTGCAGGTGATAATCACAAGTGCCCCAAAAAGAAGTAATTTTGGGGGGCGTGGCTAGCAGCCAACGATGGCGGCCGCAGCTTAGGGAGGCTCCCGGGTAAAGGCGGCTTTCCGCAACAATCCGTACAATTATCCTGAACTACTCCGGCTACAAAGGGCAGACCGGACCCGGAGTCCGTGCAGAGAGCGTTTCCAGAACTTTTCGGAGCGGCAACAGACCAAACAAGCACATTCCCGCTGGCCGGAGACGGAGGAGGAGCCGGGCCTGCACTCGACCACGAAGCCGCGGAGCCACAGTTTGGTCGGACCCGGCCGGAAGCGACCTGAGGCCGGGGCCGAGGGACAGGAAGTGTCGGCTCATCGACCACATCGCTCCGAAACCCAGCGAAAACTCCCCACAGCAGCCCAGGCTCAAGAGCACACTCTGCAGTCACCTGTTGACCCTCCCTGGGCGCGCAAAATTCTGCCGGAGGCGCGGACAACGTCGCGCACGTTTGACTCAGCGCCGCCATTACCAGGCGAAGACGACCGGGACGGCCGCCACGCCGCATCAGCAGTACCTGCGCCATATCGCACACGGGCCCCAAGAACACAACAACCCAGGCGAAGTTGGACAAATTTGCGTACGAGAGACGCTCACCCCCCCAAGACCAGCGCAAAACCGTTGGGAAAATGGCGGACGCCGAGGTGGTGAGAAAGGCCACGCTGGATGATGTCCTGGCAGCGCTGGCGCAGGTGCAAGAGACTGTGGGGGCCACGGCGACTGAAGTCACCTTAATCAGGGCGGATCTTCAAAAAATGAACGAGCGGGTCAAACAGGTCGAAGTGGTCACTAAATCGCTGGTCGAAGATGTATCCGAACTGCAGACAGCTATGGAACGCCTGCAAACCGACAACAAACTACTCAGGGACAAACTGGACGACCAGGAAGGTCGCTCACGACGCAATAATGTCCGCATTCTAGGTGTACCGGAATCGGAAGACACTGGGGCCCTGGACTTATATGTGGAAGATTTGGTGAAAACTCGACTCCAGCCGAAAGGCCTGTCCAATTTCTTCTCGGTCGAGAGGGCCCACCGGGTTCCGGGAGGGAAACCCAGGACAGGAGGCGCGCCACGACCAATACTGGCTAGATTGTTCAACTTCCGAGATCGGGACGCCATTTTACAGGCCGCAAGAGTGGCGCCGGCCATTCAGATTCAGAACTCCAGAATTGCCTTCTTCCCGGACTATACAGCGGAGGTGTCTAGGAAGCGGAGAACGTTCCTGGAAGTCAAGACAACCCTGCGAGAGAAAGATCTGCCGTACTCAATGGTGTTCCCGGCTAAACTGCGAGTGGTAGCGGACAAAAAAGTATGGTTTTTCGATTCTCCTGACACGGCCCGGGACTGGCTGGAGGGCTGGCACACCGTTGGACGACAGCGCAGGACGAATAGACAGGATCAAGATCGCAGAGGAGGCAGCAGAAATGGCTCGCAAGCATCTGGTCGTGTGGAGGGTGCAGAACGCTCGCCTTCCCATGGATTTGAAGGGGGAGGCGGGGATGAATGACTCCGGCTACAGACTCTGAACTGAACGAGATCGCCGATCACCGACCTAACTTGGTATTTCATAGCTGCACGTTGACTCTGGCATGGCAACCCCGAGAGCCTACAGGGGGGCCGCCAACCCGGGGAGACGCTCTCCCCCCTACACGCAAGTACTCTGGTTTTGGGATGGGTAAAGCACTCTGCTCAGTTGGGGTGGCGGGCAGTTGGAGGTCTGTTAAGCAGGGGGGCAGGGAGGGGGGTTTGTTCTGAACTGTTTATGTTGGGAATGCACACGAAGGGTCAAGGACAATGTTTCAGTACTTATGGGAATCAGGACACATTGCTGGGAACGGACAGTGACACTATGCCCCCATGATGCTTCTGAACGCCTTGCTGCGCGGCGACGCAGCTGATAGACCGGTTACATCTCTGGGGCAATACAGCATGTACCTTATAATCCCCGATGGCTAACAATACCGTACCGACAAGGGGAATGACTCCATCTGATACACAATGCCCACCTATGACCTTGATGTCCTGGAATGTGAGAGGTTTGGGGGACAAGGTTAAGCGGGGATTGGTATTGACGGCTATTAAGCGTTTGCGGCTTACTGTGGCCCTGTTGCAGGAAACACACCTGGTGGGGGGAGCTACGAAGGCCTTAGATAGACGTGGTTACAAAATGTGGGCCCACTCTGCTTTCACGTCCGGCTCCCGGGGGTCCGGCATTTTAATACAGAAGAACTCACGATTCATGCCCCTATCGATTAAAACTGATGACCAGGGCTGCTTCGCGGCCGTGCAGGGACAATGGGAGGGGAAACTCTTCAATTTAGTGTCGGTATATATTCCGCCGGCTCTGCATTCGGTACACCTCCCAAGGTTAGGGGACTTCCTTTTAACTCTCCCCGAGGGTGAGACCATTTTAGGGGGGGACTTGAACGCTGTCATAGACCCACAACTAGATAGGCACCCCTCACCAAACCAGACAGGAGGGGAAACATATTTTCAACGCTTTACCACGGCAATGGGCCTGACGGACATCTGGAGGCACTTACACCCGGCATGACACAATACACATTTCACTCCGCGGTACACGGCAGCCTGTCTCGCATCGATTATTTCCTGTCGCTGGGGGATGGCCTTTGTCATGTAGATAACCTGGTGATTCACCCTCGAGGTATCTCAGACCATTCACCGCTCACACTAACGCTTTCCCTTCAGACGAAAGCACGTAAGCGCATTTACCCCATGCACGCATTATATTTTAAAGTTCCACAGGTTCGCAAAGCACTCAAACACGCCACGAAACGATACTTCCTTGAAAACACACATTCAGTGCGTTCCCCAGCAACGCTTTGGGAAGCCTATAAAACGGTTCTGCGGGGCCAAGCCATTAACACCATAACCGGGCATAAGAGACAGCAGTCACAGGAAATGGCCAGCCTAGAGGTTACCTTGCAGGAACGGACCGCGGCACATGAGTCTCATCCTTCTCCCTCTGCCCTGCACGCACTTACTCTCCAACAACAGCTGTACAATGATCACCTACGTTTGGTAGTTAAGGGTCACATAACCGACACGCAGAACAGGATTTATGAAGTGGGGGACAAAGCAGGGAAAATGCTGGCGTGGCTCGATAAACGTGAGGGCAACTCCAGGGGGATCCAGCGTCTAAAAGATGACCAGGGGGTGCCACACACTGATCCGAGGCGTATAACAGAACTGCTTGCGACCCATTTTGAACAAGTGTACACCCCGGCCCGTAAGATCACACCTGAGAGTGCCAGGGCGCTTTTAGCACCGATTGAGGTCCAGACCCTATCGCCCGAGGCGTCGAGCGAGCTGGAGGCGGACATTACGGCCGATGAAATTCAACTGGCCATTAAGGCTCTGAACCCGGGCAAGGCATTGGGACCGAACGGGATACCCATAGAATGGTATCAAGTGATGCCGGACACCCTCAGCACACATTTGTTGGGGATGTTCAAGGACTGTTTGGAGAGAGGTTCCCTTCCGTTAGACCAGCGTGTGGCTACTATCGTAACAATCCCCAAGCCGGGTAAACTACCAGAGGATTGTTCCTCTTATCGACCCATCTCCTTACTGAACGCGGAGGTGAAAATCTTGGCCAAACTTCTGGCACAAAGGATCCTGCCCCATCTATCTTCAATTATACACCCGGACCAGTCCGGGTTTATGCAGCACAGGAACACAGCGCTGAATTTGCGGCGACTGCATGGTATCTTGGCCAGAGCTGACACCATCCACACGCCGGCAGTGATCCTAGCACTTGACGCAAAAATGGCATTCGACCTGGTGGAGTGGGAGTACCTTTTCGAAACGCTGACCCGTATGGGGTTTGGGCCTCGCTTTCTAGCGTGGGTCAAACTGCTGTACACAGCTCCAGTGGCTCACGTAGTGGCTAATGGCCACATTTCACGCACTTTCCCGCTGGGAAGGGGCACGCGACAGGGATGCCCTCTGTCACCCCTGCTGTTTGCCATCTCGCTGGAGCCCCTTGCGACTCTCATACGAGCCTCTCCCCTCCTCAAAGGTATACCAGGGACCGGGGGTTGGGAAGACCGTCTGTCCCTATACGCAGACGACATGCTGCTATATCTAACAGATCCCGAGGAGAGTATACTGGCATTATTACGCATTTGCGACACGTACGGCAGGATCTCCGGCTACACACTAAACTGGTCCAAGTCAGAGTTATATGTCTTGCAAGGCCCGGCTCCGGATCTCGACGGTGATTGCCCGCTGCGACTGGCGGGAACATCCTTTAAATACCTAGGCATACATGTCACTAAGGACCCAACAGAATTCATAGATAAGAATCTGAAGCCGCCATTGGAAAGGCTCAAACGGGATGTTGAGTTCTGGTCCGGCCTCCTAGGCAGGGCGGCGCTTTACAAGATGATGGCGTTACCACGCTTCCTGTACGTCCTTGATAATTCACCTTATCCTGTGCCGCCTAAGTTCTTCCAGAAGGTAGCAGCTTTGTTCTCCAATCTACTATGGGGCAACCTCCCGGCGCGAGTGGCACAATCCAAGTTACACAGAGACTGGTATAGTGGGGGCATCGCGCTACTGAATCTAAAACTGTACTATTGGGCTGCACACCTTAAACCCATTAATCAATGGGTTCACGCGCCACATGCCGAGCCAGCATTTCATTCAGACAGGGTGCAGTTGGGCGCTGATAGTCTGTTGGGTCCACTGTATGATCACCGACGGATGCGGACTCTAGTCGGCCCCACCAAATTAACTGTGCAGATATGGCACGCAACTACGGCAGCTCTGGGCTGGAAAGGGAGGATCACTAGGATGACTCCGCTGTGGGACTCTCGCGCACTGGGCAACCTGAGGAACACCAAGGGGTTCGCACAATGGGCCACAATAGGTATCTCCACGGTGGGCGACCTGTGGGAGAGGAATGAAGTGATCCCCTTTGCCCGACTAAAAGAACTCTATGAGCTCAATGACAGGGAACTCTACAGATACATCCAAGTCCGACATGCGCTGCTTGCAGCCATCCCAGCCGACACACCACTGCCGGAGTCTTCACCCTTGGAGGATCGCCTACTCACTGATGACATGCTAGAATGGGCGACGTCCCTCACTTATCGCAAGTTACTCAATAACACCCCTGAACCTACATCACACCTAAAAGAGAAATGGGAAGGGGAGATTAACGACATGGATGAACATGAGTGGAACGAGGCACTTGGGTCCCCTAAGGAAGTAGGCATCTCGGCACGCATGCGACTGGTGCAATTTAAGATCTTGCACAGGGTTTACTATACAAGGACAATGCTACACCGCATACACAGGGCGCCCCATCCTTACTGTCTGCGTGGGTGCGGGGAGGAGGGCACGTTCTTCCACACCATATGGGACTGCCCCAAGATCCAGGATCCAGGAATACTGGAAACAGATACTCCGCACACTTTCACAAGCATTAGGCCACTCCATACTGCCTGCCTGGCCCGAGAAGGTGCTTGCTAAATATATGGGAACCTACCGACTTGACCCGCTACGAGCAACTTTGGGTCACGGCAGGGCTAATGGTAGCGAAACGGGACATAGCACAGCGCTGGGGGGCGGCGGAACTTCCAACCAAGTCCCAATGGTGCTTAAACATGGATCGAGTAATGTTGACCGAGCGTGCAGTGTACTCCAACAGAGCCTGCCCGGGGAAATGGAACAAGATATGGCTGAAATGGAATGAATACAGAGGGGACATATGCGAACCCTTGCTGGAGGATGATCAAGACGACTCCGACGATGAGGGCGAGGAGGGCTAAACCTAGGCGGGTTGGAGGGGTGGGGTGGAGAACTGGGCTGCTGCAGGAGGCCTCCTCTTAGGGTTTAGACTGGTGAGTCAAGGGGAGTGGGGGCATGTGTTGTACGTAGATGCATGCATGTACTGTGCGGGGATGTCGGATTTCCATGGGCCAAGAGACACTTGTGACTTGAAGTGCACTGATTCGTACTAGACCGTAATGTCATTCCTAACTGTTTGTGGTTCTGAGTTTGTTATTTTTCAAAAAATGAAAAAACTCCATCAAAACCTCATTTCCTGCATTGAATAGTTGCTCAACTGGCACTTTTATATTTTCAGCACGCTCCGTCACGCATTTAATGTAACTGTAGCTTTACTATCCTTTTTGCTGAAAATCATTGTGAACAACGATCCTCTGATAGCGGCCGGCCCACAGGGTTGTAGGCATTCCGCTGTGTACTATGTAAAGTGCAATAAAGGTTTTGGGAAAAAAAAAAGAAGTAATTTTTTGGGTTTTTTGTTTTTTGCTCCAGTTGAGCCAGTTTCAATTCCCTTTTTTTGTTTCTCCCCCTAAAAAAATACAAAAAAAAATAAAACTGTTTTGAAAAGCCAAAAAAAGTACAAAATGTTCAAAAAACACAAAAAAATATAAAACAACAAAAAGAAGAAAAAAAAGTTCTTTTTAGAACTACCTCCAATTTCTAAATAAAGGCTTCATTTTTTAAAAACTCTGTCATCTTTTTCCCTCATAGTATGCTCCCCGGGCCGCTCCCCGGTGAGCGTACCGGGCGCTTCCCCCGCGCAAACAAAAAAAAAATATTTTAAATGCCCCGCGGGGTCCTTTTATAGCCCCCACATCAAACCTAGAGGGTCAAGGGGGGTCTACTCTGCCCCCTTATGGTCATTTCCCTCTTTGTTTTGGCCACCTCTCGTGTCTCGATCCTACCGAGACACAAGATGGCGGCCGCTCCAGACTGTTTCGAATGTTTACAGACACCCGAGAGCCAATCAGCTTTCCGTGCGCACCTCGCGCGGCGTGCCCGGTGCGCGTACCGGTGCACGTACCAGAGCGCAGCTATAGATATATATATTTTTTTGAACCTTAATTACTCAAAATCCACTGGAGCACATATCTTGAGACATAGCAAAGGCACATCGGGCTACCAGTCCCTACAATTTTGCCAAGTTTGGAGGAAATCCATTCAGCCGTTCGGGCTAAAAGTGAAATCGACCGCCCTATGGAAACTAACATGGGGAAAACGCGTTTTGGGACCCCCCTTTTATCTCGGCCCCCGCTTGACGAATCCCCCCAAACTTTCAGGGAAGGACCGGAACGCCGCGAGGCCATTTTGAGGAAATTTTGAGGCAGATTCATCAACCGGCGCCAAAGTTATTCCAAATAGAATTTTGAGATTTAACATTGAAAAAAATCCTAACTATAACTACCTACTGGCGACCGCCAGTAGGTAATATATATATATTCCTCGAACAGCAGGCACTCCTTCAGCTTGCAAATTGAAAGGCACACACAGAGTTTTAAATTAAAGCTTCAAAGAATGCTTTATTCGGTGCTCAGCCTTCTCCCCCCTATCGAAAGACGCTTTTCGCCTCGCGGCTTTTTTTTTTTTGTTTTTGTTACCGTGATCAGGGACAGCTTCATGTCCGAAACGCGTAGGTGGGGAACCTACAGAAAATAAACCAGAAATTCAACTAATGAAGTAGTGTGCGGCGTTTTTCTCTTTTGAGAAGTTTTTGCTGAAAACAATTACTGCGAGGGTGTCCTGAACCTTGCCGCCAGCACCAGCTACTGCTGCTCCTCTCATCTTGGGACATTTGCTCGTTGATATATATATATAAATATATATATTCACTTAAAAAAACATAGGTTTCAGGCCTTATATAGTTAGGAATTAGCATTTAAAAAACCATTGAAATTGCTCCTATATAGTTAGTTGTACTAACTATATTTCGCGCACCCGCAATCCACTGCTGATGATGTCACATATTACATCATTCATGACATGGTCGGTGACATCACTGATGACATCACTGATGACATCTCAAATTACATCACTGATGACATCACTATATATATATATTACCTACTGGCGGTCGCCAGTACTTATATATAGTTAGGACCTAGTTAGCATAGGAAATTCCGAACATTCTATTGGGAATAACTTTGGTGCCGATTGAGGGATCTGCCTGTGATTTTCCTTAAATTTGCCTCGCTGCGCTGTGCTCCTTCCCTGGATGTTTCGGGGGGATTCGTGAAGCAGGGGCCGAGAAGAAAGGGGGGTCCCAAAACGTGTTTTCCACGTGTTAATTTCCATAGGGACCTTCTGACAAGGCTGCAGCTCGAACGGCTGAACGGAATTACACCAGATTTGCAAAATGGTAGGGACTGGTATGCAGCAGTGCCTTTTGTACGTTTGGTGTAAATCCCTCCAGTAGTTTGTGAGAAAATTGAATGTGAAATTGAGTCCAATGCAATTTTCCATAGGAGCTTTAGACACAGCTACAGCCCGAACAGCTGAATGGAATTACTGCAAACTTGGCAAAATGGTAGAGCCTCGTATGCAGAAGTGCCTTTTGTATATTTGGTGAAAATCCGTTCAGTAATTGTTGAGAAAATCGACTTTCTTCAAATTATATATCTATGGGCGGGACACGGTGCGCGCACGGGCTTGCACCGTCCCTGCACTGTCCTTGCACGTGCGCGGACCTTAGCTTGCGCGCGCGGAATTCTGATTGGCTGTTGGATGTCTGTCAACATTCCAGTCAGTCGAAATGAGGAAGTGTTGTCCAGCATCTTGTTTTTATGGCAGATGATAGTGGTTGTAATCCGAAGTGTAATAGTTGACAAGGAGGCAGAGTAGAGATTCCTGAGCCCCCTAGGTTTTGTCATGGGGTCTGTAAAGGACCCCGAAGGTTGAAAAAAATAAAAAATAAAAAAAATAAAAATTGCGGGGTTTGCGCACTGTGCGCGGACTTCGGCTCAAAAAGACAAAAAAGAAATACATTAAAATAACAAGTTTCAGTGTTTAGATGTTGGTTGAGTGCAACATTGAGTGATGACTCTTTTACCTTTGGGTTTAGGTAGGTGTTTTGTGGAGAGTTAGTATGGTAATTGGTAGAGAGCATTGGGGGTAGGTTGAACATTATGCGAGTTTGAAAGTGTTGATAATTTGAACCAATTAAAATGTTACTTTGGTTTTGATTTTGTGTGTGATAAAATGTGATTGGCTGGGTATTTGAATATGTATGAAAAATAAGAGGGAAACACAGCCATTTTGAGATTTTAGTGTTTAAGGTATACTTCTGAGGTGTGAGATTGAGACAGAATTTACTGTTCAACAATTTTCTAGAAGGTGAGTTGTTAATTTGTAAGGAGAACTCTTTTGTTCACTTTAAGTTAATAGGAACAATGTTTTCTGTTAGTTATTTAATGTTTTTCTGTCATACTTATGGATTGAGTAGGGCAACATCAGATGCAGTGCTTTATATTTCTAATTCTTGCTTGATACTATACATTGTCCAGTGAAACACGGCTATTTTGTGACTATAGTGTCTGAGGTAGTTTTGTGAGGAAATTTTGGTGTTCAATTTCTGGTGTGAGATTTACACAGTAGTGACTCTTCTAATAGCATTTAATAGTTTTTCTCTGCCCTATCTCACTCTTCCTAAGCGCTGTTTCTCTTTCTTTTAATAGTACCCTAACATAAAATGATGAATGAAAATGAGGAGCCTACCAACATCTTCTTTAAAATATCAGCAACGTTTATTGAGGCAACTTATTCTGTGGTGTATATTGATCCTATAGATGAAACAAATCATGAAGAACATGAAGGAGATACCATGGCAGATTTTTGTGATGAAACACTAGATATGGAATTAATGGAATTGTAGACATTGTTGAGTTTGACTAATCATTTTCAGACACTTTGACGGATGAAGTTCCTGATGAAGAAATGCTACAAAGTCTTTTAGATTTTGAAATTTCTGATAAATAAATTTTAATTTAATAAAGAAAAATTGTTTTGAAAATTAAACTTATTTAAATGTAATTTGCATCCTTTCTTTCACTGACTGTCTCTGATTCACTAGTTTACAACATAAGTAAGTATATAGAACAGCAAGTGTGTTTCACCAGAGTAGGAACTCATGACCCCCTACGCCAATTCTGACCATACATTGAGAAAGGAAGGAATCATGTGAACAAATCTGTTTCTGCTTTCCTATAGTATGGATTCAATATACCACAATAACTTGCATTACAACATACAAGGTATCAACAGAGGAGGCAATGTCCATTTCCATTTAGTTTTTTTTTTTTTTAATTCCAATAGGTCTGCGCACCGTGAGTGCTCGGTAAATGCACGGTGCGCGAACCCTGTCGCCGCCATTTTGTGGTTTCAGAAGAGAGTGAAAAATATAACTTAAAAACTTGGGAAGGGGGTAGGGTAGAGTGTCCCTGACCCCTTAGGCCGTCTCAGGGGGTCCTTCAAGGACTCCTAAGGTTAAAAATAATGTTTATTTTTAAAAAATAACAGAAAACACGATTGGTCCGTGCACGGGGAGTGCTCAGTGAGTGCTCGGTGTGCGGACCTCGGTAAAAATTAATTAAAAAAATAAAGTTAAAAATCATATTTGAGTGTTCACATGTTAGTTGGCTCTAAAAAGAGCTGTTGTGTTCATTGTGTTATTTTTGATACCTACAAGTAAGTACCAATGCAGAGTCTGATGTTACAGAGATAGACTCTGTTCCCTTCATCAGTGAAATGTACACCATCTGTCCTATAGATGCTTTGCATGTTGTAACGCAAGTTTTTGTGGTATATACAACCCATTCCATAGTCTCTAATGTATGCAGAAACAGATTTATTTACATGTTTCCTTGCTTTCTCAATCTGCGGACAAAATTGATTGGACCAATATCATTTTTGCCTTTGGCATATATTGGAATAGACAAAGGCAGTTTGAGGAAAAAGTGACATCAATTGTCCAAAGATGTCCTTCAATAGCATTTCCAGACCAACCCCAGTCAAAGTGCATAAGTCATTTCCACCACAGTGCACAATTATGAGGTCAGGGTGTGGGAGATGCATGAAGGATTTCACCAATGGTATCAATTGGTGACATCTCAATCCTCTCTGGCCAATCCATAAAATATCCACATTTGGTAAATCAAGGTTTAAAATTCCTCTGTTTGTTGCATACCTTTTAGACCAGAATACAAAGCTGTATCCTACAAACCATACTGATAGCATGTTCAAGGCAGATCTGGTTGTACTCAGATGAGGGCTATAAATGAAATTGCAGTTGGAAAGCTTGCAGTTTAGAAAAAAAAAGAGGAGGACATTCACTGCACTTGAAGCTTAAGAAATGATTGGTGCTTTCTGAAAATGCAAAATAGCATATTAGGGTGCATAGTTTTGTTTTTTAAAAGAAGCAATTCTTATGGTTCAGAAAAGGTCATTGAAAGGAACATTGCACATGATTAGCTGTTATATTGAAAGCTCTAACAACCTTGCTGGATTCATTTGCAACATAGTATGATGAACTTTTAAACTCTGTTCTTCCTTAGGTGGGAGTTACCATGGTAACAGGTTGAATGAGCAGTAGGGGGATGGGTGAATATTATGTCAGTTTGAAAGTGTGGAAATGTAGAACCAATTGAAATGTTAATTTAGTTTTGAAATAGTGTGGGAAAACATTTCATTGGTTATGAGCAGAAATAAGTGAGAAGAATGAGTGGGAAACTGTGCCATTTCTGTTTCCAGTGTCTGAGCTGCAGTTCAGGGATTCTGCGTAAGAAAATCTGGTGTGTGTTTCACACTGTTCTACATTTTCAAAAGTGATTTTACAGGTGTGTAATCGTTCATTTAATATAGAGAGAGTGCTGTTTGCAGTATTGGGAAGCATAACAAGCATATTGGGCTTCATTACTGTTGTATTTTGAAAATGAGTCAGGTTTCTCAATTTATGTCATTAGTAAAATCATTTACGCATTTCTCACAGCATTTCATATTCTTGTCTGTGTGCCAATTTTATTACTCTGCATGCATTTTCTGCTTGCACCCATGTCAAACATTGTGCACGGGGCTTGTAAATATGCCTCTCTTTTTTGTATATTGTATCTCAAGTTATGCCATTAGTAAAATCCTTTACGCATCTCTCACAGCATTTCATATTCTTGTCTGTGTGCCAATTTTATTACCCTGCATGCATTTTCTGCTTGCACCCATGTCAAACATTGTGCAAGGGGCTTGTAAATATGCCTCTCTTTTTGGTATATTGTATCTCAATTTATGCCATTAGTAAAATCCTTTACACATCTCTCAAGGCATTTCATATTCTTGTCTGTGTGCCAATTTTATTACTCTGCATGCATTTCTGCATGCACCCATGTCAAACATTGCGCAAGGGGCTTGTAAATATGCCTCTCTTTTTTGTATATTCTATCTCAATTTATGCCATTAGTAAAATCCTTACGCATCTCTCAAGGCATTTCACATTCTTGTCTGTGTGCCAATTCTATTACTCTGCAGGCATTTTCTGCTTGCACCCATGTCAAACATTGCGCAAGGGGCTTTTAAATATGCCTCTCTTTTTTGTATATTCTATCTCAATTTATGCCATTAGTAAAATCGTTTACGCATCTCTCAAGCCATTTCATATTCTTGTCTGTGTGCCAATTTTATTACTCTGCATGCATTTTCTGCTTGCACCCATGTGAAACATTGCGCAAGGGGCTTGTAAATATGCCTCTCTTTTTTGTATATTCTATCTCAATTTATGCCATTAGTAAAATCCTTTACGCATCTCTCAAAGCATTTCATATTCTTGTCTGTGTGCCAATTGTATTACTCTGCATGCATTTTCTGCTTGCACCCATGTGAAATATTGCGCAAGGGGCTTGTAAATATGCCTCTCTTTTTTGTATATTCGATCTCAATTTATGCCATTAGTAAAATCCTCTATGCATCTCTCAAGGCATTTCATATTCTTGTCTGTGTGTCAATTTTATTACTCTGCATGCATTTTCTGCTTGCACCCATGGCAAACATTGCGCAAGGGGCTTGTAAATATGCCTCTCTTTTTTGTATCTTGTATCTCAATTTATGCCATTAGTAAAATCCTTTATGCATCTCTCACAGCATTTCATATTCTTGTCTGTGTGCAAATTTTATTACTCTGCATGCATTTTCTGCTTGCACCCATGTCAAACATTGCACAAGGGACTTATGCCTCTCTTTTTTGTATATTCTATCTCAATTTATGCCATTAGTAAAATCCTTTATGCATCTCTCAAGGCATTTCATATTCTTGTTTGTGTGCCAATTTTATCACTCTGCATGCATTTACTGCTTGTACCCATGTTAAACATTGTGCAAGGGGTTTGTAAATATGCCCCTCTTTATCTTATATTCCATCTCAATTGATGCCATTAGTGAAATCCTTTATGCATCTCCCACACCATTTCATAATGTTTTCTATCTCCTATTCCTATCCCTCTCCATATATTCACTGCTTGCACCCATTTTAAAGGTTACGCAAGGCGCTTGTGAAAAAGGAGCATATTTACAAGCCAAATTAAACTATTAGCAGTATCTCTGTACCAGCATTGAATCCAAGCATGAGAAACACTTTAAAAAGAAGTCTACCCTGTAAGCTAAAAGATACAAACTGTGATCACACACAGCTAACATTATGGAAAAAGATGAAAATATAATTCCTTAATTCACATACACACTCAGTGTGTTCCTTGTCAAAAAACTTAAAGCCAGATATCTCAACCAAAAAACATTTAGAATGGTAAATCGTTTTAGACACAGAGAGTGAGATGAGACACACACACAAACAGGCAGATGGTGTAGGCAGAGATTGAGATGATACACACATACAAACAGAGAGATGGTGGAAGGAGAGAGTGAGATGAGGCATGCAAAGAGGGATATGGTGCAGGCAGAGAGTTATATGAGACACACAAAGAGAGATGTGAACTAGTGTTTATATTGTTTAGTTAATGTAATTGCTATGTGCTATGTTAGTAGTGGTCTATAATATGTTATATTTTTCTTTTCAACAGATTGTAAATATCTACAGAGTCATAATAGATTATGCCTACCAAGAACCGCAAACAAACAGTTTATAAGCAAGCTTTATGAATCAAGAGGACTGAATTAGAAGATTCATCCAGAAGACAATCTTCAGAGAAAAGAAAAAATGCTCCTGGTAATGCACCTGTGCTTCCTGTTTTTTTGCAGGATAACTTGAATGGACTCTTGTGCAAAGGTTATTACTTTCTGGCAATGAATGCATTGCATCATCAAATTCTTAAGTTCAGGTTGGATATTTGCAACCATTGATGCTGGCATTGGTGGTACTGTTGCTTCAGAAGAAGTGCTGGGAGCTGAGCCCTGCTCCTCTGATGATCTTTTTATTACAGCTTTACTCCAATTGTTTGGGTGTATATTCCGGACATGGCATTCCAGGCTATAAGTTCCAAAGCTGTACTGTTTCTGTGGATTCCCTCTTGAAAGTACTGTGTGACGGATTTTACATGTGACAAAAGGCGCATTTATCTTTTTTCTTTTTCTGTTTTTTTTTTAATTTCCGTACCATGGACTCTCTCTGTGTTCTAGGGGTTTCAGGAACAAACTCTTCTGAAGATGAAGTAGAAGAATGAACTTTTTACACAAAACAATTGTTGCATCTGTGGTTCCTGTTCTTCTGCAAAATTACAATGGACTGTTGTCCGAAGGCTACTAATTTATTGCAATGTATGCATTGCATTTTGTGAAGTAACAAGGGCCCCCTGGTAAGGATGAGAATCCTGGGTCAGGGAAAACATACAATATGAAGGTAAACACCCAGGCTATCTGTCTGACAAACACTTGCTATGTACTAGACTGCATCATTCCCAAAAATTAGAGAACTTAAACCATAACACAAACAATCGTAATGATATCAAAAATAGTATGTTTTAATAAAAACAGAGATAGATTTTTACAATGTAAATATACAGTTATAATGAGTTATTAATAAAAAATGATATATCTTTTATATTAAAAAACATAAATTAAAACATTAGTAGGACAGCGATACGTGTCCTATCTATTGTTGCTGTGGCTGTTGTATGTGAGTCAACGCGTTTCGACACGTCGTGGTGTCTTCCTCAGGACAATTATAGTTTCATCACAACAAAATGTACCTGGGGGTCACAAAAAAGAGTCAAAACAGAGTGGATCACAAAACCAATGCTACACAAAAGACACCAGTGAGTGGGTCACCTATGATAGTGAAATGCAGGCCAAGTTGAGGCTCAAGAGCATATGGAGAAATAGTTCCCATCAGAAGCCACACTGTACCGCCCTCTTTCTCATCATTTGGGTTCTCCTTACCCAGGAGACAAAACGGCCGGTCAGATGTTACCGTAACCGATATGTGTGAGATAAGGGGTGGTGTATAAAGTACAAAAAATTACGTGGCTACTGTAAAGGCAGTGTTAGAGTGGTAAAAGTGTTAAGTGAGGGAAAAATATATAAAATTAGGTGATCAGGTGGACGAACAACATTTATTAGTGTCTCCCAATCCCTAAGGTTTAAAAAGCAAGTGTGAGTGCGGGTTTCAAATAATCACTGTACTCAGTGGTGGTCAACATGTTTCTGCATTGTGTTGAACATAGTTTCAAAATGCATTCTTCAGGACCGGAAATATAAAAACACTGCTACTTAGATTAGAGAAATTAAGAACAATATCACCTGTTCTTCAGGTACATACTCAACCGTATACTGTTGCATCGCACGATATTAGATCCACACAGCAAGACAAACAAATAGAAAAAGAACATGAATATGTCATATTCCCATGAATTATATACTGTGATGAGTGCACATTCACATGTATAAAGACAAACATTGCCAATTAGCAGACTCACCCAAATTTGGTGGTTGAGAGGCTTCACCCCACCTGGCCACAGCGCAGGTATGAGGAGCACCGCTCTACAAAGAATTCACAAGTAACATCTTTAGAGCAAAATATCAAAAGATAAAATGAGTTTACAAGGTGGCAGATTGCTCGATATGTCCTTCACAGTCCACATTGATAAAAATGTGGACCATCCCACTCGTACTCGACTCCATCGATCCGAAAATGACAGACCAGATCAGGTACTAAGTTAAGAATGGCATTCTTATAGAAAGCTAAGCGTTTTAAAAAACTGCGCTTGTCAGCGTGTTAGTTCACTAGTCGAGTAAAAATACCCCTTAAGTGTCAACATAATCGCCTCTACACATCGCGCTTGTAGTATAAATGGTCAGCGTGGTAAATATCAGGCAATCGAAGTGTAGGAGCGTGATGGGCGTTCCAGCGCTATAGTACACTTATCCTGCGCTGATCCTGATGGTAGGGCGATTGATATCTATCATTGTTATAGAAAACTAAGCGTTAGCGTGTTTGTTCACTGTTCGAGTAAAATTACCCGTTAAGTGTCAACCTAATCGCTTCTAGACATCGCGCTTGTGATATATGAGGTCAGCGTGATAAAAACCAGGCAGGGAGTGCCTGAGCGCGATGGGTGTTCCAGCGCGTTTGTGCGCTGATCCTAATGGTGGCGCGATCGGTATCTAGCAGCGCATTGTCAGTCAGGCAGCGAGCTCAGGAAAGGCTAGCGCTCGCTTACCTGTCCGTCGGTGTCTCCTGGCAGTCAGCTGTACTGTCTGGGGGGGCACCGACGTTTCTCCAAGAGGACTAATATGCACTTCCTCGTTGCGCCCGGCAAGATGGCAATCACATGATATGATCACGTGATCACGGGCATGCTGGGATATGTAGTCCCAACAAGGATTAGTGCATAATATAGACTATCAGGCAGATGGATCTATGCGCAAGTTGTATGTCTAGGGAATTCAAATAAGTAATCCATAACAAAAATGGGGGTGCTTCGAGGTAGAGCAAGAGAACTAGCGAAAACCCATGCAATTAACTATTTTGAAGTTCATGTTTTGTAGTGAAACCTCACAGGGACATCCAGGGAATGGGTTCATTAAGTCCCTCTTTATCACTGTTGAGACGGTACACCCACTTCTGTTCAATTTTGAACAGGAACCGGCTGATGTCAGTACAGGATAGGGGTATTTGTGGTTGTTCTAAAACCGTCCAACAAAAATCTTCAGGGCCATGTCCCTTTTCCAAGAAGTGTGCGGTGAGGCGGGTTGCTTGTTTTTTACACCGCCCTGTACTTTTATGTTCTTGTAACCTCGTCCTGATTTTCCGGGTCGTCATACCGACGTATCGCAAAGAGCATGGACAGGTTATCAGGTATATAAGATTACTGCTGTTGCAGTTGGTGAATTTTTTCTGTATCCAAGGGCGATTGGTCCCAATATCGACCTCAGTGGATTTCTTGGTTTGAGGACATACAGTGCACGCCCCACATGGATGATGTCCAGAAACTGGAGGTAGGTCCCACAGCGTACCCACTTGCCTAGGTTCTTTGTTTCGTGGGCGCGTGTGGACCAATTGGTCTTTTAAGTTTTGTCCTCTTTTGAAGGCAAAAATGGGTAGAGCGATGTCATCGTTTCCAGTCTTCAAGATAGACCAATGCTTCTTTATGATTTTCTGTACCTGATTTGAGCGTGTATTAAATGTGTTAACAAAGGCAATGCGGTTGGTCTTGTCTTTTGGTGACTGTATTTCCAATAGGGATTCCCTGTTATTGTTGGACGCCCTCTTTTTTGATTGCCGAATGATCTTTCTCGGGTAGTTCTTTTCACTCAGTTGGGTTTCCAGATTCTTAGAGTGAATTTCGAAGGCCTCTTTGCTGGAGCAGTTCCTTTGTACCCTCAGAAATTGACCAAAGGGCAAATTGTCCCTCAAGGCTCGCGGATGACAGCTGTCGTACCTTAGTAGTGCATTTCTAGCCATCGGCTTCCGATAGAGTTCCGATTCAATGCCATTGATGGTTGCATGTAGCCTCAGATCCAAAAAGGCTAAAGATGTTCTACTGTGTTCAATGGTGAACTTCAAGTAGGCATTCTTACTATTCAGCCAGCCATGGAATAGTAATAGGTCTTCTTCAGTGCCCCGCCACACCACCAGGATGTCATCGATATATCGTTTCCATATGTACAATGACGAAAGATATGGGTTGGTGGACGTCAAGACCTCCTGCTGTTCGAAGTTATGGACGTAGAGGTTTGCCAAGCTCGGCGCGAAAACACTGCCCATGCTGGTCCTGGACGTTTGGAGGTAGATGGTATCCTCAAAGCGAAAGTAGTTCTCTTTCATCGCAATTTCGGCTAGATGCATGATGAAGCTCGTAGGCGTTATAGATTGATGATCACTCTGTTCCAGTAAAGTACCTACTACCTCTAGGGTCTCGGTTTGTGGGATACACGTATATAGAGACTCTACGTCAAATGATACCAAGATATCAGTTTCGATGTCATATTGTATTGTTGGTAGTAGTCTGAGGACATCTTTTGTGTCCTGCAGAAAGGTGGGCATCGCCTTCACCATTGGGTTCAAGAAGTGATCAACAAAAGTTGATAACGGTTCTAAGACAGAGCCAATACCAGAAATGATAGGCCTGCCAGGTGGTGGCCTCTGAGGTTTGTGCACTTTTGGAAGACAGTAAAAGTACGGAACTGTAGGGTGTTTGGTGATTAGGTACTGTCCCTCTTGGGGCGTTATCCAACCCTCACCGGTTGCTTCCTCTACCAGATTGTTGATTTTGGTTTGCAATCTCTCTGTTGGATCCTCTCTCAATGGGAGATATGACTTCTGGTCACTCAGTTGCCGGATGCACTCATTTCGGTATGTCTCAGTATCTAAGATGACTGTTGCTCCACCTTTATCAGCTGGCTTGATAATGATCTTTTCGTTAGATGTTAATGAACGTAGAGCAAGCTGTTCGTCCTTTGAAAGGTTCTTGAATGGTCTCGTCTCAGTTTTATAGATGCGATTGATGTCATTCTCCACTGCCGCTTCAAAGGTCAAGACCTTCGGAGGTAGAACAGCAGCAGGTGGATTAAAATTGGAGGGTTTTCTCAATCCCGTATTGTTGTCTTCAGGGACAGTGCTTATGTGTTCTGGTTTAGAAAAGAAATAGTGCAATCTTATTCTTCGGAAAAACTTAGCCAGTTCAATTTGGGCTACGAAAGGGTCCCCTTTCTGGGTAGCCACGAAACCTAAGCCTTTGTTCAAAAGTTGCTCTTCAGTAGGAGAGAGTGTGTGTGAACTAAGGTTCATCACGAGGCTTGTTGATTGCTGGTCCCTGCAGTGTCCTGTGGGACTTTCTTTCCGCTGCGGCGATCCATTCTCGATTGTTGAGGAGTTTCCGTGTTCCAGTGCACCTGTGGTGTCGTGGTTCCTTGTCTCCTCCTGCCCCTGCCTTGTCTCGGGCCAAATCCTAAAAAAGGAAACGACCCTGGACCCTGTTGCATTGGAGGGGGGCCAAAAGCACCCATTTGAGGGGGACATTGAGGTCCAAACATCCAGGGATTAGCCGGCCACCAAGGTTGGAAGTTGTTAAAATTCTGAGAATGATTGCCATTTCTCCAGTTTCTTCTGTTACCTCGGCCTCTGGAAGTTTGATCAGCAGATCCATGTTGTGAGGTATCTGAATCACTAGATGCTCCATCCGAACTAGATGTGCCATACGTAGAGCCACCCTTCTTGCCACCTCGGTTGAATGTTGGTGCTGTATATGTGTCACTAGTGTATGGATATATGCGTTCCATAGAGAATTTGGCTAAGTCCTTCTTAAACTTTTCTAACTTAGTGAAAAGAATGGATTCTTTAAATTCTTTATTGTTTTTGTCACTGTCTTCCTGTCCCTTTTTAAACATTCCGCTTTTCAGTGTAGTTTTGATCTGGCCCTCTAGAACCTGGATCTCAATTAATATCTTGTCCGCTACTCTCTTTGCGGTTTTGATGATCAGGACTAGCCAATCCCTTGTACACCTCCAGGCTATCATCGACCAGTCCTTGAGAAACTCTTTATCATCAAGGAATAGACGTGGTGCATTGTTGACAATAAGACCTGAAGGTGCACAGTTGTCTCGAAGGTATTGTGCCATAATGAGTCCATGTACGGATGTTCTTGAATGGGTTTTTTTGAGAGCTAGAATTTTTGCCCATCCATCATCATTATTTGTTGTTTGGACCGAGACTGGAATAGTGTCTAGGAGACTAGGGTTTTCGTCTAGGATGCTCTGGACCTCTGCACTCTCAAAAGCTAGGCCCCAATTAGTCGCCATGTCGGAGAGAAGACGGAGGAATACAGAATGGTAGAGGACAGATAAAGCCACTCAGTGGACTCAATTGAACTGGAGACCACGTGGTCAACCAGTAGTTAAAAAAGACCCACAGCCTTAGCTGTACAGTTCACGCACACAACAAAACAATGAGAGTAGGGTCTAAGGGCGAGTTTACCGACCGACCAGGCACATGCCCCAAAATACAGTATTATCACAACAAAATGTACCTGGGGGTCACAAAAAAGAGTCAAAACAGAGTGGATCACAAAACCAATGCTACACAAAAGACACCAGTGAGTGGGTCACCTATGATAGTGAAATGCAGGCCAAGTTGAGGCTCAAGAGCATATGGAGAAATAGTTCCCATCAGAAGCCACACTGTACCGCCCTCTTTCTCATCATTTGGGTTCTCCTTACCCAGGAGACAAAACGGCCGGTCAGATGTTACCGTAACCGATATGTGTGAGATAAGGGGTGGTGTATAAAGTACAAAAAATTACGTGGCTACTGTAAAGGCAGTGTTAGAGTGGTAAAAGTGTTAAGTGAGGGAAAAATATATAAAATTAGGTGATCAGGTGGACGAACAACATTTATGAATCTCTTTTTTCGATCAAAAGACCGTTTGAAGTTCTAAATGTTGCAGAAAATGCTGCCGTCGAGCGTATCTCTCCGTGGGGAGCTGTAATCTCTTAAAGGCACCACGTGGTTTGGCGAGGTGAGAAAGATACCATTATAAGCCCATTTAATTGTTTCCAAGTAAGACTTCTGTGTCTCATCATAACGTGTAGTTTATATGGCTTTATCCATAGCCTAGAGGCATTCGTTTACCTGAAGAAAACCGCCGAATAGTGTGAATACGGGCTAAGTGAGATGGGAGCAGTGAATCCTTAACATTAAGGTATGCAACATGATATAAAGAGAGAATGGAGATAGTTAGATGCCGCTCGCTATCGCGCCAAGGAAAGAAATAGAAAGATCATTAAGATACACAAAAATATTTCTTCTGCAGGTTTCACATGCCGATTTTAGAGAAAGAAAATAACGGTGCCTCACTTACTCTGTTTTTAATTGAAGAAATCGACAAACGAACCATCTAAAGAGAGGTCCTTGTCAGGTAAAGACATGGGAAGCCTAATATTCTGGGAAAATAGGAATAGGTAGACACCGACTTAAATGTAAATAGAAGTGTAGTATCAGTAATGTGGATTAATATAGGATAGGATACCAGTTGCAGGCATGGTCAAGGCTAATACTTGAATCTCTTTGGAAGATATGACTGAACCTTAATATCTCTTTTTCCTTTACTTATCTTGCTGCTTAAACTTCTCTCTGGGTTTTTCTCGCTTGCTTTTGATAGAAGGAGAAAAAATAGATGTTATTAAATGAAACTTTGGACAGGATTCTTAAAGAATGTCAACAGCAAAACAAATGTATATCGCAGACAAAATAGATTATATCAAAATTGTATCTGTCTAGGCCTGTTTCCCTTAGGATACCTCCAGTAATAATGTATCCCTTGCACACTATGCTATGTAATAATAAGTAATACTTGAGATAACATAATGAACTGCATTAGATATCTCCCATGCTAACTGAAATGAACCAAACAACAGAAATGAAATGAACAATTGTTCTGAGGTTCGCTATCATCAATTATGAATGGTAAAAATGAAACTGTAAACTGTGACACTGTTTTTAAGAAAAAATAAGAACTAATATCATTTTGTTCTTTATAGACAAATTGGCTGAAACTATAATTGTCCTGAGGAAGACACCACGACGTGTCGAAACGCGTTGACTCACATACAACAGCCACAGCAACAATAGATAGGACATGTATCGCTGTCCTACTAATGTTTTTTTAATTTATGTTTTTTAATATAAAAGATATATCATTTTTTATTAATAACTCATTATAACTGTATATTTACATTGTAAAAATCTATCTCTGTTTTTATTAAAACATACTATTTTTGATATCATTACGATTGTTTGTGTTACGGTTTAAGTTCTCTAATTTTTGGGAATGATGCAGTCTAGTACATAGCAAGTGTTTGTCAGACAGATAGCCTGGGTGTTTACCTTCATATTGAATGTATGCATTGCATCATTAACTTTTTCAGTTCTGGCTGAATGTTCGCCACCATTGAAGATGGCATTGGTGGTACTCCGGTTCTTCCTGTAGATGTACTAGGAGAAGAGTCCTGCACCTGAGATCTTTGCACCACAGCTTTACTCCAATTGTTGGGGTGTATATTTTTTACATGGCGTTCCATGCTGTGGGTTCCGAATGAATATTTCTTATTAGGATTTCCTCTAGATAACACTGTGTCACAGATCTTGCAGGTGACCAGTGGTGCATTTACTTTCTTCTGATGTTCTGGAAAGCTGAAAATCTTCCAGACTATGGACTCCTGCTTCTTACTTGGGCGAGGGTCCTCTTCAACAAAGTCTTCATTAGAAGAATGGTCAGACTCTGGATGTTCAGCCATTTTGAAATATTTTTCTGTAGCTAGGAGCTGTAGAAAAAAGGTGTTGCTTCTCTGAAAGCCAAAGAAGAAGGATGAATATGGGAGGGGTCTTTCAACAATTGGCGTACGAAGTATTATAAATCAATTAAATCTTTTGTTTTAAGGTCACATGGTTGGACGTAAGCTTACGGAGCGCTTACAGAGTGTTTATGGCGCGCATACGTAAGCTTATGTTGCGTTTACGGTCTATTTACGGAGCGCTAACGTCATCTTACGAAGCGTTTACGTAGTACGCACCTCGGGAGATTTATAATTACTTAAATAGTTATATATGGTCTTTAAAAGTTTAAATTAACATGTTCTTTATTATCCCAGATAATGTGTACCTTTACATTGTGCAATGAATATGTAGATATAACGATTTAAAGTTTATAAAACTTTCGGGGGTAAGAGCTCGAAGCTTTTACGGTGCGCAGACGGAGCTCTTACGTTGCGTGAACGTGCGACGTACCCTCGCGAGATTTGTTACTACTTCAAAAAGTAATATACTGTTGTTAAAAGTTTTAAAAACAACATTTTCTACATCAAAGCAGATATTGTCTACCTTTAAAATCTACGTTAAAAACGTAGATATTATGTTTTAGAACTTTAAAAAATTTGTCGGGGTAAGAGCTCAGAGCGTTTACGGTGCGCGGACCCTGTAATCATATAAAACAAAAAACTTGATAATAAAAATTATATATATATTATATTAAATATATATATATTCACTGAAAAAACCATAGGTTTCAAGCCTTACATAGTTAGGTATTAGGATTTAAAAAACCTTGCAAGCTCACTAAAAAAAACATAGGTTTCAGGTCATATATAGTTAGGTATTAGCATTTAAAACACCTTACAAATTCACTTAAAAAACCATAGGTTTCAGGTCATATATAGTTTGGAAATGGCATTTAAAAAACCATTGAAATTGTTCCTATATAGTTAGTTGTTCTAACTATATTTCGCGCACCCGCAATCCACTGCTGATGATGTCACATATTACATCATTCATGACATGGTCAGTGACATCACTGATGACATCACTGATGACATCTCAAATGACATCACTGATGACATCTCAATTGACATCACTGATCACATCACTGATGATATCATTTGTGTGATAATATGATGCACCTCTTCACACTCTAATATAACCCTTGATACACCCAGTGTTAAACACAGACTACCATTCTTGAAACCATTGACACACCAATACCAGTTACTACATACGCACACACTGATTGCTAGGTCTATACACACATCCAATCATTTACCCATAGAATCACTCATACATAGTCACTCATCAATACAACACTATCATCTGCACTCAAACACCTATACAGACACTCACACTCTGCCACTCATCCATGGAGTTACTCACACATCTAGTCAGTCATGCAAAGAATCAATCACACATTCATTTCCTCAACTATACAGTTATACACAAAACACCTTACTTATTCAAACATATACTAAAACATACTTACTTTGCTATACAATTACTGATACAAGTACACAATGATCCATACAGCCACTCGCACAATCAGTGGCTCTTATGTATAGTCATTTATATATGCCAGCTACCCACACACACACTCAGTCTCCCATACAAATACTCGGGCAACGAATCAATAACACATATAGCAACTCATATAGCTACTGATCAACACATGCAGTAGCTTACACAACAACAGACATACTGATACACACATTCAGACAGTTTAGTCACTAACCCATGCATTCAGTAAGACACATATAATCACTCACTCATACATTCAGTCATGTACCTACTAAATCTTTCATCCAGACACTTATACATCCACTCATTCTTCAATATGTAAAACATATTTAAACTTTACAGAAACACACAGTCACTGGATGATGTCATCAGTGATGTCATCAGTGATGTCATTTGAGATGTCATCAGTGATGTCATCAGTGATGTCACTGATCATGTCATGAATGATGTAATATGTGACATCATTCATATTTATATATATATATATAAATATATATACGAAAAAACACCTCTGACTGGGGAGCCCCGACCCTGCAGGGCGGCCTCTTCACACCAGGCATGGAGAGACCTGGCAATTCTGCACAACGAAGCACCACAATAGAGGCCCACTTCAATGAACAAGAAGCCTTTATTCGAGCTGCAGCACAGCATTCCTTAATGTCCCAACTAGTTTCGGCACCTTCAGCCTTGATCACAGGCGGGAATTACATTGGTAGTGTTTGTGCCTGCAGAATTTATACCGATCATGGTCACCTGACTAATTCTGGCATCCAGTTCCCACAATGCAACAATTCATATGGGTAAATGCTGGAAAATGCCTTGTAACAGCTAACAGCTGGGTACACTGTTCAGCAGTCAGCACCCTTGTGCATTGTCAATGGTGAAAGAATAAAATCACAGGGATAATCAGGCAGGGTTCCTTGTAAAAGCATAATGCTAGAATATCCAACTTGCTCGAATTTCATGCTTCTGTCCGTTGAATGATTGGAAGGGGATTAGTTTTCCCCGACCAAATCCCTTCCAGCGATGCCATCATTTTTACCAAATGGTTTTACCATTGTAGGTCTGGCGGCAGCGTGTGGGTCATGCTCCCTCATTAAACATCTGAAAAAACACCTCCGACTGGGGAGCCCCCAACCCTGCAGAGCGGCCTCTTCACACCAGGCATGGAGAGACCTGGCAATTCCACACAACGAAGCGCCACAATAGAGGGCCACTTCAATGAACAAGAAGCCTTTATTCGAGCTGCTGCACAGCATTCTTTAATGTCCCTACTAGTTTCAGCACCTTCAGCCTTGATCACGGGCGGGAATATATATAAAAAATCACTGAAGAGAACAAAGGTTACAGTAACGTTATACTTCAGTGAATGTGTCAATGAGAACAATAACATTTTTTTAAAACTTTTTATTACTAATTTTATGTCGCCTGTGTCCAACTAATGGGTGTGTTTACCAAACACATTTGCTCCCAATGCACCATAGCTGTGTTGAGGTATTGAGCATATTAAAAATCTTTGTATTCAAGATTAACTCTGTGTGCAGGTGATAGTTAACTTGTGTTCATTATGTTCCACAAAGGTTTTTTGGTTCAACAGAAAAAGTTTTCAACAGGAGTAAGATTCTACTTATTAGCTACTATCTTGCGAAAGCAGACCTGAGTTTTTAGACAGAATTGTGTCCGCATGTCAATTTCTACATAACATAGAGGACTGTGTGCACCAGGTACTAACCTATGTGCATGTACTTGTTTTGCTTAAGGAGATGGACTATCTGTAAAGTTTTCATCACAGTAGGAAGG
This sequence comes from Lissotriton vulgaris, assembly GCF_964263255.1. NCBI lineage: Eukaryota > Metazoa > Chordata > Amphibia > Caudata > Salamandridae > Lissotriton > Lissotriton vulgaris. The sequence continues at coordinate 703,371,253 of NC_141699.1, forward strand.
GTGCAGATAGTATGATGTTTAGCACCTTCATATATTTTTATTTGATTTAGCAAACAGTGTCTTTTTGACCACTGTTGCATATGGTGTGCTTCTTTTTGACCACTGTTGCATATGGTTTGCACTGTTCTAAGTAGATACTTTTTAATACTCTGTGGTGTATTTCTAATGAAAATATCACTGTTTACAAACAATGTGGTATAGAGTAAACTCTCGCCATGCAGTAAGCACTGTTTACAGTAGCCAATCCTCTACTGATATCAACTTAATTTCTCAAGGTATGTTTGTTGAGTTTCAGGGGTTTGATACAGATAAAAGATGTCCATAGTAGGTCATGTGTTTTGGAACTGACATTCACTATATCCTGTCTGCCTTATTACAAGTGCCATAGATTGTAATGCACTTGTAACATGGCAGACCGAACATTCGCCATGTTTGTGAAGGAGTATACTATAACCAAATTTTAAATGACGCTATAAATTTCAGTCTGGGGGGGCGTGGCTTACGCGCCGGCGAGTAATGGCGCTGCCTCCGTGAGCTCCGAGACGACGCGGGAATCTCAGCTGTTTTCCCGATACTTTCCCCGGACTCGGAGACCAGCAACTTGCATCCCCGCACGGCGGAACATGGTCCCCGTGTGTTGCGCGATGCAGCGACCATCCTAATTGCCGCTTTCGACAAGTTTTGCCGCTGCACCTTCCTCAACTGCTGCGGGACGCGAGCGGCCGCCATTTTGTGCCGCCGAGCTCGCGTCCCGTTTTTCTTTCATCTCTGCCGCCTCAACAGCCCGTTCTCCTCCTGCTGCAACGTATGGGCATATTCTTACAAGGTATGTTGTAGGGAACACGCATCATGCTACTACTCTGCCTTCATGACTTTTGGCACCACAAATCTCTTCATAGCTTCTGATTAAATTACTACTGCATAGCGGCGGCCATTTTGTGGTGTTTCCTGCGCAATGCTCAATACCTTCCTCTCATCTGCTTACAATCCTCTGTGGAATGTCAATTGACCCCCTTGGGTCTCTTTTATTATGAACGCTTTGCTGTTTCTCTACTGCCATATTACTGGATGGTTTTTTGACTGCGTATTGAATTGACTTTCACTCCATTTCGACGCATGTCCTGTGGGTTTGAGGTATTGCTTCTCCATTGCTCCTTATTACCTCTTATATGACCTCTTCCTTCCAGTGCCTCTTCTAGCTCTACATATAGGGTCTCAACTTTTTGGTTCTTGCGGTGTGGCTTCCATCCCTGCGGTCCTCCTAGTTTGCCCCTCTGTTGGCATAATGTCTCAGGACGCGGGTCATGCGAGATCGTCTGTCACCGGTACCAAACCGAAACACCTTAAGAATGACCCTCCATCTCCAATTCGCACTTCTCCGAACCCTGTGCTGGATTCCATTCTAGAAGAGGTTCGTGGCTTACAACCTTTTATGTTGGCAACTAACGAGAAGCTCAAGCAGATAGAAGACAGATGGGTTGTCATGGAGAACAAGGTTCTGCAACTAGAACAACGCATCAGTGACGTCCAGGATGTATCTACTAAAATTCCTATTCTTGAAAAGGAGATTCAGCAGTTGAAACTACACACAGAGGACCTTGAAAATCGTAACAGGAGGAATAACCTCCGTATTTATGGTGTTCCGGAGTCCCTTGAGGGGGCCGACATGGTGTCCTTCATCCGCAAATTCCTCTATGAACTTTTGGAACTCCAACCAGAATCTACTCCTCTAAACATACAGCGTGCTCATCGTTTGGGCCGTCCCACGTCCAACCCGACCAAACCTAGAGGTATTATCCTGCTTTTTCTTGAATTCACCGAATTGATGACTGTTCTTAAAGCTGCAAGAATAAAACGTCGCCTCATTTGGTCGGGTCATACCATCTTTATTGCCCAGGACTTATCAAACGCCACGAATGCACGTCGCAAGGAGTTCCTCAATCTACGACCACGTATGAGGGACTTGAACATTCAATATGGAATCCTACATCCTTGTCTCTGCAAAATAACTCACAACGGTCGTTCCCGTACATTTGATGATCCTCTGAAGCTTCGAGAGTATCTCCAAACTTTCTCTGCTTCTGCTTCCACTATGGACACCAACGACTGAAAATAATTATTTTCTATTTCCTGCATTCACTTATCTTATGTCTTGACGACTGTTGTGGCCTTGTCATGGTCTCTTCCTTGTAATTCTTTACTACGACTTCTCTTCTTTTTGTTTATCTCCTATCTATATTCCCGCGTTATCCTCGCTCTGTGGGGTTGGCGCCTTCGCCGGCGTCTCCATGCTCCTAATGTCTTGGTATTCTCTTTTCTCTCAGATCTGGCTTCTTTGCCCTGATCTGTTTGTTATCTTTCTCCTTCTCTTTCTTTCTTCTCTTTTTCTTCTTTTCACAGGCCATACATGTTTTCCCCCTGTTCATTTATGTTTCGTTCTCTTTTTTGTATACCTCTCTTCCTTTCTTATTGTTTCCTCCCGCACTTTTCATTGCTCCCCTTCTCTTTTCCTTATGCTTAAGATGCTCATTTGTCTACTGTTTCCCTATATTTACCCGATTTTCCTTGCCTTTGTTCATATTTTGTATTTGATTCTCATTTCTAACATGTTTGTCTCCACTGTCTTTCCTTGTAGTTGTTCACCCGCAGTGTATTGGACCCAAATGTTACCCTCCTCTCTTGCCTTCCATCATGTGTAATTTTGTAACCTGGAATGTTCGTGGTCTTGGTAACCCTGTTAAACGTCAAAAGGTACTGTCCCATTTATCCAAGTTAAATGCTCAGATTGCTTTTCTCCAAGAGACTCATTGTACTGATGTTGAATCGTTGAAACTTAAGAGGGCTTGGGTGGGTCAAGTTGTATTTTCTCCTGCTGTTGATAAAAAGGGTGGTGTTGCTATTCTATTTCGTAAAGGTTTGGATGTTCAAATTCTCTCTTCCCAAGCGGATTATAAAGGTCGCTGGGTTATGTCCAAAGTGATTATACAAAACAAAACTATGGTGCTCCTGAATATTTATGGGCCTGTCCGACCAGATCCTAAATTTTGGTCTGACATCAAAATCTTCATCTCCTCCATTGACTGCCCTAACATTATCATAGCTGGTGACCTTAACCAATGGTTAGATCCCTTTTCAGATAGACTATCTTCCTCCAAATTCCAACCTGATAAGACACACAAATCCTTTCAGTCAGCCATTGCCTCACGTCCCCTTTTCGATGTGTGGAAAACATGCAATCCGAACTCACTCGAATATACATTTTACTCCAATGTTCACCACACCCGGTCCAGAATTGACTATATTCTAGTCAGCAAATCCCTTCTCCCTGTGATTCAGAAGTCCGAAATTGGTTCTATTTTTTTGTCGGACCATGCACCTGTGTATGCCACTTTTGACCTAACCCAAACCTCCTCCTCTTTTAATCGATGGAAATTTAACACTTTCCTCCTCTCCGATTCTGTTTTTATGTCTAAAGTTAAGGATTTTATCTCTGAATACTTTTCCCTCAATTTACCTCATGACACGTCAGTTTCGAATAATTGGGATGCCTTTAAAGCTGCCTTACGAGGTTTCACAATTTCTTATGTATCTAAAAAAAAGAAACTCAACCGCGCTAAATATACCGCCCAACTTTCCAACATCAAGACCCTAGAACACTCTTACTTTTCTTCCAAGAATCCTGACGCTCTCCTCCAACTTATCAAAGCCAAATCTGACCTCAATCAAATTGCCACAGTTGAAGCTTGTAACACCCTTTTGAAGATTAAATCTAAATTTCATGGGGGTCAGAATAAAGCTGGGAAAATTCTAGCAAATTATCTCAAAATTAAATCTGAAAGAAAATCAATTGGCCCTATTCTCAACGAAGTAACCAACACACTAGTTTCTTCTGATGAGGATATTGCACAAGTATTCCATAATTACTATAAACTCCTGTATACTGATGATACGCATCCTGATGATGATGACCTCTCCCGTTTTTTCGAAGGCCTACCTCCTCCTCCATCTCTCCCTACTGAATTCCTTCAACTAGAAACTGAAATTACACCTCAGGAAATTCTCAAAGCAATTACCTCCCTAAAGAAATCGAAAGCCCCTGGCCCAGATGGTCTCCCAATTGAATTTTACTCCACCATGCACTCTATTTTTGTCCCTCATCTTTTACAACTTTTCAACTCCTTTATTACTAATGCCAAAGCCTCTGGCTCCTTTTTGGATGCCCTAATAATCATAATCCCCAAGCCTGACAAAGACCATTCTCTTTGTAAAAACTTTCGTCCCATCTCCCTGATTAATTACGATTGTAAAATTTTTGCCAAAATTTTAGCTGCTCGTCTCGAATCCCTTATCCCTCTGTTAATCAGCACAGATCAAGTTGGTTTTGTGAAAGGTAGACTTGCTGCTGACAATGCCTGTGTTTTTGCCAATATTATCTCACACAGTAAACGGTTTAAAGCTCCCCTAGCTGCCCTATCCCTGGACGCTGAGAAAGCGTTTGACCGTATTAATTGGAATTTCATGTTTAAATCATTACAATGGTTTGGTTTTGGTCCCTCTTTTATTTCTTTAGTCAAACTCCTTTATTCTGCTCCTCGTGCAAGTGTTTTTGTTAATAATCAATTCTCAAAATGTTTCCCCTTATCCAGAAGAACGAGACAAGGTTGCCCCCTTTCCCCTTTACTATTTATTCTTTGCCTTGAACCCTTCCTCATTAAAATCCGCTCTAACCCCCTAATTAATGGGTTCAAATTGTCGTCGATTGAGACGAAAATTTCGGCCTATGCCGATGACGTCCTGGTCTACATGGCTAATCCTGTTTCTTCCCTTCCTCCATTTTTAGAAGAAGTCCGCTTATACTCCTCTGTTTCTGGCTATAAGCTTAATCTCTCCAAAACGGAGGTCCTACCCCTAAATTCATCCTGTTACCAATATATGTTTGCATCAACTGATTTTGCCTGGTGTCCCTCCAAGATCAAATACTTGGGTATTTGGTTCTCCTCTGTCTTAGGTGAAACACTTCAACTGACCTTTACCTCTCTTACTCAAAAAATTCAATCACTTCTTCAATCATGGTCTCCCCTTTTCCTTTCATGGTGGGGTCGATTAGACACCATTAAAATGATGATTTCCCCACATATTTTGTACACTGTTTCCATGCTTCCTGTGAAAATCCCTAAATTGTATTTCAACCGGCTGAACTCCATCTGCTCCAAATTTCTGTGGAATAATAAAAGACCTCGTATTGCTTTACATAAACTTATACGCCCGAAATCTGAAGGTGGGGTTCGCTTTCCTGACTTTCAGTCATACCACTCTGCCTTTTTAATAAAGCAAGCTTTCTCATTGGCTTTCAATTTCAATGATACCCCTCTGCCCAGATGGATTGAACTGGAACGGTCCTTGTTAAAAGATTTTACTTTCCAACAATCTATTTTTATGTCCAATTGTTCATTCATGACTACCCACCCTGTACTGAAATACTCACATACTCTGCTGCACACTGTATTCTCGAAAAATTCATCCCCCTTACAATGTTTTCTTTCCTCTAGTGTATGGTATAACAAATATCTTAAGTATAAGGGTAAATCTTTTTATTTCAAGTATTGGAAAGAAAAGGATATTATGTTTGTATACCAATTTTTCTCTGATTCCTCCATTATTTCATTTTCTGTAATGCAAACCATTTTTAATTTACCTGTCCATTTTCGCAAAGAATATGACATTATTACTTCTGCCATTTTATCTCATTTATCTACCCTTCCTACTTTTGATCTCCTTCCTTCCCTTACTCCTTCCACTCCTCTATATCCTTTGTTCACTCAACAAATCCCCAAAGCTGCTCTAATTTATAAATTGTTATTAGATAATGTTGGTCTTAGACCTAAAACCATTACTGAAACTGTTTGGGAAACTGATTTATCTTTCTCGTTATCTGTTGATGTTTGGGATCGCTTATGGTGTAAATTGTTTAAGACTTCGATTTCAGCTCGAATTACTCAATCACTTTTTTTTCTATACCATAGAGCTCTTAGCATAACAAGATTCTCCTCTCCTTCCTCCCCCCTTTGTTGGTCTTGTTCCTCTCACCCTGGCACACTCAAACACCTCTTGTTTGATTGCCCCTCTGTTCTTGCTTTTTGGAGCTCAGTTTGGGATTATTGCATGCGTATTTTTCATTTTTCTGAACCATTCTCATCGCTGCACGTTTTTTTAGGTTCCCTGTCTGATGTTTTAGACTTACATTCATATAATGCTAAATTATTTGATCTTTTCATTGCAACTGCTTTCAAAGTAATTTTGTCTTGTTGGAAGGATAATACTAAATTGTCTGTACATACTTGGTGGAATTTCATATGTGATGAGCATAGAATTGCAATTGCTTCTTCTTCTTCTGTCACTTTAAAAATTAAATCTGACCTTACCTGGCTGCCTTTCTCTACCTTCTTATCTTCTTATCCCCCTCCCTAACCTTCCCTCCTTCTCTCTCTCTTCCCCTCTTTTTTTCTTTTCTTTTCTTCTCTTTCTCTCTTTCTTCCATTTTCTTCCTTTTCCTACTTTATCTGAACCATTTTTCCTCTCCATCTCTCCCTCATTGTTCTCTCATATTGGTTCTGATTTTTGTTGTGCTGTTATATTATGCTGTACTTTTTTCTTAAACAAAATAAAACTTTACTAAACTGAAAAAAATAAATTTCAGTCTGCATGTTTCATTGACGCTGCTGAGTGATGAGGTGATGCTATGGGTTTGTCATTGCTGGCAGATGGTTCAGCCAGCTGAGGGTATGTGTGCTTCTGAGAGTTAAGCAAAGGTCTGGTTAAGGTATTTCCTCACCTGAGCACTAGTAGAGGGTAACCTAGTGGACTGCGCACAGGTTCAAGGTTTCTGTCAGAACACTGAAGCCTAGTAGGAAAGCTTTACAGAGTGTTGAATGAGAGTGACTGAGTACCAGTGCAGCATCTCATTGCCAGCTGGAGGTTTCTGATGTTAGAACATTATCCCCAAAGGGTTTATTGAGGGTGTGTTTGGACTCCCATATTCCCTGTCGAAGGTAGCTGGGGCTAGCTTTTTTTTGCCTCAAGTTTAGCTTGTGATCACTTATAATAAGAGGATGGTCTATTAGGGTCAAAAGATGCTTTGTGAGGACTGGCTGAGGTAACAAAGGTCCCATAACAGGTCCCTGGTAAAAAGAACCCTTTTGGCTGCATGTATTTTATGTACTCTCTGTCAGTTTAGCTTGGCTAGTTACTGCCTATGGTGCCTATGGTTTACCTATTTTGCTTCATGATGGATTCAGCTTCTTTCCTTCTTCAAACTGCTTTATATTTGAGAAAAATTGTGCATTGCAGCTGCTATACCTTACCTGGCCTTTGAGTATAAGTGAAGCTTGCATTGTACCCATTTGAGTAGTGTGCTATCAGGATGCAAGCAAGAAGCTACCACTGCTGCTTCCGTTGTTTAAGTTCTTGACCACATTTAGATTTACTTCTTAGAGGGAAGGAGTGTGGCAGGTACCACTGAATATCATGTTTATTCTGATTTCCTATAGTTTAGCCCCAATCACTCAGGGGCAAATTCATGGGGAGCTGGCATAGGGCAGAGCAGCTAGTCACCTTGCTGGGCTGCTCAGCATCCAAGTGAAATGGGAGGAATATGCTGTATCTTTGGCAAATGGTACATTCCTGTCCTCTTGCCCTGTGCTGGCGCCGTTTAGGCAGCCTAGCGCCAACACAAGCATCTTTGCACCATGTTGCAAGGGTGCCTGCGTTACATGAAGGATTGGTTTTGTGCAGGAAGGCGCACCTTCCTGCACAAAAACAATCCTAGGAAGCTTTTTTCCCTATCTATGTGTGCTGCAGAAGGTTTCGGCGCATCCCCATGTTTACATGATTTTGTAAATCTGGGGATGCGTCAAAATCTATGGGTGTTGCATGAGAACACCCACTTCAATGCCCATGGAATGCCTCCCTAGCGCAGAGTAAGGCAAAGCATCGATTTGCGCTTCCTTGTCGTACTCCACATTTAAGAGGCAATTCAAAGACACGCAAAGTGGCTTTGCTTGGGCTCATAGATATCATTTGGTGGTTTGAGTCACTGTTGCATCACAAAAAGTGACGCAAAGGTGGTGCAAGGGCTTGTTAATATACCCTTCAATAACTTTCAGCTTGATCTGCCAAACATATTCAACATTCACTGTTAAACATTTTAGACTATTATATCACTTGGAGGGTCCAGAAAAATGTTGGGTTTTTCATTCAAGAGGGGGTTAGGCATAAAAAAGTTTGAAAACCACTGGTCTAATGTTACCGAAGGAACACTTTTCCTCAAAGAAAACCTGTTAGAAATAAACAACATCTGTGGCATTTGGAAACAAGTGCAACAACCATTCCCAAAGACAATTTGTGATAAGAAGAATCTGCAAAACCGTTATCCGGGCTACTCCCCTTAAGATCTCAAAACATTGCTCTGTGAACACATCGTCCTCGGCTGATGCCAAGCTTACCTAGCTGTAAACCTCAGCTTGTGTTCACGGAGCCTGGCATTTACCCATGTTTCTGATAATTACTTTCAGTATTTTCTGCTTGGTTGTGCGTTCCTTGGGGTAATTACCATGATCATAATAGTTTGTGCTCATAGCAGTTACTTAAGAACTCGCCTTACTTGGATGCATATGTGCTAGCAGAGATGTAAAAGTGAGGTTATCTGGGAAAAAATAAAAGCCCCTGTCTCAGAACCTGATGCTTTAATGCTGTGTACCAGGGCCCATTCAGACTCAATAGAGTACGAATATCATTCCAATATCATTTTATGTCTGATAAGACCTATAAATGACTGTACATGAGAGCAGAAAATGGAAAGGTCTACCAGTGAAGTCTTCTCATTTCCCCAGAAAATTTAAGTTTTCTTGGGTCAGAAATAATATAAGTATTCGGCCATACTAAATCAGATGGGTGTTCAGCAAGAAGCTGAGCTGTCAATTTAGAGTTTGGTAAAGGGAGTTTACTCCATCAGAATGGCGGAGGACATTACCTCTGCTATCTTAGGGAACCTTGGCCTGCCAAATGTTGAGATGTCTGCTGGGCCCACAGACGTTTCTTTACATTGACAGGAAATCCAGTCATAGTGGTTTCTGTTAATTTAGGTAAAGTATGATGGGCTGCATCGTCAGCCATGATGGCTGACTGTCAAACTTTTGCAAAGTTTTTTTGTTTTTCAAAAACTAACACCCAAACTAAAAATTTGTGTTTTAAAAATGAAAAGAGCTAATGTCCCCCATACCTGGGTGTTTTCTTTCAGGTTTTGGGGGTCATATGGGGTTTTTCCTGTCCCTTATTATTATTTTTTCTGGTAGTGACGGACGGGAAAAAAAGGCATTAAACCATCCATTCATTTGTTCATAATTCCCAGTTGTAATTTGTTGTAATTCCTGATTCGGCCAGTAATACAGTTTCTGCTGATTCCGGATCGATGCACAAGCTTTCTGGCAGAGAGGTCCTGCGGGTCCATGAGGTCACTGAAGCCTTAATTAACAACATAAATAAATGATGGCTTTAGGGTGCCCAGAAGACTCCATGTCACTGGGACACTACTTTCCTAGTTCTATGTTTTGATTAGATATAAAAGCTCATTCTCAGAGTTGTAATATTGCTTCATTTTAATTTAGCCAATTGGACAACACACCTAACAACAATTGTTAGACCTGTCAGGTTTAGGGTGGTCTTCCTGCAAACTTTTGGCCTTACTTCTCCATTTTTGCTGATCTCGTTTTTGTTGGCCTTAGGACTCTGTGCACTTTGCCACTGCTAACCAGGGCTAAAGTGTCTGTGTTCACCCCAAAAATAAAATGGTCTTACACCCAATTGCCACATTTAATGTACTTATCAGTCAGTAGTAAAGTAGTACTACATGTACACAGGTTCTGTAAATTAAATGCTGCAAGTGCACTTGTAGGAATTGTTGTGCCACTTCCTTATGTGAAAAGAACAATTGATGGACAGAATGCAGAACAATGTGATACATTCACCCCAGTACAGAGATCTGGGGCTAAATCCATAGTTTTTTGCTCACCATGCCATTCCAGTTTGGACCCAGCCATATGAAAATCAGTTGTGACCCTGTGCCAAATAGGAACAGTCCAGCCTGAACTGCCAGGCCAGGTTCTCCCTGGTCTGGAAACAAGCATCCTTAGACTTGTCTCAGGCTTTCAGACCTCATCAGCCACAATAGCTTGGCTCCAGTGACATGGAGAGCATGGGACCCACGTCTGGGCATACCCATCCCACTCGGAGTGACATATTTAAAAAGAACAATTAATGGACAGAATGCAGAACAACATCATATATTCACCCCAGTACAAAGATCTAGGCCTAAATCCATTGTCTTTTTGCTCACCATGCCATTCCAGTTTGGACCCGGCCATATGCAAATCAGTCTTGACCCCCTGCTCAATGGGAACAGTCCAGCCCGAACTGCCAGGCCAGGTCCTCCTGGACTGGAAACAAGCATCCTAGGACCAGTTTAGGGCTTTCAGCCCTCGTCAGCCAGGATAGCTTGACTCCAGTGGCATGGAGAGCACAAGACCCATGTCTTTGCAAACCCTTCCCACTAGGGGTGACAAATGCAAAAAGAACAATTGATGGACAGAATGTAAAACAATGTCATACATTCACCCCAGTACAGAGATCTGGGCATAAATCCATTGTTTATTTGCTCACCATGCCATTCCAGTTTGCACCTATCCATATGCAAATCAGTCTTGACCCTGCACCCAATGAGAACAGTCCAGCCCTAATAGCCAGGCCAGGTCCTCCCTGGACTGGAAACAAGCATCCTAGGACCGGTTTCGGGCTTTCAGATCTCATCAGCCACAATAGCTTGGCTCCAGTGGCATGGAGAGCATGAGACCCACGTCTGGGCATACCCACCCAGCACATGTATAACACACAAGCACTATGCAGCACTACACACCAGCATGATGTAGGGCAAGGATGAGTGCACACAGTAGCAGAACTTTAAATGAGTAGACCTTACTCCAGTGACACCGGTAAAAAGACCTGTTCACTCCTACTGATCACTACACATTATGCTGCCACCACCACCCTTGTGCTGCTTAACTCTTGGCAAAGACAGTAGTCATTCACCATTATGAAGGTTGTGCTTGGGGCACCCTTCCCGGCCCAAATTGACTGCAGTAGGTGAGATATGCCTCTATCATGGAGTGCACACATGATTTGCGTTCACCCATGACAAGAAAAATCAACACCAGAGATCCATACAGGATTGCAGCCGGGGCAATCAGGAGAGTGATGCATGTCTATCACCATGTGAGGGGCTTTTCCGCCCCAACAGAGTCTAATTCATAAGACATTGCCCCATAAAATACCAAAGACCTGGACGGACCAAGATAGATGGTATGGTATGCATTTAAAATAAAATAAAGTCCATGGAGAAGGCGATGATTATTGGAACTATTTATAGCCCTATTGATAGCAAGCTAGACTTTCCCTCTCACTTAACTGAAGTGTTCACAAAATTTGGTAAACTGCAGATTGCTGTGGGTCAGTGGTGGCAGGCATCTACGGGGAGGGCTGAGCAGGCGCGGGGAGCAAATAAAATTAAATAAAATAAAATAAACATCTACCGAACTCGACAGGACATACTTGTTCTGGACATCCTCGTTGCGTCTACAGCCCACCCACCATGTAACTCCCTTGACCAATCCTGGTGCTGCTCTCATGCAGCATGAGAGCAGCGCCCTGATTGGAGGAAGCAGCCTCACTCGGCGCTCCACAGCCCTCAGGAGCCCTTCACTTGCTCTAACCCAGCTGTCTAAAGACAGCTGGGCCAGAGATGTTTTAAGTGTGCATGTGTGGCTGGTCATCGCAAGACAACCGGCCAAAAAGATATGCGCACTTTAAACAGTGCATAGACAGCCCACCCTTCTCCTTGCTGCTATCACTTGTGGAGTGGTGTGGCTCACTGGTTAGAGGCGGCAGACCCGGGAGCAGAAGTCGGCCCGGGACCAGGGTTCAATTCCCAACGCGGCAGGGTCATGGAACAAGGTCAGCAGACTCGACAATTCTCGCCTCAGTGCCTACTCTAACCTGGGGTCCCACTCGGCAACTCTGGGCATTAGCTTGCCTAATCTCCACAACGGCCCCATCAACACCAGGGATGCCTGGCTCCACCTTGGGGATTCCCAGTAGGGACGATCCCACAGGGAAAGCCAGGACGGGTTCCCCAGCGGTATACAGCGCCGGGACGCCCCTTTGCTGGGGCAGCTGTGCGCTTTACAAGTATGCAACATTTAACACTCAGCAGGCCCTACCCCGTCCTGATGCTCTCTACAGGATGGGCAGATAAAAAATAAAATGGTAATAAATTTCCATTTTATTTTTCATCTTGGGGGCATTTAAGTGGGGAGACGCTCCTCGGCTCCAACGGAAGAGCGGCCCCTGCTGTGGGTGAAGACTGAAATAAAGCACTTGATCCTCCTATTAGATAGGTCAACAAACACAATGGCAATGACAGAACGCTCCTCTATGACATTATGGCTGATTATGGCTTCCTGGATGTATAGCAACTAACTATACCCAGCAGTCACCACCACACCATCAAATGTTAGGACTCTTCTCGCCCAATAATCCTACCTCACTGCAAATGATTGTGCGTAACTCCAGGTTCCTACCTTCATAAGTCTGGTGCTCCGTAGGTTCATGTAAAGAAATACCCACACAAGCAGTTGTACCAGGTTGCAGGTAGGTCTGATGGTGTGTGTCAAAGGTCTCTGTAATTGTGCTGGTTTGTTTACAGATGAGTGCATGTATACGTGCAGCTCTTTAGAAATGCATTTCTGACATCTATTTCAAAATGTGCATAAATGGTGTCTCCAGCCCTCGGCACAGAACCAAAACAACTCTTTAAAAAAGTTCAAATCAGCACCAAGTTGAACTGTGTGTTTGAGCAAAATTCGCAAAACTGGTTCCCACCACTGGCTTGAAGTGTTTCTACCATCAACAAAATAAATATTCGGAGAAAGAGGTCCAAACAGCATGCAAGTTGAAATATCCTAGCTGAGCACGTTTAGGGCTGAATCATGGCGGACCATCAACTGAAAAATAAACTCTATGTTTGCACCCATGCCACTCCCCCCCCCTCCCCCTCCTGAGAAATGACAGAGTGCCCGAATGGTCATTCCGGCCGTACTATGTGCATGCATCACCCAAATGGCAAACCTATAGACTAATTCAGGACAAGTCTTCAGTTGACACCCTGTTGCACCCTCGTTAGATCTGACCCTGGTATCACGCAGACACCAATTCCCTGTTCTACTGCATTTCAAGTCTCCATCACCAAATGTTGGGAGCACCAATATTTCACCAGAGAGGTTGCATTTCAGATGTGCCTCCGCGCCATGCAGCCATCTGCACTGATTGCTCGTAAACTTTCCCCAGCTATTCCACCTGGTCACTGTGACCTGGATCTCGCGCTCTCAGACTGCACCGAGCCAAAGAGATACGCGATAACTGCTCAGCTTGCCTTCAGGACTTATCTGCGTCTGCACCCTGGCACGCGGCCAATCGAAGAGCACCTGAGAGCTGCGGCGGTGTTCCACAGATGACCTCTCGTGCAGGGCTGAAATGTGTGCTCTGGCGGGAAAGGGATGACGCACGTTCTCTTTCACTCCTATAGAGAGGCCTGGCGTGGGAACCTATGGAAGCAGTGATGCTGGTGGTCCCACTGTGGCGCCACTTGCCCAAGGGACTTCTACTATATGGCAATGATTGTGAGGGCCATCTTGGGGAATGTGACGAACACATCACCTGATAAAACCCGACGTCCCCGTTTTTGACATTTATCAGGGCCAAATGTCGCCTATTTCAAGTTAAGTCCTGCAAAATGGGCCATAACATCGGGTCTTGTTGGTTTCCTCAGTAAAGTCCGCATGCATGGTGTTTTCCAGACATGTTTCCATTGTAAATACTGACAGATTTGACCTATATACTCCTGGGATATTGTGGGGCTGCAGACTTTATCACATCCGGTAATTACTGGATGTGTTAGCTTCATCATAGTTCTTAATTCTGGCTCCTATGCAAACAGGTTTGCACAAGTGTTATAATTTTTCAGAACAGCTGTATTAAGGCTGATGGGAGATAGTTTAGATGGGTACTCAGGGCTTGATTTTGGCCAGTTTTGCAGTGGATAGTGGGAATCTATTGGGCCTGCAATATCTAGGTACCTGTTAAAATCATCATCATTATTTAGCTTTATTTTGGTTATTAAAAAAAAAAGTACACATAGTAGCATAAGTTTAAAAGCATGGCACCATAAAAAAAATTCAAATCAACAAGCAGCGTTGATGCAAATTCAGTTACCAACTAACAAAATCCTTGATAGGGGCTTTTGGCAAAACCTTGCTTTTTAACAGCTGTTCGTATACAAAATCATTAAAGACACTTACATTTACTTGAAAAGGAACACATGTCCAATTAAACTAAAAGTGCGTAGTGCGTTGGGGTATTGATATCACTTTTTCTGAGATGCTTTATAAAGTTAAGGTAGCTGGCAACTGAGTTAACAACACAGCTCCTAATATCTGCCCTCCATTTTCTCAGTGCATGGCGCCTATAGTAAAGCCTGAGGAGACGGCATAGAGGGATGATCCACAGAGAAAGCTGTTTAGTGTATACACCACGGAAGAACAGCAAGTGCTTTTCATTCTCCATGTTTTTTTATTGTATGTAATTCGCTTTCAAGATATTTGTATGTCGAATAAAAGCTTTCAACAACAACATTCTCCATTGACCGACATCCCATAGGGCAAAGATTGGAGGGGTTTACATTGCTCCTCCAAGAAGAGGTAAAAGAAACAGGTGGTAGAATCCCCAATCTGAATTTAATATAAAAAGACCTAGACGATGGCCTATTCACATAGTCCATAAAATCTTCAAAATAGGAACCACATTTAAAAAACAGGTACTGGTCCGTTAAGCTAACCGAACTGACATCAGTAATTTTAAAACCAAGGACAACATTCCAGTAATGATCTTTAATAAGATCTCAGGAGCTGCTGGTCATTGTTGTTGGTTGGAGCCAGAATTCAGACAATCCTCGATTAACCAACCACAGCTTGACATGGGCTATCCACAGGATCCTAAGGGCCAAGTGGTGAGCTAAGTTTTCCATAAGGCACTCTCTGCACTATCATTTTTGCACAAAGAAAGATTATTTAGTTTCTGATTATGGATGAAGTGGACAGTGGTCAATTCTGATACCTGTGCAAATCAGTTTTCACATGGATCAGAATTCCAAGTCAGGCCACATTATCGCATGGGGTATCTACCCCTTGGTGGAGTATTTACCAGATGCTGTAATTACTGCACCCCTCCTCAGTTCCCCCCAACATTTTTCATAATGAAAAACATAGTGATCTTTTTTTTCTGGGAATAGGGTTGGTAAAAAGGTACAATGTGGAATTCGGAGTGGTACTCTCTGATTCTGCATGTTATGTTCATTTTTCCACTTCAAAACTTGGAAGAGTAGAGTTTACCACACACGGGATCTTACTACAAGTAGTCCATTAAATTGCAATCAGATTCCAAATATTAGTGGTGCAACATTTATCACACTCCGTGATTAACATCCTTTACATTTCGTATGGTCAAACTTGTTAGAATTTAACATAGGAAAAATGCCTGGTATTTACCTGGCATACATATTTTTGTGTAGTGAGCACCAAAATCGGCATGTTATTCCCCAAAATGTCAGAAAAGTGTCATAATACAATACATTTCGTACACCTTGGTCACAGACGTTTTCAGGAGTGATAATTAGCACAATGGGCACTAGTAATCAGTCACCTTTGAAATACCCCATGCCCAAGTAACAGTATTTATCGGGGGCAGTAAACAAGAATCCCTATTCGAACCAGTGATGATTTCCATATACATCGTAATAGAAAAAAGATTTTCTTTTAAACTCCCCTGGTGCAGTGCATCAACAAACAGGCCCCAGCACTCCACTTTCAAGCTGCCCTCATCCATATACATTTTCGCTTGGAAGCAGAGAAAGGTTCGCCCAGCACCATCTGTAATGCCCTGGGGAAATATTCATAGAAATGTTAAATGCAGAGCAGGGATTTTGGGGTGAAGCACCACAGTGAGAAATCAGCCTCTGCGAATTATTAATTTTTACTGCTCTGAAAAAAAAGCAATGTAAGATTGGGTTCACGGAAATTCTTTGGGTGTTCCAAGAGGAGGAAAGTTTATTTTATGGCGAGGGATCCATATTATATGATCCCAAGAATGACTCGTGTAATTTTGCTCAAACCGTGTTGCTGAGCGGAGTAATTGCTGGGAGTGGAAAGTTCTAGAACCCCTGAACTCCCTCGGAGAGGTGGCCGCCTCTCCTGTTTCAACTTAATCAGATCTGATCAGAATTGCAGCATCTGTAGTACGGAGCCATTACGTCCCCAGCTGTAACTTGTGATTCAGGTTAAGGGGGGTGAGGGTGGAGGGGGGCGCAAGGGGGCGGGGCTGGCATGGTGCGTGACCTCAAGCAATGCTGGATGTGTCTGCTGTGGTTGGAGTTCTAAAGGCCCCCGCGTTAAAGCCGCCCAACTCGTCCGACAGAGGAGGCGCTGAGAGATGTCTCCCACACTGTGAAACGCGAGACGGGCGCGCGAGACCGCAGCAACTGTTTTGGGATATCTTCGCGGGGCTCGCGAGGAGGTATGGGCGCAGTGGAACGGGCTGGAAATGGAGCCTTAATTCTATGCCCGGCTTCCCCGCTGCCTCGTCGTGTGTTTTTCACCAAGTGGTTACAACTGCTTTGGCCTTTGCCGGCAAAATGTAATTTATAAATCATCATTGTAGAATATAAGCATACTTGAGCGTCATTCATTGCCTTCTGCTGAGTGCATTAACAGTGTTGCCCCATTAACCATTGAATAAGGCAGCGCTTTGTTTATAGCAGAGTTCAAGATAGTTCTCGAGTCTGTCTAGTGTGCAACGGGCCCAAAGGGGTGTCTAGGGCTTTTTTAAGGACCTCGAAACTGTCAGCTAAATTAGTTCCCATCAAAGGCTCCCAAGAACGCCCTTCCTGTGCACACGTATCCGATTTTAAACTTGCACCTCATAAGTGTATTTGGAACGGTAAACCTATGTATTGAGCCAAAACTCACAGTTGACTACGTTTCACAAGAGCAGCTCTGTTCAGGAGACCCCACCCTTGGCCTTTCGGAGTACGAGCCATTGTCACCCCTGTGCACGTGTAGGGTGACCACCTCACTCAATGTCATTACGGGCACCTCGAATGCTGGGTCCTTTTGCATCACCACACACTGAATTCTGGGTACTTTAGCCTTTGTTTGTGCCCATTTTTTGATTTAGATTAACATAAGTGATGGTGATTATTTGCAAATGAAAAGTCCAGGGCCAGAAATAGTGTCCGTAAGGACATAGAGCCAAGTGGTCACCGTATGCACAAATCCAATCTTTTCGACTTAAATGAATGAAGACACAACTCCCAGAATTAAACAGGTCATTCACGTTCAATGAAAAGTGTAGCGGAGAAAACATGGCTCTCCCACTAATTTGGAAAACCTATCAAGCACCTTCTCCACATTAACACAACAGAAACAAATACCACGTCTGTTATTTATTTCTCCTGCTCTTTCTTGAACTTTCCAACACTGATTCGGATTAGAGAGGCACGCTTTTATTACTGATTATATTCATAATAATTAGAATTGTAATTACAATGATATTGAATTCAAATATTTATTGATTTTTGTTTGAAAACAACTAATGTTACAGTTTCATTTACTTACAAATCACATGCCAAGGCAAGACGTTATCAGACAGAAACTAGAAAACTGATTAATCACTGTACAGAACACAATAAAATGAATGCTTTAGAAATGCATAAACATACATTAATAAATGCAGCGAAGAAAAAAAATGCATGAGCCAGACATTAGAATAAAACGTTTATTCTTTATTTCCAGTCTAAAAAAATTACAAATGAAATGCATTTTAAAATTTAGAGTAATCAAGGCCATGTGTAATTCATGTTTTGACCTAATTTAACAGTAATCAATCGATTAGAAGAAAAATACACACTCCCATCAAAAGCCCTTATTATTTGAACATAGTGCATGTCAATTAAAAAAATTCGTCCTCTATTTCCCATGATTGATTGATTGTACTGATTTCCCAAAATCACCTTGGGTAGTAATCTCTAGAAAGTATTGAAAATGTTTTGTGTCTGGCTAACTCATGAGTGGAACTGAGGGAATATGAGAATGAATAGATGGATGAGTGAGTGGATGGATGAATAAAAAAGCGTCAGAAGTACACAGTTAATTAATGAATGAGTGGTAGATTAGACTGGTTGATGTCAGACTCCTTACACTATTAGTGGAAAATGCTTTCAATGCCAGGCTCCATACATTGGCAGTTAGTGGAAATGGTCTTAATGTCAGACTCCTTATACTGGTAGTTAGTGGAAAATGCTCTTAATGTCAGACTCCTTCCATTGACAGTTAGTGGGAAATGACGATAATGTCAGACTACTTAGATTGGAAATTAGTGGAAAGTGTTCTTAGTGTCAGACTTTTTACACTAGTAGTTTGTGGAAAATATTCTTAATGTCAGACTCCTTCCATCGATACATAGTGGAAAATGTTCTTGATGTCAGACTACGTACATTGGTCTTTAGTGGAAAGTGCTCTTAGTGTCAGGTTCCATACTCTGGTAATTTGTGGAAAATGTTCTAAAAGTCAGACTTCTTCCATTTGCAGTTAGTCAAACATGTTCCTAATGTGAGACTACTTACAGTAGTAATTAGTGGAAAGTGTTTTTAATATCAGAATCCTTACACTGGTAGTTAGTGGAAAATGTGGTTAATGTCAGACAACTTACATTGGTAATTAGTGGAAAGTGTTGTTAGTGTCAGGCTCACACATTGGAAGTTAGTGGAAATGGTCTTAATGTCAGACTCCTTACACTGGTAATGAGTGGAAAATATTCTTAATATCAGACTTCTTATATTGGTAATTAGTGGAAAATGTTCTTAATATCATACAACTTACGTTGAAAATTAGTGGTAAATCGTCAGGTCCTGCACCAAACATCTTCTACCAGAACAAAACAGGATTATAGTTGTGTTTTAAGTGCCTTTGTGGTAGAAAACACTTGTCACGTTGTGCATGTGTAGAAACACTGTGGCTGTCAACTGTGGTTTTTTTTTTTACAGAGCAATACACCGCCAGATCAGGAGGGGGTGCAGGGAGAGATGAGTGAATTCGGGCTTAACACATAAAACCCAAAAGAGCCCTGACCACATGCACCAGTATTTGTGTTTATCCAAAAGAGGAAAGTTAAAAAAATCAGAAATGTCAATACTTTGTCCAAAAATATATGTAAATGTGAATAGAGAGAGGTTATGGACATTGCTGTTATTTTACACAAAGGTGCTTAGGTTGTGAAGGGAGGAACAGTGATTTCTTAGTCCTTCCAGACTAGTCTGCAGATGTCTTTTAAGATTCGGATGGACCACTTCATTCACTTATTGATGCATGCTTCATGGGTGACTTATCTACTCCAAGATAGGAGAATTAAAAATTTGCAAACATTCGTGACAAGAATTTTCAATTCTATTAAGGACAAGGAGGCGAGGATTATGCTTAGTCTCATTTCTTTACTGACACATAGCAGCCAATCACATTACAGTAAAGAAAAAACAGAAACAGGGCAACCATAGAGTACACCCCTAGTATATAAACAGTCTCAGAGGTAACCACTTCCTCTTTCTTTGTCCAAAATCCAATATGAAGAACCAAGTAACATCAGAGAAACCCAGGAGAACATCATCCAAAAGGGCCAAAATCCGAAGTAGGAGGCGGAGGAACTTCCAAAATCCATAGGAACAGGAGCAGGCCAACGAGGAGTAGAAACTCGCAGCAGAACTTCCACAAGGACGGAGCCGGAGGAACCTCACTTGGGATCAGAGCCTGAAAAAAGACACAAAGCAGTAATACACATCCTGTGTAATCATGAGCAAATAAGGGTGGGTAGAGAAAAAATCAAAGCATTCCTCACATATCATCATGAAAGATTTTTTGAAGTATTGCATAGTAACAATATAATCGATACATGCATAGACAACGGGTGGGATAATCCTCGCCTCCTTGTCCTTAATAGAATTGAAAATTCTTGTCACGAATGTTTGCAAATTTTTAATTCTATGTCAGGACAGGAGGCTCCGATTATGCTTGTTTAAAGCTGATCCACCACTACAGAAGCAACACTATTGATAGGTTTAAAATAAAAGGTCTTAAACACAGAAGCAGATGACCAATCTGCAGCCTTCATTATATCAAACAGAGTAACACCCATGGAATAGGCTTTGGACGCCATCGCACCCCGTGCAGAGTGTGCACCAAAAACAGAAACATCAATTCCAGCTTCAGACATAAGACCCCGCACCCAGCGCGCCAAGGTAGCTGGAGAGACAGGGCGGAAAGGCTTTTGCAAGGCAATAAAAAGTGGACCCTGCATGTCAGAGCGCAAAGAAGCAGTACTCACCTCATAATCCTTCAGGCATTGAACCACACAGAGGTTAGGGTGAGAAGGGAAAGAAGGATAAGAAATAGAAGGTGTATTAGATTTGGTACGTCTGGAAAGACGAAAGGAAACTCCTTCAGGAGTAAAGCTGCGACCCGCCAGGTCCAAAGCGTGTACGTCCGACACGCGCTTGCAGGAGACCAAACATAACAACATAGTTAGTTTAGCAGATAATTGTTTGCAAGATAAAGACGCATTGGGAGGCCAGGCCTCCAAAAACCTGAGCACAACCGACACATCCCACAAAGTAACATACTTAGGAGTGGGAGGTTTCGCGAAACGAACCCCTTTAAGTAACCTGGAAACAAAAGGATGTTCACCTGCGGGTTTCCCATCTATGTGGGCATGACCCGCCGAAATAGCCGATCGAAAACCGTTGATAGTTGAATAAGCCAGACCAGAGGTGGCTAAGGAGGCCAGGAAATTAACAATCATGCTGATATCTGCTGAAACGGGATCAACTTGGTGTTGTGAACACCAATCACACCAACGCTTCCAAGACCCCTTATACCGTTTGTGAGTATTGGGAGCCCATGCTTCACTAAGGAGCTTGGAAGCGTCGCTTGAAAGGCCTGGGAGCGACCAGCGATCCCCGAGATCCTCCACGCGAGAAGTGGGAGGGAGCCTGAGAGGATCAGGGGATGAGGATCTCCGAGAGGGTCCAACAGGAGATTCCACAAAGGGGGAAGGAGAAACGGTGGAGCCGAACACATTTCTAGAAGGACCGGAAACCACGCTTGAGCCCTCCAGAGAGGGGCAATCAGAATCAGATCCGTCTGAAATCGTTTGGAGTAGGCCAATACCCTGGGAATCATCAGAAATGGAGGGAAGGCATAACAGAGGGTCGATGGCCACTGCTGGAGAAAGGCATCCGTGGCCAGAGCCTGAGGGTCCGGCCTCCAACTGTAAAAATGCGGAAGTTGCGCATTGAGGCGTGAGGCAAAGAGATCTAGTTGGCAAGGACCCCAACGCCGATGGAGAGCACGGAAGACCCGAGGATGCAGCCTCCAATCGCTGTAATCCCGGAGATGTCTGGAGTGCCAGTCCGCTATCTGATTGTGGCATCCCGGAAGGTACTCGGCAATAACAGTGATCTTGTTCTGCAGACAGAAGTGCCAAAAATCCTTGGCAATCTCCGCCAGGATTCTGGACCTGGTCCCGCCTAGTTTGTTGACATAGCGGACCGCTGAAACATTGTCCATCCGGAGAAGGACACAACAACTGGTTTTCAGAGGGGAAAAACATTTGATCGCAAAGGAACCCGCTAGGAGTTCCAGACAGTTGATATGAAGCGTCAATTCCTGAGGGGACCAACGACCCCCTGTCGAGACCG
Organism: Lissotriton vulgaris; assembly: GCF_964263255.1. NCBI lineage: Eukaryota > Metazoa > Chordata > Amphibia > Caudata > Salamandridae > Lissotriton > Lissotriton vulgaris. Next base: position 703,393,214 of record NC_141699.1, read on the forward strand.
AGCCGCAACGGGCTCCCCAGCCCCACCGACTGGCATCGGACTCTATCACTAGGTCCGGAGACACACCGAAGAGGGCTCGGCCGTTCCAGGCCTCCATGTGGTCCAACCACCACTGCATCTCCCACCGGACCTCCTCCGTAAGAGGAATCTGATCGGAGTATCCGAGGCCTTTCCGGAGATGAAGAATTTTTAGGCGCTGCATTGCCCTGTAATGTAGGGGACCCGGAAAAATCGCCTGGATGGAAGAAGCCAGTAGACCGACTACACGTGCCAACGACCTCAACGACACAGTCGGTCTGGAAATAACAGATGTCAACTCTCTCTTGATAGAACGCATCTTTTGGTTGGGCAAGAGAAGCTGACAAGACATCGAGTCGATCTGAAAACCCAGGAAATCTATACGCTGGGACGGGATCAACACTGACTTCTGAACATTGATCAGGAACCCCAGAGACTGCAAAAGAGTGATGGACAATTCCAGATGTTGAATAAGTTTGAGTGGACAATCCGCCATAAGGAGAATATCGTCCAGATAAATAATCAACCTGACACCCAGAGACCGAAGATGCTCCACAACTGGTCGTAACAGCTTCGTGAAGCACCAAGGTGCCGACGAAAGACCGAACGGGAGAACCTGATACTCGTACCAGACTCCCTGCCAGCGAAACTGAAGAAAACGGCGATGCGGTTTGTAAATCGGAACCGAGAGATATGCATCTTTGAGGTCCAGCCTGACCATCCAATCCTTTTCTCGAAGGAGATCCCTCAAGAGATGGATTCCCTCCATCTTGAAATGTCGATAGACGACTCCCCCGTTGAATTCTTTCAGGTTGAGAACAAGGCGAGCACCTCCTCCTTTTTTCTCGACCAGAAAGACAGAGCTGGCAAACCCCTGGGGATGACGGGTGGTCGGAATCACCGCCCCTTTTTTGAGAAGAGAATCTATCTCCTCGGAAAGACAAACCTGATCCTGAAGAGAAAAACTCAGACAAGGAGGGGGACAAGACTGATGCATCGGGTGATAGAATTCTATTCGGAACCCCTGAACAGTTTGTAGCACCCAAGCATCGCCGGAGAGCATGCGCCAATTCTGCAGGAAAAACTGAATGCGACCCCCCAACATCACCTCGCATGCAGGAATCAGCCTCACCTGTAGAGTGGGAATCTTGGTACTGTCCCTGATGACCACCGGAACGTCCTTTGCCGTACTGGCCTTTTCCCTTTCTGGAAGGATAGAAGTTGGCTCTTGAGGAATAACCTGCGTCGTAGGAGCCTCTGTGTTGAGATGAATTGCCCCTCTGGGACTGACTGGCCGAACCACGGCCGAACGAGCGTCCCCTACCTCGTCCGGCCTTTCCAAAAACCGGACGCATGGCTCTCCGCAAGGAGGCCTGCGCCTTGTCGATACCACTGAAGGTTGATACAAAGCGCGTGAGTTCCTTAAGGAATGGTTGGCCAAACAGGAGGCCGTCCGCCTCAGGGCCCGACTCAGAAGTGGCCAATTCAGAGAGTCTAGGGTCAAGCTTTAGTAAGATGGACCTGCGACGTTCCGCAGATATCGCACAATTCGCATTACCTAACTGGCAAATTGCCCGTTGCGCCCATTCTATCATTTCCTTAGGGTTTACGAGGGCAGAAGCTTCCTGAGCCCTGTAACCTAGGTCCAAAATTTTTGTGAGAGGCCCAAGGACGTCCAACATCTTATCCTGACAGGCCCGCCAGGATCTATCCAGGCCCTTCTTTGGGTCCTTGGCATATTTTTTCAAATATGTGACCATCATGGGGTCAACTTCAGGGGTCTCGGCTAAATGAGCAGACAAATCAGGCCTCGGGCATTCCGAGCGCAGTCTGGCACGAACCGAAGCCTCAAAAGGCTGACGGATATGTGCCTCAATGTAGGCAGCTACAGCCGGAGAAGGCCCCCATGATGAAGAGTTGGGGTGAACAATGTCTGCCGGCTCGAAATTAAGTACCGGAGGACGCTCAGGGGCGTCCACAAAATGCTCCTTACAGACCCGTTTTTTAGGTGGAGGAGAAACATGGTCTGAAGAAGCGGAGGATAACACATTGTCCGAATCAGCCTCCTGAAGACCAGCAGTCGTGGATGGCGCAGATGCTAAACTTTTCGCCAGACGCTGAAAATCAGTCTTGTGAGGGTTAACCGGCGACTTCGCCGTCTTCTTGGAAGCAGGCAACCAGCCCTGCTGTTGAGCATAGAGACTTAGATGACATTTCAAAGGGTTAATAGCACGTACTAGTGCTTTGTTGACGGACTTTTGAACACCCTTATCCAATTGTTCAACTAAGTCCTGTTCCAAGGAGCCTTCCTCCTCATCAGCATAGTAGTAGTCGTCTTCCACGTCATCAAAATATTCAGCCATTCTACCAAGGTAGAGGTAACAGCCCACAAGACGACTAGAATATGGAGTGTTGGAAACACCAGTCAAGGGGGAGTGTATAACCCCAAAGCAGGCTTAAACGCAGGAAAAAACCTGCCTTGATAGCAATTAGAACGTGGAGGGAGCAAAAGCCTGCGCCAAACAACACTCTAGGCAGAGCCTATGCCAAGAAACACACTACCAAAGTCCTAAAAGACCTCAGCGTCGGACGGGGTTAACTGCACTGACAGGCTGTGGGCAAACGTCAACAAACGCCGTCGTCAAACCAGCTGAAGAGAAAAAACAGCCGGAAATGGGACAGCGCGCATGCGCGACTGTCGCCTGCCAGTGAGAACCGTCGAAGAGCGCTCGCGCTCTCAAAACAAACGGAACCCCTGCTCCCGCTCCACAAACAGCGCGCGAGCAGCTGGGAAGCGCTCGGCGACTCAACGGAGGTGAAACACACGCTCCGGTAACACAGAATTGCACGCTGGAAGCGGCGAAAAGACGCGACTAACAACAACGGAGCTCAAGCCCCAGACGCGCGTTACACACAGCGCAATGGCAAAGCACAAAGCGGCAATAATCCACAAGGCACAAAACAATAGAACGCCAAGCAATGAAATATCAAGTAAGTAAGATAATGCACTTAACTGGCTGCGGAGCAGCAAAGAAAGAGGAAGTGGTTACCTCTGAGACTGTTTATATACTAGGGGTGTACTCTATGGTTGCCCTGTTTCTGTTTTTTCTTTACTGTAATGTGATTGGCTGCTATGTGTCAGTAAAGAAATGAGACTAAGCATAATCGGAGCCTCCTGTCCTGACATAGAATACTACTTTGGTGGACTCAACAGCTGTTTGAGAGTTCATCTATCTATACTACTATTATAAAGAGAGAACTTGCACCTTTTGGCAAGGTAAACTCGGGAACCACAGCGCCAATCCACACACGCAATACATTTTTGTAATCCTCAGGGTGTGTAGATGGACATAGGCTCCATAAAATAAAATTAAAACGTAAATTAAAAAATTAAAATTAAAAAACAAAGTAGTCCCTTGCAACTAGCGCCGGCCGCGACGTCTTCGTGAGGGGAGGAGCGGCCGGCGTTCACCAGAACCAGGAAGAGCAGCGCGACGTCTGAGTGAGGGAAGGAGCGGTGAGAAGCAGAACCAGGAAGAGACGGAGGACAACAGCGCCGGCATGAGAGAACCGGAGGAGCCGGCGGGAAGCGGAGGAGCAGTGAGAGGTACGTTGCGGCTGCACCGCCGTGTTGCTGAAGTCTGGGTGGGAGGCGGGAGGCGGGGGGCGGGAGGGAGTCGGCGAGTGCACCGCCGTGTTGTTGAAGTCCGGGCGGGGCGGGAGGGAGTCGGCGGGTGCACCGCCGTGTTGTTGAAGTCCGGGCGGGGGGCGGGAGGGAGTCGGCGGGTGCACCGCCGTGTTGCTTAAGTCCAGGGCGAGGGGCGGGAGGCGGGAGGGAGTTCTGCCCTGGGATAATGCAGCCCGCAGCCCCCTTCTGCCCCAGGCAATGCTGGGGCGGGCTGCTAGTACTAATATAATAAAGAGAGAGCCCAAACCTTTGAGGCGGGTAATCTCAGGAACCACAGCACCAATCACAACACCCAATACAGCGTTGGAAAGGGCAGTTGTAGCAGAAGGACATAGGCTATGCAGACACCCACCATATACATTTAAAAGGTAAAAGAACCGTGCCAGCAAAGTAACCCCTTGTGGGCGTGTCTGCATTGTGCTGTGGGCGTGTGCTGGGGGCATGACAAACGCTGGGGGCGTGTGGTACGTTCCGCCCTTCATGCCATGTCTCATATCGTGTGCTAATCCCACCCTGCTTCCTTTAAATACCCCTGCACCCCATAATCATAACCCACCCTTACTCCTTAAAATATATACCCCAACATCCTTAAACACTAACCCATCTTAACCCTATAAATATACCCTGTATCCCAAAATCCAAACCTATCCCTAAACCCTAAAAATACCCCTCTACCCCAAAACCCAAACTTAGCCCTGATCCCTATAAATACCCCTGTACCTCAAAACCCAAACCTACCCCTGAACCCTAAAAATACCCCTGTACCCCAAAACCCAAACCTAGCCCTGAACCCTAAAATAACCCTGTACCCCAAAACCCAAACCTACCCCTGAACCCTAAAATACCACTTTACCCCAAAATCCAAACCTACCCCTGAACCCTAAAAATACACCTGTAACCCAAAACCCAAACCTAGCCCTGAACCCTTAAAATACCCCTGTACCTCAAAGCCCAAACCTAACCCTGAACCCTAAAAATACCCCTTTACCCCAAAACCCAAACCTATCCCTAAACCCTAAAACTACCCCTGTACCCCATAACCCAAAACTATATCTGAACCCTTAAAATACCCAAACACCCCAAAACATATACCTCAGTACCCCTAAACATAGACCCCTATACCCATACTTACCTTATCCAAACATTTAAAAAAAAACCATGCTTTTACCATTCATGAATTTACAACGAATTTCGTTGTAAATGTATGCGTGGTAAAAGCATATAAAATGTAATGCCATGCGTTATAATGGCATTACGGAGTCATGGTACTTTCGTAATGAAAGTATACGGAGTGATGGTATGCGGAAAGAAAGTTGCGGAATAATGGGTGTTTACCCTCCCCGGTAAGTACATTGGTGGCACGGCGGCCCACATCTCCAGCAACATACTCATATTTTTTCACCACCCATTTGAAAAATGCACAGGTCTCTCTCATTGATGGCCAGCACCGACATACACTTTTAGATACACCTCCCGCCACAAGTTCTAGAATTGAGAACTTTAGAGCTGGGGAGCTACGTTCGAATCTCGGCATCAGCTCAACATCCTGTGATTCCAGGCAAATCGCTTTGTCTCCCCGTGCCTTCCACAAATGAATGTGTTCTTCTTTAATGTAAATTGTGCTCATGCCATGTTGTCGAGTTCACGATATATAATATTGCAAGGAAAAATAAAGTAGGGAAACTCGAGTTCGCACACTACTGAACGCGCACTCTTAAGTGCATCAGCAGTACACTGTGAATCGGAGCGTTTCATAGGCCTGTCACAGATAAGTAATGCTATCAAAACGAAATCCTACAAAACAATATACTACTGGCCATCAGCAATTCATACCCGGACAATGTCAGGACGGGCTGCTAGTATAAATATAAACTGGATAAATGCAGGGATCCAGATCTTGTTATAAATATACCTTAGGGTATGCCCCATAAAGAAAATATCACTTTATTAGTGCGGTACCCTAGATATGGTTAAAAGCATGTCTCGTGGATCTACAAAAAAGTATTATAAATAATGAATCCTATATAGCTCAGCCAACATGTTTTGGCCTATTTATATGTCCATGTGGGTCATCGGCCATCATCAGGGCTCAAATATTCAGTTTCTCTGTCTATCTTACACACCTCTCATGCATCACACTAAGGAATACAAACACTTCTGTAACCCAAGTGGAACGACGAAGGGCTGATAGGTTGACAATGGCTACAAACCTTTTACAAGTGTGTGACTACAGTGCAGAGCCCACTTTTCTTGTCCCTGACACAATAACAACCAACAGTAAGGGTATCCAAGTATAAACCAAACAGGATGTAAAAACAAACATCTGAGCTTGTGAGGTACATTCATGAAGATTCAATTAAGACGTCAGAAGATTTCAAGCTATGGTGTCCAACTGCTAGTTATGTTTGCTCTGAAAGGCTCACTATAGCATGTAGAAGAGTTAAAGTTTTTTCGTCCAAAATCTTTCTCTAATGCTTCACAAGAGAGGCCTGCAACCCCAGTGGGCTTGAGCAGAATTACTGTTTCTTGCTCGCAAGAACTTTCATAAATTCAGACCAACTTTTTAAATTTAAACTCAATTTAAGTAATATTATGCTACCACGTCTAATGTGTCCACCAACAATCCACGGATGAATGATTAGAATGATTGTCTACTTTACATATGTTTATATAAGCATCCAGAGCACATATCCTTGCACTGTATCAGAAAGTCATATCTCTTAGCTTTAGTTAGTATTTTTTTGGCTTTTTTGATTACAAAAAAGCATACACTCAGCATGCATACTAAGCATGTTGACTTTGTGAGCTCAATCTGACCCCAAAACATCCCAATGGAAGTCAGAGAAGGTCTCTAAATAGCAATACACAAACAGCAGTGTTGATCTACCCTCACAGGTGTGATGGATGTCTTGAGAAGTCCCCAAAATGAAGTTGATATGCAACCCACAAGAAAATACAATATCCTTTAAGCTAAAAGACAGAAGACCATGTCCCTATCCTGAGGAGATCCTGTAAACAACAGTGATCAAGACAAATCAGCTATAACCTTCCAGGGATTAGGGCCACAGAGACCAGCTACATGTGACTCCCATAAATGCATCAGGCAAGGAATGGTGGCCCAGTGAATTTTTTTAGCTCCCACCTCTAGAACCTGACCTCAGCAGATTGAGACCCTGTAAGAACATTTTCAAATAACAGGCAGCTCAGACATCTTTAGAAGTTCTTGACTGGTGTTACAACAAAGGTCCATGTCAATATAACATTGATATTTTCAAATCCATTTTGTTAGGCTTTATTTTAACTCACTTTGCACAAAACCGTTTTCTCACGTTGTTGATGGTCTTTCACTCTCTGCCCTTGCACCATTACTTAGTATAAAAAGAACATGCTTGCTATGTTTTGCTAATAAATAATTTGATAAATTCTAAATTACGAACACAAAAGAAATGTACTTTAAAGAATATGGTATTTGCACATTTTCTGCTGCTAATCTTCAGTATAGAATGATTGTTGTTGCTACAAAATACTATTTTTTCTGTCAGTCCGTCATCTGAGGTTCAGGTTTGCTAACTGCAGACTTAACTTGGGCCGCCTTCTTCTGGCGCCAAGGTACTTGAAGCAAAGAGTGGTTAAAATCAAGTTTTTCATTTTGTCTAGCTGACTTTCACAGTCTTCTGTCCTTCTTTATAATTTCAGGTGAAGAATTTAGGGGCCGATTACGGTGGCAGTGAGACCGCCACCGACAACCCATCAGTTGGCAAGTTTCCCACCTGCCATATTACAATGGCGGGCGGTTTGTTGGTGGTCAGAAAGACTGACTGCAATTCATCCAATGAGCTCTTTGACCCGCTGGTACGTTGGAGGCAGCCATAATCCCTACAATGGTGGAGGTGCCTGCCAGGCACTGCCGTGGGGATTATGATGTCCCTCAATGCCAGTTGTTTCATGGCGATTTACCCACCATGTAAAGGCTGACAGAAAGGGACACTGGGGGCTGTAGCAGGCCCGCCTTCCCCCCTGGCCCTTAATTTTGGGTGTTGTGGGGTACCTATGGTGCCCCCCTACATATCCCTGCACCATGCAGTGCCTGCCATGTAGTGCAGAGATATGTGGCATGTCTATTTTTTGCACTGCAGTGTGTGCTACAGCACACAGCACCCATTGCAATAAAAAAAGTAGACATTGTGACCGCCTTGGAGGCGTTTGCATTGGAATTTCATTAGCAGGACCGCTGACATCCTGTCGGGCGGTCCCCCCTCCGATAGGATGGCAGTTGGATGAAAGTCCAGTCACCATCCTAAGCAGCACCTTCATTTATAACACTAGTTGAAATAGTCACAGTTGTTACTACAACATTACCAGTGGCTAAGGTCACTTTCAGTTTCCTAGCTCTCATACATACATCGCATGAAGGATCATATAATTGGAATTTGGTGATACTGGATTTGACTTTTTGGGAAATGCAGTGGACTGTTAATCAGATTGTGAGCCAGCAAGGAGATGCATTCCCCAAAAAAAGGAAGACTGACTTAGGGATGCTAGTGGTAATGGTGGAACAATCGAGAAAGGGTTGAACAATTGATTTATGAGGAGTGTGATGGTCAGTTCTCTGCTTTTTCTTCAAAGTCCCCATGAAAACAATATTAATCGGTTAGGTCCATAGTCACAATTGACTTCCTCGCAGGGACACATACTAGAATTTCAGGCATTTTTTGCATTATGGGCTACTTGTTCAACATCTACACTAAAAGGTTCCCTTGTTAAGGTACCACCTCAGGAGTTGTTCTCGGAGGGCCACAGGGTGGGATTTTCCATCTTTCTAGGAGTACTGTTATACATAACACAGAATAACATGATTACATAAGATAGACAATCCATTTAGCCATCCATGGATTGGAGATCTTAAACAGAATAATGAAAACTTCAGATGGCGGGTGCTGTTACCTAATCAGTGACAGTAAAGGGAATGTGCCGTTTGCATGGCGAAAAAGCGAACGGTGGTCTGCATGAGTGATTGACCTCAGGGATCGAGTCCTCCAGAGTTTAAGAAAGCTTCAACAAGCACAAATAGGCATTTCTGGGGTGCTATTAGATGGGAATGGCTAAAAGGCCTTGCACGTTGTGATATAATTTTGAAGTAACATTCTGCATTCAAATCCTAGTGGACTTGCTCTATAGGGGTTGATTCTGCTGCCAGGATGCTCCAAGATCTACTAGGTTGGGTAAAATAGGGCCCAAGACCAGCCTCAGCCACCTCCGTGGACACCAAGGTCATTATGAAAGGTACATGGCACTATCTTTGTCAACTGGTGAATGAGTTTAAAAAAAAAATAATGTCCCCTGAAGGATATTAGCAGGCCACACTCTAAAGGCTGCAAAATGGGGGCGCGGAAAGGAGTCTGTGATTCCCAGTGTGGAAAGTTGCTGTTTGCAACAATTTTCCCTGATGTTCTTCAGCCTCTTTAGTCCCACAAAATAGTCGCATGGACAAGAGACAACATTAAATTTAGGGAACTGAAACTAGGCCGCGTCACCTCATTATTGGGTAGAACTAAGAAGGAAGAAATCTAAAACTGACTACCTGGGTAATAGGGACAGTTATGGAGATGACACCAGGTACTGCTTAGTAAGGATTTGTCAGCCTATATGGAATGCCCCTGCCACCTTACCGGTTACTCTACCAGGACATAAAGCTGTTATCCTAATTCCAAATCAGACAAACCTTGCAAATAGAGTTCTCAAATGTTGAGGGCAAGGGGAAGGAAAAATCTATCGACCAAATATTGACACAAAGGCAATTTCTACTATTGCTCTAAGGAAAAGGGCCTCCCAAAGAGGCTATTATGAAATAGAAGAGGGGTATACCGGCTCTTGAACATTGTATTTTTGAACCTGGATCTTAAGGGGGGTTGCCATTGCATCTTCGGTAGGAATTGGGTAATGGTCTTGTCGCTTGAATTGTGATATCTGTCGAATTACAATCAATGCATCCCCAGAGTTATTGGGTTCAGTGTCTAGGTTCAGTTATTTATAAAGAATATAAACATTGATCCTGTTATCAATTGTCCATTTATATTTGTTTCTTAAAGGAAAGTTACCATTGAATCCTCCAGCAGCAATCTGGTAATCCCTGTATTGCTGGAATTATATTGTTTTTCCAATGACATTTATTGACTATACAAATTTACTGTGGACAAGTGCTGGTTACAGTGAATTACAAAGAATGTAGAAACTCATCCTTTGGGGCTAAGGTACACTTGGGCCTGGACCATCGAATGAATTAGCTTTAATAAAGCAGGCATTGTTGGTGGTAGCTTCTTCTCATTATTTAGGTGGGTCAAGAATATTGGTGATTAGGCAGCCATTCATGGCCAGCTTACCATGCCCTGCCAAGGTAAGGATATTCTCCAAAATTGAACCTCCAGGGTTGGACAACCCACGGGTGAGGTAGGCCATGCTGATACCAAAATATTGTTTGCCATTACTTAGAACATGCAGAAACCAGACATTCTAATTCACTAAGGGGTAATAACCTTACCTTCTTGGACATAGGCCTGTTACTGCATGCCATGAGGGAGACATTCCCCAGCTTGGAAGCCCTACTGGGACAAAGTGAATAATCTTGTCAGGAACTGGCATGAATCTCAAACTTTGCACCAGATGGGGTGCATTTGTCTGGCAAGGGTATGGACATTTTACTGAGCAAAATCCAGGATGCCTTAAAGGGGCCAGGTCATATCTTATTTTGAGAGAAAGAGAGGTCGGACAGGCGGGAGTCTTCGAATATTGCAAGGCACCATCCCAGAGGCTTTTTGGAGTTTTACAGCCTTGCTAAAGCTGTATGGAACAACTATTGCTTGCAGATAATGGATTTGGGAGCTGTAAAGTGATTTCTCCGTTTACAGGGAACCAATACGGTAGGATCTGAGATGAACGTGATGACACTGCTTGGCCCTACAAGGAGCAGTTGGATTCCTGAGTAACTGTGGAGATTCCATTTAATTTGCTCCGTCTAGATAGAAGCATTATTATTAAAATATATTAAACACGTTTTGGAAAGGTTAATGACTTTTACATTTAATACGCTGTAAATCAAAATGTTGCAAAGGTCGGAACCCTTTTCATTTGAGGGACTGAAAATAAAATGCTGAACTGATGGGAGTCCACTACATTTTATAAACTTGAAATTTATTGCTTAATGTTGCTTACAAGCAGAATTGTCCCTGCTTTTTCAGGATGGGTGTCAGGTGGTAAACCTACCACAGGCTCCTTGATTACCAGTAAATGAATACAACCTGTGTAGTAAAAAAAAGTGTGACAAACGAAAAAGAGTTCATGTCAGTTATTGTTGCAGGTTCATAATGTCATTAGTATCACCTAAATCCTCACAAAAGCTAGGGTTAGTAACACTATGTATATGCCTGTAGGTATTAGAGATTGGAGTGGTAACCCCAGGGACGGCGCTAGGCATGGGCAGTGTGGGCTGCTGCCCAGGGTCTCATGCTCAGCTAAAAAACAGGGGGACTGCTTCACTGCGAATGGCCACACTTTCACAGTAAGCCAACCTGCTCCTCCAGGGCCCCCTGCCCCACACAATTGCATTATAAATGCGAGATGTCTTGACCTTGCTGGTCAGGGCATGGAGGAATTCCTGGGGGTGCCGGGGTGGGAGGAAGGAACAAACAGAGTGGGGCCTCTGTTAAGTACTGGCCATTCAAGGAATTTTGTTGCTAGGTGACAGAAGGCCCATTTCTTTCCAGGACCAGCCGGACACAGGTAAGGAGGGGTGGGTGAGGGGTGGAGGGAGCAGCCAGATCAACTGTCTTTCGTAAACCTTTGCATCACCCATGTGAATCTGAGTTTAAAATGTATGTAGAACTGACTGTGGTAAGGCACTGTGTTGCTAAAGGCCTCGTTACTGCTTCGAGGACCCGGGGAGGGGCCCCCTTCCCTGGTACTGGAAGCACGAGAGCAAGCTGCAAGGTCCAGGTGTGGGGGGCCCTACCCTGAACCTTGTAGCCAATACTCCCTCTTTTCCCTCCTTTTTGTTTATTTGTTCCTCCATGGAATTGATCTAAAAAAGAAAAACCCTTTTGCTGGAAATGTCTTTGGTAGACATTTTTCTGTTCCAAAGTGCAGCCTCAGGATGAAGAGAAATAAAAATAAATAAATAAAGCAACACAGATTGTGTCGCAAAGTGGCCAGGTTGATTTTATTCACACCCAAAACACATTAGGCCACTTTCCAGAGGTTGCCAGTAAAGCACTACTTTTGTTATCTCGTCTTTCTTTGAACAACATTATTTCCCTGGGGCTCTGTGTTCACAAATGCGGTCTTTTGAAACCATACTACTTACGTTTTGTAAGGATATAAGTAATGGACATTGAAACTGGTCCCTTCCGGGCCCTGTAGCCATATCCTTAACTTTTCAGGAAAAAGCCCTTACTGATTTCTTAATAATAAGTGCAAAAGCGTTAAAGTTACCATGTTGTTCCTTCTAACATTTAACATGCAATACTTAATCTTGCATTCCCTTGAGTGTTTGCTTTTTCCAGGATGCTTACTTTTATTTTTTTAGGCAGCATATTACTCTAATCTAGTGCGTAATTAGAACTGAGTCGCATCCAGGTGTTTATAGCGGGCACAATTGGGTTGTATTTGAAGGCAGTGCGAGTTTCTCTCAGTAGGATGTGGCACCATCATCAGAACTGACAAATTTGGGACTGGAGAACCAGGATCAGCCCACCTGACTACTCTTCAGAGGGATCACATTCCCATGCTAGACCTTAGAAGGCCCTGCAAGACTTTAGAATCCCTGGTGTCTTAGCACCAGCAGGTGGACACTAGTGGTGGCAATTGTGGGTTAACCTTGAAAGCCTATCCACCACAATCCATACTGAAGTTCACCTTCAGTCTTGCGGGCACGCCTATGTAGCAGCACACCCTAGAGCTTCAGTGAAACTGTCACTTAGGGCACAGGACCCTTGAACAGGGAGGTTCTAGGGAGGTGCGACCTTTGAGATTGCACCGAGATCTGACTTTGGGTGGAGGCGTCATGATTGCAAGTATATTGTGTTTTTTAAAGCATTTATTGCCTCCTTCTTGGCCTCCAGCAATTTTCGCCTACAATAAAAATGTCATAACTCCAGTAATTGAAGTTCTTCCTAGAAAGAGATGGAGTTTGTAAGGTGGAAGTTTTGACTCGTGAAAAGTTAGCGCAGAGGGTTAATGTGCCTGCTGCAAAGGACATGTACCATGCAGATCACAAAGTGCACATAATGTAAATAGGTCAGTGGGTTACTGATTTTGTCGGTGAGATCCTTTTGTAACTTGCAGTTTATAAGTCAAAATCCTAACATAGAACAGTGAGCTATTAACTGTCATCTTAGAGCTGCATGCAAACTGCGAGGTATAAATGAGAGCATTATTTTTTGCCCCCAGTCTTTGATTAACCTAATGTTGCAAAAAGTTTTTTTTTAGATAGAAATCAATTTGGTTATTAAAGAGAACCCCCAACCATGGTATTACGTTCTAGATTCAGAGATTGTGTTTCTCCAGACCAATCACTATTAAACTATACTGCCTACTAGTATTATTGTCATGTGACTCCTACACTTTGTAGTCCTTTGTCAGATGTTAAATTTCCTATACAGTGTTTTACACAGATATGATTGCTTGTTTCTGTGTAATGTGTGTGATATAAAGTTTTCTGACACCCTACACTGGTATGAGCGGCGCTGTAAATCAAATTAAATGCATCTGAGAGAGAGTGTAGTTATGGAGTCTTGAGGGGCACTGTTAAAGAGTGGTAGTGAGGGTATTCTGTGGTAGAGGTGGTCATTGGGGGCACCAACAAACATTGTGACACAGGACTTCACCAGCACTAAAGCCAGTCACTACCACTTCCTACAGTTCTAACACCAAATCAAAAAAGTTGTTTTGAAAAACCCTTGAATCTGCAGCATACCTTCAAGTCAATATATGATTTAGTAGTGGCCTCCGTAGTTCTAAGTCTTTTTGGGGCATATTATCAAGGACGGCGTTAAAATTATCACCGGTTTAGCGGCAGAAAACTGCAGCTAAATCATTGATAATGGGCTTGATAATATGTCCTTGAGAGTTCCAATAGAAGTCCATGTTCAAACCAGAACATGGACTTCTATTGGAATTCCCAAGGGCATATTATCAAGCCCATTATCGTCGCTTTAACGGCAGTTTTCTGCAGCTAAACCGGCGATAATGTTTAACGCCGTTCTTGATAATATGCCCCATTTTTATTTATGTACAATCTTGTTTCCAATGGTGTCTTGTATTTTGTATTATATGTGTTGTGTTTTTGCACTTAACATAATTCTAACGAGTAAAGAGCCCGCACACAAAAAAGATTCTCCAAGGAGTCTTAGCATGTGCGTGTGGAATACTGGTGAGAGGATCTACGTTAAAACATTTTGAAATTTGCGATTATATCCATGGGGTAAGTGGTTCTCTTGTGTTTAATTTTATATTTTGAATGATCCTGCTCCTTATTACCTCAACAGGATCTCTCCCCTTTATGAGACAGAACCGGAATGTTTATCATGCACTCATCTGGAAACAATCAGTCAACATGGGGTAAAAAATATGCATCTATGTGAGACCTGCACCAATCTTTTTCATCCAATGTGACAAATTGAATCCATTTAATACAGTTTTAAAATATATGGAATTATTTCACTTGCATATTTCTTTTTGTCCATATCACTGATATCAACATTTGGGGCCATATGTATGAAAGTTACATTTTGCAATTCTCAAATAGCGATTATTAGAGAATCGCATTATGCAATGTATGTAGGATTTGCAAATAATTTTGCGAATCCTACATATTCCTTAATTGTGAATCGCAAATTGCAATTCACAATTAAGGAATGCCTCCCCATTCATTCCTATGGGCCTAGAGGCCCATAGGAATGAATGGGAAGGCATTCTCAATTTACGATTCTCAATTAGAGAATTGCAAATTGAGAAAGCAATTTCAAGGTTGCCAGGGTGTCAAAAGGAGACCCTGTTGCACCCCTGAAATGTGCATGAGTGCCCATGTGGCCCACATACATGCCCTAAGGACATGTATGTGTGCCACATGGCACTTTGAAAAATGCAAAAAAGTGCATTTTTCAAAGAAATCGCAAATTATCACCAACTTGAAGTTGGTGGTAATTTGCGATTCTTTATGGCCAAATTGCACTTTTTCTGGGCCTCATACATTGTATTTAAGGAATAGCAATTTGCGATTCCTTAAATGCAATCGCAAAATAGGGACTCCCAAATTTGCGATTTCTTATTTTGCAAGGCTGTTTTGCTTACATACATTCCACTTAGCTATTTGGCGATCGCACATAATGACATTCAGCGAATTTCGCCGTTTGTGATCGGAAAAAATTGCCTTCATACATATGGCCCTAGGTCTCTTCAGTGATGCCAAATAAGATCAATACCATGCAATGTCTCTTTCTGGGATGTCACTTCTTCTGATCTTACATGCAAATTAGAGGGGCCTCAGATCTTGACTTTCGCCCTAGGCTCAGAAGTTCTAGGACCGGCCCTGGGTAACCCTCTGCTTCTCAGTTCAGCGACACAGGACTAGCTGCCGGTTCTCTATGCTGTGTTGCTAACAGGGCCGGACTGGAAACCAAAAGCGGCCCTGGCAAAGTGCTCGGCCGGCCCCCCACCCCCGGAGTTGGGGGTGCCGCCGAGCTCTTTGCCAGGGCCGGTTTTCAGCCGATTTTGGTACAGGGCCGATTTTGCAGCTATGCTGCAAAAAAGGCCCTGTAACAAAATCGGCCACCAGGGGCCCAAAACCGGGCCCCACCCGTGCGCGCACCGGGGGATTTCCCGGTGCCCGCTACGGCCAGTCCGGCCCTGGTTGCTAACATCCAATTCCGTGACCTTGCTTTTAATATGAGAAATAATCGTTCTTTAAATTGCTGATAATCGAGTGTCAATCATTAATTTGCGAAATTTCTCATTATTTCATCGTTACTATGTTTCTCTTTTGTAAACACTACAGGAACATGAGCAGGGGCTCTGTGAAAAAAACGTCACGAATTTGAAAGCTATCTATCCCACAAGGGCACTTGCTTCAGCCAGAAACGACCTGCAGAGCTGATGAGTTCTAGTGAGTTCTTTAGGGTAATGAGATGAGAGGAAATGAAAGGAAACACGAAAATGAGCCGGTGGACTTTAATTACGTCCATTTTCACGTCGGTGTTGCCAGAGTCCACCCCCAGAAGTTGAGAGACACTTCCTGCCGGCAGAATGTTCTCTTTGGAGCTCGAGCCCGTCTACGTCATTCATCAGGGAAGCGGCCTTTCAGTGGCTGATTACTCAGGCCAGGAATAGCTTCTTTGATGCAGTCTGCAGCTTCCATGCAGCGCTTGAAAGGAGGCCGGGGCCTGAGGAAAGAGCCCTCGATGATCCAGCTTCCGGCTCCCCAGGGACGCTTAAGTGCCACACAACATAACCGCCTTGGGTTTCTTTAACAGATCAGTTTCATTCACTACTGGGCAATATTACCAAGGTTTCTGCTGGAATCCGGCCTACAGAGGAGCCCCCACTGGTGGAGGTGAAGGAGTGGAGACCTCATTTAATGAAGAATTGTGACCCCCCACTGCGGCCTAGCAAGTGTACCATGGGTCCTTGTGCAACAAGAAAAGAAATGGGCCCTCTAACTGCTATTTGGGTTGAAAAATACGACAATGTTCAGCGTTCAGTTGGACCTTCTGGCTCTGGTGCCATTGCACCTGCTGCACATTTGCTGGCTTACCGCCTGAACCACCATTATATGTGGAAGTAGCTATCTTGTAACCAGAATCTGGCATATCACTGCTCCTGACTCAGTGTGCTGTGCCAAGATATAAATTTGATAATAGTCATATTTATCTACATCATCTTATCAACTGCCCTAACTCTTGAAAGCAAGAGAGAAAACTCAAAATCCCAAATTTGATTCAATGCCCCACCCGCATGAAATTGAGAGAATAATCGCAAGATATTTCCAATATAATAGAAGTTGATAATACTGATCAACAAATGAAACTGGCATGTAAATGTAGCCCAGAGAAACAGTGCTTAGTAGGCGGGATATAAGCCCGCAAGCGCTCACACACATGCACACCTCACAAACACACATGCATATGCAAACTACACACACACACTAAAAGTTTCAAGATTTAATCAGCTATACAAACTCTGCTAGTTTAAATATATACACGCACGCACTGCAAGATTCAACATCTAGTAAGCTACACGCACACTGCAAGTTTTAACATCTAATAAGCTATACACACACTGCAAGTTTTAATACACACATAGACACACTGCAAGTTTCAACATCTAATAAGCTATACACACACTGCAAGTTTTAATACACACATACACACACACACTGCAAGTTTCAACATCTAAAAAGATATACACACCCTGTGAGTTTTAATACACACACACTGCAAGTTTCAACAACTAATAAGCTATACACACCCTGTGACTTTTAATACACACACATTGCAAGTTTCAACATCTAAAAAGATATACACACACTGTGAGTTTTAACATCTAAATAATATTCTTTGAAAAGGAAACCATCTCCCATGACACACCTTTGATTACAAGTAAAGATATGGCAAAGGTCTTTTTAATAAAACCTTGAAGCTCGAGAGGAGTATTAATTATCCCACATGAGGATTTTTTAAAATTGTTCTGCTTGGAAACTATCTGAAACCAAATTCAAGCGAACAAAAATGCACGAAAATCGAGTGCTTAACAGTAAACGGAATTTCCAATTTGCATACTTGGAGGCATGGTGGCCTATATTGGGGGCAAGATTTTCATGCCCTCGTGACCAAGGGGTGATATCATTCTCATGGTTACTCGCTGGCAACATATGGATGACAAGCATAGTGATGCAAATCAGTGGAAGAGTTCTGTTATTGATTAGTGTCAGAATTTGGTCTGTTTCTAAGTGCTGCTCTACTTTTTAGAGATGAGCGGTATGCAGAACAGTTCATTTCTGAAGAGCCTTGTCTAGCTGGATTCTGAACTTTATTCTTGGTCGTGCCCCGGGCTGGACTAGGTAAGTGCTGGATTGGATACATTGGTTACACTGGAAGCCAGACAAGGTATTGGGCCCCTCATCTCATTGACAAAACCAGCTATGCATCCTGCTCAAAGCTATCCATTGCTGGGATCTCAACATTATTTCTTGTAGCAGCCTCCGGATCCACAGTTCACTGTTGATCACTTTCACTGCTGCTCCATTGCCTATGACAAATGTCACCTTCCAGTTTTTCAATTCCCTCCCCATAACCTTGCTACCAGAACCACTGGGAAGAATTCCAAGAAAGCTATGGTGTGTTTGCATCTGTTTAAGACCTCTTGCAACTTCTTCGTGCACCATCATCACTTCTAATGAAGTCCGAACCCCCCAGCACCGACGCAACAGAAAATAGTTCAACTATCCATGTTCCTGAGTCCATTTGCAGACTCATATTCACACCTGTGTAGCTGTCCAGGAATTTGATCCTCAGCAGCATATCCCGCCTCGCCCTCTAGAATATGCTGATCCAATTGTATTTTTATCTGGCTACGCTCATGGAGGATCTCATGCTATGCAGAAAGCTCTGCCAGAGACAACACTTTGCAAGCAAAATTGACATGGCTAGAACCTTCTACATTTCCCTCACTTCCTTTCTTTTTGATGATATCTTATTGTAACTGCTCCTTCAATGCTGTCCTCTTTTCAGGAAACAAATATGACCTATGGGCCAAGGAGTTAAACTCTCTTCCAAAAAAGGCGATTTTTGTTGTCGCCCCTTCAGTTTTTTTTCTGATGCCAAAGGCATGCTGAAGTTTCTGGCTACATTTCCAGTACTCTCAACAACTGTCCATATTTTCCTGTGACCCCAACCTCCGGCAAACTATCAGAAAATCATTGAGGTAGTGTAGCACTTGCACTGACTGCAATACTGATTTTACCAACCATTCTAAAAATGAGCTGAGAATTTTGAATACTACACATGATACTGAAAAGCTAATTGGCATTACTGATCTTCAAATGATTTCCCTGGTAAGAGAAACATACCAGATGCACGTCTGCAGCCGGTAAGCAAAAAAATGTCAGTCTGTTCCAATTCCGGGTTCTCATACCATTATAAGGAACTTATCAACGCTTAAAAATATGGCTGAGCATTCACTCTGACTGATAAAGCTTATTACTGACCGTCCTCCTTGCCCAGATGGGTGGTAATGGTAAATCAGCCTGTACTCTCCTTTTGCCTTCCTCGACACCACATCTAGTGAAGAAATGAAGTGGCCTGATGTTTGTTATTTCCCAAAATGGTTTGCATCCTCCATGCCTAACCTTCTTTTCTCAATTTATCTTCTACAACTTCTGTCATCCCCTGCACCTATATCAAATTAGCCGCCTGTTAGATCTGGGGGTCTCTAGCTGGCAATGGTATTCACCTTTGTCCAAATAGGGACCCTTACTTCTAAGTCAGGATAAGGGGATTACACTCCTTAACAACCCCTGTGCACCCCCTTGGTAGCTTGGCATGAGCAGACAGGCTTATCTCAGAGACAGTGTGTTAAGCATTTGTGAATATACACAGTAATACAGTGAAAATACTACAGTCGGACACATCACAGGTTTTATAAAAATAAGTATTCTTTATATAAACTTAACACAAGACCACAAACGACAACAATCCACAGTACTGTACTTAAAGTTGACTTAAAGATGATAAATGTTGCTTAGTTCAAGTTGATGATAAATGCAACACAGTTCTCAACAAAGTACCTGGATGCGTAACGCTAAGTGAACAAAAGGCTCACGAAAGGGGAGATGCGTCGGTTCCGTGATCCGGAGGAAATGATGCGTCGTGCCTCAATGCTTGCGCAGAGTAGGGGATGCGTCGTGATCCTTACGGGTGCAGGGTTGATGCGTAGATTCTCGGCTTGCGGTCCGGTTGCGATGAGCAAGATGGCCCCTCGATGCGATGATCCTGGTGTGATAAGAGAAGATGGCACCCTTGATGCGATGACGATGCGTAGACGCCCTGGCAGCCTTGCGACAACTCTGTACTTTGGAGCCGCGACAGGCTATGGGACACGCTTCTCCAGTGATCCGATGGTGACTCTCTCGATTAAGTCACGCTTTTCCGGTGATGCGACAGCAGGCAGCTTTGACGAAGACACGCTTCCAGGGAGATGCGACGAAAGCGACGCGACAATCTCAGCTGCGGCAGCGTCACACTTCTTCTCGATGTGTCACGCTTCCAGCTCCCAGGAACACGCAGGTTTCTGCAGTTAGAATTCCCAGCAAGGAAATTCAGAGGGGAGCTGGAGATTAAGTCTTTTGTCCCTGAGACTTCCGCAGGAAGCAAGCACAAGTTCAAGCCCTTGGAGAATATCCTGTAAATAATGAAAGGCCTTAAAAAGTTCCTTCTCCTTTCCTTGGCAATAAAGCAACCACTGCGGGCCAACCCAGCAAACAGCACACTGGCAGAGGGGCAGTCAAACTCCTGCAGCTTCCTTGGTTCTTCTCCTTGGCAAAAGGTTTCATGTTCCAGAAGTAATCTAAAGTTCTTGGGACTGGATCCCAATATTTATACCCCAAAATCCTTTGTTCTCTGAAGGCAGAGAAGTCTCTGCCTAGTCCAAACCAGTTCCTGAGCACTTTGTTTACATGACTCCTTCCTTCCTTTCACAGTGCAGGGCAGAGACATCAGCCGCCCCACAGTAGGTGGAGCCAGCACCGGGGAGGGAAGGCACAGCTTTGGAGCACTTTGTTGACAACATTCCTTCTCTCCTTTCACAGTGCAGGGCAGAGACATCAGACAAGGCACAGGAGGTGGAGCCAGCATTGTAGAGGGAAGGCCCAGCCCTATTCAGGTCCCAGGTGCAACTCCTCCCTCCCATCTAGATGCAGATCTCTCTATTCACCACTGGGCTGCCCCAGCCTGTCTTCTGGAATCCCCCAGCCCTGTCACTCACAAACTCCAGACAAGTAATACACAACCTAGCAGCGTCAGGCCTGGACAGTTATGCAAGAAAATACCTACGTTCTAAAAGTGGTATTTTCAAACACAGAATGTTAAAACCAACTTTACCAAAATATGTATTTTATCATTATGAATTCAGGCATACTAAATTTGAATTACTACTATGTTCCCTGACTCAGTTAGGATTATTAGAATGTAATAATCTAACTGCCCATTCTAGCCTATGGAGAACAGGTAGCCTTGCAATAGTGAAACACGAAAATGGCTGTAATTCACTATTAGGACATGCTACACACACCAGGGCATGTCCCATCTTATACTTACAATGCACCCTGCCCTTGGGCCTACCATAGGGGTGTCTAATATGAAGCAAAAGGAAGGTTTAGGGACTGGCAAGTGGGTGCCCTTGCCAAATCGACATGGCAGTCACAGACTGCACACAGGCCTTGCAATGGCAAGCCTGAAACACACTTTACAAGCTGCTTCTGTGGGTGGCACAACCAGTAGTGAACTAAAACAAAGTTGTTTTATGTATATTTCACAGACAAATAGAAAAGACAGAACCCTGATGAGAACCCGAAAACTGATGTCATACGGTTTGAAACGCGTCGGCACACTTACAAGCGATTGACTTGGAAGTCCAGTAGACTAATCAATTCATTTGTGGTCTTTCAAAATCATTTTGCTTTCAGAATTTCTTTTTCTACATTAGTTTGTAACGGATGAAATACTTAGTGTAATGTGACATAGCTTTGTCATTTAGTGTTATTAGAGAACACCTCTCATAAATTGATGCCTGTTGATGAAATCTGATGAAAGGTTTCTATGTATTGTTGAATTGTAGTGTATATATATATATGTTGATTTGTATTGTATTTGCGTGTAAATATGTACAGTGTCTTTTCTTAGATATTGAAGAAAATAAAAACAATGAAAAAATAATGAAATAAAACAGGTATGAATAAAGTATACCTTACAAACTTAATGGATATTGGTTTGTAGTGCTCAAATTTGAGAAATAAAAGAAATGTGCAATTGGTAATGCTGTGTATAATTAGAATTGCAAGCCCACCAGCAGCATTTGATTTACAAGCCCTGGGCACACATGGTGCACTGTACTAGGGGCTGACAAGTAAATCAAATAACCCAATCATTGAATCACTAAACAGTACATCAATTTAACATAGGGAGCACTTGCACTGTGGCACTGAATAGCAGTGGCACAGTGCCCAAAGCATATAATCAGCAAAACATATCAAAACAGAGGAGGCAATCAGTAAAAATGGAAGGGAGACTCACACCAATGATGCCAGGTCTAACACCACCCAATGGAGTTCCTGTGTATGGAATCCTGAACCCCACTGTAATTCCCTCTCTCAATCATTGAACAGTTGCAACAGAGAGTACTTTCCATTGCATTTTGAGCATTTGCACCATTTTGAGCACAGCAATATGAAGCGTGCACCTTTATTAGAGCAGGCATGCTTCCATTAGTATTCTCCTGAACTGATCCCCCACACCTGTGTCAAGCTAGGTCACCTCTGAAAAGACAGTTGGGAAATGGTTTAACCACTCGTCATATGCAACGCTGGTACCAGTCAGGTTGGTGCATTCAACTCAAGTCAATGACGCTTTCCAACTCACCCCGTGATTTTCACAGATCTAATCCTCTCCTGGTGCTAAATTCTTCATCATACCTCACCCAGGCTAGACCTTCAAGGCTAATCTGAGTCATGCTAATGATGTGTAAGGGGTCACATTGCTCTTTGAATATTTCACAGAAAATGCTGGCATAAATGGTGAATATCGCCGTCCATGTGTCTATCTTTGTTGGCCATCTGGCATACTTTGAAGTCTCCTTATCCTCTGCCTTTCAATCAATCAGTCATTTGTTAAGCGCACTACATACCCGCAAGGGTCTCAAGGCGCTGGGGGTGGGGGAGGTGGGGGCCGCTACTGATCGAACAGCCAGGTCTTTAGTATCCTGCTGAAGGTCAGCAGGTTTTGGGTCTGTCGTAGGCTCATTGGGAGGGTGTTCCATGTCTTGGCGGCGAGGTGGGAGAAGCATCGCCCGCCATTCGTTGTTATTCGGATGCGCGGGACGGTGGCGAGTGAGAGGTCGGCAGAGCGTAGCTGGTGGTTGGGGGTGTAGAAGGAGAGCCGTCTGTTGAAGTAGGCTGGGCAGGTCTTGTGGAGTGCCTTGTGTGCGTGGATGAGGAGTTTGAAGGATATCCTCTTGTTGACGGGGAGCCAGTGCAGGTTTCTCAGGTGGGGGTGATGTGGTCGTGTCGTGGTACATCGAGGATCAGTCGTGCCAAAACATTTTGGGTGCGTTGTAGTTGATTGAAGAGCTTGGTCGGGGCTCCCGCGTAGAGGGCGTTTCCATAGTTGAGTCTGCTGCTGACGAGGGCCTGGGTGGCTGTCTTTCTTGTATCTGTTGGGATCCATCTGTAGATCTTGCGGAGCATGCGGAGGGTGTTGAAGCAGGAGGATGAGACGCGTTGACTTGCTTGGTCATTGAGAGCATTGAGTCGAGGATGATTCCCAGGTTGCGTGCGTGGTCGGTGGGGGCCGGGGCTGCCCCCAGTGCCATTGGCCACCAGGAGTCGTCCCAGGCTGATGGGTTGGAGCCGAGGATGAGGACTTCTGTCTTGTCCGAGTTCAGCTTCAGACGGCTGATCTTCATCTAGTCGGCGACAGCCTTCATTCCTTCATGGAGGTTGGCTTTGGCGGTGATGGGGTCCTTGGTGAGGGAGAGGGTCAGTTGAGTGCCGTCGGCATAGGAGATTATGTTGAGGTCGTGCTGTCGGGTGACGTGTGCGAGCAGGGCCATGTAACTGTTGAACAGTGTCAGGCTGAGGGAGGATCCTTGGGATACGCCACAGATGATCTCGGAGGCTTCGGAACGGAACGGGGGAGGCTGATGCTCTGGGTTCTACCGTAGAGGAAGGAGGTGGTCCATTTCAGAGCCTTGTCTCCGATCCCTGCGGCGTGGAGGCGTGCGAGTAGTGTGCGGTGGCAGACGGTGTCGAAGGCGGCGTAGAGGTCTAGGAGGATGAGTGGTTCAGTCTCCCCATTGTCTAGCAGGGACCTGATGTCTTTGGTGGCGGCGATGAGGGCGTTCTCGGTGCTGTGGTTGCTGCAGAACCCTGACTGGGAAGGGTCCAGGATTCTGTTCTCATCGAGGTATCGGGTTAGCTGTCTGTTAACGATTTTCTCGATGACCTTGGCCGGGAAGGGGAGCAGAGAGATGGGTCGGAAGTTCTTGAGGTCTCTTGGGTCTGCCTTGGGTTTTTTGAGTAGGGCGTTGATCTCAGCTTGTTTTGAGCTCTCTGGGAAGGTCGCGGTCTCAAGGGAGAGATTGATGACGTTGCGTAGGTGGGGTGCGATAGAGCTGATTGCTTTGTTGAAGACGTGGTGCGGGAATGGGTCTGACGAAGAGCCGGAGTGGATTGTGCTCATGGTCTTGATGGTGTCATCGATGCTCACGCTGGTCCAGGCTAGCAAGGGGACGTGGTCGATGGTGTGCGGAGGGTCTTTTGTGTTGCTGTCTGTTGGGCTGTCTGGGTGTTGAAGCTGTCGTGGATGTCTGCTATCTTGCGCTGGAAGAAGGTGGCGAGGGAGTCGCACAGGGCTTGCGACGGCGGTATGTTGTTGGTGTTGGAGCTGGGGTTGGAGAGTTCCTTCACGGTGTTGAAGAGCTCCTTGCTGTCGTGTGTGTTGTTGTCGAGACGGTCTTTGAAGGAGGTCTTTTTGGCAGCCCTGATTAGGTGGTGGTGGTTGCGGACGGCGTCATTGTGTGCTGCGTGACTGTCCGGAGTTGGTGCAGTCCTCGATCCAGCGTCTGAGAGTGTGGGCAGCGACGTTGGTGTTGGAGGGTTCGGTGGGTGGGCTGAGCAAGGTTTGCAAGTAGTTGGTCTTCGGTGATTTTGCTCCAGCGGCGGCGGGGGATCTGTTGGGTGCGGTGGTCTGTGGTGGGTTTCTGGAAATTGAAGTGGATGCAGCGGTGGTCAGTCCAGAGGAGTTCGGTGGTGTGGCTGACGGAGACGTGTGGGCCTGAGGAGAAGACGGGGTCGAGTGTGTGGCCGGCAGAGTGGGTGGGCGTTGTGACGAGTTGCCTCAGGCCAAGGTTGGTGAGGTTGTCGATCAGGCTGGTGGAGTTGCTGTCATTGTTGTTCTCAAGGTTAAAGTTCAGGTCTCCGAGGAGGATGTAGTCAGTGGTGGTCAGGGCGTGCGTGCTGATGAAGTCGGCGATGGAGTCGCTGAACTGGGGGCAGGGTCCGGAGGTCGGTAGACAAGGGTGCCTTTGAGGGTGGAGTTGGGGTCAGTGTGGATCTGGAAATGCATGTGTTCGGCGGTGCTGAGCGCGTCGTTGATGCTAGTCGAGACTCTGATGCTGTTCTTGTGGACAATGGAGAGTCCTCCTCTGACTCCGTTAGTGCCGTCTCTGCGGGTGATCTTGTAGCCGTCTGGGATGGCTATGGCGATGTCGGGTGCGGAGGAGTTGTTCAACCAGGTCTCTGTCAGGAAGGCGACGTCTGGGGAGGTTGTGTTGAGCAGGTCCCAGAGCTCGATGGCGGGTTTGCGTGCGGAGCGGGTGTTTAGTAGTGTGGCTCACTGGTTAGAGGCGGCAGACCCGAGAGCAGAGGACGGCCCGGGACCAGGGTTCGATTCCCGGCACGGCAGGTTTCTGGACCAGGGTCAGCGGACTCGATAATTCTCTCGCCTCGGTGCCCACTCTGATCAGCGATCACACTCGGCAACTCTGGGCATTAGCTTGCCTCATCTTCACTAACGGCCCCACCAGACCGCCGGGGATGCCTGGTCTCACCCTGGAGATACCCATTAAGGGACCATCTCTCAGGGAAGCCAGGAAGGGTTTCGCAGCGGTCGAAGCGCCTTGGGACCCTACGGGTAAGTAGTGCGCTATATAAATGCCTATACATTACATTAGTAGTATGCATCAAAGGTGGTTGAGGTCTTTCTTGGCAGGTGGTTCGTCGGCTCTGTGGCTGGTGTAGTTGCAGTTCCGGCAAGTGAAAGGACCGTGTGTGCATCTCGGGGCGGCCTTGAAGCAGTTGTGGGTCTGTCCAGGGTTGAGAGTGTGCAGAGTGCTGGCGTCGTACTGGTGGCAGTCGTCGTGGCGGGGGCCAGGGGTTCTGGCGCTGGGCGCGGTCCAGGCGCGGACGGGTGCAGGCGAGCTTGCCATGCGCCAGCAGCACGACCGCGCAGTGGCCGGCATGTATGGGGAGGTGAGAGTGAGGAGCAGCTGGGAGGCGGGAGACAGGGGCAGCAAATGGGCAGTCGGGGGGCGGAGCCACAGGGGACGCAGCGGCGTGGGCGGTGAGGGGCGACAAAGGAAACAGAAGGCAAAAGGGCACAACAATTGAGGGGGAAACGAGTGGCACAGAGGGCAGAAAGGTCACAAAAGGGCAAAAGGGTCACAAGAATACAGGGGGAAGCAAGTGGCACAGAAGGCAAAAAAGTCACAAGAAGGGCAAAAAGGTCACAAAAAACAGGGGGAAACGAGTGGCACAGAAGGCAGAAAGGTCCCAAGAAAGGGCAGAAAGATCACAAAAAATGGGGGGAAACGAGTGGCACGGAGGCAGAAAGGTCCCAGGAAAGGGCAGAAAGGTCACAAAAAAAACAGGGGGAAACGAGTGGCACAGAGGGCAGAAAGGTCACAAGAAAGGGCGGAAAGGTCACAGAAATGCAGGGGCAGCTAAGGAACAGAAGGCAAAAACGGGCAGAGAGACACAGGGCCGCGAGGGGAGCAGAAGGAAAAACCTGGAAGAGAGACACGGGGGCAGCAAGGGGAGCAGAGGAGAAACCGGGCAGAGAGACACGGAGGCAGTGAGGGGAACAGAGGGAGAGAACGGGCACAGACCACGTACAGGCAGCGGGGGAGACAGACAACAGCAGTCACAGACACAACAATGAAAATGCAGTCACTACAACGGGAGCAATGAAAGAAAATACAAGCAATACAATGGAGGATGAGCAAACCCATGGCCTGCCAATGGCCACCAGGGATGAGGCGCAGGTGGTAGCCTGTGGGTGGAGGAGGGCCTCGAACTTCCTCAGCAGCGGCAGCTGGGGCAGGGACACACAGGCTGTCTGTGTGGGGGGGAGCGACCTACCTGGGAGGGTCAAGGGTCGCTCCTTACAATGTGACTCCCTATGTAATAGCTTAAATTGGTTAGTATATTCACATGCTTAAATCTCTTGCCATTAAATGGCCCCCCAATGCTTCCCCTGTGCCCATATAAGCTTGGTTTACCCCTGCTCAGAGAACCGTCACCTTCATGCCTGCTTCCTGTGCATTGTCTTACCCTTTCTCTTTCCGTGTTGTCACAACCACCCTTCCCTACCTGTTACACCTTTATCTGCTTTATCTGTTACAGCACAAGTCTTGGTCCACGTGTGAAACCGGTACTTCTCACATCTTGATGTCATCTCTTCCCCTTCATGGCCCCTCTTTCTCCACTGTTGCATGGCCCATCATGCCCCATTTGTCTAAAACATGTGTACCAGGAGGAGTACCATCATACCCTTTGAATGGACTCAAATGGACAAGATCCTTTTTTTCCTGCCCCTGACTGCCACTCCAGTCTAATGTTGACCCCATATATACAACCATTCATCATTATGCTCTTGTTTCATTTTGGTTCCTCTGGGAACCGCCATTCATGGTCTCTTAGGCCCACCTTTCTTCTCACTGACCTCCTTCCTTTTGACAGCTGCTGTTTCTTCCTTGCGCCTTTTTATTTCTCATTGGGGTGGAGCTAGCCACTCTACTCTCTCCTGTAACTCTCTGCTTCCCTGAAGTCTCCTCTTCACTTCCTCTACCACTGGCTACATCTGACTAGCTCACTTCTTCCTCAATGCCATCTTCACCTCACTGGCTTCCCCAATGCCATGTTCACCTCACTGGCTTCCTCAATGTCATCTTCACCTCCCGGGCTGTCCTGCAGAAGGCCAGATCTGGCAAGCTCATAGATCTCTGCAACCGGCCAGCCACATATCAGTGCTTGATCTACCTATTGCTCCTGCCCTAACTCTTGAACTACTCCCTTTAGTGTTTCTCCCATTTTATCTCCCCCCCTTGCATTTTCAAGATCGAGACTTCCTGGGGCGATAGGTGCACTTCCCTCTTCTACCCTCATTTCCCCCATTGAGGTGGGCACTGTTTGCTTCACTGCTGACCCTGAGATACAGGGTCAGCTGCTCCAGTGAACCTCCTCCTCCTATCCAAAACAGGATTTGGGTGCTCTCCTGTCCAGAGGTACCCACTGTTGCTGTTCAGTCATTGTCATCCTTCTGCCTTCCCTTCAGGATTCTGGAACCATTTCCATATTGCTCCTTGATCCCATTTCTATCCTGCCCCCTCCACCCAACAGCTAACAGCAGGAATGCTGTGCTTGACACCTTCATTTGATCGTTCAGCTACAGTGTTCCAGGGTGCTGCTTGGGGACCCACGCCCGTGGGCTTTGGTCGCTATATACTCTGCCATCCACTCCTACGCTTGACGCACGTGGTCCACTTGTGTTTTGAGACAGCCTGCCCTGGGCATTCTGGGCATCCCCTCTTTTATTTTTGTTGTTGGTGTGGCTTGTTGCCCTATTACTGCTGGACCAATCAGCTTAACCTCTTTGTGATTCGGTTTGCACCCCCACTTTTCCGCCTCTATGGGGGAGACGCACACACTGGTAGTGCAGTTGGAATCCCTGGGAATGGCACCTAACGTATACCCTCGTTCTCAGACCAAGTGAGCTCCTGATCCAGCAGCCGTTGTTCCACTGCTCTCGTAGTCTCCGCCTTGGGTTCTGCGTCACAGACCCCCGGAGCTCCAGGCTGACATATTTGCACTGCGGAGCTGTGCGCATGCACTGAACGTGGGGCTTCAGAGACCGCCAATGCCTTTGAAATCGCCTTCGTCTCTGCCCGTCCGAAATGACCCCCCACATAGAGGAAGGTTCTGTCCCCTCCAGCATGGAGGTTTTCCTGGCCCATGGACTACCTCCCAGTGAATACATTTCTGGCTTACCCGAGTGAGTGATACATTTACCATAATAGAGGCCCTTGTATACAGAGAATAGTGCCCAAACACTAATAAAAATGACTGCATTATACCATATATCTGTTTGCTGATAATAAAGATGGGACAAATGTGCAAACATTTTGGAATGTGCGTTTTTGCTATGTGTAATTTGCCATTTTGCCATATTAAGGTTTAAGAGCTACCCTCCTTATGCCGTGCTTGAAATAACTATTCTTATCTTTCTGCTGCAGTGGCAAGGCTTGTATTTCCAAACAAGACACCCTAACCTCTGCTTCTTGTACCCTCGAAACATTTGGCAACAAGCATTGGCATAGCCAATAGGTCTCGCATTTGGGACCTTATAAGTGTTTACCCATGCAACAGTTGGTGTTGTTGCACCAAGGATATTCTGCTGCACAACTAAATACTTATAGGGTCAAAAAAGCAAGACCTGTTGGCTATGCCAATGCTTGTTTGTTTTTTGTTGCTGTTTTGTTTAAGTTGCCAGATCTACAATAGCTGGACTTGGTTTTTGTTAACATCAAATGAACTTGTTTTCATTGCTCTGAATGTTGTTTCCATTCTGGTTGTAGGAAGCAGTCATTCCCGGGGGCGTGGGGGGGGGGCGCCTAGGTGTGCTCTTGCGCCGAACTTTGCAAATGAGAAAAAGTCTGGTACAGGCACAATTTACAAGTGTGGATTGAGTGAGCCCCAGGCAGCATGACTCTCTCACACAGGAGTTCATGCACTGCACCTGTATACTCAGCAAGGTTTAAGGAAACTCTGCCCACTCCCTCTCAGGCATTGAACAAATATTTACCAACAAACTCTAAGAAGAGCCTGCCTGCTGCACTGACGGCTGGTGGTGTGTGTGCCTGGTAAAAGTGTGCACTGACGGATGGTGGTGTGTGTGCCTGGTGAAAGCGTGCACTGACGGCTGGTGGTGTGTGTGCCCGGTGTAAGCGTCCACTGACAGCTAGTGGTGTGTGCCCGGTGGAAGCGTGCACCGACGGCTGGCGGTGTGTGTGCCTTGTGGAAGTATGCACTGGCGGGTGGTGGTGTGTGTGCCTGGTAGAACCGTGCACTGACGGCTGGTGGTGTGTGTGCCTGGTGGAAGCATGCACTGACGGCTGGTGGTGTGTGTGCCTGGCGGAAGCATGCCCTGATGGCTTGTGGTGTGTGTGCCAGGTGAAAGTGTGCACTGATGGTTGGTGGTGTGTGTGCCTGGTGGAAGCGTGCACTGACGGCCGGTGGTGTGTGTGCCTGGTGAAAGTGTGCACTGACGACTGATGGTGTGTGTGCCTGGTGAAAGCAGGAGCATTCACAGTGATAGAAGACACAAATGAAACTGACAAAGAGGAGGGGGAGGAGGGGGAGAAGGGAGGGGGAGTGTGAGAAGAGGAGCATGATTCAACAATAAAAACACAGATGGCAGCTGTGCACGTGCACGAGCTCGTGAACGCAAGCTGTAGGCCAGCAAAAGCCTCTGGTGGCACTTTTAAAAGCCACTTACTAAATGTCTCCAAGAGACAGCATGCACTGTCTCAGGCGAGACCTAAAAATGAATCCAACAAGCAGAATCTATTCAGCCCAGTTTAACATCTGCCCATTCAAAATGTGTCAATATATTTAATGTAGTTGATGCTGGAATAAAACAAATGGGCGCTACATCACTTTTTAGTGAACTATCTACAAAACTTTTTTATCTCAATGTACAACCATTAGTAAGTGTGTGCAAAATTTCAGGAAAGGTAAACGAAATTACGTAAAATAGCGTAAAATGCAAATATGGCATTTATAACAACATTTTACTTTTAAATAGGTCCTTGTATCTCTTTTGGATGGGAGGACACATTTTGTGCTAAAAAACAGAGCCAGAAAATCAAGTACCACGAATTACAGCCATGCACATTTGGTCCTTCACGTTGTTTCCACGCTCCTGCACTATATTTTTGCCACAAAAGTGTTGCAATTAGGCAACCTAGCGCGTAAATTCGTGAATTTTGCTTATGAATTCGTGTATATGACTTTTAAGTAAAGTGCTACCTACAAATATCACAAAAATGTTCTGTAATAATGATTTCGTTGTTCTTGAGGGCTGGACGTCAGGCTTGATAACCTCTAGTGTTCACTACTAGTGCTTGTTCCAGCCCTTAATTGTTTTCGTTTGTGTTATTAGCCTCCTGGTGCTTTCTGTCTGCAAGCCGTTTTTCACTCCCCTTGCAAGCCTAAAGAGCTTAGCACATTATAATGAATGCATAATTTTTTTTCATACAGAAATAGCAGGGATCACTAGAATGTGTCAGGTGTACCTTTTACACAAATCCAGATCTATTTCTCACTTGGGTCAGGTGCCAGCTCCATCCCACGATTCAATTTGTGATGTTCCGGGTTTCAGCTCTGTCTGCTTGCTATACAATATAGTGTGTGGACGGGGCGAAGCTACTACAACTTTAAAGCAATGTTTTTAGAAACCTGCATTGGGAAATACTGCCCTCCCGATAACCACTCTAATAGATTCTTACGTCCAGAGGGGAGCGGGGTACATTTGTTGTTACTCCACAATTGTAAGCCAGAGTCTCGGTGTTGAGTTACAATACCAAGGACCAGGGGTGCAAAAGAGTTCCCTGAACAACTTGCCATTTGGCTTACGTCTCAGTTAAGAAAGAGCCAGACCCAATTTAAGCACAATACTAGCCTTGTCAGGTTCATAGAGCCTACTTTTGAGCCATGGAACCTTAGGGGCGAGTCAACAGTGCCCAATGAACATGCCTTGTAGATGATGGCTGTTGCGCTCTGTTCACTACATTGAACATCTACCCTTTGAAGCACTGTTTGGGAAGTAAGCTGTGCATTAAACTTGAGATAATATGACAAATCATTAAGCAGTATCGCCTTTAACACATTTACACGTTTGACCATAACACGTTAACTGTTGCAAAATCAAGCTTTGTATACCACTCTAAATTTGAAGATTCTGTTAGATTCACAATGTGATGTTGCGGGGGCGAGATTTTGATCGATACCTTATCACTCTTGATCTAAAACCCCGTTCTGGTCGACTGGACCTTTGTTGCCTGTCATTGAGGGAAGAAAGTGCATCTCTTACCAAGTTAGTTCACCCAATAATGGACTCTGCTCCGAAGGATCACAAACAACTTCTAGCTTTCAAAGGTTTATTATAAAGTTAGGATCAACTGCAAGTACAGGCATCTCAAAATGAGATTCACAAGATACACGGGCCCAACTACATACATGTGATCTCTGAAAACCCTCAGACGAGCAAAGAAGACTACGAGTACAAGTTCTAGGAATAACAAAGCTATCTGCATAGACACGTATTGAGATCTCTCCGTCATTTAAGGCTGGAGGGAAAACACAGGTTAGGCTGTCCCTACCCTGTTCTGGATGGTATCCCTACTTAACAAAATCCCAACCTATCAAAAGGTGTCAGCGGTGAGTGACTTCCTAGGGAGGTCACCCACTCTTAGTCTCTTGGTGAAAACCTACAGTTCTCCAGTCATGGCCCCTCTCTGCCTACCCATCCGCTCTCTAAAGGGTCCTCAGGCATCTGCTCTAACTCCACCCAGGGGTGCTGTCCCTAATACAAAACAGTCAACAACATTTGAGACGCCCCTCGTGAGACGCCCCTCACGTGGTGTAGCTTCTGGCTTTTTCCATGCTGCTTTGTGTTGGGCCTCGTGCGTTAGAGTTGACCTTGCTTCTCAGACTCTTCTCCGGCCCGCTGATACCCCTTAAAACATTCCGGAACCCTCCTCCATGTCTGTGCCGGCTCCTGAACAACCCTCTATTCATTCCATTTATAATTGAATCCCCCCTTTCTCTTGCAGACAGACACCTGCAGCCAAGATCCCAATTCTCATAGACTTCCAGCCAAAGTTGCAACATTATGCTCAGCACAGACTAAATACGTGTAAATCAGTGTCTTTTAAACGTTTCAGGCCTACTACATTTCTTATAGTGATTATATTTCTTCAAATCCTTCATTGATTAATGGCATGTTAATACTCTACTCTATAATTAGGTAAACACATCTATAAAACATCCCTACTATTAATTACTAAATGACATTAGTGCAATCCATGTCGTGAAAATGAACCCCTCTCCCGTTCCTTTCGGCTCTGACCCTAAGGCCTACCACGTTCTATGTTTAACCACAATTTGTCCTTACATTTTAGCAGCTACACGACATGGATTCGAGATTAATCACGTCTAATAAAGTTATACATCTCACACATTTCTGCATTAGTTCCACTTCTACATAAATCTCTAGATTAGCTACATTTTTAGACTACAGATGCATATAATATCAGCACTCATGGCATTTCTCTTCATGACTTGTGCTTACTACGTGTAAGTGTGACATACTTATACATTCAGGTCAGTTTGCGCTCTCTCAGTTCCCCCCTTTGATGACCTCTCGGGGTCATCACTAACATTTAAACTGAAGTAATCGCCAATGGACCTCGTTTCCGCGTTTCCAGAGCCCTCAGGCTCCTGTACTGATTGTCTTGTATGGCAGCTAATCTCTGCAGCTGTTCCTCCCGAGCTCTTTCAATTCTCCTGGCTCTGTACCATTTGAATGCCCTCACCAATCCCCACAACATGATCACACAGATCAATATTATGATGATAGGTTTCAACACATACCACACAAGGCTTTTTCCTAAGTTGGCAAACCACCCTCCAGCTTCACTCATTCCATGGCCCACCTTCTCCCAAACATTTTCTCTACTCAGGTCTTCGATCTCTTTGTGAATATCAGTTATGTTCATAATAACTTTCTCAAGGGGCTTTGAATTGTCTTGAATGTAGGTACAACATTCCTGGACCTTCAAAGCCTTACAGACTCCGCCCTCTTTTGCTAGCAGGACGTCTAAGGCAAGACGGTTCTGAAGAACCATGGCCCTTATCGATTGCATCTCTCCCTCCACCAGCATTAAGGACTGAGCAGTGCTGGCAGACAACCTGTCTACGACTGTTGCCAGTCGTCTAATCTTGACATCAGTAAGGATTAGTCCCAACATAGGGAACACAGCTCCAAATACATCTCCGACCATTTCTGCGTCTCCTATATCTCTCCTTCCTCTCGCTGATGTCTTGCCCTCGATGATCTCTAAGTCCTGGGCATGATATATTTTGGGGGAGATAATTGCCAGGTAACATGATCCATACCAGTTATCAGGTAGTCTCACGTAGGCATTCCTTCCACAAACAAAATATACATTTGGAATCACTTGCATTCCTTTCAGGAAATCTTTGGTATAATACTCTAAATTGAAAGCATGTTCGCAGCTGACTTCTCCCACGTATACATTTTCATAATACGTTTTGGCTCGGTGAAGACATAGCTTTCCTCTCTGCGTTCTATCCAAAGCTATTGGACCACTACTACCCTTTCTTCTATGTGCCTTCTCTTCCTCGGTCCAATCTGTTTTCCATTGTCCAGATTTTTTCAAAATCTTTTGTCTCCTGTATCGATCATCCACCTGCCCTATAAACTTCTTCTCTATTTCCCACACCTTGCACGTCAGATTATTTCTACGGGCATGTGAAGTATCTAAGGTAATCCAAGGAATGAAAAACTTGGCCAATCTGTCTTCACTCTTCCAGTAGTCCCATTTGTTCATTTGCTTATAATTTGGGACTTCTGGCAACACTGAGTCATAATTGGAGAAATAGTATTCAAAACTATCTCTCCCATAAAATATACTAAGCAATAAGCTACATGTGATGCCATATGTCAACGGGAGGTGATGATATCGAATGCCTTCATCAACAGACGCCGGCAACTGCATGCAGACATAGCAGTCCTTAACCTCCATGGCATCCACGTATTCATACAGAAGTTTAGCATAAGCGTTTGACCTAAAGTCACCTTGGGACTCATCCACATGTAACCTGCGGGCTTCTGCAGCTAATAACGCTTTTTCCTGTATGTTTACCCCTTTCTCACCTGCAACAGTGGGTTTAGGTGTCACTACAGATTTCACATCGGTTACCTTTGCCTCATCCTCCTGTCCCTTTACATAGGAAACTGTGACTACTAAAACTATTAATATTATCACTCCTACTATTAGTGTGCCTATTATACATTTAGCTCTGCGGTTCGGGGTGCCGTCCTCCATTTCGTCAGACAGTATGGCTCTCTCCTTTTCTCCGTACAAAGTTCTTTTTCTCCTCGTTCCTTTACAGTCCTTGTTACTTTATTTGCGCTTGGAACCACACATCTGGAATCTGGCAACCTCTTTGCAGAAAGTTCTTTAGCAATTCAATTTAGACAACCCTAGCCCTTCTCCGTCAACTCAAGGGAAGGTCCCTAAGATTTTCTGCTTCCTGGGCGCTAGGTAATCTTCTTTTCTTCTTGCTTATTTACAAAGTCTCTAAGCATCTACAATCAGGCTCGTGCCTGCAGCTTTGACAGCATAGTTCAATATTTCCAAACGAAGAATGTGCTCTTCATGGCTTGTTATCTTTGTACCAAAGTCGGGGAACTGTAATTCTGTGAAAAACATGTGCTTTAGCTTGCTGAGGCGGGGAGGGCTGGGGAGCGTGAAAGTCAGTGACCCTTCTGCCTCGACTCCGGGTACTAACAGTTGCACTTCCACTGTGATGATGGGCTCAGAGCTGGACACCACCACCGCTCGTATCCTCCCTGTCTCCGGTTCCAAAGACATCTGTCGCCAGATATGTCCACTCAGGGGTGGCGTATCTTCTGCTAGGCACACGCACTCTTCTTGACCTTCTCAAGTCCGGTGCTTCAGCGCCCTGAGCACCTTCTTCTGGGTCTGAGTCCTCTGATATCGGAGGAAGGGTTCTCTCTGGAGTTGACCTCAGGCTAGAGCTCCTTCTTTGTGGCCAATGAGCTTCTCCTCGTACCCTTCTACTCCTTCTCCTTCTTGTCTGTTCGCGCTCTCTGTCAGACTGGTCAGTCTCTGACTCGTACTCCCAGCTACTTTCTCCTTCAGTAGCGTCGTCTGTTTCGCTGTTGTACTGACCGTCTTCAGCGTGGTCAGACTCGTTCCCTGCTTCTGCTGGCACCTCTTCGGCTTGGCTGGCCCCCTCTATGGCTTCTCGGTCCTCAGCTGGACGTCTATCCGAGAGAGGAGCTGATTCTTCCAGAGGTGCTGGTCCCCTTCGCGTATGCGACGCGTGGATCCAATTGGGCAGGCCTCCCACCTTCACTGCGGTGTTCGTGATCAGGATGATCTGGAAGGGCCCACGCCAACGAACGTCCAGGCAGCTTCTCCTCACGTGCTTTCGCACAAGCACCCAGTCCCCAGGACACAGGTCGTGGCACAGGTCCTGGCACGACGGAACTTCGGCAGCCTGCACCTGAAGGGACACAGAATGAATGGCGTCAGATAGCCCCTTACAATAGTCCAGGATCATATCATCTGTGATATTTAACAGTGCAGCAGTTGGGACTCATGGCAACCTCATTGCTCTCCCCATCAGCACCTCATGAGGCGACAGCCCCGTTCTTCTGTCTGGGGTACTACGGAGGCTCATAAGGACCAATGGCAAAGCGTCAGGCCAACTCAAGGACGTTGATGAACATACTTTTGCAATTCTGGCCTTAATAGTGCTATTGATCTGCTCCACAATTCCTGAGGCTTCTGGTCGGTAACTGCAATGTAATTTCTGATCTATGTTCAGAGCCGCACAAATCATCTTCACGAGCTCGCTGTTGAAATGCGTTCCCCTATCTGATTCCAAAGAGGCCGGCACCCCGAAGCGCGGAATGAGCTCTCTAAGCAGTAACTTAGCTACGGTGAGGGTGTCGCACCTACGTGTAGGGTATGCCTCAACCCATCTGGAGAATACGCAAACAACTACCAGAACATAACGGAGGCGATTGCACCTCGGCAATTCGATGAAATCCAACTGCATGCGGTTGAATGGGCCCCCCGACCTCCCTATGTGACTCAGTGCAACTGGCGTTCTTTTCCCTACATTCAGCTGCTGACAGGTCACACAGCGCTGGCAC
Organism: Lissotriton vulgaris; assembly: GCF_964263255.1. Classification (NCBI taxonomy): domain Eukaryota; kingdom Metazoa; phylum Chordata; class Amphibia; order Caudata; family Salamandridae; genus Lissotriton; species Lissotriton vulgaris. The sequence goes on from NC_141699.1 coordinate 703,430,009, forward strand.
ACTGCTTCGGCTGCTACTCTGAATTTAGGATTGTACCACGTCTGTCTAAAAACTCTCAACATAGCGTCTCTCCCTAGGTGTACGGGACCATGGATTTGTCTTGCCATTGGGCTCACCATCTCATTTGGTAACACTGCTCTTCCGTCTGCTGAGACCCAGAAATGAGCCTCACCCACCACACATCCTGCCTTTTCCCATGTTTGCTTTTCAAAATCAGGAGCATTTTCTTGCATGCACTTTAGTTCGTCCCAAGAGTCAACAGTTTCTAGTATCATAGCTAATTCAGTTCTTACATTTATTCCACCCACTTCCACCTCTGTGAAAGAGTACCCTTGTTCCGCGCAATACCGTGCGACTTCGTCGGCATATCTATTGCCTTGTGACACGAAGTCCATGTTTCTGGTATGTGCGGTGCATTTCACAACTGCGATACCTGCTGGACATTGCAGCGCCTCTAACAACAAGCGCACAAACTCTCCATTGCGAATGGGAGAGCCTGAAGAAGTCATGAAACCTCTTTGAGACCACAACTGCCCGTAATCGTGAACTACCCCGTAACCATATTGGCTATCGGTGTATATGGTGACTCGAATTTGATTGCTTGCCAGGCAGGCACGCGTTAAGGCAATAATCTCGGCTACCTGAGCGGAGTGTACTCCTTCCAGGCACCCAGCTTCCACAACTCCAGTAATGGTACAAACAGCGTAGGCTGCTCTCAACTGCCCAACTTCGTCTCTTACACATGAGCCATCGACAAAGAAAATTTCATCTGGGTCAGTCAGTGGCTCATCCACGATGTCGGGTCTAGGTTTGGTGCATAGTTCAGTCACATCGAGGCAGTCATGGTCTGTACATTCATCATCATCTATGTCATTTGGGAGTGGCATCAAGGTGGCAGGGTTCAAAACAGAGCATCTCCTGAGGGTCACGTTCTCTGCAGCAAGTATGACTTGCTCATAGCGCGTGAGCCTACTGTTGGTCAGATGCTGTGTTTTGGTCCTGGTCATTAACAGTTCAACGGAATGGGGCACGTATACCTCTAACGGGTGCCCCATAACAATATTCTCACATCTCTCAATACTGACACCTGTTGCGGCAACGGATTTGAGACATCCGGGCAACGCTGCAGCTACTGGATCTAACGTAGCTGAGAAGTAGGCAACTGGTCTACGGGCATTCCCATGAATTTGGACCAACACAGACAGCGCACAACCCTCTCTCTCACAACAATAGAGCAAGAATGGTTTATCGTAATCCGGCATTCCCAGAGCCGGAGCACGACACAAGTCCTCTCTCAGCTGTAGGAACGCCATCAAACAGTCTTTGTCCCATGGTACCGGATCGCTCACCTCCTTGTGCGTCAGTTTTTGTAGTGGTTTTGCCTTTAGTGAAAAGTTGGCTATCCACTGTCGGCAATAACCCACCATCCCTAGAAACATTCTGACTTCCCTCTGTGTCTTGGGCGCATTCATCTTCATGATTGCCTCTATTCTGTCTGGTGACACCTTTCGTTTGCCCTTCTCAATTCTGTGCCCCAAATACTGCACTTCTGTCAGGCAGTATTGTAACTTTCCCGGGGACACCTTGTGCCCATTTGCAGCTAGGTGATTTAGCAAAGCAATGGAGTCTTCCCTGCAAGCTTCTTCGGTTTCTGACGCCACAAGGAGGTCATCTATGTACTGGACCAGAACTGATCTCTGGGGCAGTACTAGACTTTCAAGATTTTTCTTCAGAAGCTGGTTGAAGATCGATGGGCTCTCTGTATACCCCTGAGGAATACGACACCATGTTAGGACGCGACCTTCCAGCTTAAATGCGAAAAGAAAATGGCTTTCTTCGTCCAGAGGGATCGAAAAGAAAGCCTGACAAAGATCAATCACAGTGAACCACTCAGCTTGGAATGGAATCTGAAACAGTATCACTGATGGATTCGGTACCACTGGACAACATGAAACAACAATGTTATTAATCTTTCGGAGGTCCTGCACTATCCGGAACTTCCCATTTGGTTTCTGCAGGCCCATAATCGGGGAGTTACATGGACTACCCACGATTTCTTTCAATATCCCCTGCTTAATCATGGACTCAATCACGGGCTTTATACCTGCAATTGTTTCTGGAGTCAATTTATATTGGGGTGTTCTCGGAAACTCAGCATGTGGTTTCACTACAATTTTCACTGGGTCTACTCCCTTGACCAGTCCAATCTCTTCCCCGGTAAAATCCCACACTTCTGGTGCCACTGTCTCTCTCAGATCCCAGGGGAGCTCGTCTACGGTCAGAGTGGGGTACAGCTCCACACAGATTCTGGAATTTGCGACTTTGAAGTCAGCATCGTCGTCATTGGTCAATACCTCCACTCCTTGCGGGGTGCAGTATATGGTGCAATTTAACTTGCACAAAAGATCTCTTCCTAGCAGACATACAGGACTAGAATCGCAAACCACAAACTGGTGCTCATCGCTGTATTTCCCTATTTTCACCTGCACTGGTTCAGTCAATGGGCTGGTAATTCTCCTGTTTGCGACCCCCACCACTTGTATCGTCTCTCCAGACATGGGCAGGCCTGGAACTGCGACTGATCTGATCGTGGATCGAGTGGCTCCTGTGTCCACTAGGAATGTCGTGGGGCACCCTGCTACTTCGGCCTCAACATAGGGTCCCCTTTGATCCACCTCCAAGGCGGCCCCGAGGGTACAGTCCTCCCTTTCCACTCTTTGTCCAGTTAGTGGGTCTACGTAATAGCACTCCTCTCCACCTACAAACAGGGGCATCTGTCTATATGTCTTACCCATAGTCCCTACTCTGGGTGGCTGTGGGAACTGGGCTCGTGGAGGAGGGGTCCCCCCTTTGAGCACCTTTCCCTGGTATTGCGTTACCCCTCTCACAGGTGTATTCTGGACCTCTTCCTCTTCTACCTCTTGTTCCCCTATCTCGACATTATAGGGACACTCGCGTTTCCAATGCCCCACCTCGTTACACTGGTGGCACCGAGTCGTTTTCTTCAAGGCAGCTATGTCTATTCTGGGTCTGAAGGTGGAGTTCTCCTCATTGCCCTTGTTCTGGCTATACTGTTTCTTTCCCCCAGTACCGGTTCCTTGCTGCTGTTGCTGCTGTCCCCCCTTCCCGGCTGCCTGCATCTGTACCACCATTAGTTTCTCCTTTAGTTTCTTTGCCTTGGAGTCTATCTCATCGCAGCAGTACCTGGCATATCTCAGGATTTCATCTAAGGGTTTATTTTGCCAACAAATCAAGTGTTGCTGAATCATTAAACTAATATCCGGTCTCAGGCCCAGGACGAATTTGGACACGAATTGCCCTATGTCCTTTGGATCCATTACATCCAGACCGCTATACTGTTTAAACGCCTTCAGCAATCTCTCATAGTATTCGTGAACTGTCTCTTTGGGTTCCTGTCTAGTTCGATCTATTTTGACCCAATCTATGTCTTGCATTGGCACTTTGTCTTTTAGCCAAGTCATCACTCTCTCGTATTTTGCCATTACGGTCTCGGACGGCCCATTAGTCTTAGCATCCCTTTCTGGCTCTGTTGTGGGCCACTCAGCGTTAACCTTGCATGCTGTCCACAAATCTCCTGGTACTACAATGTCAAACAGCGTGTTCAGATCTATCCATAGGACTTTTGAGATTTTTACGAATCTCTCAACTTGCTTGTACCACTCCACTGGGTTCTCCCGCAATTTGGGGAAGGAAGTGGTAAAAGCAGCTAAATCTCCCCTACTCCATGGGACGTGTACATAGTTCCCATTTGAAACTTCACGCAAAGGGTATGCCTCTATTCTCTGCAGTCCTCCTGGAGTCATACCAAGTATGCTTCTCCTTACGGTCCCCTTCTTGGACCACCTCTCTTCCCATTTATCTAGTGCCCTCCACGTCCTTATTCCAGTGATCAATTCCCTTATGTGTGTTTTCAATCCGATTGTTCGCCTCTCATCTAGGTCTCGATCAGAATAATGTAGCCTGTGGTTCCCCTGTAATGCCTTGGTCCTTGACAGGTCCACCATATATTTGCCTGCTAGTTCGACTAACTTCTCATGGATTGTTCTCGCCTTTCGGGTAACGTCCTTTGCCATGAACAGTATTTCATCCTGCTCATACATTTCCATTCTTTCTAAAGGCAGGGTACCGTCTACCATGTCATCCAGATCTGACTTTAAGCTGGCGACATCGAGTCTCTTGGCTTTTATCTCAGCTCGCAATATGTCTTTCGAAGGGGGTTCACAAGTTTCTCTCCCATCCCAACTCCGGGCCCTACGTTTGGGTTCGGGAGAGTTAAGGAGTGTTCTCCCTTGCTCCCATCTCTCCAGGTCCCATGCTCGGCCATCCGATCTTGGAAGGTGATGGAAAACGGGCCTGTTACCCCAAATCTTACTCTGCCCATTCTCTCTTTCTTCTCTCTTTTCACAGTAGGACTCTCTGCTATTCTCCCTCCGGTCGCCATCCTCTCTCTGTCTAGTATCACTCAGTATCTGATATGATCCTTCTTGGTTCCCCATATTCCCTGGACTGCGCTCATGTCCGTCGTCGCAGGGACTGTGGCGCGGCCTCTCACAACTCCCATTCTGTTCTCTGGTGCCGGGCACACAGTGGGTACACTTAAAGCTGTTTCTGTACTCTTGCGTTCTCCTCTCTCCTTCACTGAGTATTGGGCGGGACACCCCCCCACTCTCGGGACCCCCGTTTTCCAGGTCTGCTCTACCCCCACTCCGGGCCCAGTGGGTGACTCCCCTACTGCCCTTCCCCCTCCCGTCCCACTCCGGGCTGCTCTCCCCAGCCCCGCAGTGAGTCCGGGTTCCGCTATCCTGGCTTTCCCTGTCAGCTTCCGCAGCTATGATGCTCTTGTGAGCCTCTACTGCCTCATCCCACTTCTTCATGTACTCGTTTAGCTCCTGAAAGGATTTCCGTCCAGATCCCCTCATATCCACTGGCCATCTATGGCCCCCAGGATCCCCCACTGGATCCTCTGCTGTGTGTACCGGGGTGCTCCACTCTCTTGGTATCGGCATCTGACTTGGGGAATTGATCGTATCGTTCCTCCTTGCCATTTCTGCTCTTCCTCTGTCCCTCCGTACCCGTTCCTCCCCTCTAGCTCTTTCTGGGTCATAAATCAATACTATAGGACCTATGGTAACAGGTACTTGTAGGGCATCGGGCAGTGCGTAGGATGTGGCACACTCCGTTTCCGGCACTCTTTGTACCACAAACCTCCCAACTACCTGCTGCATCGGACTAGGCTGTGGCAATTCTTTCTTTGCAGCGGGATCCCAATCTGAACTGGGAAGCAGTCCATTCTCTCCTATGTTGCCCCCCTCCCTTTCACTGTGCTAGACTTCTCCCCCTGCTCTGTTATACGGGGGTGGCCTATCTGTCAATAATCTGTTTATCAGGCTGTCCTCTGTTTCACTCTCATCATCTTCTTCTAGGGGGCTTTTGTTTTCGGGCACCTCTAACACTGGGTACAATTTATTTACTTCCATGTTATGCACTCTCCATCTTTTTGCATCTGCCTCCCACTTGGCATCCTGCACTGCTCTTACCGATCTTTTCACCCTTTCCTGTCGTCTATTCAAGTTCTTCTCGTGCGCTGCCCTAATCCATGCATTGAGAGCTTCAAACTGGGTTGGTCTAGGCAAGGGTCTCGTTGCGGTCATAACTGCTTTTAATCGGTGTAGCACCTCTAATCTGAACGTCCCGTACTTCGGAAACGTCAGTTCCTCATTTCCTTCGGTAATCTTACTCCACTCTGTAATCCACAAAATTGTATGCAACCCAACATTTTCCGCCATATAACGAGCTGGCGTACCCTCCGGCGGGGCTTCTTCCCCTTCATAAGATCCCCGCCTCTCTTTCTTAAAAGCCGCTCTTAACCATTTAAAACACTTCATGATTATACGCACAAACTCCAGCCTCAATACTCTGTTTACTTCCTGATGACAATCCACCAATCCTAGCGCGGCTTTGCTAGCTGGCCTATCGCAGCGCGGTCTTTCTCCGGCCGGCCAATCCCAGCGCGGCACTTTGTGACGTCACTCGTCTCCGCTTCGCAGCAGCACCCCTCCTTTCTCCGCTCTTCTCCCGGTCATGCATGCGTCCCATTCATACTCCGAAAAATGACTACTTCCGACCAAGCGGTCACTTCCCTCGACTGTACGTCCACAGTCTATCTGTAATTGCCAACGCAACTGACGAAATGTCTATTGTCTCTCTGATAGGTTGCTTATACACACAGTAACTTCCGACCAGCGTCCGTTACTCACGCACTCACTCTTTCGTTCCCCCTATCTCGGTCCTGCGGGCGGTCAATGGTACCTCATGACCCCCTTCACACTGGTTGACAATTACTCTGGATGTCCGATACACCCGAACCACTTAAGCTCTCCTTGAACTTAAGATTTCCACCGGTTGCGCGCGCTCACAACCTGTTCCACAGTCACTCTACAGGCATTCAACTCCGCCAGACATTACAACATAGATACAATACAAAAACACCGCAATCTAACACGCATGACCCTTTATACTCACTCTCGACCGATACTGCTGCTTTTCTGTCTCACGTCATCCGGACCTTCTTCGGCGGGCGGTTCTTCTGATCATCGGTCTCTAGGGGCCTTGGGGTAATCTAACCTGGCCTAGATCACCTTCCTCAAGAAGGCAACCATCCTCTGCTACCAACTGCGGGGGCGAGATTTTGATCGATACCTTATCACTCTTGATCTAAAACCCCGTTCTGGTCGACTGGACCTTTGTTGCCTGTCATTGAGGGAAGAAAGTGCATCTCTTACCAAGTTAGTTCACCCAATAATGGACTCTGCTCCGAAGGATCACAAACAACTTCTAGCTTTCAAAGGTTTATTATAAAGTTAGGATCAACTGCAAGTACAGGCATCTCAAAATGAGATTCACAAAATACACGGGCCCAACTACATACATGTGCTCTCTGAAAACCCTCAGACGAGCAAAGAAGACTACGAGTACAAGTTCTAGGAATAACAAAGCTATCAGCATAGACACGTATTGAGATCTCTCCGTCATTTAAGGCTGGAGGGAAAACACAGGTTAGGCTGTCCCTACCCTGTTCTGGATGGTATCCCTACTTAACAAAATCCCAACCTATCAAAAGGTGTCAGCGGTGAGTGACTTCCTAGGGAGGTCACCCACTCTTAGTCTCTTGGTGAAAACCTACAGTTCTCCAGTCATGGCCCCTCTCTGCCTACCCATCCGCTCTCTAAAGGGTCCTCAGGCATCTGCTCTAACTCCACCCAGGGGTGCTGTCCCTAATACAAAACAGTCAACAACATTTGAGACGCCCCTCGTGAGACGCCCCTCACGTGGTGTAGCTTCTGGCTTTTTCCATGCTGCTTTGTGTTGGGCCTCGTGCGTTAGAGTTGACCTTGCTTCTCAGACTCTTCTCCGGCCCGCTGATACCCCTTAAAACATTCCGGAACCCTCCTCCATGTCTGTGCCGGCTCCTGAACAACCCTCTATTCATTCCATTTATAATTGAATCCCCCCTTTCTCTTGCAGACAGACACCTGCAGCCAAGATCCCAATTCTCATAGACTTCCAGCCAAAGTTGCAACATTATGCTCAGCACAGACTAAATACGTGTAAATCAGTGTCTTTTAAACGTTTCAGGCCTACTACATTTCTTATAGTGATTATATTTCTTCAAATCCTTCATTGATTAATGGCATGTTAATACTCTACTCTATAATTAGGTAAACACATCTATAAAACATCCCTACTATTAATTACTAAATGACATTAGTGCAATCCATGTCGTGAAAATGAACCCCTCTCCCGTTCCTTTCGGCTCTGACCCTAAGGCCTACCACGTTCTATGTTTAACCACAATTTGTCCTTACATTTTAGCAGCTACACGACATGGATTCGAGATTAATCAGGTCTAATAAAGTTATACATCTCACACATTTCTGCATTAGTTCCACTTCTACATAAATCTATAGATTAGCTACATTTTTAGACTACAGATGCATATAATATCAGCACTCATGGCATTTCTCTTCATGACTTGTGCTTACTACGTGTAAGTGTGACATACTTATACATTCAGGTCAGTTTGCGCTCTCTCAATGTGAAAATGTAGCTAAACACCTGGCTTTTGCCAGGCCATAATGTTAACAGCCATCACTGTTACCACCAATACCATTGTCATTACCACCACCCCATTACCATCACCACTATTACAACCAACAGGATTACCATTGCCAAGATCACAACCACCATTTCCATCTCTACCATTGCCACCACCAGGGCCATCACTACATTACCATTATCAATTTACCTTTATACCTTCACCAGTAGTATCAACACCATCACCAAAACGATTACTACCTTTAACATCACCACCATTTGCATCATAATTACATCCAATTACCATTACCTCCCTTACCACTACCATTCACTACCACAACTACCATGACCACACAGACAGTTACCACAGCCATTACCACCACTGATATCACTACTGCCACAACAACCACCTTTATCACCACCACCACTACCCTACCATAATCACCATCCTTATCAACACCACCATCATTACCACTATATATTGCCACTACCAACAATATAAGTAACACAACTACTATTAATATACCACTATTACCAACACTGTTATAACCATCCCCTTGGCACCACTACTACCACCACTTTAACCACAGCACGACCATTCATACCATTATAATTACCATCACTATTATTACTGTCACCATCAATGCCACATCACCATTACCACCACCATTACCACCACCACTGTTCCCACATCACCACTTCTATCATCGTGTAACGCGGTGGAGAAGGAGACAGGGAGACAGAATGGAAGTTCAAATAATCAAATGATTTATTGGCCGAAGTTCTGGTAAACAACAAATGAAAGAAAGAATGTCCTTTAAGGAGGTCTTCACTCTCTTCCTTCAGAGAGTAGGGAGTTAATCTTGGAGGTTCTGTTTCCTTCACACAGCAGGCCTTGGTTCCTCGTTCCGGGTTGTATAGGCCGGTCCACACACATAAAAGAAAAGAAAGACTCGGTAAGGAGGGCTTTAACCAAAATGTTAACGGGGAAAAGGAGTGAGGGATCTGACACCCTACCTTCACCGTGAGACACGCTATCAGTTTGAAGTGAGTTACGTGTGGCTGAGCTCCCCACTAGTCCGACTGCCTGCCCCTCTCTCCCACCTTCCCCTTATCCCATACGGCCCCCAGGTGGCCCCGTACCTTCAGAAGCCACAACCTTCCTAGGCCGTGGCTGGCTCTGGCGTGGTTCTGGAAGGGGTCCAGTTTCCTCGCTTGGGGATGGTGCCTTTTAGTCCTGCTGGGCTCCTGGCTTCGTCCCGGTGTAGGTTTCTGGCTTCTCGAGTCCCGGTGCAATGAAGAAGGTTTCCGCTCCTCTCTCTGTTCTCCAGGACGCCATTACCCTTTGAGCAGGGGCTCGAGAGCTCTCTCTGCAGCTCGTACCCGCTCTTTGAAGGAGTCGTTGTCAGCTGACAGGGTCACGTGATCTGACGCGGAAGCCAAGGATGAAGAGAAATTAAAGGGCCAGTGCATCCCGCTCAGTCCGGTGGAAGGATGGAAACAAAGAAGGGGGTAAGGCAACAGGTAAGGGGGTAGTTGATCTGTTCCTATAGCGGAGGAATCTACAGCTGGCTCCTCGTCACACATCACTATCATCATCACTACTAAAGTAATCACCACCACTATACCCACCATCAATGGCACTATCATCACCACTGTCATTTCTACCATCACTATCACCGTCACCACCACCACAATCCTCACTACCACCACTACTGCTACAGCCATAATTACCCCTGCCATAGTCATTTGAACCACCATCACTGTCACCACCATTACTATCACCCCACCACTTCTAGCATCAAAACCACCAATATGACCAGCATCACCACTACCAAAACTATTACCACTATCACCACAGCTGCTTTTATCCTCCCGCTATTAACATCATCACAATCAACTCTATATCCAAGACAATCTAACATCACTACAACCATTACCACCATCACCCCTAATACCAACACCACCCCATCATCAGCAGCACTACTACTCCTACTATTACTATTATCACCTTCATCACCACTATCACCACCAAAATATCACCAGTATTGCCACTATTATCACCACCTCTATCACCACCATCACCACTATTAAATTCACCACTGCTTCCATCACCATCACCATTACTACCTCTGTCTCCACAATTGTCACCAACAGTGTCACCACCACTATCATCACAACCCATCACTTTCACCAATATGAGCCCCACTGTCACTACACCACCAATGTCTCCAACACTGTTACTACTACCATCAACCCAGTTTTCATCACAACTACTGCTACCATCATTATCACTACTGCCATTATCCCCACCACCACTATCAATCATATCACCTCTGTGTCACTACCATTACATCCATAACAGTCACTGTCACCACCACTATGAACTTTACTGCTAGGGATATCATCACCACTATGATGACTATCACCACCATCACAGTTACTACCACTATCACCAACCACCATTATCACCACTACCGTCACCACTACTACTACCCTCACCACTATTACTAGTACTATCAGCACAACACCTCTGCAACACCCATCTCTATTGCCATTACTAGCACTGCCACCACAATTACTACCACCATCACTAGCACCTCCACTACTACCACCATCAACAGAACATCACAGCTTCTACCACCAGCACTATCATCAACATCGCCACTACTACCATCGTAATCAGCACAACTAACGCCATCACTATAACAAAAATAGCATCACCAGGCCTACTACTTCGAATACTACTATCAAAATTATTACTGCCATCACCACTACTACAGCTGCTACCACAATCACCATTACTACTTCAACTGGTGTGCTAATTTGCGACAGTTAGACCTATCAACCTTAGGGTGGTCTTATCCCAAACATTTTGCCTGCTTACCTCCTCTTTTTGCTCTATCATTTTGTTGACCTTGGGACTCTGAGCACTTTACCTCTGCTGACAAGTGCTAAAGTGCACGTGCTTCTCCCCTAAACATGGGGACATTGGTGTATACCCAATTGACATATTTAGTTTACTTGTAAGTCCCTTATAAAGTGGTATACCAACAGCCAGGGGCATGTAACCTAAATGGTACTAGTGGGCCTGCAGCACTGATTGTGCATCCCACACAAGCAGACTTTCAAACCCTGTCTCAGGCCTGCCATTGCAAGGCCTGTGAGGCCAGTTTACTGCCACTTCAACATGGCATTTAAAATCACTTGCCAAGCCTTAAACTCCCCATATATCACACATGAGACACCCCAAAAGTATGCCCTTGGTAGCCCTGTGGGCATGGTGCTTTGTAAGTAAAAGGTAGGACGTGAACTTTTAAGTCTCACTTGTCCTGGTAGTGAAAAACAGCAACATTGGTTTTTCACTACTTTGAGGCCTACTCCTCTCTTAGGCTAGCATTAGGAATTCCTTAATACTCTTTAAGCAGTAATTTGTGACCAGAACGGAGTAGCTGTGTCATGTTTTATAACTTTGGAATGGTAATGATAAATCTGTCTTAATGGTAAAGTTCGATTTAACATTACTATTTTAGAAATGCCACTTTTAGAAAATGACCCATTACACAACAATGGGGTACACAGAAAACCGTAGGACCTGGGTACAGTTTCATACAAAACAAAATTGGTCCCAGTGAAACTTACTTATATTGAACAATAAGGAGTGCCCAAAACAATCAAGACACCTACAATAACACAAGTTCAGCAAAATGAATTAAGAATCTGTATTCATTTTCAACAATATACATATATTATTTTGAACAAACCAGTTGCTCCAGGATAAGTGCATATAGGGTGCTTAGAAAAGTGGTCATTAATGAGTAAAGAAATAGTAAGAAGATGGTAAAATATATAAAAAAATATATATTCACAAACACATTAACTGGAACCTCTCTGAATAGCAAACATTTCACATAATAGTGATCCACAATGAGAAGATACAGTTTCACAATTCCATGTTATGCTTGTGTGGAAGATGAATTTCAATACAGGTCAATAGATTTGGGGCTGTCAATGTTTAGACCCCAGAGAATTGAAAGGTAAATTAAACTTTAAGATGGGGTCTTCATCAGGACATATGGGGGCAGCAACCTGAACAACAACGTATACCAATCAGTAGGATGAATTCAAAGAGGACCAGACGGCTCCTACACAGAGGAAAACACATGGGCTCTTTCTGTGGTCTGGAACAGATTAAAGACGTTGTTGTGCATATGGGATTATTGAATTTGCCAACCAATGACAGTGTCATTTCTGTACTTGCTCAGTAGTTCAAACTATGCCCCCAATATAAATAGTGAGACACTTCCGGGGAAACATTGTTGCCAAAAATATATAACCTTGATTCACTCTATGTTATCATGTTGACTTTCTGAGCATATTGAGAAATTATTTGGAATTGTCGGCCAACTGCAGACTGTGCATTGAATTGAGTATACTGATTCATATTGGGTGCATACTTTGAACTACTGAGCAAGCAGTTAAAGCTGGAGCTTACCAAATTGTCAGAGCATGAAGAGAAACTTGCTAAACTGAAATCTGAGAAAGAACAAGCTCCAGAGGAGAAGAGGTTGGCTCTGAAGCAGCGGATAATAACCCACCAACTAAACCCCAGAGCACTGGATATCAGAGCACTACAAGTGGAGGCCAGCAACAGCAACGGTGGCGGCATACCTGCAGTGTCCACTGGTGACTCCAGAGGCAGGATTCCCAAGGATTTGGTGTCCAGTTATGCGGTGGGGGATAAAATAGACAATGGTTTCCAGCCCACTAAGTGGCTCTAAGAGTGCACAAGGTCTAGAGGCATTCTGGGGGAATAGGTTATGGCGGTATAAGCCCACAGTGAGAATGGACACACTCCTTACACTAGAGGCAGAGAACCAGGCCTGCTACACTGCTATGAAGGCCATCCTAGTCAGTAAGTCTGAACTGACCCCTGGGAGGTATAGGCTCATATTCAGGGGCAGTCACAAGATCTCATCACAAACATAGGTGAATTTCCTGTGTTATGCCAGCAAGGCACTGAAGGGCTGGGAGAGGGGAAGTGAGGCAGATAATTATTCCTGGCTGCGGAACTAGATTTAAAAGGAGAACATGCTAGATATTTGTTTTCTAGAGCTGCCCCAACAACTGGTTGATAGCAAGTTAACTGACCCCAAGAAACCTGATGAGGAAGCAGACATTTGGGTCTGCATCAGAGTGTCCAAGAAGGCATCTGGGTGGACTCCCAAAAGGGTGGTCAAAGTTCCCACCAGAAGAAGGAGGGGGAGAGATAAAAAGACAGAGTTCTCTAAAGTCCCCCAAAACAACTCACAGGGGAAAGGGTTGTGTTTGACCTACCATCTTTTGGTGTGGTTTCCCTTGTCTTTTTGCCTATGACCTCCTGTTTTTGACTGCGTACTGCATTTCATTTATTTTTGCTGGTTTTAGGACTCTGGGCTCTTTACCACTGCTGACCAGTGCTAAAGTGCAGGTGTTTCCTGTCTAAAATGTAATGGTATTTGGTTTCTTGGTGATTGGCATATTTGATTTACTAGTAAGTCTATAGTACAGTCCACCATATGTGCCAAAGGCCTATAAATCAAATGCTATGAGTGTGGCTGCAGCCTCAACCTGACAAATGTATCCACTTACCAGACCCAAACCTTCCTTTTTTTGCATGTAAGGCACCCCAACCGTAGGCCCAATGTAGCCCTGCTGGCAGGGTTTAGTGTATTTAAAAGGTAGTAAATGTACTGTTTTGTTTTACATGTCCTGTTAGTGAAATACTGCTAATTTTGTTTTTCACTCCAGCAAGGCCTATCTCTTCCATAGGTTAGCGTTGGAAGAATCTTGTCAAGTGTATTTTCCATTTGGAAGCTGATAGAAAATTGGAGTTTGGAGTCTCTACATCTTTTAGTGAAGTTGATTTTTAAATTGCAGGTCGGAAAATGAAGTTTTCTTACTTTAACCATTCTGTGCCTCTGCCTGTCTGTGGAATACACGTCCGGGTTAAGATGACATTGGTCTGTTCATTCACTCTAGACAGTCACACATAGAGAGCTGAGGTATACCCTGCATATGCTGATGGCCCATCACCAGGCTGATGGGCCTTCCTGAGCAGGAGTGTGCCTTTCCTCACACAAAGCCGTTTCCACTCTCATGTAGTGTGTCTGGAGCTAGGGCAGGGAAAGGCAGGGTTGTGTGCACTACAAAGACTTCCCTTTGAAGTTTTCCTACTTCCAAGGTTGAAACGGGTATAAGTACTGGACCTTTGACATCATATACTCGAACACTTCTGGGTTGAGGAAATTCTGCCAGGAATAAGGGCTGGAATGCTCTCTGGAGAGACTGCCACTTTGCTGTTTCCTTTGTTGTGCTGGCCTGCTGCTGCTGCTTCCGTCTTGGGAGTAAAAGGACTGGACTTGCTTGCTACATCCTGCTTCCAAGGTTCCCAAGGGCTTGAGTTGAGCTTGTCTCCTGTTAAAAAGGCTCAGGGTCATCAAATAGGAGCAACAGGGGAATAAAGAAGTCAGCCCGCCCCCCACTCCATCAATTATAAACACAATTAGGTCTGATCTCCAAGAGTAGTCAGTCACAAACTCTAGAGACTCCTGGGAGTTACTATAACCTTTAGAGAACACCTTTGCAGTACAGTTCCGTTAAACAATCCACAAACTGATTAGTCCTTGCTGCTCCAATTTAAAAAGAAATTGACAATAACCACGTCACATTTACATCCCACAGTGGAAAGAATCTTCGCATCAATGTGTATGTCAAACTCAACTAATGAGAAAAAAATGTGAGAACGGTTAGAAAGCCCCACAGGGCTACTGGATGGTACTCACCAGTGTGCCCACGTTATCATCATTGGTTGCTTTCTTAACCTTAACATAAAAAAAGGAAAGTAAAAAAGGTGTGTGTTAGAATTCCACAGAGTTGGAAGGTCAAAACAACATAGAAAGTGTGTGACCAACAACACTGAGGCTCTGTAGCTCACTCAGTGTTCATTCGCCCCCAACCGTGCAAAGGGAACAAAGTTCTCAACAGATTAAAAATGAGGTATCCCTCACATACAGCAGAACCTTAATTCAATGTTGTGAGCGTCCCCAGTTTAAAAAGCAGGCATGTATCTGGCCACTTTCATTTGCCAAAGGTCAACAGGTTTCGTTGCCAAACTATCTATGCAACTTCGTCAGGGCTGTTGGGGAACCAATCCTCACCTCAGTCCTTTTTCACACCAGGTCTGTGGTTACTGACAAATTAAAAAAGAAGAACGTGCCAGTCATAAACAACCCTACATCTAATTGAAATTCACGACCCCTTTCATCCAGACATATAATTACAGAGTGGTTGCTCGTTTCCAGCGTGCCTACAACCTCCTTCAGTACAGAAACCTGCACCAAATGATCGCGTTCCACTTTGAAGACTGCAAGTGTCAGTCTCCACCTGCAATCACACACACAATGTATTATTCGTAATAGTTGTGAGCGGGAAAATATGGTACCTCAACAAGTTCAGTAATTGCAACACCACAGGTGATCTATAGGATCACGTGTGGGTTGCATTACATAGGTCTCACAACCCAGAAGGTTAAGGTGCGGATACACGAGTATTTGAGCACCTTAAAAGCAGGAAAGCTTACCACATGCCTCCTCCAGCACTTTTGTGATTCTAAACATGAACTCAGGGATCTGAGATGGACAGTGTTGGAGAGGGTAGTAAAAGAGAAATATAACATTGATGATATCCTGGCCAGGAAGGAGGCAAAATGGGTTTTCACTGAGAAAGTGGATCGCCAGGGTCTAAATGATTCAATTGAGTGGAATAAGACAGGTTAATGTTTTGATGCTATGCGGGAAAGGCACACTCATTGACATGTGTAGGGAAGTCAGGATTCTTTGATGTGACACCTGGTGATTTATTCAGAAACCAATGTTTTACTTCATGCATTTAAATATCCCTCTTCTAGAAAGTATAACCAAGCTGGGTTTTGAAGAATAAGATATGTTACTGCCTTGATTTTGTGTGAGGGAGGCACACGCGTGGATATTTGTAGGGAAACTAATACTTTGTGATGTGCCATTCAGAAATTGATGTCCGATTCCATGCAGTAAAATATTTCCCCGCTAGGAAGTAAAATCAAGCTGGGTGTTGTCTCGTTGGACTGCAGATTGAAATCAAATAACTGTTGGTATATCGGTATCTAGGCTGCAGTGTATTAAAGTGCAGGAGCCTGAGCACAGATAAACCAGTTCAAAATGGCCGCCGGTCTGGCAATATGTTTTGGATTGTACTTTTGCATATGGTGGTTTATGGTAACCCCTTTTTCAAACTACACATATTACAACTAAACAATTGATGTTTAAGTGTATCTTAGGTCCTAAATACACATGGTACATTTTTTGCTGCATTTGCAATGCTGAAATCTGACCTTCTATATGTACACGCACCCCGTTTTAACCTCTCGAATGCTCATGACGAGCTGAGCTCGTCATGAGCCACGGCGCTCCGGTGCTCATGACGACCTCAGCTCGTCATGGCCCGTGGAACGCTCAGGTGCTGGGAGAATTCCCCCGCTGTGCTGAACGTTCCACGGAGCCAATGCATCTGTGACGAGCTGAGCTCGTCATGAGCACAAGAGCGCCGAAGCTCATGATGAGCTCAGCTCGTCATGAGCATGCGGGCGCTGTGCGCGCCCCCCTCCCCCCAGCACAGCGGGGGAATAACCCCTGCAGCGAAGGGGTTAAGATGGCCGCCACACTAACATCAATCTATGGGCTTCTCTTCAGCATCACGTGGTCCCGGTCACCATTAAAACAACACAGGTGCCGGGACGAGTGTTCGAAGAGGACGAGAGAAAGTGAAGTGAGCTCACAAATGACGTAACGGGGTTCCGGTGGATGGGCTCAAGTGAACTGGCTGGTTAACAGTGTTGGCACATGTGGGTGGCCTTCTTAAAGGGTTGGAAAGCTGCAACGAGGCTTTTATGCTTAAAAAGTTGGCTATTGCGCGACTTGAAATTTGCTACATTAAAATGACAGTACAGCAATAGAGGTGGAGCAGCGGTACCTCCACTTATGAGAGGATGTTAAAGGAGAATATCGGCTGCTATATTAACATACTAATATGCCACCCGAGAAAGCAATTTTTTTTTATCATTTGAGGGTATCGCCATTATTAATAGTGGGCAGTGTGCATAAAGCACAGTGTAATACTTTCAAAATTGTGACTGACAATTGCAGTCTTCAAAGTGGAATGGGATCATTTGGCGCAGGTTCCAGTACTGAAGGTGGTTGTAGGTATGCTGAACACAAGCAACCACTCGGTAATTATATGTCTGGATGAAAGGGATTGTGAAGTTTAATTAGTTGTAGGGTTGTTTATGACTGGCAAGTTCTTCTTTTTAATTTGTCAATAACCCCAGACCTGGTTTGAAAAAGGACTGAAGTTAAGATTGGTTCCCCATCAGCCCTGACTAAGTTGCCTAGATGATTTGGCAACAACACATATTGGCCTTTGACAAATGAAAGTGGGCAGGTACATGCCTGCTTTTTAAACTGGGGACGCTCACAACATTGAATAAACGTTGTGCTGTATGTGAGTGATACCTCATTTTTGATCTGTTGAGAACTTTGTTCTCTTTGTACGGTTGGGGGCGAATGAACACTGAGTGAACTACGGAGCCTCAGTGTTGATGGTCACACACTTTCTATCTTTCTATGCTGTTTTGACCTTCCACCTCTGTGGAATTCTAACACACATCTTTTTTCCTTTCCCTTTTTTCTGTTAAGGTCTTGATAACGTGGACACACTGGCGAGTACCATCCAGTAGCCCTGTAGGCTTGTGCCCGTGAAGGTTTTTCTAACCGTTCTCACATTGTTTTTTTTAATCATTTTTTGAGTTTGACATACACATTGATGTGAAGATTCTTTATCACTGTGGGGTGTATATGTGGTGTGGTTATTGACAAGTTCTTTTTTAAATTGAAGTTTGTGGATTGTTTAACGGAACTACACTGGGAAGGTGTTCTCTAAAGGTTATAGTAACTCCCAGGAGTCTGTAAAGTTTGTGACTGACTGTTCTTGGAGGTCGGACCTAGTTATGTTTATAATTATCAAAGACTTCACCTCTTGCTGAGAGTCCTGTCTTGCCAAGGGGTACCAAATCCAGTTTCTGGCCCCTTGGATGTGAGATCTGGTGTAACGAGAAGAAAAATCTATGCATCGACTCCAAACGTCGTTCAAAATCGATGCAGCCCTACCAAAACTTGGGGCATTGCCGCTGCCTGCAACAGAGCTTGGTTCCCGCTAAACACAGCAACTGCAGCTTACAACGGAGGCCCCAGTTTTTTGTTGCGGTGCCACAGAGGAACTGCCACTGTGTGAGTCTCCACACCGCATCACCAGAGTCTGTGATGCATCAATCCAGCACAGCACCTGCTTCAACACTGTGGAATCGACACAGCACAACTTGACTTTTGATGCATCATCGATGCATTGTCCCTGGGCACAAATTTCTTCATCGTGTCCAAAAACAGCGCATCCTCTCTCTTGTGACAGTAAGGTCCTGATGCATCACCTTCCCCCCTGTCTAACAGTAAGGAAGCAACACCTCACCTTCCCTGTAGTAGTAGGAAACAACTCATTCCCTGCTTTTTTGGTGCCTCACCTCCTCTGCACCTTGCATCGTCTTTGATTTTTGAAGCATCTAAGGTACTTTGCCCTGATCAAGCACAACTATTGATTTTTAAAAACTGAACTTTATTTAGTCTTTGAAAATTCATATCTTGATTTGTGGATGTTGGATTTTTGTCACTTTGGTCTATTTTTCTAAACTGGCATGGACTCCTTTTGTAGCATTTCACTGTGTTACTGTGTGTACACTCATTACGCATTGCTTCTGGGATAAGCATGACAGCTCTGTGTAAAGCTACCAAGGGGGCAAGCAGGGGTTGTCTTAGGTGTGTAATCTACTTACCCTGACTAGAGTGAGGATCCCTACTTGAACAACTTGCAAACAACTGCCAATTAAAGACTCCATTTCTCACAGGTCTCATTTCCAATCTGGCCACCAGAAGAAAAACTACCTTGACAAAAGTTAGCAGCCATAGACCCCCAGTTGCTTTGAGTGCTTTGAGTATGAACCCTACAAAGGGGATCCCAAGTGTCCAAAAAGAGTTCCACCTCTAACTAGCGGAAATATACGAGTGGTGACTAATGTAGTTCTGGGGGAGAGGTTAGTCCCAATTAATAGGGGGGCATAGTGGGGTTACTCTAGTGTCCCCCGGTGACAGTGAGATGGTTCCTAAGGTCCATGTGCCTTCAAAAACAACCAAGTATTGGCAATGGGTCACCATCTATGGGCATGATGTTGAGGATCCGAGGGATACAGGTGCCAGCTTGACTATGGTAAGGATTCTGCTGGTGTCCCCATAGAAGGTAGATCCCAATACATTCTGCCAGGTTGTGGTGGCTGACAATAGAGAGGATCACTATCCTGTGGCCCTTGTTCTATTTGAGTGGGGGGTGTCAGGTCTTCTGAAAGTTGCTGTGAGCCCTCCATGCCTGTGGCCTGTTTGCTTGGTAATGACTTGAGCACACTACCTAGAGAGAACTGGAGCTCAAGGTTCACATGGAGATGATGGGGTTACCTGAGTGGAGGTGTGCTACCACACGGTCCATGGCTGCCCAGGATGGGAGTCAAAAATTGCTGGAGCATGAAACAATGGCCCAGCCAGCTGCTAAGAAGGGGTAAGGCAGAGGAAGTTGGAACCAAGCCCCTGAATGTACTCACAGTGAGATGGATAAAGCAACTACAGTGACCAGGCTGGAGTCATCTAGGAGGGCACTGCTTCCCTTGGTGACTGCCTACACTTGCTGGATCTCATGTAAAATGAGGACTAACCAGTTAAGAATTCTGCCAGGCACAGAGGGAGTGTTCAACCTTTGAGGGTATGAGGCAACAGGCTGTATCCCAAGCAGCAGGTTCTTCCTCTTGGGTCATCACATTTACTGGGAGAACGACCACCTTTACAGTGAGCCTAACACTCCTGTCCATGGGACAACAGGGGCCCTGGTGGTCCCCCAATGCTACAGGGTCTTTCTGCTGGAGCTGACTCACAAAAGTCCCCTTGTCGGATACCTGGGCCAAGACAGGACCTTTGCCAAGTTTGTCCGCAACTTTTATTGGCCTAGGATCAAGAAATTCCTCAGATGCATTCTGTTGGACTTGTGTAACCTTCCAGTCCAGTGGGAAGACAGGGCAGAGGCTTAAAGCTCCAATAAATCTGTTGCCTGTCATTGGCACACCCTTTGAGTGGCTGGGCATCAACATTGCTGGGCCTATGCATCCCCAGACGGCATCAGGAAACAGGTTTATCTTGGTTCTGGTGGATCACGCCACTAGGTACCCATAGGCAAGCCTTCTGAGGACTGTGACTGCACTTGCAATGGCAAAGGTCCTGATAGGGATTTTTACCTGAGTGGGTTTCCAAAAGGAATTTGTGTCTGACTGGGCACCAACTTCATGTCTGCATGCACGCAGTCAATGTGGAAGGAGTATAGGGTAATCTACAAGTTCTCCACCCCTTATCATCCATGAACAAATGGGCTTGTTGAGAGATTCAACAAGACCCTGAAGGGCATGATTAGAGGCCTGCCTGAGGCCCTGAGGAATAAGTGGGATATCCTCTTGCCATTACTGTTGTTTATTTACAGAGAGGTACCACAGAAGGGAGTGGGTTTCAGCCCCTTTGAACTTCTGTATGGGTACCCTATTAGAGGACCTCTGAGTTTGGTGAAGAAGGGGTAGGCGCAAGCTCCCAGGAAGATTCCAGAGGATGTAGTGAGCTACATGGTGGCCTTCAGAAGCCAAATGGCTAAGTTGTGGAAGCAAGCTTCTGACAACTTGGAAGCCAGGCAGGAGGTCATGAAGCAGTGGTATGACCAAAATTCTACCACTGTGGAATTGACCCCTGGACAGAGAGTGTGGGTGATTTTCCAGGTGGAGCCCAGTGCCCTCCAGGACTGGGCCCTATGAGGTGGCTGAGAGGAACTGTAAGGCCCACTACCTGGTGTACCTCAAGATCCCCAGGCAACACACAGGGTGCTCAAATCCCCCTTTGAGATGTCTGAGCTCGCCTTGCTGTTGGTAACAGATGGAGAAGAGGAGGAGGAGGATAGTGAACCTCTCCCTGACATCTTAGACTCCAATGAGAACAATGGGTATGTGGAGGGAGTAATCATTTCTCCCATTCTAACTCCTGAACAGCAGAGAGACTTCCACTAAGTGTTGGGGCAGTACTCATCTCTGTTCTCCCTTACTCCTGGGACTACCCACTTCTGTCCCAAAGATGTGGACAAAGAGGACAACCTTCCTGTTAAAAATAAGTCTTACAGATTGTCTGACATTGCTGAGGGCCAGCATTAAGAATGAAGTCTGTAAAATGCTGGAATGGGGGGTGATAGTACCCTCCAATAAGCCTGGGTTCAGTTCTGTGGTTCTAGTACCAAAAACTGCCCCACCAGGCACCACACCTAAACTAAGGTTCTGTGTGGGTTATAGAGGGCTAAACCCAGTGACCAATACAGAAGGTGATCCCATTCCCCAGGCTGATGAGCTTATTGACAATTTAGAGGCTTCCCAGTAAACAAATACCTTTGATCTTACATCAGGGTACTGGCAGATCTCCCTAACAGAAGGTGCCAAGGAAAGGTCAGCCCTTTTCACTCCAGAGGGCAACTTCCAATTTTTGTGTGATGCCCTTTTTGCTCAGAATTTCCCCTGCCGCTTCCACTGGTGGGTGAACCAGGTCCTTGCTGGTAGGGAGGCCTTCTCAGCTAACTGTTTGGATGACATAGTTGTCTATAGTAGCATCTGGAAGGACCACCTCTTTCACCTCCAGGAAGTGCTTCGGGCTCTCCAACAGGCTGGCCTGACTATCAAGACCAGTAAGTACCAGCTAGGGTAGGGATCTGTGGTGTACCTATCTCCCGGTATCCAGGTCGCACTTGCCACGGGAACCATCGCACATCCACCTGAACTACCGCAAACCACGTAGTCAGGTCCCGATACCTTGATACCACACTTCTCCGAACATTGTCTTCCCTTGTCGGAGCACACACAGTGGTCCTTCTGGGACCCCCTACCTTACCGAATCCTTACGGCCTTACCCCCTGATGTCTGGATTGTTGCGGAACTACCAATGCAGCACTATTCTGAATCAAGTAACCATTGTCCTGATGATGACCTGGAATTGAACAGGTCGAAACGCCGTCGACTACCCACCACAAACTGCGGCGTTATTGTGGTCAATCAGTTCAGTCTAAATTGGAATACTTACCTTGTACAAATTTGCATTGTATCATTGACCACATAATTACTTTCTTTTACTCTTTTCACTGCTCACGCTGTTTTCTCACCCTTGTGTCACTGCGCTGTTCATATTCACTAGCATGTTCAGTGCACACTTGTGTGTTATGGTTACTGTATATAAAATTGTACTATAGTGCTGATACACCTACTTACAAATAATACTCTACACTCTACGAAATCCTTTTGTGGTCTCCCTTTCTTCTCCCCCCTCTTCATGTGATTTATACTATCTCTGTAATTGTCCTATATAATGATTACTAGTTGAGACACTGTTGCTTTGTTAGATGCCATCAATGAAGCAGATTAAAATATTTCAATCCAAAAAAGTAGCACTAAACGCAATGATGGAGATTCAGGTCATGACATAGGGGGTGTTTACGATGGCGGTGAAACGCCACGAGCAGCCTGCTGGTGGCTGTTTCACCACCATCTCAAAGCACTTCTCCGCCGGCCATATTATGAAAGCGGGCAGTGTTCTGGCGGACGCAAATTCCGTCCGCCACTGGTCCGCCACATGCAATCTCTACGATTGCTGGCAGACCCACCTAGCATCTCCAAAATGGGGGCGTGCCTAGCAGGCATAGTCCACCAAATTACGATGCCGCATTCCTGCCAGCCTGTGTATGGTTGTTCACAGGTGGGCAGGGATTGCATTTGGTGGCCTGTTGCAGGCCCCCCTTGAGTTGGGGGAGGTGGGTGTGCACTGGGGGGTACCATTTCCCTGCACCAGGTAGCAGGCACCGCATGGTGCCTGCTACGTAGTGTAGGGAAACACACAACATGCATTTTTTGCATTGCGGCGAGTGTTGCAGCCAACAGTACCCGCCGCAATGTTAACTATGTACGCTGTGACAGCCACAGTGGCGGTCGCATCGTAAGCATACATATGGGACCGCCACCTTACAGGCAGGCGGTCCCTGGCCCTGCATCGATGGCAGATGGACATAAGTCCTTCCGCCATCGTAATCACCCCTTAATCTTTCCACTACTTGTTGCACATATGCACGTCCTGAAGTGTTGTTCTCCCCCGGTCCTTTGAGAAGACAAATGCATAGTCTTAGGGCGACTTATAATAGCTCATCTGTCTGTACTTTTACACTCTGTCCATACTCGAGGATTATCAATTTTCAACCATGCCAAGATTGTGACCTTCACAACTGGATCTATGGAATTGAGCAAATCTGGGCCTAAGCATAAACTTTGCAAAACCTTTTTTATTGATAACACCCCAATTGTCTTAGTAAATTTGTTTTGCTATTTGGGTCTTATATTTGCGTGCAATCGTTCATGGTCACAACATGTTCTAAACATCAAAGCTGTAATGAGCAGGACTTTGCAAGGTATTTTCAAATTCTCCTTAAAATTGGGAATTGACCCATCAACTAAATGGTTGAAATATACAAAGCAAAAGGAGTGACTACAGCCTTATATGGGGAAGGTCTTTGGAGTTATGGTAATGGCACTGCCCTGCAAGTAGAAGAAAATAGCTTTATTAAATGTTTATTATGCCTACCTTCTTCAGTATCATTTACAATCTTCCATCATGAGGTCGGCCTAAGTTTCCTAGAAGATCTTCTTTTGGTCAGAAATTTGTTATTGTGGGCCTCTCTATGGGCTAAGAAAGAAACTGGTTTTACCAGAACAATAATTTAAGATTGTTTAGCCATGAAAGACGCACTAAGTAGCCCCTGGTTATTGTATACCAACTACTACTTTGGCAGGTTGTTCAATTTACCTATCTGGTCAGACCCTACCAAGGTATTATTATTAACTAGGGGAGGATCAAAGAAACCTTTTTTTAGTATGATTGGATCAACGATTGATGGAAGGTAGGAACAAATCAACAGTCACCTTTTATAAGTCCTTCAACTTGGAGGGGGGATAGCTACTTATCGTATGTGACAAATGTGCAGCATCACTTTGTGTTGGTAAGATTGAGATGTGCATCATGCACCATTAGGTTGCCTTCCCAAATATGAAGTCCCGTCCATCTGATATGGCTTTTTGACCTTGCAGTGACCAAAGCAAACAAAGCACACTGCACTTTTTAAGGATTTGTAAATTTTACCAGAATGTCGTTTAAAAAAAATATTAAATCTATTTTTGTTGCACAGAATATTAGATCACATAAAGAAGCTATGAAATATCTGGTGAACCTTCTGTGTGTTATAATATTGCCCTATTTATCTCGAAAGCTATTAATGTGAGGAAATGTATTATGTAACAGTGCAGCAATTGAAATTTATCACTATGCCTCATGTATTATATCAAATGGCTTTTAATTGTTTTTTATATGGGTTATTTCATATATACTTTTATGGCTGTTTTTGATAGCCGAATAAAGTTTTACGAACAAACAAGAATTTCTGCTGATTTCACACTTCAAAATGTAGGTAACTTCACAAGTGTCAATACTGTGATTGATAAGGCTCAGATCTCTCCATAACCTCATTCCTGTTCAAATCAACGAGGACCTACTTCTTCAACCAGGAAGGTGCTCTGGGACATCTCTCTTCAAGGGATGCAGTGACTCATACTATAATAACATTGGAGGCAGTGCGGTATATACCCAGGCAGGTTGCTATAAAGCTTTATCTGCTAGCACACCATTAACCGCCACCCTTTGCAAACATTCTTTCACCATGTGAATGATACTCTTTACTAACCCATTGGCACAGGGACAATACAGTGCTGTTTTAAGTTGATAGACTGACATCTCAGTATAAACTCTTTCATGACACCAGAGGTGAACTGCACCTCATTGTAAGTCATGAGTACTTCTGGGATCCCTTCACCGTGGAAGACATTCTGCAAGAAGTAAATTAACAACTCTGTGGCGGCAAGATGCACCCATTGTGTTACTATCCACAATTACTAAGATGTAACCCTAAGGTAATCTTTTCTGGTGGATAAGTCCAGTTATGACAAGCTCAATATGGACTCGTGGCCTATCAGCAATTATAGGGAGCTAACGGGGAGCTGCTCTGACAGTACATGTCTTGTCACTTTCAGTGAAACCATGACAAAGTTATGCTTTCAAATAATGTATCCATGCCAGGCCTCCGTTATTCTGACTGTAGCTTGCTTTTAGTCAAGCTTCAGACTAGGTGACCCTCATGTGTCAAACCACAATCTGTTCTCTCAAACCACATGGAATAACTGCATTATCGCACCTACATAACACACCATTCACACCACATACCTCATACCTACCTAGTCACTATTTTGACACACAGCCATGGAGATCCTTGCTTGGTTTAGGCTGACCCTCTTGAATGCTAGATCCTAGCATCTCCATTTGCTTACATTCTCTCTTCCACTCTGCCCATTCCTCTTTAGGCACACCAGTAAGACTGACAGCAAGGACCATACCTTCAACCATTTCCTATTGATCAACCATGTTAGCTTCCATAAGCATACTGGACAGGTATCTTGTCTACGACTACATTTTTCACATGTCAGTCTATTAGGGTAAACATTTTCCAAGGATGGGCTTTCACAGTAGCCGTTTTTATCTGTTTGAATTCAGTCAGACAATCTAGGTTCCATAAAAACTAACCATTCTACTTGGGTAGCAATTTGTTGGACAAATCTGGATAAAATTCAGCAAGTCCAAGCAAGGACTTCAATTTTTTTATCAGATGGGGCATAAGCCTTCCCTATAGCTTCCTCCAAGCCCAATATGGGCCTTATCTCATTGCGGGAGATAGTATGGCTGAGGTACTCAACTAACCCCTCATGAATACAGCACTTATCTCTTTTACTAGTGAGTCCTGCCAACCTAAGCGTATGCAGAATCTCCGTTAGAGTGACATTATGTTCCTTTTCAGTTGAGCTGAACAGCAATATATAGTCCTGGAAACACAGAGCAATAGATACTCCATCCGAGACATGTTGCATTATGTGTTGGAATACTGCAGTCACTGAGGCCAGACCAAAAGACGCGTGGGTAGGAATCCAGTGACGTGACAAAAGAGGCCAGATGATGTTATGCAGGGAGCAGTTTTACCTGATGATAGGTTAAGGACATATTGAAAGAAGTGAAACAGCCTGCTTCTTTAACTATTGTAAACAGTTTGTGGATGTGAGGAAGGGGGTGCCCATCTCCCCAAACACTGGAATTAACGTTTTGGAGATCCACACAAAAACTGCTATCCTTTCCCTCAGATTTTATGGCAATGACTAAAGGCGCAAGCCGCTATTAATTATCTATGGGCTCCATGATCCACTATTTCAACAACCAACCTATCTCTTTCCTGCGAGGTGCTTGCATGAGATAATGAACTGGACAAACTTTATGGGTTACAGGCTTAGCAATGAATTTAAATTTTATACACTGCTGGTAATTTCTCAGCAAACCCAATCTATCTGAAAATACATCAGAGAACTCTTCACACACATCATACCCACACATCAGTGAGTCCACAAAGAGAACAGGGTCTGTCCAGTTAGGGTCAAGTTTGATTCCCAGTTCTTTTTAGTGTCTCCTCCTTAGTTCATTAGACCTGATTTTTTTCTACAAAAACGTTTCAGTTGTGGACTTCTCTTTAAGTCTGATCGCCATTTTTACAAAAATGAATTCAACAAAACAGGATGGGAGAAGGCAAAACATTTGAGGGAAGGCGACCCTAAGGCTGACCAGTTTAACAACTCATGTAGGAGAATACGTTACATTTAGAAAGGTGAGATTTTCCTAATCTATTCGCTATAAGGTGGTAGTCAAACAACTTAGTCCATTTTTCCATGGACGAGTGGGCTCTTCTACGTCATTAAGAAAAAGGGAGGTTCTGACATGCTTGATGCTGCTATAGTTGTAAGGGATATTACCAATAGATGTAAAACGTTAAAGGAAATGAAAGTGCAATATGGTAGAAGAGTGACTGAGAGATTTTGCCACAAAAATAGTTGTTTAGAAGAGTTCAAAACCACCTTGAGGGTGAAAAAGTAAGGAAATACAAAGTAGTCAAATTTCTATGTCAATGCCAGAGTCAGCAAGGTTCAAGAGTACACAGTTTTAGGGTTCCTAGTCTAATTTCTATGACGATTAAGGCAAGTAGATCCAAATTATATTTTTGTGTCGTGTTGAGGGATGGTAGCACGTCTCAAACCTGTGCACCCTCTGGTAAGGGATGTGACAACAGTGGCACACATTGATAGTGAAAGGAAATACGGGACAGTCCAGCAGAGATTGCTGCCTCTATGCTTAATATCCCCACAGTGTGGAAGGCTGAATGTGAAAAGCAGAGCGGCAAAGAAAAGAAGGGATAGTTCAAAAGAGATACCCACCAATGGGGTTGCTTTCTCTACAGTGTAGAAGGTGGACCTGGAATGTTGTACAATAACCTCTGAGCACACACCCACAGTTCACTTGTATAATTCAAATGTATATTTGGCAAGTAACTCCAATCCTCCGGAGTCGAATTAATAAGTATAACTCCCAAAGTCAATGTCAAAATGAGTCAACTTCCAATATGAAAAGTCCTTGTAGTTTATTTCACAGAATATTCAATGTTGATTACACCAGCCAACACATGTTTCTTTGATTATTGGAACATGTTTCATAAATGGCGCCCGTACTCGAGGGTAGGCGCCTGCTTATACTTTCTTAAGCAGAACGAACATGTTACAAGATGGCGCCCATTTATATTTCTACTTAAGGACATTCCAAGATGGCGCTTATGCTAGACGCCAGTTCTTGGTAACGTCGGATGAGACAGGACACGTTACGATTGCGCGGAACACAGGTAAATAAAAGGAAACGTAGGCTAGGAGCCTTACCGATATTTCTAATAATATAACGGGCTTAAATACTAAGATACCATTTATGTATTCTTTAGGTGGTCGTGAAATTAGAAGGGACTAAAATTTTGGTGAGTGACGGAGAGCTTTAAATATTATAAGCTTTACCTACATGCTTATGGGCTGTGACATATTGTCATTATTTTGACACAGATAGCCGCATATTGGATCTTGAGAAGATAACGACCCTGTGCATAATATATTAGAGTAAAACCGTGGGTAAGTCTATGCAGTCTCATAGGAGTTATTTTGGACATGTACATATGAAAACGATTTCCCGTTCCCCTTATTTACAGATAGTGAATTTTAATTTTGGAATCCTCAGTAACTATGGGGGATGGTCTATTTGTATATTGAGCTTTTGAATTAGAGTTGGAGGTATATTTCGAGTGAGATGCCTATGCTTATCTAATGGTAAATTGTTTGGACTGTGTTACATGGACCTTAAATTGGGGAATGACATGTACTATTTTGCTGTTTATAGTGCAGTGGATAAGTGAAGCCAAAGTTATTACTCTGTTGAACACACCAGATGATATATACTGGGTGAGTGTTATAGGATACACCTTATTGTCTAAGCGTTTTCCAGCAGGATATTCTGAGTGTCATATATTTATTTTGATTCCAGTGGAAAAATATAGATGAGTGGAGAATTGAATGCTGTATACAAGTGCTGGATTGGATTAGATGAGAATACGAAGGTAAAAAGATTTTGAACTATAACATAGGGGGTGAAGTTTAAACTCTCTGTTGGCAAACAATTTCTGTTTGAAACCTAATGTGGATTATTCGGTTACTCTACGGATATTAGAGAAAGTGTTGAAGGAATATATGATTTTCGATATGCCTCTGTTTTTCAGAATGATTAGTGTTTCACGCTGTGAGGACCATATTAAAGTGATTGAAAACTGTTAAATTCAGAGGTGATATTTTACCCATACCATGATTATTTTTCTTGGTTGTTGGGTTCTTACTTGTATCACATTTTGGGTGCACATTCATACTAAAGTGGCTTTTGACTATTTTCTTTCTTACCTCAAACCCTTCACTCTGCAGGCTTTTATCTTACTAGATGGTGGTTGGTACTGTCCCACCTCTATAGCAATTTATATGTAATACATACAATGATTATGGGATATGTCTTGTTTGATTACAGCCCTGAAGAAGTCGAGGTATTATTAAGTGCACGACGAAACACGTGTTGGCTGGTGTAATCAACATTGAATATTCTGTGAAATAAACTACAAGGACTTTTCATATTGGAAGTTGACTCATTTTGACATTGACTTTGGGAGTTATACTTATTAATTCGACTCCGGAGGATTGGAGTTACTTGCCAAATATACATTTGAATTATACAAGTGAACTGTGGGTGTGTGCTCAGAGGTTATTGTACATATTTCCGCTTCTTATGAAGCCAGTGATGTAGGATACGCATCATTTCTCTAGAGGCACCGTCTTATGATTGTTAATTGTGTATAATTTTGTACCCTGATGTCAAGGTTAGTGCGCCCATAATTGGTTGGTATCCCCCATTTATCTGGACCTGGAATGTTAATGTGAGGCAGATTTTTTTATCACATGCAATTGCCATGCTGGCTTTCTTGAAAGTGTGGTACACATAAACTTCTCAAATAGTACAGGACACTCTTGAGCAGTTGAGTTGCCCCCTTTAAAGTGCAGTATGCTGAAATTCATGGAGGTCCAATCCTCTTCGTTATGCAGCCATATCCTAAGGAATGCAGTGATGTACTGCAGTAGATGTAGATGCTAGGACTGTAGCATGGGAACACACATTCATCTAGAAAGCAGATCGTATAGGTGGAAGTTCAGAGAAGGAGCAGTGCAGAAATAGCAATTTAGCACAATGGCGAAGGAGTAACTGAAAATCTCAAGAGCTGTCATATTAGAAGGATTATATTATATTAAGAATGTAAGTCTTACTACAGAAACGGTGGCAAAGATTGGAGAACTTGTCAGCCTTTGACCGGATACTGACTTGGGTGGGATAGTACAGCCAACACAACACAGCTATTGTCACCAATATGTTGTAAAATAAATAGTTCTGCTTCCAGAGGATAATATCAAGAACGTTTATTCTCACCATCACCAGACTAGTCAGGGGCAATGAGCAATCATAGTTGGCAACTGGATTATGGATCATTCCAAGGTAAGAGGAAAAGGAGGAGGGAACAGGGAACAGGAAATGGGGAGGAACTATTTGGAAAGGAAGCTTTTGTGGAATACTATACTTATCTATTCACCTCCAATCGCTTCTTGCATTGTCCTATAGATCAGAGTGAGCAGAACAAAAACTAGGGCAAGAAAAGGGGGTACATGGAATCTCGATCTGTTTCACTCCTACTTCTTACACCTGCCACTCTCCAATCCAGTACCTCCTTCTCTGCTCCGTTCTTCCCCACCCGGTCCTCTGGCATCCCGATCTTTCACCCTGGACTCAGGAGCAGCCACACGTCAATCTTTTCATGGCCTGCCATTACCCCAAACTGAAAGGGAAAGAGAGCTGCATGATAGTGTGGTAAATGAAAGGGAGCTTAGACACCGGAGACAGGTATTTACAATGTATATATTTTCAAACGAAGTTATAAGTCAGGATGCTGCATATGTAAATGTGATCAGATGTAAATATTAAATTTAAAACATGATTTACAAAACTATCACCCTACTGTGTGTAAATTATGTATTATTTACTCCAATGGATCATATTGTTGTCGATGATATTCTGAGACCGATATTCTGGTGCCACACATTCATCCACACAGTGAGTATTCCTAAGGGCACTTTTTCCCTTATTTTCATTGATGTGTAAAATCAAGTCAATCATTCTAGGTGGAATTGGACAGGCCCTGCAGACGTTCTTCAATCAATAGCTTTGTGCCATAATTCTGATGTTGATGATACAGAAACCATTCGATCATCCTTCCAATCAAAAACCACACAGGTCTGTATGTCTTACTTTTAGAAAGGCCCCAATCACAAAGGCGTCAGCCGACCTGACATCCGTTTTTTGCAGCAATTCAAGCACAGCCTCAAAATTGTGCTAACCATATTTTATTATTGGTAGAAGAGATGTACATGTCTGGAATAAGAACGGACGGAAAACATGGAAATGGCTTGCAGGAATGGCATTTGATTTTTGGGGGCTATTTTTTTCTCTGGAGGCCTTGTCACCACGAGCAATGACCATACTCTAAATATACGCTTCACGGGGAGTAAATGCATATGTTCGAACCATAGTGGCCCAGCCTTCGGTTGAGGTTGTGCTCTGTAATGCCTCTGACAGACTGTCTAATGTTACATGTATACTGCTCTGAATCTGATGTGATATTTTTCCTGGAAAATATGGTTGTCTCCTCGGTGAACCCTGCTTGAAAGTTGAAATAGAAAAAAATAAATTAGGAGAATATATTTTTTCCAGTGAATATGTCAGCTTATACTGCATTTGAGCCATAAGTAGACCTAATTGCGACTTTTAGATACTTAGAAATGAAAACGTTTCCCATATTCTAAAAGAGTGCGTCATTTGAGATTGTGGTTGCCAGAGGGGGCCATCTGCACTCATTCTTCAGGATCCGCACTTATTTTTCCTCATCAGATATTTACTGAGAGCAAGAGAGTGAAAAACAAACAAAGAGGAAAGACAAAACACCGCCCCAAAGTTAGAAAGGGGAAACCAGCAAGTTTGAGATAAAGGGGCAAGGAGTGTCTGGTTGTGGATTTCCTTGTCCCTGTTTTCTTTTCCCTTCCCCCATGTGATTCACTCTGCACCATGTAAATATGCTCTTTATTTTCAATAAAAAATTACTGAAATAAAAAAATAAAAAAGACACATGAGGCGGACTCGAGCCCAGGGAAACACGGTGGGGTGGGGTGGGAGGTGCGGAAGTCGACAGACTCCGGAATAGATATAATTAAATAATGCAGAATAGACTGTGGACTCCCCCCCTCCCCCTCGCACCTTGCCCCACCCCACCGCCTCACCATGCTTACATGTGCAACCTGCCGCTGTTCAAGATTATGGAGCTTTGATCTTGGGCGTGCCAACATCTTTGAACACTGACAGGCTTCTGAGCAGAGCTCTGGCTGCCGGCACTCATTCTATTACAAATTAACCTCTGTCCATAAATGTACTTTGCAGCCTTAATCCTAAGGCCAGTACAACTGATTTTGAGAATTCAGAGGAGAGTACAAATTTACAATTCACAGAAGTTCATAGCAATTCTTAGACCCCATTGCTAATCACAATGCACACATTAGTAACCTATGACACTTCCAGAACGATACACGCCCTTTCAAGTCCCTCAAGGAAGTTCTTTCACTATTGTAAATGTTGTATTCTATGCCTATACAAGTGTCATCCCAGTGTGTTTTTGTGTTTTTGAGTGACTGTCATCTATTGCTGTTTTACACCTCTCCTTGTATTTCATTTGCTTCTGTAACATGTACATTTGTAACATTCTCCTCATTTAACGTAACTGGTCCTATTGTGAAGCAAGCTGACACCTTTGGGTAACGTCCGTGCTATATAAAAATGCATACATAAATAAATAAATATGCAAATCTCAGTAGGGTGGCGAAGAGGTCTTCCTCTAACCTTGTAACTTTAAAGTCGGGGTGTTAAAATTTACGTGACTTGCATTTGCGCAATTAGATTAAATGTTGGTAAAATAATTTAAAATTGTGTGAAATGCAACACTGGCTTTTGTCATTGTATTGTGGCTCAAAATTAGACCTTGCGATGATGCATCTGCCGCTAACAAAAAGCACAAGGATTTGGTGCTGAAAAAAATTAGCACAAAAACACAAGCACTATAAACAGCAGCCTTTTACGGTGTGGTCATTCGTCTTTTTTTTTTTATTGCCACAAACGGTATGCAATTATTTGTCGTGTTGTGTAGTACATTAATTTTGGGAATTTTGAGTAAAAAGCATGATGTGAAATTGGCAAAATGATGAAACATTACTCTAGCGTATCCGAAATTGTGCCTGTGCCTACGGTCATGCTCATGCTGACACTTTGTAACAGCTCCTGCAATTGCATATCATGGAATGACTACGGAGGGCAGGTGATGGCAACTTGCAAAGTAAAACCTGACTGACACCTTACTACCTTCATCTGCAGGCTGCTAGAAACAGGAGGGGCTGTCAGTGTTTCCATACACCACTGCAGGCTCTACCAGATGTTTAGTTCACAATGTGCCACTTTTTGTGGCTCGTGTCCTTTTAAGTATCTTGAACGCAATACACGTGCATTGAGAATTCGAAGGTTGAAGTGTAGATCTACTGTTCCATTCAGGCCTCCATCTTAACATTCGCTACTGCACGTAATCAGCTGCAATGAAGATTCTGGCACATTAATATTAATGAGATGGGCAGTTTAGGTCCACTATGTACAGTGAAAGATCTGTGAATCGTTCGCTGCACCAAAGAGCAACTCAGAGCATTGCACTGCGAGCAGCTCTTGTGAGAATTAGGGTCTTCAAATGTTCTCTTTGACAGAAAATTTTTTAGTCATTGAATGGGTTTTTAATATTTTTCCACCTGACTTTCCATAAAAGATTATCTGGCGTTGCCACAGCAGTCACCACTCTCACCACATCCTTCGATTCTTCCTCTATATATGAATGCATTTGCTAGGGTATGGAAACCAAGCCACAATTGGTATGCATATTTAATAGCCCCTTTTCTGAAAGTCAAAAATACTCATTTGCCATCTTGATTGATTTTAAAATGCAGCGTCATCTCTGCTTATCGCTGGCCCGACCTTGAAAGTGTTAACTTCCTGTTCTAAGTGAGAATGAAGGGAATGTCACGAAATAAAGGCCAAGCTGCTGATTTGCTGCTAGCATGTGACTATGGGCTAACCATAACAAAGCCGTGCTATCAGAGTCCGTCTGCATTCCTGGCCCTCTTCTGTGTTTCGCAAAGCTAAATTCTCTTGCTGACTCAGCCTACAGTTAGTTGCTGAGCAAAGGTGGGATTTCTTCCCCTCTAGGAAATGAATGTGGACTTTTTACACTACAAAACCTTCTGTTCCAGGTGAGACTCATTACCTCTAGACGGAAATGTGTGGTGGGAACACTGAATAAAATTAGCACGGTGTATACTCTAGCTAATAGGATCAAAAAAGACAGTGATACTCCAGGTTTCAGTTTTGAGCTTTCTGCAGGGGGCGAAGCTATCAAAGGTGTAGCCACTGAAGTGGCCTTAAGGCCCAAAGGGGTAGGGGGCGCCATAACGGGTGATACACTCGCACCATCAGGAGCATCATTGGGCTGCTGTGAACTGGCTGCAATGCAGATGACCGCAAACAAGGTGGATAAGAAAATAGTGCACATGAAACTCAACACACACACCTGTGGAACCATCCGCTGGCTTAATTTCTTAATAGCACTGACCAGTCCCGGTCCTAGGATTCTGGATCTGGGAGCACGATATAGAACCATTGGCGTAACGATACTTGAGGGAGTCCCACTGCAAGGTACGTGGGGGGCCCTTCCAGGCTCAATCAGGAGCTCCTTGGCCAGAGTACTGGGCTGAGGTGGCCCACTAGAGCTTAGGGCCCCACCACACGGCGGGGGCTGTGGTGGGCCTGTGTTACGCCACTGTGAGGAATCCTGGGTGGGTCATGAAGGTATACGGGGGAAGCCGGTAAAAATCAGATCTGTTTAGACTCTGTTTAGACTTTTGCAGCATCTATTAAATATGGACATGTCTAGGAAATGACTGGCATATCTTTGTAATGCTGGATCTAGTGGATACAACAGATGGCTGTGCCCAACACACCTTTTTCTGTGTTTGACTTCAAACTACCTTCTGATGGGTGCTTGCATTCTCTGTCATCAGTTGTAGTGGCATATCGTGACATATCCAGCTGTTAATGTGTTGATGGATGATGTGATACCATCATGTTCCCTCCTCATTGGACTCAAATCTATCCACACAAAAGGCTATTCATATCATATGCTTTTATAGGGCACTGGTGACAAATTACTTGCGGTATCCTTTTAGCTTTCTCCCCAAAAGTTTTCGAGCTTTCGTAGCAAAGTGTCATTTTAAATGATATTGTAATGTTGCTCATCAAAAGTTGAGAGTATTTTTTTATTAATCTTCATTTTCATTTTCAACAACCGTATAGCATGTCATGGCACATTAGTCATTGGCGAGTAAAATACTTTTCAAGTGTTATCAGCACAGGCAACCTGATGACAGATCTAACAGTCAGTGTATCTATTAAAAATGCATGGTGTAGCATTCAACAAAGAGCTACACCTTTCCTGCCAGAGTCCCCACAATGCCTGTACCATCTGGCTCGGAAAGTCAATTAGCTGATCCTCCCACAGTCACTACTGCATTTTAGGACATCCAAGTGCCACCAACGTACATCAGGGCCACGCCACCAGCATAGTGTTCACGTACACCCCCCCCCCCCCCACACATCAGCAGCCCCAGCCTCTCCCTTACACGCAAGAAATGCTTGATATGGGCCCCAAATATCCCTAGGGGAGCTGCCGACCTGCATTAGGCTGTGATAAGCATCAGACTGAGTTTTTCAATATATCAACAACAGGGGGGAACTGTTAAAGGACGATATTTAACGGGGTCCAGTGTACGTGTCCAAGAGACTGGTAGCACAGAAGGTACAAAGTTCCCCTGGGGAACTTTGTACCTTCTGTGCTACCTGAGTTTTTCAATATGCCATGTCCGCGTGCCATTCCCGCAGTGTTGGGAGCAGACCCTTCGCCCAGCGCTTCGCTATCCTGTGCCTTGGAAGCAGTAATTCAAGGGCTACTAAGCGCCTAGTAATCTTCCGTACATCCCTATCATAGCCCAACAGTCTAAGTAAGGGGGACGACTCAATGGACACACCAGTAATCTCCTGCAACTCCCCAAAAACAATGGCCCATAAGCGTTGTACTCCAGGGCAGAACCAGGCCATATGTGCAAACACCGCTCCATCAACCGCACAACAAAAGCAACATAACCAAGCAGTTGAGCCGGCATGCAATACACCCGATTACTATACTTGAATCCAGATCAGCCTGTGCCAACTGTTCAAATAGACAGTCCGAACGAAGGAGCAATAGGTCTATTGTCCTTCACTGCTAATCAGGTCCAAATCCTCCTGCCAGTCCAATTGGGCCTCAACAATCCCAGCTGCCATGCTTCCGGTGAGCATGTGTATAGTTTTCCAATAATGCATTGGGGCGTTGTCGCCTGCAGCAAGTACGTCAAAGCAGGAAACTTCAGGGGTGCCACATCAAGGCCCCTCTAGCAATTCCCGCAGCGTGGACCGCGCCCCATAGGAGTGAAACTGAGCCAGGACAGTAGGGTGTCACCCTGCGCACACACATGCTCCCAACTATGGAGCACCCCGTTTGCAAAAAAATTGCCCCTACATCTCAACCCCATCCCCTGCAGTGCAGTCATTGCAGCTCTTTCCTGTCCGGGGGAAATCACATGCACCACTCAAGTAGCACCTGTTGCGAGTGAAGCAGTGGTTTCGCTTGGAGATGATCAGCTAGTCTTTTCCATGAGTATTGCGTAGTACACAACTAGTCTAAGGTGTTGCAATGAAGCATCGGTTTATGAAACAGCGTCTGAGGCAGAGTGGTACAAAAGGGGGTGGTGATGGACGGAGCATCTGAACCAATCAAACACTCACACCCAGTCAACAGATCTGGGTTTAATCCATCACCGTTCTTTAGCCCACTCTGCCACCCCATTTCAGACATGGCCATATGCAAATCAGTCTGACCCTGTGCCTCATGGGAACAGTGCAGTCCGAACTGCCAAGCCATGCCTTCCCTGGACCGGAAACAAGCTCTCTGTAGTTCTCCATCACCCCGTGACCTCCTCCTCGGCTTCCTTCACTGCACCCTCCACAAGTGCCCCTCAACTCTCTGTAGTTCTCCTCCCCCGTGACCTCCTTCTCTGCTTCCCTCACTGCTACCCTTTACCAGTGACCCACATCTCTCCATAGCCCCCACCCCATGACCTCCTCCTCGGATTCACTCACTACCACCCTCCACCAGTGCTCCTCATCTTGCCGTTGCCCCTCTCTCATATCCATTCCATTTGTTGCATAGCGCTACTCATATGAGTGTAGAGTGTCACAGTACTTTACATAACAGCACACTTTAAACAGAGACAATAAATCGGTCTACGGGGAATGTCACATAAGCCAATGAGGATTACAAGGTGTAGAAATCACGTCATCCACACTGGTGGGCAGTATATTTTATGAGGGTTTGGTCTGGAGAAGCACACACTCAGGATTTAAAGAGTACTCCAGTGGTTGGGGGTTGGCTTTACTGATAAAAAGGTATAACTGCCCAAACAAACTCTTTTTAGTAAAATTAGAATGTTGAAAGAATGGAGAAGTTCTAACTATATCACAACACAAAAAAGTGAAGTTTGTATGCACCTCTTTGATGACAGTTCATAGGTCACTGTCCTATGTTAGGATACTAACTTTTGAACTGCAAGTAACACAAGGATATCTGTGACAGAGGTAGTAACCCACTGAGCTATTCCCATAAAATTTAGTTTATCTGCATTTAAAAACTACCAACAGACAAATGGTTGCTCTGCAGCAGGATCCTAAATCACCAGTTATCTGAACAGTTTTTATTGATGTTGTAGATCGGTGGCAGATTTACTGCACGGGCCAAGGATCATGTTTGGGTGGGCCAGGCTCATGTTTGGGTGGGCCTGGCCCACCCGGCCCACCTTCTAGAACCGGGCTTGATGTCACTACGGGCACCTCGAATGCTGGGTCCTTTTGCATCACCACACACTGAATTCTGGGTACTTTAGCCTTTGTTTGTGCCCATTGTTTGATTTAGATTAACATGTGTGATGGCGATTGTTTGCAAATGAAAAGTCCAGGGCCAGAAATAGTGTCCGTAAGGACATAGAGCCAAGTGGTCACCGTATGCACAGATCCAATCTTTTCGACTTAAATGAATGAAGACCACAACTCCCAGAATGAAACAGGTAATTCATGTTCAATGAAAAGTGGAGCGGAACAGACATGGCACTCCCACTAATTTGGAAAACCTATTAAGCACCTTGTCCTCATTAAAATGCAACAGAAACAAATACCACGCCTGTTATTTATTCTTCCTTCTCTTTCTTGAACTTTCCAACACTGATTGGGATTAGAGAGGCACACTTTTATTACTGATAATATTCATAATAATTAGAATTGTAATTACAATAATATTGAATTCAAATAATTATTGATTTTTGTTTGAAAACAACCCATGTTACAGTTTCATTTACTTACAAATCACATGCCAAGGCAAGACGTTATCAGACAGAAACTAGAAAACTGATTAATCACTGTACACAACACAATAATATGAATGCTTTAGAAATGCATAAACATACATTAATAAATGCCGCAAAGAAAAAGACTTTAGAATAAAACGTTTAGGAGCAGATTTACGTTAACTGGTGCATCCCCAGGGATGCGCCAGTTAAGGTGCGCCACAGTGCGCCACAGCTCCGCCACCCATGGTGCGCCGCATTTACAAAGCAAGCCGGGCTGAAGACGGCTGGAATGCCAGAAACCGGTCCTCGGAAGCTTGTTTCCGGTCCAGGGAAGACATGGCTTGGCAGTTCGGGCTGGACTGTTCCCATGAGGCACAGGGTCAGACTGATTTGCATATAGCCATGTCTGAACTGGGGTGGTAGAGTGGGCTAAAGAACGGTGATGGATTAAACCCAGATCTTTTGACTGGGTGTGAGTGTTTGATTGATTCAGATGCTCCGACCATCACCACCCCCTTTTGTACCGCTTTTGACCACCATAAGTGTGGCAGGGTATGCTCAGATGTGAGTCCCTTGCGGCAGGGTATGCTCAGATGTGAGTCCCTTGCTCACTTTGCCACTGGATTCACGCAAGCCGGGCTGAAGACGGCTGGAATGCCAGAAACCGGTCCTCGGAAGCTTGTTTCCGGTCCAGGGAAGACATGGCTTGGCAGTTCGGGCTGGACTGTTCCCATGAGGCACAGGGTCAGACTGATTTGCATATAGCCATGTCTGAACTGGGGTAGCAGAGTGGGCTAAAGAACGGTGATGGATTAAACCCAGATCTTTTGACTGGGTGTGAGTGTTTGATTGATTTAGATGATCCGTCCATCACCACCCCATTTTGTACCTCTGAGGCAGAGTGGCATCACACTCCAGCCACAGGCAAGGCAGCCCACCAGGTGCGTACAACCATTGGTGGGCAAAAATACCTTGCACCGCTCTCTGCTAAGCCTCCAGATACGGAGCATTCTCCCCATCCATGGTATAAGGAAGAGTAAGCATGTCCCAGGTCACACCCAGCTGCTTCCGGGCCCGATACCAGTTCTGTTCTTCCAAGTCCTGCAATGCCGCCTGCTCACTATCTTCTGATCACAGCAATCGGCAGGCCCCCCTTTGCCACACACTTTTTGAAAAACTGGTGCAACAGTTTAAAGTCACTGAAGATAATTCCCTTCCCCTCCACAGACACCCGCAAATGAGCAGGGTAGAGCATAGCATATTCCAGTTTCAGTTCTTGTAGCTTGCGCTTAGCTGGAATATACTGCCTCCACACTTCCTGAACCTGCTGTGTGAAATCTGGAAAAATGGAAAGTTCAGTGCCCTCGTGGCGGAGCACCTTGAGTTCTTGGGACCAGCGGACCACAGCGTTATGTTTCCTGTAGCTCAACAGCCATGCTTATTTGGCAAAGACTTGCCCCCGGCACTGGGCGAGGTGCAATGGAACGGTGAGCACGCTCCACTACAAACATGTCAGAGAATGTCTCACAGCCCATAAGATCATTGAGGAGTTGTTCCACATACCTATCAATGTGGCCAATGTTCATTGTTTTTGCCAGTCCCACAATCTGGAGGTTGTTTCGACGTGATTGAGCGTCCAAATCCTCATTTTAGCCTGCAAGGATGTGAGCACCTTCTTCAACTTTTTCTGAGATGCAGAGGCGGTAACCTGTGCATTTTCGACCTACGATACACGCTTCTCCAACATTTCGCACCATTCTGCATGTTTTTCCAGGCGTTCTGACATGCGATCCATCCGGAAGGAAAGCACATTAATCTTACTGTCAATTTTAGTGAGGCTGTGATGCATGGCAGTCAGAATCTGCCACAGCGCTCTACCCATCTCCGGTCCTGCAGCATCCTGCTCAGCGTCGAGCATTGTTGTGCCTTCATCAACAAGACTGGGTGTCTACCACAGCTCAAATTGCAGTTTAGGTTGCGTTTTGTCTGTTTTGCCCATTACAGACAGCTGCCCCTGGACCGCAGCAAGAGGCACCACCAGCAGCAACGTCGCCTCAAGAGGCTGAGCAATGATGAGGCAAAATGTCTCAAACTGGTCCTTTGTTGTGGTCTATACACAAGGAAACATGCCAGGCCAAGTGAGAGAGTTTACATCTGCAGTTGTCAAAGCATGGCCCTTCCAATGCCACAGTGGCCGCAGTATCACCACTGTAGGCTCACTGAATCCCCACGCCAGTCAGGACCTGGCCGAGGACCCCGTACACTAGCAGACACTACAGTATCAGACCAAAAGCCCCAGGCAGCACATCAGGGACGGGCAGGAAACACAATCAAGATCTGTCATTCTAAGAAAGTCATCGATCACATACTAGTTCTCCAGCAATTTGGAAAAGTCCAACAGGGGGCTAGTTTCGCCTATGACCTCCACTACTCTACTGCGGCTCCAGATGATCGTATCAGGATGCCCCGCAGGGACAAACTCTCTCTCTGATCATGCAGCACTCTCTGGGGGTGTGAGGGTCCAACGCGGACCCCAGCACACCAACGAAGAAGCCTCTGTGTCCGGAACAGCACCTGGGCCCGCAAAGGTGAAGTCACTGTGATCCAATCCACACAGCATCTTCAAGTCCAGGCTCCTCACTCTACCACATGGGTGGATCTGGCCAACCAACAAACACTGACCTGATAGGCCACAAAGCCAGGGGCGCATCCCACATCCAGCGCGATCTGTAATGCAACGGAGGACCCACACAGCCGGCGGAGCCCCAGAAATGGAAGCATCATGGCAGTACAGCTACCACTGCCCAACAGGTAGACCACGGTGCCTTCGCCCCGTCCCCGGGTAAGCAGGCGAATGGCAGCTCTAGGCACCAAGGCACTGCTACTCAGCAGAATTGAGGCACCAATGCTGCTACTGCCCACTGTGGCCGCCGAGGAAAGAACAGAGGCGACTAGATATATTGATTTAGCACCAGAATTATTGTGGATTGTTATGCGGCTGAAGGAGCTCGCCTAAATGGCGACTGCCTTCAGGCCGGGCAAGATGATCCCCCAAATTTGAGTGTATTTCAGGAAGCTTTTACAGTGGGTCAGGAGTTGTTTTTGGGTAGTTTTGGAAGCATGAATTACAAATGGTGATTTTTAAAACAATGTGGGCAAGTAGATAAAAATAAAATATGTTTTTGTAATTTTGAGAAGACAGGGCCTCTGCCATTAGTTTTGGACACAACTGTTTAACACCTTAACTGCTGGGGTCCCCCCTCCCCCCACAGTGGCAAGCACTTTTTGGCTATTTGGGGTACTTAACTCTTAGGACTCCATAACATTTTCCACATAAATTATCCACACCAAAGTTATGTCCTTTTTTCCCAACAACCTGAGGATTCTAAAAGTGCACAGGGGTAGTGGATTCCCCTGGAGGAGATGGAGAAAATAGGCAAATTATAGCTAAATTTAGAGTTTTGGGGGGAAAAAGGAAAAAAATACTCTGGATAAAAGTGTCTGTTTTTTTCCTAAATATGTCATCAACTGCTAAAGTCACCATCTTCTCAGCTTTCAGGAACATGCAGAGCTGAATAAAAAACACACTTTCTACCACAGTTTTGGCAGTTTCCAAGGGGGTAACCCATTTTTCCTAACATTTGTGATCTCAAACTACTTCCATTTTGTGGTGGAAACCAGTTTATAACCCATTGGTAATTCAAAAGAGCTATAGATTTATGAAAAGTAGATGCATTTCTAAATTCAGCAAAGGGTCCTATTTGTAGAATCCTCAAAGAAACGAACTGTTTAAATAAAGAAATAGTGGAAAAGAGTAAGAAAAAATAGCCATTAGTGACAACGCTTTCATCTGTAACTTTTTGTCACAATGGTCAATTTACAAAAGTAATAAATAATTAGGTCTGCTAGATCCTTCTGACTGCGTGGACTTATAAGTTTTGTAGGTTCTTTGAGTACCTAAGGTACCCAGAGGCACCAACTGAGCTCCACCATTCAACAGTTGTTCATAGTGTACTGAGTATAGACCAATTTATATGGTGAAATATGTAGAGTGAAACTTATGTCTTTCTGAAATGGGCACAAGATATGGAGTTTAGGAGCAGTGGTCTTTTGTGCATCTCTAAATCTGTAAGTACCCAATCTATTATATGATCCAGAGGGCATTTTTCAAAATGTCTTTTTTTCTGCCACACTGGCTTACATTTGGAAGACACACAAAGAAAAATCCAATTGGTAATAACAAATGTTCTACTATTCAATGCTCCCACGTTTATGCCTATATCAATGGTACCTCACTATTGTGGGTAGGCCTAGTGCCTGAGACAAGAACCAGCCCAAAACCCAACATGGGCCCATCAAATTTTCCATTGAAAACTGACATTTTTTGTGAGTAGCTGTGGATTTTAGGCCTACGCTCAGCTGGCACCTAGAGAGACCTAGCAAACTTCAGCATTTGTGAAAACTAGACACCTGGGGGATTCCATGGCGGGGAGACTTGCGTGGCTCTCACTGGGATTTTTACTCAGAATTTCTTGCAAACCTCAATCTTTGACAAAAACACATTTTCCTGACATTTCTGTGATGGAAGGTTATAGAATCTGTGGTTTGCCACAAACTACCCTCCACTCAGCATTCGCACAAATCTCCTGATAAAAATGGTACATCATTGTGTGGTTAGGCATAGTGCCCACCACACGAAATGCCCTAAATGCAACATGGCTACATTACAATTTTCCACTCAAAAGTAACCCTTTTAATGCAAAGTAGGTAGCTGTGAAATTTGGGCCCTAGCTCAGCCAGCACCCGGGGAAACTTAGCAAACTTGCACACTTGTGAAAATTAGACACTTGGAGTAATCCAGGGTAGAGTGACTTGAGTGGCTCTCACCAGGTTTTTTTTACACACAAGTCCTTGCAAACCTCAGACTTTATTGATGTGATGGAAAGTTCTGGAATCTGTGAGGAGCCACAAACTGCCTTCCACCCAGCATTCCCGCAAGTCTTCTGATAAAAATGGTACCTCCCTTCTGTGGGCAGACCAAATGCCGGACAGGAAATGGCCCTAAAAGCAACATGAATACATCACATTTTCCACTCAAAACTGAACCTTTCTAGGTGGAATGACGTGGTTGGCTCTTACCAGGTTTTTCTACCCAGATTCCCTTGCAAACCTCAGACTTTGACAACAAGACCTCAGTTTTCTCACGTTTCCATGATAGAAATTTCTGAAACCTGTGAGGAGCCACAAACATCCTTCCACCAAGCATGCCCCCAAGTCTCCCGAAAAAATGGTACCTCACTTGTGTCAGTAGACCTACTTCCTATGACAGGAAGCGTCCCAAAATGCAGCATAAATGCATCACATTTTTCCACTCAAAACTGACCCTTTCTTAGCAAGGAGGATACTGTGGAATTTGGGCTCTTGCTCAGTCAGCACCAAGAGAAACCTAGCAAATTTGACCATTGTTTCAAACTTGACCCCTATGGGAATCCAGGGTGGGGTGACGTTGGCACACACCAGGTTTCTCTGCCCAAAATCCCTGGCAAACCTCAGACTTTGTCTAGAAACACATTTCATTAACATTTATGTGATGGAATGTTCTAGAATCTATGAGGAGCAACTAACTTCATTCCACCCAGCATTCCTCCAAGTCTCCTGATAAAAAGGTACCTCACTTGTGTGGGTAAACT
Organism: Lissotriton vulgaris; assembly: GCF_964263255.1. NCBI lineage: Eukaryota > Metazoa > Chordata > Amphibia > Caudata > Salamandridae > Lissotriton > Lissotriton vulgaris. Next base: position 703,474,265 of record NC_141699.1, read on the forward strand.
TAGAGCCTTCAACAGGAAATTACCCAAAATTCAACATTGATACATCAATTTTTTCCACTCAAAACTTACCCTTTATTTGCATTGTGGGTAGCTGTAGATTTTGGGGACTAGCTAAGTTAGCACTTAGGGAACCATAGCAAACCTGCACTTTTTTAAAAATTAGACATCTGGGGGAATCCGGAGTGAGGTGACTTGCATGGCTCTCACTGGTAATTTCACCCAGTAGCCCTTGCAAACATAAATGTTTGGTAAAAAGTACACATTTTCCTTAGATTTCTGTGACAGAGTGTTCTGGAATCTGTGAGGTGCCACAAACTTCCTTCCACCCAGCTTTCTCCCAAGTCTCCCAATACAAATGGTACCTCACTTGTTTGGGCTGAACTAGTGCCTGTGACAGAAACAGCCCAAAGTGCAACATGAATACATCACATTTTTCCATTCAAAAACTGTTTTTTCTTTGCAAAGTAAGTAGCTCTGGATTTTGGGACACAGTTCATCTGGCAGCTAGGGAAACCTAGCAAACTTGCACATTTTTAAAAACTAGACACCTGGAGGAACCCAGGGTGGGGTAACTTAGATGTCTCTCTCCAGGCTTTTTTACCCAGAATCCTTTGGAATCCTCAGACTTTACCTAAAAAACACAAATGTTCCTCACATTTCTGTGATGAAAAGTTCTGGAATCTGTGAGGGCCACAAATGTCCTTCCACTCAACATTACTACAAGTCTCCTAATAACACGATACCTCACTCTTGGGAGTTGACCTAGTGCCCTCAACAGGAAATGGCCAAAACACTACATGGATACGTGACATTTTTCCAGTCAAAATTGACCTTTTTTTGCAAAGTGAGTAGCTGAGGATTGTGGGTCCTAGCTCAGCCGGCACCTAGGGAAAACTTGCAAACTTACACATTTTTAAAACCAGACACCTGGAAAAACCAGAGTGGGTGACTTGTGTGGCTCACGCCATGTTTGCTTACCCAGATTCCCTTGCAAACCTCAAACTTTGACTAAAAAACAAATTGTCTTCACATTTCTGTGATAGAAAGTTTTGAAATCTGTGAAGAGCCACACACGTTCTTCCACCCAGCATTTCCCCAAGTTTCCCAATAAAAATGGTACCTTACTTGTGTGGGTTGACCTGCTGCTTGCAATAGGAAATGTCCCAAAACGCAACATGAATGCATCACATTTTTCCACTCAAATCTGACCATTTCTTTGCAAAGTGGGAAGCTGTCGATTTAGGGCCCTAGCTAAGTTATCATCTAGGGGCACCTTGCAAGCTTGCTAATTTTAGAAAATTAGACAACTGGGGGATCCAGGTTGGGGTTACCTGCATGGCTCTCACTAGGTAATTTTACCCAGAAGCCCTTGCAATCATCAAACTTTGGTAAAAAATACACATTTTCCTTAGATATCTGTGACAGAGAGTTCTGAAATCGGTGGGGAACCAAATATTTCCTAGCACTCTGAGTTCCCACTTGTCCCCCAATAATAACAGTACTCCACTTGTGTGGGTGAACCATGAGACCATAAAACAAAAGGCCCTAAAGTGCTACAAGGCATATGAGGAAAGTGTTTTTAATAAACGTTTATGGTTTGCAGGGCATTGAGGGTAAGAAAATACTGTAGGATCAATGTGAAGCACAATACCATGGGCATCCCCTGGTGTCTGGTTTTCAGCACTGTCTGTGTCTGGTTGTTTTTCTCAGGTGGCACCCTTCCCAGGCCCAACAGGTACAGCCTTTCCCCACTGCAAGTGGAACGATATTGGGAGTTAGCCATACTTTCTTGGCCCATATTTAAAAACAACACCCAAAGAAATCAAATGTCCTCATGTTAGCCATTGGAATGAGACTTCTTAGTCTGCAGGATAGTAAAAGGAATGTTGAGGCTTTAAGGGTAAGGGTGGTGTGGATGTTAAGATGGATGACTCAACCCATTATTTTATTTAAAAAAATATATTCCTGCCATGCAATGGGCTTTCTGGATCCCCAGGGCCAAATTGGGGCAAATCTCCTTTCTGCCCCCATGGATGGGAGGCAAAAAGACTGGTTTCTTCCTTTTTGTGGGGGTGGTGGTGTGGTCAACACCAGTGTGCAACACCCACATCCCTTTCTTTTGTCACAAAGGCAAAATCCTTGGTATCAGGGGGACTTTCTACCCCCCAGGGCACATTTTGTGGTAATAGCCCCAATTGAGAAAAAAACCTCCTACCTGCCCCTAGGGAGGAAGAAAGACAAAATTGTCCCTCCTGAGAGGGGAGTACGTCTCGATGCCAGGGTAGGCCACAGCCTCCTTTTGTTTGTTTTGCCTCTTTTTGTATATGCCTAGTATTTAAATGCCTTTCAGCCCACCAGGGGGGACAATTTGGGGTAATTGCCCCAATCTACCACAAGGGGGTCAGAAAGACATTAGGCTTCTTGTTGGGTGGAGAAATGGCCATGACCATGGTGGGCATCTCGCTCTCCTCTATCACATTTTTGTTTTAAATGGAGCCTGGTATGCTTTCTACCTCAGGGGTCTGTATGTTTGGGCTGGGGGAAAAGCCCCCCGCTCATAGAGGGCAGCCCCCACCCCTATATTTATTTTAAAAATAGACCCTGGTGTCTAGTGGGCTTTCTACCCAGAGGGGCAGATCAGGGGTAATTACCCCATGTGCCCCCCAGGGTGGGCAGAAATACTTTCTCTCTTGTTGGGGTGGCTCCACCACTACATTTAAAACAAATCCATGGTGTCAAGTGGACTTTCTTCCCTCCTTCGGGGGAAAATTAGGGGAAATCACCCCATCCACCCTCCAGGGGGGCAAAAAGACTGTCACCTTAGTTTTGGAAGGTTGGGGCATGGCCATGCCCACAGTGGGCAGCCCTTACCCCTAAATGTATGTTATAAATACACCCTGGTGTCTAGCGGGCTTTCTGCCCCCAGGGGGACAGATCAGGATAAAATACCTCCATCCATTCCCCAGGGAGGGCAGAAAGACTTTTTCTATTGTTAGCTGGGAGCAGGACATGCCTATGGTAGGCAGCCACCAGCCCTATTTTTTTTAAATAACAATAATTCCCTGGTGTCTAGTGGGCATTTTGCCCCCTCCCCGGTGGACAGATTAGGGGGTAATCACCTCCATCTGTCCTCCAGGGGAGTGTAGAAAGATTGTCACAATAGTTTTTGGGGTGGTGCATGGTCATGCCCATAATGGGTAGCCCCCACCACCTATAATTATGTGAAAAATCGACCATGTGGCCTAGTGAGCTTTCTGCCCCCCAGGGTAATTACCCCCATCTGCTCCCAGAGGGGGCAGACAGACTGATCATGCATGGGGGTGGTGGTGCACCAGTCCTTGGCCTAGGGGCTGCTCCCCAAAAACAATGGTGTCTGGCGGGTGGATCCATCCATGGGGATTGCTCTCCCGAGGCAATCCCTAAAGCAGGGATCAATTGGGAAGATATATAATTGGAAATGGGAGATTTTCCCCTTTCCAACGATACCTCTCCTTACGCCAATCAGAGCTCAGGGGGCTCAGATATACCCCTAAACACTGGTGCAGTGAAAGTAAAATGCGCCCATCGTCTCGGTTTACTTTCACTTTAGTGTAATGACATCTGCACTGATCGTCATTACACTCCAAAAAAAAGGCCCAGGCTGCTCAGAAAGCTCTCCTAGAGCAATCTGACTTTAAAAAATAATAAAGGAATCCCTCTGGTGCTTTGCAGCAGTGGGGTCTTTTGCATCTCCCCGGTGTCGAACATTGACCAACACCCACACTAAAGGGGTTAATATTGCCAATTAATGCATAGTGAACAACTCATGGTGCTGAAATTACAATAGGCCAAACATCTAACTTTAAACTCGACTTGTAGTTCCTGTCTAATGATTATTTTAAGGAACGGCATGGGGCATTTAAAGGTCCTGAAGTAGTGGCAAAGTCTCTCACATGTTAGGGTATAATGGAAAGGCACAAAAGAGAATGATTTTAAAATGTGCTTAGAAAAGAGGGTGATTTTATAGCAGGATGATATCAATGAAAATAAGGGCGAGCTAAGACCGATTCAGCCAAATGTTGAGTGTCAATATAATCAAAGTTTTTCCCGACATGTGATTAATTCTGACCCAGCGCTATTAGTTTTTCAGAAACACCACCTTTCATAAAACCTTACCATTAATAAGCAATTAGTGTTTTAGCATTTATGTAGTGTTTTCTCTACCTCTTATTGAGGGTTCAAAGTATTTTCCAAGTAGCCAACTAGTAGGACCCAATCTCACAAAGCATGGATGTGGAAGGGTTTGATGTGGTGTCATCTACAGTGTATAGTTTCCATGTTTGCGTGAATGCCATGAGAATGTGATTCAAATTTATCACAGCAGCATGTAAACATGAAACAAAAGTGAATGCGTCTCAATGAGTGTCAACTGTTTCCCTTTTAGGAAAGACCAAGTCTTAGTTCATGATTTGCATACCATTGGCTTTGACATTCATTATTCTTTATGGGGACGAGATCCAAAATTTGCCTGGCAGGATAAGAGAAGGTGTCCCCTGACGGGGATATGGTTGGAGTCAGTCCTGACACAAAAATAGCAAAACCACTGACAGCACTGTTAAACTATCAATATATCACTTTATGGTGCCACTTTTGCATAACGAGTAGCCCTCTTTGTAGTAGAAGCCCCAAGACCATAGAGGTACATTTAGACTGATGGAGCAAGGATTTGCACTTAAGCACCTTGCTGAATAAATCCTCTCATAAAATATTGTAATAAATTACTACTATTGTTTGTAATACTGATATTACACAACATTTTACATTGATTGGAAAAGGGGGAAGCTTGCCTATGTGTTTCACTAACAAGTAACCTGAGTGCAACTCAAAATGGCTGCTAAACGCGGGAAAACATACTGTGCATGTGTCAACTGCATAACGTCTTAACATTTGAAGGTAAAGCTTTGCTTCTGCGCAGTGACACTCAAGATGGCCTCTTAGGAACTCACATGCTCAGCATCTGCTTTGCCTGAAACTAAACCGCGATACATATTAGGTGCTAATGCATAAATAGTTTTTTTTTATTAATTGGGATTAGAGTAGAGATAAGTGGTATACAGTGAAATCATTTTATTTGAATCTAACATCTTGTCTTTTTGACTTCTTTTTAGTTCGTATTCGGGCCTTAAAGCGAGCTAAGGGCTGACAATCACATGAACCCTATACACATGCGCGATAGAGAAAATCCTGAGTCATGAGCTCAAGTCTTGGAATCCGATCAAGGACACCCCTCTCTCATGTCCTGGGAACCAGCTGAACATCCTGAAGACTCAATTGACAAATATATAAACTGTATACAATGTTGATAAATATATTATGAACCTGGGTGGGAAATAAAGCTTCGGATAAACAATCTAATGTGCGGGAACATAAGACAAAAGTATTAATAAAAAGTATTAAACTTAGCATGGTGTGATGATCATCCCCTTGGTTTGTCCAATCAGAATCATGAATTTTCACAGGTTTGAAACATTTAGGGGTGGAACATGCCATTAAAATGAATAATTGGGGTAGTTAGTTAGATTAGCAAGCATTATCGCTGTCAGAACGCTGAGAGATAGAGATGCTGTCCGAATGCTGATCAAAATACCTGAAAGCAGACTTAGAATTTTTGAAAAAATAGAATTAGGAAGGAGATTTATGGAAGAATCGAGGAGGCAATAGAACTAGGAAGGAGATTTTGCAGAAGACTCGAGGAGGAAATTAGCATCAGAGAGGGGTTTTCACGCTGGCGCCAAATCCAGAAGAGGTTACCTATCCTGTCCTAATCCTGTCCTGAACCTGTCACCTGAAACTTTTCTTGAGGGGCCCAAACTCTTGGCCAGAGGAGTCTGATCTTGCACCATCCTAAATAAATATAAATCTTTGTTTTGTGTCAATGTACCTTTTCTCTCTATCCTCTCTTCTTGAGGTACTTGTCACAGAATTTTATAGTGTAATTTAGATAAATTGAATCTTACCTCTTCAGAATGATGGAGTTAACACTGTAATTTGTCTTTTGATTCTCTGGAAAAATTCAGATAAAACTTTACATCTAAACCGAGTCTGTGGACATTTAATGAATAAGTCAGGTAAATACTTCATTGCTAAATTCATCAAACTTAATCAACTAAAATAGATCCATGTGTAAAGTAAGGGCTTAGTAATTAAATAGGCTTAAAGTCGAGTGGCAAATAGGACATATAGAATTGCCCTAAAATTTATCCCAGGGCGGTTTCATCGACTGGACTCTTAAGTAAGTGTGGTTTATGGGCTCGAATGTGTGTGTAGTAATATTTTTCCGCAGGTTGGTGTCCCGCTGGATCAGTTTGCTGGTAGCAGAGGTATGTTTTTATTGATTAGTTTGGTGAATATTGATTATAGATTTAGGTATCAACAAACTTGTTTGTATATTGTTTTATGTTGTCTGGAAATTCCCCGGAAGTGTATAGCCGGTGATGAATGGAAATCACACTGCAGTGAGGTTACTCATCGGTTTTGGAAATTTAGTTGTGAAGTAGTGAGAGTGATTGTTATCAAAGAGTTCACTGGTGAAAATGTGGTGTTATATCACCTAGAAAGGGTAACACTGGAAGAGTGGAAGGTTCTTCTGAGCTTATGTGAAGGGTAAACGGAAGGGTTTTACTCGCAGTGCATGAAGAGTAAGCAGAAGGTTTTACTCGTAATAAAAGTATTTAACCATTGGTTTTGTGAAACCGACAGAGTAGCGAATGTTTTTACGTTGTTATTAATCAAAATGTTGGTAAAAGATTAAAAGAAAATAAGTTTTCGTATAACCTTGTGAAGGGAGGGTCAGCTGCCGGAGTTGCACTGACGTCATCAGGTGCAGCGCTGGGATTGGTCGAGACAGCAGGCGTGTGAATTACGGAGGATTGTAAAGGAGGGGTCAGTAGTGAGGAGTGGATACTGACGTCACACTAAAGCTGCACTAGTATTGGATAAAAGAGTTTTATCAAATTTAACCTCATTGGATTGAAGAATAAAAGAGGCAATAAGATTGGAGAAACTAAGTGTAAACAAAGGCACAAATTATTTTAAATTTAAAGTGAAATTTGTATGTGGAACCACGATCCAACCTTAATAGGGAATTGCCCAGATAGAAGATATTTGGGTTTTTCTAGACAAGAATTCATAAGAAGAAGTTCTTATAAAATGTACGGAGAGAACAGAAAAATGTCATTTATGCAAAAAATCTAAAATTATTTCAAAAAGGATAAACCTATTAAAGATAGAGAAGGAATTCTTATCCCACCACCTAAAACTCCTGCCTCATTTATGATGATGGAAAAGGGATATCATACTTGTATATGGTTAGAAAATTGGATTGAATATACAAAGAGTGTTGGTAAATTGGCTTTTCCAGAACATGGTACATTCAATGGTAGAATCCTTCAGAATTTAAGGAATAGAATGAACGAATTGGAGCCTAGACCTAGATTGATCCAGTATGAAGCCCTAGAGGAGTGGCAAATGGAAGCATTTGATCAAGACAGATCTAGAAGTACTAGGGGTCATAGAGGATTCTATCCAGAAACGTTGCATATAAAGCGTGAAGATCAGATGAAACAATGGAGACAGGCAATGTTTGCAGAAGAATTGTATCCTGTATTAATGTCAGATGAGCAGTCTGGAGGCAAGTGTACTAGGAAAACTAAAAATATGACAGGTTGTGGAGAATCTGAAGATGAGATTATGGAAAACATTTTAACAAAGAATTCTCTACCATATCAGGAAAGACCCAATAGAAGTATAAAGAGCGCTCCAGCTTTAGAAATCCTATAAAATCCTCAAATTTTGCATGACTTCTTAAATGAAAGAATATTACAGGAAACGGAAAGGGAAGCGATGAATAAGAATAAAGATTAATTAATCCAGAAAATAGCCGAATTGACTGTAAACTCGGACAAAACAGTTCCACAATCAAAGAGTTTGGACATTTATAAATTATAAGTAGAATTGGAAGAAATGATAGCTGGAAATGTAGGAATAGACAGATTAAATACATACTGTGAAGAAGAATTAGTATTTATATGTAGAAGCATAACTAGAAATGTAAAAATATTTCATGACAAATTAACATAACTTGCTTCGGAGATGGGAATTGAAATAGGGAGATCGAAGGTACTGCATAAACCTTACAGAGCAGAATTTACTGACAAAGACTTAGAAAATATGAACATGTCAGGAAGGAAATTACAGATTAAAGAACTGATGACAATTTTACAAAAGTAGGGGGAATTAGACAGGTGGAAGGCAAGGTAGATGAAGAAAAAGGAGTAAGCACAGGCACTCAAAACTGCATCAGAATATGTATTAATAGAATCTAAAAAGACGGAAAAATTGTGTCCTCTCAGAGAAGTACCCGGAGTGGGATATGTACATGTTCCATGGACTAGGTAAGATATTTTATCATTTACAAATTATTTCCCAAAATTAGGAGAGAAGCCAATCAAATGGCATAGACAGTTTGAAAGGTTTGTGAAAGTTTCGAAGGGTTTGTTGAAGGATTTAGATGGTCTGTTTGACACAGTGGTATCTGCTGATTCATGGACAGAATGTAAAATCACAGTTGATTGGTCTAGTGATGAGTACCCAAGAGATGAGAAAACAGGTACACCTTCAGAAGAAGAAAGGAAGAATTATAACCAAGTGATTACTTTCTTGAAAGGAAAAATCCCCCCAAAAGAAACAGATTGGATAAAAATGGAACTACTCAAGAAATAAATGAGACCGTCCATGCTTACTATGAGCGTCTGTTGCAAGTGTTCAAGCAGTATAGTGGATTTGAGAATATTGGTGATAAAAGTAGACAAAAAAAGTTAAAAGAAAAAGTAATGTGGGCACAAGTAAAATTGGCTAAACAACAAGAAATCAAATTAAATACCGAACAAAATAAAGTAGCTGGACAGAATGAAAACAATGGGGGAAAATCGAGAGGGAAAATGAGTAGAGAAGAAGCAAAGAAGAAGTTTCCTTGTCATGGGTGCGGAAAAATGGGGCATTGGAAAAACGAGTCTAAAAATTTTCAAATTAGTAATGGCCCAAATCAAAATTTAAATCCACAGACGCAGAATGAGGTGATATTGAGTAAACAGCAACTGGTTGTAAATCCACAGAATCAGTACCCACCTGCCCCTATGCCAAATTTTGTGAACAGAGCAAAATACAGTGTGGACGCCGGATTTCAAGGAGAAAGTGGTAAGCCAAATTTAGTAATTTCACAATTTCTTTTGCAGAATAGTAGTTCATCGGAGCATGAATTATGACAGTGCCTGAGAAGGGGGAGAGATGAATGCGTGCTTGGCGCATTCTTACCAGTAGATCAGTTAGGTCTATATATTGATGGAAAAGTAGAAGGCAAGGATATTACCTTCTTATTAGACACTGGTGCTACCCGTTCTACTGTGAGAACAGCAGACATCCCAAACCCGCCCCTCTCAGGTGAGGCCATCCAAGTAGTTGGAGTTTCTAATAGACAGATTAGAACCCCAGTAACAGAACCCATGGAAGTGTGTATAGGAAATTTTAAAGAAATGTACAAGTACGTAGTTTGTGATTCGGGTCCCGTAAATTTGTTAGGCAGAGATTTACTATGTAAGTTGAACTGCACTATATATTGTACACCGAGGGTGTGAAAATTCAAACCACTGATGAAGATAGTATTTACAAATTAATGCTAGCAAAACAAGAAACGGAGGTAGACGAAATGTACTCCATGATGACAAAAGATGAGCTACCAGATGAATTAAAATTGACAGCAAACACAAAAGTGTGGGATCTCACTGGAAAAGAAGTAGGGCTAATGGCAGATGTAGACCCAATAAAGTTGACTGTAAAGGAAGGTGCCAACTACCCAAACACGAGGCAGTATAGAATGAGCCCCAAAATAAAGCAGGTGTCATAGCAGAAACAGAACGAATGATTCAACAAGACATTTTTAAAGAAATAATGAGCAGTCCTTGTAATTTGCCCATAATTGGCATTAAGAAACCTAACGGGAAATATAGGATGGTAGAAGACCTAAGAAAGATAAATAGTGGTGCCTTGTAGTCCTGTAGTGCCGAATCCAGCAGTAATTCTGTATCAAATACCATGGAATGCAGGATGGTTCACAGTTATCGATTTGTGTCATGCATTTTTCTCCATCCTGTTACACCCAGATAGTCAGTATCTATTTTCATTTAAATTTGAGAATCGTATCTATGTGTGGAATCGAGTTCCTCAAGGGAACACAGAAAGACCTTCAATCTTTAATCAGATTCAGAAAAAGTGTCTTGAAACATTAGTGATGCCTAGAAGTTCAGTTTTGGTCCAATACATAGATTACTTATGAGTTACCATGAAAACACAAGAATACTGTGTCCTAGGTTCTATTGCATTGTTAAACAATTTGGCCGATGGAGGGCATAAGGTGTCACCAGAAAAACTACAATTTTGTCAATCCAGAGTTAAATATTTCGGACATCAATTAGAAAGAGGAGTGAGGAGAGTGACACCTGAAAGGATTAAAATAATAAAACAGATGCAGTTACCACAGACCCAGAAGGAAATCAGAATGTGTCTTGGTGTTGTAGGTTATTGTAGACAATGGATTGCAGGGTTTTCCTTACTGGCTAAACCACTGATACAAATGACAAGAAAACGAGCAAAAGATCCCGTAGAATGGGACAGTGAAAGCATGGAAGCTTTTGTAAAATTAAGAAATTGTCTATGTGAAGCCCCTGCTCTGGGAATGCCAGATTACACAAAAGAATTTGCATTATTTTGTTGTGAACAAGATAATTGCGCCTTGTCAGTATTGACTCAAAGACATGCTTTGATGAGACATCCAGTGGCATATTTTTCTGCTACTTTGGATCCAATAGCCTCTTCATTACCTGGTTGTTTAAAAGCAGTAGCTGCTGCTTGCACAAGTCTTGAACAAAGTGAACCTATTGTGATGTGACATTCTGTTAAGGTATACGTTCCTCATTCAGTTGAAATTCTTCTGACCAGAACTCAAACTCAGTATCTCACTCAAAGTTGAATGACAAAATATGAGCGAATTATTTTGGGAGCAGAAAATATTACATTAATCAGGTGTACAGTTTTAAATCCAGCTACTTTATTACCTGTGTGTACGGAGAAGAAGTGAGGAATGATGTTGATCATGATTGCCTAGATGTAACAGAATATTGTACCAAACCTCGCCCAGACATACAGGAAGAACCCCTGAATAATTGTGAAAACAAATTATTTGTAGATGGCTCGTGCATGAGGCATGAGGAAGGAGGGTTGAGTGCTGCTTATGCCGTTTGGACTTTGGCTGGAATAATCGAAGCATCCTATTTACCTGGAGTCTGGTCTGCACAAATAGCCGAATTGATTGCTTTAATTAAAGCATGCAAAATTGGGAAAAATTGGAGAGTACAATTTACACTGATAGCCAGTATGGTTACAGGGTTGTGCATGACTTTGGCTAACTTTGGATGCAAAGGGATTTCATGACTTCTTCAGGAACCCCTATAAAAAATATACAATACGTGAAAGAGCTTTTAAAATCAATACAATTGCCAAAAGAAGTAGCTGTGGTCAAATGTGCTGCACATCAGTCAGGAAATGACTTTGTGACTGCTGGTAATCGTTATGCTGACCAAGTTGCTCAATACTGTGCTAAAACTAAAATGACAGTGAACAAGAACATTTAAACTACAGGAATCAGATGCCAACGTATGCTTATCGCAGCTCTAGAGACATGGGATGAAGTGAGAAATGTACAGGATGAGGTAGAAGTAAGTGAAAAGGAAGAATGGATTAAAATAGGATGCCAAAGGAGAGAAGAAGCTCGTGTCTGGATTTATCCAGATGGCAGACTAGTCATGCCGGATTGTTTACTCTCACAGCTAGCAAGAATGTACCATAGAGATACCCACATAGGTAGAGTTGCTATGATCAGACTTTTTAGACAGGATTGGTGCAACTCGAAGTTTAGGACCGTTGCAGAGAGCCTTTGCCAGAGGTGCTTAATTTGTCAACAAAATAACCCAGGTAGGAAGACAGTGGTCAGTTGGGGAAGAACTGGAAAGGCAGAGGGACCATTTGTAAGGCTGCAAGTTAATTTCATTCAGTTACCACCATGCAGGGGACTAAAATACATCCTTGTTATAGTGTGTTTGTTCTCACGATGGGTAGAAGCATGTCCCACTAGGAGAAATGACAGTATAACAGTTGCCAAACTATTGTTGAGGGAACTTATTCCGCGTTTTGGTTTTCCAGTAACGGTGGAATCAGATAGAGGATCTCACTTTAATAATGAAATCATTCGATTGGTCTGTGAAGCATGCAAGATTGAACAGCAATTGCACTGTGCTTACCGCCCAGGGGCTTCTGTGGTAGTGGAACAACTGAATGGCACAATAAAATCAAGATTGGCAAAGGTGTGGGCATCCACATCACTGTGTTGGCCAGATGGATTGCCTCTTGTTTTGATGGGACTCAGAAACAATCCTGACAGAAATACAGGGTTGAGTCCCCATGAAGTACTAATGAGAAGAACAATGAGACTAGCTTTCATACCTGGACACAGATTGTTGAGCATAACTGATGATCTGGTATTGAACTATTGTAAAAGATTGGTTGACCTAGTGCGTTCTGTCTCTCACCAGGTTGGTGAAGATGCAGAGGCCAGGCAGCCAGATAAAGCACATGATTTAAATCCAGGTGACTGGGTGGTAGGGAAGAATTACACCAGAGAGAAGTGTCTAGCACCCAGGTGGAGTAGCCCAAACCAGGTCATACTGGTTACGATAACGGCAGTGAAATGTACAGGATTCTCTAACTGGATACATGCCAGCCATACAAAAAGAGCACCAGCTTCTGATGAGGGAATTCAACAACAAGAATTCGAAGTTGAATGAGCAGAAGGTTGTGCAGCTGAAGAGCCTAGAATAATAAACTCTGATCAAGAACAACTAAGCAATAGTAAGGAGGATTGGGTACCAGCAATCGACTCACCTGATGTGGAAATAAGAACAAGAAGCAAAAAAAAATTTGAGAAGCTAGAGGCTAGTGATGACCAGACAAATACAGAAGATCAAGTTCAGGAAAAAGAATACGAGATTGTTGAAGATTCTGAGCAGGAACAGATAGGGATAGAAAAATACACACAGACTGAGTTGAGCAAGTATTTTCATAAGTCTGAGAAGAACAAACATGAGCAGAAACAAATAAGAATGGGGAAGCAAGAACAGGGAGAGGAGCAGGCTAGATAAGACTCTGTACAGGGACAGATCGACAATGCGGAACATGTTCAGGTGAAGGGTAGCACTTCAAGAAGTCCTGAATTCGGTCAACTAAAGAGGGATTCAGAAGACGAAGAAAATCAAGTTGTGCCACAACAAAATACAAATAAAAGAATACTCGAAAGGGACGAACAAAGGGAAGATACAGTGCAACCTTAAAAGGGTTAGAAAGGGTGATAATTGGCCCTGATATGTCAAAAGATTAAGGTATCACCTAAAGACCATTGCTGAAGAACCTGATCAAGTGAACAAAGTCACTAGTCAATCAGGACGGACCAATGAGAAACTCAAGCGAAGGAGTCAAAGATTAAAAAAAATTGAATAATAAGTTCAGAGGACCTGAATGGACTTATATTATTATCGAATAACTTGAAAATTTAGATTTAAATGAAGAAAGTGATGGAGAAATAATTGCAGATAAAATTGACGAAGGAGAGGTGAGACCTCCTTGAAGATGGATCAAGAAAACATAACATTTTCTGAAAGTAAAGAAGGAAGAGAGATCTTCTTAAAATGGCTAAAAATAGAGTATCCTATTAGTGATTATAGTAGGGTTAAGATTAACAATAGTGATACCATATTTGATGAGTATTGAAAAGAAAAATACTACATATAAAAATGGAAAACCTGCTAACATGAAGGGAAATAAAGTAGAACTAGAAGCATCAGATGAGTTAGAAATACATCACACAGTAACAGATAATAACACAGATTTGAACGTTTTCACAAAGCTATTATTTGAATATGTAGATACCATGGAGGTTAGTGATTGTTATGTATGTATGAAATTACCAGTTTCAGTTGCAGAAGGTGTCACATATCATCATTTACTGCTAACATATGGCATTTCATGTAGTCTATTAGCAAGTCTGTTCTACAAAAGAGGAACATTGCAGTATTATTATTCAAACCTGGAAGTGATATTTTCAGAAGTTCCTGTTAGAAAGAATATGAATTCAGTGCTCACTAGTTTAGCTGCACAGTTTATGGGAGCATTCTTCTTAGCAGAAAATGCAATAGATATAGCAGAAGCTCACAAGCATAATATAACTTGTACACTAAAAGAAGAAGAGAAGATATTTTTTAATTTAGTAGAAGAAAGGAGACAAGATTTCCAGAAGAAGGCCAATGAAAGGAAACCCAAAATTCCACCATGGGCTGAGAAAGAAAGAATTTATACTCCTGGCAAGGCTCAGGCTGTGTTGGCACTAGATTTCAAAAAGAAAAGGAAGATTTGTCTCCACAGGTTGAAAACTGACTATAACAATGTATGTATTGGTTCCAGTGAATGTGAACATAATTCCTTGATTATTGGGAAATGGGGACTAAAAGGAGGAACGGATCCAGTATTTACTGGAGTCTATTATATATGTGGGAACAAAGCTTACTTTAAGCTACCTGAAAAATGGTATGGGATTTGCTATTTTAGAATAGTATTCCCTAAAGTCCATCATGTAAAAAGAATCACTGGAAGCAATGAAAACAATAATAAACTAATACGTAGTAAAAGAGATAGTTTTGCAGAAATAGTAGGAGATATGTGTAGTGCATTGATACCTTCAGTGGGAGTAATTCTGAATTCACATAGAATTTGTCAATTGTCCTCAGTAGTTGATCGCTTATTGACTGACACGGCTGGAGGGTTTCTAATGATCAACACTGAAATGGCTGAGATCAGATCAATGGTTTTGCAGAATCCACTTGCCCTTGATATTCTATTAGCGAAAGAGGGTGGAGTCTGTAAAATACTGAAAGCGCAACATTTTTGCACATACATACTTGATAAAAGTATAGAAATTGGTAAATACATTAAGAAAATTACTAATTTTGAAGAATTAAAACCACGGAAAGTTGACAGTGTATGGAAAAGACTAACGAATAGTTTAACTTCAATAGGATCATGGTTTGCTAATTTTGGTAAAGGAGTTGTAGCCCAAGTAATACTACCAATGCTTGGAATAACATTGATAAGTCTAATAAAAATGATCTGATACAAATGTGTTAAAAAGAGAAGAAAATATGAAATAAATAAACTAGGAAAGAAAAGAAAATATGAAGAAATTAGGCTTGAAGAATTAAAAGGTACATTATATAAGAAAATGAGGAACATGGAAGGAAAAGACGATATAGAAATGGATAAGATAGAGAAGGGAATGGAGATATGCTAAAGTTGGCATTTGATTTGGGTATGGGTAGTTGTTGATGGCATAAATGCCATCAGAGAGGGGATTGATTGAGCAAGGATTTGCACGTAAGCAACTTGCTGAATAAAACTTTTAATAATATATTGTAATAAATTACTAATATTGTTTGTAATACTGACATTACACAAAATTTACATTGATTAGAAAAGGGGGAAGCTTATGTGCGATCAGTTGTGGGTTTGGAGTATACAGGCAAGGGGCGCTCAAACAGTGCGTTTATGGTGTGGTGATGGACACAAGTGAACAATAGTAAGATGGAGCTACCAGTATAGAGGAAAACCCTGTAACCTCTAACTAACGTTTTGGCGTGAGATGCCCTAACACCATGTAAATATTAGAACAGGTACTGTGCACACGTATAGTATACAATTCTGGTAATACAGTATTCGAGGACAAACGCGAATGACACTGGTAGTATGGTAAAATGCCAGGAATTGGTGCTTTATATAGAGGAGAAAAATCTGGTACGTGATGCAGTCGGATAAGACTGTTGGGCGGTAACCTGGGATAACGGGTTACAGTGGGACTGTGATCGGGATGTGTCTGAGAGGGGTGGGGGGGACACATCCCGATCACAGTCCCACCGTAACCCGTTATCCCAGGTTACCGCCCAACAGTCTGCATCATGTACCAGATTTTTCTCCTCTTACCAACAACGTTCATCTTCTTTATTTACAATCGGTAACACCACCGGTTTCTGATTACTGACTACGCCACAAACAGCCCTGATGAGGCACAGGCATTGCCCTGTTTGATGAAACACGTGTCGGCTGGCGTTTGTATACCCAAAAAAGAACCATATAAAGCACCAATTCCTGCCTTTACCAAACTACTGGTGTCATTCGCGTTTGTCCTCGAATACTGTATTACCAGAATTGTATATTATACTTGTGCACAGTACCTGTTCTAATAAAAGGGGGAAGCTTGCCTATGTGTTTTACTAACAATTAACCCAAGTGCAACTCAAAATGGCTGCTGAACTTTGGAAAACATACTGCGCATGGATTAACTACATGACATCTTAATGTTTGGAGGGAAAGCTTTGCTCCCGCGCAGTGACACTCAAGATGGCCGCTTAAGAACTCACATGTTCAGCATCTGCTTTACCTGAAACTAAACCGCGTTATATAATAAGTGCTAATGCATAAATAGTTTTTTTAATTAATTGGGATTAGAGTAGAGATAAGTAGTATACAGTGAAATCATTTTATTTTAATCTAACACCTTGTCTTTTTGACCTTTCTGTTAGTTTGTATTTGGGCCTTAAATAGAGCTAAGGGCTGACAATCACGTGAACCCTATACACATGCACGATAGAGACAAATCTGGAGTCATGCTCTCAAGTCTTGGAACCCGATCAAGGACACCCCTTTCTCATGTCCTGGGAACAAGCTGAACATCCTGAAGACTCAATGGACAAATTTATAAACTGTATACAATGTTGATAAATATATTATGAACCTGGGTGGAAAATAAAGCTTGGGAGAAACAATCTAATGGGCGGGACCATAAGACAAAGGTCTTAAGGAAAAGTATTAAACTTAGCATGGTGTGATGATCATCCCCTTGGTTTGTCCAATCAGAATTTGAACTTTTCACAAGTTTGAAACATTTAGGGGTGGAACTTGCCATCAAAAGGTACAATTGGGGTAGTTAGTTAGATTAGGATGCATTATTGTTGGTAGAACGCTTAGAGATAGAGATGCTGTCCGAATGCTGATCGAAATACCTGAAAGCAGACTTAGAATTTTCAAACAAATAGAATTACGAAGATGATTTGTGGAAGAATCGAGGAGGCAATAGAACTAGGAAGGAGATTTTGCGGAGTAATCGAGTAGGAAATTAGCATCAGAGGGGGGTTTTGATGCTGGCGTCAAATCCAGAAGAGGTTACCTGTCCTGTTCTAATCTTGTCCTGAACCTGTCACCTGAAAATTTCTTGAGGGGCCCAAACTCTTGGCCAGAGGGGTCTAATCTTGCACCATCCTAGGTGAATATAAATCTGTATTTTGTGTCAATGTGCCTTTTCTCTCTATCCTCTCGTCTTGAGGTACTCGTCACTGAATTTTATAGTCTAATTTAGATAAATCGAATCTTACCTATTCAGAAAGATGAAGTTAACACTGTAATTTGTCTTTTGATTCTCTTGAAAAATTTTGATAAAACTTTAAAATCTAAACCGAGTCTGTGGACATTTAATGAATGAATCTGGTAAATACTTCATTGCTAAATTCATCAAACCTAATCAACTAAAATAGATCCATGTGTAAATTCAGGGCTAAGTAATTAAATAGGCTTAAAGTTGAGGGGCAAATCGGACATATTGAATTAGCCCTAATATTGATCCCAGGAAGGTTTCATCGACTGGGCTGTTAAGTAATTGTGGTTTATGGGCTCAAATGTGTGTGTAGTGATATTTGTCCACAGGTTGGTGTTCCGCTGGATCAAGGCCAAGGTAAAATAATGACTATATATCGTGAGGAAATCCAGCTTAGTGGCATGAACTTCACGATTGCATCCAAACAGTGCTTATAATGGAAAAAATCACTCCAGGATCCCATAAATTATGGGTTAAGGTTTGTCAGCAGGTAAAGGGTGACTTGCAAGTAGCTGCAATCAGGTCAACAAGGACAAATGTGGCAGTAAATCTGTTCTGCCTTAATTAACTGGTTACAAACAGGCTGCATTTTAAAACATGTTATGGGGTAAGAAAAAACTGTTACAGAGATCTTTGTGTGCCCAACATGTTTGAGGGGAGAACATGGTAACCCTCATTATATATGTATGTGATAATAAGGGTTCTGACACACTAAATTGGTATGAACAGCACAACAAAAGAAGTGAAATATTATCATTAAATTAGTAAGTGCTATTTAAATCTTTATTAGTGTTGTTATTCATACAGATACATGTGACATTTCTTACAGCCAAACAAAGTAAAAAAATCTCCATCCAAATCATTGCTTCTCATAAGAACTTGTGAAGTGATAACAAGCTGTTTCCTTTGCTTCATTCCATTTTGTTGCCTTCTCAGAGTTAGATAGCTCCTAGCTGGGGATGAGACTCCAACAAAGGGGGGTTTGTTGTCCCTTTAAGTGAGCCCTTTGTATTGGGCCAAGATACAAGTGAAAATAAAAACTCCTCCTCACCCCTTTACTGTTGCTGCTCCAAACTGAAAACAGACGAAATGCAGGCGCTGCTGACTGTGTCCCACAGTGGGCAAAGTACACCTGGACAGATTCAGCATATTTCACTGGGGCCTGCCCAGGTAGGGGTCATTAATAGCTCAGAAATATGAGATTTGGCTGGATAACCCTTAATTCCAGCACTGCATACAGATATATCACAGAACAATAATCATATGCTTAAAGCGAGCTAATCCTATCGGCATTGCAAATGCTTGCTAGCAGTATCAAATAAATGTGTAACAACAATGATTATGCTGTGAGTAATTAGAATTGAAAATGCTTCAATTCTGAAAAGAGTAGACTGTGGTTTACATATTACTAAGGTCTGTGGATGAGGTAGTGATCTTCGGAGTATATCAGTCACTCTACCGGTCCTCTTTTTTAATAGTTTTTTTTAATGTATGAATTTTCAAACATAAACAAAAGTGCAGCTGTTAATTATGAATATAATCTGAACCTCATACATGTCTGTAGTTGTTAAAGAGTAACAGTACATAGGCACATTAAAAACATGAAGTCAAGGAGTCAAGGTAATCCAGCAATAGCAATTTGCCCATACAGTAATGTTCAACAGTCTGCAGAGTGGTTCAACATGTAGGCAGTAAATTGACCCCACACATCTCGTGGCCTAGACGCAGTTGGTAACTCTTCTGCATAACAAGTAAGTTGGTCTCGACAATAAGCAACATCATGTAACCACTGTGCCAGCTTGGGTGCTGGTCTACCATCCCAGTATAATGCAACTCTACGTTTGGCCAGTTGCACAGACATTGCCACCAGTTTACGAACACTCGACTGAAGTTTCGATATGCAACCCAGCAAGCATAACCTCACATCACATGCAATTGTGTCACTCACCATATCAGTTAAGGCTGTCACTACATCACCCCAGAAAGTTGCCACCTTCCGACATGTCCATGCAAGATGCATAAAATCTCAAACTATATTTATAAAGTTGCACTGGTGTATAATACATCTAATGAATGTATTTGTAATGGATAAGTTTAAGATTTCTAATAACCGCAAAGCAACCAGTCATCCTGCAACATTCTTCCCACTCGTCATCCCTAAGCGGCTGCAGAAGACAAGCATTCCATTCATCCCTAGAACTCGTCGTATCCGCACCTTCAGCTAGCTGCAAAGCAGAGTAGAGACGCGAGACTAATTTTGTTTTGGTTTGTGCGGTGTGGATGAGTTGCAGAGCCCCCAATACTGAGGGCTCCTCAGGGAAGCATGCAGGGGCGGATTGGCAAGGCGGGCATTCGGGCATGGGCCGATGGGCCGGTGCCTCAGTGCCCTCTGTGGGCCATTTTTTTCTCCCCTGTCCCAGTCCACAGAGAGTGGACTAGGAAAGGGGAGAAAAAAAACCGGCCCACAGAGAGCACGGAGACAGACAGAGAAAAGCAGCCTCGCTGTGCGGCCGGACAGCGATTGTCAGCTGTGGCCTCTCCTTCACCCCTACCCTGCCAAGCAATCAAGCTGAGGCTGGGCTGGGGAGGGGTGATTGTTTGCAAGAATCGGCCTCCCTGGGGGCCAGGTGTTTCTCAGGCCTTTGAGCCATTTTCACCTCGGCCCCCCGGGGCCCATGCAGCCCAGAAACGGTGTTAGTCTTAACACCTCGCCCACAGCCCTTCACATTCAGGGCATAGTGGGCGAGGAAGAATGGGTCTTTCTGTGGTGGCCAGGTGATGTTTGGAATTTTTTTATTTTATTTATTTATTTATGCGATTTTATATAGCGCGGACTTTACCGGAAGGTGTCAGAGCGCTTCACACTAGGAACAGCAATAATACATGAGGAAAAACATTACAAGTGGACAAATTACAAAAGCAAATGTTAAGTTACATGAATCAAAAGTGACAATAGTGAGCAACCAAAATACATGAGGTAGCAATCGGTACATTACAGGAGGAAAAAGTGATATGTGTGAGGTTACAAAAGCGTACAAAGTAAATAAATGGCAGACACTCCAGCACAAGAACAAACGTTACGTAGGCAATGGTGGCACTTGTGCAAGTATCTAAAGCAAACAAAAGTGAGAGGTAGCATACAGTGTGATACCAGAGAAAAGTGACGTGTGCAAGTTACAAAAGGGTACCATACACAGGTACAAGGGTAATACTACAGTAAATGGTAAACACTCAAACTGCCAGAACACACTGGGAAGGCACTTCCCATGCACCAGCTTCCCCTCAGCCTCCCCCATGCTACCTGGCTACCTTGGATGACCCAGAAAGCTGTGTTTTGTGCTCCCCTGCCAGGACATTTTCCCGAGGCCTGGAGGGCTGATTAATTTACTAATTGCAGGGGCCTTACCTCTGTTCATGTGCTCCTGAGCTGAAGGTCTGGGGAGGGCTAAGTAGGTTAGTAATAGCAGGGGCTTTGCTGCTTTTCAGGTGCTCCTGTGCTGGAGGGCTGGAATAATTTTGTGACAGAAAGGGGCCTTGCTATTTTTTTTAATTGCTCAGCATGTCGGCCATTGTCACCTTGGCCCTGTGTCCTGTGCAAGAACAGTATCCTCCCACTTTCATTCCTTGTCTGTGCAAATGGTGTTTCATGAAAGGGCACGCCCCTTGAATGTGGGCCACGCCCCTTAAATATGGGCCACGCCTCTTGAATGTGGGCCACTTTTTTCGTCAGTGCCCGGGCCGAATTGTGATCCCAATCCGACCCTGGAAGCATGGGTATATGACACGCATGGCAGACCGAAGCCTAGTGTAAACAAATGTTTACATATCCACATTCAACCCATCTTTCATGAAATCCTGCAAATTGATAAATGTCCCGCTAGGAAACACATCCCACATGGTTCGCATCCCAGCAGTATGTGAGACTTTAAGGGCACCAGTTTCAACCGTCACCGAGAGTGCAGCATGGTGAAGTAGTGGCGTCGCCGGAGCATATAACAGAAGCCGCCGAGCACTCTTCCCCAATGTATACCATGCTCGAGCTGTGCATTTTACAGTGTCTATCTCATCTCGCTTAAACACCGTGCACGTATTCACAATCATTGCTTTCAGAGGTATCGTGTGGACGGCACCAGCTTCAACCGCAACATTCGGCGTGAACAGCAGTGCGTTTTGCCAATAATAGGCGAACTGTGCCTGTGCACACAAATAATATAGGTGCATATCGGGGACCGTAGGCTGCGGTCTAGCTGGGGGAGGGGCTTGGCTATTTCTCGGCAGGCAACGCGAGGCGCAACGCGGCATTCGTAGGTAGTGGCAGCTCCTACGTGACCCCTTGAGCGCTGGGGGCAGACTGCAAGGCACTTGTGGTGTGTTGACTCTTCTGTTCCCTGCCTGATCGCCACTTGTTTTATCTTTTTAAAAACCATTCTTAGTTTTAACTCTTGTAATTTTTTAACTGAGACCTGTGGATAGCCTTTTGATTTTGCAATCACTCACCTGTGTTGGGAGATGTGCTCCCCCTGCCCCGGTCCACCGCGGCTGTTGTGCCGCTTGGGTGGAGGGCAGGGCGCCATCTTGGGTGAGTCCCGGATCCTGGTGGGACCGTAGGCTGCGGTCTAGCTGAAGGGAGGGGTTTGGTTATTTATTGCACATATCCATCTGGATACCCCATTCGCTCCAGAGGCGAGGCTTCTCTTGGATTCCCTGGGCATCACTCAGCTGACTCAACATGTGATGCTACAATCCCATGTGGGCGGCTATCTCATTGACTTGGTTTGCTTCAACTTCCCCATCCGAGTCAATGATCCTGACCCTGTAACGTGGTCCGACCATTACCTGATCAGGTTTTCCTGGTCGTATGGCCGGGCTCTTAGACAGACCCCCCAGGATATTGCGGCATAGATTTGCAAATTTAGCGGCACAAAAATGGAAATTTAAGCAGCACAAAAATGAAAATTTAGCGGCATTTTTGTGGCAATTTATTTTACTCGTAATCATTCCCTTTCAGCCTTAAATCAATGTGATTTAGCAAGGTATTCCACTGGGCACACAAACACCTCTGCAGCAGATGTGTTAACCCCAACAGATAATTTAAAATCAAGACCTTTGCAATCAATTGAACAGAACAGATTTACTACCACATTTCTCCTTGTTGCCAATTTAATTGTTGCTGAGTTAAAAAAAAAATGTATAAGCTGAGGCCTAGATTTTGTGTCAGGTTTGCGTCACTTTTTTGGCACAAACCCAACGCAAAATCTCCTAATGCACTTAAATGTACTTTTGATAGAACTGCTCAAAACGTGTGAGGTCTGAAGATCTGATGTCACTTGTGATATCACTTCCTGTGAAGTCATGGACTGTATGATGCCACACGTAATGCCCTTGCATACTGCCAAACTGGGTTGGTACCCCACTTCTATTTTTTAGGACGTATGGCCTACAGCAAAAACGTGGAACCACAATTCAGAAATCGAGCACTTGCGGCCACATGCATCAACCTATTTAGGAAGTGCAAACGGTGCGAATCGGTAAATTCGGCCGTTTACGATTCCTATATAAGTTTTTTGGATGCATCATGCATTTTTGTGAAATTCGCTATTTTTAGCGATTTCCAAAAATGCGATTGCTTTTAAGGAATCGCAAATTTGTGATTCCTTAAAAGCAATGCATGATTGTGTTTCAAATTGCGAATTCGCAATTAGGGTGCAAATTACCACGAGGGTGAACCTTGTGGTAATTTGCCAAAATGTATTAAATTGCTCAAAATTGCATTTTAAAACACTGTCATGTTACAGACACACATGTCCTTAGGACATGTGTGTGTGAAACATGCACTTCAAAATACATTTCAGGGGTGCAGGGGGGGGGGTCCTTTGGACCCCCCTGCACCCATGGAATGCATTAACATTTTGCGAATCGCTAATTGAAATTCGCAAAATGTCAATGCCTTCCCATTGATTCCTATGGGCCTTTTGGCCCATAGGAATCAATGGGAATTGCGAAATCGCAAATTAGAATTCGCATAATATTTGCGATTCTGTAAAAATTTCGATTTTTACAGAATCGCAAATATTATGCAATTTAAATCATGCATCCCATTTTGCGATTCCTTATTTGCGATTCCCTAAAAATCGCAAATAAGGAATCGCAAAACCTTACTTTGATGCATGTGGCCTTTGATCCATTAAATGATCTAGCGTGTAATGCACAGGAGACACCAGGGTCAGCCTGCTTGGATGTCTTGCATACTCGAACTTGTCTCAACTTCATGCATGAAAGGCGAGGACTCTGCTGCTGAGCTAGCTCCAACTATTCAATCATCGCCCTCTCTTCTGAATAACCGATAAGAGGTAACCATTTATTTTCCGCCAGTGGTCGCTATTGTAACAGTAAATAAACCATGCAGTCCCTTCTGTTTTTGCCGAGCGGACGTTTTCTTAACACGGCGCTGCTTATACGTCTCTGCTCCTTCTAAAACAACACTGTATTTGAGAGCAGTACTTGCAGTGACCCAGCATATTTTAATTTTAAAAGAAGCCTGTAAAGCCTGTCTCGACTCCGCTTTGCAGATTATAAGTAACGTACAGTGTGAACAAGCAGTGCTTAGATAATATTACTCCTGTCTCGACTACCAGTTCAGAATTGCAAGCTTGCGCATTTACCATACCAGAAGGAAGTAGGTATTGGACAGCTGGACGGCGGCACGTAATGACGTGTGTGCCAACAGCATTGTTTGTTTTGCTGACACTTTTTTGTAAATATTGCGGCAATAATTGTAGATATCGCGGCCATCGCGCTCGTCATCTGATTTCGCAATTTTTTCGTGAAAAAGCTGGAGGGTCGGCTTAGAAGTCCTGTCCCATCTCCCTGTCCACAATCCAGGAAGATTAATCTCCCAGCCCTCACTATGGCCTTACGCCAGTCTCGCCCGACTCCCGCCTCGGATTTCGAAGGGGCGGTGGACAACTTTTATCACTGGATCAGTCAGGGGATCAGGGCCAGCTCCAAAGATAACGGTGGTAGCAATCGGCGCTCGCTCCCCTCGCAGCCCTGGTATTCCACTAAGCTCAGGGACTTGAAACTGGGGTGCAAGAGGCTGGAGCAATGCTGGCAGCAGCAATATTGTATGTCAGCAAAGAGGACCCTGCGCTTAGCACAGAGAGAATACTATATGGCCATTAGGAAGGCTAAAAGCGACTATTTTGCTGGGAGAATTGCGCTGGGTCAGAACAATAGTAAGGAGATCTTTGCTATTGTCTGGATCTTTCTATCTCCTTGTGCAGAACAAAGATCGCTACTAGTATCCTAACAATGGTGTGAGGTTCTATTCACATTTTTTGTCGACAAGATACTAAAGCTTCAGGATAGTGTTGGTCCACTTTTCGGAACTGTGATGACCCCTTCCCCGGGGACCTCCCTTATCTTGTGTGCGGTCACCGCCCGGCTCACCTCATTTCTGCCCACTACCAAGTCAGACATTCTAGCCATTCTCGGCTCTCTTAAGTCTGGCTCTCCCTCAGACCCTTGTCCGGCTCGGTTACTAGCTGGTGTAGCCGAGGAGGTTCGTCCAGTGGTAGTGGATATTGTTAATCTTTCCCTTCAGACCACCTCAGTGCCGGCCCGATGGAAACAGGCTAAATTGCTACCCCTCCTGAAGAAACCCTCACTGGACCCTTTGGTCCCTGCCAACTACCGGCCTATCTCGCTTGTACCAGCCTTGCCAAAGTCTGCGAGAAGGGGGCCTTTCGGCAGCTGGAGACATTTGTGGAAGCATCAGGTGCTCTCCACCCTGCTCAGTCGGGTTTAGGTCTGCCTACAGCACGGAGACTGCTCTGGTGGAGATGTCGGAGGCTATCAGAGAGTGTCTTGTCAGGGCAGCCCTGATTTTACTCGACCTCTCTGCCGCCTTTGACACGGTGCCCCACCAGTTGCTCTTGGCCAGGCTATCTGCGATCAGGATCTCTTTCTTGGTCTGGGAATGGGTTAAATCCTTTTTGGATTCCCGCTCGCAGCAGGTCTGTATGACTCCATGTGCTTCCTCTGTCAGGAACCTTGCAACTGGGGTTCCGCAGGGCTCCACCCTGAGTCCTCTGCTATTTAATATATATTTAACCCCTTTGCTTTATCTGGCAGAGGAGCTGGGAGCAAAAGTTATAGCGTATGTTGACGACACTCAGCTGCTATTTACTTGGAGGGGCTTGCACCTGGACACAGACACCGCCCAGATGTGCCTAGTATAAGTATTTCACTGGCTGGCCCAGGTCTCTCTCAAATGTAATGAGGATAAATCGGAGGTCCTCCTGTACGGCCAGTTTCCTTCGGACTTCAGAAACCTCCTATGGCCGCCAAATTTCCTTAGCCCGCATTCTGAGGGTGGGCCTGCTAAAAATCTGGGGGTATGGTTTAGCGAGTACCTGCGATTTAGCGATCATGTAAAAAAACTGACGGGAGTCTGCTTTGGTACCCTCAAAGCACTGATAAAATAATTTCCAGTTGCTCCAGAGAGTGGCCAATGAGACAATCACACATCCCTTGATTTTGTCGAGGCTGGACTATGCCAATGCTTTGTTCATAGGCATGCCTGGCTTTCTTCTGCGCAAACTCCAAATTATACAGAATGCCGCGGCAAGACTCCTCTTTAATGCCTCAAGGAGATCCAGCGCACAGCAATACCTACGGGAACTGCACTGGCTGCCTGTGGCTCAGCGAGTGCAGTTCAAAGCAATTACTCTGGCTCACCGGGCCCTCCATGGACATTTTCCCACCTACCTCAGGAAGCGCTTTGCCGTCTATGTTCCGAACCGAGCTCTGCATTCTGCCTCTCTTCGCCGGATGATCATCCCGCGTTTTTGTAGAGTTCGTTTGGGAGGCCAGTCACTTTCTGTCAAAGCTGCTGAGGTCTGGAATGCGCTCCCTCCTGACCTTCAACTTATACAAGAATTCCAACTCTTTAAAAAGCATCTAAAAACACATCTGTTCAGTAACACCATCTAATCTGACTCCCGCCTCTACCCCAGCTCTCTTCCGCGCCAGGACACTCGAGAGTATTAGTGCGCATTACAAATCCACTATAAGATAACTGTGAAACCGCCCATCGCATAAGGCTTCGTTAAGGTCTCCCAGCTGACACGCGGTTTCTTACCCCCCCATGCAAGAGTAATCAACAGGGACCGCAATGTAGAAAAAAAAATGCGGCGTGAGTATAATAGGTACATTTACAAACAGATACAACATTTTTGGAAGCACTGCCATTTTAATGAGCCCGACCCTATCATCGAACTTCAGGGGTAACCAAATCCACCTGGCCACCTGATCTTCAAGTTTAGATACCGCTGTACCATAATTGTTTCTTATAATCTCCTGGGGATCCCTGTGAATCCACACCCCAAGATACTTAACAGGGTCAGTAACCCATTCTAGGGGATAATTAAGAGCAAATTGCTCAGTGCATTCTGTGAGAGAAAATACTATGGACTTGTTCCTTTTAATGGCTAGACCAGAATACCACTCAAATCGGACGTATTCACGAATTACCCGTTCTAAATGTTGTGCCGGCTCCCTTACATACAAGATCATGTCATCAGCATACATGCATACTGCTAATGGTCATTGGTAAAAACACAGTGCCGTCCCTGCATGTCTTTGTCTCAACACACAGGCAAGCGGTTCCAACACATCTGCAAATAGCAGGGGTGATAACGGGCATTCCTGCCGGGTGCCCCACTTGATTGGAAACACCTCAGATGTACGCCCATTTATACGCACCCGGGCTACTGGGTCTGTGTAGAGCAATTTAATCCAATTGGTGAAGAAGAATGCCAAGCCCATACGATGCAACACTGTAAACATATAGGTCCAGGCAATAGAATCAAATGCCTTTGCAGCATCTAGCAGAACCACAGCTGCTGGTAGTTTAGGATTTAAAAGATGCATTACGGCAAACAGTGCACGCAGATTGTGCACCGTGCAACGGGTGGGGATAAACCCAGACTGATCTGGGAGCACCATTACTGGCAGCAACAGACGTAGCCTGGTCGCTAGGAGTTTCGCTATGTTCTTTACATCAGTTTTCATGAGCGATAGTGACCTATACGACTCACAACGATTTGGTGACTTTCCCGGCTTCAGTAAAACAACAATTAAGACCTCCTTAAGCGTTTCGGGAAGCCTCTGTTGTTCAAAAGCTTCATCACACATGGCTGTTAAGTGGGGCAGCAACATATCCATGTACTCTTTATTGAACTCAGGTGGGAGCCCGTCAGTGCCTCTTGCTTTACCATTAGGCAGGGCGGAGATGGTATCTTTAATTTCATCGGCTGACAGCGAGTGGATAAGGAAATCCTGTTGACCCTTAGACAACCAGACCAAAGCCACATCTTCCAAATATTGTGCTATCTCTGCTTCACCAGCTGTGGGCCTGCTCCCATACATATCTTTGTAATGCTTAACAAATTGACCAAGAATACTGACAGTATCAGAATAAGAAGTGTCCCCCTCCGAAATCACCTGCACTGTGCAATGTTTTGCTCAAGGTTCCACAATCCTAGCAGCTAATGCACTCCCCGGTCTACCACCCTCACCATAGTACCTATCTTTACATCGCCGCAACAAATGCCTCACTTCCTGGTCCGCCAACTCATTGTATTCAGTAACCTGCGAACATGTGGCAGCCAAGGTAGCACTATCTGGCGCTTCCTCATAATGCTGCTCCAATTGTACCAGGTCGTGCTCTATCTTTTTCATTGAACTACATAGAGATTTGTGCACGCCTGCTTGCAAACCTATACACGCCCCACGGATAGTCACTTTACATGCATTCCATACAGTACACATACTTTACACCGAGCCTAAATTGTCAGTAAAGTAATTTTCTATTGCCTCACGTACCCCTTCCTTAAAAGCTGGATCTAGCAGTGCCAAGGGCTGTAGTTTCCATTGAAATGGGGCCGGAGCATATGTGAGCATCTGCATGGTGAGCAACACAGGTGCATGATCAGATAAAGTACGTGGTAACTGCGCCACCCGGGAAATCCATGCATTGACGTCGTTCATAGTGAGCCAGTAATCTAAACCTGACCATGTGTTATGGGTATATGAATAGCACGTTCCCTCCCGCACCCCAGGATGCCGCAGCCTCCAAACATAGGTGAGACCCAGATCGCACATACAATCATGAACTACCTGCGCTGCTTTTTTAAAAGTAGGGTTTACATGCGAGTGTCGGTCAATCGCTTGATTCAGCACAACATTAAAATCCCCCCCACAGATGATGGCAGAAGGCAGCAACATATATATTTTGTTCCATAACAGTTAAAAAAAACTCGTCAACCTCTTCATAACTACTCACAAAGAAGTTTTTTAAAACTAACACCCTCACCCCCTGCGCATACGAGGAATATGAAGAGGCAAATCGTGCACCATCCCATTTTATGCCTATAGCAGAAGCGGGATGCCTACTGACATGAGTCTCTTGTAGTAGCGCAACTTGAACATTGTGACAGTCCAAATACGCCAATACCTGACACGTTTTCTTTGGATTGTTTAACCCCCTGACATTCCAAGTAAACCAATTAAGTTTCCCGATCTCTGCCATTACCTGCATTGCTGAGGCAGTACATAAAACATAAGATCATACTTTATAGCACAAATAATAGCAAAGCAATAGTGAAGCACCCCTATTTGCACAGCTACACATTCTAACAACCCTACAAAAAGACCCTCCACCCACCCCAGCACCCCAACCATGCTTAGGAAATCCCCAATAGGTAACAGAAGAAAATTAGCGAAAAATAAACCCACCCACCGTGAGTAGCAAAAGCCCCCACAAAACCTTTGCCCAACAAAGATCAACTTGGGGTGCACCCACATGAAGGAACCCAGAAGCCCAGCGATCCCCTCGATGGGATGAGCTGAGGTCAGGGCAAAACTTCAGTCTCCCTCCCATATACATCCTATATAGCAGTCTCACACGTGTTAATTGCAGAAAATTATTATTTTTTAAATAATTGAAACCCGCATATCAGGACAAGTGTAGCATAATGTGCGACTCTTGAATGTCCCCATCCACACAAATGTAAGCATGACCGGGTGCTCCCACCTCCCAGCAACCGGAACAACCATTGCAAACCATTAGCACCACCCCACGATATCTGAAGAACAAAGAGTGTACCACAAAACTGTCACTGTCCTAATCAGTATCGTACCTCGCATGATATACATAGAAAAAGATGTACAACACACCTCTGGAGTTCTGTCAGTGCACCTCAAACCTTGCGGACCACAAACCCCACACCAGCTCAACCAGGAGAGGCGTTCAGATTATTAGTCTTCGTTGTCCGCCTCATCCCCACCCGCTCTGGCTGTGCTTTTGCTTTCGAATCATTTGATGAAGTGCATAGCATCTTTTGGCATCGTGAACAATCTGGTCTTACCACTATGTTGG
Organism: Lissotriton vulgaris; assembly: GCF_964263255.1. Taxonomy (NCBI): domain Eukaryota; kingdom Metazoa; phylum Chordata; class Amphibia; order Caudata; family Salamandridae; genus Lissotriton; species Lissotriton vulgaris. The sequence continues at coordinate 703,504,324 of NC_141699.1, forward strand.
ATGCGGAGGCGTGCTGGTTATAGCATAGCGTATTGTATCTCCAGAGCTTGCAGCCATTTTTTAACTGGTTGGAACTCCCACCTCGCCTGTTGTTACGCTGTTGTTAAGTCCGGGAATACCTGCAACTCCACGCCTTGATATTTGGTAGTGCCCATCTCCCTTGCCAGCTGAAGTGCCACATCACGATCTCGATAGTTAAGCAGTCTGGCGATTATTGGACGAGGGGTCGCCCCCGGGGCGGGTCGAAGCACCAAAGATCTGTGTGCTCAAACAGGCCTGCCCTTGGCCCGGGCTTCGCCCTACGCCCACCCACACGAGTCCCGCTCTGCGGGGGAAGCAGGGCAAAAATATACTAGGAATAGGAGGGGCTAACAGGTAGCAGGAGTTGCCGGCGCTGTGGTGAGTGCTGGGTTTGCCTGGACTCGTAGTCTCAGAGTCCCTCCTAACAGGGAGGTGAGCGCGGGGCAGGCTGGTGCTCACCTTCTCCCTCCTTCCGGCCCCCGGCAGGTATACAGCAAGGCTCCCCACGTTGATGAAAGCAAAATGCCCCACAGGACACAGCAGCAAAGATGGGCCACGTTGAAGCTCCTCGGCGAAGCGGCACACGTTTTTTTTAAAGGTGGTTGGATGGTTACTGACACGGAAAACACGTGGTTGAACTGTAAACCTCAGCAGATAGTGGTTTGCTCCCCTTCTGAATGCCAGGCCTCCCTCGTTCTGCTGTGGTCGGGTTGACACGGGGTGCTGCGCCCCTCTCCTGCCTGAGGGCATGTGCTCCCAGCCTGCCTGGGGTGCATCATCTCACGCTGCCCACCAAACACCGCCCTCTGCAGCCCTGCTCTGACTAACGGTTTCGGCTGCGCCATCACCGCACTCCATCTCTCTTCCGCCTCTACCACGTCCGTTCCCGGCTCCTCTCCATGCTGTCTTCCCCGGGGTGACGGTGCCTGTGCTCGAATATTAAATCTAACCCTTCCAAAGCCCAATATTATCCCTCATTTTGGTCACATTGGAGTGGGAATAGTAAACCCAACCCTTCCAAAGTTTAACACTTTCTCTAATGTTGATCATAGTTGAGTAGAAATTATAAATCTAACCTCTCCAAAATCCAACACTTACCTTGATTTTGCTTACATTGGAGTGGGAATAGTATATCTAACCCCTACAAAATCCAAAACATTTCTTACTGTTTCTTAGAATGGAGTGGGAATTGTAGATCTAACCCCTCCACAATCCAACACTTTTCTTACTGTTGCTTTGATTGGAGTGGCAATAGTAAATCTAACCTTTTCAAAGTCCATTTCTTTCCCTACTGTTGCTGCTGCCATACCCTTCTAAAGACCTCAGATATTTTATCACTGATGAAATGTTCAATGATATCATTGAAAACATCACCGCAACATCTGAAATAAGGTAATTGACAACCCTGTGCATGGTGGGGGCACGAGTTACAGTTACATTAGGGCTCGAATTGCAAGGACAAATTAAGATATCGGTCGCGGTTCAACCAACCGAAAGCCCTTCAGTCTGACCGCCGGATTACAATCCAGGTGGTTGGACCCTATGTAGTCAGGGGAAAGACCACCACCTCCCACAGGATCGGTGATCCAGTCGGGTGGCATTCAGAATGGAGGCGGTGCCCAGGCAGGTACCGCCTTCGAGATTATGATATCCGTTTCTGAAAGCCTTTTCATGTTGGAAAGATCACCATGAAAGGACTGTCGTAAATGGATTTTGGGTCCCCAAACAGGGCCCTCTTCCATTGTGGGCACTTTAAAGTGGCTCAGGAGCATATGCAGTGCCCCCACGCACCTCAATGCACTGTGTGCCATGCACCACATGGTGTATGGCATATGGTGCATGGGTGTGCAGGACGTGCTCCTCTACATGGTGGCTTGTGCTGCAGCCCTTTTCTTGAGCCACAGCACAAGTCACAGTGTAAAGGAGCACTTTCCAACCGCCAGCCCAGCAGTTGCATCCTAATGCCGACTGTTTCTCAGTTGGTCTCCTGACTGCTGTGATAGCGGTAGGCGAACAGACTGACCACTATCCAAATAAGGCCCATAGTTAATTGAGATAAATTTAACGGGTGATTTTTCAGTTGTGTTGTTCATTTATAATGGTATTCTTTATCTTACATTTTCAGATAACTATATTTACCCTTTATCCTTTTTTTTGAGTGAATATTACCATTTTGTTCAATATAAAGTATGATGTTCATCGCTGTGCTCAGCAGGGGATTGGGTGCAGGGCCTGGCCCTGCATTGCGGTCACAGCTGTCTATGTTAGGTACCAATATAAAGGGTGTAATTTTAAGTAAAGCAGACCTACTGATTTTTGAAAATGGTCAGACAACAAAATATAAAAAGTGGGCCTACTAACTAAATCAAAGGGTCAGCACATCAACATATATAAAGCAGGCCTATTGGCATTGTCAAAAAGTCATCAATAACTATAATTAAATTTATATTTTATCAATCCCCATATTGAGATGTATAATGATAGTGATTGTTACAAAATATTTTCAATAAAGCATTTTACAAAAACATGAACATTTCTTCATGGTTTTTCAAACATTTTACAGGCCACAAAATGAAACCACAGAACCAACCTCAAGGGGTCCTTTTACACCAGCTGAAGAGCAAACAGCTCCAGCTGTCATGGATTCATGGATTCTGTGGCCCAGGTGACTTACTGTATTTGTTTAATGTTATTAGGGACGCTGCTGTACTCCTCACAGCTTACACAACATTAAAACAACTTGGTGGTGCTGCTGTCTCTTCTAGGGGCACCACCAGCATCAAATTGTTTTTAGAAGAAAAACCTTGCAGAACATTCTGGGGTGCTCCCCAGCTGAAGCGGAGAATGTGAAATGAACAGCTACTCTGCTTATTTCACATTCAATTTTTATTTATTTGGGGAGGTTTCATGCAACCCCTCTTCCCCAAGCCATTTCATGGCCTGGGGACTCCATCCACTGGGATCATTCACTTTTTTTTAATGGGGTGGTGGGCATGCAGCCACCACTCCAGAGCCTTTTCAAGGCGGTGATTACCCCCATCTGGAGATAGATATCTTTTTGATGGGGAGAGGAAATGTGACCTCCTTCCTGAGCCACAAAATGGCCACAGAAACACCATTCCCCTAGACTAATCATTTTTTAAATGGGGGAATGTGGCCCACTCCCCTGTTCCTTCTGAATGCCCTTGGAACCTCAATGCCCAGGGCCAACCATTTTTTTAACGGGAAGATGCCCTTTTTGACGAGAGGGGTGTTGGTACCCCTGCCCTGAGGTTTCGAAGAGCTCTAGGAGCCCCACTCCTAGAGCAAAATTATTTTTGTTTGTTGAGAGGGGCGTTGGGACTTTCTGCCCAAGAAATTCAGCGGCCAAAGGAACCCATCACCCTGGACTGATGCAGCCGCAGTGTCCCTGGGACCCAATTCCCAGAGGCACAGCAGTTCCCTGCCCACAATAGCACAGGCAGGAAGAAATGACAGGAAGAAATGTATCTCCAAGCCCACACCTCTTGTTGCCATGGAATGCAGATTTGTTCCTGCCTGGCAGCATCAGAAAGAAGATCTGCGCTTGCTGGGTGGGAGAAAACAAATGCAGGCAGCTGCTGCCACATCAGGATGGGTACAGGCAGGAGAGCCACCGGGGGCATTGGGGGCACTGAGCTTCCCCTTGCAGCCCCTATTGTATTTGATGTGGGTGTCTCGGGTAGGACCAGGGCACCCACAGCACTTTTGTATGAATGTGTTGTGACCTGGGGGGGCCCATGACCTCCTTATGACCAGGGAAGGGGGTTGCACGTGCCCCTCTCCTTTGATATTAAGATGTGGCCTTGCAGGATAGGGTCTCCTGGGGCCTCGGAATGGCTCATAGAGGGGGACCACAAACCCCCCAAAGAACAATATTAAGATCAACCCCCTGGCTCTGTCCCGGAGGGGCAGGTTGGGGATTCAAACTGGAAAGGACTGGAGCCCGTCCATTTTCTTTTACAAGACCACGATCTGCAGAAGATTTGTGGATCTGAGGTGCCATCAAAAGAAACATTTCATGGCCACAGAGGGGTCTCCCTACCCTGCTCCCTCGTGTGTTTTAAAAAAAAAATTCTGCAGGCACCAGGGAACCAAGTCATCGAGTCCTAAAATGGTTGCCGCCATTTCTTTGTTGATCTGTTGGATTCGCGGAGGATCCTTGTCCCTATTCATACATCTATTTTTAGCCTTAGTTTCCCAAACAATACTGTACTGATTTACACCAAATGACAAAATGCATGCTTTCTAGATCAATATCTAGATTTCTACCAAAGTTGGTGGTATCACTGTTGAATTTTCCTGTGGATAACTGTATAGAGAAAATGTGTTTTGCGACCCCCTTTTTTTTTGCCCCCACGTGATTGATCACCCTGAAACTTTGACATGGATGTTGTTATTTTTTTGGGTGGTGTGGGGGGAAGTTTAATTAAGTTTCATCAAACAGCTCTGAAGTTATAAGCAAACCAAAAATCCATATTCTATGGAAATGTGGTCCTAACTATATTTACTCAGTGGTAACCACCACTGGGTGATATATACATGTAGATATATTTTTGTTATATATGTTTTAACTTCATAGCTCCCTTTACCTCTACCTTGGGCCCTAAACACTCCCTACCTCCCTTTATTTCTATCCCCTACTAGAACCTAGAAAATACCCTTACCCCCTTTTCCTCTACCCACCCCTAAACCTAAAATTACCCTTAGAGCCCTTTATCTCTACTGACCACTAAACCTTAAAATCACCTCTACCTCCCTCTACCTCCCTTTACCTCTACCCACCCATTAACCCTAAAATCACCCTTACCTTTACATCCCTTTACCTCTACCTGCACATAAACCTTTTTTTAAAATAGCATAAAATTGTTGTTATTTAAAAAACATGTATAAACTGACCTTGCAGAAAATTCAATGTGGTAAAACGGGTGTGATAAAGAATAAAAAACGATATTGTGTACTTACCTGCATGGTACTGACCTGCATGGTAAGGAGTGCATGCTAAAGCTCATGGGTGGTAAAGACTGCATGATAAAGGCAATATAACATACAATATATTTAACATGTCATAATAAAGAAATACATTAAATTACAGAAAAATACTTTAATAGCTTAAAACATGTATAATGACAACATATTCTACAGCCAACATGGAGATATACAAAACACAAGAAACAAGAGACAGGAGCAGCATTTTCAAAACATTATGTAGTTTGCTTTTTGTATTGCCATGTAAGATAGTCAAGTCAAGTCAGAAATTTGTATAGCGCGCTACTCACCCAGAGGGTCTCAAGGCACTTAAGGGAAGGGGTTTGTTACTGGTCGAATAACCAGGTCTTGAGTTGCTTCCTGAATGAGAGGTGGTTCTGGGTAAGACGGAGGTGGGAGGGGAGTGAATTCCAGGTTTTGGCCGCCAGGTAAGAGAAGAATCTTCCTCCCATGGTGGCTTTTCGGATGCGTGGGATCACGGCGAGGGCTAGGTTGGACGAACGTAGTTGGCGGGTGGGGGTGTAAAAGGATAGGCGATTGTTGAGGCAGCTGGGTCCTAGGTTGTGGAGGGCCTTGCGTGTGTGAGTGAGGAGACGGAACGTGATTCTCTTGCTGATAGGGAGCCAGTGCAGGTCTCTTAGGTGTTCTGATATGTGGTTGTGTCGAGGTATGTCCAGGATGAGTCGGGCGGAGGCGTTCTGAATGCGTTGAAGTCTTTTTTGCAGTTTGGCTGTGGTCCCGGTGTAGAGGGTGTTTCCGTAGTGCCATGCCTTCAGACCTTCCTAGTACTGGAAATCCTCACAGTTTTGCAGTGCTCCTTTCCTAGAATAGACACCAATAGTACAGCAGCGCATGCTGATGGCATTTCATTTCTTGGCCCGTGCTACATAACTTAGCAGGCTCACAGGCCCCCAATAAAACTGAGGGAAATGCTTAAGGACCCCATTGCAAATGATGTTCAATTCTTCGCATCTGGATCCTTAGCCATTTTGGGTGTATAATTCACAAAAGCAGCACCAGAATGAATGAGGATTCTGTTCTGAATGGATTGCATATTTCTTGGTGATGTATATCATTTGCTGTTTGCCCCACTAAGTGGACATCTCCACCCCGAGTCCAGAGATTTTTGCATGGAATCTGAAATCTCTGACCGGAGTATGGAGATCTCTGACCCGATTGGAAAAATCCCCACATCATAGTCCAAGCGAATTTGAGAAATATTTTCAAAATGAAAAATGAGTTTCAAGCTATTTAAAAATGTGAGGGCTTATTTACAAGCCCATTACGCAGCTAGTGCATCACTTTTTTCGATGCACCGGCATCGCAGTGGGCTTGCGCATATTTACAAGGCCACGTAAAGTCACCTTGCATGACTTTTCATGGCTTTGTAAATATGGATGCCTTTTATGCATTACTCTGCATGAAAGGGGCATTCCGTGGGTGTTCTGGGTACTCCCACGTAACATCCATGGAACATGATGCATTCCCAGATTTACAATATTTTGTAAAACTAGGTATGCGTCAGAATCCTAGGCCTACCCAGGGGAGGATTAGGAATGGCGCAACGAGGAGAAATACTTTTATATCTCCTCCTTGTTTTTCCTCTCTTTGTGCGTGCTGTAGAGGAAAATGCCGTTAATGATTGTTTTTGTGCAGGAAGGGGTCCCTTCTGCACAAAAATAATCATTCTGGGAATGCATGTACACTTGCAAAATGACGCAAGGGTATCTGCACTGTCGCGTTGTTAATACGATGCATCCCTGTGCTTTGCAAATGGTGCAGCATAGCGCAGCTAAATGGCTTGCAGTGCTGCGTTGCATCATTTTCTTGTAAATGAGGCCTGTGCATGGTATATTACTGTTGTTAGTATTAAAAATAAGAGATTACTGACTGAATAAATGAGAAAATGAGGTGTGATTGAATGCATTTGACAATGAGACCTGCTTGTTTGGTGAGATATCATTGTACTGTAACAGTGTTATCTCAGAATGTTATTTGTGGATAGTGTGAAAGCCAACCATTCATCATTGACTCGACAATGTCCAACCACTGTGGTGCAGCAAAGGAAGTATCAGCGCAGGTGAAAAATGAAACAAGTTGTCCACTTACCTGTGGACTATGGCCTCTGTTGTATGGCCCAAATGTGTTGCCTTAAAATGGTCGTAGGTCGTAGATGCTGTGCAACCTGCAAGAGGCTACAGTAATCTTGCACCTAACTTCAAGGGAGTTCTGGAGAACCCCATGTACAGTCTCCACATCCGAAGCACAACTTGCGCATGCCAAAAGCGCACTCTATGAATGCTCACTTATGCTTGTATGCCCTATCATATCCCTGTTGAAGCTGATATGTTGGATGTCAGAAGAGGGTGAGGAGCTAGTGAGGGAGGGCATACCTTACAACAAAGTGATATTGTTGTGTGATCTAAATTCATTGTAAATGCTGCAGACATTCTACCTGTACATGCATAAAATGATAAACGTGGTGGCAAGTATCATACTAGGGTAAAGTTAAGAGGGACTAAATTTACAGTGCCTTTCCCTAGATATACATGCAGCTCAAATGTGAGTTGGTCAGACTTGCCTATTAGTAGGGGTGGACAATAAATTCCGGTCCGCCTGCAGAGTTTGAAGAGTTTTACCTTCTCCATGTTTCTCTCGTAAAGTGGAGTTCTGGCAAAACTCTGCCAACAGCCAGGTGTCAGAGTTTTTTCTTGCGAACTGCTCACTAACACTAGGTTGGCAAGCACATGCAATAATTTTTGTCCCATAGCCCCTAGCACGATTATTGGGCACTAGAACGCCACCTGGAGAGATTTTCTCAACGTGGGCGGTCACGTCAGGTCGCGACCATTTGCGTTGGGAAAGCTGTCGCTCTATAGAAAATATACTTGATCTGTAGAATGAAGCAGTACCCTCTGGTGCACTGCTTGGTGCAGTTTGTGCTGATTTTACAGTGCGGAACAAGCTCCTGGCACAAAAAATCAGTTCGAGCAGAGCGACAAGATGAACTATGACCGCTCGCTGAACTTTGCGGAATCTCACAGAGCTTTTAGGTAAGAGTGAATCTCCTTGAGTTCTGCCCACCCCTACCTATTAGCCACGGGTCACTAAAATCCCAAGCAACCATCTGATCTACATTAGTTGTACCTGTCAACGTTGTCTCTACGAAAAGTATCCTACAGAGCATTAAATCAGCCCCTGGCATCGCCAACAGCTTTGCTTGGTGATGGTCCCCCACCCAAACATCTTGCATACGTGGTGTTCCCTGTGATGGGATGCTAAAGTGTCACATGTGCGCAATTCATACCAGAACAAAGTGAGCAATGGCATAGAATTCCCTTGGCACACATTGCCTGTGGCATGATCATAAACTGGTGCGCTTGGCTGGTGATGCATTTCAGCATCTACTGCAAGCATCTTACTTGACTTGCTTGTTACATGTCCACAATGTCTCCACCTACCCTCTGGAAAGATGCAGTGGCCAACAAATTGAGTGCAGCCAGTATTTAGACATGTGCAGGGATGGCCAGTAATGGGGCTTTAATTGAATTGAGCCCCTGCTACCAGCCTGCAGCCAGGTCAAGTACCACTTTGGAGAGAAATAATATCTAGCAATGACTGCTTCCCTCGAGATGCCAAATATGTTCATCATCTGCCTATAAATTCTCTTTCTCCTCCTCAAATAATATTTCTTCAACATGAGCAAAAAGGATACCTAATGCCACGATTAACCAATTTTTGGGGGAGTTTGTGTTACTTTTTTCTGTGGGCAGTCTATGTATGATTGGTTAAAGAGCAGTCAGTTGCAGCTGAGGATGACTGTGGCAGAGTCCTGACTATTTGCTCCGTCTCCCATTACAGTAAAGGGTGTGTTGCATGTGTTTGAAGCCTTGTTAGAATATGTAGTTTATATTATTTTTACTCAAAAAAGTTATTATGAATTTTATAAATATATTTTAAAAAGTTCACCTGAAAAAAAAATGTTATTCAATCAAAAATATTTTTCCAATCAGTTTCTTCTTTTTCGCTTTGTATTTTTAGTGATATTGTTTACTCCCATGAATTTCTCTGACCGTGCATTGCAGTGTCAGTGATTGGCCATATGTGGTTGTTGAATTTCTGGCTGTAGTAGATGTGAGCCTACTTTTTCAATTGCACTACTATAATAGATTAGGTGTATGTTTTGTGAATAGTAATTGTCTTACTCATTTGTTAATCTGTTTTATGATTTACATGTGCTAGTTTCAATTGTGACAGAGCTTAGAAAAAGTGCGACTTGGTCCTATTTGTTTTGGAGTCTTTCAGTATTATTTTGGTGGCTCTCTGTGGGTAAACCGAAACGTATGTTGATACATTGCTAGAGAGAAGAGAGTTTTCATAATTGTACTACCAGCTCTCCTCTGCATGGGGTTGTTCATTCATGCTATGCCCCAGTTATGTGAGAGAGACCTGCAGAGAACACACATTGCGTGGACAACCTCCAACATTATCACGCTGGGTGGATCAAATTTAGGTGTGGGGATACAGTTTGGCCATCCTGACCAGCATCACTGCACCTACATCCAGGTATTACGCGTTAATCCCTGCTGAGCGGAAAATAATATGTGGGCCTGGGTTTTCCGAGGCGAAATCTGCAAAGTATTCCTTTTCTCTTGGAGATTAACACTCCCATGTACCTCCTGCAGGGGCCTGTCCTGGGCGGGAGGCAGTAGTGGAGAGTGTATGCTCCTCCTGGGCCTTAGTAGGGGGCCAGATGGGGGTGGCTGAGGAACAGCACAGGGACTTTTCTTGCACCTTCTGCCTCTTGCAATTTTACCATCTGGATTTTCCAGCCAATAAATTCGGGCCCAGTGTTCCGGTACCATAGAAATCCAGGTGCAGGAACACTAAACCAGTTGTAATGGGGCAGAACCATATTCCAACCGAGGATACCACTCCACCCAACATATATTTAGAGAATCCGTTTTTCTCACTGCTTCTGCTACCATTGTCACCTCCCCTGTTATCTTTCCAGGCTAAGGTTCTTCCACTCATATTAATTACCCCTTTATTGGAATTATATTCTGGATCTGAATCAGAAACATCTAAATGCTTGGGTTTCTATAGTTTTGTGTGGTTTTATTCATTTTAATGAATGTCATTTTTTGGGCAATGTTGTGTTCATGCTCAATCTCCCTGAAAACATTAAACACTACTTCTGAATAACTAGTGATGGGAAACAGATAAGGATCTTGACGACCATTTGTGTGATGGCTGCTGCTTGGACCTTTTGTATTCCCGTCCAAAAAATCCAAAGTCTGGTGAACTCAGAAAGGTAGTTCAGAATTGGCCTAAAATTATTCAAATAAGAAGCTTGCACATTTGGGAAGGGCGGCTTATATGCATCCCACAGTTAATTTGAGCCTGGCTTTGTAGGTGGGGCCAACTGGCATTTACTTGTGGGAAGTAGGATTTAGGAAACCATTTGGAGGCTGTCGAATGGAGTAAAGGCTGTCAGGATGGCAGAGGTCTTTATGTCCAGTGCCCTTCCCTTACTTCACCTGTCATAATTAAAGTTCACATCCAGCCCTACGGTGAACTCTATGACTTTGTATGAACTGCCACTAAGGCAGTATGTACAAGTCAATTAAATATTTGGGGGCGCGATTACGATGCGGAATGGGCCGTGCGGTTTAGTTTCCGACCACCTCACTATGATAGAGGCTGTCGGAAAGTAAACCAGCTGGTGATTAAGCTGGCTTCCAATGAGCTCGGAGAGCCTGTCTGCCAGTCAGAAGCCAGCAAGTAATCTCACCTTTCCGCCCTTGAGATTATGATGCATGCTTTCCGACAAGGTTTTTATGCCGGCTAGTCCAACATGTAAACCATGTCGGAAAGCATGTTTGGGGGCCCCAGCAAGGTCAACCTTGTGGCAGGCACTTTAGTGGGTGAACTGCATCTCCTTTTTCGCAATGGGAGCTTGTGTTGCGGCCAGTTTACAACCATAACACGAGCTCCCATTGAGAAAAGTGTGAACGCGACCAAACAGGGTTCACTCGCAATATAATGGGTCGGTCAGGTCCGCCGAACGGGTGTCAGTCAATTCCAGGACCGAGTCGGTGTCGGGTGGAAGCAATTCCACATGACATTGAAACAACCCCCTTGGTGTGCTGTTGTCATTGATGATGTGAGAATTTGTTGTTGGAAAAGTAAAAGTAATGGCTGCAACACTATGGGAGCTTTATCCCATAGTGTGGGGATCATTATTTTCTTTACTGACCCTGAGCAGCAGGATATTTCTGGAGGTGATGGACATTAAAAAAAAAGGCTCCTGACCACTAACTCTAAATAGGGCAGATGGGCAGATAGCTTACGTCCAATGACCTGTACTAACTCAAGCTGTTAGAGGTTTATGCTGAAAGGGTAAGTTTTACTCCATTGGCGTACACATGGTGATCTGCTCAGCTCAAAATAGGACGGGTGGGCCGAATTTTTAGAGGACTGGATACTCTGCACCAATGCAACAGAGTACCCTCTCTGCCAGATTCAAAATCAGTCCCTTATGTTTTTTTATCATCAGAGTTTGACTCAGCGCATGAGAGAGAAATGCAGAAAAGGCAGAAATAAGACATAAAGGAAAACAGTGACTAAGAGAGAAATAAAGGATGAAAAAGTACTTGCAAGATTAAAATAAAGAAACAAGAAGTATAGAGTGGCAGATGAAAGTGGAAAGAGGTTGAATCAAGACTAGACAACCATGACATTCGGCAGCTCGACATTCAGCAGCAGTTCCAGCAACGGGCTTCTGAGAAGAATGGGGCTTTGCGGGGGTGGCCGACCGGAGGGAGGCTCTCCCCCCCCGGGGAAGTTTGGGGCCCCAGGAGGAAGGGGGAAGAGATAGCACGGGGACAGGAAGGGACTTTGGGCTGGTTGGGCTCCTTTGGCGGCATTGGGCTGGTTTGGGCTCCTTTTGGGCTGGGTCTAGTTAAATACGGCCATTTTGGGTCACTGTGCACCATTTTAGGGACAGTGACCCAGCAGCCGAGTTAGGCAGGGAAGTTGTTGTTCAGAGTTGGGGTGTGGTATATTTGGTATATTGGTTGCAGTATATTTATTGGGTTGGCAGGGTAGAGCTAGCGTAGGCAGGGGGAGAGCGGTAGCGGAGTGGTGAAATTTGGCGGCGGCGAGTGGCGGTGTAGCTGGGAGACCTTGGACGCGGCAGGCGGCAGGTGCTGTATTCGACGCGGACGGCCGGAGCAGTTGATACCTGGTGCGGCATGACAGCGGAAGCACTGGCAGATCCCCGAGTGCTAGAGGCTCTGCGCCTCTTGGGGGAAGCCGGGCGGATGGATCTCCTTCGTGGGGAAGTGCAGGTAAGGCCTCCGCGGCGCGCTGCTGACGGCGCGGCGGCGGCGGTTGTGGCCTGTGAGCCACCAAGGTCGAGGGTGCGGAGGGAGGAGGGGGCGGGGAGCGAAGGCAGAGCAGCGCGCGGCGGCGGCCAGCGGGTGGCTGGGGCGCCGCAGAGAAGGAGAGGTGCGGCCAGGAGGCATGGAGGGGCAAGGAAGGCACCGCTAAATTTTGTGGGGGGGGTGCGGGGGGGTCAGGGGTGGAGGGAGCGAGGGAGAAAGGGGCAGGGGGGGCAAAGGATGTAGGCAGGGGAGAGAGGGGCAAAGAAGCCGAGGAGGAGTGCCAGGGTGAGGGGGTGGCAGGAGGGTCAGGGTAGCAGGGACACGTTTTACAAGATGGGGTGTGCCCAGTGGGGGAGGGGGCCCTGAGAGGCTGCCAGGAAACCAAGTGGTGGAGATTGGGGAGGTGGGAGGAGGGAGCCGGGGCCAGGGTGCTGAGGGGGGAGTGAGAGCGGGGGGCAGGTGGAGGGGGGGTGTCACCATTGCTCATTGACGATTCGGAGGGGGACGGGGAGGGGGAAGGGGAGGGGGAGGGGGAAGGGGGGGTCAGGGGGAAAGGCGAGAGAGAGCGACCTGGACTGGGGGTCATCATCGGAAGGGGAGGGGGGTGCGGTGGGGCCCAGCAGGTCGGTGTTGCCACGGGGTGGGGGGGTAGAGGCGGGACAGAGGGGGGTGGGGTAAGAGGGGGCCGGAGGAGAGGCAAGGGGCTGCCTAGGGGAGGGGGGGGTGGGAGGGAAGGGGCAGGGGGGTGCGGCGAGTGGAGCCATGCAGGTAGAGGGGTGGCGGGGGTAGTGGGGGTGGATCGCGGGGATGTGGGGCGTGTGGGGGTTCTGGGGTGGGCGCAGGGGGGGAGCGAGGGGAAGCGGGGTGGGGAGGGGGAGAAGGGGGGTGGTGGGCACGACCGGCGCAATGAGGTGGGCATTCGGCGGCATGGGGGAGAGGGGCGTCAGGAGGTTGGGGGGGGCGAAGGGGGCGAGTTTCACTCGGCATGCTGGACTTCCCCACTTTTTTCTTGGCAGGAGGAGTTGGCAGGGGGCTCGGGTGAGCAGCATGCGGCTCCAACCCGCCGAGAGGATGGGCTGGCTCAGCTTTGTACAGGAGGCCGCGCTCCAACGAGGGACCAGGCACGTGTGGACAGTGGATGGTCAGGCTATAGGTCTCCGCCGCCCCCCTCCCGATGGGTCGAGACGGCCGCCGGGGGACGGGGATGGAGCGCGAATGTGACAGGATACACGGACTATCATGCTGAGAGTGGGAGGAGGGGGAGTGTGGACCTGGGGGCATTGATGAGGGCATGCAGGGACAAGGCAGGATTGAGCAGGAGTACGGGCAGTGGTCTAGCGAGGCAGTGGAGGGATGGAGAAGGAGAAATGGAGTCGGAGGAGGAGGGGGAGATCAGGGAGGGGGAGGGGGAGACGAGTAACGTTGTTGGTAGTATTTTGCAGGAACGCCCCCGGCAGACATTGCCGCGAGTGACGGCCCCCCAGTGGAACTGGTTAGGCGGCGGGATCCGGTGCGGACGCCAGCCTTGACGCCAGGTAAGGAAGGTGCACGGTTGGGGAGTGGCTTGGGCGGGCCTCATGGAGGCCGGGTGTCTGGAGGAAGCCAGGTGTCTGTGGGCACGGATGCTGGGGGAGGGGAGGCAGTGCGATTGGTAAAAGGCAGGTATGTGATGGATGCAGGGGTAGGTATGGAGATGAGGGAGGCGACGGGCAGCACGGAGTCGGGAAGCGCTGCGAGCGGGGATGCGGCGATGGCGGGGGGGTCGGCGGCGGCTGGCGGCGGGGCGAAGGAGAGTTGTGAGGTGCCAGTCAGGAAGCTGCCCTATATGGGGGTGGTGAAGCCACTGGGGGCGCACTTGTCATTAGCGATGAAGGAGAAAATTTGGAAAGGGGCATACGTGGAGATCTTGAAGTTGCTTCACAGGGAATTGATGGCCAAGGAGGGTTCCAAGGAGGAGGAGCAGGAGTTAGCTAGGCGCCCCAAGGTCCCGGTGACCATTGAAAATTGGTCGGCTGCCTTCTTGATTTACGCTAGTGTATACTGCGAAAAGTATCCGGACCGGTTGGTTGCGTTGTTCAAATATATGGTTGTGGTGCGGCGGGCTCAAGTGACGTACGGAGGTTACGCTTGGTCACATTACGACGAGGAGTTCCGGACGCGCATGGCGTTGGATCCGGAGGCACAGTGGGGCGAGTTGGATGCGGATCTGTATCAGCAGACGATGAGTGGGGCGAAAGTTGGCCGCACCATCTATACAGCCAGTGGGCTTCCGCTGGCGTCGACCCCCTTTACATCACGCTCCACCCGTGGGGGGGTGGGGTCGGGAGACGCCGGAAGTACTAACAGCGTCGGGGCCTGCTGGGACTTCAATAGGGGGTCCTGTCTCTGGCAGACGTGCCGTTTTCGGCACGAATGTTCCAAGTGCGGGAGGAGACACCCAGTGGTGTGCTTCTGGGGGCTCGGAGGAGGACCTGCACAGGGGCAACAGCCGGTGGCTCCCGGTGGGGGGAGAGGAGGCGGGAGGGGAGGGGGCAGTGCCTTGGGAAAAGGCTTGTACACCGGTTAGGTTGGACAGACTCGAACCTCTACTGGCGGCGTATCCGCGGGCGGACGATGCGGCCGTGCTGCGTCGGGGCTTCAGGGAGGGTTTCCGTTTGGGGTACGAGGGTCCTCGTATAACCCGGTGGGATGAGAACCTGAAGTCTGTGAACGCACACAGAGGCATCGTCCGGGAGAAGCTCTTTAAGGAGGTGAGGGAAGGGCGGATTGTGGGTCCTTTTCAGGAGTCCCCCCCTGCCGGACTTGATCATTTAGCCAATTGGAGTGGTCCCAAAGAAGAAGCCGGGTCAGTTTCGTCTGATCCAGCATCTGTCATGGCCAGAGGGCACATCGGTGAATGATTACATATCGGCGGAGTTGGCGTCGGTGTCGTACTCGTCAGTGGACGTGGCGAGGAGGCTGGTGACGACAGCGGGGCAGGGTGCACTCATGGCAAAATGTGATGTGAAGTCTGCGTTCAGCTTGTTGCCGGTGCATCCAGCAGATCGTCAGTTGTTGGGGATCCAGTTTGACGGACTCATTTTCGTGGATAGAGCACTTCCTATGGGGTGCTCGGTGTCGCGTGCGTTGATTTAGAGGTTCAGCTCCTTCTTGCAGTAGGCTTTTTCCTGGCGCACAGGCTCTGAGGTGGTGATGCACTACCTGGACGACTTCTTCCTGGTGGGTCGGCCCAGTTCGACGGACTGCCAGCGGCTGCTGGATGATTTTACAGACCTGATGGGTTACCTAGGGGTTCCCTTGGCGCCGGAGAAGACTCAGGGTCCAAGCACGGTGCTGTCCTTCCTCGGGATAGAGCTCGACTCAGCGGCCATGGAAGCACGCCTACCGGAGGACAAGCGGGTGGTGATGATGGACTTGGTGAGGAGCATGTTGGCCAGGCCAAAAGTGAAAGTGCGGGAGGTGCAGGTGTGGCTTGGGCATTTGAACTTTGCGCGCCGCGTTGTGCGGGCGGAGAGGACGTTTTGCCGTTGGTTGGGGCTGGCGTTGTCCGGGTTGACGTTGCCTCATCATCACGTGCGCCTGTCGGCGGGGGCGAGAGAGGACTTGAGCATGTGGATGGCTTTTCTGGGGCGTTTTGATGGAGTGCCCATGGCGCCGCCGGAGGACTGGCAGTGGGATGTCACAATGTCATCGGACGCGGCGGGAGTCGGCGGATTTGGTTTGTACTGGGCAGGGAGATGGTGTGCTGAGCAGTGGCCAGCTCGGTGGCAGGCGGGAGGGAGGAGCATTGCGTTTTTGGAGCTTTTCCAGTTGGTGGTGGCGGTGACGGTGTGGGCGCAGGAGCTGGCACACAAGCTTGTTCAGGGTGGATAATATGTCGGTGGTGCAGGTGGTGAACCGGCAGTCCGCAAGGGAGCCACAGGTGCTGAAGCTGATGCGCATTTTTGTCTTGAAGTGCCTGGAACATGACATTCTGTTTCAAGCTCAGCATGTGCCGGGGTGGACAATGACATTGCGGGTGCTTTGTCTCGTTCACAGTGGCAGAGGTTCCATGGGCGAGCCACGGAGGCGGCCGCAGTCAAGACGCCGGTGCCGGAGGAGCTTTGGTTGGTGGGAGAGCGCGGGTCGTGCAGTTGGTGAGGTCGTCTGTGGCGCGTCCACATGGAAGGCGTATGAGCAAGCTTGGCTGGAGTTTCTACGTTTCGGGAGGTAAGGCAGCGGGGCAAGTAGCGTCGGGAGGAGCAGGTAGTGCGGGTCATGCTCAGTTTAATGGACGTAGGGCTGGCGAGGGTGACGATTGCGGGGAAGTTGGCAGGAGTGGCTTTCATGAGGAAGCTCTGGTGCGGTTATGCGCCTTCGGCAGGAGAGTTGGGGGGGCGTCTCTTGGAAGGTTGGGAGAGGGAAAAGGGGGCGCGGGCGCGGGCGCGGCAGCAGTGGCCGATTACCGAAGTGATCCTGGAAGGCTTGGTGCTCCGTTTACCGGGAGTGTGCAGGGATCAAGCGGAGACGGTTTTGTTTTCCACGTTGATGGTGTGGATGTTTTTTGGAGCGTTCCGGGTATCGGAGTTGGTGGGGTTGCAGGGACGGCAGGGAGTGAAGTGGGGGGAAGTAGAGTTGCGAGGCCGCGAGGTGGCGGTGCGTCTGCGACGGTCAAAGACAGATCAACGTGGAGAGGGTACCTGGGTGGTGCTGGGTCCGGGGTCAGAGGCGGTTTGTCCGGCGGAGTGGGGGAGACGACTGGCGAGGGGGCAGGCGCAGGACGGGGTGGAAGTTTTTTGCCGGGGAGAGGCCGGTCGGGTGACGGCGGCTCAGCTACTGTGGGTCCTGCGGCATGCCCTGCGATCTATGGGTGAGGACCCGAAGGAATTCGGAACGCATTCCTTCCGCATTGGTGCGGCGGCGGAGGCGGCGCGAAGGGGTTGGGGTAAGGAGGAGATAAAAAGGCTGGGACGCTGGAAATCGGACTGTTATAGGACGTACGTCAGGATGCGGGGGGAAGGAGTGGAGTGAGTTAGACATGCTTGGCCCATTGCTTATATATGTATCTTTGCAGGTGCGGTGGCGGGGCCTACGGCGGCAACAATGAGTATTTACGTGGTGGGCCATTCCTTTGTAAAGAGAGCGGAGAGGGCCGAATGGGAGAAACACAGGAGCCTCAATTTGGAGTTGGATGACCAGTTGTTTAAGTGTCATTGGATGGGAAAAGGTGGCATGAGTTGGCACAAGTTGGTGCCGGTTCTGAATAATGTTGTACGGGGGGGGTTTGTCCGGATGTGGTAGTCATTCACCTGGGTGAGAATGATTTGGTGCAGTGCAAAGGACTGGAACTAGTAAAACAAATGAAGAGGGATTTGCTGGAACTTAGGAGACAGTGGGCAGGGTGTTACGTCATTTGGTCGGAATTCATCCCCAGACGATGCTGGAGGGGGGCAGAGAGGCCTGCAGCTATTGACAGGACACGGAGGAAAATTAATAGGGAAATGCGGGTTTTCTGTGAGAAGGAGGGTCTGGGTAGGATGGAACACCCGGAGCTGAAATATGGGGCAGTGTATTTCTTCAGGGAGGATGGTGTGCACTTATCACGATACGGGATGGAGCTATATATTGTGCAGTTGAAGGAGGCAGTGGATCGGGCTGTAGGGGTGCGCAGGTATCCGAAGGTGCCGGGGCCCTAGGAGGGGAGGGTCGGAAGCCGTATGGGGCTTCCGAGTGGCGCTTTTTCCTAGTTAAGGGGGGGGTAGGATAGGAGGAATGAGGTTCCTGGACAGAGGTGGAGGGAGTGTACAGATGGCAAGAGTTTTAACAGTTGAGGCAGGTGTTTGGAGAGTTGGTAATTATGCTTATTTGTTTGTGGGGGCAATGTTTTAGGGGTGGGGGTGGGGGGTTTTGGTCAGGTATGTGCATATTTAGTTAGGCCTAGTTTTGTACGGCAAAGGCCAAGGTTTTGTGGTATCTTTAAAATGCACCTGTTTCCCAATAAAGCGGCCTTTATCACACCTTATATTGTCTCCAGTCGGTCTTTCCCCTCTCCGTCTCCCGATGGGCCCCAATGGGGCTTTGCGGGGTTGGCCGACCGGAGGGAGGCTCTCCCCCCCCGGGTAAGTTTGGGGTCCCGGGAGGAAGGGGGGGAAGATATAGCACGGGGACAGGAAGGGATTTTGGGCTAGTTGGGCTCCTTGGGTGGCATTGGGCTGGTTTGGGCTCCTTTTGGGCTGGGTCTAGTTAAATATAGCCATTTTGGGTCACTGTGCACCATTTTAGGGACAGTGACCCAGCAGGCTAGTTAGGCAGGGAAGTTGTTGTCCCTCCCGCCCTCCCTAAGAGGATTGGTTGCGATTGGTTGCGGGGACTGGTTTTCCCGGGTCGGGGGGGGGGGGGAATTCTGGAGGGGTTTTGTTGGGAGCAGGTGCCTTTTCCGGTTAGGGTTGAGATCTGATGTCGCTGGGGGCAGGTGCTGGTAAAGTTTGTTGGGGTGGCGCTTTTTCCTAGTTAATGGGGGTAGGATAGGAGGAATGAGGTTCCTGGACAAAGGTGGAGGGAGTGTACAGATGGCAAGAGTTTTAACAGTTGAGGCAGGTGTTTGGAGAGTTGGTAATTATGCTTATTTGTTTGTGGGGGCAATGTTTTAGGGGTGGGGGGTTTTGGTCAGGTATGTGCATATTTAGTTAGGCCTAGTTTTGTACGGCAAAGGCCAAGGTTTTGTGGTATCTTTAAAATGCACCTGTTTCCCAATAAAGCGGCCTTTATCACACCTTATATTGTCTCCGATTGGTCTTTCCCCTCCCCGTCTCCCGATGGGCCCCAAACCTATGGCCTGACACTCATTTTGTTTTTACAAATTAACCACTGCATACACCAATGCACTCATATATCAAATGATCTGTTGTCACCATGTAAGGCGGCTCAATGGCTCATTGCAGAGTGTACATCAGCTGCAAGCTGATGTAGATAAAATCAGAAAGTTAGAAACGTATTTGTACTCCTTTAAAACATCTTTAATAAATATGCGTTGTGGTGTACATGACTCTTACTTCAAAGTAATACAGCAGTCGATAGTAAGCACTGTGGTTCTGATTCACAAAGAACGGGGAAATATTGCTTCTTTATGGTTAATCCTACATTTGTAACAAATTAAAGACGTGTTTGGAAATCACAATGAATTCCAGGGGTTCGCCTGTGAAGATGTGATTTTAGCAGCAATTGCATGTGTAAGCCTTAAAAAATTTGGAAATGCAGAGGGGTACATTTCCAAGAGGATAATTGAAGTGCATAAGTGTATTTGCGCTTGCTAACTCAACTTATTTTTTCTCAATGGAGAAGACAACTTTCTTCAGGGACAAATGCCATCATCTACGCCAAACTAATGTTTTCACATCCCTACTTCCAGCTGTGAAACCTGATTTCATCCTGTTCATAACAGGTGTAAATCAGTGACCTTTTCAGAGGTAGAAAATACCACTAACTTTTTGTGACTGATCACAAACTTCCATGTCAGTAGGTGCTCACCTACTTTTGTGTATGCCTGCCTCTAGAACGCCTACAGATTAGTCCATTGAGGAAATATTTTCCTGAGAAAAATGATATCATGCTAGTAGAACTTGACGTGACAGTAAATCCGTTTATGATTGTAAATTTACATTTTGAAAATGAAAATGAAAATGCTACATTTGCATATTGTTGGATTTAACTATTTCTGCAGGTTTAGCCTCAAACTGTTTGCCTTCCATCCTCCTATTTCTGCTGGATTCGTTCTTGTTGGCTTTCGGGACTCTGCACATTGTACCACTGCTAACCAGTGCTAAAGTGCATTTGCTCTCCTTAAAACATGGTAATATTAGCTTTTACCAATTTGGCATATTTAATTTAATTGTAAGTCCCTAGTAAAGTGGCACTATCTGTGTTCAGGGCATGTAAATTAAATGCTACTGGTGTGCCTGCAGCACTGGTTGTGCCACCCACTTGAGTAGCACTTTAAGCATAACTCATGCTTGGCATTGCAGCCTGTGTGTACAGTTTTAAACTGCTTTTTCGAATTGGCAGAATAACCCTTTGGCAGGCCTTAACCTTCCTTTTTAATACACATAAGTCATCTCTAGCGCAGGCCCTGAACTGCCTAGATGCCAAGGTGCGGTGCATTTGAAAAGTCGGACATACACTTTTAAGATTTACATATCCTGGTAATGAGAACAACTCCTGGCCTTTTTCACTGCTGCAAGGCCTACCTCTAACATAGGATAACGTTGAAGTTTCCTTATTAAATTGTAATTTCCAAATTGGATTAGGTGACCAGTTCATGTTTGGTGTCCCTGGAATTCTAATTTAAAATACTAACTGATGATGAAGTCGTATTATAAATTACAATTTTGAAAATTCCTCTTTTAGAAAGCTCGCATTTTCTTGCCTTGACCAGATGGTGCCTGCAGCCTGTCTCTGAGTGACATGACTGGGTGTGGGTGACAGTTGGTATTTGTGTATTTCTCCTAGACAGCCACACAAATGGGGAGCTTAGGTTTGACTGGTTGGGCCATCACTGGCAGGATGGAGGTGAGGAGCAGGGCCCAGCCTCACTTACACCTGAATAAGCTGTGTCATGTCTCCACACAAAGGGCTGCATACACCCTATAGTTAGTCTGGAGCCAAGAAGACAGGGCACCTGTGCACTCAAAAGGCATGCCTCTAGAAGATTCTCCCTACTTCAAAAGCACAACTGGGTATAAATACTGGACCTCAGATGTCAACTCTTCAGTACACTTCTGGACCTGTGGATACTCGGCTTGGAAGAAGGATCGCTGTGCGGCTGAAAGGATTGTCAGTCTAATGGACTGCTGCTCTTAATGAACCACCACCTGCCGTGCTGGTGCTACCTGCTGCCCTCTTGTCTGGGTGAGAAGGACTGGACCTGCATCTCTTGAACCCAGGATCCAGAGAGATTCCAAGAGCTAATTGACTGGCCAGCTGATCTGAAGCCTCGGATACACAACAGGCTTCCAACTACCTTGCCCCTGCACCTAGACTCTGCCATCTATGAACCTATCCTGCTAAGTGGTGCCACCCCAGTCCTGGAATTATGAAAGTGGGCTTGAGGTGATCTGCCAGCTTCTGTGGAACCACTGGAGCTGATGCATATCCTCTGCTGCATGACGCAAACCGGAGCAGAACCAACACATCTCTGCTGCTGCGTGGATTGGACCTGTCGCAAAGACCTGCATCCTGGATGACACATTCACGGCACAGGCCCTCACATACCTGGTCGACGGCACCCTTTACGCTTATGTCGGACTCCGCATTGCAGTCTTACAGCTCTTTGGAACTGACGCATCACCATGACTGTGTGTCACATCCTCAACTCCAGGCTTCGCATCACAAACAACTTTCACAAGGTCCTTGATGACAGAATAGGCCCTCGCATCACAGCCTCGCCGCATCTTGGAACCAATGCATCGATACAGCTGCACGACGCATCTTCGACGTATATCCTTGCAATACTCTGCAAACAAGGATTTAATATACGTTGTTCAGTGGGCCTAACTGGTTCCTGTACCTAGACCACACTCCATCGCGGCCGGCCTGAACTTGTGTGTTTGTCCTGGTCCGGCGTGGCCAGATATTCACAGTTGGCGCTTTGGGTTAACAAAGCACACACAAGGAGATGATGGACGGAGCGCTGAAACATTTCAGACATTCACCCCCAGTTACAGATCTGGCCCTATTTTTCCAAAATTCTTCAAAATGGAATATCTCTGGTTCCACCAAATTGGATTTTTATTGTGTTTTGGTCTTGTTCTATTTATTAAAATAAGTTCTATTTTTCTAACTTGGTGTGGGATCCTTTTTGTGTAGTGTTTTCACACTATATATGTTTGAAGTATTACACAAATACTTTACACACTGCCTCTAAGTTAAGTCTGACTGCTCTATGCCCAGTTACCAAAGGGTTGAGCACAGGTTAATTTAGGGTTGGCTTATGCCTCGCCCTGACAAGGATTGTGGTTACTGCTTGACCAGGGCTCACACCTAGTTCCTCACACATAAGTAAAGGCTGCTCTATACTCAACAAAGTTTCAATTACCTGCGGAAATAGCTTTTTGAATTGCCACTTACATGCTGGATGCATTTACCTTTGAACAATGTGAGTAGCTGCACATGTGGATGCTCGCTATTTCACAGCAACCAGGTACATGGGCTAGTGTTCCCCTAGTGATATGCAAGCAGCTTATGATTTAAAGAAGGTGGCTGCACAAGTGGATGCTCACAATTGCACAGCAATCACGTACATGGGCTAGTGTTTCCCTAGTGATATGCAAGCAGCTTATAATATAAAGGAGGTGGGTGGGAAATGACGTTTTTGTGGAGTGACATTCTCTAAAGAGACGAGGAGGATGAATTGAGTGAATTAATCTCTCCAAAAGCTCTCCCACCATGAGGCAAAATTGAACACCACAGAATGACACATATGAGAGACGGGCGGTCAGCCCTCCAGGGCTATAGTCCATAAAGCTTAGTTACACATCTGACTGACAAACGTCAGTCACCACAATGAAGAAGTTAGCAGGTGACATTTTAATAGCCCAATTTAGGGAATTGGGATATTAGTTGAGAGGGGTGGAAGCCCCACTCAAATAATAAACACAATTCTTGTCAGGGTGAATTACAAAAAGTCACTAAATTAACCTGTGCTTAACCCTCTGGTAGCCTGCCAAAAAAGCAGCCAGGCTTAACATAGAGGCAATATGCAAAGTATTTATGCAGCTCACAAACATTAATAAAGTTAGAACACAACACAAGAAAAATTCCACACCAAATTGGAAAAACAGAGTAAATATTCATAAACAAAATGACATTGAACCAAATGAAATCCCATCAAGTGAACCGGATTTATTAATTTTTAAAGTTTTTAGTGAAATCTAGCGCTTAAATGATCAAAGGCCCAACCGCAGGTATCTTCACGCAGAAGACCAGCTTAAAGTCAAAAGTTAAGGCTGACCGTGATGGAGCACTGGTTTGATACAGGGATAGATTGGGCACAGTCTCAGGTTACCTTAGGACTTGGCAAAAATTCTTCAAAAGGTTTTTGAAAAGGTAAAGACTCAGCGGGGTAAGGTAGCAAGTGGTATCTGAGGATGAGTCAACAAAGACAGGGAGCCACTTGATGAGGTCTCCATGAAGCCGTCGACGAAGGTGGTAAAAGCTCAGAGCGGGAGAAGCTGGATTTCTAGGTCGAGGAGTTTGTCATAGACATTGGGGTGCTATTGATGTTGATCTCTGTGAATTTCCAACCAATCGAACTTAGAAGTTTTTCTGGAGCTCGGATTCCCCCAGCGGGACAAGGCTGCAGGCTGTAGCTGAAGAGTCTCCTCAAGGATGGATACTGCTGCCTGGAGTTCTTGCTGAAGAGCAAATGGTGCTGTGGAGAAGAACGTAGCAGGAGTCATGGTGATGGCAATCCTACTGGTGTTGCACCTTCGTCAGATTGGCTTAAAGGTAAGTCCCGGTCTCTTGTTGGTTCTCAGAGCAGTTTTGCTGAAAATGTTGCTATGTGCCAGGTTTTGGATTTTGGTATGATGAGGCTACTTTATTAAAACACCAAGAGTCCAAAATTTGAGGGGGTCCATGCCTGCGGGCTAGGACTCCAGCAGGGATCTATAGCAGCCGGTTGGTAAGTTTCTGGGTCTCTGGAGCTTGTTCTGTCCCTGTAGCTCACACAGCAGGAATTCCAGCTAGCACTTGAAGTCACTCTGCTGGTACTGGGGTCAAGGAGCAGGTCCAGTCTTCCTTCCTCTGGCAGCATGGCAGTCCTTCCAGCAGTAAGGCAGCAGGACTGTCCTTCCAGCAGCAGGGCAGCGAAGCAGCACTTTTTCTGAGTCTGCCACAGGTCCAGGAGTGATTGTAAGAGTGGTTCTAGTTGTCCAATATTTACACCCTGTGCCAGCATTTGTGAGTGGAGGGACACCATGTCCTACCCCCACATCTGGTTTTGGAAAGTTCTTACCTTCCACTGTCAAGGCCCCACACTGTCTAGGGGTGAAAAACAACTGGTGACAGGTTTCTTTCTGTGTGCTGGAGGCAATCCCTTTGAAGTGTAAGTGGGGCATGGTACATCTCTTCCCCAGCCATCCAGGCAGAATGGCCCATCCTGCCCACACCTATTCCCCTTTGTGTCACTTTCTGACAGGAATACACAAAAATATAATTGAATTGAATTGAGAGGAATACACAAACCCCAACAGCAGAGCCATTCACATGGACCTGATCAAGGATATTGGCAGAAGGCACAAATGGTTTTGACAAGAAAATGGCAACTATTTAAAAGGGGCATTTTCGGAATTGTGACTTACAATTCGATTTTACAGGTAAAAATGATTATGAATTACCATTCATTTGAGTCTAAACAGCATATCTCTGCTGCTCCTAATCCAAAGTTAGCGCTGTTATAAAGTAATCTAGTCTTAGTCAATGGGGGAGATATGTCTTATTACAGTGAAAACCAACTTAAAGGTTTTTTCGCAACCAGGACTTGTAAAACTTTAGTGGGCTTGTAATACTTTTTTAAATACCATGCACCCTTCCCTAGGAGCAAGGAGAGCCTACCTTGGAGGAGGCCTATAAATAATAAAAAGGAAGGTTTGTGTGTAGTTAAAGGTTTATTTTTCGAGGTCTATATGGCCATTTAAAACTGCACCACAGCCTGCAATAGCAGTCCTGAGACATGTTTTAATGTGCCACAATGAGTGCTGCAGAACTACTAAAAGCATTTCATTTTCAGGCCCTGGGTACATGTTGTACCATTAATCAGGGACTTATAAATAAATTAAATGTGGCAGTTAGGTGTAGGCCAAATTTACCATGTTTTTTTATTGTCAGAGCCCCACAAGTCTTACCTCTGCTTGTGAAGCGATTCCGCAGAGACGACAGGAGCCACCGCCCCTGTACCCACCTGACCCGCACTGACTGCAATGCCCAGTATGGATGAGATGGGAGCAGGGAAGGGAGCCAGAAAGGAACAAAAAGGCCTGGCCTGTGTGGAGCTTGGGTAGGGTCTTGGCGCCAACTGGAAGACAAAGAAGACTTAATCAGGGAAAGACGACACCTCCCACTTCCAATGCAGACATCTAAACACATGCAGAAAGCCTGTTCACCCGCGGACTCACCAGCGTAGTGCAGACCACCGTACCCAGGGATTTATTGATGCTCCAAGGTAAGGACACCAAAGAATAGCGCTCCTGTGCGTTGTGTATAAAGTCTCAAAGTATAGCGCTCCTGCGCGTTGTGTATAAACCCAAAGTATAGCGCTCCTGCGCGTTAGTGTAAAGTCAGGTGGAGAGCACAAAGTAAGTGGCATTCCTATCAGGCAAAAGGAAAACACAACAGCGCTCCTGCACGGTGAAGGTTCAGTGAACAATTGGTTAATGTAACTAACTGCGCTCCAGCGCGGAAAACATAGAGGAAACTTACAGCACTCTCAGCGCGGCAAACGTGGATGAAATCAACAGCGCTCCAGCGCGGCTGATGTGAGGGAAACAAATAGCGCTCCAGCGCGGCGAGGGTCCAAGAAGCAATCAGCGCTCTCAGCACGGCAAACGTGGACGAAATCAACAGCGCTCCTGCACAGCTGATGTAAGGGAAAACAAACAAGTCTAGCGCTCCTGCGCTTTGATGCTCACTCCGGGCACTGCAAGCTGAGTCTGGCGTCCGGGGATTCAACTCGAATCCGAAGCGCAGACCCAGCGGGCAAACGCAGTGTTATGCGTTTTCCCCCGGAAGTGCTTCGCCATAGTCAGCACGCAAAAGACTGGATCGGGACTCGACTTCCGCCGGAAGTGAGTATCCCGGTCTCATGTATGTGCTTAGCGGCCCCCAAGGGAACGGCAAACGCCGCAACACGACATTTATAATAACGTTTTTTTATTATATAACAAACAAAATCTGCAGGTACATTCCTTTTAAAGGATATGACAGTTGTACGCAGTCCATCAAAGAACATTACACACAGAGATATAACAATTTCACTATCATTAGTAGTGTACACCTCATCATCCGACTCACGATCCAGTACAGGAGGTGTGCATATATTCCCTTTATAGGCATTCCATTTGCCCCACACTCTTCCCTATTTCCTTGGGCACCCTCTGTGAATGTATGTAGCTTTTTCAGCAGCCATGATCATGTCCATATCCCTACGCCACTCGATCAGGTTTGGAGCTTGTGCCACCCCCCATTTCTGTGCTTCATTACGCTTAGCATCATCATTCCCGTCCTTGCCCACTGACGATCAGCGCGGCTAAGATCTGTTGGCGCCTACATGTTCAATAGGCAACACCTAGGTTCAAGCGGGACTTCTTTCTCGCTCATCTCTGTAATAGTATCCATCACTGCCTTCCAGTAAATTGTAATCAGCAGGCATTCCCACAGAGTATTATAAAATGTACCTAGTTTGACACATTGGCGCAGACAGTGCAGATCAGTGGTTCTTCCTATCTTATGCAATGTCGCCCGTGTGTAATAGGTCCTACGTAGTATTTTTAGCTGTACCAACCACAGTCTAGAGGAGACTGCCACCTCTCTAGGCGATGCAGTCGTGTCCTGCCAGTCAGTGTCGTCCATATCCCCAATCTCTGTCTGCCAGACTGCCTGAAGTCTAAGTAGCCTGTTAACAGTCAAGCCTCTAAAGGGGATGATTCAGGAAGTGACTCTGCTGCTGGAAGGGCTGCGTCTATTGCATGTTTAATCTGCATATATAAAAACTGTTCACCAGGAGCCATTTCGTGGTGTTCCTGCAGGTGGGCAAAGATGATGACTTTTCCATCTTTCCAGAGATCTCCCAGCCGGATATCCCTATCAAGTCCCATTTCTGGAACCCTTGCTCTTTCCCAGGGTGCCCAGTCTGCCTGTGTCCCACAGTGGAGTGTGTCGTGTTAGCCTGTCCGCCCATCCTAGGTGTCTTGTTACCACATGCCAAACATGAATTGTGTGTGCCGCCGGTCCCGTGAGGTCAGGCACTTTCCGTTTGTTATATGGTGCCCTATTAACTCCCCCCATCCCCAGAGCCACTCTGTCCAGGCGGTATACAAGAGTCTGGTGTGTGAATCCACTGATTGATAACTGTCAGTTCTGAGGCTGAGTAGTATGCCTGGACGTCGGGTAGAGCAATCCCCCCATTGTACCAGCTTCTAATCAATTTAGACTCAGCCACTCTTGCCGGTTTGCTATCCCAAAGAAGAGTAGTAACCTCCGAGTTTATTGCTCTAAAGTACGAATCGAGAACTCAGCAGTGCGTGTTGTGCAGGACATATAAGAATCTGGGTAAGGCCATCATTTTAAATAGTGCTGCTCTGCACAGTAGGGTGAGCGGAAACGCTCTCCAGTGCTTAATATCTTGCTTCAGCCTTTTCCACGGAGCCTGCAGGTTAAGTGCTAGGAATTCCTCTGGGTTGGACGTTGCATAAATCCAGAGGTATCTGTTACTATCTGGACTGTACATCCCCCAGGCAGTCTTGGAGGTAACCCACAAATAATATATAATATGAACTTGTCCCAATCGATTATGTACCCCGGCACCGACCCGAACACCTCACAGATGTTAAGTAATGGGTGAAAGAACCGCGTGGGCAAGGCTATGTATATAAGAACGTCATCTGCATAGTGGGAGATACAATCATTCCGTCCCTCCCTGCATTTTAGACCCCAAATTATGGGTCCCACCTAATCAAGGCAGCCAACGGTTTCAGGACCAGTGCGAACAGAAGTGGTGACAGCGGGCAACCTTGCCGCATCCTTCCTCCCAGAGCAATCTCCCGTGATATGTGTCCATTGGCAACTATATGCCTGATAGGGTTAGCATACAGTAGGCGTATCCAGGGCACAAGCCCTTTAGCACTGGTTAGTAGTAGACAAGTGCACAGAGTCCTAAATTAGCAAGACATGAGACACGAAGGCAAAGGTTTGGAGGACTACCACCCAAGGATGCTTGGTCTAACACCCTCTCACACTCAGTATTCCTCAGCC
This sequence comes from Lissotriton vulgaris, assembly GCF_964263255.1. NCBI lineage: Eukaryota > Metazoa > Chordata > Amphibia > Caudata > Salamandridae > Lissotriton > Lissotriton vulgaris. The sequence goes on from NC_141699.1 coordinate 703,532,742, forward strand.
TGGTCATTGAGATATAAATCTAATCTTTTTCCTGATGCACCAAATTAGCAGTGGTGGTTTTGCGGGTTAGTGACAATACCTAATCAGTAATATGACATTTACCTGAGACCAGATTTAGGCCAGTAAGTTAATTTAAAGTGGCAACCTGAGAAATTTCTGTCTGAGGTCTAACAGCAATCCCTGTAGGTGGGGGTAAAAGGAATGTAGCACATAAACTAAACTACAGAGTACTATTTTAATTGCCTTCAAGCTGAGTGTATTTTTGCTTGGCTGATATGCTTACTCTTCTTGTATCCCTGTCTAAAATGTAATGATATTCGGTTTCCCCCTGATTGGCCTATTTGTTTAATAGTAAGTCCCTAATACAGTGCATCATGTGTGTGCAGGGCATGTAAAACAAATGTTACTAGTGGACCTGCAGCACTGATTGTGCCACCCACATGAGTAACCCTGCAAACGTGTCCCAGATATTCCACTGCAGTGTCTGTATGTGCTGTTAAACTGCCATGTCGATCTGGCAAGGGCACTCACTTGTCAGGCCCAAACATTCCCTTTTATTACATGTAAGGCACCCCTCAGGTAGGCCCAAGGTAGCTACGTGGACAGGGTGCAGTGCATTTAAAAGGTAGGACATGTACTAATGTGTTTTACATATCCTGGTAGTGAAAAACTGCTAAATTTCACTTTTCACTACAGCAAGGCGTATCTCTCTCGAAGGTTTGCATTGGAGCTGCCTTGTAACATCTTACAAGTGTACCTGCTAATTGGGAGCTGATAGGAAATTGGAGTTTAGGTGTCTCTGGTCTAACATTTAAAACATACACCTTTTAAATTGACGTTCTGAGAATGCCTATTTTAGACAGTCAGTATTTTCTTGCTTAACCATTCTGTGCCTCTGTCTGTCTCTAGAATGCATGTCTGGGTTGGATGACAGTTGGGCTTTGTGCATTAACTCTACACACTCACACACAAAGGGAGCTGAGGTGTGCCCTGCATATCCTTCTGGCCCATCACACGGCTGATTAGTCTTTCTGAGCTAAAGTGGGGAGAGGGCTTGACATTTGCACCTGGAGTAGGGCTGTGACTGTTCCCTTACAATGCAGTCTCCACTTCCCTATAGGGCAGGGTCTCGTGCACTACAAAGACCTTTCTTTGAAGTTTGCTTAAATCAAACGCTGAAATGTGTATAAGTACTGGACCTCTGACACAATATACTCAGAGCACTTCTGGACTGAAGACATTCTGCCAGGAAGAAGAACTATGTTGCTATCAGGAGAGACTGCCACTTTGCTGTTTGTTTTGCTGTGCTTGCCTGCTGCTTGCTGCTCTGTCCTGGAAGCGAAATGACAGGACTTTGCTTTCTACATCCTGCATTTACATCCTGATTTTAAATGTTTCTCCAAGGGCTTGAGTTGAGCTTGCTTCCTGTTGGAAGTCTCAGGGCCATCAAAGACTTCTCCTGCTGAGAGCACTACTCTGCCAAGTGTTTCCAACTCAGGTTCCTGGACCCTTGGAAGAGAGTTTGGTGTGTTCACCAAGAGGATACCAGCACATCAACTTCGAGTGTGACTTCAGACTGGTGCCGCTCTCTGAATCCATGCTGCTGCATGCACTGGAGCCTTGGTCCCCGCTCCACACAATGACTGCGACTAACAACACAGGCCCCAACACTGCCTCAGTGCCTCCGAAGTACTGCCACAGAGGGAGTCCTGAATACCATGTCACCTAATACCGTGGCGCTCGACTCTGCCTCCGCCTCTGCCACCGCTTCGTTGGCCCGGTGGTGTGACATCGGCACTGCAAAATTGACGCTGCGTGCCTTGACTTTCGGCACTTCATTGATCCCACACCACCAGTGGAACCGACATCTTGCCGTCAATGCCTCATCATATCCCCTGTGCTTTGCAACGTCCCGGGCATCACCGGCTCAATGACTACATAGCACTTCCAGGAACCGACGCCTAGCTTGCTTTAGGGACGCCTTACCTCCTTTATGCAACATGCTGTTCCAAGCACCAATGTGCCACCAACGCTGCATCCACCTCAGCAAGGCCTCACCTCCCCGGCGTCTTGCAACGTCTTTGTTTTGTCATTGTTTCCAAGGTATTGTAATACACAATGAGACCCAATCCAAATGGCAAGCAAATGTAACAGTGACACAAGGGGGGTCATCTACATCCTACTCCCCACTACTCTCTTATCCACATTATAATGAGATACTGCACTGTGCTATGCCTTGTTTAAAATATCTGTTCTCCAAGACAACACAACAGAGCGAAACGCTCAAAGTGACCCAGATCTTAATGGTTCACAACAGTCCACACCACACATTGGACCTTCCTCTAAATAGAGGAAAAATGTGCGAGAAGCAAGTGACCCCTCACGGAAACACCACCAAGCGGGGTAACTGGTATGCAATTTCCAGACAGGCCCCTGTCTCATCATCGGTGGTCACTCGCTCCTCGGGAAAATAAAGATGAAAGGAAAGAAGACGTGTCCAAAACAAACAACGTATAAAGTGCTGAAGTGAAGTGCAGAAAACTCTGCTAGTGACAAACACACACAAACATAATGGTAGAGTGCCTAAAAACACACACAACACACCAATCCCTTATCCACTTTTATTCGTAGGGTGGTGATCGCGTGCTCTTTGTTATTAAAAAGGCTGGCAGCTAGTCATGCATACCAATACCTACAGTGCCGACATGTTTCACTGCTGTATAGCGTAGAGCAGTTTCATCAGGGCTGCACTCAAGTGCTGCCACTTCACTCTTTTTGGACACTCAGCTCTGTAACGTGCCAGGAGCAGCAAAGCTTTTATTACCAGCCACTCCGGTATCAAATGGGGAACCTAGACACTTCAAACGTAAGTGTGACCCCCTTGATTTGTAATCAAAAATGTTTTATCATGACAAACTAGGAAGACGCCTTTCCTCAGCCGTCACGGCTGAGGAAAGGCGTCTTCCTAGTTTGTCATGATAAAACATTTTTGATTACAAATCAAGGGGGTCACACTTACGTTTGAAGTGTCTAGGTTCCCAATTTGATACCGGAGTGGCTGGTATGCAAAGCTTTGCTGCTCCTGGCACGTTACAGAGCTGAGTGTCCAAAAAGAGTGAAGTGGCAGCACTTGAGTGCAGCCCTGATGAAACTGCTCTACGCTATACAGCAGTGAAACATGTCGGCACTGTAGGTATTGGTATGCATGACTAGCTACCAGCCTTTTTAATAACAAAGAGCACGCGATCACCACCCTACGAATAAAAGTGGATAAGGGATTGGTGTGTTGTGTGTGTTTTTAGGCACTCTACCATTATGTTTGTGTGTGTTTGTCACTAGCAGAGTTTTCTGCACTTCACTTCAGCACTTTATACGTTGTTTGTTTTGGACACGTCTTCTTTCCTTTCATCTTTATTTTCCCGAGGAGCGAGTGACCACCGATGATGAGACAGGGGCCTGTCTGGAAATTGCATACCAGTTACCCCGCTTGGTGGTGTTTCCGTGAGGGTTCACTTGCTTCTCGCACATTTTTCCTCTATTTAGAGTAAGGTCCAATGTGTGGTGTGGACTGTTGTGAACCATTAAGATCTGGGTCACTTTGAGCGTTTCGCTCTGTTGTGTTGTCTTGGAGAACAGATATTTTAAACAAGGCATAGCACAGTGCAGTATCTCATTATAATGTGGATAAGAGAGTAGTGGGGAGTAGGATGTAGATGACCCCCCTTGTGTCACTGTTACATTTGCTTGCCATTTAGATTGGGTCTCATTGTGTATTACTGATTGTGAGTGGAGGGCGACCCTTTCCGTATTCCCTCTTAGCTCCTTTATTGTTTGAGTCCAAGGTATTGTAACCAGGGTCTGTACGACTCAGTAACCAGCCGGCACTCCATTGCGGTCGGCCCCAAACTTTGAGATTTCATTGTCATCCACGTTGTACAGCCCCAGTTAGAGCTATTGTGTTTCTAAGAGCTATAACGGTATTTCATCTTGGAAACTTTGTATTTGTACTTGTGTATGTTGGATTTTTGTTGTTTTGGTCTTTTTTTATTCAGATAATATAATATTGGCTATTGTTCTAAAGTGGTATGGAGTTCTTTTGTTGTGTTTTCACAGTGTTACTGTGTGTGTATGTGTGTGTGTGTATACAAATACTTTTTTTTTTTTTTTTTTAATTTTTATTTTTGGTGCAAAACAAAGATATTAGGTACATTGTCATCCATCGCATTTCCATACATAAGTTACTAGGTGAATGAGGCGAAACAGTATTCACAAAGGCAAAAACTTATAACATCCACAGTAGTATACAGCATTGCGAGTTTCGTCGACGATGTGATGAATAGGAATATACTTGTGTCGAAAAAATACAGATTGCATTTTTGTGTTTTGTTGGCTACTATCCGTCTGAGTCTTGCCGTTCGCACCTTGCAATAAACATAAAACAGTAAAAACAGCACACTTTAGTCCGGCACGTACTTGAAGTAGTAGCTTTCGGCACTCGTAGCACAGTCCTTCTGTAAAGAGAGCAGTGTATTGTTGCATAGCCCCCTATTACCCACTCCCTCCCGTGCCACCTCCCACGGCTGCACCCACCCACCTCCGTTGCGCTCGTCCTCTTCACCTAGTTACAGCCCAATCAACGCTCCTCGTCACTCTCTGACCCCCCGTCATCATCTTCCTCCAATGGTTCGCAGATATCCCCCCTGTATGCGTTCCAGGATTGCCACACCCCGTTCCATTTACGTGGGTTACCCCTCAATTTGTACACCGCCCTTTCAGTCAACATGAGCATGTCCATGTTGCGGAGCCATTGGGGTAGCGTAGGGAGATCAGCCGACCCCCACTTCTGTGCTATGTCCCGTTTCGCTGTTACCATCCCCACTGTGACCCAGGCTCTTGCATGAAAGGTGAGGTCAGTCGGCTCCCAGATGTTTAACAGACAGAGCCGTGAGTCTAGGGTGAGGGTAGTATGGAGAGCTTGGGCCATCGTGCGTATTACCCGTTGCCAGTAGCCGACTAACAATGGACATTCCCACACCGTGTGTATGAAGGTCCCTTCTGCCCCGCAGCCCCTAAGGCAATATGGATGATCCGCCCTGTGCAGTTTGTGAAGTAATGTACGGGTGTAGTAGATTCTGTGAAGAAATTTTAGCTGCACTAGGCGAAATTTAGATGATATGCCTGCCTCACGGGGGGATGCCATGGCTGCGTTCCAGTCATTGTCATCCAGGTCACCCACTTCCGCCATCCATTTGTCCTTCAGTTTCCCCAGTGGATCAGGCATATTGTTAATCAGCTTGCGGTATGTCAGCGATGTCGCCCCTTCTTGCATGAAGTCAGTAAGGAGCCGATCCTCCAGAGGGGAGGATTCGGGCAGGGGTGCGTCCGGTGAGACTGCTGCCTGGAATGCGTGTCGGACCTGGATATATCTGTAGAGCTCTGTGTTCCCCAACTCATATTGGTCCTGCAGAGTGGCAAATGAGATCACTCCTTCCCTCGTCCACATGTCCCCCACCGTGGAGATGCCGATGCTGTCCCACTGTGCGAAGCCCTTGGAGCGCCGCAAATGGCCCAACGCCTTTGTGTCCCACAGGGGTGTAAGTTTCGTTATGACGCCATCCCACTTCAACTTTGCCTGCGCCTTGTACCATATACGGACTGTGTGTTTCGTAGGCCCCGTGAGTTTTGCCGCCACTCCACGGTGATACAGTGGGGCCAATAAGGTGTTGGCACCCAGTTGTGCCCTGTCGGCCTTGTACGCTGGGTCTTCCTGCGGGGCATGCATCCATTGGTTAAGGATTTTGAGTTGGGCCGCCCAGTAGTACAACTGTACATTCGGGAGGGCGATGCCCCCGTCGTACCACCCCCTGTTCAGTTTAGTGTGGGAAATGCGGGCTGGCTGGTTGCCCCATAACAGGCCCGAGATTTGCGCCGTTATTTTCTGGAGGTAGCCATCCGACACTAGATACGGGGCGTTCTCCAGCACATATAGGAAGCGCGGCAGAGCCATCATTTTAAATAGTGCTGCACGGCCAAGGAGTGTTAGGGGGAGATCCTTCCAATGTCGCACGTCTCCTCGGAGACGAGCTAAGGGGGGTAGTAGGTTGAGGCGTGAGAAGTCTGCCTCGTTACGGGTGATATGAATCCCCAGGTATTTGAATGACGTGTGGGCCAGCTCCAGTGGGCAGGAATCCGGGAGAGGCGGGAGTGGGCCTCGCAGTTCAAAAATGGTGGACTTAGCCCAGTTGATGGTGTAGCCCGAGATTCGCCCATGAGCCGTACAAAGAGCCAGGAGGTTAGGGAGACTCTCTTCCAGATCTGTGAGATAGATCAGCATGTCGTCTGCGTAGAGAGACACTCTGTCCTCCCATAACGGGGTCCATTGTATCCCTTTCAGAAGCTGGGTAGTACGAATCGTAACCGCCAGTGGTTCTAAAACTAAGGCGAAGAGCAGGGGTGAGAGCGGGCAGCCCTGTCGAGTGCCTCTGCCTAGGGGGAAGGTGTTTGAAGTATGGCCGTTGGCCGTCACCTGCGCCACCGGGTCCCTGTACAGCATTCGTATCCAGGAAAGGAACACCGGGCCAAAACCCATACGCGTGAGTACTGCAAAGAGGTAGCTCCATTCCACCATATCAAACGCCATCTTGGCGTCCAAGGAGAGGATGGCAGCCGGTTCTTGCAGTAGTGGAGCTCGCGCCAACACGCCATGCACCCTGCGGAGATTTAAAGCAGTGCTGCGGTGTGGCATGAATCCGGACTGGTCCGGGTGAATCAGGTGTGACAGAGTTGGCAAGATCCTGTTCGCCAACACTTTGGCAATAATTTTGGCCTCCGGGTTTAAAAGGGAGATCGGCCTATATGAGGTGCATTCGTTGGGGGGCTTACCTGGCTTCGGTATCGCCACAATTGTAGCCATCCGCTGATCGAGCGGCAGCGTTCCCTGTGTTCTAGCATCCTCGTACATATTGAGTAGGGGTGTGCTTAAGGATTCGGCCATGACTTTCAACCACTCAATGGGTATCCCGCTGGGGCCCATCGCTTTGCCTGGATGAAGGGCGCCTATGGCCATCTGGATCTCCTCCACCGTGAGAGGTGCGTCTATGTCCTCGGACATCTCAGGTGTCAGCTCTGGCAAGGGAACATGGTCAAGGGCAGTCTGCGCCTCCCCCTCCTCTACCACTAACTCTGGGGTGTAGACTGAGGCGAAATAATCGGCGAGGACGTTTACTATCTCATCGGGGCGGGTGTGGTTGTTGCCCTGTGGGTCCATAATCTGCAAAATATTCTTCCCCCCCCCCTGTCTTTTGTCTAACCATGCCAGCAATTTACTGGCCTTGTCTCCAATATCGTATACCCTGTGCTGTGTGGCCGCAATGTCCGACATCGTGACCCTGCGCATGTGATCTGTGAGGCGGTGCTGGTGGATCTGGAGTTCGTGAAGCGTGTCGTCAGAGGGGTTCGCCATATGGGCCGTGTTGGCCCGTTCTAGGCCTAGTTCTATCTCGAGGGCCTCCCGCCTGTGCGTCTTTTTGTGATGCGTTATCACTGCTATGGCCTGACCCCGGAACACTGTTTTATACGCCTCCCACAGTATGGAGGGGGATGCCACCGAGGATTGGTTTTCTTCGAAGTACTGTTGGGTTACCTTCTTAAGATCCTTGTTAATCCGGGGCACTTTGAGGTAGCCCGGGAAAATCGGGAATAATCTGCGCCGCGCCATGGTCGAAGTGGTGAGTGTCAATGTGAGTGGCGAATGATCGGAGACCCCCCGTGGTAGTATCTCGGTTTCGGCTATCGTAAGGTGTCCATTAATCAAAGTGAAGATGTAGTCTATCCTGGACAAGCTATTGTGTGTGGCCGAGTAGTATGTGTATTGTTGCTGAGTAGGGTGCAGAGCGCGCCACACGTCCATCAACCCCTGTGCAGTCAAGAATGTCTGGAGCCTGTTGGGTCCACCTGCGTGCGCACGTGGGGGAAAGCGGTCTTCTGAGTTTGTGAGTGCCATGTTGAAATCCCCACCTAGTAGCAGTTCCCCATCAGGGAGTGTTAGCAGGAATTTGCCCAGATCCGGCAAAGCCTCAGAGTGTAGAGCTGGTGGGATATAGACAGAGACTATATTAAAGAGCTTCCCCTCCCACTGGCCATGCACTGCCGCGAATCTGCCATGGTCATCCGTTGCTGTAGACTTGACGATGAACTTGGAAGATTTTTTCTGCAGAATGCCAGTACCACGGGACCCCGAGGTGAATTCCGCATGCACTACCATATGATAGCCTCTCCTATCCAGGGCCTTCGTGGCCGCTCCCGACAAGTGTGTCTCCTGCAGGAGAATGAGAGCGGGGCCCCGTCTCCTTATCCCCTGTAGCACTAGCCCTCGCTTGATCTTATCCCCCAGGCCCCTCACGTTCCAGGACATGACAATCAGTGAGTTCTTCGTGGTTGGGCTAATCGATGCAGCCATTGCTAGACTCCCAATCAGACCTCCCTGCGCCCCGAGTGTGCCAGTAGTTCTTGGTTACATAGAACATGCCTAGATACTTGAGTGTGCATAGAACATAAACTTGCAGGACCAAACAGTCCCATAGAAAAAACTTTTTCAACTCTTCCCCCCTCCCTGCCCCCCTGCTATACGGACTCCAAACTGCCCGCCCCCCCAACTTAGCAGAGTGCATATCCCATCCCCAAACCAGTGTACTTGCGCGTTGGGGTGAGGGACTCTCCGCAGCCGGCAGTCTCTCATTCACACCCCCGGAGGCCCTTTACCCAGTGTCCAATGGCGGGAAGCGCTTCACAGCTTACTAGTCTCAATACTGAAGTATGAATGAATTGTCCCCATGCTTTCATTGTTCCTCAGTCTCGACCACGCCGCCCTCAGCTCCCAAAGAGTCACTGTTGTCCGGCCTCCCGCCGGAGGCCTGCGAGTCTCTGCGATGGCCGTCTGCCCGATCCTTTCTGGAGCGGTTCGTCCGTCTGTGGTTCTGACCCGGTCTCCATCCCTCGAGCCATTCTTGCACGTTTTCAGGGCAGTCGAAGAACCAGGTTTTGTTCTCCGCTACCACCCGTAGTCTTGCGGGGAATAACATGGAATACGGCAATTCCCTGGACCTCAGTTCCTTTTTCACGTCGAAAAACGTGCGTCGCCGACGGGCGACTTCCGCGGTGTAATCGGGGAAGATGGCAATGGTGGCGTTCTGGATCTTGAGGGGAGGGGAGGACCTGGCTGCCTGTAGGATTGTGTCCCGGTCACGGAAGTTAAACAGACGTGCCACTATGGGTCGCGGGTTAGCCCCTGGCTTCGGTTGGCCACCCGGGACTCGATGGGCCCTCTCCACCGAAAAGAAGTTGGACAGTCCCTTAGGCTTTAGTTCGTTGGTGATCAAGTTCTCTACAAAGAGATCCATCGCCTTCACTCCTTCCGATTCCGGTACCCCTATAATGCGGATATTGTTGCGCCTGGAACGCCCTTCCTGCTCATCCAGCTTCTCCCTGAGCATTCTATTGTCCTGCGCCATCTTCCCCATTTCTCGCTGGAGTTCCGCGACGTCTTCCACCAGTGATTTTGTGATCACCTCCATACTCTTGACCTTCTCCGAGATTTTGTGGAGGTCTGCTCTAAGTAGGGTGACGTCCGTGGAGATTCCGCCAACAGTTGTTTGCAGTTGTGCCAATGCTACCATGACGTCGTCCAGCGTGGCCTTTTTCCCCCCAGGGGAGTCGGCTGTTTTACCGGTCTGTTCCTTCCCTGCCGGGGATCCGGTGGGCTTGTCGGAGGTGAAGCGATCTATGCGAGTCTGTGTGACGCCGCCCTTAGGGCCTTTCCCCGCCATGCCGCCGAAGGTAGTGCTCCTCGTGCCCCTGCGCGCCAGGATGTAGGGATCAATGCAGGCCCCCAGACCAGTCCGATACAGCACCGAACAGGTCGGGCGAGCTTCTTCGGGGCGGGAGGTGCTCCGTAGGTCGCCAAGTGTGTAGCGACGATCAGGTCACAAGATGGCGGGTACTCACTCCGTTGTCGATGCCCAGGCTCCCGGCACTTTAGGAGATAACCTCCAATGCTGTCAGGATTCCAGCCGTCCCTCCCTTGGGCACTGCTTCCTTGATTTGCCTGAGCCGCCGTCTCCGACCTCCTGAGGTGTGGTCGAGTTGTTGAGGCCACCGCCGCGCGGGCACTTCCGGTCCAAGTTCTCCGGTCAGGATGCACTTCCGGCGGGGTGAAAAGCCAAGGAAGGTCCCGGCTCTGGAGGTGCTGGCAGGCCGGTCGGAGGCTTCGACGTATCTTTGGCTACGGACGTCGGATTTTCTCGCTGCTTGTCGCTGCTCACTCCGCCCGGTCCTGGGATCCGGTGCCTGCCTTGGGGCTTGAAGATGTAACGGATTTTGTGTCGGATCGACGAAGAGGCCGCTTCAGCCGCGGAGCTCGTCCCTTATGCTGCCGCCATGATCGGCTGCTAGCCACGCCCCCGTATACAAATACTTTAACCCCTTGCGTGCTGATGACAGAACGGTTCCGTCATCAGCATCGGTTGAGCTGTGCTGATGACGGAACCATTCCGTCATGACTCCGCCCGCGCAAGGCGGAGTCAGCACAGGCGGAAAATACGCCCCGCACGCAAGGGGTTAAACATTACCTCTGGGATAAAACTGACTGCTCTTTGCCAAGCTGCCAAGGGGGTGAACAAAGGTTATCTTAGCTCTGTTCTTACTTACCCTGACTAGAGTGAGGGTCCCAACTTGGACAGGGTTCAAACCGCTGCCCACTAGAGACCCCACTTCTAACTGGGTCAATTTACAAAAGCATTTATAAGTTCGGGAAGTAGTTCTACAGGGCTACTCTTATACTCCTACATGACTTTGTGAATTAGCCCCAAAATGTCCAACTCCCTATAAGTAAAAGTGCAAAGAGGGAACAGTACTTGCACTAATTGTATATGACTGCTACCAATCTATTTCATTTTTATTCCTGGGGGGGTCCATTCACAAAGACATGTAAGAATACCTAAAAGTGTACGACAGGAGGCCCCTCTGGCTCCACCCTTAATCAAAGTGAACCCCTACTGAACCGGTTCACAGTTTGCAAATAAAACTATAACAGCAATTGGTCATGGAAAACAAACTAGGCCCCAAGGTTTCTTCGTATTTTTTGAGCCAATGCAAGTTGACACGTGGAAGAACCAAAAGTCAAATACTCAATTGAGCAGGAAATCCCAGTAGAGTGCCTGTCCTGGGAAATCCCCCTTCTTTTTCCTCCTGCCTGTTTTTGGCACCTGTTCTGTGTGTTAAGATTCAAACACTGACAGGGCGGTGAAAGGCTCATTTGGAATGCAGCAGCTTTCGACAACAGCATGGAAGTGGACACTCGGGTCTTTAGGGTGAGATGTTCGACATCATGTAGTCCGCCATCATGGATTTTGTCACGGGAGTTTTTCTTGGTGCTGAAAAGAAAGCCTCGTTACCCGAGAATGTCCAGCTATGTCAGCTATACCGAAACTGTAATATTAAGACTTTGATACAAATCTCCCCCGCATTCACTTTTTAAAAATATAGCACCGAGATTCAATCTTCCCACAGTAAGGAATATGGTCGGCCCCTCTCTTTAGCTCCTGCTATATTGACTTTCTTTTTCTACATTTATTTCGCTATCTGTTTACTTCTGTGCGTCTAGTTCTCACTCTTGATTCAACTTTTCACAAACCTAATTTGTTGCCTTATTCTTTTTAGGTACGCTTGTTTATCTATTTAACGTGATTATGCAGTAGTGGAGTTGACCAAATCATGTGTCAAGAAAAAGCAAATTAAGTGGGACAATATAGCCCATTCTGTGACCGAAGTATTTCACTATTTTGTCCTTTTAACATAAATGAAAACAGTTTGGGCAAAGGTTTAATTTCTTTATGGCCAATTTACAGTTTAACACCTGAATTTAAACAACCCTCACTTGAAAAGTTACCAGTTAACCTTGGCGGTCGCAAAACATTCGCATTTTACCACCTGGTGGTAACCAATTCGCAAATGGGAAAGGGTCCACAACGGACCTCTTCCCCTTTGTGAAGGTCTGTAAATGCATTTTCTAAGAGCAGGCAGTGGTCCCACGGACCACTGCAGGGGCGTAGCTAGAGCTTGTGGCGCCCGGGGCTACCCCTCAGATTGCCGCCCCTTGGGGGGGCGGGGGGGTGGAGGGGGGTGCTGGGGAAAAAAGACGGTGAGTACTTGAAAGATGTCCGAGCCTCCGAGGAGAGACACGTAGTATTGCTTCTAACAGTTACCTCGATCATGCAAGTTACATTTATTTATTTATTTATAAAGTTTTATATAGCGCGAACTTGATCCCGAAGGATATCAGAGCGCTTTACAATTTGAGGCAAAGGTAACAAATCAGAACATTAGAGGCATTGGCATGTCTAAATTGTGAGCTGGGCACATGCTTGCCATAGGCCCCACTGACTTAAATACCGGCCAAAGGTACCAGCTACGCCCTTCCCTATTCCCAAAATTATAGTACTGACCTGATCCAAAAAGTACAGCGTTCTCTTGCTCATTTTACATTGTATATCCTACATCTTACACCTGCACAGTTGTTGCTTCTCCCCAGTATATCCTAGCACCCTTAGTTATAAAGTGCTCTGTCACTCTTCGGGGCTAGCAGCGCTATAACAAAAACTATAAAATAAATATGCTGTATGTGTTCTCTTCTACTTTGGACATGGTTAAATATTTGTGTGGTTGGATTCTCTGGCTATTTGTGGTGCATGACCCCAGCTTTCCACAATCCCCCATCGATGATTGTGCTGTGGGACACCGAATGTAAAAAATACCATTATTTCATGCCCGCACCGTTTGTGCTTGCAGTGGAGGCGAGAAGCATGCCAGGAGTGGACGTGATGGAGTTTAAAAAGGGGCAAAAGACAGGCCTGGCATCTGGCTGCATCACTGAGAGAGAGAGGGGGGTGGGGGGTGACCACCCCTCCTGGGCAGGAGCGGGCGCCATCCTGCCTACTATGGATTACTTTACTCTACTTCGTCGTGTATGAGTGAATACAACAAGGAAGGAGGCCTAGAATGAGATCCAAAACCTAACGGGCCACGGCAGAGTGCAAAGCGAGTCTGGGACCTGCTTGCTTGTTGAAAACAGAACAGAGTGTAACTTGGTGCCGTCGTGGCCGTGCACGGTGCATTGCAATCATTCATTGTAATTCGGACGGTTCTTTATTACTTTCTCACAGTCTGTCTCACCTCGAATTACAGTAAGCAGGCAAGTCACTCAGAAAGGTGGTCTCCTCTCCACGCAAAGTCCGACTACTAGACGGGGCCGGGACGAGGGGCGAGCAAGCGCAGCGGGCGGGAGCGCGTAACGCATCACACTGCTACGGTGCGGTGAGGGCTGGCCAAAAATGTCCTCAAGGGCCGTCATTGGTTGCGCTCGCGCACGCCACCACTGATTGAGGGCCCTGGAGGCTGGAGGACTAGTGTGAGCGAGACTGGGGAAGGGGGGTTGGCAACAATCACTTGATTGCTAACTTGATTGCTGGGTAACGGTAACGGCCGGGCGGGTAACGAGTGATCGAGCATCAAAGCACTCCGCTGCCTGGATCGAAGTGCCTACAGTCACAGAGGCCGCCACGGCCGCAACGGGCCTCGGCTGCTGTCCAGACAGTCAGTCAGAGCCGGCCCGCGCAGCCACGGCCGCCTCATACTAACTAGTTCAAAAAGGTGCCGCCTCAACAATAGTGCCGCCTGGGGCGGACCGCCCCCCTCGCCCCCCCCTAGCTACGCGGGTGGACCACTGACTGCTCTTAGAAAATGAAAGGAAAAGTTTTTATTTTCTCTATTGTAAAGCATCCCGTTTCCCTTTAAGGAAAACGGGCTGCTTTACAGAAAAAAAAGATTGCTTTATTTAGAAGGAATCACGGAAATGGTGGTCTGCTGACCTCAGCAGGCCACCATCCCAGTGATTTTTGCGATTCCTATGGAGTCATAAATTGCGACCTACCTCATTAATATTCATGAGGTAGGTCATTTGGGATCCCCTAGGAATCGTAGAAAGTGTTAAACCATCGCAAAATGGTTGGTTGATGCATCTGGCCCCATGTGCCTGATTACGATGATGGTCAGACCGCCACCGACAGGCCGTCGGTGGCAGTTTTACCACTGACAGCCCTTCGGTCTGACCTCCGTATTACAGTGCTGGCAGTCGGACCCACATCTGTCCAGAGATCAAAGATCCCTACGGCGTGGCAGTCGTGTCCGAAAATGGCGGCAATGCCGAGGCAGGCACTGCTGTCATGATTTGGATATCCCTGTCGGACAACCTTTACATGGCGGGAACACTGCCATGAAACGGTTGTCGGAAAGGGATATTGGGGGCCCTAAACAAGGCCCCTTCCATCGTAGCCCACTGAGAAGTGGCCTTGGGAGCACATGTAGTGCCCCCACTCACCTCCCCGTACAGTGTGGTTTGCACTAAATGGTACATACATGGCACATGGTGCCTGGACTTGCTGGAGGTGCTGCATGGCAGCGCATGTGCTGCGGCCCTTTGCCATGGCCGCAGCACACATGGTTCTGACAGCTTTGCAACCACCAGTCCGGCTGTCATATCGAAATGCAGCGGTCTCCTGACCAACGCAGTAGCGGTTGCCAGTCAGACCAACTGCTATCATAATCAGGCCTGAATTAAGAAGAAATACAAAAGAGGTGGCATAACAAGGGCATTATATATCACAGCTCACAAGTCTACTCATGGCAAGGTATAGGTGTAAATGTCTACCCTCAATTGGCAAGTAAAGTTATTAGATATTGTAAATGTATGTTTCAGCATGAAGTAATGTAGCCCGAGCTTTTGTTTTTTTAGTGTATTTTGGACATCTGCTTGCAGTGGTGTGTACCCTGATTGGCATGTCATTACAGCAATAACACTGAACTAGTGTGAACGTAAATCAGGCTGGAACTGTGTCACTATGTCCCAGGTGCTGTATGGAACGACAGTCACAGTCGTTAACGTTATCTTGTCCAACATCTCCACCCCTTCATTTCTTCCTGACATCACACCAAGAACGGAATTGTCCATGCATCCACCATTGAGTTCTTGTAGGTCTTAAGGTCGGCTTGGCCCTTCCTTCTTCTCATTGCCCCTGACTGGGAGGAGTGAAGGACACTGGGCCCATGGTTGATATATTCCTCAGTGTTCTTACAGATATTGCACAAGCATTTTGGTTCTGCACAACAGACCTTGCGGGTCTAACACAATAATTACAACTCACGTGAAACTCTGCCCAGGTAATAACTCATAGCCATGAGCATAACGAAGGCTCCTGCATTGCAGGGGGTCCACAATTCAGCGGCGCCCCCTTTAGCCTCATGACTATGAATTTCTGGGAAATAGTTATGAACCCCAGGTCAAATTGTGCTGGGGAGCCTCCATCATTTTGTGTTATTTCATTGCTCATAGCAACACATATCAGGATATATGCAACTGGCGCATCTTCTCAACATTGAGGCATGCAGGGACAATATCATAAACCATGAATGTTTAGGGTGACACAGGAAAAGGAACTCTGGTTAAGTTACCATTTTGGGCTCTGAGTAATTCACGTAAAACAAGCTAATCTACCAGCATTTACCTATTTCAGCCTACTCAAATGTTTTTTATGAATACAACGTTTTACAGTATTAGATTAGAAAAACATGGGGGCATATTAGCAACAACTTGTGAAAATTATCGCAAACCACACTCGAATTTTTTTATCGCCTCCTATGGCTGGATTTTATTGCGGAGATAATGTAGTATTACCAACGTTTATCGCCACGGCAATAAAAAGTCCAGCGATAGCGGCGAATCCCATCTATAATGCGAGATTTCCAGCAATAAAAATCTTATCGCTAAGGAAAATCATGCTAATAGGTAGGTGGGGACTTAGCCATAGAATCCACCTCCCATTGACTATTATGGCTAAGTCAGGTTTTTACCAGGTGTAAAATCCTGGTGCTAATCGCTGTTAGCGCGCGTTTTTATATTGCGTCGCGGGTATTGCTAATAGGGAATAGCTGTGGTAGTCGCTATCAGTTTGGGTACACCCACTTTGCATGCCATTAGCGATAAATATCACTGACGGTAGGGTGTTCAAATATCGATTACAAAAATATCGTTGACATAAATTTAGTTGTAAAAATATCGTTTACAAAAATATCGACACCCTATACCTAAACAGGTAAGTACATAAATATCTACTCAAAAATATAGTTGTAATAAATATAGATGTAAAAAATATCGACTTTTTAAATTAATTAAAATTACATTAAATAATAAATAAATATAAGTACTATTAACAAAATACATTACATTACTTTTATTTTTTAACTATTTAAAACAAATTAACTACACTTTTTCATTATAAACTTAATAAATGTGTACATATACATATATTTAACACATTACTTTATATAACAACAATAATACATACATATAATTAAAATATAAAATATATTATTAGTTAAAACATTTGATAGCGAAGGGGTAAAAATTACTATTCCCACTCCAAAGGGTGCAACAGTAGGGAAAGCGTTGGATAGCGTAGGGGTAAAAAATACTATTCCCACTCCAGAGGGTGCAACAGTAGGGAATGCGTTGGATAGCGTAGGGGTAAAAATTACTATTCCCACTCCAGAGGGTGCAACAGTAGGGAAAGCGTTGGATAGCGTAGGGGTAAAAATTACTATTCCCACTCCAAAGGGTGCAACAGTAGGGAAAGCGTTGGATAGCGTAGGGGTAAAAATTACTATTCCCACTCCAGAGGGTGCAACAGTAGGGAAAGCATTGGATAGCGTAGGGGTAAAAATTACTATTCCCACTCCAGAGGGTGCAACAGTAGGGAAAGCATTGGATAGTGTAGGGAGGTAAAAATTACTAAATGTATTTACTCGTTTAAAAATTAACAAATCTTTATTTTTATTTAATTAATCATTAATTAAATAATTATTCAATTAAAATGTAATTAATTCACTACATTTTCACTTAAAAATTCCAGTACACACACTTACATTTAATTATACAATTAACATAATTAATTTACATAATTATTAATCAATCTTTTTGCATTTAGGAAAGCTGTGAAAACGTATCTTTTCCCCCTGCCTTATTAGCTTCCTTTTGTGTTCTGCTTTGTTTGTTATGTTCTTTCCAGATATAGCGCCGGGACGCCCCTTTGCTGGGGCAGCTGTGCGCTCAAAAAGTCAATATAACATAACATAACATAACATTTATTACACTATTTATATTCAATTAAAACATTAATTAATCTATTATTTTATTATATTTAAATTACTTCCCACCCTACTCCCCTATAAACCCACAACCCGCTACGGAACTATTAACACTAAATTCAACATAAAACACATTTTTAACTAATAAAATACTACAAAAAATACTACTTTGACAACCAATACTTATTAAAATCACTACATTACTTATAAATATTTAAAAAACTATATTTTTGTAAACTATGTTTTTGTAAACGATATTTATTACAACTATATTAATGTTTTCGATATTACTTACCTGTCTGTCGATATTCTGGTCACACAATATTTTTGACATTGATATTTCTTCTTGTAGATATTTCTGCGGCGATATTAAGGTTAGTCGATATTTTTACGACGATATTCCCGCTCTGTACCATCACTGACATGCAAAGCGGGCCCCAAACCGGTTGCTATCGCCTGCAAGCTGTCGCTAACCGCTGTTAGTGATTGCTTGGTAATTGGGCAATGAAAAAATCGCCGCTTTATCGGCAAAAAGTGCCGGTAAAGCGGCGGTAACGCCCTTGCTAATATGCCCCTTGATTCGTGCCAAGTCAGAGAGTGACAGATATGTTTGTCATTCCAAAATATTACATTTTAGAGATTAGTAAACTACCATCCAAGAACATGTGGAATAGAATAAGAGCAACTCCTGACATGTTCTGTCCCCTATTAAAGCTCATAATAAAGGTGAAGGAGCAGGGAGGCATCCTATTAAAAGCTACTTCGGAAAGGTGGAATGGCCATTGATTTTACAAAACTGCCGCTAAAGCGGCGATAATGGGTTTGATAATATCCCAAAGAGAATTCCAATAGAAGCCCATGTTCACACCAGAACATGGGCTTCTGTTGGAATTCTCAAGGTCATATTATCAAGTCCATTATCGCCGCTTTAGTGGCAGTTTTCTGCCTCCAAACTGGCGATAATTTTTAACACCGTTCTTGATAATATGCCCCTGTATTCCCTGACCTGAAGGGTAAACGCTTTTGTCTCTTCCTGAGTCACAGTGGTTCAGATATTCCTCCACTTCTTTGGGACAAACTCCAATAGAAATCAGGGAATGCCCCTTTAACAACGTGCCAGTGCCCCACATTTTTTAAGTCTCCTCTCCTTCATCATAGAAGCACTGACCTTTGACCAAGGTTAGAGCCCCGAAGAGACTACCTGTCTCAAGCCACCACATTACCAATAAAATAAATAAACAAATGGAGATTCTGCCCCATTGCAGTCCATGCGATATCAGGGGCACCTTCTGTAATACCTGAGTGTCTGAGGAGGGCACCAAATAGTGCATTCCAGAAGGTTTACATAAATGTAAACATCTCATTGCCCGTGTAAAAATATAATGTCTTATAACATATTTTTATAACACTAATTACCCAACATTACCAAGTTCTGATAATGTATTTCACTATTATTAAACTAGAAGGTATTCATTATTGTAAATGTAGAAAACAATGAAAGTCTAATTTGACACTGCCAGCTGTTGAATCTGTAATATGTTGGTGGCACAAAGTGAACTACAGAAGGCATATTACACTAGTTTCCCCACCCAACATTTAGGGGTTTATTCCTACCCTCATTGAACCATGATGGCCCACTCTCTGACGTCTCTTACAATTTTAGTATACCTTTCCTTAGTTTTGTCACATACTCATTCCCTTTTACAACTCCTTCCCAGCAATCAGCACTTTTGCAGATATCAGTGGTATCTTCAAAAAGACATATTTTCTCATTCCATACTGATGTATTATCTATTAACCTCAGAAAACTGTTACAATGGCTTACTTTTTCATTAAACATAAACATCTTGAATGTCGTTCTAGTAAAGGCACTGCATACATTAAATCTCTCGTGGTCCAAAGAAAATTTAATTGTTTCCTCTATATATGTATTTGGCACTAGATCATAAAATTGACACAAATGGGTCTCTGTGTATGTTTTGTTAACATACTGATGGTTGGTAGAGGTCAAATGGTTTGGCCCATCCAAGAAGAACTCTGAAGGCGACTGTGTGGTAATAACCTTTATATATGAAAGTCTGGTCAATGATCTTTTAGCCAAATACTACTTGTTTCATGCTTCTCAGAGCTCCATCAAATTATTTCCATTAGAGTATTTCTACAGGCACCTACAGAGCGAACACAGGATTATTTGTCAATTTCCACACGCACATCACCTTTACACCCCAATTCCAACCAGAAATCGCTATGCTGTTTTATCTGGCCTTTCTGAAAATGACTGACAGTCTTTGGACCAGCCTGAACCTAGCTAGCTCTCTTAATTATGACACTTCATCCAGAGGGCGAAGTATGGAATGCCTGGAGTAGTATGTGTTGTGACATAGTCAATACAGGTCCTGAACTTAAATCTACAATTGCCACTGATTAACTGGATCCACCAATGGAGACTCAAATTTTGCCCATGGTCCAAAGCCGGGAGATTATCTCGGGGAATTTTAAGGTTGGCCTGATTTCCCATTGCCATGTTCTATTAATCTATACAATATGTCCCTGCTTCATAATTGTACCAAAATAGGCAATATTTGCACTCATGATTAATTATGATAACTGCTCCTATATGACTAATCATATACAAATTATTTAATGGAATGTGGTTGGATTTAGAAGCAAGTTATCTTCCCCTGACTGGCAAACCCTGGCAACATCTGCTCAGATGATTTGTATACAAGAAACCTGGGCTCTGGATGATGTTCACATTGAGGGATTTTCCTCAGTGGTCACCACAGCGAATCCTTCTAGTTCCTAGAGTACCAGCGGAGTCCTACCTACTTTTCTCTCTATACTGCTTTTAGTGGACATCACTGAGACCTTTACGGGTTCACCTGACTACCAATTTGTGTCCATATCTTACAAAAATACTTGTCATACGCTCATCATTAATTTTTATAATAAGATCTTTGATTCTACATGTAGTGTGGTAAAACTAAATTAAGATTGTATTTATTCCTTTTACAGTGACCCAATACACTCTTGTTTGGGTTGATGATTTTAATATTTCCAAATGTTCTCTGCCACCCAAATAAGTGTTTAGTGTTATAAATGCACTTGCGGTTGTTCAGCTACCATTTTCTGCATAACACATATGGGAACGCATTGAATAGCATATTATTTAAATATTATTTAACTTTTTTGAAAGATGAAAATAATGCCAAGTCTGGTCATCATCATACGTTTATTCGCAGAGGAGCAAATACCACTATCGATCATATTATATTATCAACAAATGGTATTTCGAATCTGGTCAATCTTGTAATCAAACTTAGCTCTATAAATTACCATAATTTGCGGGTCCTCACCAAGCGGTTTCGAACTAGTGAGCGCATTCATCATAATATTATAAGTTGGAGCATCAAGAACAAATGGGCCACACCTCAAATGGACTGGCATTGAACCTAGTCGGTTTACCAAAAGAATAATAGATACTAATAAGCAGTACATTGAGTCCTGTTTATCTGAAGCAGCTAATCGCAGGGACATTCAAATAGCATTCGAGAAGATTGCTAACTCTATTAATGTCCATCTATCACAGAATGTTAGGCATTGTAAGATAGACCAGCAGGCCTAGTTTGACTATTCTTGCTGTTTAGCATCAAAAAAAGCTCCAACTTGCCCTAAATGCATCCCCAAGAGAACCATTCCTTGTTTCAATCCGTAAGAGGCACTCTCTGCCAGGAACAATGAGCAACAAGAGGAGGCCTGGTCAAGCTCGATGAAGCTGCGGCCACGAACAATTGCGTTTTATTCTGGCAGACAATTAATTCCCACTTTCTGAAAGATAATACAGGTCCTCATTTAGATCACGTGTACAGATGCAAGCATGGGTCACCATTTTCCTAGCATTTTTAGTCAATCATATAATTTAGTTAACTTGTGTAAGGTCCCAATTCAAACATGTACAACGCTCAGTGGGAGTCAGTCATTAATGATCTCTCTAGATAAAGTTGTAAGGGCTATTGAGAAAAGTACCAGTGGGAAAGCAGCAAGACCAGAAGGAATCTCAGCTGATATGTATAAATATCTGACAGATTTATAGGCTCCTAATTTAACTAAAGTGTTAAATGCAGCCGTTAATGGATATATTCTAATAACCTGGGATGAATCATTGGTAGTTCCGATTTTTAAAAGGGGCTATAAAAGTGATCCCAACTGCTCCTGCCCCTTTTCCCTCCTAGACTCTTCCACTAAGATCTTGAGTAGAGTGATCCTAGAAAGATTAGAACAATGAACTGACGATAATAGGGTCCTCACAATGTCACAATATGGGTTTATTTTTATTTTATTGTATTTTTTCAGCTTATAGAGCGCGACAGCTACCCAAAAAGGGTTTCCCGGTGCTAACGGAGACAAGAGCCATATAACACAGCGAGGCCAGAGGTAACTCATTAAACAGGCAGGTTTTTATGGCTTTCTGGAAGCGACCGTAGCAGCTTTCGGAGCGGATGTCCGAGGGAAGAGAGTTCCAGAGTCTGGGACCCATGAAGGAAAAGGACTTACCGCCAATCCTTGCAAGTCTGACCTTTGGCACGCAGAAAAGATCTTGAGAGGATGAACGGAGGGTGTGGGCAGGGGAATATATGTTACCCAGTGATTACAAATATCTGGGGGCCGTGCCCGATTTGATTTTATACATATAACTCAGGGCTTTAAACTTCGCACAGCTCTCTATTCTGAGCATGTGAAGCTCCCTGAGACGCCCTGAGATATGTTCATTTCTCTTGCAGCCACCGAGCAACCGTGCTGCAGCATTTTGGACCAATTGGAGATGCCTGGTGACTGCCTTGGTAGCCCCCAGATAGAGCTTTGTTACCGTAATCCAGCCGGGAGGTCACCAAGGCATTCACCACCGACCTCTGTAAATTCAGAGGTAGCATCCACAGAATCTTCTTCAACCAACGCAAGATAGTGAAGCATGTGGCCGCCACCTTCTTCACTTGGGCTCACATTGATAGTTCACTGTCTATAGTCACTCCCAAGTTGCGGACGTGCTCAGATACAAATGGAATAGGGCCCATTTCAACTGGCCAATGCCTAGAACTCCACAGATCTTGCTCAGGTTCAGGAGGGTTATGGGAACGGTAGAACAGTGTGGTAGTTTATATCTCCTCCTTATGGAAATATACAAGGACTAAGATTTGCAAAATACACTTATGTTTTGTTGACCAGTCCAGTGCTTTTGGTTTGGTAAATAAATCAGTCCTGTGGCAAACTTGGTCCTCGAAAGACGCACTGTAAGAAATAGTAATATTGTTATTCAAGTTATACAGGATGTTATCAGTCAGGGTGCCCTATATGCCCAGTGGAGAGTGCTCTCCATTTGTTAAAATTTAGAGAGGAGTCAGGCAAGGGTGCATATTGGCACCCTTCTTGCTTTATTTGTTTATAAATGTGCAGATAGTTTAATCCAGGAAGTGTCTGCTGACTCTCCACAAATGGAAGGAAGAACAGTCCCTGTTCTCTTCTATTCAGATGATGCACTGCTTTTGTCAAGGACCACAAATTGAATGCAAGGACTGCTGGATCACAACCTATATAGTAGATAGGAAATTGGGCATGTAATATTTGGAATATCTACTAGCAATAAAGCACGTCCAGTTGTGGCATTCTATTTGGAACAAAGAAGAGAACAAGTTCACAAAAGCAATTATAAGGGATGGTTTAAGACTAGACAATGCATTCAGAATCAATGGCTTTTGGATGTCTTCAGAGAGATTGCCAGTATATTGGTCCTCCATTATTGAATGAGCCTGATAGCATAACGCTCTTTAGTAAAAGGGAATTCAAACTTTTACTTCTTAAAAAGAAGGTTGCTGCGGGATGTGCCAAAGAGACCCTCAGTTGTAAGATACCTGTCTATGGTACATAAGGA
The DNA here is from genome assembly GCF_964263255.1 of Lissotriton vulgaris. Lineage (NCBI taxonomy): Eukaryota > Metazoa > Chordata > Amphibia > Caudata > Salamandridae > Lissotriton > Lissotriton vulgaris. The sequence continues at coordinate 703,555,921 of NC_141699.1, forward strand.
GGGCCTTCAGAAGTATCTTACACTTCCATCTAACGCTGTGGTAACCTTTCCAAAAATGAAACAATGGCCAGAGGCACCTGTGAAATACCCATATGATGGAAGATCTACTCAACAATGCATTTCATCCTATTTTGTAGTTTCTACACTGTAATCAGGAGATTCTATTTAAAATCAGTGTCTTTAGCAAATAATATTAGGAATTACAATAAAGCTTATTTATATCTATGTTCCTTGGAGGATCCAAACTTGTTTAGAGTTGCCTCCTGTATATGGAAAGCCTTTAATACTAGTAAACATCTTAATCATCTGCATTAAGCTTTCTTTTGGCATTCTTTGTGACACACTGACGGTCCAAAAATTTTCATTTACCTACACTTTGGAATTGGTGCCCCACTTTGGGGCAGTCTCCTGGCAGTTTAGCCACAATGTTCTGTTTTTATGAAGGTACTAGCTTACCCGTCGCGCATTGCTGCAATCTCAGAAGAAAGGAAATTTAAGGTAACTTGTTATGATAACATTCAATTTACATTGTGTGTCATTTTCATTGAAACTTATTCATTTTAATATGGAAAACATTTTAAAGTGTTGTTTTAATTCTGTTTATTTATTCGAGTGCTTGTGGATACATGGTATTATTTGTTTTTCCGTCTGGTGCATACACAAATAAATCAGAAGGTTTTCCGACGCGTGAGTTGGCCACATACAGTTGTCCATGTGAGAAGCACGGATTCTCCAAATCTAGTCCACACACTTGCAGCGATTGTCCTTGTGCTTTGTTGATGGTCATTGCAAAAGCGAGTCGCACCAGAAACTGTAAACATTCAGTATTTGAAAGATTATGAGGGCCCTGGGGGGCCGATATTTAACAAATGTTTCTTTTTTTTTCTTTTTTTTGCCAGAAAACTTCGCGGGAGTGTACTCAACAACTTTTAACAATTTTTAAATTTTTTTATTTAAACAGGGTTTTTTTTTGGTTTTTTTTGCCAGATACCTTTGCGGGAGTGTACTCAATAACTTCTCAAAGGTTCATGGCGATCGGATGAATGGTGTATTAATGCATAAAGGACAAACAGACAGACATACTTTCGTTTTTATATATATAGACTAGCATGACTAAGTGGGACTCGATGATCGTGGTGCTGCAGTGATCGTTTTTGAAAGTTGTGTTTCAGCAGGTTTACCACTTTATTTTATACTAACATTGCAGACCCTAATTATAAGTTGCTGTTTTAAAGAGTATAGAGGTTACCCTGCGGATTTTTTCTAACTTTAAGTCTTATTTGCAAGTTATGGGGTCATCATAGAACGGCAACTTCTTTAGTAATTGTTAGGTTCTAAACATTCTTACTTCAACTGACTAAGCTGCACAGGCCCTTTGTGACCCTATGGGACCGATCCTAACGTATTAAATCGCATTAGCACTTTACAGTGAGTTGGCTGGCCTTATATTTTGCCATCATAAGTTCACGCTGCTATTTTTTGTTACAGATGAGGAGTTTTTAAATAACTTGCGAATCGTGTGACATTCTGTTTTTACTGCCAGTAATTTGCTATTTTAGTTTATATTCTATATTTAAAATATATTTTATATCTCGCTATCTTTGTACATCTCATCCATCCTGAGTTTTGCAACATTCTAATGCATCGTGATAAACCTTGCATTCATTGTTGATGTACTAATTCAGATGCAATATGACGAGGTATTCTTTATGCATTTTGTGAATTGTTATTTTTATTTTTATGGTTCTATAACAAAACTGAACAAAGATTTTAAATCGAAATTGAATCAGATCTCTATGAATGGTTTTGTCTTTAACAATGTTTAGAATGCCACAAGTAAATCTATTCATTTGTAAGAACTTTTTTGATTTTATCTTTTACACTAAATACTCATAATTTGGCACCTCTGTAGTTAGAAGTGACTGGAGGTTTTGAAAAAAAAGTTTGTAGTTGTACTGAAATGGTCAATATGATAAATGTTTATTGCACAGTATTTTGGTAGTTGGGTACTGGTGCACGATAATCTGCCACGAATGAGGTGACATCATTTGATACACCATCAATGATGTCATCAATTACATCATTTAACATGTTATGAGTGATGTAACATGTGAGGTCAAAAGAAGTGAATAGCAGGTATAGTAAGCTCTGTAAACTATAGCTGGTGATTTTCAGTGCCTTCTGCTTTTAAGATGTTAGTTTTTATCATATTTAACACCTAACTATAATGCCACTTTAACCTTTGTTTTTCCAGCGAATGTCTGGGTTTTTTCAAGAAACAGGAAGATCACATCAATATATTTAACTATGGTGTCTCTTTAACCTTTACTATCTTCAATTATTTTTTTTAAATCATATTCAGTCATCTCCCACCCTGGACACAACCTTCATCTGTGTGTGGGGGTGAGGGGGTATGGCTGCTGGACTGGTCTATATCCAGGCCATGTGGCCAACCTACCCATGGGAACCAATCCCTGATTGTGTGTGGCCTTTGTTTGTGCTCAGCAGGGGGCCAGTGGCAGAGTCAGCACACAGCCTCCAGCATGGCCCGTTTCCAACCTACCCCCATGAGCATCCAGTCCCTTGCTGTGCACAAACTTCAGCCATGTTCCGCAGAAGGTTGGATGTAGTGCCTAGCCTCTGGCTAAGCCCTTTGACAAATGCCACCATGGGCAGTATCTACCCCGTTGGGCATGGCATCTTGCCAGGTGCTATGCCCAGCCACTTTTGGGCAGGCAACACACGTTTAGGTATTTTATTTTTCATAGTTTTTACAGGTACTGCAAAACTTTTGTAGTACCAGAACTCAAGCTTCACTGCTGTGGTACCATGCCACTGTTCAATCTTTCCCCGAAGCCCCCCCCCCCCCAGGTGTCTAGGGCTCAATGTGCACCTATCCTGCTCAGTTATATGCTATTTTGAAAACATTTTAAAGACACAGAAACTGAGTCCCTGAGATCTGTAATAGAGGCCGCAACTTTTTCATTCGAGTTGGAGCCAGTCAATAACCTCACTAGATACCATGGGACTGGTGTTGGTCCCGCTGTAGTAAAATGGCCAATGGAAGAAAAAGCCCCCTCAGGCAATCAGAAGGCCCTATTATTTTAAATTCACTACTGCAGGACTTCCACTGGAACAACCATCTAGAAAAACCTATGTTTTAATGCTGTCAATCCCAATCAGAGCTTCTATTTAAACACAAATACCTGGGAAAGAGGTAAACAGATTTAAATCAAATCTAAAAAGCACTCTTCCTAATTAAAGTTCTAACTTTTTGCCTAATTTGGTGTAATTTCATTCAGCCATTTGTTCTATATTAGAGTGCGAAGTTTCCTATGGAACTTAACATGAGAAGTCAACATTTTGGGACTGTTCATTTTTCTAGGACCTAGCTTGACAAATCGGCTTGAAACGTTCCTAAAAAAGTTGAACTGGATAAAATGTTTTTGGAAAGGTTAGAGTAGATTTGTCAAATGAAGACAGAGTTGTTATCAAAACAGAAACTCTCTTCCTATTGAAACCCTGACCTATCTATAACTAGACAGTAGTCAACCATCACTGTGTAATATATATAGAAAGCGCAGTGCACGGTTTGCTGACCGTGGGTGGGGGCGTGGCTTTGCACGGGGGTTGGGCACACGACCTGGCAGGAGGAAACACCATGCAGCAAATTAACCATGCTGTAGAGGTGTGGGAGCATACAAGTATATGGCCACCTGTGAAGGTTGGGCGCAGGACCAAGACAAATTTTTGTGATGGAATACCCAAATGCCAAAAAAGAAATCTGACTGCTTCAACGGGTAAAATTGCTCACACCCACCAGTCACACAATCCCAACTTCTCATACACTCTAATGTTGTATTATTTGAACACTGTTGTAGGAAAGTGCCTTTTTTGACCTGGTTAGCGCCCAATTTTTCCTTGATGTCTGTTGTGATTTTGAACTGTAAGTGCACTGGGTCCCTGCTAACCAGGTTCACAATGCCAGATCTCTTTCCCAAAAACGGTACCACGATTGACACAACTTCAGCCACCATTGAAAGTCCCTAGTAAATTGCACCCCTGGTACCTAAGACATGGATACTGAAGAGAGTCCACTGGGATTGCAGCACAAATTGTGCCACCTCAGAGACCCCTCACCAAGGCCACACAAACTTCCACTGCAGGATCTGTGTTTTGTTGAGAAAATCCAGAGTCAATATGGCACACAGCCCTATGTGCCATGCTTTTACACAGCGCATGATATATAGATGTCACCCCTCTTGCAGGCCTTACAGCCCTAATGCAGGGTACACTATATCACATGTGTGGACATATCTGCATGAGCAGATATGACCCTACAATATTTGAGCCATTCTTGGATATTGTAAGTGCTCAGAGAAGCCATAAAGAGTACATGAGCTGGATACTTGTCATTATGAGTTTTCTAGCTCCACCACGGCTTCACAGTACCCTGAGATGTTTGATACCAAACATCTTGTCTTAGTAAATCCTCACTGAGGCCAGTGTGGGATTTATCAATAAATGCACACAGGACACCCTTTAGAGGGTCCCCTGAAAGGTAAAATACCGTCACTTTGCATTTTTTACTCCGCATTCCTTTACTCCTCATTCTATGATAACGCAGGTACCTTTACTCCGCATTTTTTTACAGCGCATGCCTTTATATATTATATGCTTTTATCACGCATGCTTTTACAATGAAAATCATTGTAAAAGCATGATTGGTAAAAGTATATGTTTTAAGGTAAGTTGTAAGGTAAGTATATGGTTTTTGTTTGGGGTTTTGGAGTATATGTTTTTTGGGTTCAGGGGTATTTTAAGGGTGGGTTTGGGTTATGGGGTAAGGGGTATTTAATGGTTATGGGGTACAGGGGTATTTTAGGGTTCAGGGGTAGGTTTGCGTTTTGGGGTACAGGGGTATTTTTAGGGTTCAGGGGTTGTTTTAGGTTTTGGGGTACAGGGGAATTTTTAAGGTTCAGGGCTGGGTTTAGGTTATGGGGTACAGGGGTATTTTTAGGGTTCAGGGGTGGTTTTGGGTTATGGGGTACAGGGGTATTTTTAGGGTTCAGGGGTGGTTTTGGGTTTTGGGGTACAGGGGTATTTTTAGGGTTCAGGGGTTGTTTTGGGTTTTGGGGTACAGGGGTATTTTTAGGGTTCAGGGTTGTTTTGGGTTTTGGGGTACAGGGGTATTTTTAGGGTTCAGGGGTAGGTTTGGGTTTTGGGGTACAGGGGTATTTTTAGGGTTCAGGGGTTGTTTTGGGTTTTGGGGTACAGGGGTATTTTTAGGGTTCAGGGGTTTTGGGTTTTGGGGTACAGGGGTATTTTTAGGGTTCAGGGGTTGTTTTGGGTTTTGGGGTACAGGGGTATTTTTAGGGTTCAGGGGTAGGTTTGGGTTTTGGGGTACAGGGGTATTTTTAGGGTACAGGGGTTGTTTTGGGTTTTGGGGTACAGGGGTATTTTTAGGGTTCAGGGGTTGTTTTGGGGTACAGGGGTATTTTTAGGGTTCAGGGGTAGGTTTGGGTTTTGGGGTACAGGGGTATTTTTAGGGTTCAGGGGTTGTTTTGGGTTTTGGTGTACAGGGGTATTTTTAGGGTTCAGGGTTAGGTTTGGGTTTTGGGGTACAGGGGTATTTTTAGGGTTCAGGGGTTGTTTTGGGTTTTGAGGTACAGGGGTATTTTTAGGGTTCAGGGGTTTTGGGTTTTGGGGTACAGGGGTATTTTTAGGGTTCAGGGGTTGTTTTGGGTTTTGGGGTACAGGGGTATTTTTAGGGTTCAGGGGTAGGTTTGGGTTTGGGGGTACAGGGGTATTTTTAGGGTACAGGGGTTGTTTTGGGTTTTGGGGTACAGGGGTATTTTTAGGGTTCAGGGGTTGTTTTGGGGTACAGGGGTATTTTTAGGGTTCAGGGGTAGGTTTGGGTTTTGGGGTACAGGGGTATTTTTAGGGTTCAGGGGTTGTTTTGGGTTTTGGTGTACAGGGGTATTTTTAGGGTTAAGGGTTAGGTTTGGGTTTTGGGGTACAGGGGTATTTTTAGGGTTCAGGGGTTGTTTTGGGGTACAGGGGTATTTTTAGGGTTCAGGGGTAGGTTTGGGTTTTGGGGTACAGGGGTATTTTTAGGGTTCAGGGGTTGTTTTGGGTTTTGGTGTACAGGGGTATTTTTAGGGTTCAGGGTTAGGTTTGGGTTTTGGGGTACAGGGGTATTTTTAGGGTTCAGGGGTTGTTTTGGGTTTTGGGGTACAGGGGTATTTTTAGGGTTCAGGGGTTGTTTTGGGTTTTGGGGTACAGGGGTATTTTTAGGGTCAGGATGGGTTAGTGTTTAAGGGTGCTGGGGTATTTAAAGGGACTAGGGTGGTTTTAGTTTTTAGGGTGTATAGGGTAATTATGAATTAATAAAAATTAAATATATCTATATATATTTATATATATATATATATTCACTGAAAAAACCATAGGTTATAGACCATATATAGTTAGGGATTAGCATTTAAAAAACCTTATTTTATTTGCACAAAACCATTGAAATTCCATATATAGTTAGTTGCACTAACTATATATCGCGGACCCGCAATCCACTGCTAATGATGTCACATATTACATCATTCATGACATGGTCAGTGACATCACTGATGACATCACTGATGACATCTCAAATGACATCACTGATGACATCACTGATGACAACACCCAGTGACTGTATGTTTCTGTAAAGTTAAAATATGTCTTACATATTGAAGAATGAATGGATGTATAAGTGTCTGGATGAAGGATTTAGTAGGTGCATGACTGACTGTATGAGAGAATGATTAAATGTGTCTCACTGAGTGCATGGGTTAGTGATTAAAGTGTCTTAATTTGGCAATCATTATTTATGTTCTTCTGTAAACTGCTGCATGTTTAAATCAGTAGCTATATCAGTAACTATATGGGTTATTGAATGGTTGCCCAAGTATTTGTATGGGAGACTGAGTATGTGTGTGGGTGGCTGGGAGGTGTATAACTCTGTGCATAGATGTGCGAGCAGTTGATTCCCTAGGTGTATGGCTTCAAAAGTGCATGTAGAAACAGCTGTATGGACAGTTGACTGTGTGCATGAGTATATTGGTGAGTGAATGGATATCTCAGTTCTACATGTCAAAGTAAGTACATATGTAAAACACACTCCATGTGAGAGTTGACATATATAAATAACTGAACATAAGAGCCAGTGAATGTGAGAGTGGCTGTATGAATCATTGTGAACTTGTATCAAGGATTGTATAAGAGAGTAAATATGTGTTAGTATATGTTTGAATAAGTAAGGTGTGTATAACTGTATAGTTGAGGAAATGGAGGTGTGATTGATTCTTTGCATGACTGACTAGGTGTGTGAGTAACTCCATGGATGTGTGACAGTCTGTGAGTGCCTGTTTACACTGAGTGTATCTAAGGTTATATTAGAGTCTGAAGATGTATTATCACATAAATGATATCATCAGTGATGTAATCAGTAATGTCAAATGAGATGTCAGTGATGTCATCAGTGATGTCATTTGAGATGTCATCAGTGATGTCATCAGTGATGTCATTTGAGATGTCATCAGTGATGTCATCAGTGATGTCACTCACCATGTCATGAATGATGTAATATGTGACATCATTAGCAGTGGATTGCGGGTCCGCGATATATAGTTAGTGCAACTAACTATATATGGAATTTCAATGGTTTTGTGCAAATAAAATAAGGTTTTTTAAATGCTAATCCCTAACTATATATGGTCTATAACCTATGGTTTTTTCAGTGAATTTTCAAGGTTTTGTAAATGCAAATTCCTAACTATATATGGTCTATAACCTATGGTTTTTTTCTGTGAATTTCATTGGTTTTTTAAAAGCTAATATCTATAGCTGTAAAATATATTCTTTATTAAGTGACGTATCACGTAGCCCGTGAGACGCCTCATGATGCATCGCATAACCGTGACGTATCGTCTCTGCAGCGCAAACCAAACCCAAAACGTAAGCGCGCCAAAACACGCTTAAAGATATATATATATTTTTTTAACCTTAATTAGACAAAATCCACACGTGCACATATCACAAACGTTCAAAAAACACAACATGTCGGACTCCCGTTACGCTGCCGGTTAGCTGCCCGGTTAACGTACCAGGAAGCACCTTTACCGCGAAAAATCGCATTTTTTTTTTTCACCCCCCAGGGAACTTTAATAGCCCCCTCATCAATCCTAGGGGTTCAGGAGGGGTCTGCCTTACCCCTTTCATTCATTTACACCTCTTTTTTTTTTCCACCTCTTGTCTCTCGATCCCACAAAGAGACAAGATGGCGGCCGCTCCAGACTGTTTACAATGATAACAGCCAATCAGCTTCTCCTCAGACTCCCGTTACACTGCCGGTTAGCTGCCCGGTTCGCGTACCAAGACGTGTCTCTACGGCGAAAAAATCGGAATTTTTTTTTTTGGGCCCAGCGTGGCTCTATAATATCCCCTCATCAATCCTAGGGGGTCAGAAGGGGTCTACCTTGCCCCTTTCCTTCATTTCCCCCTTTGTTTTGGCCTCCTCTTGTCTCTCGATCCTACCGAGAGACAAGATGGCGGCCGCTCCGAACTGTTTACAATGTTGACAGCCAATCAGCTACTCATCAGACTCCCGTTACACTGCCGGTTAGCTTCCCGGTTAGCTGCCCGGTTCGCGTACCAAGACGCGTCTCTACGGTGAAAAAATCAGAATTTTTTTTTTTGGGCCCAGCGTGGCTCTATAATATCCCCTCATCAATCCTAGGGGGTCAGAAGGGGTCTACCTTGCCCCCTTTCCTTCATTTCCTCCTTTGTTTTGGCCTCCTCTTGTCTCTCGATCCTACCGAGAGACAAGATGGCGGCCGCACCGGACTGTTTAGAATGTTGACAGACACCGGAGAGCCAATCAGCTTCGCTTCGCAAAGTTCCGATAAGCGAAAAGTACGCGAACCGGATCGCTGCCCGGAGCGCTGTTACAGATATATATCTTGATTTAAACGTTAATTTCTCAAAATCCACTGAAGCACATATATTGAGACCTAGCAAAGGCACATCGGGCTAACAGTCCCTACAATTTTGCCAAGTTTCGTGCAAATCCATTCAGCCGTTCGAGCTAAAAGTGAGTCCAACCGCCCTATGGAAAACTCAATGTTAAAAACGCGTTTTGGGACCCCCCTTTTTTCTCAGCCCCCCCTTGACGAAACCCTTCCAAATTTCCAGGAGCTGCTCAGAAACAAAATGTGCCATTTCCCTGACAATTTCAGCCGATTCCGTCCACAAACGCCAAAGTTATTAGACATAGAATTTTCAGAAATCCCATAGGGAAAAAATCCTAACTATATATACCTACTGGCGACCGCCAGTAGGTAATATGTATATATATATATATATATATGTGTGTAATATAGTTCTAAATATAATGTAATTTTTAAGAAATAATGTTTCATTCTATTTAAAAATATATATATGTGTATATATATATATATATTTATATATAAATATTTATATATATATATTTTTAAAAATAAAGTACTTTTACAAAGTATATGACTTCACCACACATGCATTTGCGTTGTAATTGCATGCGTAGTGAAGTCATATGCGTTGTAAAAATTTGGGGAATTATGGCTTGAGGAGTAATGGTTTTTGCGGACTTAAAAATGCAGAGTGATGGTATGCGGGATTTTTGTTTGCGGAATGGAATCATATATTCCCCCTGAAAACCTACCAAGCATGTGTGATGTCTCTCACTAGTCATAGCAAGCCTGCCACCACCATGGGGTGAGAGCCTGTGCTCTCAGAGGCCAGGAACAAAACCTGCACTGGGCAGAGGTGTATCACACCTCCTCCAGGCTGGAATGGCTCTAGGGCTATTGCAGGGTCATCCTGATTGGTGTAGAACCAATCATTAATTGGCACAATATGGCTGGCCCATTAATAGAGACGGATGTATTACCTTGCTTTAAGGTGGTTACAAATCGATTCTTGCCTCTCTGCAGGAGGCTTAACACCACTCCTGGGATTTTAGGTTATTAACAGCTTGCGTACATCTTTTCAAAAAGGGATCTTTGAGGTTCATAAATATGGAGCCATGATTCCTCAAGGATCAAGGCTGTACAATCCCAATTATCAAGCATCTTATTCATGTATCTAAACACATTATCAATGCTATAAATCAGTCCACCGATGAGCCAACTGCATTCATTTATCATTCTTTCAATTATTGGCCACTGCTAGGGCATTGCCACTAAGTGTTGGTACCTCTGACATTATGTGAAGCATGATGTTATGCACTGTTAAAATCAAAGGGTCGCGATTACTCTCGACTGGGTGGCTAACCACCATGTCCAACTTAGTATCCCAAATAGGCAGACCTAGAAATGGATATAGTCTATGGAACTGCTGTAATTGCCTCTATGAAAAGTTTGTTGCTGGGTTTGTATCGGAAATGCTGTTGCCATTACAGGTGCGTAACCCATGAGTGAGGGAAAGAGCCACCATCTACAAAGCAGCCCTGACCAGCCAACATATTGTTTGTCTATATTCCCAGGTTCCTAAAGGCAAAGATTTCTTTCTACCTTTACAGTTTCATAAAAATGTTAATTACTGTGTATATCTATATATTCACACAAAAAACAAAGGCTACAGGGACGTTATAGGTAGGTTCAGACTTTACATGCAAAAAGCCATGGAAATTCAGCAGCTATAGTTAATCTTACCTGAAGAAACTATAACTCGTGCCCTAAGTAACTATAACTCGCTCCCTTTCCATGCACAGTTTTCTCATCAATACTTTTATTGCAAATGTTGCAGTGATATCAATAATGTCATAGAAGGTGTCAGGACTGATGTAATATCAGGGTTAATTAGCAGTGCATGGTGTGGGTGACAGTTATAGATATCTTAGGACGCGAGTTATAGATTCTTTAGATAATTATAATTATAACTGCTGAATTTCAATGGTTTTGTGTTTGTAAATTCTGAGCCAAACTATAATGTCCATGTAACCTTAGTTTTTTTTGGTACATTTTTAAGGTTTTTTCATTCTATTACCTAACTATAATGTCTCTGTAACCTTTGTTTTTTTGTGTGAATTTCCAGGGTTTTATTAACGTTAAGTAATATTTAATCACCTTACGTTAATGAAAACTACCATTGTGCACGGCCTTCGGGCATATGTGGTTGACTACAGGGCCCGGCCTGTGGCCAAGCCCTCACATGTAGCCAACCTGTGAGGAGGCACTCAGCCCCACGCCTCTGGCCTATTTTGTTCCCAGGGACTCCACCTCGTGGGACCCATCGATCAAAAATGAGGGGGAGGGGTACATGTCACACCCTTCCCCAGGCCAATTTTGTCCGGGGACACCATCCCCAGTGTGTTCTTAATGTGGGAGTGGGGCACACAGCCCCCCCCCTGTCACAATTTTGGCCCCAGGGACCCCATTCCCCGGGGCCTAGCCAATGAAAAATTAGTGAATGGGGAGTGTTCAGCTCTCCTACTTGAGATGATTTTTGGCCCAGGAACCCCATCCCCTGATGTCTGGCTAAATACTTCAAGAGGAGGGGTCCCCACAGATAACCTCCCGGTGCCAATTTTGGCCACGGGTACCCCTTCTTCCAGGACTCTGTCAGTCAATGGTGGGTGACATGGGTTTTTTTGTTGGGGGTCGAGAAGGTAACCCCAATGCCTCTACAGTACCAGCCAGATCCCCTACCATAGCGTGGGCTGGCATTGTGCCTGTACACAGGGAGAAGCAAAAAAATTCTGCTCCCTGCATGTGGGAGCAATTTTGTAATCTGTTTCCCTGACTTAGGGTGTGCCCTCACTTGGCGGAAGCTTTTAATTGCTTCCACAAGCAAGCGTAAAATGCTATGTCCCAGGGTTGGGAACTCTGGGACATACCACAAGCCCAACCCTAGAAGATTGGGTCCCAAGGATCATTAATGGCTCCAGGAGGGGCTTTACACAGCATGAGAATCAGGTTCCCTGGGCTATAATTGGCCCAGGAGGGGGACCAAATAGTCCCCCAATCCATTGTTCATATCGGCCTGGTCAAGCGGGATGGTGCCGAAGTATCAGAATCTTCCAGGGCGGAGGGCAATGTGGCTTATGTCCCTATTTTTACCATCAGCCTGGTTCTGGGGGGTGGCGATCCCTAGGGTCGATTCGGCCTGGGAGGGGACAACATGCACCCCCTCCCCTTTATTTCAACTTTACATTTTCATGGGGAGGTGACCCACTCTGTGGGCAAATTAAAACACTGGCGCAGAAAACTGTGCATGTTTTTTTTGCCATGGATTCACACATCCTCCACAAATTCACAACTGGGGGTCAGTGTATTCTTACCCTGCCCCCCTTCTGTTTTCTTTTTACTTTGTTCTTGAAACTCAACTGAGTCCAAGTCCCAAGATGGCTGCTAAAACTTCCTGGTCATGAGATCTGTGGGAGCTGTGAAGGGTGAGCGTCCCTAGATATCTATATTTCTTTTTTTGTTTATTAACTCTAAAATTACAAAATGGATTTATGCCAAATCACGAATAGAGATCTTTCTGGACAAAGATCTAGCTTTCTGCCAAAATTGGTGCAATTCTGTTCAGTGGTTCGAGCTGTAGTCGTATTCAAAATTCCTATTGGAAATTGCATAGAGACAAGGCGTTTTGGGGCCACCCATTTTTCTCGATCTACGTTTCACGAATAAAGCTGAAACTTTCCAAACAGCAGCTGAAGTAGTTAGCAGACTAGTTTTGAAAATTTTGTGAAGATTCGTCAGCAAAACAAAAAAAGCATTGTCTAGGGAAACTAGGGGTCTGATTTAGATCTTGGAGGTTGGGTTTTGCCGAATATCCCGTCTGCCAAAATATAAATCGCATTACATCCTAGGGGATTTATATTTTGGCAGACAGGATATCCAAGATCTAAATCAAGACAGACGAGACACCTTACGCCCCAGAAAAACCAGTCAGACCGAACAAAAGAAACAACAAAAGGCAGCAACAATGACGCAAAGTAGGCCGCACAAGACAAACCCAAAAAGAAATACCATCCCAAAAAGAGATGGAACCAAAAGAATTAAATCCACCACATACTGTTGACCATCTTATGGCAGGCGACCCCTCGGTGATCCATCTCACTAATGTTGCTCTCACTCAAGCAGATATGACCTCATTGTCGCTGGGACTCATATACAGTCCAGCGAGTGACTTCAACTAGGCTAGGACGAAGATTGATTTGTATAAATATACGCACAAGTTGAAGCTAAAGAAATATTTTTTGGGTAGCAAATTCCACCCAAAGGTACAGGGGACACCAGTAGCCACTATGTCACCTGGTTTGGTCGCCCATGATTTGGAACTATTACAAGATTTGACTTCATTGCGGAATGAAGTTCCGAATTCAGGTTCTTCAGAGGAACATTTGGTTCTGGACATGCCAGGTTATACCAAGTTCAGACCCAAATCAACTTTCACTCTGCTTATGTTACATGACAATATTGATATTTTCCATCAGTTAACAACTGCTGGGATCAAGAAACTTTACACAATGACACTAAAGGAAAAGCGTAAACATTGGGCATTTAAAACAGTTACAACAGCTTGGTCAAGAAATTGCAGGCGGACAATACCATCATTGTCCGTCAATCCAACAAAGGAGGCAATGTCGTGCTTTGGCCTCCCGCTCTTTACCTGGAGGAGGCCTACCTCCAACTCAACAATGGATTGTGTGATAAACGTTGTGACATGGGCATTGTCAGGAAAGTTCAGGCAGATTTCCATGCACTCCTGATGGGTTAGAGGAGTGCAGGTTTGCTAAGTCTGGACAAATTCAAATTTCTTAAAAAAGGTTATCCCTTAATGCCCGTTTTTTATTTGATCCTCAAAGTCCACAAAAATCTTGAAAACCCCCTTGGCAGACCCATTATCTCTGCACGAAGTGGACTGTTGGAAAATACCACCATGTACATTGACTCTTTTCTTCAGGATTTTATTAAAGCTTTACCATCTTATGTACAGGATTCTGGAGATTTTCTAAGCAAATTGGATGATGTAATATGGGATTCAGAATGCTGGCTTGTGACGCTGGATGTCTCATCGTTATATACCAGCATCCAACATATTGACGGGTTGAGAGCGATACAAATTTATTTGGGTAGCAGATCAATTCAAATGCATGAGCACAACAAAATGTTGTTGGCTATGATTTCTTTTTGCCTACATAATAATTTCTTCATGTTCAACAATCAATATTTCCAGCAAAGCAGGGGTGTTGCTATGGGAGCCTGCTTTTCTCCCAGTTATGCCTGTTTGCATATGGGCTACTGGGAGGAGCAGGTCCTCCATGGTACATTCCATGATATTTTTGTTGAACATGTGATACACTGGTTCCGCTTTATTGATGATATTTTCTTTATAGGGCGTGGTACCAGACAGCAGGCTAGTGAATTCATAGACATGATTAATAACAATGTATTCAATCTTGTTTTTACTTCCAAAATCAGTCAGGAAAAGATCTATTTTTTGGATGTGGAGGTTGTGGTTAACAACAAATTGGAGACTGTACTTTACAGAAAACCTACAGCGGGGAACACAGCGTGTTTCACGCAAAAAGTCATCATCCGGCGCATTTGATACGCAGCATCCCCTATGGGGAGATGCTGCGCATCAGACGCATTTGCAGCACTGAACTCCAATGTAAGCTAGCACAGGAGGCCAGTAAGAAACGATTTCTAGCCAGAGGTTAAACCAAGACAGTAGTAGATTTAGCTATCCGGAAGACTAACTCTATCCCGAGGAAAGAGGCGCTACTACATAAGAAATCCCAGATAGCAGAATCTAAAACCACAGAACAACCGGTTAGACTCATCCTCACATACAACAGACAGCACCAAGCTCTCCGTAAAATTCTCAATAAAAACTGGAACTTGGTCTGTAATGACCCGGTTATTGGTGGTTTGATGTCAGCCAAGCCTGATATTTCTTTCAGAAAAGCTTGTTCGATGAGTGATGCCTTGGTCAAGTCCAGGTTAGCAAAGGCTTTAGAAAGTGTTCTTTGTGTAAGGCTTGCAAACACATGGTGAGTCAGACGGAATATATTACACCTTTTTCTGACATCCCCCGATTGATCCACAAACAGCTGATGTGCAAGACTGAGTTTGCGGTGTATGTGCTGGAGTGTCTGTGTGGCCTGCAATATGTTGGTAGTACCAATTTGCAGGTTCACAAACGGATACTCCAGCACATTAGGGCCATCAACCCCAGTGACGCCGCTTACCCAGTCGCACGCCATTTTAAGGATTTTCATGACAATAATAGTCAGCTGTTAAAATACTTTATATTATTGATGCAGTTCTTCCCCTTAGGAGGGGAGGGAATCCTCAAGCTATCTTGAGAGCTCTGGAAACAAGATATATTGTGGATCTTGACTGCAAGTCTCCTCTAGGCCTGAATGCCAGCGAAGATTTTTATACCTGTCTTTAGTCTCCATAATTTATTACCACGGTAGCACCAATGTGAATTAAAGAATAATGAGTTTTAGAACAACTTCCCCATTGCTGTCATTTCTTGATCAGGGGAAGAACTTAGGTGCGTGCCTCCTTCCTTGCACAGTACAGTGTTTTTAACCACAATAGCTGTTTTTAATGATTTTTTAATATAAGAGTTTGACCTTTTATATTGTTGTTCTTGCACATGTTTTGCACATTTCTTTGCACAGTTGTTACATGTTATTATTTGCACTAACAGTGTTGCAGGGTTATAGATGTTCACATCTTTGAATTTTGAATGCTCATATGGAATTAACCCACTTGGGTTTCATCATACTAGAGCTGTGTCTCAAATTCTGATCGATTGAATTCACTTTGCATTTATGAATTTATTTATTGATAATAATTTTTATAAACGTTTTACTACACGTTTTTAAGGATTGCCATATGTGCTACTCTTTTATAAACATATTATAACAATGCAATTTATATCAACAAACACAAGGTTTTTTACATTGTTTTAAAACCCATATGTAGTATGTTTTCTATTTCCTTGCATGCTGGCAACTGTGACGACCAATCATATAACTGTTCCACAGATTAAGTGATAGCGGTTTATTTAGTAACCAGTACCCAACGCGTTTCGCTTCTTACAAAGCTTGCTCACGGGATGTTGAGCCAGTTTCTAAGTCCTCCTTTTAAACACCAGGTCATGTGACTTCCTCTGTTGTTAGTATGTGCATGCTGGTTAATGTAGTTCATTTGCATTATTGTCACCAGTGTACTACAACTGCTCCTCATATATATATATATATCTCTCTATTACCTACTGGCGATAGCCAGTAGGTATATATAGTTAGGATTAATTCTCTATGGAACTTTTGAAAATTCTATGTCTAATAACTTTGGCGTTTGTGGACGGAATCGACTGAAATTTTCAGGAAAATGGCACATTCTGTTTCTGAGCCGCCCTTGAAAATTTGGGGGGTTTCGTCAAGGGGGGGCCGAGACCAATGAAGCTGAGGTGCTGCTCCAAGCTTGGTCCCCGGTGGACACCGCTGCTGCAGGCATAGTTTTTGGTTTACCCAAAAAAGTGTCTGTGGGCACACCAGTCTCCTTGGTAAGTGGCGCCACTTGCTTCTTCTGCTCCTTCTTACTGGCAGTGGCACTGGCAACTTTCTTGGTAGAGGAGCTACGACCACCTTTCTTTGGGCCCATCTTAAGATGTCAGAAGAACAGCAGGCCGCAGTTGCATGAGTTGCAGAGTTGTCTGTGGCCACACGTGACGTCACGTGAGGTTGTGCTGCACACACCGCAGCAGGACTTCTTCCTGGCACTGATGATGAACGATGAGGATGATTGATTTGTGGTTCTCTTTGTGCACCTAAAAGCAAAGCAAGCCAGAGGAACATTAGTTAAATAAATGTTGCATATGTCGTGCTTCAATTAATATTTGCAACCAGGCATTTATTATTATTACAACATACCCAAAAACGGAAAGACCAAAAATAAAAATTGCAATTATTTCTAATCAAAAATGGATGTTTACATTGATAGAAGAGAGACCACACAGAGAGAGTTGTTTCATGCACCACTGAGTACCCCTGGGCATAATGGATGAAACAAAGCAGGGCAGACTGGGTGCAGGCCTATGGCACAAAGCACACTGCCTGGCTTCAAAATGGCCCCTTGACCCCCACCCACATGGCCCTTCCATGGGCCAGGTCTCAAAATGGCCCCCACCCAAATGGCCAGGCCCCAACACCACCCCCAAAAATCAAAAAAGACACAAAAAACACCACAATCCAATGCCATCCATGCCCTAAATGATGTTTAAAATATTCAAGAGTCCCCACAGAAAGCCTTGGTCTATACACCACTGAGAACCCCTGGGCCTACTGGCTAGTGTGGCTTTACACGCACCCCAAAAAACTCACAGAAAAAGTTGTATCAGAAACAGTTGTATCATGCACCCATGACTAACCCTGGGACTACTGGATACTGTGCCGACCCACAATATATTTTGTTTAAAGTTGTGAAAAAGTAAAAAAATTGTAGTTGCAGCAACTGCAATGCCCCAAACAAACAACACCAACTTACTTGTAAAATCTCAAATCCAAAAGTAATCCAAAAGTGATCCAAACAAAAAGTCCTCAAATACAAATATCCAGCAGCAGCCACAAAAAGTAATCCTTCTAGCTCTAGATCCAAATGAAAAGTGACCAGGACATGGACAAAGCATTGGGAGGAGCCTGCTGGACAGGAACAGGAAGTTGGAGACTCTGGGGCACTTCCTTCCTCCCAGCCCCCAAAAAATTGACTCCTTGCACAAAAAAGTGCCGCCAAATGTCAATCTGAGGAGTTATTCTGATCCAAATCATCATTTTCAGAAGGTTTATGCTGCCTGCGGTAGATTTCTTGTGAAGAATTGCAATTTTTGCAAGTTCGGGAAAGTGAGCTGCAGTGCGTGATCGTGGGCCCTTATGACGTATTTGCGATCAGCAACTCTCGCAGTGCAAGATGGCGGGCTGCTATGACTTACTCGTGGTCGAAAAGTCTTGCGCGATCACGCAGCCAGAACCAAAATGGCGCAGCCCTTGCAAACTGGGAGGAAAAACAACTCTGCAAACTCAGAATCCCGGTAAGTCAACGCCACGCGTGCAAGATTGTATTTTTTAAGCACGACCAAGCAAAAAAATTCACCAGCTTGCAAACTGCAAATTTTTTGGCAAGTTTGCGTGATTCGCAGACCGCGAAATTGCCAAACATTCAAAAATTCCGCGTGCGGAACGGATTTTCAGCGCACACTTACAAATTAACACTAAAAGGGCCATTGTGTAGATTATTATGTTTCATGTCCAGAAGACACAATTTGCTTGTATCGAGTGCTTGAGAAGGAAGCCTTATTTATAAGCCCTGAAAAAACGCAGTGTGCACAAAACACGTGTTGGCTCTAGGCTATATAAGATGTATAAAGAGACTCATCAAGAGATCTAATAAAGAAAAAATATAAGCAACCATTGAAAAAAATGTATTTTTTGATATTGGAATCGTCTCATTACTGTATATATACATACATATACATATATATGTATTCACTGAAAAAACAAAGGTTACAGGTATGTTATAGTTAGGCTCAGATGTCACTAGTACAAAACCACTGAAATGCAGAAGTTAGGCTTAGCTTAGCTAATTATAACTTATGACCCCGCAATGCACTGCAAAGGACTTCACATATTGCATCACTCATGACATAGTCAGTGACATCACTGATGAGATTTCAAATGACATCACTGATGACATCATCCAGTGAGTGTGAGTGTTTTCTAAACGTTTATGAGTTTTACACATAAATACTAAGATACTACAAAAGTTAAAATAGTACACTTTCTGTATTGCTAATGAATGCTTCCATGTTTTAATATAGATCATGTGAGTGGCTGTGTGCCTGTGTGTATCCGTATGTTAGTGGCTGTATGAATGTATGCATGGGTCTGTTAATAGCTGTGTGGGTGACTTAGTGGCTGTGTGAGTGACTCTATTGGTGAGTGAGTGGTTTTCTCTGTGGTTGAATGAGTAAGTGAGTGGCTGTGTGAGTTCTATATGGGTGGTTGTGTGGGTGTGTAAGTGACTTTGTGATTGAGTGGGTGTCTGAATGGCTGCATGTGTGAGTGACTGGCTGTGTAGGTGTCTGTATGGGTAAGTGAGTGGCTGTTTGAGTGTGTGTTTGGTCAAGTGAGTTGGTGTGTGAGTTGTATTGTCCAGTAAGTGTCTCTCTAACTGGATATATGGGTGAGTGAATGGATGTGAGAGTGCTTGTGTGGATGTGTGAATGGGTTTGTTAAAGTGTGTGTGAGTGCTTGTATGGGTGTGTGAGTACCTGTGTGTAAGCGTGGGAGGGGTGCTAGGGACAGTCTCCGGGATAGGAACAGGTGCTGCAGCAGTAAGAGGCTGACTAGTATATTTTTTTAAGCTGGGTTTTATTTTGATAGTACGACGTGTTCTATAAGTTAGTCTCTCCCTCGCGAATACGGAGTTATCCGTGATGGTGGTCTTCGTTGCCTTTCTATGGTCCCTGGGTACTGGTCTTCCTCCTGGGTCGTCTCTCACTGCAGTGAGGTCTCAGGGCTCCGATCATGGAAAGAGAAGAAGGAGAGAGGGACGCCGTTAGCCACTACTTTCTTATCCGCGTATGCCCAAAGGAACCCGGTGTATGTGCAGGGGGCACCCGTATTCACTAACGTGCTCTGGAGAGGGAGGAGACGTGTGCGGTACAGGGGTAAGGGAAAAGGTACGAGGAGCGGGTAGCGGAAAGAGGGGGTGGGAGAATTGCGGAAGACGGTCACACACTTAAGAAGGCTTTACGCTATCAGCACTATTTACAGGGGCACCCTTCCTCCCCAACCAGCCCGCCAAACGCCGCCGTACCTGGCTAAGCCATACTCCTCCCTCGGGAGTATGGCACGGCGGAACGTAGAATCGTTGGCCTCCTGGCTTTCCTCCACAGTCGATTCCTTCGGTTTCTCCGTCCTCGGCTCGCGTCTCCGTTTTCCTCTCCTCGCCTGGTCCGGTCCTCGCTGTTCCGGTGTCGTCACACGCCGTGTAGAGGACTTCCCCCGAATTCATCCATCCGGGAGAGTAGACGTCATCAGGAGGCGGGGGCTCCTCTTCGTTGCTATACACCCACTTAAAGGAACCCGGGGACGCTTCTTCGCTCTCTTCCTGCGGAAGCTCCCACGCATCCCTCGCTCTTTCAGTCTGTAGAGTAGAAGGGGAAATACCATCAGGGGTCCACCAGTCCTCCCGGCCTCCCTTCCCGACCTCGTTACACTGTGTTAAGAGGCTGTATGGGTGAGTGAGTTGGCATGTGAGTGCCTGTATAGGTGGATACGTGGGTGTGTGAGTGTCTGTATGGGTGAGTGTGTGGTTATGTGAGTATCTTTATAGATAAGTGATTGGTTCTATGAGTAGCTGTATGAGTGAGTGAGTGAGTGGTTGTGTAAGTGACTGTATGAGTGAGTGGGTATGTGAGTAGCTCTATGGATGAGTAAGTTGTGTGAGTACTTGTATAGGTCTGTGAGTGGTTATATGGGTGGTTGAGTGGGTGCATGAGAGGTTGTATAAGGGTATGAGTGGGTGTGAGAGTGCTTCTGTGGAAGAGGTTATCAATGATGTAATTTGAGATATCATCAGTGATATCATCAGTGATGTCACTGACCATATCATGAGTGATGTAATATTTGAGGACATAAGCAGTGCTTTGCGGACTCATAAGTTATTGTTAGCTCAGCTAACTATAACAGCTGGATTTCACTGGTTTTAAATAAGTGAAATATGAGCCTAACTATAATGCCACTGAAACCTTTGGTTTTTGTCAGAGAAATTCTAATGTTTTTTAATGTTGTTTCCTAATTATAATGTCCCTGTAACCTATGTTTTTTTAGGTGAATTTCTAGGTTTTTTTACATTTTATTTCTTAACTGTAACCACTAACCTTTGATAGTGAGTGTGTGAGTGAGTGCATGGGTGTCTCATTAGGTCTGTGAGTTGGTGTGAGAGTTTCTGGGTGGGTCTGTCAGTGGGTGTGTGAGTGTCTGAGTAGGTCTGTGAGTGGGTGTGTGACTCTGAGTGGATCTGTGAGTGGGAGTGTTGGTGTTCAAGTGGGTCTGTGAGTGGGTTCCTGAGTGTCTGAGTGGGTCTGTGAATGAGTACATGGGTCTCTGAGTGGTTCTGTGAGTGAGGGCATGAGTGTATGAGGAGGTCTGTGAGTGGGTATGTGAGTCATTGTGTGGGTCTCTGAGCGGGTTTGTGAGTCTCTAAATGGGCCTGAGAGTGGGTGTGTGAGTGCCTGAGTGGGTCTGCCAATGGGTGCGTGAGTCTCTGAGTGGGTCTGTGTGTGGATGAGTGTGTCTCTGAGTAAGTCTGTGAGTGGGTGTGTGAGTCTCTGAGTGGGTCTGTGACTGTGTACATTCATGTCTAAGTGGGTCTGTGTGTGAGTGGGTCTGTGAGTGGGTGCATGAGTCTCAAATTGGATCTCTGAGTATGTGTGTCTGTGTGTGAGTATCTGAGTGGGCCTGTGAGTGGGTGCATAAGTCTCTGAGTGGGTCTGTGAGTGGGTGCCTGAGTGTCTGAGTGGATCGGTGAATGGGTGTTTGAATCTCTTAGTGGGTCTGCAAGTGGGTGCATGAGTGCCTGAGTGGATCTGTGAGTGGGTGTGCGAGTCTCTGAATGGGTCTGTGTTTGGATGTGTGAGTTTCTGAGTGAGTCTGTAAGTAGGTGCATCAGTCTCTGAGTGGGTCTGTGAGTGAGTGCATGAGTCTGTGAGAGGGTCTGTGAGTCAGTACATGAGCCTGAGTTGGTCTGTGAGTGGGTGTGTGAGTCTCTGAATGCCTCTGTGAGTGGGTGCATGAGTGTCTAAGTGGGCATGTGAATGGGTGCATGAGTGTCTTATTGGGTCTGTGAGTGGGTGCTTGAGTCTCTAAGTGGGTGTGTGAGTGTCTGAGTGCTCTCTGTTTTTCCCACTTCTACTCTGTTTTGCTGTTTATGCTAAGTTTTCTGCCCTCTGCTCTGCCCTCTTCTGGTCTGTTTTGCCTTTCCTGTTCATTTTTCTGCCCTCTGTTTTGCTTTTTCTGCTTGTTTTTCTGCCCTTTGTTTTACGTGTTAAATGAGAGAGAGGGCCACCGTAATTTCAATCCCGGGCTGATTTCGTCCCTGGAGCTCCCATCCCCTGGGGCCCAACATAAATCATTGGGGCAGGGGGGCCCTCCCTAGGCTGATTTCAGCCTCGGGCATCTCATGCCCATGGCCCAGCCATGTTTTCCATGATGCCCTGGAGCCGATCCAGGCCACCCAGTGTGCTGTGGGACCATGGGGGAGCCTCAAGGCCACTGCAGTCCAAGCCAGTTTTACATCTCCTGTGGGAGTTGGCATTGCTATTGCACACAGGAAGCTGCTGAAAATGTAGCTTCCTTTTTTCAAGAGCAATAGTTTCATCTATTTTCCTGCCTGCATGTTCTGTGGGCTAGGAAAGAGATGAAACCTCTGCTTCTGGTGGGTAGGAGCACTTTGACAGCTCCAACCGAATGGAACGAGGCTGGTTGCTTTTGTTTGGTGGGAGCTTTCAGCTCCAGCTAAGCAAAAGCATGCAGCTATGTCCCATTGGTAGGGAACCAGGATATAGCAGGCGCAGGACCTGGATGCTTCTGGTCCCCAGTCCATGAATGGCTATAGGAGGAGGGCCACTTCGCCCCCCTCCTTTCTTGTATTTAGCCCCAGGGAGGTGGTGGTGTCCGGGTCTGGAGGTCCGCTTGGCCCCTCTCTTTAATGTTAATTGTAGCCCTGGGGAGGTGGTGGTCCCCAGGGGCATGGGGGTCTGAACAGCCCCCATGCATTAAGTTTAACATAAGCCCCGAGGAGGTGGGGATCCCCGAGCTTAAAAAAAACGCTGATGGAGGGGGCCCATATGCACTCCCCGCCCACCCTCCTTAATTTAAAAAAGGAGGCATGTTCCCGAGACCTGGCCCACCTGGGGCTTAATTAAAAACAAGCATGAGAGACTGCGCTTGTTTTTTGTCATTTTTACGTGACTTCGCAAATTCATCTCAATTTCTCTGAAAATATATCTTATTGCAATAATGGAAAACAAAAACCTAGCAGTGTAAACAATAATAACACATCACCACACTAACAAATTGCAACATGATAAATATGCACAACCGTACCTGTCACACATTACCATTTCCACAAAGGGTCTTTAATAATATGGCAGTAAGTTTTTACATGTAACCACAATGGCCAGATAAATCTGGACTGAGGGTAGCAGAGGCACGGGGTACTGGTAGGCGGCAGCCTCCAACAAGAACTGTGTACCACAATGAACCGCTACCAGTCTGAGTATTGCTAATGTAAGTGAAGTGTTATTTTGTGAGTGCAGGCATCTCACAAAAAGTGAAGGACTGGTCTCACACACCACTGGGTGTCATGCTTCATCATTGACCAGTCCTCGCCCTCTAAAAACTTGGTTTGATAGATGGCGGGCATGCACCTGACGACAGGGATGCACTTCTAAACTAAGTGGGGGCCCAAAGAAAAATATGTAGTGAGTTAAAAGGCCATTATGGGTGTCTGCTTAGTTTTAATAGTGCCAACATCCATATGGTAGGTAAAATAAGGTGATCGGTGTCATGGGGATATTAGTGTCCCCCCACCGCTATATGTGAGGTCAACATGTTTCTGCCTGTAGGCCCAGCTGGGTCAGCGGCATTCATCAGGACCATAATATGAACGGCTCCGCCCTTACCAAACTTCGATGAGAGGGTTCCACTTGTTGGGGTGAGCTATATTCACACTCCACTGTTTTGGTCTTAGTAAATCCTGTGATGAGGTAAACTACGCCCCATAGGAGGGAGGGCAGATGGACCCTTTAGGTCCTGGAATGTCAACTGACATGATCCCCGCCTCTCAGCCTAGAACTGCATGTCTCCGCTCCTCGATGGTCATTACATTACATTAGCAATACTCAGACTGGTAGCGGTTCATTGTGGTAAACAGTAAGTTTTTACACCCAGCACTGTCTTGACTCACCACCCAGGACATGAAATAGAGCCAGTGGAAAATGATTTGTGATCCTGCGCATAAAATGATTGATACAATTAGTAATTGTTTTCGAAAGAGTGAAAAATAGGAGGCTGGCTGTACCTTGCTCAAGCAATGCACGAGCAGACTGGAATAAGTTCTGTGAAGTTCCGTTTCTTTTACCATGCGCCCCTGAAAACCTTAGAAGCAATAACAACGACTGGGCATGAGCTAAGACCAATTTGAGAAGCATGATCTGGGGAACCAGTTTCAGTCTTGGCGTTGGCTCTTCATGGTGAGATTCTGGGCAAATCACTTAATCTCCCCGTGCCCACCCAGAAATGAATGTGTCCTTGTGTAACGTAACTGGTGCTCCTGTAAAGCGCTCCAATACATTTGTGTCTAGTTCACGCTATATAAAAAAAAATGCAAAAAAAATCCACTTCCAAAAGCTGTTGTCTCTTTATTATCACTAAGGTATTATTTGGCATATGAATGCCAAGAACAACATTTACGCAGCCAAACCTAATAAAAATGGGGTGACTATCTATGAAAGTTGGCATTACGCCTGAGATATGGCAAAATCATAAGACGCCGACTTTTCGCATTATCATAAATCAGAGTGAAAAGGTGTAAAAAGTGCAAGAAATTAACAAACTTGCTTACCTGCACCCTAGAATTGTACTCGTTAATTTATCACCTCATGTGTTTTTACAATGCAATGTTAATTTATATAGTAACTTAGAAAAAGGTTTTAGAAGATACAACAGATTTCAAAAGGTCTGCAGTGTAAAGCAGATCTTTCTCCACTGCAGAACTAATTAGGGAGAGATAATTAGGCCTTGGGAGGAAGTGACCGTGCCCTAGAGAGCAGCTGGGTTCAGTGTGCAGAAACTCAAAACCAAGGGTATCCCTGCAAAGTGATCCCACCAAAGAAATATTCTTTCACACCTTAATGAGCCCAAAGAAAACAGACCTGGTATTTGTGGGGTTATTTGAACAGCTCTCTTTCAGAAGAGTCGCTTACTTCTATTGTAGCTCTATTGACTGTTTTCACACATTTTAGAAAGCCTTGGCTTAATTCATCTCAACCTAGAAACATGCACAATTTACTCACATCGAATGATACTTTCTGATCCTTTACAAAGTGTATTATTGTTATGGGTTTGCTAATCTAATTTTTCCTCCTTTGATCCACTTTGAGATAGGTAAACTGAAATAACTCGAAGCACGTTTTAGAAGAAAACGTAGAGATGGGGCTGTTTTCCAGAACAAAAGGATTAATGGGGTTGTTTTTGAAACAGTCGGCTGACAATGGGTCGTTTTTCGAAGACATTGGTCTGAGAAGGGTTTTTTCAAATACATGAAACTGAGATTGGGCTTCCTTTCAAGAACAGTAGGATGACACGAGGGGGCATATGTACTAAGACTAAACGCCACCAAAAAGTAACTTTTTAAGAAGTTCTGGTGGTCTTAAGTCAATCGCCTTATGTACAAGGTGGCATTAAGCCATTTAACCTGGCTTAACGGCACCTTCTAGTTAAGGCCTCCTTCCACGCAACACTTGCCGTGAAACGGGCGGCCAATGGTTTTTATGGTAGACATTCTGCCGCAACACCCAATAATTTTGACACTGCCCCTAATTAAAAGGGTGGTGTGAATATGAGGCAGTGTAAAAATTAAGACAAAAAAAACCTGCTTTTAGCATGGTAAACGAGTAGAAATTGTTAATTTCTCCTTGTTTGTGCTGTTTCAAGTGTGCTGCATTGTGCAGCACACAGAAACAGCAAATCGCCATGAATGAATGTTTACGTGCAGGAAGATGTGCCTTCCTGCACATAAACAATCATTTAAAAAATGATGATTTGCAACTTCTATGTGTACTGCACAATGCCGCAAGCATAGGAGCTCCACATCACCATTCTGAATTGTTTATGTGCAGGAATGGACACCTTCCTGCACATAAACAATCATTCCCCCAAATGCAGGCACCCTTGCACGCGGGTTCAAGGGTGTCTGCGTTTCGCTTGGCAGCTCAATTTAGCTCCAGCGCTAGTGAAAACTCAGGGCTGCGCAGTATCATTGTTATTACGGCACAACCCTACGTTTTTAACATAAAGAGTGCGACGTTAGCAATTTTGGAGCTAACCCTTGCTCCGCCATTTCAATATACATATGCCACTAGGTTGCCTTTTGAAAACAGTTCTCCGACAGGGTGTTGTTTTTGAGAACAGTGGGCTGAAAGGGGGTTGATTTTAGAGAAAAGTGGAGGGAGACTGGCTTGTTTGTCAAGAACTGTAGGCTGATACATTGTTTTTCAAGAACAGTAGAGTAAGACTGGGTTAGCATTGAGGAAAAGTAAGCTAAGAAAGAGTGGTTTTTCATGGGCATTGTTTTTCCAGGGCAGTATTCCAAGAGAGAGTTGTTTTTGAGAACGGTAGGAACAGAGGGGATTGATTGCCAATCATAATAGGGAGCCTTGTGAAGATTGTAGAAGTGTGGCTATTGATGGCTATGTCAGGTGAGCTAAGGGTTGGTTCGCATTGTTTGTAGAAGGGATTTCACCCTGTGCATGGAATTACCTGGGGGGCTTCTGTTTGAGATGTGTGTAGCAGGTCTGTGGACAGTTGGAAGCAACTATAACAGTAGCTCTCAAAGCTCTGCCTTCATTGTGGTGAAAGGCTATTTGCTTTCACCAAGAGTTAAGCAGCACGAGCGCAGCGGTGGCAACATACCATGTAGGGATGAGTAGGAGTGAACATGTCCTTTTTAACCTGTGTCACAGAGTGAATGCTCCAAGCTCACTTGTTTTAAAGTTACGCCAATGTATGCTTAACTGTTCCCTTGGCCTACATCCATTTAGTGTCTAATTCTGCTAAGTGCATGAGTGGTGTATCTGTGCAGGGTGTATGTGCTCTTGGGAAATGCATTCGTGAGTAATCCTGCATGGTGAGTGCATGCGCTGGGTGTATCTGTGCCTGTGAGTGGAACAGTCCATGAAGGAAGCAGTGCTGGGCAGCGCGTGCATGATACATGTGTGTACTGGGATGCATGTTGTTACAACGCGATGTTTTACATCGCAGTACTTTACGACGCATGTTTTACAATGCAAGTCGTTACCACGACTTGCGTTGTTGGGGGCTGGATAGTGATTAGTTTAATTTACTATTCCAACTCCAGTCCCCATGGATAGTAGGGAAGGAGTTGGATAGTAAATTAAACTATTTACTATCCTGGAGCGCCCCCCAGCGCAATTCGTTGTTACAACTTGCGTTGTAAAAGTTGCGTCGTAAGGGAACTGCGGTGTAACATCCGCGTTGTAAAGGATGTTCCCCGTGTATTGGATATAGGTGTGCTATGAGTGGTACAATGTTGGGAGGATGCAGTGCTGTGCAGTGTGTGTGTGTTGTATACATGCAAGGTGTGTATGTGTGCCTGCGAATGGTACACTGCACGGAGGACCCTAGGTTCCATTTTGGGAGTTCCATGCCTACATGTTGAAACATCAGGACAAAAGGTAGAGGAATTCCCCAGACAAATTTGTGTATTGCCGTAATTCTGTAATCTGGATGGGACACACTGGACATAGGGAGAGCCAGGCTTTCCCCATAGCCTTCAAGGGGTTATTTTTTCTCTTGGAGCTGGGGCTTGGGGGCGAGTCAGGGTGATGACAGGCTGGTGGAGGAGTTCTTGCACTGTTATTCAGTGTGCATGATGGTCTGGCCAGCCGTCTCAGGCCGGCCAAAACGTCACGCGCACCGAAGCTCCCTCCAACCTGAGCTGCGTTGCCAGGTTGGAGACAGAAGGCACAGGTTCCCGGTCTAACTGGGAATGCAAATCCTAGATGCTCAAGCCAAACCTGACACTGCTATCAGCAGCAGGAAAGCAGTGCCAGGATTGGGCGCAGTGCACTCTGGGAACCTGTGCCTGTAGAAAAGAGGGTTACGATACGGCGATGCAGGTAAGTGTTTTTTTAAATATTTTTGTCTTGTCTGTCCAAGCTCCACCCATCCCCCCCCAATTTCCCCCACCCACCCCGTGCAGCTACTGGTCATAAATACTGCTTCATTGAATCACTAATCAATGGCAATTCATTTACATCATGTGAAACTAACTCCAATCCATCATTCATAGGGGAGTTAAACGTTGGGAGACTGAGAGAGAAAATCAGACAGAGAGAACCCCCCTTTTCTGTTTTACAAGTTGAACCAAGCTCTCTTACTGATATAATTCATCAGGGAACAGTTAGTAAGTTTACAAAGATTAACCTATAATTCTTTCCTTTTCAGGTCTTCATCCCCGCTTCTCCTCCCCCAAACATCCTTTACCTCGCTCGATCACTTCAAACTTTTGAGCCATTACGGCAGGCAGATTTGGAGTAGTCATGAGGTGGACTATTGTGAGCATCCCACTGACCCAGAGGCCTGTGCCTTTTGATTAATTTCCTTTTGTTTCCCTCACCCTTCCTTCTACAATGAGCATTTCACTGCCAAAATATTTGTACAAAATCTTTTATTGTGACCTCAGACTCAAGTGAAATCTTGTAAGAATGTGTCTGTGATATTTGTTTACTTGCATGACAAAGTATCAGGAAAAGTATGGCAATACACAAATATTGCAACAAAAATATCACGAGACAAAATATCACCTTTACATATTTTGTATATACCCTACAAAAATATTGCAAAACGTATTGTGAACTAGAATGTTGTTAAAAATAGGTAAGCATATCAAAATATCTATATATGTAGCATTAAATTCATTTAAATAAAATATAAGAGTTGAAGGAATATAAAATCGATGCTATATAATGTTGTCATAACATATCCAATATATATCTGCAACTCCGATGAAGGCCCCTTGTACATACACTAGGCCCATGTACATCTGAAGAATCGAGCCTGAATTGAACAAACACCATCTTGGTTTCGTTTCCCGAGGCCTCTTTCGTTAGTAAGGCAAACACGTGAGATGCTGCTAAGAGGAGAGTCTGAAAGGTAGGCCCAGGCTATGAACAGAGCATTGATTCTAACTTAGGAAACCCAAGGTCACATCTGCTCTTTCTTGTAGGATGCGTACATTCCTGTAGGCGCCATGCCTGTACTCCCATGCACCAGAACGAAAGGGAGGAACCTTTACTGACCTACCCCCGAAATAGCTTTAGCAGAGTTTCGAACCAATCTATTGTGCCTTATATGGGTGTTCCTGTTGGTATTTCTTGAACTGGTACTTTTCCATGTACAGGGTTTCTATGAGGTGTGTCGAAAGTATATATGCACTGTTTTGAACGTGATCCAGCAGTCTCCTCTGCACACCTTTGTGAGTTGTGACCAGAGGGAGACTCCCCTGTACAGGGCACTTTGCAAAATAAAGGATTGAACCTTTTCCATTGCCGACTGATTTATGTATGGTAAATGAGGTATAGGGGCTATTGGTAAGTTTAGCTCTATGGTATATTTTTCTAGTACTTCAGAGTTTAAAATAATAATTTAAAATAATTATTGTAGAATATATATATATATGTATATATATATATGTATATGTATATATATGTATATATATATATTACCTACTGGCGGTCGCCAGTAGGTATATACATTTAGGATTTTTTTCCTATGGGATTTTTGAAAATTCTATGTCGAATAACTTTGGCGTTTGTGGACGGAATTGGCTGAAATTTTCTGGAAAATGCAACATTTTGTTTCTGAGCAGCCCTTGAAAATTTGGGGGGGTTTCATCAAGGGGGGGGGGCTTAGAAAAAAGGGGGGTCCCAAAACACATTTTTCCCATTCATTTTTCCGTAGGGGGGTTGGAATCACTTTTAGCTCGAACGGCTGAATGGATTTACACGAAACTTGGCAAAATTGTAGATATGGTTTGCCCGACATGCCTTTGCTATGTCTTAAAATATGTGCTCCAGTGGATTTTGAGAAATTAACGTTTTAAAAAACAGATATATCTGTGACAGCGTCCCGGTTGGCGCCCCGGTTCGCGTACCTGACGCGTAACGGAACTTCGCAGGGAGAAGCGGATTGGCTCCCCGGTGACTGTGAACATTCTAAACAGTCCGGAGCGGCCGCCATCTTGTGTCTCGGTAGGATCGAGACACAAGATGTGGCAAAAACAAAGGGGGAAATGAGCATAAGGGGGCAGAGTGCATCCTCCCTGACCCCCTAGGTTTGATGAGGGGGCCCCGTGGGGAAAAAATAATAATTTTTATTATTGTTTTTTTGACGGGGAGCGCTCGGTACGCGCATCGGGAAGCGGTCCGGGGAGCGTTATATAGGGTAAATAGAATGAAAGAATGTTTAAATAATGTATGTATTGATTGTTCTTTTTGTTGTATTTTTTTTTATTTTTTTTATTTAAGTACCTACATTTAGGTACCAATGCAGAGTCTAAAAATAAAAATACACCGTTTCCTTTGTAGATATCTTGCATGTTGTTTCAGAAGTTATTGTGGTATATGGAATTCATAGCGTAGTCTGTCAGGAAAGCAGAAACACCATGGAGGCAGGAGATGATAAAGAGATGTTAAATACACATTGGAGATAATATAGTGGGAGAAAGGAAGTAACTATGAGCAAACTTACTATGTAACACAAAAAAGTTGCACAGTATATTTAAAGTCTGATTTTACATTATAATCAATTTGGTACTAGTTTAAAAAATACATATAATAATGAATAATGTCTCAAACAATTTTTGAATTATTAAATATAAATTTATTTCTCTGATTGGTTTTAAAAATTTAAAAGAACTTCTAATAATTGATTGTCAGAAATGTTCTCATTTTCAATCAGGTAATCTACTGATTGTACACATTGCAGAAGTTCAAAGTCCCGTGATTCATCAAAGAATTCAGAGTCATTGGGTTCAATTTCTGTATCTTTGTTGCTTTCAAGAACAATTTCGATGGTATTTTTTTGCTCTCCTTCCATTTTTGTGCTGTAAATTGAATTTAAAAAAAATATATCAGTACAGATAGGGCACTGTTGGGTTAAGTACAGACAGGTAGTTTGGTTTTTTAAACAGTGATTTTATCTTTGGGC
Source organism: Lissotriton vulgaris (assembly GCF_964263255.1). Lineage (NCBI taxonomy): Eukaryota > Metazoa > Chordata > Amphibia > Caudata > Salamandridae > Lissotriton > Lissotriton vulgaris. The sequence continues at coordinate 703,587,038 of NC_141699.1, forward strand.
AGTGTATGGTATCAGACTGGATGTAGAAATATAAAAAAAAATGTATGTGATAAAGCCTAAGTAAATTATTAATTATACAAGACAAGCCTAACTCCATCCATAACTAAACCAGAGAAGTCTATCTTATTCTAAAACTATTACAGAGGGATAGTATATAACTATCAGAAAATGTTTTCCTAATTAACTTAAAGTGCAGAACATACTTCAGTTTTTAAAATAACATCTTACCTTTCTAAAAGAAGTTTAAGTTCTCAGTTGAAATGCACTTGATATGTACTTCAGGAAGTAGTAGTCAAAATGGCTGTGTTTCTCTCTCTTTCTTTATATATATTCAGGTACATAACCAATCAAATGTCATGAAATAATAGAAGATATTGAAAGTAGCATTTTAATTGGTTGTCAATTCTAACACTTCATAAGTGTTTTTGTTAGGTAATTTACCTCAGGATATTTAGTCAGGCTTACAGCATAATTTTCTTAATGGAATTCCATCAAATTTGGGTAAATGGTAGGGACTGCTATGTAGTAGGGCCTATTCTATATTTGATGAAAGTGTCTGTAGTGGTTTTTCTGTAAATTACTTTCCCACCTTTTTTTATCGAGCGCTTACCGGTGCGCTCCCCGGTACGCGAACCGGCAGCGTTCCGGGAGTCCTCCATTTTGTGTATCGGTAGAATTGAGACACAAGATGGAGGACAAACAATGTTCGGAATGGGTAGAAGGGGGCACGGTAGACCCTTTGTGACCCTCTAGGTTTTCTGAGGGGGGTTTAGGACGCTGATATATGCAAAAATAAAAATAAAAAAATGGAAAATTTCGCGGGGGGAGCGCCCGGCACGCGCACCGGTAAGCGAACCGGGGAACGTACTTTGGTGAAAAAAAACATTTTTTTTAAAAAGATAAACGTTTTGAATGATCAGAGGTAGGGTAGCTCTGAAAAGGGCTATTGGGTTCTGTGGCTAATTTAGGTACCTACAAGTAGGTTCCAATGCACAGTTTTAAATAAAGGACGAATATTCTATTCCCTTCATCGGAGAAGTGCGCACCATCTCTTCCGTAGATGTCTTGAATGTTGTAACGCAAGTTATTGTTGTATATTAAACCCATTCCATTGTCTCTCATGTAAGCAGAAATAGATGTATTCACATGTTTCCGTGTTTTCTTAAATTGTGGAAAAAATTGGTTGGACCACTTCCATTTCTGTCTTTGGCATATATTGGAATATACCAAGGCAGTTTGGGGAAAAAGTGTCATCAATTGATGAAAGGTGTTCTTTAAAAGCATTTCCAGACCAACCCCAGTCATAGTGCCCAAATAATTTCCACCACAGTGCACTATTAAGAGGTCAGGGTTTGGCAGATGCATAAAAAAATTATATTAAAAACATATAAAATATATTTTTCCTTTAAAAGAAGAATACATTTTACAGCTTTTGATATTTGCTATTAAAAATCATTGAAATTCACTGAAAAAACCATAGGTTATAGACCATATATAGTTAGGAATTAGCATTTACAAAACCTTGAAAATTCAATTAAAAAACCATAGGTTATAGACCATATATAGTTAGGGATTAGCATTTACAAAACCTTATTTTATTCACACAAAACCATTGAAATTCGCATATATAGTTAGTTGCACTAACTATATATCCCGCACCCGCAATCCACTGCTGATGATGTCACATATTACATCATTCATGACATGGTCAGTGACATCACTGATGACATCACTGAATACAACTCAAATGGCATCACTGACAACATCACAGATGACATCATTCATGTGTTAATATGATGAACCTCCACAGACTCTGATATAACCTTAGATACACTCAGTGAAAACAGACACTCACAGATTGTCACTCATCCATGGAGTTACTCATACACTTAGACAGTCATGCAAAGAATCAATCACACCTCCATTTCCTCAACTATACAGTTATACACACCTTACTTATTCAAACATGTTTTAAAACATTTTCACTCTCTTATACAATCACTGATACAAGTTTTCAATGATCCATGCAGTCACTCACACATTCACTAGCTCTTATATACAGTAATTTATATATGTCAACTCTCGCATGTACTGTGTTTTACATATGTACTTACTTTGACATGTAGCACTGAGAAACCAATCACTCACCAATACACTCATGCACACAGTCAACTACCCATAGAGCTGTTTCCACATGCAGTTTTGAACCCATACGTCTAGTGAATCAACTGCTCACACATCTTTGCACATAGTCACACACCTCCCAGCCACCCACACACACACTCACTCTCCCATACAAATTCTTGGGCAACCAATCAATAACCCATATAGTTAATAATATAGCTACTGATCAACACATGCAGCAGTTTACAGAACAACAGATATAATGATGCACAAATTAAGACAGTTTAGTCACTAACCCATGCACTCCGTGAGACACATTTAATCACTCTCTCATACGGTCAGTCATGCACCTACTAAATCCTTCATCCAGACACTTATACATCCACTCATTCTTCAATATGTAAGACATATTTTAACTTTACAGAAACATAGTCACTGGATGTTGTCATCAGTGATGTCATCAGTGATGTCACTGACCATGTCATGAATGATGTAATATGTGACATAATCAGCAGTGGATTGCGGGTGCGCGATATATAGATAGTGCAACTAACTATATATGCGAATTTCAATGGTTTTGTGTGAGTAAAATAAGGTTTTGTAAATGCTAATCCCTAACTATATATGGTCTATAACCTATGGTTTTTTTATTGAATTTTCAAGGTTTTGTAAATGCTAATTCCTAACTATATATGGTCTATAACCTATGTTTTTTTCAGTGAATATATATATAGATATATATATATAGATATATATATATATACACACACATATATAATATAAAAAATATGTAAGCAATTTAAAGGTGAATTACATTACAATTATTAATAATTACAATACAAAATTCACAAACATATATATAATAAAAACATATAGCAAATTATATTTAAAAAGACTTTACTACAAAAACAATAACATTAAATAAATATAGAATTACAAATTATTATTATATCTGCCCGGTCCTCATCCATTGACAGGTGAGCATGTTATATAACCTAAAGGCAATATATACTTTTTCTGCATCACACTAGTATCAGCCTTGAGGTTCTACGACAGTAAGGTGCCTACACAGGGAGGTCCTGACTTGACCCAGGGGGGAAGCTTGTTGGAAGGGTAGGCTAAACAAGTCTCTTTCTGACATTGGACCCTTGAAAGCCGCTGTCTGTGAACTCCTCCTGTTTTCCATATGGACCAAGTTCTAATGTTGTTTACACAGTTCTTATTTGGTCAATACCTAACTTCGGCAATGGCCTGGGAAATGGGAGTTGGAGCAAATGTTCAATCTGTTGGTATTGTGGAGCCACGACAAGTGGACGACAGTATTGTTAAGAGCCTGCAATCGAGTATGACCACTCAGGGTGGGTTGGACAGTGGGTTGAGAAAGTCACACCACTGTAAAACATGGCACCCTGATTTGAATCTCCGCCTCTGTACCACTGGGGATAGGCCAGAGATAGGTGGGCTCAGAGGTCCACTTTGTGGTACTCGAATGCACACTAGACGGTGGACCAATATCGTTGGTGGCACTCTACTGCCCAAACGCCAACCACGCACAGTCTCTATATAACCTGCCACCCACATTCGTACAGAACCTATGTGCACTAAGTATTTGGGGTGTGGACTTAAACTGCATCCCAAGATGTGGTGCTGTCTAGATCAACTCCCTCCTTAAAGGGTGCAGCAGGCACTAAGATTGCACATTTCCTTAAAGCTTGGATCAGTGAAAAACAGTCACAAGACATGTGGTACAAGAAGCACCCTCAGACAGCCAAATACTCGTACTACTTCATCACTACACCAACTAAATATAGGATTATCTTACTCATGTGCAGCTTGATGATGGCTGACCACATATTGGCCACCGAGTAATTAGGCTGCACTGTCTCTCAACACAGCCCACTCAAGATGGTGGTGTTATGGGGCAGTGTCAACTCATCTAACAGTGATAGAGAACATTGGTGGATACCAGTGATCACTCACAGGATATCCATCAGTCACCAATCTATGTAGCATTGCTTTGGCGTGTCGTGCACGTGAGTTTCATAAACATGCCGATTGATCAAAACACGATCCATCAACCCTATCAAGTGAGCGCCGTGCAACCCATTAAAACTAAGTATTAGTCCATGCTGGAATGTGTAGCGATAACATGACCATATGGATTGCGTGGGCGTGATTTTTACGCTAGTTCCCTAGCAACCACAAAACACGATGAGTGACCAATACACGAGTAACTAGTCCGATCACGTGATCGCCGCTTCACCTATCAGAACAAAGCATTGGTCCAAATGAGAATATATAGTGACAACATTCCTGATTGGATGACCCGGACACATGACCACGGCCGACCAATCAAGATACAGTTTAAAACTGTAATCTCTACTCCACTCCGGCACCTCCCCAACCGGCTCAGATGATGGTGTAGGAGTACCGACGGAGAGGTAAGCCGAGCGCGAGCGTTTTCCTTCCAGAATAGGGTGTACACGCTAGCAAATATCTCTCACACGCTAGCAAATGTCTCTCTGGGCTAACTGCTTATTGACATCTAGAACGTCTAGATCAACTCCTTTTGTCTGAATGCCACAAGCAACACAAACATTGAGCAATGGTGATACTTTGGTTCACATGTTATTCAGCTGTTTTAGGCAAGAGTTTTAAAATGACATCTGCACACCATACTATGAACTTGGAATATAAGACTATGCTGCCATTCCGATCCTGAAGGGGGTTATCAAAAATAGCTCCATGATATACTTTTTGACAGATGATACATCCATGATGTATCAGGAAAGGTTCTTTTTCTTCCCGCCTGGGTTACTTTAAAACACCAATGGACCTCTCTTAACTATAGTAATTCCATATGAGTCACTTCTCTGCGGGTACCTTTCTATGTGCTTTATTTTCGTTTGACTAAGAGGCAATTACATACTTTTTGTTTTTTGCTTCCTTTTACTAGAGCGGTGCTTCCCTCGTGTCCTGAGCCGTTGCCAGGCGGGGTGGGGCCATTTGCTCCAACTATAATGGTAAGATGGAGTAAAATTTGCGACATGAAAACATCATATTTATATGTCTACATGTGGAGAAAATATAGGACCAATGTGTGATTAAATCAAGAATACTGATTTATAGCTCAATGTGAAATACAAACAAACATGATGTTTAGTCTATATGTATGTGGTAATTTTACATGTATTAGTCTGTGTCTTTTGTCTTGTAGTGACGAATATACCTTCTGCGAACAAAAGAATACACCCATAGCACCAGGTGATCTTTTTTCCATCACTTCACTTTCTGCAGTAGCATTTCAATATAATCCGGTCCTGATGAAAGCAATGGACTCTATAGTCCCAGTATATTACTGTAACATGTTGACCATTTTTACATCAGAGTAGATATTTGTTAAATCTACTTATGCTGCTCTTTTAATATTGGTGGAGCGAGCATAGAACCGAATAAAGTTGTCTTATTTCTGCTCCCTCACCCAATTTTATATATTTTGTTACTCACTTATCACACCCCCTTTTTTCACAGCACTGCAAATAAGTCACCCACTTAGTCAATTGATGGGTAGTTTGTGACACTCTACCACTATTGGCCATCTCTTGGTTCTTGGGAGGTTATACCAACTGACCCCCCATCTGAACCAGTGGTGTACCAATTTTTGTGGCCAACAGGAATGCCAAATGATGAAGGGCGGTTCCGAGTGGTGACTGAAGGATATCCTGTGAGTGATCACTGGTATCCACCAATGTTCTCTATCACTGTTAGATGAGTTGACACCGTTCTATAAGTTTAATGAACCACACATAGACCTTGTAGAGCCTCTGACACTCTTATGTTTTTCTGTATTCAGTTAGGGAATGTGCCTTTGTCCGGTCTTTAAAACTCCCTTAGGCCCTACCCCACCTTTTTGTTTCCTTGGTGTTATGGGGCAGACACATCACATATATAGTTTATATACCCACGTGGAGAAAGCATGCTCAGGCTCTATAAGGCCCTATATTTCGAGACACAATAGGCACATACATAGTCCAATATTTTGAAAACGATGAGGGCACATGTATCAAATAGGAGGATGGAATGAGATATGTTCAAGGCACTGATTTTGCGTCTATGCATTAAAACTACACAGTCGGCGAAGGCCATGGTACATAATGAACTCTCACAGCTGGAAAATAATCCGAGATAAAGAGGTACAAGCGGTGGTAGGTCCTAACAGTGACTATGACATTTTGGACCACAGAAAGGAGCAAAGGTCCCTGATAGATTGACTGGGGGAACTTGACTGTAAGGAGTATATTGAATTCGATAATATGTGGAGGGTGAAAAATCCAGGCAAATATTGGCCTGGTTACTATGGGCAGAAACTGATAGAACATCGATGGTTGCAATACATTTCTTGAGGGGTGAAATTTTGACCACACAGGTGGGCATTAATACGTTTTTCCTGAAATATTACAGGTTCCTTCACACTGTAGGGGAACAATCCGATAACCCCTTCTCCTGGCATACATAGATATGGTGCCAGTACAGTGCTTCAATCCTCTACAGTGCCTCACTTTAAATGAGCCACTCATGATCGATGAGATATAAACCGCAATAAATCAGATTGCACGCATCAAAACACCCTGGACAAATGGACTCCTGGTAGAGTTCTACTACACTTATAAGACAATGCTGGCCCGAGATTTTCACAACTGTTCCGTGACGCCAGGAGGTGGGAGCCCTCACGCCTACCTTGAGTGAGGCGCTAATTGTGGTACTTCCCAAACCTGTCTTAAACCCACTGGCAAACATATCATATAGGCCCCTTTCCCTCCTAAGCACAATATCTAAAATACTAGGGAAAGTTATAGCCAAAAGACTGATGCTGTGTTTGTTTACTCTGGTGCACCCAGACCAGAAGGGCTACTTCCTGGGTCGTAACACGTTCCTGAATCTAAGTCGCCTATTCCATTTAATGTCGGATGACCCACAAAAAGGCACGCTGCACACTGCGATGTTGCTCAACATTGAGGAAGTCTTTGACACCATATGGTGGTCTTACTTGATGAAGGTGTTAGAGACAATGGGGTTGGGGCAAGAAATTATGTGAGGGATAGGGCTAACTTACTCCGATGAGAGGGCAAGAGTTAGAAGGAGAAGAGAGATCTCGGGTGATATAGGCAGAGGCACTAGACAGGGGTGTCCACTGTTTATGGTCATATTTGCACTTGTCATTGGGCCTCAAGAAGCCTTCTTCTGACAGAAGGATCCCGAATAAGGGCTACCGAGTCGCACCTCCTGGGAAATTGTATCGCTATATGAGGACAAGAAGCTAATTCATCTGCAAGATGTACAAAGGTCCTTTCACTGGGTGATGGAAAGGCTGAATGAATTCAGTGAACATTTTGGGCTGAGACTGAACTGGGCAAAAACATGCCTGTTCCCACATAGGCGCTTGCCTTAAGCTGAATGTGAGTTCATGCTAAATGTATATACTTGAAAGTCAATTTATACCAGACTGACAATGATCTCATCCAGGGTGCACACAGCATTCCTTGGCTTTCTGGAAATCCCTGCCTCTTGCCCAGTACGCAGTTTGGCAATTGCCAAGTTGCTGATGCCTAGACTACTGTACCACTTTTTAGCACTCCCAGTGATCCTAACTAAGGGTGTTTTCTACTGACTTAAATAGTGCACTAACTGGCCTGATCTGGGGGTCAGTTGAAAAAGAGTGCACTGTGAACTCTACTACAAAAGAAGCATAGTTTCAATGACCCATGAGGTGGTTCTTGACTACCCCCAGCCAGAGTGCACAGGTATACGGATGGAACTCAGGGGACATCCTCTGGTTGATTGGTTGATGCACCATAGCAGAGCAGAGAAACCAGCAGGTAAATTTCCCAGAGTGGCCATGCATTGCTGGCTCAAATATGTATAGTCCAAGAAGAATATCCCATCGTACTCTGGAGACTTCTATTATGGGCACTTCCAATCTTTCACAAGACTGCTGACCAGCACAATATTAGGCCATGGACAGAAGCGGGGGTAACACTACTGGGCAACATGTATGCACACAACACACTAATGACCTGTCAGGAGATCTGTGACCAGCACAACATCAGAGGGTGGCAATTCCTGACATATAATGCTCTGTGATATGGGGACCAGAAAATAAGGAATCTCCGGTAATCGACTTTCTCTATTTAATTCTCAGCCATGTGGGCAATAGGAGAGTGTTCGCATTGCTATATGGGGCACTCCTTGAGACACACACAAAAGACTTCCCACCAATCATTGAGAACTGGGCTCCCTGTATTGGACAGGAATTGACAGAATAGAAGTGGGTGTCCTCATTGGAACATGTTATAAAGTTGTTGGGGAATTCCTGGCTCAAATATGCACAATTTAATTATCTCCACCACACCTTTTTAACCCAAGCTTCCTGGAACCACACATAAATATCTCCGAGGCCCATGCCCAGAAGTGAACTTCCATCACACAGTGTTCACTGGTCCAGAGGTTGTGCTGTTCTGGAGCTAAACATTAGCAAAAACCAGTGCAAATAACCAGTAAGCCTCTAACGGTGCACCAGGGTTCATCCTTACTAGGGGCATTGCCATGAACTAAAAAGGATAAATATGCCATGATTTTCATAGGCTTAGCATATGTCCTGACCAAAATACAGACAGCAATGGCATGGAAGTCCCCCACTGCTCCCCTCATGAGGAAATAGTTATGGGACCTCCCAGTACATGGTGCTCTATTTACAATATGGGAGGAAAAGGGCCCCCAAGAAATGGCTGGGGCACACATTTGGAAGCACTGGCAGCCAATTTGGATGAGAGACCACCCTGAGCCGCCTTCTATGGGGAGGGCTAAGTGACCCTTTATAGTAGGGATGGAAAGTGGTCTCAAGCAAGGATGACGGGGAGGGTCTACACCAGGCGTTGAAGAGTCTTGTGTTAATACGAGTGTGCTGACAACGCCGGATTGGTGCCTCAGCCCCCTCACCTCTCTCCTGATAGATTGAGGAGGACCCTCACTGCTTCCAGCTTATACACCAGGACACTGGACTTACCCTCCCACTGTGGGACCCAGGCATCCATGGTACAAGATGGGTGAGTACAAGGAAATCACAGGTGACCTTCAACTTTACTGCTTTATGCTGAAGCAACTCTTGTTTCTCATGTATGTTTCGGATTGGATAATCTGTTGATTCTGGATTCGCTGCTACTGGTCATATGCTATAGTTCTGATAACCAGCTCTACTCTGGATTATCCATTTCACTATTTGTTCCTATTGCATTACTATGCACTGAATACCCTTTTATCTTTTTGGATGTGTCTGGTAATTTTACTTTGTGAGGTGGCCTATTTGTTCCTCAGTGGGGTACATATTGTGAATCGCCTTCCAGTGTCTCATACATTTTACTTATACCCCTCTGCTTCATCCTCAATCTGGTGACCTATTAATTGCACCTGCTGTCCTTTTTGTCATTATATGGGCCGGATCCGCCCTTTTATTCTTACGTCTCATCGCTCTATCGAACAATCTAGATGGCCAGCGATCTTCACGTCAATCCTAAACCAGCTTCTTCAGGTAAAAAGCCAAAAAGACACAAAAATGATCCACTTTCTCCTATTCTCTCCTTGCAAAATCCAGTTCTTGACTCTATTTTAGATGAAGTATGTGGCCTTCAACCATTCATGACCACTACCAAAGAAAAATTAAAACAGATAGAGGGCCAATAGATTATCATGGAGGAAAGGTGTTGGAACTTGAACAATGAGTGAGTGACCTTCAAGACATTTCTGTTAAAATTCCTTAATTATAACAAGAGATCTACAAGCTGAAACTCCATACTGAAGACCTTGAAAATCATAATCAGAGGAACAACCTCCGTCTTTAAGGTCTTCTAGAAAATATTGAGGGACCAGACATGTTATCCTTTTTTCAGAAGAAGTTTCTTCCAGATCTTTTAGATCTTCAATCCTCTTCACCTCTCAATATACAGCATGTGCATCGTCTGGGTCGCCTCCATCCTAATTCAAATAAACCACGTGGCATTATAATGCTCTTCCTGGAACTTATTGAACTTATGAAGGTTCTGAAGGCAGTCTAACTCAAACGACGTCTCACGTGGTCAGGACATAATATATTCATTTCTCAAGATATTTCCAATGAAAAGAATGCTCGACGTAAAGAATTTCTTACTCTTCGTCCACAGATGAGACATTTAAACATTCAGTATGGCATTCTCCATCCGTGCCTTTTCAAAATTATCCATGAAGGAAATTTGCGTTCATTTGGTTAACTTGAGAAACTCAAACTCTTTCTCAACAGCATCTCATCCCGCAACATGGACATTAATGTTTCATTTTATCTTAGTTAATGTTTTGATATGGTTGTTCTAAAGGTTTATCTATTTTGATGTTTTACTATGGTGTTCCTTTCCCTTTACCTTCCAATGTTCTCTCATCCTTTATTGTTTTTATCTCTCTTATTTCTTAAATTACTCTTTTTATACTAATATCTTTCCTCATTCTTTATTTTCTATTTTTTTATATTTCTTAATTTCCTTGAAGGGCTCTTCTTACCTGTTCTTTCCTTCCACCGTCCTTGCTTTCTCAGTGTCACCATGCTCCTCTTATACCTACTACTTATTCCTCTTCAGATCTGGATTTATTTCCTTGATCTTTTTACTCTTTCTGTCTCTTTATCTTTTTCTCTCTCTCTATTACCTTCTATCTTTGTCCCCTCGTTAGTTTCCCTCACATATTCTCCTCACTACTATTTTTTTATCTCTTTGACTGTATTTCTGTTATTATTTTGTTAAATGTTGTCTCTTGTTCATTATTATTGGTTTTGCAACTTATTGTTCCAGTCTTCACATGTTCCCTCCCAGACATCAACATGTTTAACATTGTCTCATGGAATGCACGTGGTTTAGGTCATCCTGCCAACGTCAAAAGGTACTGTCTCATTTATCCAAACTTAATACCCATATCACATTTTTACAAGACACTCACTGTAATGATGTGGACTCTCTTAAACTGAAATGTCAATGGGTTAATCAAATTGTTTTCTCTCCTGCTATTAATCGTCATGGTTGGTTTTGCTATTTTATTTCATAAATCTGTTAATGCATAAATTATATCAAGGGAATGTGATTCCAATGAACGATGGGTTATGGTAGACGCTATTATCTGTAAAACAAAAGTCACTTTCTTTAATATTTATGGTCCTGTCAAACCCGACCCACAGTTTTGGCACTGTATTAAATTATAAATATCTTCTATTTCTAATCCCAATATAATTGTTGGTGTCGATTTTAACAATTGGCTTATCCCTTTTCTGATAGAAAATCTAAATGCAAGTTTAAGCCTGATAAAACTCATAAATCATTTTAATCTGCCATCGCCTCTCGTCCTTTTTATGATATATGGAAAACATGTAACCCAGACACCTCCAATTTACTTTCTTTTAGCCTGTACACCATACTACGTCCCGTATTGATTATATCTTAGCTTTTAAATCATTACTCCCTTGTCTCCATTCCTCTGAAATTGGATCTATTTTTATGTCTGACCATGCTCCCATGTATGCTTCATTTGATTTGTCCCTCACTACTTGCAAACAAGGTTGTTTTTTTTGTTAAACAATTTTTATTGCAGAGTCAATTACAGTGTACTGACTGAGTGCAGGATCCCTGAGTGCAGAGTCGTATCCCCATCACATCCCAGTTGCCACTTACACAGCCATTCAGCCCACATCCCGGAGGTCGGGCGGCGCCACTCTTTTACAGTTTACACTCTTGACTGGGTTGTCTGCTGCAGTCGAAATATGGGGCTCTCTGCCCTCTGCTTTTGTATTTTCGCCCCGCTCCCTCTATTGTTCGCCAGAGTTCGTACATGTCACGCCTTGCAAACAAGGTTGTTGGCGTTTTAATAATCACCTTCTTTCAGACCGAACCTTCATAACTGAAGTGACCTCCTTTATTAATGAATTCTTTCAATTTAATAAACCCTCAAACACCTCAGTCTATAACACCTGGGATGCTTTTAAAGCTTCATTTAGAGCCTTTACTATTGCCTATTCTTCAAAGAAGAAAACGTTACTGAATGCTATTTATCAGGAAACCCTTCAACAAACCCTTCAAGAAAACCCTGGAACATAATTATTTTTCCTCTAAATCTTCCTCTACTTTAGAAGAATTGATTGCAGCCAAAATAAAATTGCCACTGTGGATGCCTGTAACATTCTTCTAAAGATTAAATCAAAATGTCATGGTGGCCAAAATAAAGCAGGGAAAATGTTAGCGAAATATTTAAAAAACAAGTCAGAACGTAAGAATATTGGGCCTATCCATTCAGAAACAACTAATAAACTTCTTTCCTCTGATTCAGACATTGTAGACACATTTCAGTCATATTATAATTGTTTATGCACAAGATACCAATCCTACAGAAGTGGATTTTGAAACATTTTTCCAAGACATCCCCAAACCTCAATCTCTCCCTGATACTTTTTTATCTCTTGAGGATGATATTTCTCTTCAAGAGATAACCGATGCTTTCAAATCTTTAAAAGAGGCCAAAGCACCAGGACCAGATGGTTTCTCAGTTGAACTATTTGCCTTTTCATCAATTTTTGCTCCAAAATTATTAGAACTTTTTAATTTTTTCCTTTCTAATTCTAAAGCCTGTGGGTCCTTTTTAGAAGCTCTTATTATTGTTATTCCCAAATCTGACAAAGATTCTTCCTTTTGTAAAAATGTACGACCTATCTCCCTAATCAATTATGATTGTAAAATTTTAGAAAAGATTTTGGCCTCTCGGTTAGAAAAAATTATCCCTCTTCTCATCAAACCAAATCAGGCTGGTTTTGTTAAAGGCCAACTTGCCTCTGACAATGCCAGAATGCTCTTTAATATTCTTGCCGTTGGAAGGAAGTACTCCTCTCCTATAGCTGCCCTTTCACTTGATGCTGAAAAAGCTTTTGACAGAATAAGTTGGCAATACATGCTTCACACTCTTCAATGGTTTGGTTTTGGCCCCAGATTTATCTCATATATCAAATCACTATACATGTGCTTGTGTATTTGTTAATGGCCTCTTTTCCTCATATTTCCAGCTGCAAAGAGGTATTCGTCAAGGCTGCCCCCTTTCTCCATTACTTTTTCTTCTCTGTCTAGAACCCTTTCTCGAACGAATTAGACATAACCCTGATATTACTGGTTTTAAATTTAAATCCCACCAAATTAAACTCTCTGCTTATTTAGATGATATCCTTCTACACATGTCAAATCCTGACAACTCCCTTCCCCCCTTTTTACAAGAGATTGCTTTATTTTCCACTGTCTCTGGGTATAAACGTAATTTTTCAAAAACTGAGATTTTACCTTTAAATTCATCATGCTACAGATACATGTTTAACTCAACCAATTTTACTTGGTGCCCCTAAACAATTAAATACTTAGGAACATGGTTTTCCTCTAATATTCCTGAAATTTTATCCCACAATTGTACTGCATTAAAACTCAAAATCAATAATGTGTTGTCTTCTTGGTCCCCTTTATTTTTATCCTGGTGGGGAATATTGGATGTGATAAAAATGATGATTGTTCCCCAGGTGTTATTCGCACTCTCAATGTTACCTTTTAAAATTCCTACTTATTATTTCTCACACCTTCATTCTTTTTGTACCATATTTTTATGGAACAATAAACATGTTTGTATTGCTCTTTCTAAACTAATTTGTCCAAAATCTGAGGGTTGTGTTCGATTTCCAGATTTCAAACTTTACCTCAATGCTTTTTGATTCGTCAATTTTATGCCATGTCTAAAGATTATCAAGATTTACCCATGCCAACATGGGTTGTTATTAAACGTTCACTGTTAAATGAATTTTCTTTTTAGGACGTTATGTTTATGACTAATTGTACTTTCATTTCTAAACAACCTATCTTAAAATACTCTCATCATCTAATACACACACTTTTTCCAAGAGTATTGACCCATATCATTCTTTTTTATCTTCTTCAATATGGTTTAATAAACACATCAAATTCCGCCACAAATCCTTCGACTACAAGCACTGGAAGGAAAAGGGGATTTTTTATGTACATCAGTTGATAGTTAACCCTCGATTTTGCCTTTTCCCCAACTTCAAGAGAAATGTCACCTCCCTGACTCTTACATTCCGCAATATAATATAATACACTATCTCCTGTTCTCCAAATACTTTTTACAACATTTTTATTCTAATTCATCTCCTACTTTGTTTACACATGTTACACCCCTTTTTCAAATTCCTTATGACCCAATTCCCAGTGCTTGTATTATATATAAAACCTTATCCATATCTACTAACATTCGGAGTAAATCTCCTACCGAATTAGCTTGGGAACAGGACTTATCTCAATCGCTTTCTGTTCCTCAATGGGACCGAGTGTGGCAAATGATTTTCAAAACTTCTAAAGCTGCCAACATTACACAATCTGTATTCTTTATTTATAACAGAGTTGTAATTGATCACACAAAAATGATCATTCTATATCATCATTTTGTTGGCCCTGTCTTTCCTCTGACAAATTTACTGTACTATTGTCCTAAGGTATATGATTTTTGGAAAGCTATATGGTCGAAATGTATGCTGATTTTCTCCTGTGATGTTCCATTTTCTATTCACAATATATTTTTAGGTACTTCATCCCCTGATTTTGACCAACTTCCTTCAAAAACTATTTTACTTGACCTTTTTATTGCTGTTGCTTTTGAAGATATTAACATGTTGGAAAGACAACTCTAAACTATCCTTTTTACTTTGGTGGAATTTAATTCGTGATGAACATAGAATTGCTCTGTCTCTCATTATTCTATTCATCTAAAGATTAAATCAGATTTATTATGGTTACCCTTTACTATATTTCTGTCCTCGCACTCTTTTCTATAATACCCTTTTTTAATCATTCATTTTTTCCTTCTTTTCTCTCGTTCCCTCTTCTTCCCCTCTTTCTTCTCTTCTCTCCTCCCTTTTCTTTCCTCTCTCCCTTTTTTATAAAAAAATACATATAACATACTCTTTTCCTTTTTCCTTCTAGAACACATTACTTAATTATGAGGTTATGATTTTTCATGCTCATTGCTGTTCTCGTCTTATATTATTATGCTCTATTACAATAGTTATGCTATGTGCTTTTTTATTATTCTTGTTTCTAATAGATTTTATTAACTTCTATTTATCTCCCGATATATATCCTCTGAGTTATGTAATGTTTTTTACTCTGTGTTCATTCTCTTAATAAAAACTATTTAACAAAAAAACCTTTTTAAGTGATCTAATTCAGAAACGGTGAGCTGATATTGAAAAGTATTTACTAATTGACTCCTTGGATCAGATAATTTTAGCTTCTTTTTCTAACATTGGTATAGTAGTGCAAACACCTCTTATGGTAAAAGCAAGAAGACATGGGTACCCAGGCCCCAAAGTGGTTCAACAGGAATTGCTCATCAGCACTTAGGAGGCTGATAAAGGCCTTGCAGTAAAAAACAGTGATAAGGAGATAGTAAAAGAGGCCAGAAAGTGTTATAACTAGGACTGTAAGTCCAGATAGGAGACCCTTAAAAAGGAGGTGTGGAAAGAGCTAGCGGCCACTTGTGAATTGTTTGAAAGCTCCGCTCTATGGCAAATAGTAAATTAACCGCTTTTTAATGAGGCGGCGGCACCAGAACAGAGTCAATCTATTCCTGCTCTAAACTCGGTTAGTCCTTTTGAATCTGTGTGGGGCTAACACTACATCTTCTAGTTCAACAGCGGAGACCCTTAAGGATAGAGGGAGCCCTCTCTAGTTTATTGTCATGGAAGTTGCGGAAGCCATAGCGACCCTTCTTGCAAATAAAGCTCTGGGGTCAGATGGAGTACCTGGGGACCTTCACAAGTCATGTGTGGATCTATGGGCCCTTTAAATTACTCAGCACCTTAACACAGCCATTCAAAGCCATTTTCCACCCTCTTGGGATAGGTCTTTTAACATCCTGTTTTAAAAAAAGAAAATCTCGCTGATTCAGCCTGTTACAGTCCATTTCTCTACTGGATTCTGAAGTAAAGGTCATAGGGAAAGTATTGGTAAACTGTCAGAGGGACTGGTCAGAGAATGGAAACCTCATCTCAGATATTCTACATGGTTTTAGGTCTGGGAGAGGAGCGATAAAGCAACATTTTAATCTTTATCTAATAATCTTCAAGTACATTAAGATGAGGAAGGAGGCGATACACTTGGCCTTCATGGACCTCAGCACAGTATTTGATACAGTAGACAGAGTGAAGTTGTAGGTTGTGCTGGGGTCCATGGGGGTGGAGAGGGCTCTCATTAATGTTTTGATTGACTTGCATGAGGGGCTGGAAGCCTAAGTAAGACCTGGGCCCAATGACAAATGCACATTGCACTTTCAGTGAGGGAAAGGAGTCCATCAGTACTGTATTTTAGCACCTATGCTTTTCATTTTATATATTAATATATTGAGCCAGTGTTTTGTAGCACAATATAAGAATATTCCTTTGGTGGATAATAGGAGTGTGCCACCCTTGATATATGCAGATGATACTGTGCTCATAGCACGTACAGCAGATGATTTACAGTTTTTAATTGACAGTTTTTATGATTTTATGGGTGGCTAAGTTCTGAAAATTTACTCAAGAAAGTATGGCATTAGTGCCAAAGAAAGTCAAAACCAGTACCCATGTGAATAGGTGTCAGCATATTAGCCATTCAGAGAATTTTCGCCATTTAGGCACACCGGATAGATGCAAATTTAAATTGGGATCCTCTAGCCAGGGCTCAGTTGCAATCTCATAACAGAGTGGCCCACTGAATTGATTGTTTTGAAAGAGACTGGGACGTCTGAATGTTAAATCAATATTGGCTCTCTATAGAGACAAGTGTGTTCCTGCAGCATCTTTTGGCGCAGAGATTTGGGGCTGTAAGCCTTGCCATTTTGATCAGATAGGGGAGAGTAAATTCTTCAGAAGGATTCTGAGGTTACCTCAGGTGGTGCCTGCAGAAGTTATCCATGAAGAACTTGGTATGGGTTTTATTTAAGACTATATTCAAATCAGCCCATTTCTATCATGGCTGTCGGTTTAGCTAAAAAATGCTTTGAACTTAATAGAATTGTTTTGAGAGATTTTTGGGGTTGAAACACAGCAATCTAATTCAATGGGAGGAGTGCATCAAAGATATACCAGGCGTCCTAGGTAGGGCAGGGTTTTTTTTATCACCCTGGAGTTAATTTCAAAATCTGATGTGTTTAGGTCCAAAGAGATGTATATACAAGAAATAAGGGTAGCAAGGTCTCTGTCCAAAAAGCATGCATGCATTACGCCATGGTTAAATTCTCAAGAAGTTGCGGACTGTACTTAACACTTGACATGCCAGTCTTCATTAAGCGACTTTTGTCTTATTTTCATTTAAATCTGTTACCTCAGTTGCTGGTTGGCCGACACAGACCCTCAGAGCTTGTAAATTGTACTTGTGATAATGTGACTGCACTCAAAACGCATCTTTTTTATTTGCACCAACTTCACAAATCTCCGATCTAAGTATATTCTCTCATTACTGCTGCCATTTGGTTTTAAGCAAGCGAGGAGGGCCTAACTCTACCTACAATTTCTAGAAAGTTACACAGTTTGATTTTATGTGTCATGGTTTTTAGTGGGAGTTTTTCATTCCTCACGTTCTATGGTTATAATGATTTTTGCTGTTTTTAATGATTTATTAATTGTATGTGCATTTATTATTTAATATGGTAAACCGAATAACATGATTTGATTTATTGATAATAGAATACAATTATATGAAACAATATTAAACAAAATATTGTTAGGTACCCAATAAAAATATCCTTCCTTCCTTTATTCCTTGCCTCGATATCTTTGAGTTGATGTGATTTTTGACACAATATTTGTGTTTCACAATATTTTTTCCACAATATTTTGCTGGAAGGTGATTTCGTTTTGAGTGAACCTAGCCAAAAGACATTAGGACATCTCTTGTCACCCACAACAATTGCATATGCATTTTTACGCAAAAAATAGGAACAAATGTGCATTTTCATGATGGCATGTGGTTCCAGGACGTGTCTGACAACCTCATCCTGTTGTGGCCTTTACTCCAGCAGCACTTTTCACCAGGTGACATGCAGCACAGCAGTCTCCAATATATATGTTGTGTGTGCACCTGAAAACTGCAACAGGCAAGGTATGGTTAGTTAAAAAGCCAGGGCTTGTAGAAGGAGTTGCAACACTCAGAGCGCATGGCAACTACAAGTCAATATAGACTTAAAATGTATGAAATTATGCTTCCAATAATAAACTCCCTTAGATGCCGCCCAAAATTAAGTTAGTTAAATTCTTCTTAAATGTGTCAGTGCCTAAGGTATGTACATATATATTCAGCTCTTTTTTTATAAAGGTCAATTTAGTAGTAAATGCATGTTTACCACTAAAGGTACCTTTTCTACACCTGCAAGGAATTTACAAATTGACACTATGCAGACATAAGCCTATTATGGGGACAAAGATCTCCACAACGTGTGGGGATGCACATATCTTCAGGGGTGGAACATTTGACATTTCAAGAGCTGTACTGACTTGAAAGTGTGAGAACACCTACATACATGGACGTTCCCACACTGGGGCAGCTTTCCATGCTGATTCCAATCAAAATGTTTAAAAGTAGCAATTCTGCACTCACTCATAGAAGTACATCAGCAATTCTACTTCATTTATGAATAGAGCTCATTGTCTTTTATTGTGACATACACTGGAGTGTTGGCTGGCATAGCTGTTTTTGATGGGGTCGTTCCTGAAATTATATTTTTTGTTTCCTTAGTTAGAAATGCACTTTTAGCAACTAGGTAGACATGAACTATCGAACCAATTAACCAAAGCCTGACAAAACATTAGGACCGCCACCGTGGCAGGCCCAGGAAGACTGCCAAGCCTGTGGTGTAGTGTAGTTCCTATATTCCCAATGGGCTCTGCGCATTGGAATAATATATCCTATAGATGTGACATAGGACTTAGGTCGACTAGGTCTCTATCGAATATATTAGACTTAATTGTGAGTGCCAGCTAGCTCAAAGGTCACTAGAAACTTTCTCGAATAAACAAGAAGGGGATAGTTTCTGACAACCGCATAAACATGACAACTTTGTTTCCCCAAGATAAAATGTATCTTCAGAGTCGTGGAAACAATAAATAGATATTTCACTCAGTCATTCGTGCATGCTTCGTTTCACCAGAGGTGCAGAGAAATAGAGAGACGGGCGTTTTCAATAAAAGTATTTATTGAACAGTCTTCTTTCTCATGCAGAAGAAATGAACTGCTAAAATCATAATACTGGTTGTACAGTATAATGCATATAGCAAGAAGAGTACTATAAAATAATACTGTAAAAGCATGGTATGGTTTCTAAGCCATAAAATACATACCTAAATAAATAAAGACTAAAATTACTCAACTGGTGCTTCTAAAATATGCCTACCCCGATGTACCTAACCTAAGTCTAGTACGAGGGAAGGAGTAAATGTGGTGTAGCATAAGTTTAGTATTCTTTTGCCAAGAATCTATCCAAGATTTCTCTTAGGGTTTAATCAGCTCCATACCTTGGTTTAGAATGAAGGAGGTCTGGTATCTCTTTGTCTCCGGACTCGATTTTCCAACACCCCACGAGGGGAGCTTGGAAACACTGGAGCTGGATTTCTCGGCAAGAGAAAAGACAGCGTCTCTCTCTAGTGCGTCAGCTGGAGGTTCGGCTTCCTTCTGCACTTGCTGTAGCAAGATGCGTTGGGCAAGTAGATAGTCGAACTGCTCCAAACCACTGTGTGTTTGCTAGGGCAAGTGTGGGCATATTTATACCTTGAAGGTGCCGAGTTTGACGTAAAGGTGGACAAAATAACGACATCAAAGAGTCACAGTTCTTTGAAAATTCCATGAGTTCTTGGACATATCAATATTCAAGCAAAGGGAAGTCCCTAACTGCTGAAGCCGAGTTTTCCAAGAAATCGCTGTGGCTTTTCGGAACTAGTGGAAGTATCCATGCCTGTATTTGGACTGCATGGGCTATGTCTAAATATGGTTATGATTTCTATGCCTATATAAGGACAAGGTTATTTATACCTATATAAGGGCATGAATCAGGAAAATTACACTAGGGTCCTAAAATACTATACAACAGTGGTGAACCCGCCTACCGAATTCAGAGTTGAATCCAGGGCTGGCGGTGTGGTGGTGTCACAGCAGTGGAAATGTTTGGCTCATAGGAGAGCGTAAACAGCATACTACCATAGTGACAGTGCTTCTAGCATATCCGTGCACGATGAGGCATGCACCATGTCATGCATGCCACACAGTGCACACACTGCAGTGCACTTTTGGGAGGGTACATCATGTGCCCCCGCATGCACCCCATGGGCAGATTTGCCTGGGGACCCTGTTGGTCGTTCCTTTCCATGCCTTTTCACAAATCATTTCATGGTGGGGTCCCCGCTATGAAATTCTTGGTGAAAAGGCAGGTCGGAATCTACTCGGTTTTGCCGGCATCAGCACCGCCACAATTCCTGCCTACTTTCCCCACCACCGTTGCTGAGGGATCCTGGATCCTGGCGGTGGCAGCAGTCTTGTGGCGGCCCCACCGTCACCATCATAATATGGTGGTCCCCCCATCTGGGTGGTGGTGGTCAGACCTCCACAGCGAGGACGGCCATCCCAATACTGCTGTGCTCATAATAAGCCCCTTACTCGCTGAAAACAAGTGTGTACAAGTCTGGCAATTCTATGAATAGGTGAATAGTAGTTAGGCAGGTGACATTTGCCCATGTAATGTGTGTATGAATGTGTCAAACCAATGCTGCATGGTGAAGCTAGCCTATGCTCAGTTGAGGGAGACGCTGGCAACCAGCTCCACATACATCATCAATATACTAATTTGCATCTATCCAGTGTGAGTAGCTATACCAGTGAGGACTCATCTAATTCTATAGGGGTACAAGTTAGCACAACTACAGGTAACTCTTCCGCTTCTTTATTAGAAATGCAGAGGGATCGCAAGGGCAAAGACAAAACCAAAAGAGGCAGGACACAACCAGCACAGGAAAACCAGAAGGGTCATAGTCAAACACCAGAGGAAGGCAAAAAAGAAAAGAAGGGATGACAACATCAACCAAGAGAATTAATGTATTCGGCAGTGAACCTGAAGCAGTTATACCAGGGGACAATGTCACTGTTATAAACTTATCGGAATATACTTTGAATGATGATGAGATAAAGGTTTTGAGCATGGGTCTGGGCTTCTGTCCTACATCACTTCCTAACTTCAGGGTCATGCACATCAATCTGTTCAAATTGTTCAAATTCATATGGAAACTTAAATTACATACATTTTTTCACAGTAAGGGGTTGCTGAATGTTCTATCTACCAACACAGCCACTGAATGTGAAATGATGATCAAGGATATATACAAGACGTTCAATTTTTCTTGTCATTTGAACAAGACCGGGTGATGCTCCCGACCTCACACAATTTTTTCCGGACCTGGACATCAAAGCTAACATAGAGACAGATAGTGGTCTCAAACAGAGGTCCAGGTTTACACCATGTTTGGTTTCTGATAATGTGAGTGATATCTATTATCAAGAAATGACTAAAGAACTTTATGATTTAGAGGACGATAGGTGAACACCTCGCAAATCCGTCCGACATAACATCACTCGAGGGGAAAGGACTTGTACTCCAGTCCCTCACTAGAAACTCTGACATCATTATAAAAGAAGCTGACATGGGCAGCAATATAGTCACTATGAACAAAATGACAACATCAGTAAAATAGACCATCAACTATAAGATGACTCAGCTTATAATAAACTGATTTCCAGTCCACTCAAGGACACCAACAACTTTTTAGAATATAGATTAAAACATTGGAGGGCCCGATGTCTGATCTCTGACTTTGAGTTTCGCTATCTGTACAATCCAACTCCTACACCTTGCATGTTCATTCTGAAAAATGCACACAAATTGTGATTTTCCTCCTGGGAGGACAATCATCTATAGCATTGGATCTCCTACCAAAATGATCTCTGAATACATAGATCTATTTGTACAACATTTTGTATGCAACCTCTCATCATATGTTAAGGATATTCTAAGCAAGGTGTTAGACTTTGATTGGTCTGAGGGTAATACGCTAGTTACGTTATATATCAGTTCCAACTACACATGAATTCCTAAGATCAAAGGTCTGGCTGCTTTACAACATCTTCTGGACACTAGAAGTGCCACCATTCTAGGGCATACAGAAATGCTAATGGATTTGAGCTCCATGGTATTAGACAATCTTTACTCACAAAGGGGAATGGTACCGGCAAACACAAGGTTTTGCAATGGGGCAACATTTTCTCAGTCTTCAGCTAGTGTATGTATGCACCTCTAGGGGAAGACACACATTTGGACCCCAAATACATGGAACACATTCTACTTTGTTAACAATACATAGACAATGTTTTACTATTCTAGTAAGGAGACACAGACATGCTCTGTCACTTTCTACAGTACCTCAATGTCAATAATTTTAATGTCAACTTTACCTACCAATACAGTACAAAAAGTGTGGATTATCTAGATGTCACCTTATATGTGGATGGTACGAACATACACTCCAAATTGTAAAGAAAACAAACTGTGTGAAATGCAATTCTACATGCCACTAGTTTACATCCTCAATCACAGATCAGAACCATTCCATTTGGTGAAATAGCCAGAATCCGACGTAATTGCAGCTAGGATGCCTGCTTTCAGCTGGAACTCCAGAAAATGGAGGATAGATTCAGGATTAGGGAGTACCCACACCATATCTTGAACAACGCCAAAAGTAAGATCCAGAAAGTACAATGCATGGATTTACTTACAAACAGGAGAGGAAGACGAAGAAGGGAGACAAACCAAACTAAAAAATATGCACACATTACACCATATAGTGCACTTAGTCCGGAGCTGTACAAATCTATGCACAAACACTGGCATATATACTACTGATGGACAACGCACTCAGGAGACAATCAACACCAAGCCTAGTTTGGTTCACAGCAGGGGCAGAACAATGAGACAAACACTGTGCCATAGTTATCTTATACCATCTACCTCAAACACATGGCCGCCTACACCTTCTATAGGCTTCCACAAATGCAGACATTGCAAAATATGCTGTTTGCCAAAGACAAAGTTACTGAGTTCCAATATAACACAAACAGAAAGCACAAAATTAAAAAGTTATTTAACTGCAATACAAAATATGTTGTCTATTGCATTATATGACAATGTGGATTCATTTATGTGGATAGCACCATAGGAGCTCTTAATGAACGCATCCAGGAACATGTGCATGCTATCAAAAACAGTAACAGCAACTACCCCTTTGCTGTACATTACAACTCTATGCATGGGCAAAATGAAAACCTTAAGTTTGTTTTTCATCACATAGACACTGGGTCCAATGTCCAGGGGTGGAAATAGAGCACTGGCTCTTAGACAGCTGGTAAGCCGCTGGATCATTCAACTTTGGGTGGTGGACAAGGGCCTCAATGATGATAGGGATCTTCATGTCTTCATAATATAATAAACAATCACCTCAGAATTCAGTTGTCCACCATGCCTGCTCTGTATTTCTTGGAATGATGTTTGACTCATTTAGAAAAGTATGCTTGGATGTAGATCATTATTTTTGTAATGTGTATACATCTCTTGGACGAACCATTCACCAACACTGCATGATGCATCATTCTTTCAGATAATAATATAGTCTTCATATTCCAATGTTTTTAACACTCCTGCCACTATGAGATGTGAAAAATATCTCTTGACCGAATCATTTAGCTAAAATTTAACGGTGCATTATCCTCTCAGATAGACATATTGTCTTCATATTCCAATGTACTTAACACTGCTGCTGTCTATGAGACAATCACCACGTATGCAACATACGCTATCCAAATGCAAGTTTTTTAGTAATTAATATGATGTTTGACTCCAATGTATTGCACACTGCATTACCAGCTGGGTGACACATATTTTTTGAATATAAGTGGATCACCAGAAACATCTGTCAGACTCTGGTGAGTGCACTTTCTCACCCTGTTCGTTCTCCCAACAAATCTTAATCCATTTTATATTTATTTTGTATTTTTAATAAATTGTATTCTATTGCACTTTAGTTTTTTCCTCCTTTTTTTCCTTAAACGGTTCTGGTCAACTCTTAATATGAGACCGTATGACAGTTCTTTTCCATCATTAGTCTCAGATCATCGGACTATAGGCAAACATGATGACCATAGTAGAGGAAATCTCCAATCCTTAGTCCCTTTTTACTTTCCTGTATGCTTTCAGGATGCCTGATACTAATACTGGCCCACTGGCATTCCGCGTAGCACACCAGAGACTGCGTTCACTTGCTTCCCAGACATGTATACTCTCTCAGGTAGGAGGACGGCTCGGTTTTACTTTAGTATTCCCTTTCTCTCCGTGTTTCAGCTGCTGCCTTTCTGGCAGCTAATATAAAATGTCTTTGCTTGTCAGGCTAACTAAGGCCACTCGCTGCCCTTTGGAGTGACTCTCTCGACCATGCAGTTTTGGCCAGTAACTGTTTCTACTTGGACTACACTTGCTTCTTTCGACTCCCATTTCTGGACCTGATATCGAGACGCCTCACCCCTTAGGTATGGTCCGCCACACCTTAAAATGTTATTATCTGCACTAGCCTCATTAGACCGCTTTGTGGGTTTGTATATTGGGCCCGCAGCGCAGTACGCGCACTGTTTAAATGCTCGTTTTACCAAACTTTTGCAGAGTGGTTTAAATGATTTTCAGGCTAATTTGTCTCAAATATGTCCTGCTCTGTTGGTCATAGTCAATGTTATCTTTTCACCCCTGTATTGACACATGTAATTATTCCTCAATTTTTTTTAATTTTTTTTATTTATTATTGCCTTACAGTGATACTTCTTCTCAGAGACGTTTTGACTCTCTGACCAGCTTAATTTTCTTTTCCTTCTTGGGAGGCAAAATGGGCAGTGCTTCCAAGTTTGCTTCTGCATTTATCTGAGCACGTTATGCTTGGGACAGTCTTATAACAACTTGGAGCACCAAATTAACATGCTCACCTCTCTTTCCACTCCCTTAGGATCTATATGGTTTTCATCGCTTTTGGGTTTGATTTCTATCCAAAATCCTGTTTCCACATGTGCAATTCACATTTTCACATGCTTTTCTTTTACTTGAGTCTTAACTTTCATCTTGCTATTCTTTTAATACGCTTTCATTCAAACTTTTTTTCACCACATAATGGTGGGGTTGCCTTCCAATATAATATATGTGGTTCTATTGAACTTTGTATTTATGTTCCATACTGATAAGTATATGAACATATTGTACACAGCCTTGAAGTAGTCCGAAGGACGAAACTCGTGTCGGCTGCATCAATCTGTGTGCATACCAAGAATTGAAAATTTCAAGGAATAAAATGCGTATGAGAAAAGAAGAATGCTATGGAGTATACAAGATTATTTCATGCGGATTGCTTGTATTAATTTATCTTAATTATACAGATTTCTTGTGTGTGCTTCGGTAGCCATTTTTGTACATTATCAATATGTTTTGAAAAAAAAACAAAAAAAACTATGAGTCCAAAGAAAAGAAATGCTTTTCTACATATTCTAAGTATTCTTTTCCGTTGTTTCATAGTCTTGCAATCAAGACTGCCAGAAGACAAAGAGAGATGAGATTGCTACTTTCTGAGTTTAAGACACTGAAAGTATTTATATCTATGGTCTCTACTTCCAATATCAAAGTTAATTGAAAAGCAAACTTTGGGGTATTTTATGAGGTAAAAGAAGATTAGAAAGTTCTTATAAGATTTGGCTAACCAGATATGTCAAACAGATAGGGTATTGACAGACTTCTGGCTAGAAGAAAAATTAAATTGAATGGCCAAGTAACCAAGTGTTAGAGAGGGTTGGGGCAAAGGAGAGGTGGTGGTCAAGGGGTAAGAGAATAATCTATTTGGAATTCTCCTTTCCTTTCAGAGATGCTAGCTGTTCCTCATTGAATGCTTTCATTTGCATTTTATGAATATAGGGTGGGCATTTGGACTGGAAGGAAGGGAAGCTTGCAACACCAACGTCCTGCCACCTCTATTTTGACAAGGAAAAGTTGTTTGTAGATGGGGAAGATGAGAGATGGGCAAGGGTTCAGGGGAAACAAATGAGAAAGGTCAAAGCTTACATATAAGTTATGCAAAACATTTGTGTGGATTTTTAAGATTAGTACTTACATGTATTAATGATTTGTTAACTGAAACAATTAAGTGATTTATTAGTTTGTCTGAAATGAACCACTTTTGAACTTATAATATTACAGTAAGCTTAGGTTTCAAAACTGAAGACCATAAGATCAAATGAGTCTTTTAGCAGAAATAGACTAAGGAAACTGTATACTCTGGTGCTCCGTAGACTCATCAAGAGTACACTATTATCTTCTGAGGAAAAAAACTATATTTTGTAAAGTAGGAAACTGATAGAGAAGGCTGATATATTATGCATTTTGCCTGAATAAATGTGGTGCCCATAACTTTGTCTCAACTCATGGTCCTGTCATTGATGAATGTGAAGATTGCTTTACCTGCCTAAATATTCCCGTTGGATGTTACAGGCAATTATAATACGACATTAAGCAATCTGGATTGCTCAGGTGAACTAATTTAGTGGTAATCTAGAATTGGATTGAGGAAATGTCAGGTTACCATTTGAGATTTGTTTTATATTAGTTACACCCTCATAAATGATATACACGTATTGAAGTAAGATATACAATATTCAGGCCCAGCAAAACCTTTTTCAGGTTTCTGAGGAGGTTGTAGGAAAGAAAGTCAATGTTGAGCTCGAAATATCTTATAAAGGACTAACATTATATCTAGATCAAATTGGAGAGATGCACTCTTCCATCCCTCATTCAACCCATCATCATTCCCACACAGTGAACACTGAGAAAGAGGAACAGGATAAGAGAGAAAACACGGACACAATTTATCACATTCTGACACTTTATAGAACATGTAATTGACAGGAAAGTAACCAATGGGACTTCACACGAATGACCAAAATGTGCATCCTTGGAAAACATGCAAAGCTTGATCATTGCCTGTCTCATTCTCCTGACACATTGCAACCACCTCACCTTAAAAATGGCACCACCCATCGTCATCTTGGGTCTACCTATCATACCACTTTCAGTATTTTTTCTTCCCTCCGCTTCGGTATATGTGATGCCATCAGATTGAACTGTGTCAAATTAGGATCTGATGCTTGACTACCTGTTCTGTCAAACCCAAGCAAGAATTACTGCTCCATAATGAGACAGGTCAGAGCAGAAAGGTGAGAGTGCTTTCACTGTAAATGTCCTACCATGAAGTGGTAATGCCAGTAAATGACAAAGAATTAAAAGAAAAACAGAAAAGATAGAAAAAAAGTTCTACAGTTACAAAAGGGTTCTGCTTACAACTCATACAAGAATTGAAGAGTTGCAGGAATATTTGCGGTCCTAACAAGAAAGCATTATATAAATATGGGAGAAAGTGAATTATTAATTTGGTGAATGGTATTAATAAGGATACTATCTTGTTAGGTCTAGATAAAGATTTCAGTAATTTAAACCTGAGCTCAACCCCTGGTAGCTATGGCACAGAGAAGACAGGCTTAACTTTAGACAATGTGTAAAACACTAAGGGGCTGATTATGATGTTGGTCAGAAAGGCTCCATATGGCATCCAAAGGCTCCAAATTCCTCTAAATCGTGTTGGAACCTATGTTTCCGACTTGTTCGGAAACATTTCCGACCTACCAATTATGATGCTCTCATCGGAAAGCAAACCATTTAATCAGTACGAATCGGTTCAGACCGGCATTTATGAAACTCTGAGTTGGTCGAAGCCAAATCGTACGGCTCTACGGACCACGTTTCTGACCGATGTAGTACAATGTCGGAATCGGACAGCCCTTCCGAATCGGTCTGTCCGGCACGAAAAGGCTGTTATAGTCTGACTTTGGGGGCCGCAAGCAGGCCCCCCTTCATCCTGAGGCCTCCCGTTGGGGGCCGTGGGGGTACCCATGGGACCCCTCTTCATTGCCACGCATAGTGTGGCAGGCACCATGGGGTGCCCGCCACAGGGTGCAGGGTTTTCCACAACCACCCTTTTTTTCAATCAGGCCTCTGTTGTCAGTCGGAACACAGGCTCCCATACGAATCAGCCCCTTAGTTGTACCAACACAGTTAAAAAATGTAAACCAAAATATAATTACCACTACAATATTCATTAATTGAGAATAGATTTGGAACAAAATGACGCCAAAATGCTAAACAAAACAATAAGGGGAACTGTAGAGATGATTTTTAAAGTTTTAAGTAAATATAGCATTAAGAAGTGCAAAGTGCCAATGGAAATTAATGGTCAGGGTAGACCGGTACCTAGGCTCGATTTCAGGCTGACCACAAAAGAGCGTGTGTCAGATACACCAACCAGGTACGACCCGGTCAGAGGTTTTACCTTGGGACTTTTTTCTGAAAGTCTACATCATTCAGCAGGCTGTAGCTGAAAAGGATAGAGTTCCCTCCCTGCCAATATAGTGGTCTAAGGGCAGACCTAAAGTTTGGGCTGACAGAGACAAATGCATCTCCGCTGTGGCCAAGTTTGATCTGTAGAAATAACATTTATATACAAAAATACATGCAAGCTACTTATGCAATTGAGAAAATTGCTAAATAATAGTGACCTATTTTATATTTAGGCCCTCATTATGATGTTGGTCGGACCACAGCCTGTTAGTTGCAATCTGACTGACATCTAGTGCTGCAGTCCGACCACCGTATTATGATGCACAGCGGTCGGAGGCAGCGTGTGGAGGGACCGACCGACAATTCTAACGGGCTGAAGGGGCCAGTCCGATCGCCGGTCGGAAAGTAATTCCCTACAATGGGCGGTGCCTGTTCAGACACCTCCACAGAGATGAGGATGTCACTTTCAGACAGCCTTTCTATGGCTGTCTGACCACCATAGAAAGGCTGTAAGAAATGGACTTTGAGGGCCCCTAGCTGGGGCCTTGGTGAGCACTACATCCATGCACCTTGTGCCAGTCACCATGTGGTGCCTGGTACACAGTGCATAGATGTTTGTTTACATGCACTTTGCCTTTTGCTGTGGCCCTTTTCAGGCTGCCAGCACATTCCGCAATAATAAAGCGCATGTTTCCGCTTGCCGTGCTGGCGGTCACATCTTAATACGGTGAATGGGACCTCCGACTCCTTTTCGGACGGTCCCATTAATGTAACAATGTTGGTCGGATGCTCGTCCGACCAGCATCATAATTAGGGTCTAAGTATAGATTTACCAGTCTTAACTCCAAATCTGCATGCTTTGATGATACATATTGTGAAGTATACATACATGTGAAGTAAAGTATATAAATCTATATTTAAGTTAATATGCTAGTTGATCTAATCTTGATGTCTTTGCATGTCGATATTCAAAATTTTATATTCCTATACCATACCTTCACGGTAAGAAAAGTTAAAATATGACTGGTTGTCCTTCTCCTAGCAAGCACTGCAGTGATTTATAACACATTGAAATGAATCATCAAAAGCAGTGGTACTTAACCTGTGGTCCGGACACACATCAGGGTCCATGAAATCTACTCATTGGGTATGCAACTACTTAGAAAAATAAATAATATTAACAGATTAATAAAGTGTATGTAAATAAATAAGCAAAATTGAAAATTGAAAATTTTCAGATGTACTGTAAATGTGAAGTAATTTGAAACTGGGGGCTAAAAATTCAGTATCCAACCTTCAAATTAAAATTACAATTAAAATTTACATGTATTACATTTGTTTGTGAATTAAATAAAATATTTAGACATATGAGTACTTGTTAGAACAATGCTTGTTCATGCATTTCTTGTGTATTTGTTTGTGGTTTAAATCATCAAAAATGCTTAGGAAGGGACCCCCCCCACTTCTAGTAGTGACTCACTGGGGGTTCCCGGATTCCAATAATGATTCACTAAGGGGCCCTGGGTTCCAGTAATAGTTAAATGGGGGTCCACAGAAATTACACATAAAAAATACACAGAAATCAAAAAGGTTAAGAGCCACTGATCTAAAGCATCTGTAACAGAACCATAACCCAAAGCATCTGAAATGGACCCTTGAATACTTCAATATGAATCAATGTGAAATACTTCACTTGGAGGCACCAAATATTAAGCTAAGATAATGGCAAATAATAGTGCCAACTGCTTCAATTCAATCGAGACTACACACCCATAAGGGAATCAAGGCACGGGGGGTAGCAGGCTCCAGTCCATCAAGGGGGGGGTCTGTCGAAGAGCCAGGTTTTGAGGTTTCTTGCGAAGATGGGGAGCGATGTAGTCTGTCTGAGGTGGAGCGGAAGGGTGTTCCAGGCTCGGGCCGCGAGGAAGGAGAAGGAGCGGCCTCCCGATCTGGTCTTTCTGGTGTGGGGAACCACAGCGTAGGAGAGCTTGGCTGATCATAGGGTCCTCTGGGGTGTGTGGAATTTGAGTCGACTGTTCAGGTATGCTGGTCCAGTGCCGTGCAGGGCCTTGTGGGCGTGGGTGAGCATCTTGAAGGGAACTCTAGTTTTGATAGGGAGTCAGTGGAGTGTGCGCATGTGCAGAGAGATGTGGCAGTGTCTTGGCAGGTCAAGGACTAGCCTTGCGGCGGCGTTCTGGATGTTCTGTAGCTTGCGGGTGAAATGTTTGTTTATTCCGGCATAGAGTGCGTTGCCGTAGTCGAGTCTGCTGGTGAAAAGGGTGTGAGTGACGGTCTTGCTGTGTTCGAGGGAGATCCATTTGAAGGTCTTACGTAGGAGGCGGAGGGTGTGGAAACATGAGGACGAGATGGAGTTGATCTGGCGGTCCATTTTGAGTTCGGAGTCCAGGATGATTCCCAGGTTGTGTGCGTGGTCTGTGGGTGTGGCTGGGATTTTGAGGGTGGGGGGGGGTACCAGGTGTCAATCCAGGCATTATGGTTTGGGCCCTTGGAGAGTACTTCTGTTTTGTTGGTGTTTAGTTTTAGGCTGCTGTTTTTCATCCATTTGGCGATGGTTTCCATGCCCTCGCGAAAATTGTGTCTGTCGGTATTGGGTTCGTTGGATAGGGAGAGGATGAGTTGGGTGTCGTCTGCCTATGACACAATATTGAGCCCATAGGCTCTGACAATGGGGGCGAGTGGGACGTTGAAGAGTGTAGGGCTGAGGGTGGACCCCTTGGGGACTCCGCAGGTGGTAGGTGTAGGGTCCCAGTGGAAGGTGGGGAGTCTGACCCGCTGCATTCTGCTGGAGAGGAAGGAGCGGATCCAGTTGAGGGCCTTGTCTTGGATCCCTGCATCGTGGAGTCTGCGTATTAGGATGCGGTGAGAGACTGTTGTTGTGTGCGTGAGTGGAGGTTCTGTCTTCAGTCGCTTTTTTCCTTGTTTTTCTGATGAGTTGGTGGTGGGCGTTGGTGGCGGCTCTGAAGTTGTTGCGGGCTTCTGTGGATTTGGTGTTCCTCCAGACCTTTTTGATGTGGCAGCAAATGCGTCCCGACCCTCGAAATTCAGTGGTAAACCAACTGGATTTCTTGGTGTGGGTGTTGTTGTTTTTCTTGAGGGGGACTATGATGTTGGCGCTGTCGGAGATCCATCTGTGCAAGGTTTGGACTGAGGTGTTGCGGTCGTTGTTTTCCGCTGTGGTTGGGGGGGAGTTGCTGAGTGATGAGGTTAGCTGGTCGTCCGTGATTTTGGTCTAGTTTCTTCGTGGGAGCAGGTTCAGGTGTCTGTGGATGGTGGGTGTTCTGAAGGTGAAGTGGACACATCGATGGTCAGTCCATGGGAGTTTGGTGGTGCGGCTGAAGGTGATAGAGTTATCTGTTGTCAAGAGGGGGTTGAGAGTGTGTCCTGCTGAGTGCATGGGTACGCCAAATACAAATCTTGCTCATCCTAGTTCTGTTAACATTGTATCCATTGAGCTGATGGCTGTGGAGTACCATTCCTCTGGATAGCCACTGGTGACGCTGCCCCGCCCCTAAGCAATGGAGTCTCTGCGTCTCCGGGTCATGGTGGTATAGTCACTGAGGTCCGCAGTGGCCCTGGCAAAAAAAATTAAAAATTAAAGGCATGGAAAGCAAGAAGTTATGCTGACAGCTCCCCCGCAGCTAAAACGCTGAAATACGGCATTTGGATTTCGCTGCAATATCGTTTTTCCAAACCTTTGTGAGGCCGGGAGGCAAAAGACACTGCTGAAGGATGCTAATGGTGAAGGCGGAGGCGGGTGAAGAGTGCAGCGGCTGATTTTCACCACAGCTGACAGCTCCTTTCTCCACGGCCATCCCCGCCTTTCTCCGGCTGTAGTATGAACGGCGTAAGGACCAATAACAGTGAAAATGCCTAGAAAAGCATCTTGAGTTGGTGCGGAGGCAGGCTGTAAGCCAGGGTGACCAAGAGGTGAAAGGTGAAAGAGGTGCAGACTGGTGGTGAGCTCGAAGTCCAGGAGGTAGGAGGAGATTTCTTCTACAAGCTATTTGTACTAATTAACCACGCTGCACTCAGGGACAGTATAGTAGCTTGGAACAGTCGGTGAGCTACTTAAATAAAGTGTTGGATGAAACGCAGGCTGCAGGCTGAGGAGGACAAAGAGGTACAGAGCCTGAAACAAGAGGTTGGAGGTAGCAGGAACTGAGGCAAAAGGAGAAAGAGGTGGTAAAGAAGGGGGGGAATATGTGAAACATCTTAAACAAATGAACCTGGCAGCTAAAGTTGATTCAGAGACAGGGCTGAAAACAAAAACACGCCGAGCACAGGCTAAAGCACTTTCTTCTGTGGCCAGAGCAGAGCAGTCAATTAGTCGTCCAGGACTCAACTCAAGCTTTGAAAGCTCCGAAGATCAACTTCCAGAGCTTCTCTTGGAAAATGGAGTTGTGGAGCTGCAGAAGCCAGTAGATGGCACACAGAATGCAGAGAAAAAAGGGCAGTGGAGCTCTCAGCTGGATCTAACAAATATGAAGTGCAAGGCGCCAAGGACTTTCCACTATTTTAAAAAAAATCCTCAGGTGATATCCCTCAAAGCTACAGTTGAACTTCCATGAACGGTGGAGCTAGGGGCAAAAGCCATCCAGAATAGCCACCCTTGGACCCCCTCTTGTTTGCCTCAATCACAGCCTAAGAGCGCTGGACAGGCTCCCTTAGTTAAGGCAGCTGTACTCGATCTTTCACATTCACAAAAACTGGTGGACACTGGTCAACACCCTTGACTCTAGCAGCCACCTCACCTCTGTGGCAGATCCAGTATGCATCCGAATGCTCGGAAAGGCAGCTGGGGACCCTGGAACAGCCCCAGAGGCAGATGTCGTGGTCTGAAGGGGATGAGACGAGACATCCAGGACTTTCGGGTTTTGGGAGAGCAGGAATGTGAAGAGAAGACACAACAGGAGATATCAGACCCTGTGGACAGAGTCTGTACTTAAACAAATGGATATTAAAACGATGTTAAATCTGATCCTTGAAGTGATAAGAGAGATGAAGAGATCTCAAGAAAAGGAGATTACCTCTCTCCATCAGTGCCTCAGGAAGATTGAAGAAGCAGTGGCCTACCTCCCTGAAGGAATCCAAGAGGCAGAGTCCAGGATATCTCAGTTGGAGAAACAAATGAGTTCAATGCTCGTGACAGTTAATGAAGTCACAAAGGACAAGAGGAATTTAGAGAATAAGCTAGAGGAACATGAAAACCACTCGCGACGTTCAAATCTACGACTGGTAGGGGTTCCCGAGGGAAGTGAGGGATCTAAAACACTACGATGGGTGGAATCCTTTATCAAGCAGAAGGTTCTGCCCAAATATACAGAAGACCTGACAATAACAAGGGCACGTAGAGTTCCCTCACATCACCTTCCTAACTCTAAAATTCCACGTACTATCCTGGTCAATTTTGCCGACTACCTGATGAAAAAAAGAATATTGGCAAAAGCAATACAACAGAGACAGTTTCCCGTAAATGAAACCTCGAAATGTTGTATATTTTTGGACATGTCAGCAGTAGCTGCGCTCAGGCGCAAAGAGTTTGTTAAACTTTTGTACCTTTTTAAAGTGCAGGGCGCACAGGTGTCAATAGCCCAACAATCAAAACGTTGTGTCTTGGTCAAGGGTAAAGTCCAAATGTTTACGCATTTAGAAGATGCACAGGATCTTTTGAAGGAGAATTCACCCTCAAATTGAAGGGACCTACAAGTATATTGTTGATGCTTCCATTGCTGGGGGGGAGGGTCACTGATGGTGTAATTCCATGACTCCCAATAGAGATTTAGGGGGGTGAGAGGGGGCTAGCGTGGCTGTCCACTTATCTCGAGAGGGGGGGTTGGGGTGTGGAGGAGGTGTCTGGAAGGGTATAGCAGTAAAAAGAGCAATAGCAAGGATATTGAGTTTTTTTCCGGATATGAAACATTTTAGATATGACCAGTAAGTGCTGTACCATTTTGGTTAATGTAAATGGAATTCTAAACAAACAAAAGTATGGAGGCCTTATAAGGTGGCTGGATACTTTTGAGCCGCTAGTTGTATTTCTACAGGAAACTCATTTAAAATTAATTCTCCAAATTTTCTTCCAAGAGCATTTTCCCATGCTTTCTATGCCTCTGCCGGACTCGCCAAAATAGGTGCAGATATCTATTTTGGTAGACGGGTGCCTTGGGAATTTGGTCAAATTCGTAGAGACCCATTGGGTAGATGGATTCTTACCCCCAGCGCTTGGACGCCCCCGGGCAGCAATCGCGCTTAATAAATCTATTTCCATTCCATTCCATGGATCTGGGTTGAGGTAAAATTAAATGGGACAACATTAAACTTTGTAAATTACTATGGTCCAGTAGTAGATGATCCCTTACCATTAGTAAAAGTCAGTGAATTACTAAGGGGAACACCGAGGCTTATAATTATGGGAGGGGATTTTAATTTTATTCAAGAGTTGAGGAAAGACACTTCTAATGAAAATAAGAAACAATTAAAACCAAAGACCAAAAAAGTCCTAGAAACTATAAAACGGGATTTCCATTTGTTAGACCCCTGGTGTCAAAGTAATCAGTTAGCCAGTAAATATGCATGTTACTCTCGCCAATTTGAATCGGCCTCTCGTATTGATTATTTTCTGGTTTCTCGATCACTGAATTATATGGGTACTGAAATAGGGGCAAATGCATTCTCAGACCACTCTTTTGTAAAACTTGAGCTGTCAATAGAGGAGGGAAGGAGGACAAGATCTAGGTGGCAGATGTCTCCTCCTACAGGATGAACAGTGGATAGCGGAGACAAAGGAATGGATTGTGGAGGAAAAGCCAAGGAAGATTAGAGACCGGAGACCCCAGAGGCACAAAAACCCACCCCTGAGACACAATGCCCTGCACTGGGAAAATCAGAAGGAAGGAGGTACACCAATGGACCAAACCCAAATAGCAAGACCAGGTCCCAGGCGGAAATGGGGCATGACACCACCACAACCCCTGCCACCACTGCAGGGACCCGAACCTGGCCACAGAGGCACCAGTGGCACAGCAGGCTGAGACCACGCCACTGAAAACAAAGGTCTGAGCATTGGAAGTCAGGGACATCAAGACACACCATGCACCACAGGCCCAGTCCCAAACACAGCAAACTGCAGAAAAGAAGAGCGAAGAAAAAACTCTACGCGGCGGAACACACCCCGGGGCTGGCAGACCCCAGACAGCACCGCCTTTCACAAAAAGGACCCTACCAGACTGCCCAGATGTGCCCAATGCCAGAGCATCACAGCAACAGCCAAAATTGGCCCACCGGCAAACAGGCACACCAGGGGCACCCCAGCACAGCCCGAGCCGCCACTCAAGGGCAGCTGTAATGCAAGGCCAGAGTAGAGGCTTGCCACTGGAAATTGGAATATATAAGGCTCACATGCATGTGAGTCATATCCATGAAAAAGCAGAGGAAAACAGTTATGTGGCATACACCCCTGGGGCCAGCAGGCTCCTGACCACACCGTCTGCCACATCAGTGCCGTCAGCAGCCAGCCCCGGCACGCACCACTAGCCACGGCACCTGGGCAGCAGAGAAATGACCATACCGGCTGCCACACACTCCAGGGGCACCACCAGCATGAACCCCTAGCTGCCAGCCACCCAAGGGCAACCGCCATGTAAGGCAAGACAGGAGGCTCAGCATAGTGAAATGGAATATACGCGAGCAATATGTCCCAGCAAAGCAATATAAAAAGTACAGGAAAAGCACTATGTGGTACTCACCCCGTGGTCGGCAGACCCCTGACCATACCGTCTTCCACAACAACTCTCCCATCAGCCAGCTGAGGTGCACCCCACAAGCCCCAGCGCCAGGGCAGCAGGCAATCCACAACACCGGCTGCCAGGCACTCCAGGGGCACCACCAGCAAAGCCCCCAACCCACCATCCCACCTACGCAGCACGTCTTCCATCCAGCCCAGCCCCCAGGAAGATGCGACCTGGCAACACGGAACCGATATGGAGGACCAGCGCACCAGCCCCAAATTGCCAGACGGCAACATCTGCGCTTCCCGGCAAGGCCAGCAGGCCGGGAGGCACCCAAGACCAATCCTGTCCAGAAAAGCCCAGCAGCCAGATGGGGATTTTCGAAGACTGCCACACCCAACCAGCAGGACCAGCACCCAGCACCATGTCCCATTCCTTTCGGCAGACAGAAAAAAGAATAGATGAAATGCTAGGTAAGTATTGGTTAAGTACTTAGTGGGAGGGGCTAGGGTTAGGGGTCCCGGCGTTCCTCTGTTCTTTTTTCTGTCGGCGAGATGGTTATCTTCCTAAGTAAGGAATGGGGTGAGGACTGGAAGGACCATGGGGGTAATGACTTGTGGGTTAAGAAGATGTCAGCAACGAGAGGAAGAAAACGAAGTAGGCTTGGGAAGTGAACTTTATGATAACATGATGGATTTCGAAGAGACCAAACAGATTACCCAAAATTTGATTAATTATATACTACAATAAAGAATTGAAGTGATGATGGAATTATCAGATGGGGGAACTGTGAGCACTAATTCTCTGTTAATAAAAATAACGTGCTATATTAGAGCTAATGCTAATACTGAACTATGTTTGCATTGACCTCCATCTTGTTTTAACATCATCCTATGTCACGGGATATTTTTGTTGATTCGGTTTCTGAAATAAACTTTAGAGTTTTGCACAAGTCAGTAGAAAATGCTCCTGGAGAAAGTCTCCTGAATGCACTAACCCTAATGCAAATTTTGCTCATCCTAGTTCTGTTAACATTGTATCCATTAAACTGTATAACTAAGAACATGAACATGATCAAACCATAATGTATTAGTGGTGGGAAAATCATTGCATTCTATGTAGAAATGTTTCTTTTAGACTGTTTCCTATTTGTTTAAACTTTATGATTCATGTGTTCCCATCCCATTGTCCAAAGCCCTATATAATAGTGTGCATTTGTCTAACAGAGAGAGCCCCTACCCCCTTTCTTAGAAGGCAAATCTATGCCGGATTTTATAATGAACTGTACTGAGTTCTTTTACTTTCGATGTATATGCTCTGCTTCTAATTTACTGATGGCATATACTGTATTTTGACCTAACACGTACATAAAGCATTTGAAAAGATCTTGGGCTTCATTTATGAAAAGTGACTCATTGCTGCTGCGTGAAAACAGCGATGCGTCACTTTTCACTGCGCCCTCCTTGCGACACCAATGATGCGTCATATTTACAGTATGACGCATCATGGCGCAAGGAGTTACAGATACGTCAGTATTTCTGACGTATCTGTATGGCGCAAAAGTCACGCATTGCTGGAGTGTGTCACAAAGGTGACGCAACTCCAGCAATGTGTCATTTCACATGGGGGAAGCCCATGTGAAAGGGCCTGCCTCGGTCTTATGCCTGCTGTGAGGCAGACGTAAGAAATTTACGCATTTGTGTCCTAGAAGTGGAACAGTGAAATCTTATAGATTTCACTACGTCACTTCTATGACCCTTTCTTGCGTCAGAACGCCCCCTGCATACATTATACCTGGCGTAGGTATAATGTAGCACAGGGGTTTACAAAGTGACGCATGTACGTAGATACGTCACTTTGTAAATATGGTGCCACAAGGCACATTTTTTTACGCTGCTGGTGCGTCACAAAAAGTGACGCATCGGCGGTGTAAAAGTGAGGCACGGCCTCATAAATGAGACCCCTAGTGTCTATTATTCTGATGAGGATGTTCCAGAAGTGTTAATTATGGGGCCGATTCGATTCTAAAGTGACAGTTCCAATCGTGGAGTCCTAGCCACGGAGAGTGCACTGCTCTGAAAGATTGAAACTTTTGCGCCCAATTTGGATGGCTTTACTTAGGAATTTTATAAGGGTTCTACGGGCTGACAGCATAATGACCATGTCCCTCTTCTTAACAACATATCAAATAGCACTAGTAAAATGTGTTATTTAATAGTATACTTTTTCATGTAGCGACTTTATGTTATGAATGTTACCACTTGTGCCTTAACAAAATCTAAATGAAACTTAAACATTGCTACATACACCAGTCTTGCATAATCAACAATATTAAAGTCAATCACTTAATCATTAACCTTGATGACCCCTAGATAAAACGTATTTCTTTAATGGTATCACTTTCATAAAGTGCTGTCAAAGGCATCCAAGCATCTCACATGTGCAGCCTGTGGTCACCTCGACATAGAGCCAGCCACTGTAACATAAATTGACACTGTCAGTATTATATGGTGTCATGCTGAGCCAATGAATTTGTGAACAGGGCATTTGCTGACCTCGCTCTTTCAGAGACTAAACTTTTGTGAAACTGTACTCCCATACAACCGGGATCTCAGCAGGCATGTCTCTAACCTGCTGTGCACTCACTTCGTGGATTCTCGTATTTAATACCTGCATAGTTCAAGCTTCCCTCTAAAACTCTAAAAGTTTGTTTGCCTGTTGTCTCCGTAAAGAAGGTATACTTCACGTCTATGCAAGTGTATTCATTACACATCAGACACAAAAGTGTAATGTGTGTATGAGAAAGTGTTATGTTTGTCAGTAGTTTCCTCGCAAGGTAAGAAGAATGGAGTAAAAAAAAAAATAGTACCCATATACTTAGCTTGCAAGGTGGGGTAGGTTGATGTAGTGACTGAGATATTTTTGTAGGTTGACAATGTCGACCTCGTTATAGTGACATACAACTCCTGTAAGGCATGTGATGCTTTCACTTACGTTATCACCTTTGTATACTCCTAAATAGATCTGATGTAAATAGTGCAAGAAATGTGTAATTCTCTACATCAACCATTTTAGCCTTTGCTGGATGTGTGCAAGAAGGGATTTGGTGCATGTAAAATAGGTCTGGTTAAAGGAAATGATAATATAATTATAATCGTAATAGAATTCCACCATTCATGCATTATCTACACATTGTGCGCATTATGCCCATGTGATAGGGAATAATGGCACTACTATTTTATTCCTATTGTCAGGTCACATATGCAAATATCAGCTGCCATTTCTTTGGGTTTATGGGGCTGAGGTATGTTAGACTATCTCCAAGCTTTGTCGGGATATGTGCCTGGTCAGTGGTGTCTACGTTCAGTTATCCAACCCCATGTGTTCATATATTTAGCTGGCATACAAAGGGCACTTCACATTCCCCTTCCCATTTCCCCTTCTCATAGAAACACCTGAGTCAGTATTTGGTCTTCACAGTGTAATCTTTATTAACTTCAGCTTCTGCCAATTTCCCCATTGGCCTCACTTCTATTCATCTCGTGACCATCCTTTATTCTTGCTTTATTTAAAACACCACAACACACAAATAAGATATCAGGGTTATACATTTCCATTGTATTTACAATTGTCTCTCCACAGGTCCTTTTTGCTTTACCTTCGGGCTGTGCCAGTCTTTATGCTGACCGTCCACCGGCCAACAGAGCTGCGGGTAGATAATTTGCCACTGCTTGTTACAAGCGCCGGCTTCCTGGGTAAGGGCCAGAGAGTCCAGAGCCACCAGCAGGTCAGCCCCCTCTCCCGCCAGCCCGGAGCCCCCAATAGACTGCAAGCCCTGTTCTGGGGCCAAGCAGCCGCCGACAAACGGAGTCCCTGTCATTTCTCTTGCCCAGGACCCTGCCTAACCAACACTGAACTTAGGGATGGGTGAATGGGTAACTTTTCCGCAACCTCCAACCTCTCCGCAGGCGAGTGGACAAAGAGGGCCTTGCTATTGCATATATAAACAAATGGGGTCGAGAGGGAATGTTTATTGACCGAGCATTGCTATCATCCCTAACGTATTACTAGATAATTAATGAAATAGCAAAAAAACGACTACCAGTCAGATCGAGCTTTTCTCGTACAATAAGGTTCGCCATACAGGTAACAGTTTTCGGGTACCATTGAGGCGCGAAATCAACAACACTTCTCCGAACGCAATCGTAATGGTAACAGAGATTTCCATTATGTACATGATGTAGTCCGTATATGATACAACAAAGTTTTTTCACACAGGTAACGGTTACTATTTACCAATTATATGCGGAATCTTCCGCAAATAAACCTTATTAATGATGATGGCAAGTTAGCTCACTTACGCATTTGTTTATTTACAATGCGCGAGAA
Source organism: Lissotriton vulgaris (assembly GCF_964263255.1). NCBI lineage: Eukaryota > Metazoa > Chordata > Amphibia > Caudata > Salamandridae > Lissotriton > Lissotriton vulgaris. Next base: position 703,627,945 of record NC_141699.1, read on the forward strand.
AATCCATAGACACTACATATCCCATCAGCCCCGCACGTCTTAACGTCTCAACGTAACCATGTGACTTTCATAGCACGCAAACACAGCATTCTTATGGCCGCTTCCTGTCCGTCTAGGTACCTCCCACTAAGACAGCCTAGACGGATGTCCGGAGTACCGACAGACAGGTAAGCGAGCCATGGAGAACGCGTTAAAACATTTTTCTTCGTAAGAACGTTCCGAGCAGTGTTCCGTCCAATGCTCTTTCGCTCGTAACTAAATAATAGCTTTAAATGCTTCTCGGGCGTCCTCCCAGAAACCGAACCTTAGTTCCCAAGTTAGATGCGGAGAGCGATATTCAATCCGAAATGCCTTACATGATTAACTGGTCGTTTCGAATTGGCGCACTTGCTAGAACCATGCGACTGCTTTGAGGTGCACACGGTGCCTATTATTATGAGTATAGTCTCTCTTTTCTAGCAAAAAGCTGGCGCATATAAAAGAAAGAAATCAATTGTAAACATAAACGTCCGGCATGAACCACTGGCTCGCGTCTGCGACCATCCCAGTGTGTGGTGCATCATGCCTTGTGATATCGCTGAAACAAATAAGGCTAAATGTATATATTTTAATAAAATTTAAAATCGGCTAAATGCTTGCAACCATGTGAGCACATGCTTTATAAAAAACCGGATACATGAATCCTTTACTAAATATTTTGTGACCAATACAGCTTCCTAGTCCTTCCTTTATCCTTTCTTTCTTCTTCTCTTCCCATAGAGCGGTGCTCCATTTTTACCTGAGCTGTAGCCAGGTGAGGTGGAGAGTGAATTCCCCACAAATTGGGTGAGTGGATATATTGATATCCGTTGTCCTCGATCTGAATATGATTATCAATATAGGATTGTTTACTAACAAGAAACCACTGACCAAAAAATCACTGGCAAATGCAATTTATCACAAAAAAAGTGTGTATTCTATAGACTATTGCCATTAACTGTGTGTCTTCTTTTTTGTTTGTTCGTCCACTGTTATTGTGTGACCATCTGGATCATCTACATGGGCGAATTCCAGGTGATATGAACTTCGTTTATTTTCTTCACTTTTTTCACATATTAGCAGTAGCATCATGTTAAGGTCCTGAGGAAGCAGGAGGAGATCATTTGACCCCACACTAACTGCAGAAACATGTCGACCTACAATCCATCTCAGTAGTCATTTGTTGAACACTACTTTGCACTGTTTTTCTCCTTGGGTGTGGATAGGATCCTATTAAAATTGTTCTTTTCCAATTCCACAACCCAATCTTAATCATCCATTTTGCACACAGCACTGTTACTTTATCACTTTTTCTTGCACTGCTAGTCAGATTACCCCCTGATGCCATTCAATCTTGCCACCACATTTGAGTTTTCTTTGACCAGATTAGGCTACAATCTACCTAATCCATAGTGGATGTCTACCACTTCCTTCGGGTGAAGGTTCCCAAATGATGTAGGGCGGTACAGGATGGGTATCTGATGGGAAATACAATTTTTTTCACCACAAATTACTCTCTGTGGATTTCGTGATTGTACCCTTGTTGAGATAACACAGTTTCTCTAGATAGGCCTTGTTATTGCCCCTCTGCCTTTTAAACCCCCTGCCAGTTTACTGCTTCCGGGGGAACCCGCATGACACGTTTCCGGTTGCGGCGTTTCCAGTTTTACCAACACTAGAAGGCCCTCTCCTTCCTCTTCCGGGTCTCTCGACCCGGAATAGATTCCCACCATGTTCCGCCCTTTGCTGCAACTAAAAGCACCACGCCCCATAGGTGGGGTGGTGCCCGTCATAGCTGGCATACAAAGTGCACTTCACATTCCCCTCCCAATTCCCCTTTTCATAGAAACACCTGAGTCAGTAATTGGTCTTCACAGTGTAATCTTTATTAACTTCAGCTACTGCCAATTTCCCCACTGGCCTCACTTCTATTAATCTTGTGACCATCCTTTATTCTTGCTTTATTTAAAACACCACAACATGCAAATAAGATATCAGGGTTATAAATTTACATTGTATTTACAATTGTCTCGCCACAGGGGGAGGCACTCACTAGGGGAGTTGACCTCCCCCCCTGCACATTCTAGCTCCTCATCAAGGGCTCCCAAAACGGTCTGTATAAACAACTCCAATCCTGCGTTGGACAGGTGTACCCCATCCGACGCATACAACTCTGCCCTTGACACTTGTATTAGCTTGTGCCTGATGGTGTGAATGCTGGACTTCTTTAAAATTTCTGCCTCTGACTGCTTCAGTCTCCTTACTGATTTATTAACTGCCTTTGCCGGCGCTCCTTTCGCCCATACTTGACGCTGTATCACCTCTGACCATTGTATTTTAGTGGTAGGCAACATGTTCCTAACCACTGACAGAACGGAAAACAGCGCCTCCTTTACGCCCCTCCTTCCCGCTGGGATCATATCATTGTCACCTGAATGAATCACCAGTATATCGGGAACAGGCATGCCCTTGGCCAGGGCGCTGAGCAGATCAGTTGGCAGCTCCGCTAAGCGCTGTCCGCCTACACCCACCCAATGGTGGTCGATTCCCTTCGCACTCTGTATTCTGTCCTCACGCGAATTCTTGAAGAAGTGCCCTGATCTGCGAATAAAAGAATCGCCACACCAGCATATCTGGGCCCTCTGGCACGGTACACCTAGATCAAATTCAGAAATGGATACAATCAGTGGGAGATGGGGCAAGTAAAAAAGAACTGACTGACAACTCATGCTAACTGGGGGCGTACGTATTGTTCAAAACATGTTGACTTCCAACGACCCACTCTCTTAATGGTTTCCTCTGGGAGGCCTAGGGCTGCCGTCGTCGTGGCAGCGCCGATGCGGAACAAATGGGATGTAAAGTGTGCTGTTTCCACCCCTAAACATTCCAAAGCACGCTTGCATATCCTAGTAAACTGAAATCTGGTGAGAGGGATGCCATTGGCATGCAATAATACTCTGCTGTCCCCTCCACCTGATGTAACCTTGAAAAACGCTTGGCCAAGCTTACCGGGCAACAGGTGGCCCCTGAAACTGAACCTAGCTGGACCCATGTTCCCTTCCCCAACGGGTCTGTCTTAGATCTCCGCACTCTGACCTGAAGGGATTCTCTAATCAGAATTACATCTTCCCAACGTATGCCCCCCTCCTTGTCTGACTTTGATGCTGGGATCAACTCCGAAATCCTAAATGCCCCAAAAAACGCTAATGAGTATGCCAATCTGCGTAACTGTGTCTCGTAAGGTGTAAAGCAGATTCAGAGCAGTACTTCCAAGATACTTGCGAGTCTGCTAGCATCTAGTGTCCTTCACTCCTGGTGCTTAGCGCTTCCATCCCTTCATTGCTCTTTTAACCCTTGGGTCTTTTGTGGGGTCTGCATCCCCCCTAAGCCCGCGTAGAATGCTATTGCCGAAAGTTGTCTCATCACCATAGCTAGCGATCTACCGCTCCCTTTCTGAAGAACTATAAATTCAAGGACACTTTGTGGTGAAAACCTCTCTACAGACCCTGACCCCTCTAGGATAGTCAGGTATGATTGCCACGACCTCTCATATATACTCTTGGTCTTGGGGGCCAATGACGCAGTTATCAACTCGGGGGTCATGGGGCACCAAGCTTCCATAGTCCCTCCGGGAAGTACGTCATCTGTTTGTCTGCTTGCGGCAATCAGGTGCCAGAATCTGCCAACTTAAAACGAGACAAGGCGTCAGCAACTGTGTTGTCCACCCCTGGCGCATGTTTGGCAGTAAAGTGTACATTGCGCTGCAAGCATCGCAAGACTAATTCCTTCAATAAGCGCGGAACCCAGGAGCATTTCACCCTCTGATTGTTGATCGCCATCACTACTGACATGCTATCTGACCAAAATACAATATGCCTGTTCTTTAGAATGTCACCCCACAAATGCAATGCCACAATAATTGGGAACTGCTCTAAGTGGGTAATATTGCGGGTGAGTTCTGACACCACCCACTCCGCCGGCCAGTGCTGAATACAGCACCTGGGACCGAAGACCGCCCCAAAGCCCACACTGCTTGCTGCATCTGTGTACAATTCCAACTCTGCTTTGGGGTGACTAGACTGTTGTCACATCACTGTCCCATTGAATTCTTCCAGAAATTCTTTCCAAATGGCTAAGTCGTTCCTGACATCCGCCAAGAGCCTGGTGTGATGATGCTTGGCCCGCATGCCAGAAATTGTCCTCGCAATACTTCTAGAGGAAGTCCTGCCCATAGGTATCACCCTTAGCGCAAAATTCAGTTGCCCCACTAGGACCTGCAATTGGTGAAGGGTCACCTTACGTGCCGACAAGCAAGCCTCAATGGCCGACCTAAATGCTGCTACCTTTTCCTGGGGAAGTCTGCACACCCCCTCCCTGGTGTCAATTTCTATGCCTAGGAAAGTTAACCGAGTGGTTGGCCCCGCCGTCTTCTCTGTGGCCAACGGTATGCCCAGCGCTTTTGCCAGGTGTTGAAGCCCAGCAGGGTCTTCCTGCACGCAAGGGAACCCTCGTCCCAGAAACAGAAAATCGTCCAAATAATGCACCAACTCAGCAGATGTTACCGATATTAGGAATTGCTGCACTGCCCACTCCAGAAACCTGCTGAACGTTTCAAAACCGCACACACAATGGAACACCCCATTGGCATGCAAAGGTCAATGAAAAACTCCCCTTCAAAGGTAAACCCTAGGAACCTGGTGTCGTCAGGGTGGACTGGCAGGAGGCGGAAGGCTGCCTCGATGTCTGATTTAGCAAAACACACAAGATGATGGACAGAATGTTGCACAATGGCAAAACATTCACCCCCAGTCACATATCTGGGTTTAATCCATTGTTGTTTTGCTCACCAAGCCACCCCAGTTCAGACATGGCCATATGTAAATCAGTCTTGACCCTGTGACTCATGGGAACAGTCCAGACCGAACTGCCAAGCCATGTCTTCCTTGGACCGGAATCAAGCATCCTAGGACCGGTTTCCGGCTATCAGCCGCCTTCAACCAGGATAGCTTGACTCCAGTGGCATAGTGAGCAAGGGGACCCACGTTTGGGCATATCCTTCCCACATAGGGTGAACAGCAAAACACACAAGATGATGGACAGAATGTTGCACAATGGCAAAACATTAACCCTCAGTCACAGATCTGGGATTAATTCATTGTTACTTTGCTCACCAAGCCACCCCAGTTCAGACATTGCCATATGCAAATCAGTCTTGACCCTGTGCCTCATGGGAACAGTCCAGACCAAACTGCCAAGCCATGTCTTTCCTGGACCGGAATCAAGCATCCTAGGACCGGTTTCTGGCTATCAGCCATCTTCAGCCAGGATAGCTTGACTCCAGTGGCATGGTGAGCAAGGGACCCACGTCTGGGCATACCCTTCCCACATAGGGTGAACAGCAAAACACACAAGATGATGGACAGAATGTTGCACAATGGCAAAACATTCACCCCCAGTCACAGATCTGGGTTTAATCCATCGTTAGTTTGCTCACCAAGCCACCCCAGTTCAGACATAGCCATATGCAAATCAGTCTTGACCCTGTGCCTCATGGGAACAGTCCAGACCGAACTGCCAAGCCATGTCTTCCCTGGACCGGAATCAAGCATCCTACGACCGGTTTCTGGCTATCAGCCGTCATCAGCCAAGATAGCTTGACTCCAGTGGCATAGTGAGCAAGGGACCCACATCTGGGCATATACTTCCCACATAGGGTGAACAGCAAAACACACAAGATGCTGGACAGAATGTTGCACAATGGCAAAACATTCACCCCCAGTCACAGATCTGGGTTTCATTCATCGTTATTTTGCTCACCAAGCCACCCCAGTTCAGACATGGCCATATGCAAATCAGTCTTGACCCTGTGCCTCATGGGAACAGTCCAGACCGAACTGCCAAGCCATGTCTTCCCTGGACCGGAATCAAGCATTCTAGGACCGGTTTCTGGCTATCAGCCGTCTTCAGCCAGCTTTTGTGCAGAAAGGGACTCTTTCCTCCAGGAAAACGAGGCTGACATCATTGCATTGGTGAATGACAGCATAAAGTGCAGAGGCCTAGGGAGATAGAAGAACAGAGCAGAAGAGTGCCACATCTTTCAAGATATGGCACTGAACTGCTCTTTCCCATTCACACAATGCTGTGCAGCAAATTCACTTGCTGCTCTGCCTTGCATTATTTATACTTAAATCTGTGCCTACATTCATTGCACATCTTTGTAGAATATTGACCATCTCATAATATGGTTTAAATAAATTTCGACCGTATTTTATTTATGGCAGCAAAATACTGGGGGGGGCAGATTTACAAGCCCCTTGCGACATCTTTATGACATTGTTGCGTCATTTCTGTGACGCAGCAGCGTTGCAAACAATGCGCCACTATGCATCATATTTATACTGTGAAGCATTTATGCGTCATGTTGTAAAACCCTGCGCTACATTATACCTGTGTCAGGTATAATGCTTGCAGGGTGTGCATTCCGCCACAAGGAAGCCTCATAAAAGTGACGCAGTGAAATCTACAAGATTTTACTGAGTCACTTTTACGACACCACTACGTCAAAACCTTGTGCCTGCTTGAAGCAGGCATAAGGAGTGACGCAGCATGTTAGGAATAGGCATTCCTAACCATTGCTAGATTTGCATCTTGCTTGCGAAACAACTCCAGCAATGCGCTGCCCTTACGTTGACAAGATGCGTCACACATCTGTCTATCCTTTCTCTACGGTACGCCGCATTGAAATGCTGCGCATCCATGGTGGCACAAAGCTATTTTTCCGTCTGGCAGAATAACTGGTGCATCTCTGCTAATATGCAAAGATGCACCAATTATTGTAAATCTGCCCCTGTGTTCCAGCTGTGGATGTAAACAACTTACTGCCAAAGATACAAGGGCTTTCTCTAACAGTCCACGAGGAGGCGGGAGGCCTATTCATTTACGCCCAGACACCAGTAGCAACACAGGTTACAGCAAGGAGATGCTAATTTCCGAGTAATAAAATGCTATGCAGAAAATGAACTACCGCCTAAAACCCGTAAAAAATAAAAAAAAACATGCTAACAAGGTAAATCCCCATGGCCCTTGATCCCACCCACCATTACAAAAGTGGAATCCCCAAATAAATGACTAAAACTATTACCTTGACATGGTTTACTAATAAAAACAATCTGTTATCTAAAGGTGGTCGTTTCATTTGTTTTATTTTTTTTAATGTAATTATCGTTTTTGTACCATACATTGTTGCTTCAGTAAATGCATAGGCTGTAAAGCAATGCGATGTGTATTTATCTATTGTTATTTATCTGTTCATTCATCACAATTTGGGAAATGTGCAAATATCTACTGTTTCTAAACTCTATATTTTCTTCCAATTTCAGAAATACTTAGGTGTCTAATAGGATGGGAAGTTATTTAATTGCCTCAAATTATAAAGCTCTCTGATATCCTTCAGGATCTAATTCGCGCTATTTAAAACTTTATAAATAAAATAAAAAATTCATGTGTAAGGTGCAAACACTGTCTTCGGGACATCATGGCGCTAGGACTGCCAAATTCCAGTTTAACAAAATTAATTCTAAACTAACCATCTCGGTGCTCGTGTGCACTTTTTAATGAAAATCCAGGACAATTTGATTTAGAAAAGAGGTAAATTCCAGTTTCTAGTAATTTTACTTTCTGTGCATGGCGGTGACAAAGTCTCACTTTGGATGCTGTCTAGGGGCACTTTTGGTCGAACTGGAGAGTACATCATACACACGAACAGAAAAATTCCAAGTAATCATGTTTGCTGAAGCCTTATTAAGGACACTGTTGCCTAATATCCCATACATTGTACATTTACAGTATCCGTAGACAACTCTGCCATATTCCAGGAGATGTAAACTGCCTTGAAACCCCCTTTAGACTAAAGATGAGCCCTTCTTGCCTATGCAGCACAGACCCTGCAATCCCAGATCATTTTTCGTTGATTTATACTGCAAAATATGCAAGGCAAATTAGAATAAGTACATTTTGGTAACAGAATTACTATTGTTGCCTGGGTCTTCCTTTTCTGCAGAACAGCAATGCCTCCATTAAAATTTGAACACAGATTATAAGAATAATAATGATTCAATCCCAAATGGTGCCTTTTGCACCGTTGAGGCGACAAATATTACGTCTACCTCTTTATTGTTATGTTATGTTAACAATTTATTAAGTGCACGAATACCCAGAGGTGTCTTGGTGCTAAGGTCCAGAGTAGGCAGGTTCATGTAAGGCACAGGTCTCTATTTGTTGAACAACCAGGTTTTCAGGGCCTTCCTGAAAGCAAACAAGGTCAGGAGTCTTCTAATAGAGAAGGAAAGATCATTCCAGAGTTTAGTGGCTTCCACCCTGAAGCTTCTGCCACCCCAGCTGGTTTTGAAAAATCTAGGAGTTGTTATCAATTTATCTCCATCTGAGCGAAAATGTCTCTTAGGGGCATACCAGTATAGCAGGCGTCTCAGAAACTTAGGACCAATATCATGAAGTGCCCTACAGGTAATGCAGAGGACCTTAAAGAAGATACAGCTCTAAAGTGGGAGCCAGTGCAGTTTTTGGATTTTTTTATGACTGAGTGAAACTTGGGAATTCCCAGCAAGAGCACAGTGGTCGCATTCTGAATCATGTGTAGCCTATTTTGTTGCTTCTCAGGCACACCAAGATAGAGTTAATGTCAAAGAAAGAAGGGAATGGCCCAACTATCCAAGGGACAGGGTACCAACAAAATCAATGTCAAAAATCGAAATTCCCTTGGAATTGATATAGTCCACTGTCACACTCACTTATTCAAACTCCACACTGTATCCATACTCAGTGCAACGAAAGTTATCAAAGCAAGCACACCACAATCTTGAAAAGACCAAAACATTTTCTTTACAAAAATATGAATTTATTATCAATTAAAGAATAAAAACATTCAAATGTCATCAATACATATTATGCATATGATCATTTCATTAAAAACCTAACACACAAAAAATTGCATTAAAAAAGCATACACAGTATACACGAAAAGAGACTGAAACCAGTGATAATATACTAAATCATCAAGACGTTAATTTGTTGGAATCTCTTGTAACTAGGTCAGAATCGCATTGACAAATACTGACAAAGTAGTTCCTCGAATTTAACTCAAATGGTGGCGTCGAAGTGTTTCAGTGTGTTGCCCACCTTTTTTAAAACTAGTACTGATACTTCTCTCTTTCACAAACAACACTTGTTTTCATATGTATCTAAAATGGGTAAGTCCCAGTTAGAGGCCAAATACTCCACGATGTTAGTTGCTTCCTTAAAAAGTGGCGGCCTTCTGTATTAATTCTACAAAGGGCGAACCCACTGGTAGAAATCCTCATACGAAATCCTCTTTGGTTATGGTTAAAAACTTCATATGATAAATAGCGCCCCGTCCTCTGCTGTACATCAAGATTCCACCGATCGTGAATCTACAATGGTCTGGATAAATTATTCTAAATTGTTCGCAATTAGTACTCAAAGTCATATATTTAATCACGCCTCATGTATCTTGATGACATTTCGATTTTTGACATTTTTGACATTGATACCAAGATAGAGCCCATTGCAATAGTCTAGTTTGGTAAAAATCAGTGAAGTAATCCCCGTTTTCGTACTGTCCACAGGGATAAAAGGTGATATTTTTTTGATTACCTTAAGAAGAAAAAAGCTTGATGAGGAGACTGCATTAACCTGTGCCTCAAAGTTCAATTTGTTATCAAGAATTATGCCAAGGTTTTTTTCCTTGGAAACTGGGCTTGGTGCCGTCCCTAGTTCATCAGGCCACCAACACTTTTTGATTTCTATTGATCTATCCTGTTAGAGCCTTGTGTTTGTTGTTTCCTAGTGGTGGAACCTAGGCTCTAGAGGGTTATACAAGGTCTCCCCCTCCTTTCTTGTTTACAATCTTGCAGCCTTGCAGCCTAACTTTTGTATATGTGATAAATGTCATGGGTTGTCGCTGTCTGGTGCTTCACAGTGAAGGTTTAGAGCTTGCTGCACTCCACCTAGTCAGCCACTGTAGTGTTATAAGTTGATTTTTAGGATCTTAGAAGACTTATTTTATGGGTGACAATATTAGCGCCGTTACATGCGTCTATTTGGGTGTGTGTTACAGTAATTGTAGTGGAACGTTTTATGGTTAAGCTTTTCTTGTGTGCAGAGTTTCTTCCTATTTTCGTTTCAGCTGTACTGCACCAAAGTGAATGATTTGTTACTGTCCCATTGTACATTGGTTGGGCTGCCATAAACAATCTACTTTTCCATGAGGTTAGTCCATGCATGCCTCATTGCTCTTGTGTATCAAAACATTCAAAGGGCTACTGATGTTGCGGAGGTATACTTTTAATCCCCTTGCCTTCAGTCTCCATGTCTATCTGTCCTGGTTTCTCCATTCCCTCACTAAATGTTGCTTCTAATTCCAATTGACAGCTTCCTATTCTTTTGCTTGTTTCAGTTGTCTTCTGCATGTGTTGCCTTTGGTCCTGGAGCAGACTTCCTTGCCTTATTCGTTTTGCAGAATACCACCTAGCCCAACTGGATCGTTGATCAATTTGTTTCCTGAGAGCATACCCTGTCAACAATGATCCAATGAAGGGCAGGAAAGGGTCCTATTCCTCACCTCTGAACCCATGTGCATGAACGATTTCAACTTTTGCATGTGGATTTATAAGTGTTCATTGATTGAATAGATAGTGTATGCTTGTTGCGGGGAACCCAATAACAGATGCTCCAATGGGGTGCTTTGTGCCCTTCCTCCACATCCAGATGTGTGTTCCTTGGAAACTGTTTCTGTTTGGAGTTAACCTAGTTTAGTCCAGTTTTAATGGTAATTAAAGAGATTGAGTTATGATGTAAAGTAGGGCGATGAAGGTCGGCGGACGTTAAGGTATGGGAAGGTATACATGGGGAAGGTATAGGGTGCTGTAGAGATAGAGATGATTTTTGTAGAGAAGTTGGTTGAGGTGGTGATGTTTAATATGCAGGATGTGTAGGTTTGATGGGCAATGGTTGGAGGTAGATGAGTAGAGAGGGCCTCAGTGCATAGAGAAACATTTGTGTGGCCTGCAAAATGTTGGGAGGAACAACTAAAAAATAACGTATTCTGGTTATTTCACAGACATGCATAAAAAGCTAAAAGTCACACATCATGCCCTTTATTGACACTGCTCATCTGCACCCTCAGTAAGGCTTATTTTAGCAAGTGTTTCACAGGTTGTGTTTGGTATCTTGTATCTGTTTATTGGTGTGTACCTATTTCATCACCTTTACTACTTTTCTAGGAGAGCATTAGAGTATAACGCGTGTATAATCTATTGCCTTCTGGACCATGCTCCACATCAGCATCCACTACCTTCTTTAGTGATCCTATAGTGTATGCTCTAAAACAAAGGTAATTGTCTCCTCAGGGCACCCAGGTGGGACAAGAGAAAGAAAACAGGTGAGGTGATCTATTCAAAACATGTTTTATCATTTTTGGCCAATTACATCCTGAGTCCTGCTCCCTTGCTTGCCTGATATTTTGCTTCAATCCTCTTTAGAAATGTACTGTTGATCATGTTTTCCCATGGAGGTCATTTAGATATTTACCTCATGCAAACACTCTGCCTCCTGTGGTGTTTAACATATATCTCAACCCTCTCTACCATCATTTACTACTTCATCCACTTTCTTGTTTGAGGTGAAGTTTGCTCTTAGATATCGTGTCCTGTAACATTTATTGCTATTTTCTTAACACAAAATGCATACTGTGGCCCATTTTGGACAGTAGGGTTCATTCTGCACTAAGAAAATATCTCTAAGTGCTGAATTTCACTTCTCATACAATTACGCATAATTACGACTAATTTTGTAGTAAATACAAGCAATTACATCAGACAGAATTACTCCAGTTGTGCCCACCCCTTATACGGATGTTAATGGAAACCTCAGCACTGGAAAATGGTGCCCCTTATTACATGGAGCTATTGTGGTGCCTTATATTTTCTCAATTAAATACCACATTTACATACCTGCTAGCCTTCTTAGAGTTCATATTGTGTGCCAAGAAGTATGGCGTTCATTTGGAAGAATTCAACAATAAAAAGACACAGTCTTTGCTTTACATTATTACTCATAAGTAGACAGGGAGGACATTGGAGTAACTGTTATGAGACCTGTGTAGTCAGGAGTAATCAAGGTTTTTAAACTTTGTGCAGACATTCTGAGTGGTGTCACCCCATCCATTGGGCCTATCTTGGTAGCCAGGTGTCGAGCCTATGAATGCTAGGCCATGGGGATGCAGGAAATTTGTGTTAGAGCTCCAGTGATGGTGTACAGCATATAGGGGCGGGATATTGGAAAACTTCATCTACATATTCAAAGTACAGCTTGGGCCCTCCTGACCTTCATATGTGGCCCCCTGGGGAACAGAAGCACTCTGGCAAAATCTTAGTTTAATAAATCAAACTCAAGAGAATGTTTTGTACAGTGCACATCCTTGACCATCGACCACACTGCTGTGACTGCGCGCTACCAGCGCTGTGTTATTTTTTAGCTTCCCTGTTTGGTATTTGTGTTGCTATTTGTTTAGGAAAGTACCCCTGCTTTTAAAACGCGCTATGTGCTGCTAGCGCCCCGCTCCCCTTACCGCAGTTAAAAAGTGCACATCTGTGCCTCAAAGCACCACCACTTTGGTGGGTCCGGGTTCCTGGGCTCCTTTTCTCGCGCCATTTTGGGTTGGGGATTGCTTGCTCGGTGACGGCCGCCATCTTGGATTGGTCGCGCGCGCCAAGGGCTCACTGGAGAGCCTATTTAAAGTCGCTCCCTTACGCGCAGCGTGACGCGCAGGTAGACGCCTTCGCTTAGCCTGAGTCGTGCCGGAGTCCTGCCCGTCTGCGCCCGTCAGCGTCCCGGAGGCGCCGGGGCGGCGGGGGACTCCGGTCTGACGAAGATGATCCACTATTCTTCGGCGACGCTCCGCGCCTTACGCACTTCTTCTTGCCTGTGTCACTCTGTCTTCCCTGGTCGGTACAAGGGTAAACGACACTGTCCGGCCTGCGGCTGGTCGCCTGTTAGGACGCTGGGCACCGCCCCTATGGGGGCCAAGGTGCACGCTAAGCATCTGTGTTTGCTACTGAACACTAGGTCGCTTGGAAGACATGCCCTGCATATCTATGATCTCTTGGTCAGGGAGAATCCTCTTTGTCTACTCCTAACCGAAACTTGGCTGGGAGAGGCGTCCAACCCGGACATCTTCACTGCGATCCCTCCAACCTACAACATCTTCCGCCAAGACAGAGCTAAGGGCAGGGGAGGCGGAGTCGCGGTGGTGGTTAGGAAGAACGTGCCTTGCTCTGTTCTTCCCGGGAACCCCATTGGGAGCTCTGAATCCCTCGCTTTTATGCTGAAACTGTCTCCGAGCCAGGCGCTCAAGGGTCTGTTAGTTTACAGGCCTCCTGGTCCGGCGGGCACCTTTTGGGGGGACTTACAGACAGCCATCTCGGAGCTGGCGCTGTCGGCACAGCACTGTTTGCTGGCAGGCGATTTCAACTTTCATCTAGATGTCTTGGACGATTCGGATAGGGCTAAACTGCTGGACATTACATCACCACTTGGTCTGGCACCGTTTGTGTCGGGGCCTACACATGAGAAAGGGCATACCCTCGACCAAGTGTTTTCCTCTGTCCCTATTGTCGACATTGAAACGCGGCCTGTGCTCTGGTCGGACCATAAGCTGATTGGGTTCTCTGTGTTAGAGGTAGGACGCTCTCACATTTGCGCGCCTTTGGTGCCCAGACCGGCATCGAGAGCATTACACAGAGTGACGCCAGCCATGTTAGAGCAGGCGCTCACGGAACATCCTTGCTCTCTCTCGGGAGATCTGGAAAGTGACACGGAGGCCTTGCAGCAATGGTTGACTGAGAGGTTGGATGACCTTGCTCCTAGGGTAACCCCCCGCTCCTCGGCGAAAAGGCAATCTGCGCCCTGGTTCACAGAGGCGCTTCGCATGGCTCGCAGCCTATGCAAGGTTGCTGAGCGGGCCTGGCGCCACAGATATGATGGGGAGGCCAAACTCGCTTATCGATCTGCGGTGAAGGCCTATCATCACGACATTCTTGTTGCCAAGCGGGAATATCTCACCAGGAGGATTGAGGCATCAGTGAACTCCTGCAAGGAGATCTTCACGATTGTGAAGGAGTTCACCTCTCCCTCCTCTTATTCACCCCCGCCTGTGTCACCCGACACGTGGGCACGTGATCTTGCCATCTTTTTCACCGACAAGATTAAGGCTATTCAGGCCTCCTTTTCGGAGAGCACAGTGGAGGCTTGCTGTGATCCTGGAACAGGACTAGGAACATCGGCCACGCCTGTGGCGATCCTGGAGGACTTTCCACCTGTCTCCAGTGATATGTCCTGTACACTGTTAGCCAGCCTTAAATCTGGATCCCCACTGGACCCCTGCCCCGCCAAATTTTTGGCTGGGATGGCGGCAGTGGTAAATCCCCTGGTTAACCCGATCCTCAATGCCTCCCTGAGTGAGGGGAGTGTCCCACGCTCCTGGAAGAGGGCGATGGTGATCCCCCTCCTGAAAAAGCCAGGTCTTGATGCCGAGGTCTTGGCTAATTATAGGCCAATCTCACTTCTTCCGGCTTTGGCCAAGATCACCGAGAAACATGTTCATGGCGTCTTGTCTAACTTCTTGGAGACTAACAATCTGCTCCACCCATCCCAATCCGGTTTCCGTCCGAATTTCAGCACGGAAACGGCGCTGGTGGAGGTCTCTGAAATCATCAGGGAGACCTTGGATGGGGGTGGCAAGGCCATGCTAGTCATGGTGGACCTGTCGGCGGCTTTCGACACCGTCCCCCATAAGGCGCTGCTCGCCAGGCTCTATGACATCGGCCTACGGGGGACGGTGCTCAGATGGTTTACATCTTTCCTGGAGGGCCGCCGCCAGACGGTCTGGGTATCCCAGAGCTCAGCCGAGATGCCGCCTTTGGGTGTTGGGGTTCCACAGGGCTCTGTGTTGAGCCCGACATTATTCAACATCTTTATGTCCCCTCTGGCGGCTATGGTGGAGGCCTACGGAGCCCAGATCGTGTCCTACGCCGATGACACACAACTCCTCTTCACTTGTGAAAAAGATCAGACATTTGATGGGGAGAGAATCCGGGACTGCTTGGACAGGGTCTTCAGCTGGTTCCAGCTCAATTGTCTGAAGGCCAACTCCAGCAAGTCGGAGGTTCTTTTCTTTGGCTGTGCCTCCGATCCCGAGTGGCGGCAGTGGTGGCCGGCTGCCATGTGTCCTCCGGCACAATCATCCTTGGTCGCCAAGAACTTGGGTGTCAAGCTCGACAATCAACTTTCTCTGAGAGCGCACATCCTTGGCCTGTCCGGCACCTGCTTCGGTATCCTCAGAATGCTCCGCAAGTTTCTTCCCCTATTGTCTGCGGAGCACAGACGGATTACGGTGCAGGCGCTTATTGGATCTAGGCTTGATTATGCCAATGCCCTTTTTCTAGGCCTTCCGGATTACTTAGTCCAGCGTCTGCAGGTGGCACAGAACTCGGCAGCCCGGGCAATCTTCGGCCTGCATAGACGGGCACGGGCTTCTGTGCTATTGCAGTCACTCCACTGGCTGCCAATTCGGAAACGGATTGTTTTCAAAGCTATGACCCTGATGCACAAGGCTCTTTTTGGCTCAGGCGCTGGCTATTTGAAAAAAAGACTAGCTTTCTACCGCCCGGCCCGCTCACTGCGTTCTGAATCCCTCTTCACTGCTGTGGTTCCACGCGTGAGGAAGGCTCGCACTGGGGGGCGCTCCTTCAGCTTCAAGGCTTCCCAGATGTGGAATTCGCTCCCTTTGGCACTGCGTAGTACCCCAAACCTGCTTCATTTTAGGAAGAACTTGAAGACGTGGCTTTTTAACTCTTCTGTTTAGGTGGTTTTTCTTTCTTTCTTTTCTATCGGGGTCTGTTTTTATCTGTTATGTTGATCAAACACTGCAAGTTGCCTGTGGAAAGCGCCGGGACACTCTTTCCGAGTAGCCGAGCGCTATAAAAATGCAATCTAACATAACATAACATAACATAACATCCTGAACTCATGAATTTCAAAGTGGTCTTATATGTGATAATGAACAAAAGGAGAGAAAAATAAATTAAACAATTGTCTAGGATTACACAATTTGGTCAGGTGAGGAAGTCGGCCTTGGTACAAGGTTTTCTGGTTTCACATTGTGCAATTCAGTTTCTTTTCAATGCAATGATCAATTTACTTCCTTTGTGTACTCGACTCTCCCAATGTGGAATAACAAGGAGAGAATGCTTACCGCAAGATGCGGTAAAGGAATAGTGATTCAGGTACATCATAGCACAGTATTGTCAAATCTATGAACCTTCTAGAGACTAGAAGCTTAATTTACAGGCAATACAATGTAAATACTTTGCTTCCCCTATGCCCACTCTACACACCTCCCCCAGACAATACTGTTTAGCCCCTAAAAAAATGTTTGCGATTATCCATGATCCACATGAACTGAAATGGGATAGGAGGGGAAAATACGAAGGGAATGAAGAAAGTGGTGGGGCGAGCAGGACAGAGGATGTACAGTGTTTAGCAGCAGCAGCTGCTGGGCTGGCGGGTGGACAGAGTGGGCAGGGGGCAATGGATGAAAACATAGAAAAAAGAAAGGAAAACAATTTACCTGACACAGGCCCGCCACTCTTCTTCTCCGAGTCCTCGCTGCAGCCCAGGCCCCCCTGCGACCAATCCTGATGCTGCTCTCTTGTTTGAAAGCAGTGTCAGGATTGGCCAGAGCGCTGTGAATTTGTGCTCCCAGACAGACTGGAAGCCTGTGCTTTGCTGTCTCCAACCCAGCAACAAAGCTGGGTTGGAGACAGCTCAGTGCGCATGCCGGTCCAGCCAGCCGGACAAACCGACATGTGCACTGATAGCAATGCCCTCCACTCCCTCTCCCGACTGCCCCTGCGATGGCCCGTCCCAAGACTAGAACTTAAAAAATAAAACAATAATTAACCCATTTTATTCTCGTTTTCTTTTTCACGTTTTCAGGCTGGTGAGCGTGGGGGGGGGGGGATGCTCCTCCGCCATAGCCAAGGAGCCGCCACTAAAGTTGGAGGCTCTGACACTGACTGCTACCTTACTGTTTCTATCAAGCCACTGCCTTTCACAAGTCGTCAAACTCCGACTGTCTTAAAGGTGACTATGGCTGACCATCTTTTTTATTTAAACCGAGCTTCGCAGTTCGCAAATATTTTTTTAAGAACGCGCTGTTAATGTGACACATCTTCGCACAATCCAAAAAAATTCATCAGCGCACAAACACTGTTGACATCTTCCTTTGAGACGTTCTGGGAGATCTTGCAGTTGCTTTAATTGAAACGATTTACTTGCTTAATAAAAACCACGTGTGCGCACACTTTGGAAAGAAAACAAAACATCCTATACGACGTATTGTGTGTGCACTGGCCAGGTCAAGTCTCATTGCAAAATAAAGTTGCTTGGTGTGCAATGAATTACAAATATTTGACAGGGGAGCAGTTCAGACTAGAATGACTGCTTCCCATAGGTTTCCTTTCAAAGATAAGAGCGGTAAACACAAACACACTCTCTCTCTCTCTCTCGGACACACACGCACACACACAACCGCCTGCATGAAGATTCTTCAGAGTGAGGTTAAGGGGGCACAGGGAGGTGTTTGTCTCATTCTTAGACAATGATCTGTGTCATACAGGGAAGCTGGGTGTACAAAGTAAGGAAGCCCCCCTGGGCTGCTGTGTATGTCTCGGGCTTCCTGAGAATGTGGCTTATCTGCAAAGGGTCCCTCCGCACACACACTGTGCATCTGTTCTGGCCGCACGGGGAGAGGAAAGGGTGTTTATTTGTGCAGTTTGTCTCTCTGTTCGAGGGCAAGGCAGGGGTTAGAGGGAGAAGATACTTATTGGGTCCGGGGACGGCGGCCGTGGGGAGTCAGAACAATGTTCCCTCCTAAATTCCAAAGTTTGTTTTTGGGTGAACGCAGCTTGGCGGCCTGTGAGCTGCCAACCACGGCTGCAGCAGTAACTACCATGCTTCAAATTCAGCAATGCTTGTGTGTTCATCTTCTAACAAAAACTGTAGATATTTAGTTGGTAACTGAGGCATAGAAAAGTTCAGATATTGCTTCACAAATCCTCATTAAATAAATATCAGGGAGAGACATCCTGCCCATAAGAGAAGGCTCCTGTCTATTCCGCACGTCACTGTTTTCCTAGTATACCTTCCTTGCTTATGTTAATAATAGTGAAACGTTAATTTCCTATTTTTTTGCCCATGACCAATATGTACCTTTGTTTACAAAATCCAATGTCAGTTATCATGGTGCCATCCTCTGAAACATTGTGCACTAAAATAAAAACCACCACAGTAACCTTTCATAACTCAGGTCAGGTAATGTTACCAATAAACAATGCCCAAGTTATTTGTAAACAAGGTGACCGACAATTGTGTGTCCTCTTGCTTTGATAGTCTAAAACGTTGCTATTTTTACAGTTCAGTAAGGTTAACTGGATTTGACAACTCAAAAAATACTTTATGGGCTTTTGTAATAATAGGAAATTATTCTAATGAATTAAAATAATTTACACGGTCTTGTTTGTCCAATTTAAACACATTATTGCACATTCAAACACAAATTAGCAAGGCAGCACCACAAGAATATCAACAAAAATAAATACAGAGTTCCCCGGGTGCAGTCAACTGAGAGACTGTCATTAGCCTCTCCCTTACTAAGTCAAAAAGGAAAGGGTGGGTGTTGTGAACCCTTTCTCGGAATTTGTAGGGGTACCTCACACAGGTCACCGGTTGGACTACATTTGTAATCCCACCCGGTGATCGTCCAGCGTCATCATCGGTACCCTAGGGACGATCACCGGGTGGTAGTAAGGGAGAGGCTAATGACAGTCTCTCAGTTGACTGCACCCGGGGAACTCTGTATTTATTTTTGTTGATAGTCTTGCCAGGACATATACATTGGACCCCGTTAACAATTGTCCTAACCCCGTGTTTCCCCCTTGTTGATACAAAAGCACCACAAGAATATCACACAGACCTTCAAAGCTCAAACACACCTATGGAAATCCTTTAGCATCAAAATATACATGTAGCCGGTCAAGTGACAACATTCATTTGACTCTTTTATATGATTGATCAAGAGTCTACAACTTTATTGCTTGCTGAAGTAAAAATAATTGCAAAAAAAGTGTACTATAGAAAGAGTAGACAAAAGTGGTCACAAAAAGACACAGAAATAAAAAATGTAACCTAATCACACAGGGTCCTTAATATATGGGTAAAAAAAAGCTTCCTATTTAATTTATTTAATTAATCATTGTGGATAAAATCACGTTCAATGTTGAGAATCTATATACAAGATAGCAAAATGTAATCTGCATACGACCCCATTTGGCTACTCTGACAGAATATGATGGATGGATGTATTAGTCAAGTGAAAGAGGCACTTAATTGTTGCTCACCAAATGTACCTCTTTAGTGGTAATTCATACACTTCAATTTCTACAACCTAGGAATCACAACCGTTATTAGACCCAGGATCCCTGGTTGGCTGAGGTAGGTACCTTAGGCCAAGCAAGGACCCGTGTTCCAACGTCAGGGAAAGGAAGGTCACTTTCTTAGATAGCCCGCTCAGCCCCTCGGTAGCTTGGCACGAGCAGCCATGCTTATCTTCAAGGCAAATGTGTAAAGTACTCGCAACCACACTCACAATAATCCAATGATGACATTACAAATAGACTCCCCACGAGTTTTAAAAAACGAGTATAAACTTTATGTAAAAAGATATACAATAAGACCAAACGATATAAAACCAAAATATGCGGTTGTGTAATATTTCTCCTGTTTGGTTGTTAGGCCAGCCCTTGTAAGTTCTGGCGATGTCAATGAGCACTTCTAAACATTCTCCTGTACTCCTAATCACATGTCATACAGTTTGTAATGCTAGAAACAGGTACTTTTGCAATGTAAAAATACTGTAATGCATAACATAGCAATCAGACACTCTGCAATGAAAAGAATGCAATGCGTAACACAACAATCAGGCACTTTGCAAGGTAAAACAATGCAATGCATAATCCCACCACCAGATATGTCGGTCTGCAATAATAAGGCAATGCGTATACACTAATCAGATAATTTGTTATGCAGGAATAATGCAATGCGCAATATGCTAATCAGGTAGTTTGTTGTGCAGGAACAAGGCAATTCGTCATATGACAATCAAGTATTTTGTTATACAGAAATGTTGCAATGTGTAATACGTCAGTCAGGTACTGCACTCTCAGAAATGGAATACTACGTAGTACACTCAGGCCCCAATCACCGGGCCTTAGGCAGTCTCTCTGCCTCCTCTTCTGACCTACAGTCAGCCTCTCACAGTTGCCCCCAACACAGTATGATGTAACTCCAAAGTGCAGCACTGCACTCCCTTTGGTAATACAGGCCATGACACAAGCTGAATCAGAGGCTTGTGCTGCCAACACGAGAGAGAGGCCGAGAGCGTCTGCCTCCGAGCCCGCGCTCCGCCCCAAGAGTTGACCCACGTTACCTGGGGGTGCAAACCCACTCTCCTCTCCCCGTCCAGCGGCTGGCCTCCAATCACCTTTGTGAAATGGCAACGGCGGCTCGGGCCGGCAACACAGCTCCCCCGGGACAGCTGGTCCGAGCCGCTTCACTTACGAAGATCTCAGGGTGACACAAAGCACACACACACGCACACAGCGTCGCTGAGTCTTCCTTCACTCCGGGTGCACGATCACTGGGCACTCCACACACAGGCCTCAGTCTGCACGAAGATCACACACACAGTGTGCTGAGACTCCCTTACTCCGGTGCACACGATAACACAGCAAATCATCACGAAAGTCTCCCAGTGCACAACGCACCCGCACACAGCGGCGATGAAACTCATGTGGATTCTGGTGCACACGATAACAAGGCAAATCCTCACAAAGGTCTCACAGTACACAACACACACACTCACAGCGTCGAAGAGACTCACTTGTATTCCGGTGCACACGATAACAAGGCAAATCATCACAAAGGTCTCACAGTGCACAACGCACACGCTCACAGCATGGATGAGACTCACTTGGATTCCAGTGCGCACGATCACTGGACAATCCTCACAACGAGCTTCATGTTGCACAAAGCACACGTACACAGCGTTGCTGATCCTTGCTTGGATTCTAGGTGCCCCGATCACAGGCCGATCCTCCTGAAGGTCTCAGTGCTGCACAAAGCACACGCACACCATGTCACTAAGACTCACTTGAACACCAGGCACCCACGATCACAGGTAGTTCTTACGAGGGTCTCAGACATCAACAAGCACACTCCCAGAGTGCCACTGAGACTCCCCTGGAAACATTTATGCTCCTGTGTTTTCAAACAGGGAGCCAGCTCACCTCAGGTCCTTGGGGATAGTTACTTCAAAACACAGCACACAGCAAAGTCCTTCAAGATGAGGGACACAGCACACAGCAAAGTCCCTTTAGCCTTTCCTTGGTTGAAACAGCAAACTGCAGGCCAGCCCCAGATCACAGAGCAAGTGTCAGTCCTATCCTTCCATCTCTTCAGTTGTTTCTTCCTTGGCAAATGTCCTCTTGACCACAAAGTAGTTCCAGTCTTGTTCACACTCGATCAAGCCATTCTCCAAAGTTCAGGGGCTTCACCTCTCATAGTTATACCCCTCAATGGCTTTGAAGTCTTTGTGACCCCTGTTCAAACCAGTTTTGGGTGCCTCCCTGCCAGTGACACCGCTCTTCCTTTGATTAGTGGGGGTCTGGGTTCTCAATCACTCGGCAGGAGATGAGCCAATTGTTTTATAGCAGCAACCCAGGCCTCTTCACCTCTAAGGGCTTCTCCTCCCCCTACACTCCAGATGAAGGTCAGCCTGTTGCTGTCTCACCTCCTCCCCTGGGCCAGATCTTATCGCTTTCAAATCAAGCAGTCAATCCACAGCCAGGCAGAGACACACAGAAATGTTAGAGCACAAAACTCAGCCACTTCTAAAAGAGTGGCTTCTGAACACACAATGCAAAAACCACCTCCATAAAAAGATGTATTATTAAATTATGAGTTCAGCCATACTAAACTTCACCTTTCCATCTTAAGCCCCTGGAAAGATAGGCTGGAAAACATATTACACAGCCTTCCCATTCTATGGGCAAGATGGCCTTTCAACAGTGAAAAACAAAAATGGAGATTATTTCACGGTCAGGACATGACACACACCTTAGTACATATTCTACCTTTCACATGCACTGCACCCTGTCCAGGGGGTACCCTAGACCTACCATAGGGGTGTCTGATGTACACAGAAAGGAAAGGGTAAGGTCTGACAAGTGAAAGCAATATTTCATTATGCTTTATTCCCCCAAAACATTGTTCTGCTGTTCCAGGAGAAACTGTCAGAAGCATTTCCACAAAGGAGTAACCTTGGATAGAAACTGACACGTTTGCCCACCTGAGCAGGTACTATGATGCCACTTTAAAAACTGATCTAGAAGAAATAATGGCCATTAAAAGTGCTGTGGGTAATATGATGACTGTCAGAATTAATGAGCCTATGAGTACTATCTCTCACCAAAAGAATCCCTGTCCATCATGGTCAGTAATTCATCTTTTATATGACAGCTCAGAATATGTACTAGCTGCATTATTGTTGACCTCATCTGAGGGTCTGGGAACAGCCCAGCTCCTCATATCTTCAATGACATGCCTGGAAACATATTATGTACTGCAGTGTGTGTAGTGGCTTTTGACTCTTAGTGCTTCTAATGAGTACACTTGTTTCTTTATGCCACCACAATATGCCCATGGAGCTGTAATGGCCACTATGTACAAATGTTCACTCACCATAATTTTTCTTCTAAAGCTTTGCGTCTGGAAACAAAGCAAAACATTAAAACATTCTGCAAAAAATGCAAGCTGTTGGAATAGCCAGTAGGTCTCCCCTTGGCAAAGTGACAAGATTATAATTTTTTTTACAAATTCATTGCAAGCATATGCCACAAAAATGCTATACCAGGGTTGCAATAAAAATATTACATTATTTAAAAATTAACCATCTCAGCACTGCAGGTGCTTCTTAGCAGACACGTGTCCCTAGAACACGTATGTGTATAAATACTTTTTGGTTTAATGCACTTCACAGGCCAGTGTGATTATTATTGTTGCAAAGAAGTGCATATATGATCAGTTAAAATCCTGTAACTACCAGTGCAAGAAGCTAATAGACGATGTGTGCTTACCCACTGTCCAATGTTGTGTGCGGGTTGGGTGACAGGAAAATGTGAAAAAGAGTTCAGCAGAACAATGGAGGAAGAGGTCAGCCCCTCGACCCCTCAAAGTGCATATGTATATATATAATGGCAGACTCAATGTGTGATAAAAAATAAAACAAATTTTGCATGCAAGCTGGGCCAACACTCGTTTATATCTCCAGGAGGAGATTGGTAACTAACGAGGACTCTAGATATCTATATCTACCTACATCTATATATCTATATCTATATCTATATCTAATATATATATATATTCACTGAAAAAACCATAGGTTTCACACCAGTTATAGTTAGGAATTAGCATTTAAAAAACCTATTAAATTCACTGACAAAACCATAGATTTCACACCATTTATAGTTAGCTGGAAATTTTACTGACATAAAACCATTGAAATTCCCACGTTATAGTTAGTTGGACTCACTATAACTTGCGCGCCTGTAATGCACTGCTGATGACGTCACATATTACATCACTCGTGACATGGTCAGTGACATCACTCATGACATCACTGATGACACCATCCTTGTGACAGAGTGACAGACCTAATTTCAGTGTAATGTAACGCTTGAAACACATATTCAAAAATAGAAACAAACATTTTCAAAAAAATGGAGATACCCAAACCAGTAACAACAACCAATTCAGTAATTCCACCATCTATATACACATCCACTCATTCACCAACAGTTCTATATAGTCACTCATATATATACTCACTCATCATATGTAGTGATACACCTATACATCCTGTTACACATCAGCAGTCATCCAAAAGTTACTCACACACATACTCACACATGCAAATAAACTATTGAACATCCATTTATTTGCATACACATTTATACACACACTACCACCTTACTTCTAAGGAAACTTACCCATACTTACTCTCCTAAACAATCACTTATAGAAACACATACTTATTTAAACAGGAACTTCTACAATCTCTCACTATATATACTATACTCACTTACATACATCAATACTCACATATACTAGATTAAAACATATGTCGTTACTAATGAAGACACTAGTGAGACAGTCATTCACTCACTAACACACACATATACACACTCATCCACCCATACAGTCCTGCACATATGCTGTCTTCAAAACACATACAAACAGTGAGTCAGTCACCAACCCCTGCAGCCACTTATACACAAAGAGAAACACTGATACAAACATTTAAATATTTAAACAATACTCGCTAATATATGTATTCACTAAGATACACGTAATAAGCCAGTTACCCAACCAATTTTTTTTTAAAAAAACATCCATTTACACACGTATTTAAACATTTATTCTTCCATCGACCTTTACAAATACATATATAAAACAAATTTATTTTTCAGAAAGACACACATTCACTGGATGGTGTCATCAGTGATGTCATGAGTGATGTCACTGACCATGTCATGAGTGATGTAATATGTGACGTCATCAGCAGTGCATTACAGGCGCGCAAGTTATAGTGAGTCCAACTAACTATAACGTGGGAATTTCAATGGTTTTATGTCAGTAAAATTTCCAGCTAACTATAAATGGTGTGAAATCTATGGTTTTGTCAGTGAATTTAATAGGTTTTTTAAATGCTAATTCCTAACTATAACTGGTGTGAAACCTATGTTTTTTTCAGTGAATTTCAAAGGTTTTTTAAATGCTAATTCCTAACTATAACTGGTGTGAAACCTATGGTTTTTTCAGTGAATTTCAAAGGTTTTTTTAATGCTAATTCCTAACTATATAAGACCTGAAAGCCCACCAGGAATCTCCAGTATGCGCCAGGGGACTGCATTGCAGAGAGGTGTAATGAAGCCACAACCCTTTTTACACCTCTCTGCAACGCAGCCCCCGTGCATGTTTGAAGAGGGGGAACTAATTCCCCTTGCATACTGGGGGCCCCTGGGGGCCAATTAGCCCACCTGGAACCTCCAGTATGCGCCAGGGGCTGCATTGCAGAGGTGTAATGAGACTATGCCCCTTGTTACACCTCTCTGCAACGCAGCCCACTGCCGCGTTTGCAGAGGGGGAACTAATTCCCCTTGCATACTGGGGGTCCCTGGGGTCAACTGGTCCACCAGGAGCCTCCAGTATGCGCGAGGGAGCTGCATTGCAGAGAAGTGTAATGAGGCCACACCCTTGTTACACCTCTCTGCAATGCAGGCCACTGGCGCGTTTGTAGAGGGGGGACTAATTCCCCTTGCATACTGGGGGTCCCTGGATCATATCTGCCCAAACACCGATATTCCGAACGATTGTAAATTACTTTTACTACTCTCTACTACTCACTCTACTATTCACTCTACTACTCTCTACTACTCACTCTCTGCTACTCTCTCTACTGCTCTCTACTACTCTCTACTACTCACTCTCTACTCTCTATTACTCACTCACTACTCTCTACCTCTCTACCTCTCTCTTCTTCTCTCTCTACTAATCTCTACCTCTCTACCGCTACCTCTCTACCTCTCTACCTCTACACCTCTACCTCTCTACCTCTCTCTACACGCACACATATACACATATATGCATATATATATATATGCATATGCATTTATATATATGTATGTGTATGTATAAAAAAAACAACAACATTTTTTTTTTTAAACAGCTACTTTTAAAACTGTCATTCTTTTTCCCCATGGTAAGCTCCCCGGTACGCTTACCGGTGCGCGTACCGGTGCGCGTACCGGGCGCTCACCCCGCGAAAATCAAATTTTTTTAAAATTTTTTTTTTGCTCCGCGGGGCCCTTTTATGGCCCCCACATCAAACCTAGGGGGTCAAGGGGGGTCTACTCTGCCCCCTTATGGTCATTTCCCTCTTTGTTTTGGCCACCTCTCGTGTCTCGATCCTACCGAGACACAAGATGGCGGCCGCTCCGGACTGTTTAGAATGTTTACAGACACCCCAGAGCCAATCAGCTTTCTGCGCGCAAGTCGCGGTAAGCGCCCGGTGCGCGTACCGGTGCGCGTACCGGAGCGCGGCTATAGATATATATATATTTTTGAACCTTAATTACTCAAAATCCACTGGAGCACATATCTTGAGACATAGCAAAGGCACATCGGGCTACCAGTCCCTACAATTTTGCCAAGTTTGGTGGAAATCCATTCAGCCGTTCGGGCTAAAAGTGAAATCGACCGCCCTATGGAAATTAACATGGGGAAAACGCGTTTTGGGACCCCCCTTTTATCTCGGCCCCCGCTTGACGAATCCCCCCCAAACTTTCAGGGAAGGACCGGAACACCGCGAGGCCATTTTGAGGAAATTTTGAGGCAGATTCGTCAACCGGCGCCAAAGTTATTCCAAATAGAATTTTGAGATTTAACATTGAAAAAAATCCTAACTATAACTACCTACTGGCGACCGCCAGTAGGTAATATATATATATATATATATATATATATATATATTCACTGAAAAAACCATAGGTTATAGACCATATATAGTTAGGGATTAGCATTTACAAAACCTTATTTTACTCGCACAAAACCATTGAAATTCGCATATATAGTTAGTTGCACTAACTATATATCGCGCACCCGCAATCCACTGCTGATGATGTCACATATTACATCATTCATGACATGGTCAGTGACATCACTGATGACATCACTGATGACATCTCAAATAACATCACTGATGACATCACTGATGACATCTCAAATGACATCACTGATGACATCACTGATGACATCTCATTTGACATTACTGATCACATCGCTGATGACATCATTCATGTGATTATACGATGAACCTCTTCAGACTCTAATATAACCTTAGATATGCTCAGTGTAAAAAGACACTCACAGACTGTCACTCATCCATGGAGTTACTCACACATCTAGTCAGTCATGCAAAGAATCAATCACACCTCCATTTCCTCAACTATACAGTTATACACACCTTACTTATTCAAACATATACTAACACATATTTACTCTCTTATACAATCCCTGATACAAGTTCACAATGATCCATACAGCCACTCACACATTCACTGACTCTTAAACACAGTTATTTATATATGTCAACTCTCACATTTACTGTGTTTTACATATGTACTTACTTTGACATGTAGCACTGAGATATCCATTCACTCACCAATACACTCATGCACACAGTCAACCGCCCATACAGCTGTTTCCACATGCACTTTTGAACCCATACATCTAGTGAATCAACTGCTCACACATCTATGCACAGAGTCACACACCTCCCAGCCAGCCACACACACACTCAGTCTTCCATACAAATACTTGGGCAACCAATCAATAACCCAAATTAAATGCTAATTCCTAACTATATAAGGCCTAAAACCTATGTTTTTTTCAGTGAATTTCAAAGGTTTTTTAAATGCTAATTCCTAACTATATAAGGGCTAAAACCTATGGTTTTTTCAGTGAATATATATATATATATATATATATATATATATATATATATATATATATATATATATATATATATATATATATATATATATCCAGAGACTCTATCATGTCGTATACTCTACACTGTAACTGCAAAGCTACAAGCCTCTTTGAGGTACCCTGGCATGGGTTCAAGATACTGCACTTTAAATTATACCATGCAGTAGTAGATTGCTGTGTCTTGAACACTTAACTAGATACTGGATTTTGCTTGTTTGTGTAATCCACTATACTGCACAAGGGAGTCTTCTTTGAACCAGGTACTTGTGCATTTCTGTGGATTGTATAGTGCTCCCAATTCTCGTCACATCTCTTTTGAGGAGGGTGTGGGTGGCGGGTTTGCCCTGTCTCCACTGTCGGTCGGGCAGCTGTCCCCCCGGCAACTCTTGGGGTGCATTTTGGATTGGTAGACCATGAAAGTCACCTCAAGCCCCTGCATAGCTGCCAAGGTTTCGGATTGCTATGTGTGACATTTTTTAAATTTCAGTGCAATTATGAGTGACATTTCAATGATTATGAGTGACAATTTTTCACGAGCAAAACCAAGCAATGAAGTCCATGGGAATGGATGAATATGACAAATTATACCCTTTTGAGCTGTGAGAAACTCTAAAAAGATCTTGAAACTGCTGCAGAGCACCTGAAATTAAAGGTTGCTATTGATCACAAAACGTCTGCTTTTTATAACCAGGTGTGCTTTGTATCTGGGATTGGTGTGCCCATGCATTATGATAGGAAAGGAGAAAACTATTATTCTCAGAATGCAAAGTGTTTAGGATTAACAAGTCAGGATTCATGGTGTTACAATTCGCATGAAAAACACAACAGGAAGCAGCTACGGAATGGCCACATTTGAGTACTTGATGTCATGTGACACAGAGAGTAATGTAAACCCTTCTCCCCACCATAATAACCACAAGCTTCAACCAGGCTTTGACTGACCCAAAAAAAACAGCAGCAATTGCTGCTCAGTGTGCATATTCACCTTCCTGCCAGCAACAAAAACGCAAGCCTGACTGGGGTTGGAGTGGCCTGTTTCGATTATTGACTTCACTATTGCTCACTATTCTGCAGCAGATCACAGGAAGGTCGTATTGCACCTAGCCACTTACCTTTAGGGTTACCACCAGGCTCTTTTTTACTGGCATGAGCAGTATTTTATTGGCCTGGCTGTTCTGAGAAGCCCCGAAAGTTGA
The DNA here is from genome assembly GCF_964263255.1 of Lissotriton vulgaris. Classification (NCBI taxonomy): domain Eukaryota; kingdom Metazoa; phylum Chordata; class Amphibia; order Caudata; family Salamandridae; genus Lissotriton; species Lissotriton vulgaris. Next base: position 703,656,981 of record NC_141699.1, read on the forward strand.
TACTTTTCCTTCTATCAGTGCATTCTTTAAACAGTAAAAATAAGAACACTTTGCAGTGTTTTGGAGCTGCAAAGTTAATCATAACTGACTCATTAATAAAGTAAATACAGAAAGTCCATCGTAAAATAAAACACTTTACAAAGACACCTTTTTTAAGAAAGTCCATCGTAAAATAAAACACTTTACAAAGACACCTTTTTTAAATCACTTTCAGTCCTTGAGCCTGAAATCGACATGAGCAAATGACCAGTATTTAGCAACCTTACTTACTAGTGTGGTTGTCTCCATTGAATAGTGCTGGCGTCCATAGCAATTTAGGCAGGGGCTCCGGCAGAGGCTCGGTCTCTCGTTGCACAAGGGCAATTCGACCAGTGGCAATGGAGGCATCAGTCCAGATTTTCGAAAGTTAGTGACCCCAATGGTGCTGATTGCTGATTCAAGAAGAGGCTACTTGACCCCAGGGCAGAGGAGTGCACAGCACAGACTGCGGACGGCCTGCAATGCTGGTCTCTGGTGCAGAGACGAGTACAGTAGCGCCTGGTCACAGTGCAAACGGACAGGTGTGCCCCAGCACCGGGCGGACTGCCGCTGGCGCCCGCGTTAGTCCAGGCTGCGGAGTCTATCCTGGCGGCGGCCCTGAAAGAGAGCACTGGAGACCGGGGGACACCCCCGGCGGACGTGCTCCCTCGGCGGCGGAGTGGGGGTGCAGTGTTCAGAGGTGCTGCCACACAGTTCCGGATTTTAAAAGATGTCCCGAGGGAGGGACCGAGGCTGCGTGCAGCTTCCGGGTCGCTCGGGGAAGCCTCTGAGTCCGTCCCAGTGCCTTGCCTCTCTGCCCGGCCCAGCCCACACCGCCTCCCGGCCCTGCCCACCTGTCCTGCCGCTGTGAAGCTGCCAGAGCTCGGGACCAGGATCCGGGTCAGGCGGCAGCATGTGCTCCCCTGAGTGGCGGCAGCACGGCGTGCAGATGAGCAGCAGAGATGAGCCTAGGTAGAAGGGGGCTCACCTACCTACTTTCCTTCTCTCGTGTTCACCACCCGGTCTCCCCCTCGGCACGGGAGACCGGCGGGCACATCAAGGCTTCCCCCAGGCAGGGGGAAGCGGAAACCACGTCCTCCCGGCCCCGCCCACAACCAGGCGGCGGCCATGTTGAGGTGCTCGGGCCGCGGCGGTGATCTCGGGGGGCAAAACGAGGGGTGGGCACCCTCGATATTAAATTAAAAAGATTAAAACAAAAGAGAGAAGCCCCCCAAGGCCCCCCCCCCAAATTTTTTCCTGAAAATTCGCGGGGGTGCGCGCACGCGTGCGTGCTTATAGATATATAATTGATTTCTCTTCTAATTTTCTCAGTTACCACTGGAGGGAATTACACTATTTAACCAAAAGCGTGATCTGCGTACCAGACACTACCATTTTGACAAGTTTGGTGTAATTTCCTTCAGTGGTTCAAGCTGTAGCCGAGTCTAAAGGTCCTATGGAAATTAACATGGGGAAAACACGTTTTGGGACCCCCCTTTTTTCTCAGCCCCCACTTGACTAATCCCCCCTAAACTTTGAGGGAAGGATAGGAGCGGTGCGAGCCATCTTGTTTGAGAAATTTGCGAACATTCATCAACCAGCGCCAAAGTTATTCCCAATAGAATGTTGGTGATTTCCTATAGAAACTAGGTCCTAACTATATATACCTACTGGCTACCGCCAGTAGGTGTAATATATACATATATATATAATATATATATATATATATATATATATATATATATATATATATATATATATATATATATATATATATATATATATATATATAAATGCCAGGAACTTCGTCTATTCTCCATGAAGCTGGAAAAGAACGAATCGGACCCAATTAGGTGAATTTGCTTAAGTTTTTATTTTCAGTGCATCCTCTCGTCCGCCATGACGCGTTTCGGGCCCTCAAGCCCTTGATCACATGACATGGTCAATTTCACCTCGTGACTTTAAAGTGCAAACAGGGGTCATCTGACCCTGGGCCTATAGACATAAACAGCATACTTCCGCCTTTTCCACATTTTTATACAATCGTCACCAGTATACTCAGCATCATTGCTTTAAAAACTGTGTACAATACGTCATATTTACACTTCCAACCTCCTTAATGCAACCACCGACAATAAATAAATACTGTGCAATTTTTGCAGTAAATAAATAGATAAATACACATATATATACAAATGTACAAACATTAAATAACATCTGTTACAATATAATTTTGTTATATATACACCCCTAACAAAAAATGAATAATATTAATATCATAAAATTCTTTATTTTACTTTGATAAAGACGTCTGTGCATAATCTGCAATTTAATGTGCAAAAAATACACCATAAATATTATTTTCTGCTGGGTTTAACGTGTAGTCAGGGAGGGAGGATTGGTCATATAAAGGCCCCAGTGGGCTCAACTGATTTGTGGATAACTGCATCCATACTGCCCATAAATCATGTCACACCCTGTGCACCTGTACATTTGTAAGAAAAAGTGTAGTTACCCATGGTGAGAATATATATATATATATATGAAACTCTTTTTTTCTTGTCTAAAGCTGTCTCTAGACCAGACCTAATCGAAGTTTGCAAAAACTAAGGTATGAAAGGTTCAGGAAAACAGAAAAGAGAAGGGAAAAAAGGCAAAAGAAGGGGCTACAGGGCGTGCCCATGTAAGAAAAATGCAAAAGAGAGAAAAGACAAGGAAATACAAAAGCAAATCCAAAGTAGATGCACAACAGGGTGGAAAAAGGAAGAACAAAGTAAAAATGGGGATTGTGGGTTAACTGACAAAGGACAAAAACAGAGAGGTAAAACGTTCAAAAATAAATAAAGTAGGTGAAGGAACAGGGGAATAACAAAGAAAAAGAACAACATATTAAAAAAGAATACTTAAAAATATTGAAGTATTAAAACTAGAACATAAAAAATTCAAAGTTATGAAGCTATGAGGCAGTGTATACATAGCTGACAGTCCGAATAGCCACAGCCACTGGTCATTGCAGAGCAGTACGTGACGTGACATAAATTTTTTTCTTACATTGCAGCCAAAATGAGCAAAGCACACGTGCCCAGGAAAAGCATTAAATTCATTTTAAAATTTTGTTTAATCATTTTCACGCTCAACAACCATGTTGGTAATTTACTTTGGCACATCGAAGCACACTTATTTGGTTACCTTAACCCTGAACTTGGAACTTTGCCAATAGAAACAATAACATACATATGTGAGACATTAGGTTCTCTGAGGCTACCTTATGATGGTGTGCAACACTTTCCTAAAACCGCAAACTAAATAAATATTGTAGCTACAGTCAATTTGTCCTCTTTAAAGGTGTAACATTATTACAATTCTCACTTCTTAACATGAGTTACTGCTGCGTTTTTGATGAATTTCATAAAGCTTAATTTTTTCCACCCTCGGAATTCAAATATCAGGTCATAGATTTTTAGAAACCGAATATGGAAGATCTTCAACTGTGGTGCTAGCAAGAGACTACCGCCTTCAGTTCTGTCCACTTGTCATTAAGTTCTTTCTAACCTGAGTGCAGACTCAATAATGCAAAGCAGCAGATGCTTCTCTGGGATGGAAATATGATAGAATTCTAGGGCCTTATTTATGAAGGACTTGCGCCGCCGGTGCGTCACTTTTTCCCATGTTAAAAGTGACGCACCGGTGGCGCAAGTCCTTCATAAATAAGGCCCCTATTACTTTGCAAGAAAAAGGAGCAGAGGCCCCGATATAATGGCTCAAATTAGACCTGTCATTTATGGGATTCAATAACACAATAGGGCCATAAAATGAAACACATGTTATATCTATGTTGTTTAATGCCATTTTGGCCAATAACCATCTCCCAGATGTGTCTGTTTGAATTTCCCTTATAGAGCAGGAAATGCCTTGTTTCACCAGAATTGCTACACCTCTGTTGTGTGAGGTCTGATGGGACACAGTGAAGTAATTTATCCAATGGACTTTGGAAAAGATTAGTCGGCTTTCTGTTAGGCTCAAATGAGTCTCCTGCGGTAGACAGATTTGAGCACTTGACAATTCCAGATATTTAAGGATTCATCTCTGCCTACGGGAACACCTCATCCCATTAACATTCCAAGTGATAAAAATAGTTTGTCTACCCCTCAATCCTTGGTCCCCCACCATCTCTTCTGTTGCCTACATTGCCTATATAGCTTATGTTCCTGACTGAGGGGAGATGAGAGTATTTTTTAGTTTTTACCCAATGTGTTATTGAATCCCATAAATGACAGGTCTAATTCGAGCCATTATATAGGGGCCCCCAAGATGCGTCGAACGTTGCTAAATATGATCCACAATTTAGATTTGGTGGATGTTTGGAGAGCTAAAGAAGGCGCCCAACAGGGCTTTACATTCTACAGCAAGAAATTTGGACACACTTCCAGGATTGACTATGTCTTTACAGACAGACAATCCCTTACAGATATTAGGGAGATAGTTGTAAAGCCTAGTCACCTTTCAGATCATGCTCCCCTGCAGTTTGTCCTTCTGAGCAGAGGTCTGCAGGCTCAGTCTAGAAGGACGTTAAAGAGAGCCATGCTTCTAAACTCGGAAGTAATGGAATCCATCAAGTCCTTTTCTTTAGAATTCTTCCCACATAATATTGGGACTTCAACATTTGATTTTATCTGGAACGCCTATAAAGCCTGTTTAAGCGGGAGACTACATGGCATTATATGCACTAAGAACAGGGCAGAAGCCAAGGTACTGAAGGATATTGAGGGTAGGATTAGTCAGCTAGAGTTGGATAGAACTGGCTTGAGTAGTGAAGACTCGGAACGACTTGCGCAAATTGTACAGGAAAAGGACGAGGCAAGACTGCAGTATAGAGGAAATTTGGATGAAAGATACAAAGCTCAATGGGAATCCAGAAATATGGAAAACTTTGAGTACGGGGAGAAGGCAGGAGATTTATTGGTTTGGAAAGCCAGAGTCCACCGAGCTAAGAACGATATTAAAGAACTAGTCGTAAATAGCAACAGGGAAACATCAAGCAAAGTAGAGGACATGCAAACTTGCCTCCTTTCGCTCCATCCTCTGAAACCGTACGCATATGGCTGAGCAATAAAATATTGCCAACATTGTCTGAGGAGGGCAGGAACAATTTAGATGCCCCTATTACTGTGGAGGAAATAGCAGAGCGGATAAAGAAATCGAAAAACAAAAAAGGCGCAGGCTCGGATTCGCTTCCAAGTGAAGTGTATAAACATCTATTGGAAGAGCTGTCTCCTGTGTTGGGTACAATTTTTAATTCTGTTTATTCACCTGCAGGCAGAGTGCCCAATTCATGGAAAGAGGCAATAATTGTCTTGATTTTGAAGCTGGGTAAGGACCCCTTACGGGCGGACTTGTATCGGCCAATCTCCCTGCTGAATGCTGATTATAAAATCTTTATGGGCATTCTAGCGGGGAGTTTGGCTAAATTGGCACCTAAGGTGATCCATACAGACCAGAAGAGGTTTGTATCCAGAAGGCATTTTGAAGGTCAGACCCACCTCTTATTTGGAAATATGGATCTAGCCATACAAAGATCGGAACCCTTGGTTGTAGTCGCATTGGACACGGCCAAGGCGTTCAATAGTGTCTGTTGGGTATACCTCTGGGCAGTACTGGAGGCAATGGGGTTTGGTCCTGTATTCATTCAGACTTTACAGAACTGCTATAAGGGTGCCTCTGCGCGGATCCTCCTAAATGGCTTATTAACATCCAGCTTCAATATACAGCGAGGAACCAGGCAGGGGTGCCCAATTTCCCCGTTACTATTCAATATATATATCGAACCCTTGGCACAAGCTATTAGGCTAAATGAATCAATCGCCCCGTTTCGGTCCTGGCCTTATAGCTTCAAATTGCCCCTTTACGCAGATGACTTGATTGTATATACAAGTGAACCGGACGCGGCGATTCCTCGGATTGAGGGGTTGTTGGCTGAATTCGGTTCTATATCAGGTTATGAGGTCAACAGATCAAAAACAGAGGTCATGTGCTGGAATTTGGATCAATGGAGGGGCACAGTGAGTTCTGAGTTCAGTTATTTGGGGATATATATTGTGAAGGAATTGGACAAAATTCCCCAGCTAAATCTAAATAGAGTCATCAGAGAAATAGACCGCCTGTTTAGTAGATGGAGGAATCTTCCATTAACCATCTATGGGAAAATCAATATTGTGAAAATGGTCATTCTCCCCAAGCTTACATATCTATTTTCTACCATACCTTTAACTGTTCCAAAAAAGAACATCAGTCAAGTGCAGAGCAAGATAGAAAGCTTTGTATGGGGGACAAAGGGGTCAGTTTGACCTGGAAAAAGCTCAGACGAAGATTGCTTAAAGGGGGGCTGGCTCTTCCCGACATAATCTGTCTGTAGTGGCATTCCAGTTTAAGAGCATTCGGATGTAAATTATTAAACCAGATGGGTCATCCTGAGGCAGATTGTTGAGAGAAATGGTGAAAGTAGAAGGGGGAGGTGGAGGAGAGGCCTTCATGTATAAGTTTGGATCCCTGAAATTCTTCAAGCGGGTTCGTCTGAAGGTTCTAAAGGCAGCCCTAGAGATCTGGTACAGGGTAAGGGTTAGCTGGGGGATCGGTTATTATTCGGATCTGGCTCCTGTCTGGGATTCGCCTGGAACCCCGGAATGTCTGAGAGACACCTTGGCAATACCAATAAAGAGAGCAGGAATCACTACCTGGATGGAATTGATGGATGCTGAGGGGGTACACTCATGGGAATATTTGAGGGCAAAGGTAGGGATTGGACTATCTAGATTCACATATCTTCAGTTAGTATCTTGGTATGTAGCGGAACAGGATGAGATAAAAGGTAATGGGAAAATTGAGAGGCTGTGTCAATCCATCCAACCAGTCAAAAAAGAAATATCTATCTGGTATAATTACCCATTAAAGGCGGAAGATCTTGGGATCCCTCCACCAGAGGCAGTGTGGAGCCAATCCTCAATGGCATTAGAGGCAGAGGCCCTCTTTGAACCATCTTTAAAGACACTATATAAGTTCATAAAACTTGCCTGCTTGAAAAAGAACCATTTTTTGTCATTAATAGACTTTATTACACTCCCTTTAAAATAGCAAAATTTTCCCCAACACCTCTACCTAAATGTCCGAGATGCCATACCCCGTTAGCTAATGACATACATATTTTTTATGAATGTAAAGAGTTGGAACATTTTTGGGAAGAGGTGGGGGATACTCTCTTGGGAGTTTTTAAGACCAGGTCAATCTCTCCCTGGCCCTATTTGGAGATGATGGTCTTTTCTGTCAGACTGCTTCATGGCAGGGCAAAGGTCTATTACTTTATATGATTTTATTGGCGAGGAGAGAAATTTGCAGGAGATGGAAAGACCCCCTCCCCCCCGAAAAGAGAGGACTGGCTTAAAGCAACATTTGTCATGGCCCGGCTGGAGTATGAGGGTGTAGAGGATAAGCCATCCAACATCTGGCATCCTCTAATGAGTTGGGGAAGAAATCTAAGACTCACCCTGTTGGTCCAATGATTACACCAGGTCCCCGTACTAATAAGGGGAGAGGTCAGGCGACCCAAGTGAATGCGGTAAGCCAAGTGGTCCCCAGTTGGAGAATTTGGCTGTACAAGATCCGCAACGGCTTGATAAGGTAAGATGAGGACAAAAAAAAAAGAAAAGGAGCAGAGGTGAGAGGACGACCGATTGATCATCAGAAAGTAGCTTTCATCTCCCACACCCATAATTTGCACTTCCCTAAGAAAAGGCATCTGACTATAGCAAAAAGAAATCACCAGCGTGAAGTTTTATTTTGATGACAAAGAATCAGAAAGACAATTGGCTGGTCAAGAAATGTATTGTGGAATTTTGAGTGCCGGCACACAACTTTCTCAAGCTTTGGATTGAATTATATTGAAACAAATGAAGGTGGTCACCTCAGCTGAGATTTGTTCTTCTGCTGCACTCACCTGCTCCTTAGAAGAGCTGTTCCACTAAAAACAGTGGACCAGGATTGTTCGAGGCAGCACTTGAACCCATTGAAACACGGGGGATTCTGCAGCCATGGTCCATGAGCTGTTCCCCTTGTCCATGAGCTGTTCCCCTTGTCCCCTTCCTGAACTCCTGAAGGAGCTGTCACTGTGAGACTTTTTAGGTCAACCCAAGCGGCATCGCTCCTGCGCTACTCGCTCTGCGAGTCATGCTGTAATAGAGTATGCAGTGGAAGCCCCGCACACTCTCCGCCCACATTTTTAATTGGCTTGTGTCATTGTACTTCGTAAACGCTGGCTTCCAATAGATTATGAGGCTTGTTAGTCACTCCTTGGTACCGCCTTATCTCCATTTGTTACCTCCCATGGCGACTGGTCGCTTTACTTCGGTTGTTACACAATATGTTTTATTTAGTTCTGTAAGCACTATTTTCTTTATTTAGTTTCACCTACTTCAGGCACAACTACCTTCGTGCATGACCCTTTCACTTTCCAAGCAGCTTGGGACAACAGCGCCCGCTTTCATTAATAACAACAAGGGCGCCACATGGTGCCCGCTTTCATTATTATCAACAGGGGCATCACGTGGCGCCCGCTTTCATTAACCCCTTGTGTGCTTGTGGCGGAACCACTCTGTCACGAGCCACGGACGCGCTGTGCTGGTGATGGATTGATTCCGTCACAGCATGGCCGCCCCGCCCACGCTGCAGGAATGCCGCACCTGCGCGGGCGTTCTATTGAGCGGGCGGGGTTGTGACAGAACCACTCCATCACAAGCACATGGCGCCCGTGGCTCGTGACGGAGTGGTTTCATCGCTAGCATGGCGGCGCAGCGCGGCCTCCCCTCCCCACCAGTGCTGCGGCGGAATTACCGCCGCGGCCAAGGGGTTAATATCAACACAGGCGTTACACGGTGCCTGCTTTCACTATTATAATGCCTGCTTTCATTAATATCAACACTGGCATCACACAACCCCTACAGTCACTTTTTTTAAATGCCCGCTTTCATTAATATCAACACGGGCGCCACACAGCGCCTACTTTCATTAATATCAACAGGGATGCCACACGGCGCCCGCTTTCATTAACATAAACACGGGCGTCACACAAAGCCTGCTTTCACCATTATTAATGCCCGCTTTCATTAATATCAACAGGAGCCCCACACAGCGCCTGCTTTCATTAATATCAACAGGGGAACAACACGGATCCCGCTTTCATTAATATCAACATGGGCATCACACGGTGCCTGCTTTCACTATTATAAATACCCGCTTTCATTAATATCAACACAGGCACCACACAGCACCCGCTGTCACTATTATAAATGCCCGCTTTCATTAATATCAACAGGGGCCCACACAGCGAACGCTTTCATTCAAATCAACAAGGCCATCACACGGCACCTGCTTTCACTATTATAAATGTCTGCTTTCATTAATATCAACACAGGCGCCACACGGCGCCCGCTTACACTGTTATAAATGCCCACTTTCATTAATATCAACACAGGTTGCAATTCTACAAAACATTTTTCACGAATATGTAAATATAAAGATTACTACCTGGAGTTCGCAAAGGTCTCCTGTTCTCCACATGGATTTTCCTGTAAACATTTGACTTCTGCAGCCCTTTAAACAGCAAAATCACCAACTTGTTTTTACACCGCTATTGATACCGCACATATTCTATGTGTGCTAAGTACACAACAATAGTACATCTACCTTGAGGTGAGTGACTCTCAGATTGTACCATGTATAACTAAACATTGGAGAGAGAATGTGGCATAATGACCAGAGCTGACAAGTCTGGAACTGGGGAACCAGGTTTGAGTCTTAGCGTCGGATCCATATTCTGTGATCCTGGGCAAATCACTTATTGTCCCAGAGCCTACCAAAAATGAAGGTGTCTTTGTGTAATGTATCTGGTGCTCATGTAAAGAGCTATAGCACCAATTAAACTCAGAAGTATTAGAACACTTTACTTAAGCAGTTCCCTTTTTATTCCATCCTTTTTCTGTCAAGACCAATGACGTTTGATGTGATATAGCCATAACAATGCACTTTTTACATACATATCCGTAGGATATCCAGCGAACTTCCCTCAATAATACTCTGTTTATATACCTTCATCAGGGGTAGCAGCTGACAGTCAGACCCTTTACTTAAGTCTGGCTGAGTATACAGATTCCGAGCTATCAGTCACATCCTACAGTCAGGCGGCGTTACACATGTCTGCAGCTCCCTCTGCCCAAAAGTAATGCAGGCTCCTGCAGGAAGCGGGGCGTGTTCAAGGACCGTCTGGGCCTTGAGATTCCCCACGGTCCCCAGCGACTTGCCAAGCCCGGGGGATGGGGTCAAAAATTGCTAAAAATGGCCCGGGAGGTGGACCGCCTGGCTCCCTCCCTTTTTTATATGTAAAAAAAATGGCCAGGTCACGTGATGGAGTCCCCGGGGCCAAAAATGTCCTGCCTTAAAAAAAAAGCACTGCATTGGTCAGCAGTGGTACAGTGCCCAAACCAGCAAAAACAAAATGCAGCACACAGTCAGCAGCAAAAAGACAGGAGAAATGACGCCAAAAGTTACCAGGTCTAACAATATATATATATATATATATATATTCACTGAAAAAACATAGGTTTCACACCAGTTATAGTTACTCGCATAAAACCATTGAAATTCCCACGTTATAGTTAGTTGGACTCACTATAACCTGCGCGTGCAATGCACTGCTAATGACGTCACATATTACATCACTCATGACATGGTCAGTGACATCACTCATGACATCACTGATGACACCAATTAGTGAATGTGTGTCTTTCTGAAAAATAAATATTAGTGAGTAATATTTAAATATTTAATTATATGTATTAGTGTTTCACTTTCTGTATAAGTGGCTGCATGGGTTGGTGAGTAGCTACATGTGTATGTATATGGGTTATTAGATGTTTTTTTTAATATCAGTATGAGTATCTATATGGTTTGGTGGGGGTATTACTTAGCACATAGATGCATGAGTGACTGATTCTGTATTTGTATGTGTTTTGAAGACAGCATATGTGCAGGACTGTATGGGTGGATGAGTGTGTATATGTTAGTGAGTATGACTGTCTCAGTAGTGTCTTTATCAATAACTATAAATGTTTTAATCTAGTATATGTGAATATTGATGTATATAAGTGAGTACATGTGAGAGTGAGGGATTGTAAGAGTTCCTGTTTAAATTAGTATTTGTTTCTATAAGTGATTGTTTAAGAGAGTAAGTATGTGTAAGTTTCCTTAGAAGTAAAGTGGTAGTGTGTGTATAGCTGTATATGCAAATAAATAGATGTTCAATAGTTTATTTGTATGTGTGAGTATGGGTGTGAGTAACTTTTGGGTGACTGTTGGTGTGTAACAGGATGTATAGGTGTATCACTACATATCATGAGTGAGTACATGTATGAGTGACTATATAGAACTGTTGGTGAATGAGTGGATGTGTATATAGATGCTGGAATTATTGATTTTGTTGTTGTAACTGGTATGGGTATCTGCATTGTTTTGAAAATTTTAGTTTGTGTTTTTGAATATGTGTTTCAAGGGTTACATTACAGTGAAAGGAGGTCTGTCACTCTGTCACAAGGATGCTGTCATCGGTGATATCATGAGTGATGTCACTGACCATGTCATGAGTGATGTAATATGTGACATCATCAGCAGTGCATTGCATGCGCAAGTTATAGTGAGTCCAACTAACTATAACGTGGGAATTTCAATGGTTTTATGCGAGTAAAACTTCCAGCTAACTATAACTGGTGTGAAACCTATGGTTTTTTCAGTGAATTTAATAGGTTTTTTAAATGCTAATTCCTAACTATAACTGGTGTGAAACCTATGGTTTTATCAGTGAATTTCAAAGGTTTTTTAAATGCTAATTCCTAACTATAACTGGCGTAAAACCTATGGTTTTTTCAGTGAATTTCATAGGTTTTTTAAATGCTAATTCCTAACTATATATAAGGCCCCAAACCTATGTTTTTTTCCTTTGAATTTCAAAATTTTGTTAGTAGCAAATGTCTATAGCTATAAAATGTAATATTTTTAAAAATGAATAAATCCTATATTTTATTTGTATTTAAAACAATTTTTTTGATGTCTACTTTTTTTTTTACCCTGGAGCGCTCCCAGGGCGCGCCCCGGTGAGCGCCCCGGAAAGCGTAGTCTTTTGAAGCGCCCCAGGGCGTGCTCTGGAGAGCATCCCATTAGCGGTATTGCAGCGAACGAAAACATCATCGTGACGTATCGCGTAGCCGCGTCCACGTGATACGCACGGCGTAAGCGCACCCGGAAGCACTCGAGCGAATACGATCGCGCAACGTAAACATGTGACGTGCTTACGCGATGCGCCCGGGGGCGCGCCGCGTAAGCGCGCCGGTCATGTGACCTGAAAATAACACTTTTTATTGGTGCAGAACAGTTTTGGTTTCATAATGATGAAATCCCTGGTCTTGTGACCTGAAAATAACACTTCTCATTGGTCCAGAACAGTTCTTTTTTCCAAATGATGAAAGACCCCACCTTTTTTCCTTATTCTGACTTTGTCCTTTGACTGAGGAAGACCTGTTTCAGCAATACAGAGAACTATTTTGTACTTTCAAATGGCTACTGTACCAGAAACAGCTGGAGCATCTGCACCACCGCCACCACCACCAAGAGGACCCCCACAACAGTACATTGGTGGTCAAGAAGAGGAGGAGGAGGAAGAGGAAGAGGAGGAGGGGAGAAGATGGCTGCCTGAACAGAATACCCCATACCAGCCCAAACCACACATTGTATGGGAGTTTTTTTCAATCCCAGAGGGCAAGAAAAAAGTCAATGCGGCCAAGGTAACTTGCCTAATCTGTGGCATGGAACTCTCAAGGGGCAGCCCAAACAAAAAATATTCATTTGGTAACAATACCATGATTAGGCATATGACCCTCAAGCATCCAAACAACTATTCTGCTGCAGAGTTCAGGGAACGATTCAGAAAAGGGGGTGGTGATGAACAGAGTGTCTGAATTAAGCAGACCACGCTTACCCAGTCCAAAGATCAGGGCTTGATCCATCACCGTTTTTTAGCTCACTGCACCATCCCAGCTCAGAACCTGGCTACATGCAAATTAGTCTGTCCCTGGCCCAGTGCATCATGGGAACAGGGCAGACCAGACTACCAAGCCAATTCTTCAATGGAAAGGAGACAAGCTTCCGGGGACCGGTTTCTGGCATTTCAGCCGTCGTCGGCCCGGCTTGCTTGAATACTGATGGTGCAGTGAGCAAGGGACTCATGTCTGAGTATACCCTGCCACACCTATAGTGGCCAAAAACGATTCAGAAAAGGGGGGGGGGGTGATGAACAGAGTGTCTGAATTAAGCATACCACTCTTACCCAGTCCAAAGATCAGGGCTTGATCCATCACCGTTTTTTAGCTCACTGCACCATCCCAGCACAGAACCTGGCTACATGCAAATTAGTCTGTCCCTGGCCCAGTGCATCATGGGAACAGGGCAGACCAGACTACCAAGCCAATTCTTCACTGGAAAGGAGACAAGCTTCCGGGGACCAGTTTCTGGCATTTCAGCCGTCGTCGGCCTGGCTTGCTTGAATCCTGATGGTGCAGTGAGCAAGGGACTCATGTCTGAGTATACCCTGCCACACCTATAGTGGCCAAAAACGATTCAGAAAAGGGAGTGGTGATGAACAGATTGTCTGAATTAAGCCGACCACTCTTACCCAGTCCAAAGATCAGGGCTTGATCCATCACCATTTTTTAGCTCACTGCACCATCCCAGCTCAGAACCTGGCTACATGCAAATTAGTCTGTCCCTGGCCCAGTGCATCATGGGAACAGGGCAGACCAGACTACCAAGCCAATTCTTCACTGGAAAGGAGACAAGCTTCCGGGGACCGGTTTCTGGCATTTCAGCCGTCGTCGGCGCGGCTTGCTTGAATCCTGATGGTGCAGTGAGCAAGGGACTCATGTCTGAGTATACCCTGCCACACCTATAGTGGCCAAAAACGATTCAGAAAAGGGAGTGGTGATGAACAGATTGTCTGAATTAAGCCGACCACTCTTACCCAGTCCAAAGATCAGGGCTTGATCCATCACCGTTTTTTAGCTCACTGCACCATCCCAGCTCAGAACCTGGCTACATGCAAATTAGTCTGTCCCTGGCCCAGTGCATCATGGGAACAGGGCAGACCAGACTACCAAGCCAATTCTTCACTGGAAAGGAGACAAGCCTTCGGGGACCGGTTTCTGGCATTTCAGCCGTCGTTGGCCGGGCTTGCTTGAATCCTGATGGTGCAGTGAGCAAGGGACTCATGTCTGAGTATACCCTGCCACAACTATAGTGGCCAAAAACGATTCAGAAAAGGGGGTGGTGATGAACAGAGTGTCTGAATTAAGCAGACCACGCTTACCCAGTCCAAAGATCAGGGCTTGATCCATCACCATTTTTTAGCTCACTGCACCATCCCAGCTCAGAACCTGGCTACATGCAAATTAGTCTGTCCCTGGCCCAGTGCATCATGGGAACAGGGCAGACCAGACTACCAAGCCAATTCTTCACTGGAAAGGAGACAAGCTTCCGGGGACCGGTTTCTGGCATTTCAGCCGTCGTCGGCCCGGCTTGCTTGAATACTGATGGTGCAGTGAGCAAGGGACTCATGTCTGAGTATACCCTGCCACACCTATAGTGGCCAAAAACGATTCAGAAAAGGGGGTGGTGATGAACAGAGTGTCTGAATTAAGCATACCACTCTTACCCAGTCCAAAGATCAGGGCTTGATCCATCACCGTTTTTTAGCTCACTGCACCATCCCAGCACAGAACCTGGCTACATGCAAATTAGTCTGTCCCTGGCCCAGTGCATCATGGGAACAGGGCAGACCAGACTACCAAGCCAATTCTTCACTGGAAAGGAGACAAGCTTCCGGGGACCGGTTTCTGGCATTTCAGCCGTCGCCGGCCTGGCTTGCTTGAATCCTGATGGTGCAGTGAGCAAGGGACTCATGTTTGAGTATACCCTGCCACACCTATAGTGGCCAAAAACGATTCAGAAAAGGGGGTGGTGATGAACAGAGTGTCTGAATTAAGCAGACCACTCTTACCCAGTCCAAAGATCAGGGCTTGATCCATCACCGTTTTTAGCTCACTGCACCATCCCAGCTCAGAACCTGGCTACATGCAAATTAGTCTGTCCCTGGCCCAGTGCATCATGGGAACAGGGCAGACCAGACTACCAAGCCAATTCTTCACTGGAAAGGAGACAAGCTTCCTGGGCCAGTAACCTCCCCCAAAGAAAGCAACCCACTCCATCGGGACCAGAAACGACGGAGACGATGCCTTGTATTCAACAACGATTTGAAGATTTTAGAATTACATGCATTCATTTTGGCAAGCTGATCTCCTATGGGGAAAAGAGCGTAAAGCTCATCGTCCTTGCTGCTGACAATCACATTTGCCCCAAAAAACCCTAATTTTCTCCTTTTTTTGTTTTTTGCTCCAGTTGAGCCATTTTCAATTCCCTGTTTTTTGTTTCTCCCCATAAAAATAACAAAAAAAAAAAAAAATAGTTCATAAAAGCCAAAAAAAGTACAAAATGTTCATAAAACACAAAAAAAATATAAAACAACAAAAAGAAGAAAAAAAACAGTTCTTTTTAGAACTACCTCCAATTTATAAATAAAGGCTACATTTTTTTAAAACTCTGTCATTCTTCTTTCCCCATGGGCCGCTCCCCGGTCCGCTCCCCGGTGTGCGTACCGGGCGCTCCCCTGGCGCAAATCAAAAAAATATATATTTGTTTTGCCCCCGCGGGGCCCTTTTATAACCCCCACATCAAACCTAGGCGGTCAGGGTGGTCTACTCTGCCCCCTTATGGTGTTTTCCCCCTTTGTTTTGGCCACCTCTTGTGTCTCGATCCTACCGAGACACAAGATGGCGGCCGCTCCGGACTGTTTGGAATGTTTACAGACACCCAAGAGCCAATCAGCTTTACGTGCGCACCTCGCGTGTCGTGCCCGCTGCGCTCCCCGTTGCGCGTACCGGGGCGCGGCCATAGATATATATTTTTTTTTGAACCTAAATTACTCAAAATCCACTGGAGCACATATCTTGAGACATAGCAAAGGCACATCGGGCTACCAGTTCCTACAATTTTGCCAAGTTTGGTGGAAATCCATTCAGCCGTTCGGGCTAAAAGTGAGTTTGACTGCCCTATGAAAATTAACATGGGGAAAACACGTTTTGGGACACCCCTTTTATCTCAGCCCCCACTTCACGAAACCCCCCCAAACTTTTAGGGAAGGACCGGAGCTCGACGAGGCAAATTTGAGGAAATTTTCAGGCAGATTTGTCAACCGACGCCAAAGTTATTCACAATAGAATTTTGAGGTTTTGCATTGAAAAAACTATAACTACCTACTGGCGACCACCAGTAGGTAATAGACAGAGAAAAATTGTTAAGGAAAAAAGAAACCGAATACATAATTGAACTAGATAGCAAATACCCGAATGGGTTAAACACTACTGAAGACTTACACCATCTGTTGTAATTTTGCCAATTACCGTATACATTCTGGTTATCTGATAACTACTTCTAGTATTAAATCTGGAGAGTATTCACATATGGTCTTTTTTCATACTTTCTTTTCAAGGTCGCACTGAACGTAAGAACTGACACTTGATGGCGCCGATGTGGCACCGTATAGGAATCCAGTCAAGATTCGCTATTTGTATAGATCTTGAAATACATTTGTTCCCTGTAAATAGTTACCTCTCTGTACAAACTGTACTTATGAATTGTTGATGAATGAATTATTGAAATCAACCAGCATTCTGTTTTTAGCTTACATCATTATCACTTCAGTTCTTATTGGTAGGAATCACAATTGGGTTTTGGTATATGAGTGATGGCACGCATAATGTACATGTTCATATCTTAGTCGTGATTAATTCATACTAGTATGATTCATGAATCTAGGATAAGTCCCTAATGCTATGGTATTGATTTAAGGAGTCATGATTTTGTATATAATATATGTAGAATTGTAAATAGAGATAGAGTATATATTTGTATATATATATTTTTACACAATTTGAAAGAATATATATAGATAGTATATTTTTCTAGGTGTATATAATTTATTTTGTATATTGACTCACAGATAAATCATACATAGGACTTCTATACTTTACATGTTAATTATGTTATATCTCCTGGTATTTGCATTCATGCAGTTATTTTGTTTCAGTGCCCAGCTCACTGTTTTTATATTTGTTTAAATAGGTGTGCACGTATACTAAATTACAAATGTGTGCTTTTTTTATATACACCATGTGACTCACAGAAATGGGTGGAGCATCACGTTAAAAAAATGGTATAAATTTGTTGCTGACCTGGTGCGCGGTGTGTGACCAAGAGCACAAGCTGCTCGAAACGCGTAACCAGAGAGGTTTCCAATAAAATCTCCTTTACTGCAGCCATTGGGTCCGTGTCTTCATTTCCACAGCGGGAGTGTGCTGTTTGAAGATTCTTTTTATATATATATATATATATATATATATATATATATATATATATATATATATATATATATATATATATATATATATATATATATATATATATATATATATATATATATACACACATATATATATATATATATATATAGATATAGATATATATATATATATATATATATATATATATATATATATATATATATATTCACAGAAAAAACCATAGGTTATAGACCATATATAGTTAGGAATTTGCATTTACAAAACCTTGAAAATTCACTGAAAAAACCATAGGTTATAGACCATATATAGTTAGGGATTAGCATTTAAAAAACCTTATTTTATTTGCACAAAACCATTGAAATTCCATATATAGTTAGTTGCACTAACTATATATCGCGGACCCGCAATCCACTGCTAATGATGTCACATATTACATCATTCATGACATGGTCAGTGACATCACTGATGACATCACTGATGACATCTCAAATGACATCACTGATGACATCACTGATGACATCTCAAATGACATCACTGATGACATCACTGACATCTCATTTGACATTACTGATTACATCACTGATGATATCATTTATGTGATAATACATCTTCAGACTCTAATATAACCTTTGATACACTCAGTGTAAACAGGCACTCACAGACTGTCACACATCCATGGAGTTACTCACACACCTATTCAGTCATGCAAAGAATCAATCACATCTCCATTTCCTTAACTATACAGTTATACACACCTTACTTATTCAAACATATACTAACACATATTTACTCTCTTATACAATCCTTGATACAAGTTCACAATGATTCATACAGCCACTCTCACATTCACTGACTCTTATGTTCAGTTATTTATATATGTCAACTCTCACATGGAGTGTGTTTTACATATGTACTTACTTTGACATGTAGAACTGAGATATCCATTCACTCACCAATATACTCATGCACACAGTCAACTGTCCATACAGCTGTTTCTACATGCACTTTTGAACCCATACACCTAGGGAATCAACCGCTCACACATCTATGCACAGAGTTATACACCTCCCAGCCACCCACACACACACTCAGTCTCCCATACAAATACTTGGGCAACCATTCAATAACCCATATAGTTACTGATATAGCTACTGATTTAAACATGCAGCAGTTTACAGAAGAACATAAATATTGATTGCCAAATTAAGACACTTTAATCACTAACCCATGCACTCAGTGAGACACATTTAATCATTCTCTCATACAGTCAGTCATGCACCTACTAAATCCTTCATCCAGACACTTATACATCCACTCATTCTTCAATATGTAAGACATATTTTAACTTTACAGAAACATACAGTCACTGGGTGTTGTCATCAGTGATGTCATCAGTGATGTCATTTGAGATGTCATCAGTGATGTCATCAGTGATGTCACTGACCATGTCATGAATGATGTAATATGTGACATCATTAGCAGTGGATTGCGGGTCCGCGATATATAGTTAGTGCAACTAACTATATATGGAATTTCAATGGTTTTGTGCAAATAAAATAAGGTTTTTTAAATGCTAATCCCTAACTATATATGGTCTATAACCTATGGTTTTTTCAGTGAATTTTCAAGGTTTTGTAAATGCAAATTCCTAACTATATATGGTCTATAACCTATGGTTTTTTCTGTGAATTTCATTGGTTTTTTAAAAGCTAATATCTATAGCTGTAAAATATATTCTTTATTAAGTGACGTATCACGTAGCCCGTGAGACGCCTCATGATGCATCGCATAACCGTGACGTATCGTCTCTGCAGCGCAAACCAAACCCAAAACGTAAGCGCGCCAGAACACGCTTAAAGATATATATATATTTTTTTAACCTTAATTAGACAAAATCCACACGTGCACATATCACAAACGTTCAAAAAACACAATATGTCGGACTCCCGTTACGCTGCCGGTTAGCTGCCCGGTTAACGTACCAGGAAGCACCTTTACCGCGAAAAATCGCAATTTTTTTTTTTCACCCCCCAGGGAACTTTAATAGCCCCCTCATCAATCCTAGGGGTTCAGGAGGGGTCTGCCTTACCCCTTTCATTCATTTACACCTTTTTTTTTTCCACCTCTTGTCTCTCGATCCCACAGAGAGACAAGATGGCGGCCGCTCCAGACTGTTTACAATGATAACAGCCAATCAGCTTCTCCTCAGACTCCTGTTACACTGCCGATTAGCTTCCCGGTAGCTGCCCGGTTAGCTGCCCAGTTCGCGTACCAAGACGCGTCTCTACGGCGAAAAAATCGGATTTTTTTGTTTGTTTTTTTTTGGCCCCACGTGGCTTTATAATATCCCCCTCATAAATCCTAGGGGGTCAGAAGAGGTCTACCTTGCCCTCTTTCCTTCATTTCCCCCTTTGTTTTGGCCTCCTCTTGTCTCTCGATCCTACCGAGAGACAAGATGGCGGCCGCTCCGGACTGTTTACAATATTGACAGCCAATCAGCTACTCCTCAGACTCCCGTTACACTGCCGGTTAGCTTCCCGGTTAGCTGCCCGGTTAGCTGCCCGGTTCGCGTACCAAGACGCGTCTCTACGGCGAAAAAATCGGATTTTTTTTTTTTTTTTGGGTTACACTGCCGGTTAGCTTCCCGGTTAGCTGCCCGGTTAGCTGCCCGGTTCGCGAACCAAGACGCGTCTCTACGGCGAAAAAATCGGATTTTTTTTTTTTTGGGTTACACTGACGGTTAGCTTCCCGGTTAGCTGCCCGGTTAGCTGCCCGGTTCGCGAACCAAGACGCGTCTCTACGGCGAAAAAATCGGATTTTTTTTTTGGGTTACACTGACGGTTAGCTTCCCGGTTAGCTGCCCGGTTCGCGAACCAAGACGCGTCTCTACGGCGAAAAAATCGGATTTTTTCTTTTTTTTTTTTGGGCCCGGCGTGGCTCTATAATATCCCCCTCATCAATCCTAGGGGGTCAGAAGGGGTCTACCTTGCCCCCTTTCCTTCATTTCCCCCTTTGTTTTGGCCTCCTCTTGTCTCTCGATCCTACCGAGAGACAAGATGGCGGCCGCACCGGACTGTTTAGAATGTTGACAGACACCGGAGAGCCAATCAGCTTCGCTTCGCAAAGTTCCGATACGCGAAAAGTTCGCGAACCGGAGCGCTGCCCGGAGCGCTGTTACAGATATATATCTTGATTTAAACGTTAATTTCTCAAAATCCACTGAAGCACATATATTGAGACCTAGCAAAGGCACATCGGGCTAACAGTCCCTACAATTTTGCCAAGTTTCGTGGAAATCCATTCAGCCGTTCGGGCTAAAAGTGAGTCCAACCGCCCTATGGAAATTAACATGGGAAAAACGCGTTTTGGGACCCCCCTTTTTTCTCGGCCCCCCCTTGACGAACTCCCCCCAAATTTTCAGGAGCTGCTCAGAAACAAAATGTGCCATTTTCCTGAAAATTTCAGCCGATTCCGTCCACAAACGCCAAAGTTATTAGACATAGAATTTTCAAAAGTCCCATAGGAAAAAAATCCTAACTATATATACCTACTGGCTATCGCCAGTAGGTAATATATATATATATATATATATATATATATATATATATATATATATATATATATATATATTACCCAAGACGTCTCCTCCAGCAGAAATAAACAGGCAGCACACGGGGCTCGTGGAACATCCACCTTTTATTTTCTCTTCAGACCATGGGCATGACTGCATTTCCCAGCATGCAGCAGTGTATGCATGCCGGCGGCGATACCAATTACCGGCTCGATTTCTTTGTTAGGTCAGCAGCCGGTGTGCCATGTCGTCTGGCGGGAGCTGTGGCACTTGTTCTGGGTTCAGGTGATGACTTCCACACTCCTCTCCCCCTTCCTCGCACTTCAGACTGTCCTGGAAAAGGAAACGCCAATGAAGTAGGAGCGTAGCTATATGCAGGTATGGACTGTATTCACAGCATTGTCCATTACAGGCTTGATGCGGGGTAGTCAGAGGGTCTTCCATTTCGCGACCCCCATTAGACACTTGCGGGGAGTGCACGCCTTACGTGCGGTTCAGCATGAATGCTAAACACTGGCAACACGCTGAATATTACCCAAGACGTCTCCTCCAGCAGAAAGAAACAGGCAGCACACGGATTTTCACTTACCTGATATATGCTTACATTTTCTTGCAAAGGAATGCACTATAAATGCATATGTGTGGTAAAGTCTTGCCTGGTAAAGTCTTGCCTGGTAAAGGCAATGCCTGGTAAAGGCATTGTATGGTAAAGGCTGTGCTGTAAAGACAGGCGTGGTAATGGCATGGATGGTTTCGTTCCGGGATACACCCACCTTGGCATTGCTAAGCAATAGTTTGTGCTAAGCACTATACAACACAAGCTCTCCCTCCATAAGGGCTCAGAGAGTGCATTCATTTGCCTTTTAAAATAGTCACTCAAAAGTGTTGGGGATTTCCTGAGGCAATTATATATGTAAAATTCCAAAAACTGGGTCATTGAAATATTGCAAGTATAGTTTACCTTGTTTTTCTCCGTTTTCTCTCTCTGCAACTATAGCTTGTAAGATATTGACAGGATATGTTTTATTACACAATGTTGCTAATTGAGATTATGAACAGGGTTTGAAATTGTGCTTTATGAAAATGAAAGAAATGTTTTGGACATTTATGAGTGTTAGGACTCTATTTATGATTTGAGTACATATAGAGTGAAAGGAACTGAAGTGAGCTAAAAGATTTTTGCCACCCCCACGTTAGATTCTCCTTAACCTCCCAAGCTGTGTACCCAGCCTGTGGATAGGCAGAATAGGGAAAATAAAAAGGTGCCTCACCAACCCTTTGATGAGCATAGTTCATCAGGATTGACTAATGTGAGACTTCCTCACACCCGCCAGAAGCTTTGCAGAGTAATTTATATAATTGGCATGCACCCTTTGTACCAAGATGTCAAAGCCAACCACAATTGTATATTTCCTAGCCTTTATGTATCAAAATATAGAGTATTCCATTTAACCTTCCCCTCACCCTGAGATGTAATCAAGCAGTTCTGAGAAGCCAAGCTTTATTTCTGCTTGAAGTGTCTATGTTCAGAAACTTATATAAACGGACTCATCTCAGCCATACTTCTTAAGGAAAATAAAACCCTCTATCTCTCCAGAAGACCTCAGAACTGTTGTCTAGTCTCTTGTCCTCAACCATCTCATTGGATGTAAATTAGGGGTGGGCAGAACTCACAGAATTTGACTCTGCACAACTTCCCGCGATTTGAGAAAGAAAGGTTTGCCGTACATTGGAACCTTTGTTTGTTTATCTGATGGAGCCCTGTAACTGGACAGGCTGCCCTTTACAATATGATTGCTGGTTACTGGATCTATATAAATCACCTGTGATTAAGTGGTTTTGCATTCATAAACACAGGAAACTTAACTCTTGATTTTAATCTGTGTCATCGCTTGAGGTGATTCCACACTCAGTCATATGAACAGGTGATACAGCAGGAATCCATAGGACATTTCCAGCTTTTTAATTAAATTCTATAATTTGGACATTGTCTAAGTTGGACTCATTCTGTGCACTTTATATAGACAAAGTGTTGGCCTTACAAAGTTAACATTGGAGTATATAAGTTTGTAAAATAAGAATATACTTGCTATAGTCACAGGTTGAGAGTTATGGCGCCAAAAAGGAAGCAAAAAACCCATAAAGAGCATACGGAGCAAAGCCCCAGGAAGAGAGAACTTTCTGGAGATTCAAGGGCCCTAGAAGAAATCCAGGTGAGACAGGCCAGCCCCATAGCGCACCACAAAAGAGGAAAAATAAAAAGACTATTAGAGAGACAGTGCTAGAAAATAAAGGATGTCTGTCAGTCTTTAAATCCGTAAAAGACTTTGTAGGTAAACACTACAAACGAGTAGATCCACCCATGAGAGCCTTGGAAGCAGGAGCAGTACAGGAGAATCAGAATGGTTCAGAAGAAATCGTCGAAGAATAACTGGAGGCATCATTTCTCTTAAACCTTTCACTTTTATGTCAAAATGAATTGTTTGCAGTGCCTCGTTTGTCTTCATCCCCCAAATTATTCTCGCTACACACACAGGCACTAGAGACCTCAGGTCAAATGAGGAACACTAGCAAAAGTTCAAGAATTGATTGGGGTGAGGAACTAAATATATCAGCCCAACGGTCAAATGAACTACAGCGGGAAATACAGAGTAGTGTAAGAACAGATGATCCAGAGAGGAACAGCCAACATGATTTAGATATCTTTGCTACACTCTCCTCTTCAATGATGGACCTATTGTTGATGCTTCAGAAAACCCTTCAGGGGATACTAGAAGTTACAATGTTAAACAATGGGGTATTGGAAATGCAAAAAACATACTTAAAAAAGATTGAGGAGGAGTTGCAAGAAATTAGAGGTCAAATGCCACATATGATGAGACCAATAGAAGACCCACCGCCTATAGAACAGCCTATAGAACAGAAAGGGAGTGTAGCAATAGTAGAAACCCTCCATGATGTATATATTTCTAAACGCCCTATGTTGATAAGAAGAAGAGGAGAACATTTTTGATACAGTTCTAGGAAATATAGTGGGCAACCCAGAAGAGCGATAGGCCGAAAGAGGGAATCCAAAGTAGAAACAAGGGAAAAACAGCGGGGAAAAAGAGGATGAGATTATGTCAAGCCCAGTATTTACACAAGTACCTGATAAGCCTGCAAGATCGGAGGACAAGAGGGAGGGCCCCAAGTATCTAGTAAAGAAAAAGATTACCAAGGGACCAAGTAAAAAGCAATCAGAAGCAAACCCCTTAGTAAAACCAATAAATGCGGGTCATAATATATATGTTCAGAAGAATCGATCCCTAGAAAAAGCAGCCCCGCAACTTGGTAAAATAGTAGTAAAAAGTAACCTGGGGAATGTTTGATGGAAGGACAACAGACAGCCAGGTATAGAAGTCCCGAAGACTGGGACCGAGATAGGAAATAATAAACGGTTGTATTTTGAACCAGTTCAACCAGAAAAAGAGGGGAAGAAAACACGGAAGATCCAACCTTTAAATAGGTCCCAAATTCTATTCTCATTCTCAAAATGCGCAAGTCTGAGAGGAATAGGTACAAAAGACCTTAGACAAGTGGGCTTCAAAGAAAAAACAAATGGGAAGGAAATCACAAGAGTCCTTGTCTATTCAGATTTGGTAAAACTGGCAATCTGGAAAGCTGAGGGTGAGATAGAGCAGGAAGGGATATGGTTAATCGTAGAGAAAGAACTGGAAAAAAAGGTTCAATCAGGTAGAGACTCCCTTAAATGTCATGCAGGCCTTGGGAAGAGACGGTGAGGCTTATGGACAATAATGAAGAGGGGGAGGCACACTAAATATAGTAGTGAATAATTCAGTAACTGATAATCCGTGGGGCAATTGGAGTCAAAGAAGCAGCCCTGCAGTTCCCTCCCAGTGTTATAAAGAAGATATGGGTGAAGATGGAGGCTTAAGTGAGGTGGAATAGGATGAGAGGGTAACTTCTTATCCTGGAATGTAAACGGCCTGGGTGATAGAGCAAAACAGGAATGTTTAGGCAAGTTAGGAAAGAATGTGGGAATCATATGTGTGCAATAAACTTGGCTATGTGACGAAACCCCAACATTTGATGTCTTCCACCAGCTCCACCTTCCGGCTAGGAAAAAGAAGTTCGAACACCCGGCGGGGGGATCATGACCTTAGTGTCTACAAAAATAGCAAAGAACGTGATTTCGTTAAAAGTGAAATGTAAATGACTTTTGGTATGCAGATTGTCCTTGCTGGTTTTAAATAAAAAATATGAAAATGTAATTATTATAAATGTGTACATGCAATGGGAGAAAACTAAGGCGAATGAAAGTGAGTTGGGGCATTTTAAAGATGATATAGATTCTCTATGCGGAAAGTATGAATCGGATATGTATTTCATAATGGGGGGTTTTAATCATAAATAGGGCTCCCGGTTTTATGGTATTTATTTTTTCTACATTTCCGTCTGTATTTATCCATATTTATTTTTTGCTAATTTTGTCTGTATTTATCCATTTCTATTTTGTGTTTTCTGTATAAATGAAGCTGCCATGGGTATTTTTCCACATTTATTTGACTGATAAATGTACGTTTGCATTTGAATGCCCAAAAGGCTTCAGCAGTATACAGTGCAATAGTGTTATCTGAAAACACTTGCATTGCAGAATAGCATAAATAACGGTATATCTCCACTTAATTAAGCTCAATTTGGAAATGTGTTGTTTTTTTCCATCTCCCCTACCTCTCAATCTGTACACCTACTGACCTGGCACTCATGATTGACAGTAGAAAAAAATCCAAAGAAGACATATTTTCCATATTTTTCTGTATTTAAAAATAAATACAGACAGGAAAAAAAAGTTTTCTGTCTGTATTTTTCTGTATAAATCAGTAAAAACGGAAAACTGGGAGCCCTAATCATAAACTGAGCCCAAAGAAGGTAGACCTCAGGTATAAGGATATATTGGATTCATATGAGATAAAGGAGGCAACCTTTCCTGTTAGTGAACCCCTAAGACGGGATGAAATGCGGGGAAACTATCTAGGTATGAAGGGTTTGTTCTGCCTGCATGGTAGATTGGAATCAGATTGCCCAGCAAAGAAAACATTCAAAATAAGCACACAAAATTGCCCAATAGATTATATTTTTATGTTTGCTTGGAACTTCCCTCTTATAAGTAAATTTAAGATACTTCAGATAGAAGAGAGTGACCATAACCCCCTGCAGTTGACGATTCAAGGGAGAAGTCTGAAACCCTGTGATAAAGTAATCTCACAACAAGTTGAATATCCTAAAAGAGTGACAACTAGATTATCAGACGAGTATATAGAAAAACTAGGAAAACTCTAACAGAAGATACCTTTGGGGGATATAGAGGTCCAAAATCTGGAATGGTTCGAGGGAAAAATAGAGTAAGGGGTGCAATGTCTTTGAATCAAATTAAAAGGAGATAAATGACCCAACATATAATCCCAGCAAGACGACCAAAATGGTTCTCTGCAGAATGTCAGAAGAAAAAAAGAGAAATTAGGAAAGAAACCAGAAGTATTAGAAAGAAATATGATCAGAAGAGACAAAGGCACCTTGAAAAATTGAAAAGAGAATATTAAAAGTGACTTGCAAATGCAAAAAGAACGAATAAAGATAAATGCTGGGAAAATTTATTGGAAGCAATTGAATCGAAGAACTTAAGACAGTTCTGGAAACTGGTAAAAATAGCAGCAGACCACCCTGTTGGGGCAATGAATTGTGTTGTAGACGAGGCAGTATGGGAGAAGTATTTGAAGGAAATGTACGGCCCACGGAGAGACTTAGTAGAAGAAGTGCTAGAGCCATGGCAAGGGTCAATAGAAGATCTAAAACCAGACTTTACAGAATTGAATGTAACAAATACAATAGCTAACTTAAAGCTAACACAAGCCGCTGGCCCAGACTATCTCCCAGCAATAATAATAAAATTAGAGATGAAGTGGTGGGCGAATTTCCTATCACAGACGTTCCTGGTAATTCTAGATGGAGGGAAAATACCGAAGAATTAGAAGGGGGCAGTAATAAGGCCAGTACACAAAAAAGGGGATGTGAATGCACCACAAAATTATAAGTTAATTAACCTGCTAGATATAGGGGAAAAAGTTTTTTCAAAAATAATCTTGAATAGATTAAAGAACTGGGTAGAGGAGTTCGCAATTGTACCAACTGAACAGGGGGGCTTTAAGGAAGGCCACTCCATGGTCGACCATTGCTTTGCCCTATGGGCAGCGGCATGTAAATCAATGGAACAAATTGGTAAGCTGTGCTGCTGTTTTGTTGACTTTCGAGCTGCATTTGGATCAGTTGATCGGAACTGCCTCTGAGAAACCCTAGAAAATAAAAAGATCCCCATGGGGTTGCTGAAGATAATAAAATAGTTATACAGTGGCAACTGGCTCAAGTAATCAGAGACACAGAGGGGTCATTGACTCCAAAAATAGCAATTGAGAACGGCCTCAGACAGTTCTGGAAACTGGTAAAAATAGCAGCAGACCACCCTGTTGGGGCAATGAATTGTGTTGTAGACGAGGCAGTATGGGAGAAGTATTTGAAGGAAATGTACGGCCCACGGAGAGACTTAGTAGAAGAAGTGCTAGAGCCATGGCAAGGGTCAATAGAAGATCTAAAACCAGACTTTACAGAATTGAATGTAACAAATACAATAGCTAACTTAAAGCTAACACAAGCCGCTGGCCCAGACTATCTCCCAGCAATAATAATAAAATTAGAGATGAAGTGGTGGGCGAATTTCCTATCACAGACGTTCCTGGTAATTCTAGATGGAGGGAAAATACCGAAGAATTAGAAGGGGGCAGTAATAAGGCCAGTACACAAAAAAGGGGATGTGAATGCACCACAAAATTATAAGTTAATTAACCTGCTAGATATAGGGGAAAAAGTTTTTTCAAAAATAATCTTGAATAGATTAAAGAACTGGGTAGAGGAGTTCGCAATTGTACCAACTGAACAGGGGGGCTTTAAGGAAGGCCACTCCATGGTCGACCATTGCTTTGCCCTATGGGCAGCGGCACGTAAATCAATGGAACAAATTGGTAAGCTGTGCTGCTGTTTTGTTGACTTTCGAGCTGCATTTGGATCAGTTGATCGGAACTGCCTCTGAGAAACCCTAGAAAATAAAAAGATCCCCGTGGGGTTGCTGAAGATAATAAAATAGTTATACAGTGGCAACTGGCTCAAGTAATCAGAGACACAGAGGGGTCATTGACTCCAAAAATAGCAATTGAGAACGGCCTCAGACAGGGCTCTGCGTTAGCCCCCTTGCTCTTTGCTATATTTTTGGCTGATTTACTGGCAACCCTAGAGGTTGAAAGAAGTGCAAGCCCAAGAATGGATGGAAAGAAAATTTCCTGTCTGTTGTACTCAGATGATTTGGTGATTTTAGATCAGACCGAAATTGGCCTTCAAATGAAATTTAATGTTTTTAGGGAATACTGTTTTGCGAAATTTTTAACTGTAAATACAGAAAAAACTAAAATTTGATGTTTCGGAAAAAAAGAGACTAGTTTTAACTGATTCTTAGGAGATCTGAAATTGGAAATTGTGAATGAATACCGTTATTTGAGGGTGTGGTTCGACAGGACGTCAAAGTGGCATACTCACCTGGAAGCTCAGAAAGCTAAGGCCTTCACATCGAACTGTGGACTTAAGAAATTCAATCGAGATTATGGAGATATGTCACACAGACTGTTGTTGAAGACTTTTAGCGCAATGATTCCCCGCAAATACTATATGAAGCAGAGGTCTTTTACCTTAGTGGTAAAGAAGTTTGGGATTCAGAGGAAGGAAAGTGTCTGAAAACACTGTTGACATTACCACCCTCATCGATGATACAAGCAATAAGAACCGAGATAGGTACAACTGGTTGGAGCATACAGGCACAAATGATTTTAATTTGGTTTTAGAATCATCTGGATATAGAGACAGGCCAGAAGGTGTCCCAATGGTGTAAGAAAGAGATCCTATTAAGCAGCCTAAAATGAGCTAAAGAGATAAGGAAGAAAATATCACAGGCCTGTGAAAACATCAAGGTGAAAATCTCCCATGATTCCCTGCAGGTAGAATTCTCTAAGAGTGAGCTCACGAAACACGGACAAGAAGTCTCCAGAGAGCAGATATGGTATACCTAGAAAAGAAAAAATCGGTGCAACAAATGAGGGATTCATGGCGAAGAGAAAATTGGTTCCATTATCTGGAAATCTTACCTGATTACTGGTATAGACAGGATATCTTAAGACTGAGAATAGGTATAAACCCCTGGCTAGTAAATGAAGAATTAAAAAGAAAAATGTTACACTGTGATGGTTACTGTAAATGTAGTTTGGGAACTAAAGGAGCTATATTGCACATTTAGCTAGACTGTGTAACACTATTAGAGCAGCGTAAACGTTATCTCCGCCCGATATTTTTAAAATATGATATAAGGCAACGGATTAGGGCAGCAGAACTACTTACAGAAATGCCAAATCTTGACATAGCGATTGCAGTGGGGAACTATCTGAAAGAAATTGAAAGTTCCTTAGAGAGAATTAGTCAAAATGTGTAATGATTTTAAACAATCTTAACTTTTGTACTAGGTTATCACATTTTTAAAAAATGAGGACTGTATTTTAAAGAATATTTTATATTGTATAATTTTATAATGTGCTGAGTCTTCCCGAGTAAGAGTGTCGAATTAGGCACCACTTATTGAAAACTTACCAACTTTATTAACATTGAGAATGTACAAACTGTGATGTTTTAATCTGTTCAAATTGGTTTTATATCTGTTTAAAGACTAGGGTCTAAATAAACATTGTTTTGACAGTGAAACAGTGACTCTGCAGAATTCTGTGGAGTTACATAAAAACTGTGCGTAAGTCAGCGGACTTCTGCCACAGTGCGCAAAATATGCATTTTGCGCTGCTGATGCTGCAATTTAGCACCAGGTGAGGGAGCAGAAGTGAAAAATCAGTGATAGCGGTCCCATTTGTGAGCAAGAGCACACGGCCATTCGAGTTGATCTATTTGAGTTGCAGCCCTCTGACTGAGACCGCCAGCGGCTGCCCACTTTAGAAAACACACTTTGGGATGTCAAAATCTGGCTTGTGATTGCTAGCTTGCTTTTCTGCAGCCTTGCGGGAAAAGTTTGGCCATATGGTGATTGGCGCAATTTGGCCGGAACTCCGCATTACAAGAATAACACAGGGTTGCCAGATTCTGCCAATTATGCAGCCGGAATGAAATATTGATCCCACCCCTATCATATATGCCAATATAGCTTGTCTCCCCAAAACAACTGCTGAACCTAATCAGGGAAGGATAGGGTTGAATGACCAGTAAAAGAGTGAAGAAAAAACAGTTAACTGTGGTTACAGATAAAAAAATATGAAACCTCCTATCAGTGGCACTACAAAATGCTGTGCTTTCATTAAAAAAACACACGTTTGTGTTGCTGTATTCTTTAAAAAAAAATAGAATAGCAATGCAAGATGTAAGGAGGAGAATCGATGATGTGTAAGCAGAAAACTGAGCATCAGGTGAAGTTTTCAGTGGCCATCATAACTTGCTGAACCTGCCACTGAACATATGGCTTAAATAGTTGGTCATGATGAGGGTCACCCACCCTTTCAGGGAATTTAGATGCATATTATCAACGGCCAGCGATAATTATCGATGGCCGCTCGTAGCGTTAAAATGTTTAACGCCGGCTACCGCAGATAATTGTTGCTATCCTAGCGCTGTTTTAACAACACTCTTAGCGCAATGGCGATAATTATCCTAGCAATAACTATGTTTTCCATGGAACATCGCTGGTTTTCCAGCGATGTTCCATGGAAAACGGCAATACCCTTGATAATAGGGGACTGTGGTCTTAGCCACACAATCCATCCCCCATGTTAAGTATGCCCAAGTCAGGAATTTAACAGACGTTAAATTCCTGCGTTAAGGCATACTTAACGCGATTTCAAATATCGCTACCCTTCCTTGATAATATCGCGAAACTGCCTTTGCGATATTTTCCCTGGTTGGTTTCACAGCCACTCCTACTTTGCATCTCCTTAGGGATGCAAAGTTAGGCGTGCTAGAAACAGGGACTAAGTCATAGATGCATCAAGGTAAAATCCGCTAGCAAAAGGGGCAGATTCTGAGACGGGTATTTTTGTATTTGGGATGCATCATCCCAAATGCAAAAATCGCAAATTAAGAAATCGCAAAATTGCGATTACTTGCATTTAAGGAATCTCAATTTGAGATTCCTTAAATGCAATGCATTAAAGTTTAAAAAATAGCGATTTCACTAATAGGGCTTGCAAATTACCATGAAGTTGAACTTCATGGTAACTTGCAAAAACTTTGAAAAATGCACTAAAGTGCCTTTTTCAAAGTTTCATGTTGTGCACACACATGCCCGAAGGGCATGTGTCTGCGCAACATATATGCACAGATCAATTTCAGGGGGTGCAACAGGGTGTCCTTTGGACACCCCTGCACCCTTGAAATCGCATTTTTAATTTGCGATTCGCTAATTGCGATTCGCAAATTGAGAATGTCTTCCCATTCATTCCTATGGGCCTCTAGGCCCATAGGAATGAATGAGGAGGTATTCCTTAAATTGCGACACGCAATTTGCGAGTCACAATTAAGGAATTTTAAGAAATCGCTATTTTTTTTGTGAATTCTTCATGCATTGCATTTTGCTATTCCTTAATAGCAAATCATTATTTTTCGCTATTAAGGAATAGCAAAATTGGTTCTTGATGTATCTGGGGGTAAGTCAGCAAAACACGCGCTAGTGTGTCCTTTGCTGATTAGGCGAAAAAGTTATTGCCGCTTTACACCAGAAAACTGATGCTAAAGCGGCAATAAGTTTATTGTCTGGCCTTGATAATATGCCCTTTAATTTTTAAGCGTAAGTTCAGTTTATTTTCGTTGTTGATTGATGATTCAAATCTTAAAAAATTAACACCATGTTAAAATAAAAACAATAACAAGACCATCCATGAAGGGTAATTCATATACAGAAGATAGCAAGCACTGGCAAATACAATTGGCCTCTGCTCTAAAAGGCCAAGTTATTGGCTTTGACAATGCTTCTCATAATTTACACGTGTGCTTGTGTCAAGATGTATGTGCACACAATGCTGACAATATTTCAGTGGATTTTCTAACAATGAAAAACCATTCCAAAATGGCACCAGAAGCGCATACATTCGTCAAAATGCAGGTGCATGCAGACATCGTGACGCATGCGTGGACATGCATCACGATGAAGGCTGGCGGTAATTAAAATCAAATATATCTGCCAGTAATTAAAATGTAAACAATAAAATTAAAAAAGAAAAGCGTGCGAATCGCAAAGAATAGATCAAGCGGCCTAGCAGCACTTTGCAGGTACAGGCCCCTCATTAAATTAATTTTAACAAATTAAATAAATAAATCAAGGTGCGGACTGTGGGAGTGCGAAGGGACAGCAATGTAAGGCAAACGTTGGGGGAAATATTTTTTTTAAAAGTGTGCAAACCAAAATAGAAAATAAAACAAATTAAATAATTTATGGACAGGGGGGTGGGAGTAGTGGGGAAAGGAACAGAGTGAAAGTAGTACATCAGGGAGAAGAAGAAACAGTAAGAGAGCAAGGAAACACTCACTACAGTGGAGTACTAAATATAAAATAAAAAAAGATTCCTCTCACGAATGAAGTGGAAGGATGAAACTCATCCAGTCAGAACATTGCAAGACTAATATGATCCTGGGCGAGGGAACCACAAGAATATGAAGGAACGTAATTGAATCAAGAGCAGACAATTGAGTTAAATAAGAAAGCCATTGATTCATGAATAGGGGTTGACACAAGAGCCATTATAATATATTTGAAGCATACATATACCCCTGACTAGTAAATGAATATTTAAAAAGAAAAATGTCACACTGTGATGGTTACTGGAAATGTAGTTTCCTGGCAGAAACCTAAAAACTACATAAAAAATGCCCGCATTGCAATTACATGGACAATAATTTTGTCAACAAATGCAATGTAATACATAATACATGAACTTTGGAATATATTCACGCGTGTTAAGATTGATAAAGCTTAAAGAAAGCAAGGTGGGTCTCTAATATGACCTAACACCCTTTTGGTTGAACCCACCCCTAAGCCTTCAGCAGTGCATGCATCTGATATCGGCATTCGCAAGCGATATGCCCCAATTATTCCTTCCACCAACTTACATATTTGACAAAAATATTTTTATGTGCTATGAGCGGAGCATGATACTCTTAATTGATGTGAGTTTCACAATAGAAAATAAATGTGTAAGAACTTGGGGAGAGATGTACTAAGCAGGTTTAGAGTTTATTTATTTATTTATTGGGTTTCATGTAGCTCAAACTTTGAAAAACTCAACATTTCTCACAGTAAAAACGCTTTTTCAGATGTTTTAGTTCCATTTTAGAAGTCAGAAAAAAAATCGATTCTTAAAATGGTATTTAGAATGGATACCGATTTAATATGTTGACAGGAGTGTGTGCAGGCTTCCGTTCCAAATACTGAATCTATATACTATTGCCTGGATTCGGAATTTTACGAACTGGCCTGTTAATACATAGATAGGCCACTTTGTAAGATTCTTCGCTAGTTGCATAAATATTTTTCACATTTTGCCACCAGTATTTTGCAACGACTATTCGTACATGTGGCCCTTTATTCTGAACGGTTCAGGCATTAGGGAAGTTAGATTCTATAGTAGGATGCCTAGGATTTAAGAGGCCTATGTATGAGGAAGTGGCGGAGTGAGGAGTTGGCCGTCATGGCTTAATTACTCACTCTGCCACTTCAGAAATGCAAGGCTGCACCACATTTACAAGGATATGGTGCCGCCATGTGTTTCCTCCGGCGCTGGCGCTACACTTAGCAGTGTAACGCCAATGCAGGCACCCTTGCATCATAGTGAAAGGGTGTCTGCGTGCTGGGGAGGATTGTTTATGTGTAGGAAGGTGACCATTCCTGCACATAAATAATCCTGAAATGCCATTTTTTGTCACTTTATGTATGCTGCTTAATTAAGCAGCACACATGGAAGTTACAAAATGTCATGTTTTTTTAAGGATTGTATATGTACAGGAAGGGTCAACTTCCTACAGATAAACAATTCAAGGCTTTTTGCATTTGTGCTGCACAAGGCAGCACACATGGAAAAAGTAAAAATGAGGAGAAATAAAGCATTTCTCCTTATTTCGCCAACTTAAGACCAGGTTTTCCCTGGTCTTAATTTTGGCTCTGCCCACCCCTTTTACGTTAAGCATTGCGTGAAAGGGGGCCTTATTTACAAACCAGCGTTAAGCCACCTTAAGTGGCTTAGCGCTGCCTTGTAAATATGGCAAGGCCCCTATCCCCACAGGAACGTCACAAAAAGGGACATTCCCATGGCGATAGGAACTTGTACATATGCCCCAAAGTGTCAAAAATATATTCAGAGAACTTCTTTGATTTAAACTCTTCCCAGTCCTAAAGTATAATTCTTTCAAGAGTCATAGCCTCTAAATAGCAGGCTTGATCACTTTGTGACGCATTCCATAAATAAATCTGCATTTTTCAATGTCACAAAGGTTTTTGAGTATTGATTTTAGCAGGGTCTCAATAGCTCCCCAGATTTCATATTTTAAGGAAACTGTCTACAACATCAAAAACAATTCAACAAATAGTGAGACTTAGCAATAACCTTCTCCCTGAGCAAATTAAATCCAAATTAGACTTGGCTGTGCGCGCAAGACTTGGGTAAATGGAATATAGATTGAAAGTCAGACTATTGGTCAAGATGTACTTTCGGACCCCTCTGTGGGGTGATTGTCTACCTACTATTTCTCCTTGCTGATCTCATTATATTATAAAGGCTTTTGTAGCGCGCTCTGTTACTAAAAAATAGTATCCTGGCGCGAAAGGGATGAGAGGCTGGGCAGAGGGGACTCTATACAGTGATGTTGAAAAGCTGGGTCTTCAGTCCCTTCTTGAACAGAGTGATGGATGGGGCTGTTCTTAGCTGCTGCGGAAGGGTGTTCCATGCTCTCGCCGCTCTGACTGAGATGGATTGGCCTCCAAGCCTACTGAATTTGAATTTTGGGACAGTCATTTGATGCAGGTTAGATGATCTGAGGGGGCGGTTGGGAACATATAGAGAGAATCTTTTTCTCAGGTAGGCTGGCCCAGCTTGGTGGACTGCTCGATAGGCGAGGGCAA
The DNA here is from genome assembly GCF_964263255.1 of Lissotriton vulgaris. Lineage (NCBI taxonomy): Eukaryota > Metazoa > Chordata > Amphibia > Caudata > Salamandridae > Lissotriton > Lissotriton vulgaris. The sequence goes on from NC_141699.1 coordinate 703,692,388, forward strand.
GGATTTTAAATTGAATCCTGTGGGCAACTGGGAGCCAGTGTAGGGAACGAAGAGGTTGCCGGACACTTAAACTCTTTGGGATATTAAACAAAAGCCGGACAGCGGCATTTTGTATGACTTGGAGGCGATGGATCAGGTAGGCAGGAAGGCCGCAAAAGAGGCCATTTGCGTAATCCAGTCTGGATAAGATGAGGGCACGGATGACGGTTTCTTTGGCCACTCTCGGGAGGAGTGGAAAGAACCTGCGTAAAGTTTCAAGTGTAGCAAAGCAGATCCCGGTAAGTTTTTTTAAGTGATCCTCGAATCTGAGGTCATTGTTGAACCAGACTCCAAGGTTTTTGGCAGGGCCTCCGATGGATTTGGGGCATGGAAGATCGGCCGGCCAGAGAGAGTTGCCAAAGTTGTCTGGGAAAGAGCCATATAACAAGATTTCAGATTTGCTTTCGTTGCATTTTAGTTGGGCGAGGGCAAGCCAGCGAAAGACAGATGACAAGCAAGTTTGGGCTCCGGATGTATCCAGGTTGTTTTTAGGCCACGTGAACAGGAGCTGAGTATCGTCAGCGTAGGCCATTATTTTTGCACCCAATTGTTCAGCAAGGTAAATGAGGGGGGTTAGATATATATTAAAAAGTAGGGGGCTGAGGGTGGAGCCCTGAGGTACACCTGTTGCAAGTTTCTTGGGGGAGGAGGCAAAAGGCGGCATCCAGACTTGTTGGAATCTATTGTCTAAAAAAGACGTTAGCCAGTCAAGGGCGGAGCCCGTAATGCCTATGGCCGCTAATCTGGTAAGCAAAAGTGAGTGAGGGACAGTATCGAAGGTGGCAGAGAGGTCTAATAATATCAGAGCCGCTCTGCCACCCTCGTCCAAACATTCCCGAATGGCCTCAGATATTTCCACCAGCGCCGTCTCCGTACTGTAGGCTGCTCTAAAGCCTGACTGCGCAGGATGAAGAGCCTGGGAGTTTTCGACGAATTTGTCTAGCTGAGTGAAAGCGACCTTTTCACACACTTTTGCTAGAGCCGGCAGCAGTGATATGGGCCGGAAGTTAGCGGGGATAGCAGGATCTAATCCATTTTTCTTCAGAAGTGGAAGCAGTTTAGCTTGCTTCCAGCAGGCCGGGACCGTGGCAGTGAGGAGAGAGCGGTTGATAATATGCGTTACCTCGTTGCCGATTGTGTCTGCGAGACGCGCAAGCACTCTGGCAGGACAGGGGTCAGAGGGAGATCCTGATTGTAGGGAGGCGAGGATGCTAACAATGTCCGTGTTTTCTGCTGGGATGAACTGGTGAAACCGTTCCGTGGGGGTAGGTAGTACAGGAGACGGAATGGCCAGTGTGGGTGGAAAACTGTTGCATACAGTAAGTAGATCATCCTGGATTTTGGTGATTCTTCGCTCCATTTCTCCGAGGAGGCAAGTATGGGTTGGTCAGCGCAGGGTGAGGTGAAGCTTTTCACTATGGCAAAGATTTCTTTGCTATTATTATTGGCCTTGGTTATGCGCCCTTCGAAATATTGGCCTTTTGCGGATCTGATCGCCGCATAATATTTCTTTTGCGCCATTCTTAGGTTCTTTTTTGCCTCGGGGAGATAGGCTTGTCTCCATGTCCGTTCAAGTTTTTTACAGCCTGACTTAAGATCACAGAGGGTGGAGGTGAACCAGGGTTTGGAAGGGGTGTTACGCAGTCTGCAAACCCGGCCTATTTTTATAGATGCGGCCGATCCTCCTTCAATCCAGGAATTGAATGTGCTAGCGGCTGACTCAATTTCCATAGGTAGAGTGGGACGGGAAGTGTCAAGGTGTTCAGCCATGGTCTCTACATTAATTTTTTGTTTATGAGTAGTTGGGTCGTTAGTCTTGGCCGGGCGTGTCAGAGTCCAAGAAAATCTGATCAGCATGTGGTCGGACCAGGGCACAATTTCGGGATTAGTTAGATTAATATCGAAATTGGTGCAGACCAGGTCGAGGACATGTCCACCTGAGTGGGTGGGAGTTTTAACCCATTGTTTGAGCTGGGCCATAGCAAGAGCTTCACTTAAGCGGGACGTGTCAGGGAGGTCCAAAATGTCCACATGTATATTGAAGTCCCCCAGAAGAAGGTATCTGGAGTATCTCAACACCCGTGGGACTACTATGTCCTCCAATGTACCTAGGAATCTACCGACATGGTCTGGTGGTCGGTAGACCAGGGTATCCCCTAAGGTGAAGTGCGCCCCAAGTGAAAGTGAAAAGTGCGTTATCTCAGCATCAGCTGGGGGGCCTTGGGGTTCTAGAGAGAAAGTCCATCATGTCAACCAAACACCACAGCAGCTGATTTCTCTGCTTTAGTCACAAGTTTATTTGAAGTGTTGGAGTTGCATAGTATTGTGAGAGTGCTACAAACCCATAGCAGTAAGATCACACGATCTCATGCCACGGGTACTGTGGATACTTGCAGTATTGGCTGCTACCAGACAATAGTGGTAGGGATGGACAAGAGGGTTAAAAAAGGGGCAAAGAAAAAAAAGCACTTACCTTCCCAGTGGCCACTTTACTCCATCCTCGTCGGCCAACGAACTAGGAAGCACCCAGGCTCCCGACTCCCCTGACCAAAAGAATGCTGTTGTGCATCATGATGGAATAAAAAGGTTTTAGCTGGAGTTCTCCATGCATTATATGTCCTAAGTTAGCATTCGCTGCACCATTTTATATTCAGCCACCATTTTGAGCCAAGATCGAAACTAACTTCTGTCTCACTCTGTGTTTGCCTCAGCTGAAAGCAGCTGCAATAGCTTTTTAGTTTCTCCAAGGCTGAGCTTTGCTGTGCTAATAAATACACTGCTTTTGTCAGTAAATACGTTTCCCATTAGACAGGCTTGCTCCCACCCTTAGAGCAGCTGGCACAGGCAGAGTGACCTTAGTGCTGAGATAGCATGTACCGGGTCTCAGGACCTAAAACCATCCTTCTGTATCTCCTTGGTTCACCAGCTATCAACTGGTAATTTCCAGTCTGGCCGTGTTTTTATTGGTTCTGCAATGTACATTATGTATTGCCATGCTTGCTGAAGTCAGTCCCTCTGCAGCAATCCAAGGAGGCTTGTCAGACAGGACTCCACTCGAGTGTCCCTGAATAAAATATCTTTGGTTTGTATTCTCTGCTGTCTGACAAACTCTTCATTTGTGTGGATGGCTGAGAGGTGGTGACGAGTGACCCAGGTGACCCTAATCGGGTCACTTGCTTCAGTTGGTGCCAGAACAGGGACTCCATCGGTGACCCATCCTCGCCTGAGGACGGGTGGGGAGTTTGGGCCACATCGGGTAGGATGGGCAAACCAGGGATCCCTACACGAAATAGTCTTAAACTCACAGCTGTCCTGTCTGTCTGACCGGTCGGTGCCTCACCCAGCGATGATCCAGACTGAGGTCCTGTATCGCGGAACTCTTGTATCTGACCATATGATCCGTAGAGTCAGCAGTGGAGAATAAATTCATTTGACCTGTGTGCACCAGGTGAGTTTGCTTTGGTTCTGGTACCATTTTGGTTTGTCTTCGGGACGGTCTGATGGCCAATTTTTCATTGTCTTTGGTACCGTCTGAGGACCGATTTGGATACGTGGTGTTTCTGAACACCTCATTAGGCGACATAACGAATTTGGCCTACTTTTGAAAATGCCTTGCCTAAGTCGCTTCTTGTTGTTATTGTTGCTCTGCTGATGCTCGGCTGGAAGAAAGTTAGCCAGCGCCTCCAGAAGGCACTCCGAATTTTGATACATAAAACATAAAACATAAAACATGCCATTATTATGTTTAGTACATATGGCACAAATATACGAGGGACAATGCCGAGTTGGAGTGGCCATTGACAGGCCCTTTAGATGAACAGAAAATGTATTTTCTTCAGGAGAAATTGTTTGCGAAAAGGAGTAAACAGTCGATGTTTGATTCCCTCAGAACATGGCAAAAGAAGGCTAAACAGAGGCGAATGATAGCAGAGAAAGAGGCCCAAAAGGGGGGAATGCAGACATTGACTCAGAAAGGTGTAGCACATGATAGAGAGAAGAAGAAGATAGGAATTGAACGTGAAGATAGGAGGTTTGACTGAATATTGATAGGTCTTATGCAGCAGAGAGGAAAATGACTCTTTTGGCGAAGAATTGCTAGATGTTCAACCCTTGCCTCCGTATGCCCCGCAGAGGGTATATCCCATTCTTCACCCACAGATCCAGCTGTCCGGTTCTTCGGCCTCTGCTGTCTCCATCTCTGCTACTGTTGATCAGTCTCCCTTGACCACGGCACCTCCTGTCCGTTCTCTGCCGTCTGTGGCAACCACAACTGTTAGCAATTTGGCAACACCTATTGCTTTGGCATTGCTTTCGCCAGCTCTTATACCCATGACCCAGCCAGCAGCAACGTTAATGCCCACTGCCTCTGTTATCACTCCCACTGTTTTCCTCCATTCCCCAACATTGCAGAATACTGGGACACCAGTAAGTAGCCCCGAGGGTAGAGAATGGACGAAATTCAAAGACTGATTAGGGCGAACGTTGATACGATCTGACGTGGGGGAGGCAGAAAAACAGGTAGTAGCTAATCAGGCTGTGCAGTGGGCCCGGAATCCCATTTATGGTGTGGAGAATGTGTGGAATGTGATGAAAGATTATGAGCCTTTTGGGCAGCAGCATGCCCTTAAACACATGTCGGCTACTTAGATTGGGCTTTGGAAGCAGTCTTTCAATGAGGCAGCACCGCAGATTATCTACGATATTAAGGATCATGTCTACGTACCTGATATGGCGCCTGGTCAGGTATGTTGCGATGTTAGTTGCTTATCAGAGTAGATTGCATGAGAAGAGCCCGTAGATGGTGTCTCATTTTCCGATGAGGGAGGTCCACCCCATATATTACCCTGAAATACCAGAGCTACGGGATCAGCATGATGTTGTCACTAGACCAAGGGTAAAGGCCTGTTTCCAAGAACAATGGGTTTATACACCATGGAAAAGAGTGAGGTTTTGTCCCTTAACACCTTAGCTGCTTCGAACGTTCAGCGCCCAGTGCTGAACGTTCGAAGAACGAATGCTGGCCCGTCGGCCAACGGTCGTACGCAGCACTGGGGAGGTAGCGCTCGTGACGACCGTTGGCCGACGGCAGCGCTTAAGGTGTTAGGACTCAGCTACCTATCCCCAGGAAGAATCCTACTGCATATTATAAGGAATTGACTGAGGCTGCTTCATCGACAGTGATGATGTTTGCGGATGTTGAAATGTTCTTTGGTTTGTTGGTGCCCGTTGATATTTAAAGACTGGTGCACACACAGGACCACGTCATGGAATTGGGTGGTACACGGGATCAGATTAAAGCATGGGACCAGAAAAGGAAGCCTGGCGAGAAGCCTAAGGCCGAGATATTGGCTTTGCCTGGCCGAATTATCATTTATATGCATTCTCTTATTCCACCAGAAAGATTGATTGGGACAAGCAATCAGCTTGTCGCAGGAAGAAAGATGAGAGTGTGTCTCATTTTTTCACACGGTTTGTAAGTGTGTTTCTGGATTACAGTGGACAGGACTTGTCGATTGAAGGTGCTGTGCGTTTGTTTGTTAGTAGATTTGTTTCAAATTTGCTCCCTGAGATTGCAACACAATTACAGGCTTCCGAGAGTACCTGGTCCACATCTTCTCCATCTGTTATCTTGAATATGGCGCAGTATTATGAGCACATGAAAATGAGGAGAAGGAGAAGGTGGAGAAAAAGCATCCAGATTTAAAGACGAAGGTGTTGATGCAACAGGCTTCTCAAGGGAATGGTAGAGGACGTGGTGGTATGGCCAGACAGCTTCCTCGTACTGATAGGAATACTACCCCTGTAGGACAGAACAAGGGTGCTTGCTGTAAGAAGGAGGGACACTGGCGTAGCTAGTGTCCTGTGCTTTTGCAGAAGGTGGGGGCCCCAAGAGGATGAGGGTCTTGTGGACGGGGTCGTGGAGATGGTGGTGACATTGGAGAGCCGAACTGATCAGAATCACTTTGATGATCTGCGGGGCAAACAGTATTATCATGATGACTATGATAAGGATGAGGTGACAGGGATGTCTTACAGTTAGGACAGCCAGGGACAGAGTGAGGCACCAGTTCTGATACGTTGTCCGTATGTTAGTACGTTAGTGCGGATGTGCATGGTTCGACTAGGAGATTTTGGTGGATACAGGTGCAACAAACAGCTCTATTTCTTGTTCCTTGGTCCCTGGGGCGGCTCTGTCTAGCCATAATAATGTTTCGGTAGGTTTTTCTGGTGGACCGGTTGTGAGCCCCATTTGCAAACCTCCTGCGTTGACTCTTGGTCCTTTCACTGTGGATTTGCCATTCTTGCTTACGTCCAATTGTGGAGAAAATTTGATCGGTTTGGATCTATTAAAGAAATTGCATGCCACTATTTATTGCTCCCCGGAGAGTATCTACATGACAGTGGGTTTGAATGTTGTGCGTACTACGGAGGGCCTGGCTAAGTATGCTCCTTTCCATGTTGAATTTAAAGATGTGAACAACATGTACATAGAGGGGTTGCACACCATTATTTATACTGTTTAAATTTCACAGTCCTCAAAGTCCGTTGCGTGCACACTGTTGACGTGCTCAGCCCGTGAAGCACGTAATTGTCTGAACAACATCATTATGGAACTCCTTCTGGCTCCAACTCGTGGCACAGCATTATTCAATTGCATTTGCAGCCATTAGTTAACTTCTTCACAATTTCATCATTTTATTCTTGCTTGTAATCCTTTATCTTTTCAACATTCATCACTCTTTCCATCCTCAAACCAGGAAACGCAATTTTCCAGTTTTTCTTATGCTATTGTTGGGCCATCCGAACCTCTTGACAAAAACACGTGTTTTTGTCAGCCCTATTCTTCTGATCCTCAAACGGATGCTTTCGGTCCCTCTGAGTATCACGAAGATGTTTACCAATTTGTGATTGATTTGCGTGAGGTTAATAAAATAGTGATTCCCCAGTATCCGGTGCTCCCTGACATTACGACTCTCTTGACGATGATGCCTTCTTCTTCTGAGTTTTTCTCTGTCATTGACTTGAAAAAAGCCTTTTTCAGCATCCCCATACATCCTGACAGCAGGTACCAGTTCTGCTTCACACTCGAGTAACTATAGTCAGGCATTGAAAGGTCAGTTTGATTTTTTGTCGCTCCCCACAAGTAACGTATTACTCCAATATGTTGATGACATGCTCATCGCCTCAGACACAGAACAAAGTTACAGAGATAGTACGGTAAAACTGTTGCTCCATCAAGCTGACCATGGTCATTGTGAGAAGTTACCCTGGCATATGATGTCCACTAGTTCTAGTGGGCACCTTGCACCAGCCTAATCGACCCTTATTGATGGTGGTTGTAAAGTCAACCTAATAGAAAGCTATCCTAGTGGTAGCATGAACCAGCAGTCATCAGGCTAAGACTTCAGAGAGCGTATTAAGCAAGTTATTTTACCAATTATAATCCCTTGAGTACCAAATGAAAGGACACCACACAAGGTATATGTCAAATATATATGTATTTATTCTAAACACAACCCCTCTGCAATCTTTATGAGGTCAGAGGTAAAAGTACAATACAAGTTACTCAATTAGTATACGATAAGTTGCACAGTATACGTTATGCCCTAGGGGCCTCACAAACCATATACTAAAATAGTGGCATAAGAACCACATGAGAACTAGAAAGCAGGCCTGTAGCCTATGGAATCGCTGGGGCTACTCTGAACAATCAAAGGTTAGGAAGTAGGAGGCCCACGGGAGACGCGTGCAGTGTCTAAACACAGCCGCGAGTTACCATGGACTTTCAATGGGAAACAAACAAGTTACAAATTTACAATTTAAGGACACTTTCGGATGGACTACAATGAAACCCTTTTAAACTAGGACACTTCGAGAGTCAAGACCCACGGGAGCACCCGAGTACTCGTGTTACCTCACCCAGGGAAGCCGGGTGCATAGGTGTCTTTTTGTGTCGGGTTTCGTCGTCGTATTCAATGGAGAGCTGCAAAGAAGTGCTGCAGGCGACCAGAAGAAAAGTGTCTGGGTGGATACAAGGGTGGATCAAAGATCTGTAGAACCTGAAAGCAAAAGGGACAGAGTCTGGGTCACTAGCGAGTGACCAGGGCGGCGATAGAAAGATGCCACCAGATGCCGGGTGATTTCAGGTGAAGATGTGAAGTTTGTCTCTTCAGCCACGAAGACCAGGAGGCGTTGACGATGACCAGGAGCTGGATTGAAGCTGTCCCATGAACAATCTAGTTGACTGCGGTGTTAGTATCCGGACTGGACCAAACAAGCCTTGGCAAATGTAACCCATGCAGGATGTCAAGATTGGCTTTGGTGCAAACTAGCAAGGTCTGAGGAACTTCTCCTTTGCTGGAAAATTTGAGTAAGCCTGGAGCAACTAGGAAACCAAGTTAGAGTCAAAAGAAAGTCTTCGGGGGCTAACTAACCAATGGACTAGGAATCACAAAGACGCTTCAAGCTGAAATGCAAAAGCGAGGCCCACGGGTCACTCGTAGAGTGGGGGCCTCTGAACTTTGATGCAAATGGTGCTTGGGTCTGGGGCTTCAAGCACCCCAATGCAGGACTTCAAGTTACCTCGTGAAGTGAGTGCAGCTTGCAAAATTTAGCATTTTCAGGAATTCCCGTCCCACGTCTCTCGTGTCTGTTACAGGTCTCAGCTTTGCTGTGAGCGAAGGTCGGGGTCAGAGATGTCTTGAAGTCTATGAGAGTCATTAGGATGACGGGCGTACTTAGTCGGCCCGCCATCCTATCGGGACTAGGGACCGCCCACCAGAAGGGCGGGGGTCCCGATGGTGGAATTAGGATGTGCTCGTCACAGTGGCGGGCGCATCCCTCAGTTTTAACATTGTGGTGGGCGGTGCTCTCTGCACCGCCTGCCACAATGTCAAAAATGAATGTATGCATTTGCATACAAGAAGCGGCAGGCATCGCGCGGTGCCTGTTGCTTCTTGTATGCAAATGCTGGGGGGTGCCACAGGTACCCCATGTGCACCCCTCTACTCACCTTCACTCTGGGGGCCCGCAGGGGGCCCCCAGAGTGAAGACCGCATGCCTTTCCGTGGCAGCATCGCCGCCACGGAAAGGCATCTCCTTTGGCCCATCATAATATGTCTGGCGGTGTCTATATGAGACCGCCACCATATTATTCCTTTTCCGCCCCAGCCGCAAGGTGACTGGGGTGGAAAAGCGGTGGACGGTCTTTCCGTCCGCCGCGGTCCTTCCCCGCCATCCTAATATGGCGGGGGGGAATTCTGGTGATGATGTCGGGCGGATTGTCCCCGCAAGGCTACTGCCAGCCTGGCGGGGGCAATCCGCCCGACATCATAATGGGCCCCTTTGTCTTTTGTCACAGATTCTTCGGATCCGGCAGGAGCCTTGAAAATTCAGTCCGGCAAAGTTGCTGTTGGTGCTTGTCTGAACAGGGTGGTCCCTCCTTGACCACAAGGAAGATGTCTTCCATCTTCCAGTCGAAATGAAATGTCGAAGGTCCAGGATATATGTTTAAAAGTTTCATCCAGGGTTATCTAAAGTCCTAGTGACTGGATTCCTATACGTACACTAAGTTTAGGGGCTGGACTCCCCTTAAGGTCCCTCCTATTGGTGGACCTGGGAAGGAGGTGGTTACACCCATTTCCCTTTGTCCAGTTTCGCGCCAGAGCTGGGGCAGAGTGCCCCAGCAACCGGTTTGAACTGGGAAATGCATGGAGCACCTTGTGTGCCCCAGGCAGTGTCTGGAAAGAATTCGCTGAATGCAGCCCTCCCTGCCCAATACACAAAAGCCTGTCTGGGGAGGTGCCAGCACCTCTTTTGACAGGAAACCTATTGTCCAGGCCTCCCCTGCTGGGGTTTCGTCCAGCAACAGGAGGTCAGACTCGTGTCTGTGGTGGCAGCATCCATTTTGTGATGCTGAGGTTCTGTTTAACTTTAACAGGTAAACCAGTAACTACATGTCTTCTCCCTCTAGAAGGGTGGAATGCTACCCCCGCCGTGAGGACTGGCAGGGGGTAAATATTCCAAAGTGTTGGACACCTTACATAACATGTTTTGATAAAGCCAAACTAAAGTTAGCTTTAAACGCGAATATTATAATGCACTTAAGAGTATATGGTATGGATATATCATAGAACAGCTATAAGGAGATGGTTCTGAAAGCTGCAGAGGGGCTCAGCTCATGCTGGGGCACCCTCCTACATAAAACCAAGCACTCTGCCTCCAGGATTGTTAAGGCCTGCCATAGGAGTGACTTATAGGTGTATATGTGTCTATATGTATATATGGCTATGGGGAGTATTGTTTACAACGCGGTGTTTCCACCGCAGGGCCTTTACAACGATGCCATTACAACGCAAGTCGTTACTACGACTTGCGCTGGATGGCGCTGTTGGACAAGGAATGTTGTAATTTTATATTCCAACACCTTCCCTGCTGTTACGTGGACTGGTGTTGGAATATAAAATTATAATATTCCAAAATCCGCGCCCTCCAACGCAAGTCGTTGTAATGACTTGCGTTGTAATGCCTGCGATGTCAAGTACCGCGATCTAAAAGATCGCGTTGTACTGACATACATCCTATAGATATAGGTATATTATATCTAAGTAAGGGGTGATTACACCACCTTACCCAGGCTGTGTGAACAGACCTGTGGTGTCAGTTTGGAAGGCAAACCAGGGGTGGGACAATACATGCTGCAGCGCCTGGTAGGCCTAGGGTGAACCTATCCCCTGGGTACCTATGGTACACTATACAGGAGCTCACAAGGGTGACCCAGTAACCAATCTGGTATGTACCTAAAGTACATTGTATCAATTTAGACAGAGAACAGCTAGGCTGTGGGTCTGATTAGCAGGGCCACAGCCAGACTAAAGTCGAAAAACCAAAGAATCACAGCAAAAAGTGGGGGTAACCATAGGAAGCAGGCCCTACTCTCCTACAGTCATAAGTTATCCCGTTGCAAATTTTAGTATTGTCGACAGGAAGTCACCTATTTAGGTTACCTACTGTCGAAGAAGGGTAGGAAATTGACCCCTGAGCGCATCAGTAGCATTTTTAATATGTCTGTCCCCCAAACTCAGAAAGATGTGTGCGCTTTCATAGGTATCACTTCCTACAGTTATGGCACCTCAAGCTGTGGATACACTTTTGAATATGACGCAGCACCTCACCAGTACACGACTGACCGGTTACAAGCTGATCCTCCTTCAAAAGCATATTATGATCAAACGCTGTGCCACTCTGAATCCAGCCACATTACTACCCCTCCCTTCTGAGAATGAGGAAATTGAGATGCATGTCAAGAATGGAGGAAGAGACGAAGGGACGGGTAAACTTGACTGATGTTCCCTTACTTGAACCCCTAGGGGGAACTATATGTCAATGGCTCATGTTTCAAATTACCAGATGGCATCACCACTGCAGCATACGCAATCACTATTCAGTACACAGTTGCAGAGACCTCACAAGTTCCCTATCAGTTCGCCCAGGCAGCTGAGCTAGCCGCCCTTATTTGAGCCTGTGAGTTGAGCTAGGGACTGATTGTTAATATTTATACCGACAGCCAGTACGCCTTTGGGGTCGCTCATAATTTCAGGCAGCTCTGGGCAGAGAGAGGGTTCCTTACTCCCATGGTACACTCTTTCAGCGTGGTCCTCTCCTATATAGGCTTTTGTCCGCCCTGGCACTCCCTAGGAAATTGGCGATTGTGAAGTGCAGCGCTCATAAGAAGGTTACTGACAAGGTGGGTGAGGGGATCGCTTTTGTAGATCAGACAGCTAAGGAGACAGCCCGCACTAAGATGAAATTAATGTATGTAACAGGCCCCGCTAGGTGGGTGCCAAAGTGCTCCATGTTTGAAGATACACTTGAGAATGTTAAAGAAATCCAGAGTGAAGTCACGATGAAGGAATTAGCAATATGGCAAGAGAGTACAGATAATTTGAATGATGAGGGATGTTGGATTGATAAGTCAGGGAAGCAGAGATGGATGTTGCCAGATGCATATGTTCTTCCTGTATTGGCAATGGCACATGGCCCAGCTCACATCAGTGCTAAGGGAATTGGCAAGTAGTTAGACCCCATGTGGCAGAATGACAATATCCCCAAGACAGCTGCCCATTTGGTAAAATACTGCATGGTGTGCATGATACACAATCCTGGCAAGGGCACCCCCACACCACCTGGTAATTTTGCACCCCCCACTACTTTCCCGTTTGAGGTCCTCCAGATGGATTTCATTGAAATGGACAGGGTCAATAATTTGAAGTATGTGTTGGTGGTTATCTGTGCATTCAGTAAATGTGTTGAGGCCTACCCCACTAAGGAAAATACAGCCATTACAACTGCAAAGATACTCCTGAAGGAGTTCTTTACTCACTTTGGTTTGCCCCATTGGATATGGAGTTATAACAGAAGTCATTTCAATGCCAAGGTTATCCAGCTAGTTTGTGAGGAACTACACATTAAACAGAAGTTCCATGATGCGAATCATCCCCAGTCAGCAGGTTTGGTTGAGAAGCACAATGGTACTCTCAAACTGAAATTGGCAAAGATTCAGGAGACCACAGGGTTGCAGTGGCCAGATAATCTATCATTAGCCTTTTTGTCCACAAGAACAACAGCGCATTCTAGGACAGGATTGTCATCTTACAAGGTTGTGTTTGGATGCCCAGCGAATGTCTGGGGAGTTCTGGGACCACATACATTTTCAGAAATTGAGTATCCTTTGTTGACAGATTACCTATGTGAGTTAACTAAAAATCTATGCTCTATTCATCAAAAGATATGTGAGAGTCTGACACCTGTACCCAAGGGACCTGGGCATGATATTCAGCCTGGTGAATACGTCTTGATGAGGAACTTTCAGCGGAAAAAGAGCTTGGAGCCCCGCTGGAAGAAACGATCCAGGTCCTTCTTGCCGCACGCACCGCCATTAAGCCATTAAGGCCATTAAGCCATTAAGGCCATTAAGCCATTAAGGCCATTAATCCCCGGCCGAAAGCACAGGATTCATATCCATCATTGCCGCAGAGTACCCCTGCCCTCACCCTACGAACAGTGGGTGAAGGAGGGTATCAGGGACTTGGAGTGGGAACAGGTCCCATGATTTGCTCCTTTTCTGATGCCAAGCTCACATGGACCCAAACGGAGGCCGAGAACAATGAGTGCTAAATGCAGCAGTGTCCCCGGAGATCAGGGCCATCCAGGAGCCCCTTTCCATCGACCCTGCTGTGCCTGAGCCCCTTTTTACGGACCCCTCTGTGACCGGAGTCACCTGGTACAATTTTCGCCCTCGAGTGAAGAGCAGTGCACCAAAGAAGAAGTCAGATTAGTAGGGATGGAGTGTGCAAGTCAGGGTGTGCCTTGCCTATAGTACCAACAGTGTTAGTTTAGGGCAAGGTGAGATTGGTTCATTGTTCAGACATTGGACAGCATAGATTGAGTGTGCTCCTTTGGAGGGAAATAAATATCCTGGACGACGTGGGATTCATCGCAGGCTAGGACTAAGCAGCTCCGCCGCTGAGGCTCAAGAGCGCCAACGTTGATGAACAATAGGAGTCTACCAGTGAGGCTCAGACAGACACTGGGAACACTTGCCCCCCTTTTGTCATCAGTGTTATTGCACTCCCTTTCCTTTGTTTCACAATGTCTCCATTTGGTCGGCCCATTTCTGAGGAAGAACAGCCATTTGCACCTCCACGACCAGAGCGGGGTTGGTCCACAAAAAGTTAAATCGTTTTTTAATCAATAGTTGTCATTGCACTAATCATTGTATCAGGAAAATCCTATTTTCTGGACAAGAAGTATCCGTGCATTCCTTGGTTGGTACAACACCCATTCCTCCCGAACACATTTATCACTTTGGCCCCTCACAAAGGAGAACACAAAAAGTCTTATAAGGATAATGTATTTATACAAATGTTGCATCAGGCTTATTAGGTGTCTAACACAACTAATTGTTGGGTGTGTGGACTACTTTCCCTCAGTGACTCATAAAAGTGATAACTTGTTGTTCATGCCACTGTCATACATTAGCAGTTGAGAAGGTTGGTTTGCATTGCTCAGTATGGTGATCCCTCATCCCCAATTCGATGCTCTAGATGGAACACTTACTGATTCTCGCTCCATGGTACAGAATGTACATTTACAGCACAGGGCTCCCCCTGTCCGTTCGACAGCCCAAGACCCCTTTGGTAGATTGTTCTTAGGGTCCTGCATGCATGCATACAAGGGGGTGAAGAATGGAACGTGTTCTCAAATGGAAATAGCTGATTTCCTGGGGTTCAACACGTCAGAGTATTTCCAGTCTTTCCAGTCTCGTAATGTTACTAAGGATAAGCCAATACTGGTGTCAGTGATCAACACAACAGCACGTTTCTGTGTCCAGGGGACTGGGATGATAAAGGTTGGGGAGAGCAGATGCAATTCCACATATAGGTTAAGAACGACTGATAGTCCGCCCTTAATACCACTCCCTAATGTCTATTTTGTTTGTGGATCCCAAGGTTATGTCTGGGTCCCGGAGGGATGGTCGGGCAGGTGTTATCGCTCTTTTCTCCTTCCCCCTGTGTATATAGCTCCATCGAATTACCATAACGACCATTGGCTGCAGCGTCGGAGTGTACACTTGCCCCCGAGTCAGAAGGGTTATTAACATGGGAGATATAGATCAGACAGATACCACTTTGCAACAGTTTGAAGATGCCTTGAAGGGTATTGTACCCTTTGGGGTCCCATGTCCAATAGCTTTAACATTCATCAGCTCACAAGAGTTGTAGAAGGGGTTATTATTACAACAGCGAGGATACTGACAAATATCACTGCTGAGCTCAAGGCCACGAAGCTTGTCACCTTACAAAAAAACGACTTCCTTGCTGATTGCGGAGAGGCCTGCCATGTTATTGGCAGTAGCTGCTGTGTGTACATCCCAGACCACGCCCCCAATGTATATGCTGCCATACAGAAATTGCATAAGCTATCATCTGACATACACCAAGAAAATGGTACTTGGACTGGGGTATATTCATGCCTGGGGTTGGAAGATTCTTATCTTTCTTGTTGCCATTGCTGGTATTATCTTCATGTGTTGTCTTTGCATATCTTTGGTTTGTATTCTCTACTGTCTGACCGACTCTTCATTTGTATGGACGGCTGAGAGGTGGTTGCGAGTTACCTAGGTGACCCAAATCGGGTCACTTTCTTCAAGGGTTTTGATTGGTCTGAACGCTCAGAGAGGGGCTGGGAGGCTTGGCATGTTCTCCATCAGGTTGTACAACACAGCCAGTGGAGAAGATGCCAAGTGAGCATGACGGTTTGGCCGGTTCCAAGAGAGCCGGCAAAACCATCATGCGCACTGGGGAGAGTGCCAACACTCCTTCCCTTGCTCTGTCAGAAGCACAGTTCCGCTCCACCCGCCCTGGCTTTATTGACATCGTCAATAATGAAAAATAATATACCATTGCTATTAAAATTTTATTTTTCTTTGTGGGGCGACACTCCTCCACCTTATCAGAGGAGCCGCCACTGGATACCTGAAGATGGCGTGAGCCAAATTTTGGTGGGAAAACGTTGGCCTCTGTTAGTTTAGCCTCTCTGTTAGATACAGATAGATAGAACAGAAGGAGTGTCAATATACCCCACCAGACCTCTATAGGCAAATATATTACGTGACTAATTGGCATACTCCCCCCAGCTAAATTCGTACCCACTTGCTCCAACACAGAAATTGACTGGTCCTAAACAAGAGTGGTTGGATGAGCTGATTTTGCATTTTCTGACAAGGAAATCCCCCATGGACTTCGTCAAACGCCGTCGAACAATCAATAAAACCAAGCCTCAAAACAGGTTTTATTCACTTTGGTAGTTTGATAAGTTATCAAGCGTGCCACTATTTTGTGTAAATGAGGTCTTCGCCATGCAACTAACCAAATAAAAGACACCCTTTCAGTTTAAGTTCATAACAGGAGCCTTATTACGCACCGAAGCAGAACGAAAGGTTATGAAAGCACATTTAACTGTCGAGATTATTAGCCAGTGTGGCCAAGAAGAGTAAATGAAAGCCTGTTTCTGTCTGCGCTTCGTTAGCTGTCAGAAATAATTTTGAAGGCGGCAACTGCGTGCGACGGTTTTCTTCTCTAAAAAAAACCTAGAGAGCTTCTGGGATAAATAAAAAAACATGAACGTTTTGCCGATGTTAAATCATGTAGACGTTTCCCCGTTTAAATCGTCTCCTTCTTTGCTGCGGTTTAAATGGAAGAGCCAACTTAAATCACATTGAATTCAGTGTGTTTTTATCCAGAGCGTTAACAACATATTCACAATTTTTATGTTATGGTATGAAAAATAATGGTATACTATGCACAATGCTTGCATAGGGAGCAAGGATTATGTAAAAAATGTGTAATAAATTCTGCTTTCCTACACATTTTTCATCAGAATATATAAGAGCCATATTGGAAATAGGTCTACATCGAGTAGATATCAAACGAGTGACCCCTCGCAAACAAAGCACGGCTAATTCTCCATAGTGTTGAATTCACCCAGTCCTCTTTCATCCACTACCAAACATTTGCTGTCTCCTTTTCTCACTTTTGACAGTCTCTGCTTTTACCCTTTGTGCCTCTTTTCACATCTTTCTCATCTTACTTCTTTCCTGTTTGTGTGTTTTACTCTCTCTTGGTCACTGTAAAAACGAGTGCCAGCACCCAAAAACGAGTGCCACTGGGCCCTGCCAGCAACCACTCGTTCAAATGACGCACTGCTCGTGACCAAAGTCAGCAAACGAATCATCAGCAAAGCAGAGCACATGAATGGCTCTGGGAGATGTTGCAATGCCCAAGAGCAGAGCTGCTAGTCCCGCCCACCACCACAGTTACAAACAGCTAAACTAAGGTCCTCATTACTGGTTCCCCAATAATCAGCTGTTAACCCAATCCAGAGTAACTGAAACCAAGGTAAAGGCAACTCGAGGGGGCAGAGTTTATGGGGGATTATGACAGAGACCATAAGGGTTCCTTAAGAAATCAGGAATTACCAGGGAAATCAGTCATTCTTTGCCCAGTTCCCAATTCCTTATGTTCCCCAGTTATCCTCCTGTATATTGTGTCTGCTTTCAGCAATGACAGCTCTGGGAAGCATAGACTAGATCTGCAGTAAAACTGAAGGGCTCTGTGATACTAGTGGGGCCGGCAACAGGTATTATCGTCCTCGTTAGAAATAACCAGGCACATGTAATGAGGCCCAAAGAGCGGAAAAAACAGTGCTTAATTTGGGTGCACAGACATAATATCGA